>NC_083880.1:79159578-80523328 GCF_032452875.1 Bos javanicus | reverse complement strand
GAGTGATTATACTCCAGTTTTAAAACTCAAAAGGCACCCACATCTGATTTCTTTTGGGCCCTGAGCCTCTGGTCCCATGACAGCTGGCAGGGTGCCATTTCCCTTCTGGTACATATTTTTCATGGTCTGTTTTTTGGGACTAAGATACAGCGACTCTGTTAGGTGTGGCCCCAAGCAGTTTTGATGCATTTGTATCATCCTTTCCAAAATCCTGAGTCTTAAGAAGAACTATGATTCCACTTCATGGATCACAGCCCTGTCGTGGCAATGGGACTTGTGTAACTCAATGAAGCTATGAGCCATGCCGCGTGGGGCCACCCAAGACACACGGGTCATGGTGGAGAGTTCTGACAAAACGTGGTCCACTGGAGAAGGGAATGGCAAACCACTCCAGTGTTCTTGCCCCAAGAACCCCAGGAACAGTATGAAAAGGCAAAACGTGACACCGGAAGACGAACGCCCTCAGGTCAGAAGGTGTCCGACATGCCACTGGGAAAGAGTGGAGGTTCTTAGCCCTGACTCGTAGGATGGAACACTTGGGGAAATTCGAGCAACTGGTCCAAACATAAACCTCCAACAAAGAAGACAAGGATTTGAACTTGGGTTAGTCTGACTCCTGACTCACACTCTTATTCTCTAGAGTAAGGTTTATCTCTGAGCTGGCCCAGGGCCACTTAACTAGGGTGGGGGAGCCGTAACCAGAACCCAGGTCACTTCCTTCTCTTCCACAGTCCTTCCACAGCCTACACCTAATCCCAAGGGAGACAACAAGAAGACGGGCACAGCCACATACCCAACTTTCTAATAAAGGAGAATAGCTAAAGGCAACTCTGATATAAAATGTGCTTACATAGCTTTTCATTTTGGCATTTTTTTTCTGTACCAAGTGGTACTGAACACAGAATAGATTTAACTCTTCTCTACAGCATCATCTTGGCCCAGAAGCAATTTGTATCTCCCTGGGGTTAAAAGAGAAAGGCTTCTAAATACATAGAAAAGTCTAAGCATCTGATAAATGGAAGTGATTTAAAGTCAGCCCCTTGTAGTTTATATAGAAATATGTACATGCTGCTGCTTCTGCTCATACAAATCTCCCCGATAGAATACCTTGACCTTCTGTCTTGTTTTTGAATCTCCCACGTCACCAATAGCCAGATTTCATGATTTTTTTTCATGACACAGTAAAACATTTCAGGAGGTTTCTTCCAGATCCATTACAAACAGTATGGCCACTGCCAACTCTGTTTTTATCTCATTCTGCCCCTCGTAGCTGTTTTCATTAAAAACAATAACTGTGTTCTGCCCACCTTAATACCTAAACTGTATCATTTCCATAGAAATGACTTGGATGTAGCTTGATGAAGAAAGCTCAGAGGCGATTTCAGAGTATTCACTCAGCTCTGAAAGCACTCAACTAATTAAGACCAGCGATCTTTAATTTTTGTACTGAAAGAAACTGCAGAATGCTGGCTTTTAAAAAAAAATCCACCTTACCATGTAGCAGCTTTACAGAAACACACGGTTTTTCCTTCAGCATAAATGGACACTACAGCTTTTCAATTAAATTAGTCTTTGGAGAGACATGCAAAAGAGCTAAAAAGCTCCTTAAAAATCTTTCCTGCCTCACTGCTCCTCCTGTGCCGGGGGAGATGTGTAGTTACGATGCAATGCTATTTTCTTCTTACCCTGCCGAAACAAAGTTTTCAATCTTGAACCCTGAACTGGCTATGTTATAGAGCTTGTGGAGGTTTTGCTTTTGGTTTTCAAGCCCACATTTGGTTTTCTAAAACTATTTTGAGAAAGGGGGTGTACATTACAATGTCCTATATCTTTGTATTTCCAGAGAGAGCTTTGTTAGACCCTGTTTCAGGCCGGGTAGTGGGTAGAGGGATACTGAAACTATTTTTTAAATTAACATAAATGGAAAGGAAACTCTTATTTAGATGAGCAAAATTCAAGACAAATCCTTTCCAATAGGACCCAGGTATTTTTTCCCCCCGTGTAATTTCTCTAAGCTCATTATCTCTAAAACTTTTGCATTGTGCATTCCCTGTTGTTAAGCACAGCTAAATAATACTGATATATTAATAACAGGATTAGCTACCCATGCATCCTGAATTTTAATTTCTCATTTTTTTTTTTAGCGTTTCAGGCCTTGCTTTGGCGTCGCCACATGTGTGGGAATGCCCATGGGGACATGGGGAAAGCAGAAGGCTGGGGGCGGCAGCGGGCAACCCCACGTGGCCGCTTCAGCGACCTTCGACCCCTCCAAAGTAGTTACTCATTTCATCCATGGAGTTTGCTTTGGAAACAAACACATCAGCAACCCCCACCTGCATCTCACATTTCTCTTCTGCCAGGTCACGTATGTATATTTATAATATCTTGGGAAAGGACCTGAGTCCGATAGTCACCCTCTGACAAAAGAAGTAACACAAACACGGCCAGGCTGCTGAGGACGACTCCAGATGCACCTACAACCTGCACACGAGTCCTCTGACCCCGTAGACAGAGTCCAGAAGTCACATTTGGGCTCAGGGTCTCTCATTTTTATTATCCTTTCTTAAAGACCCAGAATATCTTGAAATCGACTTTTACATGCTAAACATATCCCTTCTCCCGAAAAAAAAAAAAGTTCCTAAAACAAGTGATTGACACGTCAGTAGCAGGGAAAAAAATGATAAACCCAGTGAAAACAGTGTAGTATGTAGGGGCCTGTAATGATAGAGTGTGTTTTCCTCCCTGCAGCATCCAGGTAATCAGGCAGTCTCAACAAGCTTTTTCTTATGTGGTTAGAATGACTAAGCTCATTCATAACCATAGAGCTGCTTGCCAAAGGTCACCCTAAGGAACAGGAGAATTTCTAACTTTCACTGGAACTTAGGAAACTTAAAATAATTGTAAAAGTACACATTGTTACAAATTACTGAAAAATAATATATTTAAAAAAAACCTCTTCCAGGGTGAACAGGTTCTAGGAAGGTAGAAGGATGAGCTCTCTGATAACAGACTAGAGAGAAGACATTCTGTGTTTACCCCAACATTAGAAAATGAAAATAAATTTCTCCCAAAGGAATAAAAATAAAGCAACGTTCTCAACTTGCAAGGCAACAGAATTATTTGTGTTCCGAGCTTCTTTTAATACCACTGTGATCTTTTTTTTATAAAAGTCGCTCAATTTGATTGTAATTAAATATGTAATGAAAAAGCACTGCTTCGGGGAAGCGATGCAAGACACTCTCTGTTAGTTTAATGCATTTCCAACTGACTTCGCATCAAACGAAAATGATACTCTGTGTATGCCTGGTCTTAATATAGAATTTGTTAGGCAATTTTGTGTTTTTTAAAGGGGACTTGGGTGGACACAGACATTGCCTTTGAAATAGGGGCTGAATCTTCCTAGACCATGACATACCTAAATAAAATTGATGGTACAAATCCAGGGATGGGCAGGAAGCACCACGCTGGACATTTAACTCGTGTCAGCTAATTACGGACCTAGCATAAACATGAACAGGGCCTAGGTTTTCCTCCTGCATGATTTCCCTTAAGCTCAGCTGCAGTGATGAGCAGAAGTGCCTCGTTTCAATGGCCTTAAATAATGCCAGGCTCAATGCCTCTTTAAAACCTGCTCAATCGAGAGTACAAGTCCCAAGACAAATAGATCAACCCAGGTATTATCCAGTTGGAGAAATTCCATCAAATGAGTGAGAAAGTCAGCTGGGATGAAATGAAAGCATAAGCCTGCGCTGGAGAAGGTGACAAAAGGCAAGACGCTTCCAGGGACAGAACTGCTAAAGATGCCTAGGAGGTATTTGTTGGGTGTGAAGGTTTCCTGAACACTAGCAACAGAGTCGAGGAGACTGGGAGAAAAATAAATGTAAGATGGTTGAAAAATAAACGCCCCATGTTTCTGAGGGATGCGTCTACCCTCCTCAGAAGTGGGCTCTGATTTCCAACCCCCAAGCCAAGAGAAGAGTTTTCTTGTCCAGAAGTTTCTCACGCCCCCTCCCCCTTACCTGGCTTCCACTAGAACTCCCTGTCACTGGCAATCTGCAGATTAGGGTTAATGCATTGTGTCCTGATATGGCAGATTAAAAATGAAATCAATAAATGCCTAAAACAAATGGGCTTTTGAGCTGTCCCGTTCAATCTGAGTCTTTAAGGGTGAGGAGAGAGGAGGGGGAAGGGGCTCGGAGGGCAGGGGCAGAAGGACCAGTGAAACCATCAGTTTCCACCCCAAACACTGCGTGGACAGTGTGGTTTCAAGGTACCTTTCTTTTTTCAGGGATCTGCCTTAAATCAACAAGAACAGCCTGAACAGATCACGCTGCAGAGCACCTTTAGGGGTGGGAGTATGTGTATATTTTTTTTGTTTTCCATTCATCTGTTAAACATCATACTGTTTGGGTAAGTGAAGGGGTCTCTAGCATGCCTATTTAAACCTTCGAGACGTGAACTTGTCTCTCTGAACTACGCTAAAGCAGAGTGAGAGCGCCAGGGCTGGGACTCCACCCTGTGTCCAGTTCTCTTGAACCCCATCCCTCTCACCAGTGAGTTAAAGGTAAACTTCATCCTGAGCTGTCTGCCTGTTGCTGAGACCTTGCCAGCCAATCTAGTCATTGCCATCATGAGTCTGAAAGAGAGATGGCTCAGGTCATCTCAGCCCTCCTCTGCAGTATTCCGAACTGTCCCTGCTGAATATGCTTCCCATGTAAATAACCTGTGCTATTAAGGTGCAAATTGCAACTTTTAAGTAATGATTGCTAATAGTCTAATGTTTGCTGCCACACAAGGACATTCATGAAAACAAAATCTGCATTATTCATCTCCATATTAAATAAACAAAATAAACTGAGAGAGCTGTTCTTTCCTCAGATCTGGATTACCAGATAGCTTCTGAGAGTCAGCAAAAAGAAAACATTTCATCTCTTCCGATAGACAGAAGCCCGTAATTTATATATACGTTAGACATTCATATATATATGATTTCCAAAGATTTTGCTTCCTATTGGAATTGGCTGGCATTATATAAAAACAAGAGTTCAGGCTGGTGAAATTAAATATGTTGCACGTGTGCAGAGGCTGCGACAGATTGTAGGAAATAGAAGGGTTAGAGTGTAAGTCTACAGTTTTAAATTTTTAACGACTGCGTCCTGCAAAATACAAACACATCACAACGCTGCTCTGTTGTATTTTACCTTTCTGCCATCTTCCCTGTCTTCCCTACAATGGATAGGGGGGAAAGATGCTGGTACAGAATCCTGCAATATTTTCAGGTTAAAAAGTAGACGCATTTTAGTGGTGAATGAAATATGTATCAAAGGAAGCAAAGATACACACACACACGTACGCAAACCCGTGGGGCACTGCAGGCTGCTCTCTAAACTTTCTTCCTTGCCCGAAGTTATAGTATGGTGGAAGAGCGTAGCGTTAGAAAGCCAGGAGGAATGACATTTCGAAGGGAAATGTTCTGACTTAGCTGTTTCCTTAAAGAGAGCTGCCTACCTCACAGCCCTTCCCTTAAAGGAGGGAGGAACAGAACCAGTAAAGGCTAACATTCTCCATCACTTGTAATATCCTCTCCCTCATTCTATCCACATACCTGCTTTATTAGAAAGTTCCGTAAATGATTCCTTGAAATGTGGAACTTAAAACTAATAATGCAAAGGAATCAAATGGCCTCCAACAGTTCTTGGGAAAGAATCTCAGTTCTGATTCACTCACAGGCTTTTTCTATCTTACATTATTCATTAATCAAGCTAGAACTCGAGCTTTCAACATCAGCCCATGGGAATAATTACTTACAGTTGTGTATTGTGTTTAATTTTAAGCAGTGATAAAAGTTAGCATGGCCACAGTTCTGGGGCCCACCTTGTTCTTCTCCCTGGATGTTAACTGGCAGAAGAATCGGAAAGCAGCTAACCGAATGTGAGAATAACCACTTTAGCTAAAACAGCATAGCATCGGTGACTTCAGAGGAAAGAAATATTACGTGGAAAGATATCCGCTTCAGTAATACGTGAGTAAATAATACCGTAAGAGAGGCCTCATTGTGTACAAAATGAATTATTCCCTTTCAGCTTGACAAGGGTTTCCACTTCTTCCAGTGAAAATAATAAAAGCCATGAAAACAAACATGTAAAGACACTAGGAATACAATATGCCAGGAAACGGAAACTGCAGTCAGAACTTTCTAACACACACATGCGCTACAGTAAGCAGATAAGCTAACTCCAACAGATACCAGCTTAATGAAAAGGATCTAATTTAAATAATGTGATACAGCTTTATGGTATACACACCTGAATCCTCATTGATCAGAGGACAATTATAATCAAAGCAGTGCAATTCTGAGCAATGCACTTTTTGTAATGAGCTTACCAGAGGAGACATGTCCAGTCGTTCTGGTAATTTAAATTACTGCCTAGCTGTTGATGGCCTTTACCGGAACAACAAGGGGGAAAAAAAGAGTACTTTCAGGGCAGTATCACTTCTTGCTGGACTGTTGCCCGGGGTTCTCTTGTGGGATGACACTAAGGACTTTATCTCTAATAATCTAGCTATACTTAAACTTACGTTGCTAGCCCTAGACGAAGCAAGCTGACTCTTCCTGAGCCTCAAAGGCCAGTGCATACCCCAAAGCTGTTCAGATTGCAAAGCAATCTAAGTTTTAAAAAGTAAGTGAGTTAAATGTAGAAAGGGACGGGGGTAGGAGGAAGAAACTGTTTGCAAAAGAGGTAGCTAGAGTTGAAAAAAGAACACCTCATTGACTAAGCAAGTTCTAAATATATACGGTACTAAAATACCTAAATTATTTTGCTCTTAGAGAAACAATTGGAAAATAAATGAATCAAAGCTTTATAAATGATATTTCCCCATGCAATTTGAACCAAACCATACGCAGTTTCAGAAGCAATTCTGCGCTCAAAAGGGAAGATAATTGTGGATATCTCCAAGCACATGTACTGCCATTCTTGGCTGGAATCAGGCCATGATGGAAGATGAGCTTGGTGGTCCAGCATGTTCAGACACAAACACCCACTTTGCCCAGATTTGTGACTAACTTTGGATTTGTTCTGAGGGTGGCTCTGCAAAGTTTATGAAAGTGTTCCACTGAACTTCTTCTCCCTAATGTTTCGCTCCAGTTGGAACAGAAGGAAATATTGTGGGGGGTCTGCAGAAGACCAGCCTTCACTGACGCTGCCTTAAAGCTTGAGGGTAAAGACAGAAAGAAGGGGAGGAAAAAACTTAAGCTCTTTGCTAATGCCCGATTCAACTGAAGGACACAAAGAAATAAAACGCCCACATTAAAAGCCAAACAAGATAATAATTGTGCATGTCTGGCTCTCAATCTAGAGGGCAAGGCTTGCGTCACTGGCACTCTGAGTTACCATGGTGAGTGATTTATTGATATATATCAAGAATGAATAGATCAAAGGCAGTGAGATGACAGGTGATCAATCAAATGTCAAATCAAAACTAGCAATCAAGTGGAAAGCTGATTTTTCAGTGGGTGGGTCTGGCAGGAGAAAAATGAACTTTCATATTACACTTCCGAGAAACAAAACCCCAGCATACTATTAAAAAAGCAATTAAGCAACCCAAAAGGAAGGAAAAAATCCTTTACAAGCTCTAACGTCCTGATCCATTAACCTGTTCCTCTCTTTTTTTGGAGGAGGGGGCGGTAAGAATTCAAATGGGATAGTTCCCACCGCACAAATCAATTTACAAAGTTTGCAACTCACTCTGTGCAAAGAAGATCCAGAACTGTTTCAATGTTCGAGGGGCATTCCCCCCTGCCCCCCACCTTTTTTTTTTTTTTTTTTTAGAGAAGGGAGAGTGTTGATTAGATTTCCAAAGGAGGCTCCTCTTAGAAAACAGATTCAAAGATTCCTTTCCTGGGGTGGTTTTTTACACCTTGGCGATCAAAGCTGAAGTCCCATGGCTTGCCCCAGAGCCAGCCTTGCAGCCCTAGGCTGGGGCACGGCTCAAAGTTCAGCGCCCCAAACCCCCGCGAGAGGAAACGCCGTCCCCTGAGGCCAGAAGCCACTGGCAGCGACCACCCGGAGGGGGGCGCGGGCGGCAGGACTGCTCTCCACTGCGAACCCCAAATGCTCAGCGCAACTTTGGCCCGAGAGGCAAGAAGCAGACTGGGAGAAAGTTAGGGGTGGGGTAGAGGGTGGAGGGAAAAAAAGTTTAAGGAGGAAAGGCTTGGTGGGATAGCTTGCCCCCACCCCCCAACCGGAGCCTGGAAAGGGGAGGACAGGGGAGGCTGGAGAAGGCGAGCGAGGACGGGGTTATAAGCGGGGCAGAGCGGGGCACCGGAGCTGACGCCCGCGAAAGGCAAGCGAGGGGGGTGGCGTCCCGGGGCGCCCGGGCGAGGAGCTGGCGCCCCGGGCCGCCGGGCCGCCGGGCCGGGCCGCCCCGCGCGGAGCCGGGTCTCTTACCTGCCGCCCGCTTGGGTGCCTGCTGCTTCCTCCTTGGCATCGCTCTAGTTCGCTCCAGTCCCACTTCTGGCGCCCCAGCCCCGAGCCGCCGCGCGCGGGGGCCCGCTGTCTCGCTCGCCTCTCCGGGTCTCCTCCGCCTCCTGCCCGGTGGCTCCCAGGGCGTCACTCGGCCTCTGTCCCCCTGTCCCTGCAACTCCTCCACCGGGGGCCGGAGACCCCCCTCTCTGCGTGGCAGGCAAGACACGGGTGGCTGTGCCGGCTGGTTTGAAGTAGAGGTTGGTTCTGCCTTGTTTGTTTGTTTGTTTGGTTTTGGATTTTTTGTTTTTGTTTTTTCTCCTCTCTCTTTTTGTTTTTGCTTTTTGGAAATTTTTTTTTTTTGGTTTGGTTTTTTTTTGTTGGTTTTTTTTTTTTTTGGTGACTGTTGAGACACTTGATTTCTTTATTAAACATCCAAGAGCGGGTTCGGATGGAAGGGACGAGGGACGCACACGCGCGCGTAAAGATAAGGAAAAAAAAAAAAAACAACACACAAACAATCCTGGGAAGGTAGTGGGGTCCTCTTTCGCTCCTTCCTTCTCCTCCTGGCCTCCTGCACCTCCACCTCCTCGTCTTCCTCTTCCTCGCCGGGCTCGATGGCGGATTCGCGCCGGGGGCAGAGAGATCTCTCACTGTCGGGTTGTGGCTGCTGTCAGATCCCCGTCTCTGAGTGATATGCGAGAGGACAGGAGCGGGTTTGGGAAAGACAGAAAATCTGGAATTCACTCGCACACACTCACACACGCACACTCACACACACACACACACACACTCACACACGCACTCTCGCTCCCTCTCACTCACACACACACACTCACACCCCCCACAGATGCACACACACACACACACACACCACGCGCACGCACACACATACACACACACTCTCACACACACACAAGACAGGGCGAGGCGATGCCAGCAAACATCGATCCCGCTGAACAAACTGAACATTAACAAACTCCTCCTCCTCTCCCCGCGACCTGATGACAGGGAGAAATTTACTCCCCAGCCGCAGAGCGCCAGGCAGAGGGAGTCTATTAAAGGGACAGTGTCCCGCCGGGAGCGGGGCGGGGCGGGGACCCCGGCGTGCCGCCTGCCCTGCCGTGCGCCCCGCTCGCTGGCGCTGCGACGCGCCCCCCGGGCCGCGGGGACACCCCTCGGAGGAGCGCTGAGAAAGGACGCGCTGGGGGCAGGGGGATGGAAGGAGGAGCCCCGGGCGCCAGGTAAGCTCCACCCACAGGGACGGAAACAGGACCCTGAACGCAGGATGAGGAGGGGAGGACTGCGCTTCCCTTTGGGAGGAGGGATGACCACCATCCTCTGCTGCCTCTTAATCTGACCCAGGGACGTCCTCGCCACCCCCTTGCAATGAATGCCTCTGCTTCTCCCACCTTCCTGCTAGTTTCTGGATGGTTATAAAAGCAAGAATCACACAGGCCTCTCTTTGTTTTATTTAAATACCATGTCTATTGAGCACCTACTATGTGCCTCTCTTCTGGAAACACAGAAGTTATAGAGAAAGGGAAGATCCTGCCCCCCTCCCCCCAGTGTTTGTTTTCTAATGGGGAGCAGATAAGTTGCCCCCAAATATCCGGACTTTGCTTAAAATGTCACTTTCTCCTAGAGGCCAACCTTACTTAAAGTTTCACATGCACATCTCCACCCCTATCACATTTCTCTATTTTATTTTTCTCCACTGGGCTTACCAGTGTCACACGTATGATCACACATGTCAAATACAGTTTTCTATTTTTCTTGTCCAAATTTCCCCTCTGGGATATAAGTTCTGTTGGGAAGAGAGGTTTCTGCCTCTGTGGTTTATCCCCAGTGATGGCACGACATAGAGTAGGTGCCCAATAAAACATTTGAATGAATGGAAAGTAAGCAGATAATTTCAGAGTGATACGCTCCATGAAGGTGTTAAAAGAGGGTTCCGTGACGACGTTGGAAAGACAGCGTAGCCTCAGTGCAAGAGATGCTACTCCAGCCGAGACAGATTTCAGCCAACCTGTGGTTGGAGCCCTGCTATGGGCCGGGTCCCTTTTGAGCTCTTCTGGGGCCAGGATGAACCTGGACCCTGCCCCCAAGGCACTTTGTTCCAGTGGGAGAGACAGACGATTAAAGGGGCAAAGGAGGTCTGCTGGGACAGCAGATGCTCTTAGAAGGGATAGTTAACCTGGACTCGGAGGAAGGCAGGATGGTTAGTTGGGCCAAAAGGGAACTCTGACAGCATGTCCTTAGGCGTTATCTGAATCTTTCCGAGGGCTTCTTCCTCCTGCCTTAAAATTTCCTAAGGCTCTTGTTAAGATGCACATTCTTAGGCCTTATTCTAGAAGAAAATGTTCTAACCCTGGTACTACTGATGTTTTGGGGCCACAATCCTCCGTTGTGGAGGGTGTTCTGTGCGTTGTAGGAAATTTAGCATCATGTTGGGTGTCCACCCACTAGATGCCAGAGTCTTCCACCCCAGTTGTGTCAAACAAAATTGTATCCAGACATTGCCCAGTGTCATCCACAAGGCAAAGTCACACCTTCATCTCCTAATTGGAAATTTCTAGGGCCCCATTGCCCTTGACCTTCTGAATGAGAAACTTCTAGATGAGCTCTTTGGAATCTGCATTTTTGACCAAACTACTCCTAATCCCACAAGTGAACCTCCTGTTTACTCAGGTTTAAAAACTTCTGCTACAAAAGGCTTTGTTCTTTTGGAATCAGACATACCTCAGATTGCTAACTATAGAGCCAGCTAAGGCTTAGATATTAAAATAATAATTAAAATGATTTAGGAGTTCCAGGGGTAACACTGTTCCTGGCACTGTGATGGTCTCCACCAGTGCCCGCTCCTCAGTCCCGCCCCCACCAGGCACTCAGCGCTGAGGCCTGACCAGTGTGGCCAGGGGCACTCTGTGCCTACAGCTCACCCCCTGTCACTTTTACCCTCGCTCATGGGGAATGACCGAGGATGACCCATCCCACAAATGTTTTTCTAAACCATTCTTTTGGACCATAGGAAACTCCCATCCTACCAGTCAATTGCAGGGTGTACTGTCACTCTTTGTGAAGTGCTGTTGAATCATTTTTAACATCCCTGCACAGGGCAGGGGTGCTCATTTCTCCACACATATGTGGTACAAGTTTTTAATTCACTTACCCTAAATCACCCCATCGGCCTCCGCCCATGATCGGCCCCACCTAACCCCAGCCCAGTCCTCAGGCAACGGAGGCAGAGAAAAGCCCACTTCATAGCTGGCAACGTCAGCAAAAGGGGCATTAGTACTAATTAATTCTAATTACACAGCACACCTTTCCGGAGCGCTGTGATAGGAAGCATAGCTTGTTGAGTAAAACCCCCGTCGTCTATGTCATTAAGGAACCGCAGTTATAAAGTTAGGAGGTGCAGACTTGGGCCTCAACAGAGAGAAGACTGAGACTCCAGGAAGCTCAGCTTGGAAAATCTGCCACGTTCGACAGAAGCCCCGTGCCTGTCGGTTGGGCCTTTGAGGTCCATTCAGCCCTTTAACAAACGTCGACTGCGTTAGGTGCCCGCTGTTGCGCTGAGCACAGGAGATGCCGGAACGCGTAAGATAGGACCCGTGCCTTCCGAAAGCGTCTGTAAAATGACATCTCAAGGACGGGGAACTAGGAAAGGAGTTCAAGAGCTGACTCCAGCCTTGGAGTAAATCAGTAGGGCGGCGAGCAGGAGACCCTGAGCTACAGGATCTCTGCCAGCCGCTCTTCAGGGTTCTTCTCCGAATCTTCCCTCCGCTCTTTCCTCTTCCTCAATCACTGGTTCCGTAGCGGGTGAGCGGCGCTCACAGGATCTGCTGTAAAAGTTTCCTTTTAGCCGGCGGCCAGCTCATTCTCGGACCACATTTCTGGAGTGTTCTTTCATTAATTTGTGTGTGTTTTCCCTATGGCTACTGCTGCAGAGCGTATAGCCTGGTGATCAACAGAGAAGACTCTGGCTGCCCTAGGGGGGTGCCGAACGCAGTGGGGCCCGGATGTCACTCAGCAGGGTGACATGAC
The DNA here is from genome assembly GCF_032452875.1 of Bos javanicus. Lineage (NCBI taxonomy): Eukaryota > Metazoa > Chordata > Mammalia > Artiodactyla > Bovidae > Bos > Bos javanicus. Next base: position 80,510,816 of record NC_083880.1, on the reverse strand, counting down.
ACTGGAAAACGCTGAGTCACACAGTGAACGTGTCAATATTCCCTTTCAATCCGGGAAAGTGTCTGTTCGCTGCTGGTGTGGCTTTTGTGCCCATCACTGGCCAACTTCTATTTTCAACCAAGAAACTGGAGATTTCTGGCTCAGAAGCTGGGGAGGGGCAAGAGTACCTGGTTAGACTTTCAAAACGTGGTCTGTTTTCATGGAATTCACTTTCAGTTTACTTCTGTCTTAGAGAGAGAGACTGTTCTCCATTTACGATAGCAATCTAAATTTTAATATAACTTATGGGTTTAAAAGTATCCTTAAGGAACAGTAGAGAATAGGTAATGGGGCGGGTGGGTTGAGAAGATAGCAAAACGAGAGGAAGGTGGCATGGGCGTGACTCGAATGTGCAAAATACCAGTCCACAGGCTCTGGCACTTGGAGAAGCTTCTTCCCAGAGCTGGTGGCTTGGCTGTGTCTAAGTATCCAGGGAACTTAGCATCCTAGGATCCAACACTCAAACTTTGGGATGTGTAAAGGCATGAATTGATTGGAATGACTCAACCGTATTTTCCAGAACACACTGGCTCAACATCAGAATCTCCTGGGGACTTTTTAGGTAAGATAAAGAAACACAGGCCCCACCCCAGACTTACTAAATTAGATCCTAGGGTGGGGCCAGAAAAATATGAAATTTTGAAAGTTCCCAGGTGATTCTGATGAGGTGCCAGGCCACTGGAAGCTCCCTTGTGCAAGGACTGAATTTTGTAACAAGTGAATCAAGTTAGCAGAAGTTGTTGCATGAAGGGACAGGCTGGGCGTCTCCTGTTGGATTCACTTGCAAGGTGATGGTGGTGTGTTGAGGAGCCTTTTCTATGTACCCAAAGAAGCCTGTGAAGGCTCCATTAAAGCACACACCTATTACAGGTTTCCCCGATGGCTCAGAGATAAAGAATCTGCCTACCAATGCAGGAGACTCCGGTTTGATCCCTGGGTTGGAAAGATTCCCTGGAAAAGGAAATGGCAACCCAGTCCAGTATTCTCGTCTGGGAAATCCCATGGACAGGGGAGCCTGGCGGGCTACAGTCCGTGGGGTCACAAAAGAATTGAATATGACTTAGCAACTAAACAACAACACTCTCGTGCTGCATTTGGGAGGCAGTTGGTTTGCCTGTTTTATCGCTGGACTGCAACTCAATGTGAAAGTGAAAGTGAAGTCGTGTCCGACTCTTTGCAACCCCATGGACAGTAACCTACTGGGCTCCGCGGTCCATGGGATTTTCCAGGCAAGAATTCTGGAGTGGGCTGCCATTTCCTTGTAATTAAAGCAAATATTCTCTGAGTGCCCACTTTACCCTAGGCACTGCCCTGGTTGTTGGACACTGGGGCAGCGTGTGAGATTCTTGAGCATCTTAGTTACTGTCCTGTCTCCTGTACAAATTTCAAGTCTTTTGCATTACTCTTCCCTCCAGCAAGATGCTTCTCCCAGATCTGTTTTTCCTCTTTACTCTCAACTCAAATGTCACCTCCCTCTCCCACCCTATATGCCCTCCTCTTTCTCTCATCCTTCCTGGTACTTACAACCACATGTAAGTGATTTCCTATACTTGCCTCTTTATTATATGTCTCCCTTAATTAAAACAGAAGTTCTCTACCTATGCATCTCTGAGCCCAGTGCAGGATTGGTGATCAGTAAAAAGTTGTGAAATGATTGAATACCAAGATGAGCATATTTCTAAGGAAGAATAAACTTTAAAAATATCTTAGGGCTTTCTTTAGAGACTTCCCTGCCTACACAGTGGATAAGAATCAGCCTGCCAATGCAGAAGACACAGGTTCGATCCCTAATTTGGGAAGATCCCACGTGCCCAAGCAACTAAGCCCGTGCACCACCACTATTGAGTCTGCGTGCTGCAGACACTGGAGCCTGAGTGCCCAGGACCTATGCTTGGCAACAAGGAAGCGCCCGAACTGCAACAAAAAGTAGTCCCCGCTCTGCAACTAGAAAAAGCCTGTGCAAAGGCAGTCAAAAGAAGTCAACAAATGAACCTCAGTGTTTTCTGTGGGCTTCCCTGGTGGCTCGGATGGCAAAGAATCCACCTGCAATGTGGGGAGAACTGGGTTTGATCCCTGGGTTAGGAAGATCCTCTGGAGGAGGGCATGGCAGCCCACTCCAGTGTTCTTGCCTGGAGAATGCCCATGGACAGAGGAGCCTGGCAGGCTGCACCCATGGGTTCGCAGAGAGTCAGACACGACCGAGCGACTGAGCGCAGGGCTTCCTGTAGAGGGATGTAAAGCATTTCAGCCTGTGCCCCTTTCCAGTTGAGGCTGTCCTCCCCTTCCCAACTTCCATGACTTTTTCCCCTTCCCCTCTCTTATCTATTGTCTCCTTCATATCCTCCCTTAAATACCACCTCTTTCAGGAAGTCTTCCAGGGTGGATCCTATGTGATTCGAACTTCTCTAGTCCGTGTCTTCCCCAAGCAAAGAGACTCAGTGTAGAATATGTCTCCAAATATATGAGCATACAGGCAGACAGAACTCATCCTGAGCATCAGAAAGGTTGCATCTGACAGTGGGTATGAGGAATTTCCGGGGCGGGGGCGAGTATTGTTCATAACTGGGGCTGTTTATGCCAGTGTGTTTGGTCTGTGAAAATGTATTCAGTGCAGGCTTATGAATTGTGCACTACTTTATCTGTATGTAATGCTTCAGTTAAAAAAAAAAAAAAGCAGTGTTCTCAAACTTTGCTATGTATTATAATCAACTGGGGTGATTTTAAAAAATCCCAGTGCCCAAGTCTTACCCCAGGCTCATTACATCAGTCTGTGAGGGCGGGCTCCAGCCATTAGTATTTTTTTAAAGCCCCCAGATGATTCCAATATGCGGCCAAGTTTGAGAGCCAGTGGACCATACAATTTTGCCCTTGAGGATATAATTCATTGCCTTCCTCTTCTGTCGTTTAACTTATTCAAGATATCTCTCTTCCAGTGACTGTTTTGTGAAAACCTCAAGGTAGCGGTCTCCTCTCGTGACACCCAGCGCGGCAGCGTGTTGAAGGGGAGAAGGGGATGCGAGGAAGTGGCAGATGGGTCGTGGAGAGAGATGGGGAGAGTAAAGCAGAGCGGTGTGATGCAGTGGGGTGGGGGCAGGATCCACTTTGGGTGGGGACCATGGGACGCCTTTCTGAGAAGGTGTCCTTTAACCTGAGATCTGCAAGACACAAAGCAGCCAATCAGGAGCCACCGCCTGAAATTGGAAGAGGTTGCTCTGCTTCCAGAACACAAAAGATGTAGCTGCCAGGTCCCAGGTTGGGAGGGCCAGGCAGTTGGGAAGAAGAAGCAGAGCGAAGGCAGGAGAGGCGAGTCAGGTCAAGATCACAGTGGGGGTGTGTGCATGCGCACATTATTGGTCATAATATGGAGTCTGAATTTTCTTCTTTCAGCCTTTGATAAAGGCTAATCAACTCATTTATTTACATCCTGAAAGACCTAGTCCCTTAGACTGGATTTGCTCAACCAGCACAGAAGACACTATGTCTTCTTCTACTTGGTGGAAATTTACTCCCTGAAAACATTTAAGGTGGATGACAAAGTTTGGGGATGCTCAGGCATTGACAAGCTTGCTTCTGCGAATAAATCTTCCAAGAGTTGTTAGTCTCTCTTAAGAAAAAAAAAAAAAAGATGTGGTTACGTGTAGAATTAAGCATTATGGATATTTGCAACGGGGCAGCTGCTGAGCAGGCCGGCTGGGGTGTGGGAGCTCTTCAGTCGAGCATCCATTACGTTCGTCCCTGGGAGTTGACTACTTGGAGTTGGTGACCGTGTTTTGCTGCTGCTGAAGAATCCAGACCATGTCGCCGGCCCAGGAACCCATTGCTCAACTTCATTAGCCACAGGAAGACATTAAGTGAGTGTAAGGACCGAACGGCCTGGAAACCATGTGACGAGCAGCCTTTAAGTTCTGGGCTCCGGTATATTTTATGCCATTTCAACTGTGCATCAAGCTCTCATCCCTGGACTCATTAAAACTGTGTGCCCAAAGGTGCCCCTCAACTTTCAGAAGCAAATAGAGAATGATATAATTCGCTCTGAGAACACCTTTCTGTCTCATCCAGAGCATGTCTTATCTGTTATGATTAGGCATTAAGCGTCCTGTTGTCTTGAAAATTTCATGAGATTCTACCCCTGCTTGCTAGGATTATGTCAAAGTGACTTTTCCTGGATGCTGTTTTTGCCCATCAATACAGCTTGTCTTTTCTCCTTAACCATTGCTGGGAAGGCCAACACTGCTAAGGAGCCCACCGGATTAAAATGGTCGAATAGTTCAGGCTTGCAGATGCCCTTGTGTGTCTTGAAGGCTTGTGTGTCTTGCTTTTGGTTCCCCAAGAAGCACACCCCTCAAGATTAAGATTTGAGAGCAAATCGTTTATTTGGAAGATAATCCTGGAAAACTCCAGTAGGGGCGGGGAGAGAAGGATGCAGGCAGTTGGAGAGTGTCATCAAGCAGGTTGTCACTGCGGGCAACTGCGGGCTCATCCCGCTGGGGGAGGGGCGGGACTCGGTGTAGATGTGTAGATACTCCCCCTGGGGATATCCCTTCTGAAGTTGGGGAGTGCCGAGGTGTCCGCCCACCTGGGAGCTGGGAGGAGGCAGCTTCTCCCGCCCTTCCCTGTGTCAAAGAGCTGCGTGTGCTACTGAAGTGTGGGGAAGTGGGCCAGTCACCAGGCAACGTCTGTTAGACTGGAATCCCCCAAACCGTGACCTTCACACGGGCGAGCCCCAAGACTGTCTCATACACATTGTCTTATAGGCAACGTCTCCGCCTCTTAGCCTGGTTCCGGTACATCGCAGACCTTCAGTAGTGGTCTGTGCGTTAGTCGCTTAGCTGTGTCCGACTCTTTGCGACCCCGTGGACTGTAGCCCGCCAGTCTCTCCTGTCCATGTGCTTCTCCAGGCAAGAATACTGGAGTGGGTTGCCACTTCCTTCTCCAGGGGATCCTCCCAATGCAGGAACTGAACCCGGATCTCCCTTGCAGGCAGATTCTTTACTATCTGAGCCACCAGGAAAGCCCTTCAGTAATGACCTAAATGCATTGTAAGTCTTCACACCATGCCCCCGGTAGTCACTCTGTCTTAATACTCTTATCTGTAATGTATTTAGTTCTTATTAGTCTTGTTTATTCGCTAGTTTTGTCAGAGTCCTCTCTCCCCACAGTGTGCCCACTGGGACCAGCAACCTCTCTTTTCCTCACATCTCTAGTGCAGAGCAGAGTTCTCATTATTACCATGGCTCGAGATTTTAAACAAAATCAAAGATGTGATCCAAGACAAGTGTGTTCTTAACCGTAGATGGGAGAAGAACGTTTGAAATTAGGATTGTCCCAAGAAGGTAGGCACCAGGAAAGGAAAACAAATGTAGGTGTCGAGTCAGACAGACCTACATTTGAAAACGACTTCCACTATTCACTGAGACTATAACCTTGGGCAAGTTATGTAGCCTCTCTGAGCCTCAGTTTTCCTATCTGTAAAATGGGGACAATTATGTCACCGATTCCATTAGGGGCTCAGAGGGGATTGTGTGACCTAACCTAAATACTCATCACGACACCTGACACACGGACAGTACTCCCACATTTTTAGCGTTTTCATTCTTTTACAAGCATTTGTGGATTGACTATTGTTTATAGAATGATTTCAACTGCATCTGAGGTTTAATCTACTCTGTACTAGGGGATAAAACGAGCATCAGCTCAATCCTCTGTGTTTGCAAGGACACCAATTCACAGAAGCCAACCGGGGAAGCTCAGATCTTCATGTACAAACGGCAAAGATGGCATAGCACACACCCCAGCCACTGGTGGCAGACAGCTGCTGCCAGCACCTTCTCTTCTTTGGAGCCTCCTCCGTTTCCTACTAAGGTTCATTAAGCACCTCCTCCTTGCCAGGCAGTGGGCTGGGTGCTACGGATGCAGAGGGGAAGAAAGCAACTGCCGGGTCCCTAGGGAACTTAACCATCCAGGGAAAGAGGCAAATTATAGAAATGGTCTAACAGTAGTTAGCGTTTGTGAAGCACTCAGGCCACACACTGTGCTGAGCACCTGAAACGTGAATGTATTAATCCTTGGAACAATTCGATGAGATGGTGGTCCCCATTTTACATGTGAAGAAACTGAGGCACAAAGGAATTAGGAAACTCACCCAAGGCTATAGAGACAGCAGCTCAGAAGCCTGGATTCAAACACCCTGAGAAGGCTCTAGCTTGTACATCCAACCACCACACATTACTCTCTTGGTAACACTACAGCCGTGCTGAGTCATTTTTTTATTATTATTTTTGACTGTGCTGGGTCTTCACTGCTGCATGGGCTTTTCTCTGGCTGTGGCAAGCGGGGGCTTCTCACTGCAGTGACTTCTCTTGTGAAGCCCGGGCTCTAGGGCGGTAAGGCTTCAGCAGTTGCGGCTCCCGGACTATTGAGCACAGGCTCAGTACTTGTGACCCACGGGCTTAGTTGCTCCGAGGCATGTGGGATCTTCCTGGATCAGGGATCAAACCTGTGTCTCCTGCCTTGGCAGGGGAATTCTTTACCACTGAGCCACCAGGCAAGACCCACGCTGACTTTTGTATCGCAAAATATCTGGTCACCGCATTGCTTTTCCCTGTTTGTACTCTGCAGCTTCACAGTTCTTGAACTGTTCTTAAACATAGTCCATGTGTCGTCTCCTACAGAGTTAAAATAGATTGATTCCTGGGCCCCATCTTTAGGAATCCTGAGAGAGTAGATGTGGGGTGGAGTCTGAAAAGGTGCCTTTCTAACAAGATCCTGTGAACTCTCAGAGCATACTTCGAGTTGCATGCATTCCAAGAGGGGTGCTTTCTGCTCCCAGGAGACACTTGACAATGTCTGCAGATGTTTCTGATTGTCACGATTCAGGGGTGTGTGACCGGCATCTAGCAGGTAGAGGCCAGAGATCCCGGCAAACATCCTATAGCACACAGGCAAGGCCCTTGCAAGCAAAGACTGACCCAGCCCCAAATGTCAATAAGGGCCAAGGCTGAGAACCCCAGGGCAGAGCCCGGCCTCGCAAGCTTTACTGTAGAGGAGGCATCTGGGGATCCGGCTTCCAGTGCAGATTCTGATCAAGTGAGCGCAGAGTGCCTGTGTGTGTTTAGTTGCTCAGTCGTCTCGACTCTTTTGCGACCTCATGAACGGTAGTCCACCAGGCTCCTCTGTCCATGGGATTCTCCAGACAAGAATACTGGAGTGGGTCACTATTTCCTTCTCTGGGGGATTTTCCCGACCCAGGGATCGAACCCGTGTTTCCTGGATCTCCTGCACTGCCAGGTGGGTTCTTTACCACCGGGCTACCAGGGAAGCCCATAGGGTGCCTGGGACGCTGCATTCCTAACAAACTGCAGCAGATGCTGCTGATGGTTCTGCTCCAGGGACCACACTTCGAGTAGCAAAAGCTAGACAACGTTCTGCACAGACATAGGTCTTGAATCAAGTCCTAGGGTACAGTGAACGCTTAAGAAATAAAACCCGAACCTCAGCCTGAATGAGTGTGGAACAAAAGTAACTCTGAGTTTCAATCTCTCCTTCAACTCCCCCTGTAGCTAGTTTCGCCCTTAAAGAAGTTCAGGGAGGCGGAGGGGCTCCCGGGGAGGAAGTCTTCCGCGCCCCTCCTGGACGCGGCGAGGGGCCGATTTAAAACGAGCAAGGACAGAGCTTGGTCAGAACTGCCTTCCTCTGCTCTGAGACATCAAGTCGAGTCTATTGTTGCCTGGAATCGTGGCTTCTTTCCAAGAGCCGCACGCTACATCTGCCTTTCAGGTCTGCGAGCGCGAGATGAAAAAGTGGCTGTTTGTGAAATGGTTGCTCTCCTGGGAAAGGGGTATGGGAGAAAATGGACTCTCTGCGCCCAGCCCTCCAGAGATGGCACCCCAGCCCCCGTGATAAATGGCAGCATTAACAAGGTTTGGTTGAGAGGGGACCTGCAGATTTATGACTTCCTGTCTCCGCCAGCAGATGTCATTATGGCTGACAGAACAGAAGGCCTTTCAAGAGCTGGCTGGGGTGGAGCTAAGGAGAGGGGAAAAAAATTAAATAAAAGGCAGAAGCCAAAAGTAGTGTTTGCTCACTGGTGCTATTGTTGATGCTGTCATTTTAGGAACACGGGGAAGTTTTACATTAAACCGAGCGTCTTGTAATATTTCTGAGGTCCAGCTTTGAAGATGTAGGTGGAAACTCTCAAATGAAGGACAAACGTGTTAACTTCGCTCAAATAGGAAAACTTGCAGGGTTTTGTCCCAGGTTTATCTGTACCTGAAAAGTTCTTCAGGATGAAGTGAACACAGCACTGAATAAATTTATATTTTTACTCTGGAATATCATTTTGATGGGTGTTTAAATACATTTACAAATGCAGCAGCCTCTTCTGAAATTCTTTCGACATACATAAAATTTTTACCCATTTCTAAGTTGTTTAACAGAGTGTGATTGGTATTTTATGGGCTAGATTTTTTGAAAATTGGTGTAAATTTAGCATTTATCATTGGGCCCCCGCACCCATGCTAATAAGTACAACCACTTATTACTTACTTAACAATAATTACAAGTCGCATTTCCACATTTCCTCTTTCTCATCCTTGCCTAAAGCTAAAGGAAGTATTTCTGTAAGTAAAGGAAGTATTTTTTCTAGTTGATTGACTCCTCTCATGGGGGTATTGAATGCATTCTGTGGGGTCAGGTAATCACTGCCTCAGAGTGACCTGGAAGGAGCAGTTCTGGGGGGTATTGAATGTATTCTGTGGGCTCAGGTCATCACTGCCTCAGAGTGACCTGGAAGGAGCAGTTCTGGGGGGTATTGAATGTATTCTGTGGGCTCAGGTAATCACTGCCTCAGAGTGACCTGGAAGGAGCAGTTCTGGGGGGTACTGAATGCATTCTGTGGGCTCAGGTAATTACTGCCTCAGAGTGACCTGGAAGGAGCAGTTCTGGGGGGTACTGAATGCATTCTGTGGGCTCAGGTCATCACTGCCTCAGAGTGACCTGGAAGCAGCAGTTCTGGGGGGTACTGAATGCATTCTGTGGGCTCAGGTCATCACTGCCTCAGAGTGACCTGGAAGGAGCAGTTCTGGGGGGTACTGAATGCATTCTGTGGGCTCAGGTAATCACTGCCTCAGAGTGACCTGGAAGGAGCAGTTCTGGGGGGTATTGAATGCATGCTGTGGGCTCAGGTCATCACTGCCTCAGAGTGACCTGGAAGGAGCAGTTCTGGGGGGTACTGAATGCATTCTGTGGGCTCAGGTCATCACTGCCTCAGAGTGACCTGGAAGGAGCAGTTCTGGGGGGTACTGAATGCATTCTGTGGGCTCAGGTCATCACTGCCTCAGAGTGACCTGGAAGCAGCAGTTCTGGGCTGTCTTTAAGGACCTGTCATCAGCAAATCATCTCCCATCAGGACCACACGACCAACGTACTCAGGCAAAAGTTGAGAGCCATGGGGAGCCTCACGGAGGACAGCCACCAGGTCCCCTTCCAAAATAAACTCATCTCCAGCCAAACCCGATCCAGAGACTTCTTCTATAATTAACCAATAGCTGTGGTGTTAATGCATATGGGGTAGTGAGTATCTGATTTTTGCAGTGACTCTGAAGGTATGAAAACGGCCACCCCATAGTCCCTTCTGGAGAAGGCAATGGCAACCCACTCCAGTACTCTTGCCTGGAGAATCCCATGGATGGAGGAGCCTTGTGCCTGCAGTCCATGGGGTCGCTATGAGTCGGACACAACTGAGCGCCTTCACTTTGACTTTTCAATGCATTGGAGGAGGAAATGGCAACCCACTCCAGTGTTCTTGCCTGGAGAATCCCAGGGACGGGGGAGCCTGGTGGGCTGCCGTCTCTGGGGTCGCACAGAGTCGGACACGACTGAAGCGACTTAGCAGCAGCAGAAGCAGCATAGTCCCTTCTGCAAACCGCTCTGGATTGGCGGTGTGGTGGTCTGCTTAAAACCAGGGCTCTGGAGGCTCAGTCTCTGAATTCTTTTCCTGGCTCTTTCACCCACTACCTGTGTTATTCTGGGCAAGCTACTGAAGCTACCTCACCTGTCACATGATGGACAATAATAGCACCATTCTCTTACGGTTTGTTTTTTTTTTAATGAAGATCAAATGCAGAGTTCATGAAGTGATTAGCCAAGTGGCTGGCCCAGGGTAGGAGTTCACTAAATTAGCTGTTGTTATAATGATTACCATTAAAATACCTTCCCTCTTCACTATTTCACAGGTAGACACATAGAGATGTGGACTAATTCACTGGCCACCCAGAAATGAAATCCGATAAGAACAAAATAACAATAACGCTGACTGTGGCTGTCGGGTACTGAGTGCGCGAAGCTCCAGACGCTGTACTAAGTCCCTTACATGCAAAACCTATTGAGTTTAATCCTTAAAACAACCTTAGGAGGCCAAGTAATATGACTCTCCTTTTACGTATAAGGAGACGGAGTGGATAGCTTAAGCCAATGGTTCTCAATGGTTTGACATGCATTGGAATTACCTGTAGGGCTTGAGAAAACTCTGATTACTGACTCCTTTCCCTGGAGTATTTGATTCAGTAGGTCTGGTGCGTGGGCCCTGAGATTTTCATTCCAAAAATTCTCAGCTGCTGCTGCTGCTGCTGTCTGGGGACCACATTTTAAAATCACTGGTTTCAGTAACTTTCAAGGTTCGTTGTCATTGTTCGATAGCTGAGTTGTGTCTAACTCTGTGACCCCATGGACTGCAGAAGCCAGGCTTCCCTGTCCTTCACTATCTCCTGGAATTTGCTCAAGTTCATGTCCACTGAGTCGATAATGTTATCTAACCATCTCATCCTCTGTTGCCCCCTTCTCCTTTTGCCTTGAATCTTTCCCAGCATTACGGTCTCTTCCTGTTCAGGATTACACAGTGACCTTGTTCTTGTTTAAGGTTCTTATTCAATCAAGTTTGCACAGTGAGTAAGTGGCAGAGTGAATTTTCAAATTTAAAAATTTGAGTACATTAAAAAAATGTATTCTTAACAGGTATCTATATTACTTAGAGTTCCTAACGTCAAACTTTTGATTTAATGGTTGATGGTTGAATTCACAGAGCATAATGTTTCGGACAGCTACTTGTTTAAATATTCTCGTCCATGAAGCTCATCATAGTGCAGAATAGTTTTTAGTTTCTGGAAGGGGAAAATTTCAGGGATATTTTCAAAAGGAGGAGTCCTGGTATCATCCTCATGCACCACTGTTGAGATTCACAGCAGTCCTGCTGGGGTGGAAGAGAACGCAAGGTCTGTGGCCCACCCCAGCTGCAGAAAGCACTAGAAGTTCCAAGATGGAGCCTGGCCGTACAGGCTACACCTGGATGCCACCTGTTTCTGACAGACACAGTGTTTGCTCAGTCAGTGACCCGGGAGGACTCTCAGACGCAGTCCACTGGACGTCCGAGGGCCCTGGAGATCCTCCACTGAATGTCTAAGATCTAGATTTCTCTATGGCCCAGGTGAGCCTCTTGAAACGAGTCAGCCCAGGGACCGCTGGCACACACTGCATTAATTCCTTAAGAACAGGGATGTTCTTGAGTCCACAGTGGGGAGTGTGGGAATGCAGGAGAGAGATGGCCACAAGCGCCTGGTCAGAGATGTGCTTGGAGACAGAGGACTGCAGGAGGAGAGTCAGGACAAAGCCCTACATCCCTTAGTGAGCACAGCAAGGCAGCAAAGGGCCATTGGCATCTTCCTCATTCAGTTGCAAATGACAAGAACTGAAATTCAAATACATAGACAAGATGTACTTCACGAAATGGAAAGATTCAAGGACTTGAGAAAATGGATGAGGCAGAAGTTGGTTGCTGGAAGCCTGAGGATCCCTGTGGCCAGGGTCAGGAAGGAGGAACACAGGAGGCCTTGGCTTGCCAATAGAGACTGAGGCTCCAGTGCTTCCTCTGTCGGGTAGATTAGCTGGTCACTGGGGACCCTTCTTGTCTGACATAGGAAGATGCTATTTATTCATCTATTCACTCATGCATTCAACAGCTGTTTGCTGAGCACACACTATGGACTCGGCACTGTTAGAGACTGCTCAGTATTCTTTTTCCCTGGGAGCACCTGCTGAAGCCTCGTGCTCATCCAGGCTGTGTGACCCTGGGACGTGCACTCAACTCTGGGCTGATCACTGAAGATGGGGGCGGGGTGGGTGCTGACCCCGGAGCAGATGCTTTCTGTGGGGGCAGGGCTGCTGCCTGCCTCACTTTAGTCACATCATTTCAGAGACTTGGTTCCTCAAAGCAAAATTAAAGAGCTGTTACCAGAAAGGTGGCTCATGGATGCTGGATAGTCAAAAACCATAAACATTCACACTAATAGGTGGAGTGGATTACCATTTCCTTCTCCAGGGGATCTTCCCGACCCAGGGATCGAACCCAGGTCTCCCCCATTGTAGACAGATGCTTTACTGTCTAAACCACCAGGGAAGTCCCCACTAATAGCTAACTTTCTTTTTTTGTGCCTCACTCTAACACGAAGAGGTTAAGATAAAGTGAAGTCTGCGGCCTTTTTACTACCAAGGACACCTTACATGCTGCCCCTGCCGCCTACTGTGGGGACCAAATTTAACTACATTTGAAAAATGTTGTCTCTCATTTACCCATTCATCCATCAATACATCCATGTGCTATTTGACATGTTTTCATTGAGTGTCTAGTTTCTTGTCTTGTTCTAGCACTGAAATTATAGCAGTTGTGGTTTGCACGACCCTGGGGCTTCTGCATCCAGCCTAGACTCAGCGGCATCCACGTTTCTGATTAGATGAGATAATTCAAATCTTCATCGTTAAAGCCACTAGTTGAAGTATTCTATTACTTGTAGTTAAAAGCATTCCTAATTGATACAATCAGATCCAAAAGAGACCCTCTAAGCAGCTTAGAGTATGAAGATGTCCAGTGAATAAATGATTATAAGTGCCACAAAGCTCCTGAAGGGGAGTACAGGAGCTTACACTTAGGAGAACTAATCATTTTTTTTAAATGCATTTAACAAGCAATAACACTTTTTCTACTATGTTAGAGAATTAGATCAGAGTGTGGCAAAGTTTTTCTTAAAGGACCACACAGTAAATATTTCTGCTTTGCTGACCATATTGACCTCTTTTGCAACTACTCAGCTTTGTTGTTGTAGGACAAAAGAAGCCACAAATGATATGTAAATAAGGGGGCCTGGCTGTGTGCCAATAAAACTTTATTTACAAAAATAGGTAGCTGGCTAGATTGGACCCTGGTCCGTACTTTACTGACTCCTGAACTAGGTACACACATTGAGTATGCAATAAAAACAAGCAATCAAAAATAGTTTATAATACGCTTATTAAAATATGGCAAATTTCTCAAAGTTTTGCTTTACAGATTCCCAGTGCCAAGTCTCAAACTCACACATTCTGTGATTCAGTGATGCCTCTGTCGAGCTTCCCCTTCTCCCGCAGAAGGGAATTGAGTGGTGGGTCAGCTGGAGAGCTGCCCGAAGTACGAATCTCAAACAAGCTTAGAGACACTAATGAAAGAAGCTGGAAAAATACACATTTCCCCCCTCTGATAAAACATATATCACTATAAAGTGAAGAAGGCAAAACATAACATTTATTAGCCCTGGAATATTTTTGCTGAGGATTTTTGTAAGTAACACACCCAGCAGTGGTAGTCAGCTCAAAGATGGCAGTTGTGGTTAGCAGAAACCCCAGAGCCACATCACGTGTGTGGTGTGCTCTGATTTACAAGGGCTGTGATCTACATTGTGAATAGTCAGCCTTCCAATATACCTCCCAAGAAGTCGCTTGGTTCAGAAGAGTCGCAAAAGAATGCTAAAGGAAAACTAAAACTGCAGAAAAGTTGGAAATATCTTGTTTTACTTTTTAAAAGAATATTGACTCTGTTTCGAGTGGAGAACGTCAGAAGGAGAAAAACAAATACCGCATATTAATGCATATGTATGGGATCTAGAAAACTGGACTGATGAACCTATTTGCAAGGAAGGAATAGAAATGCAGATGTAGAGAGTGGACTTGTGAACACAGTGGGGGAAGGAGAGAGTGGGGTGAATGGAGAAAGTAGCCCTGACATATATACACTCTCAGTGTAGTAGACAGCTGGTGGGAAGGTGCTGGATAACACAGGGAGCCCAGCCTGCTGCTCTGTGATGACCGGTGTGGTGGGGAGGGGAAGGGCTGGGAGGCTCAGGAGGGAGGGGAGATACGTGTGTGTATACACGTATCATTATGGCTGATTTGCATTGCTGTATAGCAGAAACCAACGCAATATTGTAAAGAAATTTTCCTCCAATTAAAATATAAATTCAAAGAGAATATTGACTGTTTCAGCTAATGGAGGTAAACTGTAAGTCACGTGGATTCTGGAAAACAGTCTTACAAGAAAATTAGATTCCTTCCACCATCAGGGCCTACCTCTGGGGCAAAATCTGCAAGGACCCTGGATTGAAAAGTCACTGGATTATTCGTCCACAGGGCTCTCATTATCCTAAGGCCCACAAACTCAAGTATCCCTTGTATCCAAGAAGGTAGTAACAAAATGGAGCAGATTGGGTCTGAGGCGACAGGGAGTGGTGGGCATTAAGGCAGCCTGGAGGGCTCACGGCCTGTCTAAAGGGGGCAGTCACTATACAAACCCCTATAGGCTCCAGTGAGTTGCTTCCCCCTTAGGAAAGAGCTCAAGATCTTTATAAGAAGACAGTAATCTAGACTTTTCAATAAAAGTTCCCTATTGTGTAAATTTTGTGCCAGCCAAGTAAAACATATTTGTGGTTCAATCATGGCTTAAATTATAAGCCTCTGTCTCCCTTTTCCTTGCACACACGTGCACACACACACACACACACACACACACACACACACAAGTACCTTCTATTCTAGACAAGAGACACTGCTTCAGCTACTGTAGTGAGGACATGCCGGACGCCGCCGAAGTATAGCTGTGCATCTTAGCTGACCTGATTTCTCAACTCTGCCTCCCCAGATAAGATGAACTGTTGTACAACACGGCACCCCTTCCCATATCTCAGCTATGGATCTATTAGTGTCGCTATTTATGGAGAGGAGAAGAGAGAGTGATAATTTATACATACATTTGTTTTGTAAAAATTATGCTCCCATCCTCTGATTGGCTTGAGTCCCCCAGAATATCACCTCTCTGTGATAAATAACGTGTCTGGGAGGGGAAATGCTAAATCGTTTAAGAATTTCAAATTTTTACGTTGCCACTTGTAACAAACTGTGTCATCCACTGAACCATGCAGTTTTTCCCCCCTCCTCAAAATGTCACAAGAAGAAACGTGATCGCAACAGTCTACACATGCCAAACACATTTGTCGAGTAGACGACATGGAAAGAATTGCAATCGAAGCACCACCCCTGTAAAGAAACGCAGAATTTAACCTGATTTTAATTGAAGTGTTGCAAGTCGATACCTTTTGTTTAGTCAGGAGACAAAGCAGGTATAAAGGCGGATAGTGACAGTAACTACTCAAGACACTTTGAGCGCTGGGACTTCTGAGGCAGTTTGAAGAGGAAAAAAAAGCAATACTATACTAACTTATATGAAAGAAATGTGATTGCATTTAGTGGAGAAAATGCTTCCAAGATGGTAATGAATAAGGCAATACAGTCATCCCTCAGTATCCACAGGATGGGTTCCAGGACTCCAGAAGATACTAAACTCCAAAAAGTGCCCAAGTCCTTGATATAACATGACACAGTACAGTTGGCCCTTAGATCCGCAGATTTCACGTGTGTGGATTCAACCAACCAAGGGGATCGGATGCAGCGTCTGCAATTCAAAGGACAAACTCAGCTGCCCGTTTCTTGCAAGTGTGCCAAGAATTAATAGCTGCAGTCGTGTCGGACTCTTGGCAATCCTATGGACCATAGGTCGCCAGCCTCCTCTGTCCCTGGGATTCTCCAGGCAAGAATACTGCAGTGGGTAGCCATGCCCTCCTTCAGGGGATCCTCCGGACCCAGGGATTGAGCCCAAGTCTTATGTCTCCTGCGTCAGCAGGTGGGTTCTTTACCACTAGTGCCAGTGAGCCCGACTGCCTAGACCGCCAGTTTAGCGTGGTTCAAAACTGAGGTACTGTATGCTTCAGGAAGATACTCCTGGGCACTCAGTAGTTAAACAAAGAAACTGGACAGCTAGGTGTGGTGGACCCCAGTGGTTTCTCCTGTCTAACTTCAGTTCCTCTTCCTCTTCCAGATAACACCATTTGGAGTTTGACTACCCCACCATGATCAGCCATTAATTTTTGTGGTATCGATCCTTCCCCCAGCTTTTGAGGGTGGACTCTGACTATCTGAAGCCAAAAATCCTATTCTGTCTCATCCCTCTGGAAACCATGATTTGATTTATGATGGAAGAAACCCAGTCAAAACCAATACAATCTCTGGAGAATTTTTCTAGGGCTTCTGAGATGAAACAAGTGGCTCTCAACTCTTTGAGATCCAGTCCTTCCATGATCTGTGTGGTGTGAAGATATGTAGACTTGCCCAACTTCATTGCTTACTAAGACAGAAGTCCATGGAACTGCCAACGGGAACTCATCTGAAGCCTGAGGAAGTTGCTGATTCAATGGAAGGCAGAGAAGAAATACAGAAGGGAACTAAGCTGGTCCTTGACGGCACTTGATCAAACTGTACCTGAAGCCCTGCCCTTGGCCCTTTCAGTGATGCAAACATATGCATTTCTTCCTTCTTCAGGCCAGTTTGAATTTATTTTCTGGTTGCAGTGCAGAAGACTCTTGAGAGTCCCTTGGACTGCAAGGACATTAAACCCATCAATCCTAAAGGAAGTAAGCCCTGACTATTCATTGGAAGGACTGATGCTGAAGCTCCAGTACTTTGGCCACCTGATGCAAAGAGCCAACTCACTGGAAAAGACCCTGATTCTGGGAAAGATTGAAGGCAAAAGGAGAAGGGGGTGGCAGAGGATAAGATGGTTAGATAGCATCACCAACATAATGGATATGAATTTGAGCAAACTCTGATAGATGTGAAAGACAGAGGAATCTGGCATGGTTCAGTCCATGGGGTTTCAAAGAGTTGGACATGACTTAACAACTAAACAACAACACACTTTACATGGTAAGATTCTTAACTCACGATTTGGTTTTGCCAAGTTGATGATGACATATTAATCCAATTTCAATGAGTTATGCTGGGAAAGTGAGGTTACACCGTGGGTCTCTGACTCACTGTTTTATTTAATATGTTGTTTTTGATCAGCATGAATACCTTCTTAAATCATTTTCTTACCAGTCTCCTGTCCACACTTTGCAACACAGATCAGGCACCACCTTCCCTATTCAGAATTCATTCTGAGCAAGAAGTACAAACATTCAACTTTCAGATCTATTGAGGTGGCCCCAAGTAGTGGATAAAAGCGTATGTGCTATGTTAGACAAACAGGATTTTGAATTCTGGCTCTGTGATCTACCAGCTGTGTGACTCTGGACACCTCACCTAAACCCTCTAAAACACTTCACCCAATCTCTAAAAAATGTTGTTAAGAATAGCATCTTACCTCACATGACTCTTGTGAGGATGAAATGAGATAATTCATGGTGTGTGACACAGAAGACGTGCTCAGTAAATGCCGGGGCTGTTGTTAGGTCCTTCATACTTATCAAGGAACTCACTTTACCGAAAGAGCCCAGTACATCTAATCTGCAGCTATTAGCCCAATAAACATTTGCTATGTGAGTAATTAAAAATTTGATGAATAGATGGTTGAAGGCACACACGAGTGAATTAAAATATAATGCAAGGAAAAAATGAATGAACGCGTAAATGGATGACTGGGAGCTGGGAAGTGAGAAGCGGGGCCATGAGTGGGGACGCTGGGCCTGCGGCTGAGAGGAGGGCGAGGGAGGGACGCCGTGTCTTCCAGGGACGCCCTCCCCTGATCTGCGCTCCGCAGGGCGCGGTGCTCTGCATGCCGCTCTCTTCTCCCTCTCATCACTGCAGGTCACCTGTCGGACGTTTGTGACGGGCAGCTGTACAGACAGCCATAAAGCAGCACTTACGGCCAAAGTCATCACATTCTGGGAGCCTCTGTGTTTCGGGCGTACATCATTTTCTTCCTTTTCTCTGGGTTCCAGTCACTCAGCACACAGATGGAATTCAGCATAGATGGCTTAATTCCTTCTAACAGCTCCCTATAGGCTCTGAGCTAAGGGCTTCCCTGGTAGCTCAGCTCGTAAGGAATCTGCCTGCAATGCCAGAGACTCTGGTTCGATTCCTGGTTTGGGAAGATCCCCTGGAGAAGGGATGGGCTACCCACTCCAGTGTTCATGGACTACCTGGTGGCTCAGCTGGTAAAGGATCCGTCCACAATGCGGGAGACCTGGATTTGATCCTTGGGATGGAAAGATCCCCTGAAGGCGGGCATGGCAACCCACTCCAGTATTCTTGCCTGGAGAATCCCATGGACAGAGGAGCCTGGTGGACTATAGTCCACGGGGTCACAAAGAGCTGGACACGACTGAGTGACGAAGCACAGCACAGCAGGCTCTGAGATAAAAGTCAGAGGACCGCAAGACCCAAAAGGCCAGTAGGATAATATGGAGTACTGAGTACTCACTTTAGTCCAGGCCTAAGACTCGGCTGAGGCAAGCAAGTTCACCGTCCTGAATGGAGCTCCTCGTTCAAACTTCACGATTGTGCGTGGCAGCAACGCTCATTCGCTCAACTTTGCTAATGCAGTAACAGAGACATAGCAAAACCGTGTTGCTGCACGTTTACAGGTTAGGGAGTAGCATCGGCAGGATTCTAACCCAGGCAAAATCACATGTGGAATCTCTGTGCGAAGAGCTTTAGACTTCATCGTGCTCCACCTGTGTCAACTCCTATAGCATTTGAAGCGATAATCTTACTCTTCCTTCTGCTTCCTTCAGAACTCCGGAAAATGCCCTGCATGGAGGTGAGTTTCTTGAAATAAAATTCTTCAACCATGGACACGTTACAAACACTTGGAGAAAATTTTAAGAGCTCATATTCATAGAATTTTTTGGAAAAAGAGGCTTTAAAAATTTCCTGATCTTATTCTATCGATCCTTACAGGTCAGTGGGCAGACACGTGGACTCCTCTTTGGATGTGGATTCCCAGGGACCACTCGGCGTTCTTGGTACCAGGAATCGGAACCACCAGTCTGGCTGTCACAGCCAAGTTTGGCCAGCCTGGCTTTAGCTGTAAGTCTGTTTTAGACACACTTCCATGTCAAACTGTCCAAGGAATTATGCCATTTGCTAGGACCCAGCCCCCAGCCTCACAGAGCAGAGTTCAGAGAAGGGATTTGGAACTGAGAAACAATAGCTTAATAACTGGCACGCTCGTAACTTAATCCTGGGAGTGGGTTGCAATCCACAGAGATGGGTCCTGGGCAGCCATGTCCGTATTCTGTGTGTTTGTCCCCCACTGGGCTGAGAACATCTGGCTCATGGGAGACCCTCGCATCCCGTTTCTCCAGCACTGGTGTTGAGACAGAATATTAGATCCTGCCACTGAATCCAAATCATTCAACATCTGGGACAGCTGTTTTCCACCAAACAGATTAAGTGCAGAGGAAAAGCTACTCTCTGCAGCGATCATAGTCTGGGTAGGGAAAGCAAGGTAGAAATGAGAAGGAAGAATTGAGAAAGAGAGAGAGAGGGAATCAGACAGCTGTCTAGGTCTTGACTTCAGGCTCTTTCCCAGAGCTGGCTGCATCCTCATTTCGTGTGTTCCCTGAGACACCCCCACCCTTAGAAAATGACCTGGACATTTTGCACCAGCCAAAGAAGTTGCTTTCTGCCATCCACACCCTAAAAGCGCAGAATCATAGGATGACCAAATCTTGCTACTTCTCAGAACAAAATTTAAATTCTTTTTGAGGCAATGTGGCTTACAAATAACACTTAAATAATTTACTGGTCAAAAACATGGTTGGCCAACTTCCTTGGAAAAAAGACAAGAAATGGGCAGGGCTATTTGTTCCTTGTTTCAGCAACAGGTGACAGTAAGGATTTCTGAGTTGTCTCCCAGCTCTAATTTCCTTAAAAAATTTTTTTTTCCTTACAACTTATAATTGGTAATTAAACAAAAATAACAGTAGTGTTCAGGAAAATGAGAGGAGGGAGAAAGTCAGAATTCAGGAGAAAAACTAGTTGTAAGTCAAGAAGGTACATGGCCATTTTGAGGAGAATAAGACACACTTCAGGAAACGTGTTCCCTTGGACAGGACACAGGACAGGTGCGTCCAGTGATGGCCTGACCCAAAAGCTAAAGTGAGGGGGGAGCTGCGGAGGAGCAGGAGGAGAGGGCATTCCGTGGTTACCAGGGAGAAACTTAACTCACGCGAGCTTAATAAAGCAGTTTCAAAAGGTTTTGGTTTTTTGTTTGCTTCCCACCTGGGTCTAGGCAGAGCGCAGCCAGTCACATTTCAGGCTCGCTGGATCCGGGAAGTTGAGTAACGCCACCAGGACTCATTATCTGTGCCTCTGAGTTCCACTTGTGTCTGCACTGGCTTCATTCCCAAGCAGATTATTTGTTAATATAAGATGCTGCCAGATTTAACAACTAAGAATATAAGACACCTAGATTCATTTGAACTTCAGATAAATAAACAACAAATATATTTTTGAGATTAAGTATATCCCATGCAATATTTGGGATACACTTACACTGTAAAGTTATTCATTATTTGAATTTTACGGGGGAATCAGGTATTTTACTGGGGCTTCCCAGGTGGTACTAGTGGTAAAGAAGCTGCCTGCTAGAGCTGGTGACATAAGAGACCTGGGTTCGATCCCTGGGTCGGGAGGATCCCTTGGAGAAGCGCGTGGTAACCCACTCCAGTATTTTATTGGTCCACCCTCCTCACATGAGGTGGCAAAGATGACTGCCAATACTTCTAGACCTTATATTCTATCTTCTATTATGTGTCCCATTGGAACAATCCATGAACCAATCACTGTGGCTTAAGAAATGCAATAATCTGATGAGCCAGAAGACAGAAAAGATGTGGGAACATAATAGCTGTCCATGAAAAAAAAAACAACACAGACTTACAAATGGTTGGAGTGGAATATAGAAACAATTTGAGTTCAAGCTCCTCATTTAGCAGATACAACAGTGAAGCCTGGAGAGCGGCTTTACTTCCCCAGACAGCAGTCGTGGGGGAATCCAGGCTGGAACATCCGCCTGCCACCTCCTTACCACCCAGGCTCTTCCCACGCACCCTCGTGGCCACCGCCATCCAGATATCTACTGGATAAGTCGGTTAGCACCCACAAGGGCTTCCTCTCTCTCTTCTCTGTATACAAAGTGAACAGGTAAAAAGGAAATGCTTGTCAAAGCAAATCTCTATTTGGTTTTCTCCATCTACGGGACAATTTCTGTAACGTGTCAATCACTTTGTTGCAAAATAGCCCTTCCGACGCACAATCCACATTTTCTGATGACACCAGCCTGTCAGTCACTCACTACATCAAAGCCAGATTTCATGCCAAGCGAAGACCAGCTTGTCAATCACTTTTCCTGCCACGCATCTGCCAGAATCACCTGCCAGCTACAACTTTCTACTCTCAGATGGACCGGGTCTAGTTAAGCTGGTTTTTATCTCCTCATTGAGCTTCTTTTAGGACTGGTAGCTTAGCAACTAGGCAGTCATTTTCCACGACAACTGGCCTAAGTTTCATAGCTTTCTTGACCATTGCCATTTGTTAGAGAACTGTTTCCCCTCAAGTGGCTAAACAGCAGATGTAAGATTTATTTAATGCTGAACTGTTCTATTGTTTTTAATTATAAGTATTTTCCTACTGTTTAAAAGCAAACACAGGTTATGTTGTCAAATAGACATAACTTTAAGTAGTTATAAAATGTCTTGAAATTTTACTCCAAAGTTTCAAATTCTCCATCACTGGTAGCACTAGAGATCTGAAGAGGCTGGTAAGATAAGTACCCAGCATTTATCGGGTTGTAAATTACTTCACAGGCACCTTCTGGGAGCAAGTAACTCGGAGGTCTCGGAGGTGCTGAGTCGCTTCAGTCATGTCTGACTCTTTGTGACCCCATAGACTGTAGCCTACCAGGCTCCTCTCTCCAGGTAGGACACTGGAGTTGGTTGCCATGCCTTCCTCCAGGGGATCTTCCCCACCCAGGGATCAAACTCGAGTCTCCTGCACAGCAGAAAGATACTTTACTGCTGAATCACCAGGGAAGCCCAATGCTAGGAGGTTAAGCGAAGTGAAAGGCACTCAGTTGTGTTGGACTCTTTACAAGCCCATGGACTGTAGCCCGCCAGGCTCCTCTGTCCATGGAATTCTCCAGGCCAGAATCCTGGCCTGGGTAGCCAGGCCCTTCTCCAGGGGATCTTCCCGACCCAGGGATCAAACCCAGGTCTCCCGCATTGCAGGCGGATTCTTCACTGTCTGAGCCTCCAGCTTATGTACAGAATATAACAAGTGCTCTCATCCTGAAGGAACTTAGTTTGGGGCAGAGAATTGACAACAAAGTCTAAATCCATTTAAAGAACGCAGGCACTTCCTTGGCGACCCAGTGGTCAGAACCCAGTGCTCTCACCGCCACGAGCTCTGGTTCGATCCTTGCTCAAGGAATTAAGATCCTACCTGTCACGTTTCATGGCCAAAAAAAAAAAAAAAGAGAGTAAACGCCACGTAAATAAGAGAAAACAATAGAGGCGATAAGAATTTTAAAAGGTAAAAAAAAAAAAAAAAAGAATTTTAAAAGGTATCAAAATGCAGTCATGACTGGTATAGAGGACTTTGTTCTTTCTTTGGGGGCTCGACTTCTAATTTCCCTCCCTAGTTTTGGAGAAATTGCTTACAGCACGTGCAGGAGATCATTCCTTTATCTCCTATTCTGGAAGCTGAAGGGTTGGGCCTTGACTCTGCAGACCCTCTGCCAGCCACAAGATCGCAGTTTGATCAATCAGATGTGTTTACCCTGCATTGTTGAATCTGCAGCTGTGAGAACACTGGAATGAACTCACAGTAGCTGCTCTGTGTCCACAGGCAATGGTGGTAATTTCTCGGGTGGACTGTTCCTATCCGAAGAAGAATGTTAGGTTTCTTGCCACCTGGCCACTTCCAGATTTCCATGGCTCTAACCAGACCCTCCAAGCTCTTTATAATTTGGGGTCTCTCTGATAAACTTCAAAAAAGTTTTTAAAGACTTTCAGAATTATTTTCTGTTATCAGTAACCTATAACCATGGAATTTTTAATCAGCATAGACATGAGATAAAGATTCTCTTCTCACTCTGAGTAGCAGTAATTTGGGAAGGCTCCACAGAGAATAAGAATGGTAAGTACTCTGCACAAGTAAAGACCAAGGGAACAGGTGTTCCACGCTGAACCCCTGGTTCAGAGAAACAGAAAAAGTTTAGCACACTGAAAACAAATTTTAAATTGATAAAGGAAAAGCTTTATCACCCTCATTATGTTACCTTAAAGGAATAACACTGGGCCTGGCAAACTGCAGCATTTAATCAAAATGTTGAATGAATGAATGACAAGGGAAAGAAAAGACGCCTTGGTGAATTTGGCTAGACTGGAGACTCCTGGCAGTTTGGTAAGAGATCAGGCTCTAAAATTAGCTCAAGGAATTTCTGTAAAGGACCTAAAAATTAGCTGTGGTTCTTTCTATTATATCAACTTTCAGCATATCGTAAGTAGGATACACAGCAATATACATTAAACGATAGATCGCAGCTCTCCAGATTTCTGCACAAAGAGCACGCCTGCAGAGTCACCAGATGAGACATCACGCTTGTGGTCTTGCCCAATGGGAGACAGTCTCAATCTGGAAGTTTCTTTACACTGAAAGGAACTGGCTATAAAGCTCCCTCTGACTACCACAGGAGAGACAGTTTAGCAGAGAGAGAAAGTGCTCAGGAAGAGAAAGAGAGATGATGGTCTGTCTAGCAGATAGGAGCCATCCGTGTGTGATAAGGAGCTGGTGGTAGGCATTTGCAGAGCATGCCATGAGATGTCTCTTTGGTTACACAGCTGTTCTGGGCTTGAAGGAGCGTCTCTTGAGTGACACAGTCAGAGAATTCCCTGTTGTTGGTAATCGGTCTTCTAACATTGCAGAGTAGACTGCTCTGGCATGGGAGCTGGATAATGGAAAATGGAAGCCAAGAGCCAGGATAATTCCAGTAGATACATTTGGATAGTGGTGTGACCCATTTCATAGTGGGGAGGAGTTAGAAGTTAACATCTGAACCCACTCTGTTGCTCACCGTGTAGCAGACTTCTATTACATTCTTTACTGAGCATTAGGCTTTGTTCTAAGAACCTGACATACGTCACCTCATCAAATCCTTGCAGCAGCTTGCGAAGGTAGGTGTTGAGTGGTAGGTCTTGATCAGAGCAGGAAAACCACTGCTTTGGAGAAGGTGTGAGGTCTTATTAGTAAATGTGGAATGTCTGATGTCACTAAGAACTTGTGGAGAGAAAGACAGAACGGAGCGGGGAAATCTTTACAAAACTTACATTCCAGTGATTACACAATGGCTTGGGCTGAGGACGCAGCCCAGGGTCCAGCGAGGGCTGTGCTCCTTTGCTCCCCTTCCAGCATCACTGCCCCAGAGCGCTTTCTTCGTGTTAGTAGCACTGCAACCACGGCAGAGATACACACACGAGGAGAGAGTAGTGAGAGAGCCGCACATGAGCGAGTTATTCCTTCACTGGCAAAGGTCCACTGGTGTTGGTAAACTCTTGTACGAGAGAAAAAAGAATGACATCCAGACAAACGCTTATGAACACTTGGAGGCTCTGAGCTCAAGAGAGATTCTCTGTCGGAGAACTGTTGCTTTCCTCGCTTGAGATGGAGCAGGACCCTATGGCCGTTGCCCCTCACCATCGCTTCTGCCTGCCTGGAAAACTTTAGTCAGAGAATAAGTTTGATCAAAGAAGTTAAAAATGCTGAAACAAGGAAAACAGTCAAAGGAGACTAAATAATCATAATGCAGTCATTAAGCATCGTCAAGGACCCTTAATTCTTCCCCAAGGGCTGTAGATAATGTTCTGAGACACATCCCGTGAGCTGTCTTGCAGATACCAGAATGCCAGGTGGAGAAGTTAACTATGTGATGAGCAGACTGTGCCCAGGACGTGAGCAGCCACAATGCCACGGCCAATGAGAACTGACTGCAAAGAGATGGGAGCAAATGACCCCAGAATGGAAGATGCTGCTGCCGCTGCTGCTAAGGCGCTTCAGTCGTGTCCGACTCTGTGCAACCCCAGAGACGGCAGCCCACCAGGCTCCCCCATCCCTGGGATTCTCCAGGCAAGAACACTGGAGTGGGTTGCCCTTTCCTTCTCCAGTGCATGAAAGTGAAAAGTGAAAGTCAAGTCGCTCAGTCGTGTCCGACTCTTAGCGACCCCATGGACTGCAGCCCACCAGGCTCCTGCATCCGTGGGATTTTCCAGGCAAGAGTACTGGAGTGGGGCGCCATCGCCTTCTCCGGAACTGACGATGACCTGTACCTAAAACAAACAGGATGATGCTGGTCAGACCACTAATGACCAATCTGAAGATGACTGTTAGAGGTGACTGTGCTGTTTCTGCATGTAGTACATCACTCCCACCACCGCTCATACCTCCCCCTGCCAGGTGACTGGCCTCTGAAAATAAAGCAAGCTTTCCTGCCCACCGACCTGGCCTCTTGGTTGGTTTTTGAGCCATGAGCAGCCGGGCTCCACACACACCTTTCTAATTCAAGCCAAGGCTGATCATAAAACCATTGTGCCTGGCCTGTTCTCCCTGTGGGTGTCGGCAAGGTTGAATTCTCCCTCCTTGGACCTCTCCATGAACTTGGATGTGGGGCAACATGTTCAGGTTTCTTTTCCTAATGAGGGTGATTGGGAGAAAAGCAGAACTTACACAAAGGGGAGTCGAGAGAGAACATTATTGGTCATCTCATTTTATAGACAAAAAAATAAGGCTCAACAAGATTATATAATTCTCAAAAAAAAAAAAAAAGCCAGTAAGCACGCAGTCAGGATTTAAAATCCCATCAGCCCGTCTGCACTGCTGGAGGTCTTTTCTGTTGTGCTGTGTGCAGATGAGTGCTAGCTGTTTACCAATGCAAGTTCCCCCGGCTGCCCCTTGTTTTATGACAATAGAATGCCCGGATTTTGGTGGAGCACACAGTTGCCCAACTTGAGGCATTTCCTAACTTCCCTACTCGCTGGTTATGGCCAGTCGGGTGAATTCTGGTCAGTGGGAAGTGGACAGGCATGACATATGCTACTTCCAGCTTATGCCCACAAAAGAGGGTGAGTGGACTTTTCCCTTTGCCTCTCTGTTGTCTCCCAGTGGCTGCAGGTGGACAAGCCAAGGATGGATGTCACGTGGTGAGAATGTTGCTCTCGCTGTTCTGTTGCTAAGTTGTGTCCAACTCTTCGCGCCCCATGGACTGCAGCACGCCAGGCTTCCCTATTGAATATATATAGAGAAAAATACACTTCTATTTTGTAAAGCCTCCAAGACTTTGGGCCTCTTTGCTACAGCAGCTTAGGCAGTATCCTAACTGATGCATAATATGATGTCTCTCCAAGGATTTTACCATTTTTGTATGAGGAACTACAGGTTCCTATCAAAACTCATTTAATATTTCTTATAAATATAAAAGTATATGACATATTAAATATAGTAATGTTTAAATGAAGAGTTTAGATACTACCTAATTTTTAGTTTTGTTGATTCATTCTTTATGTTATTTTTATGAGGACTTGAGTTAAAGAATCATTTGGAAGCATTAGTTTTATCTCTGTCCTTGGTAGATCTAACAGACCAGGGTTCATAACCCATAAACAGGGTTCTAAAGACCAAGTATCGGCAAACAAATCTGGCCAGCCTCTGTTTTTGTAAATAAAGTTTTATTTAAACACAGCAAGGCCTTTGTTTGCATATTGTCTATGGCTGCTTCCTGCTGCTGCTGCTGTTGCTAAGTCGTGTCAGTCATGTCCGACTCTGTGCGACCCCATAGACGGCAGCCCAATAGGCTCCTCTGTCCCTGGGATTCTCCAGGCAAGAACACTGGAGTGGGTTGCCATTTCCTTCTCCAATGCATGAAAGTGAAAAGTGAAAGTGAAGTCGCTCAGTCATGTCTGACTCTTAGCGACCCCAGGGACTGTAGCCTACCAGGCTCCTCCGTCCATGGGATTCTCCAGGCAAGAGTACTGGAGTAGGGTGCCATTGCCTTCTCTGGCTACCAGGACAGAACTGAGTGGCTGTAACAGAGACTGTGTGGCCCACCAAGTTTAAGCTATCTACTACCTAGTCCTTTCTAGAAAAGTTTTCCTATCCTTGCAATAGATAAATATTACCAGGGATGCGATGCTTGTTGTGGAAAGTCCAGGTGAGCTCTGGATAGTTCCCATTTAGATGTGACACACGCCTCAGCAGTCATTATTATGGTAGTTTCTTAAATGTGAAAATCTATCAGAATTTTCATAAGTGGGTGGCTGCTGTCACGTGAGTAGTTTCCTTTGGAACATATCTTTTGGAGGAATTTGTTATTTTTGAATTTTTTATCTCGTGTGAATGAAGAAAGGAGTAGAGTGAAGACAGAACACCAGATGGGAGTGGTTTTCTCCCTCTCTCCCAGGCACAACGCTGGGCGCTGGGATTTCGGGTGGAAAAGCCTGATGGATTTTATAGAACTGCCACACTCTCTGCCTCTTGCATACGTGGCATAAAGGACAAGCATGATGTTATCAGATTTTGCAGAAGTTTGTGAGAGCTTGCGGGATGGGTTCGTGACTCCAAACTGCTTCCCCGAGTCGGCACAGATTGGAGTGTCTGAGGAGACATGCGTGCAGAAGGGATGTGGTTTGCACTCCCAGGGGCCTGTGGGGCAGGGAGCCCGGCGTGCGGGGGAACCACACTTCCCATCGCCTCCGCACCTGGACTGTGAATCCAAGTGGACCTGGGGCGGGGGAAGCGAGAGGCAAAGACTGTAAATATTATTCAAATAAAGAAAGCGCAAGGTCAGGAAGCAACAGAGCCCAAACGTGGTTCCTCTTTGTCCTTCTGAGATGCAGAGAAGGAGAAGAGATTTGCCATCTCGCTGGCTTCCTGGCCCTTGCCCTCGGCTGCCCCGCTGGAGATGACCGCACAGGATGCTGCAGTCCCCATGGATATGCACCAGCCACTCTGAAGGTTAAGTCCTTCTCTGTGCTCTACGTCGTCAGAGGCCAGCAAGAGCCCTGGTCCCACTGCCTCCACACTGGACCCCAGGCTGACGGAGAAGCAGGGGGATAAAGGAGGCGGTTCTTAAAGGATGTTGCCCACGTGGCAATTGTCAGTCCATTCTGAAGGAGATCAGCCCTGGGATTTCTTTGGAAGGAATGATGCTAAAGCTGAAATTCCAGTACTTTGGCCACTTCATGCGAAGAGTTGACTCATTGGAAAAGACTCAGATGCTGGGAGGGATTGGGGGCAGGAGGAGAAGGGGACGACAGAGGATGAGATGGCTGGATGGCATCACTGACTCGATGGACGTGAGTCTGAGTGAGCTCCGGGAGTTGGTGATGGACAGGGAGGCCTGGCGTGCTGCCATTCATGGGATCACAGAGAGTTGGACACGACTGAGCGACTGAACTGAATTGGATAAGGCAAGTCCCATGACCAGACCTGACTGTCATATTCTTCCAGAGGAGCATCCCGCACATGTTTCTACTGGATCCTGTCCCGTGTTATCATCTGCTGTAATACATTCGGGGCTTTCCTGGTGGCTCAGACAGTAAAGAACCCGTGTGCAATGCAGGGTACCCGGTTTCCATCCCAGGGTCAGGAAGATGCCCTGGAGAAGGGAAGGGCAACCCAGTCCAGGATTCTTGCCTAAAGAATTCCTTGGACAGTGGGGCCTGGCGGGCTACAGCTCATGGGGTCATGAAGAGTCAGACACGACTGAGCGACTAAGATGTCTCAATACTCATATAAGTCACCGTACAATAAGAAAGCTGACACACAAATGCAAGCTTGTCCTGTCTGTCACGAATACCACAATGGCGACCCAAGATGTGAAATCAGGTTTGACTCTAATCCTCTCTCACTGTTTCTAAAAGGACACACCTGTTTTCCCAGGTAGCTATGAAAAGTTGAATTAAAATGTTTACACACGTTATTACAAGATGAAGACCCCCCCCCCACCTCAAAGAGGCTAAACCAGGAGAGTGTTAGTCTGCATCCCATTCCCTGAATTGTTTTCTAGAGGCTTAACGACGTATAAAAGAAAGCGAGTATGAACCGTTGTTCTGGGTAGGCCAGGCACGGGGCTCAGTGCTTCGTAGACCGAGTCACGTTGACACTTTACAGAAAATCTATGAGAAATATATTGCTGCCCCAACTTTATAGAGACTGAAGCTACAGCTCAGAGAGGTTAGAGAGCTTGCAAAATGCCTCGCAGCTAGAACGAAGCCTGCTCAGTGAGCCCTTGGTGTGTCTCTACAGTTTTCTCCCTGCCCTTCTAGAATATTGGAGGAGATTCCTGCTGCTCCCAGTATACGGAGAAGAGGGGAAGATACAGAAGAGACTCTGAATGTCCAGAGTGTTGCTCTTATCTATTCTGATGATTCCTCCTGCCATAAGTGTAAACACTGATTCAAAAGACTAGGTAACACAAACATAATTAGAAAGGTGTGTTTTCTGGGGAAGGTGGGTGGTAATACCATGGAGAGCACTCCCAAGCCCACAATAAACAAGTTTGGGTTTAAAAATAACTTCAGACGCTTTGTGCTGTTGCTCATTTCCATCTGCAAACATAATAAAACAGAACTACACAACCAGCTGTCCCACCACGGAAGAGAGTAATCACGTGTGAACAGGTAGCCCACAGACAGTGTGCTCACACTTATGTTTACGCGTCTAGATTTACCTGCCTGGAAGTGAGGTTGGCAGGTGAATCTTGTGGGGTGGGTGTGTGTGTGTGTGTGTGTGTGTGTGTGCAAGTGGTTTCTGCAGTTTTGTTGATAAGATCAAGCTGTCTGCTATCTCCGCAACAGGAAAACGGGCATAATTCAGTCCAGAACGTAAGTCGTGAAAAGCGAGTCAGATGTGTGGCTGGTGATTGTGAAGATGCTGCTTTGAGAGGGTTTGTGCAGCACAAACCTTTGGACACGGGCTCGACGGCGGTGGTCCAAGGTAGAGACACTGTCTCTGAGTGATTCTCATCCAGCCCCCCAGACCTCCAAACCTCCAAGCCGGTGTTTGTCCTGGACATTCCCCGAGTTCCTTGATTACAGGAGAACTCTCCTCGTGGCAGTCACATACGCCATTCTCCGCCTCACCTCCATCCCTGAGCTTGGCTCGGCCCTGGTCCTCCTTCAGGTGTTATCGTTATACAGGGTTTTGCACCATGACACCGTCACTTGTTGAGCTGGATAACTCCTCCTTCTGGGGGTCTGGTGGGGCTCTCCTGGGCCTCACATGATCTTTAGCAGCGTTAGAGCCTCTCCCCTCTAGAGGCAGTAGCATCTGTCTTCCCAGGGGTGACAACCAAAGATGCTTAGTCATCTCTGCAACCCAACTCTGCAACCCCATGGACTGTAGCCCCCCACCCCCCCGCAGGCTCCTCTGTCCATGAAATTTTCCAGGCAAGAGTACTGGAGTGGGTTGCCATTTCCTCCTCCAGGGGATCTTCATGATCCAGGGATCAAACCTGCAGCTCTGGCATCTCCTGCATTGGCAGGCAGATTCTTTCCCACTAGTGCCGTCTGGGAAGCCAAAGATGTCTCCAGACATTGCCAAACGTCCCTGTACTGGGAGTCTTGTTTCATTCTGTGAGCTCTGCTACCCCGTGAGCTGCATTGACGGAGGGAGCCTGCCATCGCATCCAGAGCTTGGTCTTGGAAGTGGACATGGATTAGCCTGGATCCGGCAGGCTCTCAGGGAGCGGTTGGGTTGCTGAGGACGGAGCACTCAGGCATTTCTCCCGGCTTGGGAAGGAAGAATAACTTGGCTTCGCTGAGTGACCTAGAAAGACTCCTTTATGCCCTTACTTTATGTGAAATGTGATTCTCACAGAGCACAGCCCTGCAGTCTGATACGTGAAATCGCCCATTAGAGAACATGCACTGCTACTGTGCAGACTCCTGGGATTTCCAGAAAGAAGCCATGAGTCTTGATTTTTCACCCCCCAGGGTCCGGCTTAACACTGAGGCACTGGAGTGAGACCAGCCATAGCCCAGAGATTCATTTCTCCCCAGTTTCCCTGAGTAAGGCCTTAGAAATATTATTTTTTGAAAAATGACCTAAAGCTTTCCTAAAATCCTCAGGAATGACACCTGCGGGGAGCATCTGAAAGACTTCACATTCATTAACTAAACCTTCTTGTTAGGTTATCTTCCCAGAAATGCATTTGACAGTTAATGAAGTAGAAAAGATGGCAGTTGGAGAAAAAAATAAAACTCTGTCAGATTCTGCAGCTAAAACAGGGAGCTAGAAAAGCGGGAGCCTGGAGAGACAGCGATAGATCAGCACCCCACACTGAGTATTTTATCGCCGGCTACGCTGCCTTGGATCAGAGCTGGCTGCAAAGTTCAATTCCTGCCTGGCTCCCTGTTCAGATCCGAAGACCGTACATAAGTCAGGGAACCTGGATAAGGTGCTTGTCAGGACAAAAGCAGCAGGGATACGAGGCTGACTGGCAGATATGTGAAACAGTGATCAGAGAAGAGAAACAAAAAGGAAAGACAAGTTCAAAAATATTTGGACTGCGTTAGACACCTTTCCCCTTTTCCATCGGATTGCAATTTAGCCCAAACCTTGCTTGAATGCTCAGAAGGTAAAGCCAGCTTGCAGGCAGTCGAGTGAGCAGACTTTCTCTGAAAACATTCAGTTTTAAATGACCTCATGGGATGTTATTCATTTCCGGTTTCCTTCTCATCTGCCCAGTGCCCTCTGTGGGTTCAGGAAAGGGCCAGGGATGAAGAAAGGGGGGGACATGCTGGGGTACACCCCTGCAGTTGCCAAAAGTATTATTTGGTGAATTCAGCTCAGTCCAGCCTTCCTGAAGTTGGGCAAACCTGTTTTCTTCCCCATGATGTATCACTTGGAAACACCGACTGCAAGGATTTCTTGTGTTCTCACAGAAAAGGGAAGGAAACAGCTGGTAAATGTTTCACAGATGGCAAAGCTCTTGGCACCTCTCTCAAGAGAGGGCCACCCATGCAGATGGCTCATTATTTTAACATTTGGATTTTCATCTTATTAAAACATCTTTTTTTCCCTGGTTTTATTTAGCATCATAAATTCTCTTACACTTTAGCAAGCAACTAAGCGATCTGAGGACGCGCAATCTAAGGAACATCCTTTGGCTAAAACATAGATTGGTAACATCATTATTCCCAGCTCTGATCTCAACATGATGGGTTTCAATCTGATTAAAAATTCCAATGAAAGGGAAAGCTCGGAGTAGTGAATTTATCAAGCAAAAGTCCATGAAGTCCATATAGTAGCTGAATTATTCAGCAGAACGATAAACCGAGTGAAATTGGGGGAAATAGTTTTATTTAATGCATAAAATCCCTATTACTATGCAATATGCATATATAAAAATAGACAAATGTACGCTGGGTGCAGATTCACAAACACACCCTTTTTACATATGTAGAGAGGCTTCTGTACAACAGCCAGAATTTAAACCAAGCAATGCCAGTTCCTGGTAGAGCAGATAGGAAAGGGGCAAGATTTCAAAGGGTAGTTCTCTGCCCACTCAGACTTCAGCAAGACCTGACCTGTGCCTTCTGTCCCAGCAGCTCCTTCTAAGCACAGAGACAGGAAGGCTGCTGTGTGGTTGCATGGGAAGAACCAGCACCCTCTCACGGCCCTAACTTTGTTGGGAAAGCAGGCCTCGGTATTCTCCTTTCCAAATATTGCTCCCAAGGGCTGGCAAAAGTTGAGATCACCTCAGCATCCCTAACTATCGCACTGCGGTGTGGGAACTGTTGGAGCTGCAAATCCAAGTGACAAAGCAATGTAATAAGAACCAACCAATCTCTTTAATGCGGTGAGATGCTGGCCTAAATACAGGATCCGTCACTGCGCTCCCGCAAATGGGCCTTATGGAGCAAGGGCTGTGCATGCCATGTTGTAAATGTTATTAGCAATGGTACACAATGCACATTATGGATCCACGGAGCTCCAAGCCACCTCACTTTTGGGGGTCAAATCTAAATCCCTGAAATGCTGAGAAAATGTTAATAGTTGCCAGCACCAAAATGCATCAATGGAGAATATACGTAGGCATCATAAATGGAGGCTCTCTGCTCATCAACTTGAATCACCTCTGGTACTTCTAGCCTGAAGCATTAGCTCACGTAATGTATTCTGTGAGCTGCTGGCTCGTCTATCAGATGGAGAGCAAGATGGTAGGTGCAGAGAGTGTAGTTTCACCAGCAAGAAGTGGAAAGAGTAGTGCTGATTAGGCATGTCCAGAAAGCATGGAGTTGTGGAGAAATGAGAGAAACATTTTCTACCATAATTCTCTGGAGGGGGATTTCTTCTTGGGGTGCCATGTTGCCTCATGGTTTATGGCATCTGTAAAACAAATTGAATTCACAAGAGTACATAGTCTTTGTACAGAGCCTCCAGCTAGTAAATGTTACCCTTCTTTTTAGGCTCACCCACTCTGGCTTCCCTGGTGGCTCAGAAGGTAAAGAATCTGCCTGCAATGTGGGAGACCCAGGTTCGATCCCTGGGTCAGGAAGATCCCTGGAGACGGGAATGGCTACCCACTCCAGTATTCTGGCCTGCAGAATTCCATGGACAGAGGAGCCTGGCGGGCTGCAATCCATGTGTTGCAAAGAGTCAGACATGACTGAGCAACTAACACTTTCACTCTGATCCTCTAAGGCTGCAGTTCTTAAGAAGGGATCCCCAGGCCAGCAGCATCAGTCCCACCTGGACCCAGTCAGACCTCTTGAATCAGAAAGTCTACAGGAGGACCCCGGTAGCCTGTGTTTTAACAAGCCCTCCAGGTGATTCTGACGCATGTTCAAGTTTGAGAACCATCGCTCTAAGGCATAATCATTTGTCACTCCACCAGTGCCCAAGAATCTTTTGGGTGACAGACATCAAGTATGATTCCGGTAAAATCCTGGCAGCAGAATACATTTGTCTATTTAACTGCATGCAAAACACTTGTCAAGAAGGATTCAGGGAGTTCTTTTTGCGAAGGAGGGCTTCCTCTCTCCTGCCTGCGCTCCATCCATCTCTTTGGAGACCGTACAGGCTTTCAATCCAAGCTCCCATTTTACAAGCCGTTTTAAAGACACCCATCCCTGCCCTTTTCACTTGATATTGGCGCATAGGACAGAGGAGCTCTGAAGCTGGTTTTCTGATAGCTGGAAAGACTGACAGATTTCATTACATTTGTCACAGGATCTAAAAAGTCCATGTGGGAGAAAATAATCCCACTTAGTAAAAAACATCTCACTGTGCCTTTGAGTGGGGATGGAGCAGCAGAAAGAGTATTGTTCCTGCGAAAACTGCAAGGCGTGTGGCGTGTGTGCTGAAGTGCGATGACTATTCACCAGTCTCCGGTTTAGGTGGCTGAGAAAGCCCCCACGATACTGCATGGGGGCTGGGATTTATATACATCTGTGAAATGGCATAAGAATCAAAGGGGAAATGAATTTCCTGCGGTGCAGATGAGCTTCGTAAAATCACTCCCATCTGAGTACACCTCCTTCTCCTCCAGCACGTTGAAAACCATTTGAATAATGCCCGTTATTCAGTTGCATTGTGTGCTCTGAAAGCCATTTAATGAAGGTAGACAGGCTTCCAAGAAGGTGCATTCTTTGACTAATGTAGATACTCCTGGAAAAATCTTTCCCCAACACGGAAGGCAAGATTTACTGAGTGAGTGGAAGAAGGAGTGCTATTAGAACGTCTTGTTTCACTCAATCAAATCGAATGCGAGTGACCTTGGGTTCAACTTGATCTATTCTGGGTGAACCTTACTCTATGCAATGTATGTACTGAAAAGCTGCAAGTCAATCAAATTTTAGCAAATCAAACCGTCTTTCCATTGACTTCTGTTACATTGTCGAAGTTGCTTTATCTTTCTGATTGATCCCAATTAGCAGTGGCTACCAGCTACAACCTTTCTGCTAAATAGTTAATAATCTATAATCTGACACTTTATTTTGTTTGAGGAGGGCCAGTCCTCAGTAACATTTTGTGAATATTTAGGAAAAGTTATTTGTACAGGATATATACATACACACACACACACACACACACATACACACACATACATACACACATACATCCATATACACACACACACACACACACACACACATATATACATACACAGATGCACACACACATACACATATATACACACATACAAATGTATACAGACATATATACACGCATGCATACATACATCTATATACACACACACACACACAGAGAGGGGGCTTCCCAGGTGATGCTAGTGGTAAAGAACCCACCTGCCAATGCAGGAGATTTGATCCCTGGGTTGGGAGGATCCCCTGGAAGAGGAAATGGCAACCCACTCCAGCATTCTTGGCTGGAGAATCCCATGGAGAGAGGAGCCCGGCAGGCTGTGGTGCGTAGCGTCACAGAGAATCGGACAGGACTGAACTGACTCAGCTCTCATGCACGCATAAGGGATGCATCCTCATGTAAGAGTCAGAAGGAGAAGGTGCTGAAGGAGCGGCCGGCCCAGCGTTTGCAGACGGAGAAACTGAGGCCAGTGCGGGGAGGAGTGCTTGCCTTTTGGGGCGGGTGCTGCTCTGTCAACCCTGGGGGGCTGAACCGACAGAAATCTACTTTCTCACGCTTGTGGAGGCTGCAGGTCTGAAACCAGCTGTCCATCTGCTGGGGTTCCGGCAGAGGTTCTCTTTGTGGCTTGCAGACAGTTGCCTTCAGTGCCCCTGGATGGGGCAGGAGCGGACAGAGAATTATAAGGTCACTGCCTTTGGGACTGAGGCTTCACCCTTATTGTCTTATTTAGCCTTATTTAGATCCTAAAGGAGAAGGCAGTGGCACCCCACTCCAGTACTCTTGCCTGGAAAATCCCATGGGCAGAGGAGCCTGGTGGGCTGCAGTCCATGGGGTTGTAAAGAGTCAGACACAACTGAACAACTTCACTTTGACTTTTCACTTTCATGCATTGGAGAAGGAGATGGCAACCCACTCCAGTGTTCTTGCCTGGAGAATCCCAGGGACAGGGGAGCCTGGTGGGCTGCCGTCTATGGGGTAGCACAGAGTCGGACACGACTGAAGCGACTTAGCAGCAGCAGCAGATCCTAAAGACCCTCTTTCTTCAGATACAGTTACATTTGGGGTTAGGGTTCAGTATGTAAATTTTAAGAGAATATGTTTCAACTTATAAGCAATGCTCAGTAAGTAATAATCAGGTGTCCACAAATGAGAACATGACTTTACCAGCATAGCCATAAAGAGAACCTGGGTCATTCCGGTATTTGGTCTCTTGAGCAAACCACACAGCTGAGAATTCCTAAGAAAATTTGTTTCCAATAATATTCTTTAGAGCCCCTGGAAATTTATGTGTTGTTGTCATTCCTTATCTGTCTGCTGATATCCCCATACTACAGTGCTCATTTCTAAAGAGTGAGTGTCTCAAAATGTCTCGTAGCTGAGTAATCTCATTTCTTTTCTCCTTTAGTCTTTTTTTTTTTCCTTCTATTTTATTGGGAGTTCACCCTCCTGCAGGGGTCCTCACTTTTCTTAGCCAATCCGTACAGCTTTGAGTAGCTTCAGAGCTCAAGAAATATGTCTTGATTAATAGATCTTTCCAGAAGGCATTCAAGACTGAGGAATACAGAAAATAATAGACTGAATCAGATGAAAATCTTCAGTTCGCCGGTCACAGCAACAGCATCACAACAGATATGAATAACAGCTGACAAAGGGAGCAGGGACCTCACGTAGCTGAACTCCAGGGGCCGCAGGATAGGCTGGATCGGAGCCCAGTCTCTTCCTCCTTCCCAGCTCTGTCTCCTCAGGGTCTCCCCGGCGTCTCCCCTACTCTCAGGCACGCTCTCCCCGGTGGTGCAAGGTGTATCCGAGGAGTCTGGAGCTTCACGCCCACTTACTCCTACTGGGCAGAGGTGAAAGGTCGACCTCAAGATGAACCATTGAGATAACCCAAAATCCCAGGTTTGAATTTTATTGGCCTTAATCAGCCTGATTTGAGTCATAGGCACCTCTCTTAACCAGTCCAGATGGAGAGGAAGAGAGAGTATAGGTTGCCTTAAAATTTAAGTCAGGGGCCCACAAATTCATTCAGCAGAAGGTCAGATAGTAAACACTTTAGGCTCTGAAGGCCGTGCCGTCTTTGTCGCAACTATTTAACATGGCCATTGTAGCCTGAAAGCAGCCAGAAGTGGTACAAAAATGAATGTATCTCTTCATATTTGGGCTGCAGGCCATAGTTTGATGACCCTGGCTTCAAGAAATCAGGTTCTAACACTGGGACGGACTCATTGTCATCTTAAGTCTGCCTTGGCCCACGGGATAGCTAGTGTAACCCTTATAAATCTTGGATTCCAGATGGCCTAGTCCTTACAGAGGCTTATT
This sequence comes from Bos javanicus, assembly GCF_032452875.1. Classification (NCBI taxonomy): domain Eukaryota; kingdom Metazoa; phylum Chordata; class Mammalia; order Artiodactyla; family Bovidae; genus Bos; species Bos javanicus. The sequence goes on along the minus strand of NC_083880.1, from coordinate 80,473,163 downwards.
TGAAGAGGTACATTCTAGACATCAATCAGCGACTTTTAAAAAAGATTCCAGTCTTTTCTGAGGTCTCCCCCCAAAATATTATAGGGCATTCAAGACATACAGAACAACAGCTCTCAAGACCTCTTTATTTACTCTCCAATTCTCCTGTACTTCAGAATTTCCCATATGACAAAGCCCAGACTCATGGTCATCGCCAGCTGCACATCTTTCTTCCTTTTCTCTCTGAGCTCTAGGTCTGTGTGGTCAGGACAGTATCTGTCTCTTTTTCTGTCTCTGTCTCTCTCTCTGTCAGTCTTCCCCCTTTTTCCTTAATCTGCAGCTTCTTCTGTCTGCCCTTTTCTCATTTCTGAATCACAAAGTATCTTGAACTTGGCTGTCAAAGGTTCCTAAGATTGGGTGGTGGGCAGAGAAGGAAACACAACTCGGATATGTGACTATATCTTGCTCTTGCCAGACTTGCAAATACCGAACCCAGGCTTCAGGATAGTCAGTGGTGAGCCCTTCAGAAGGGTGTATAATTGTCTTTGTTCAGTCACTAAGTCATGTCCAACTTTTTGCTGGACTGTAGCCCACCAGGCTCCTCTGTCTATGGAATTTTCCAAGCAAGAATACTGAAGTGGGTTGCCGTCTCCTTCTCCAGGGGATCTTCCTGAATCAGGTATCGAACCCTTGTCTTCTGCATTGGCAGGCAGATTCTTCACCACTGAGGCACCAGGGAAGTCCTGGGAAAGGTTAGGGTGACAGAAAGGAATGGAAAGTGGGATTTCATTGGAATTTGAAAAGTTAAATTAAAAAAATTAAGATGACATCTGAAGAAATATGACAAAGTGATGACATTCATTGTATTTGGGAAACAGACAAACATTGGCCCTTTATTTTCTATATGTTTGAAGTAGTTCATATTTAAATATTCAAATAATTAAATCAAAAGGTTGAAGGAAATGGTGTCTGTGAGAACGCTTTCTTAGCTTAAGAGGCATTAGACTCATCTCAAACTTAAGCAGCGCACGGGTTACCTGGAAGTCATGCTAACACACAGGATTCTGAGGACCACCCTAGAATTTCTCATTCAGTCTGTCTGGGGTGGGGCATGAGACTCTGCCTTCCTAACAAGTTCCCAAATCATGCTGATGCTGCTGGTTCTGTGGACCACAATTTGAAAAGTATTAAGTGAAGTGAAAGTCGCTCAGTCGTATCTGACTCTTTGAGACCCCATGGACTATACAGTCCATGGAATTCTCCAGGCCAGAAGACTGGAGTGGGTAGCCTTTCCCTTCTCCAGGGGATCTTCCCAACCCAGGGATCAAACCCAGGTCTCCACACTGCAGGCAGATTCTTTACCAGCTGAGCTACTAGGGAAGCCAGAAAAGTGTTCAAGTAGAGAGCAAACGCCATGAGGGCAAGGATCACGAGTGTCTTGTCACATTCTTAAAATATACCCTCACTCCCGACACTTGGAAAATGTTCAACACATATTTCTGTGTGTGAATGACACCTATGGGCTCCCTAACATGGAAAAAGCAGACACTGTCGCAACTTGATCTGCTCGTTCTACCCTTTGGTGAGTAGAAAGGATTCTCTTCCTTATCTTCAGAACCAGACAAGTGGGTTTGATGGAGAAAAACTGAGGTTCCTAGGGGTGAGATTAGGGGGAAAGCCAGGCAGGGAAGTGCTGTCTTTTTAGGAAAGTGAGAGAGTAACTGAAGGGACTGGAAAGGGAGGCCCGGGGCAGCCCCTTTGGCCTTCTCCCTCCTTGCTGACAGAGCCCACGGCCGCAGGTGAGAGGCACGGCGCTGGCGTCTCTAGAAGCCTTAGTCCTCCCAACCGGCAACCACCCCCACCCACCCCACGCTGCAGCTTCCACGGCCGGCCTCAACGCCTCCGGAGCTCTCACAGGACCTCCACGCTTCCTGTTTGCTTTGCTTTCGTTTCCTCCCGCCTCGTTTAACCTGAACATCTCAGCTTCTACAGCACTACCTCCAGAAGGCCTTCCTTGGCCTCTTGAACTGAGTCAGAGACGCCAACCACACTTTCACGTAGCAAGCGTTCCTTCTTCATAGCCCCACAGTTTGCAATGATGTTTCCTTTTCCATAATTAGTGTTCAGCTTCCCAGTTTGACTCTAAGCTTAATGAGGGCTCAGCCCCTCACATGTGCCGTGTTCCCAGCGTAGAGGCCAGTATCTGTACGGCAACCATGAGTTTTTAAAATCATTGCCATATCTTGTGCTCAAGAAGTACTTCGTTTGTTAAGACTCTGAAAGCAAGATCATTATTTGTTTATTCATTTCTTGGCCACGCCACACAGCTTTCGGGTCTTACTTCTCCTACCAGAGATTGAAGCTGGTATTGAAAGCGTCGGCATTGAAAGCATCAAATTCTAACCCCTGGAGCACCAGGGAAATCCCAATAAATACTTGTTTCTTTAAAACGTAATATATTTTTCTAGTTTTATTGCGATATAATTGATGTATGATACTCTGTTACTTTTAGGTGAACAACATGATTTAATACGAGCAGATGTTCAAAAGGATCGCTGAGTAAGTTAACATCTATCACTTCACACAATTACAATTATTTTCCTTGTGATGAGAACTTTTAGGATCCTACCCTCTTCGTAAGTACTTGTTGAATGAGTAAATGAGACATGACGAGCGTACCTTTCCCCATCCAACCTACATTATCATTACATAAGTGGGGAGCCAAGTACAGGCACCATCTGTGCCCTTCCTTTCTTCCTTCCTGCTTCAAGTCTGGACTGTGCTGTTAGCATCTGAAGCCTGAGGTGTTAGTTGCTCAGTCGTGTCCGACTCTTTGCAACCCCATGGACTGTAGCCCGCCAGGCTCTTCTATCCATGGAATTCTCCAGGCAAGAATACTGGGGTGCATAGCCATTCCCTTATCCAGAGGATCTTCCTGACCCATGGATGGAAGCCAGTTCTCCTGCATTGCAGGCAGATTCTTTACCGTCTGAGCCACCATCATCTGAAGTACCTGCTCCTATTTTAGGAATCTCTGATGCCTTACCCCTTCTGCCCCCAACGTCAGAAGCTGCGAATGAAAGACTGGACTAGAGTCAGCTTTCCACAGGGAGAGGGAGGAGCAAGAAGTTGTAACAGTACCAGGGGTTCTGGAAGAGGAAGCTGGGCTGAGATCCTTGTGGAAATCTCCAACTCAAAGGGAGGAAGGCAGACCCCGGGGCATTAATCAGACAGACAGAAGGTCTCAGAGCGACTGGGGCTTTTTTGTTGTTATTAAAATACTGGTTTGCTCAGTTTTGCTCTTGAAGGGGGAACCTTTACCTTGGCTTGAGCAAACGTTTCTTTAGTGCCACTTAAGCCACAAAGGCTCTTGTGTAGAGCTGTGGGTTGAAGGATTTGGACTGTCTGATCACAGCTTGTCACCTTTAAGCCCGTTTGTTTGTTTGTTTTAATCATTGCCCAGTTTATGAATCATTGTCTCTACTTGCTTTGGAAATACTTATTCTCTGCTTTTCCTTTTCGAGACTCAACTTGTGCTGGCTTTTTGTATATCCCTTTAGTTTTTTATCTGCTTAAGGAAAAGGACACATATTCTTTGTAAACAACTATAAACATATGAAGTAGAAACTAAAAAGTGTTTCTGTAATTCACCTTTCAGGGATAACCAGTTTGTCCTCTATATCCTTCTACAATGTTAAGGCAGATACAAATCTCTTAGTGGCAGTATTATTTTTATAACAAATGTTGTAATACCAAACACATTATTTTGAAATTAACTTTTTTTTATCATTACACCCTTATTTGCCATTTCATGTCTAGTCTGGTTAACAAAAATCACTTATTCTGCTCTATGTTATGCCGGACAGTATTAGATACTTATCCCAGAAATGGCAGTGACATTGTTTTTAAATATTCCACTTCAATATGAAGTGATGATGAATGTCTTTGAACGTATAGCTTTGTTCACCCAAGAAACCCGTCCACTTTCTCTTCTCTCTGTAAAGAAATGTGCCTGCTGAAGACTAACCAAAGTCACAGCCAAAGGAAATTCTTTAATAATTACCACTTGTTCTTTCGGTTTTTGTTGTCGTTTAGTCGCTAAGTCATGTCCGACTCAGCTGAGTATAGCTAAGTATTTGAGTGTAGCTGACAGTACCAATGACTTTAAAATAATGCCGTATGACACAAAAATCCAAAGGAAAGAACAACACAAAAGATCAGACCATCTAGAAATAGGTCCAAATTAAAAAAAAAAAAAAAAATCTGGGCTTCCCTGGTGGCTCAGTGGTAAAAAATCTGTCTGCCAATGCAGGAGACACAGGTTCAATTCCTTGTCCAGGAGGATCCCACATGCTAAGCCACTAAGCAACTAAGCCCATGCTTAGTTTGAGCCTGCGCTCTAAAACCCAGGAATGGCAACTACTGAGCCCAAGTGCAGCAACCACTGGAGCTCCCACACCAGAACCTGTGCCCTGCAACGAGAGGCCACCACAATGAGAAGCTGTGACGAAAGTAGCCCATGCTCGCTGCAACTAGAGAAAAGCCACCCAGCATCGAAAACCCAGCACAGCCTAAAATAAAAATAAATATATCAAATTATTTTTAAAAAATCTAAGTAGTATTACAAAAAGAAAGGAAAATGGAACAATACTTTGCAAGTGATAGTAGAATGATTAAATGGCAATCTGGATGAGAAAATCATTTATTCATTCACTTTTTCATCCAGTATTAAGTTTACTTCTAAAAATACCATGTATCATTCCAAACATTGTGATGAAATACACGAAAGAGGTCTTGGCTCTTATGGGTAAATGTTTTATTAGGGAATAAGGAAAATAACAAATAAAAAAAACAAAAAGAAAGGATATTTTGGCCACAGCAAGCTGACACCGTGCAAGGGACATTAAGGGAAGAGTTTTCCAAAAGAAGAAATGGCCGGGGTGAAATCTTTGAGCGGAAACAGCACATTGATGTAACCGGACGGGAGCCTCGTGAGCTTCAGGGAAAGCAGTGCAGGTGGGGCATGGGGAGGGGCGGGGGCTAGTTCAGTGCGCCTGGAAGGGAGGTCGGTAATTTATTAAGTGGTAGGAGAAGCCATGGAGGGGATTCGATCAGGGGAGTGCAAACACAAAACAAAGCTATTGTATGTCTTAGAAAGGATCACTCTCGCCCTGGGTTGGAATTACCTGGAGCAGAATGGGAGGTCAAAGAGTAGGTGAGTAGTGTCCAGGATTGGGAGGTGCCATTGAGAGCAAGTAGCTGGACAAAACCAGGCAGTCCAGCTCCGAGTCTCAGAAACAAACGTCCAGTGGACTGAAAGGGTCAGTCAATAGGCAGACTCAAATCAGGCAGGCCAAAGAGACCCAGAAGACCAAGACAAAGGCAACATCCGACAGCCAAGAGTGAGTGAGTGAGTGAGTGAAGTCGCTCAGTCGTGTCCGACTCTTTGCAACCCCGAGGACTGTAGCCCACAAGGCCCCTCCATCCATGAGATTCTCCAGGCAAGAATACTAGAGTGGGTTGCCATTTCCTTTCCAGAGGATCTTTCCGACCCAGGGATCGAACCCAGGTCTCCTGCATTGCAGGCAGAGGCTTTAACCTCTGAGCCACCAAGGAAGCCCTCAAAGAGCCGAGAGCCACCATCCAAAGAATCTGAAGAGGATGGGACCCTCTGGGTGGCTGAGTCACTAAGGGTCAAAGTACCGCAGAGCACACCTAGTGGGCTGTTGACTTGACAGAGGTCTCTGACCTTCACGGGCCTTTCATCTCTGGGCAGCAGAGACCCTTGAGGTGGGCTCCACCCCTACAACAAACCTCTCTGGGCTTAAAGAAACAGGCCAGGGCTTCATGGTGATCTCTGCCTCTTTTAGACCGGAAACAATGTTCATAAATCTGGGATATCTCTGCTTTCTGGTCAGACTGAAGGTCAGGGCCGGGGTTACATCTTCCAAAGTCTTACTGGGTCAAGCCCCCTCGCTGTTTACAAGTGGTGTCCGGCATCTGTGCTTCGCTGGCTCAGCTGACCTGGCCCTTAACCATAAACCCTGCACCTGGAGATTTGAATGGGTTCAAAGAGAGTCGGAACTGCAGAGTGTCAGAACTGCCACTCTCTGATGGAATGTTTATGACATGGCATTCCACTTCTGAACATCCAGCCTCCGGAAATAGGAACACAAACACACAAGATACTTGTGCAGTGATGTCCAAGAAACAGTTGTGAATGTTTTTTCCTCAGTCTTGTATACAACACTTGGGTTCCCTGGTGGCTCAGACAGTAATGGATCTGCCTGCAATGCAGGAGACCCAGGTTCAATCCCTGGGTTGGGAAGATCCCTTGGAGGAGGACATGGCTGCCCACTCCAGTATTCTTGCCTGGGGAATCCGATGGACAGAGGAGACTAGTGGGCTACAGTCCATGGGGTCGCAAAGTGTCAGACACAACTGAGGGACTAACGTCGATTTCACAGTATAAAAGCAGACACTTCCGTCTATGTATGTCAACTTAGGCATGTGCATAAGAAAGCTCCAGAAGCACAAGTTTAATGGAATTGGGGAGGAGAAATTCCGTTATTTTGCTTTATAAGTTTGTATTAGGTCGAATTATGTGAAATGGTCAGGTTTTACAGGTGAAAAATGACTTAAGATTAGCAATTTCATATAGCTAATTCTAAAATGGTTTGAAATTTTGGAGACAGGGCACAGAGGTTGCTAAAATAATGGACTCTGAAACCAGGCAGAGTGACCTGAAGGGCTAGTTCGGCTTTTTCCTGCCGATTTAACCTCGGGCAAATAGTATCACAGCTCTGTGCCTTGGTTTTCTCATTTGAAAAATGGGGATAATAAAAATACTCAGCTCAGAGGGCTGTTAGGTGAATTAAATGAGTTACATGTAAAGTACTTATAACTGTGCCAGTACAAGCCTTCAATAAATAGTAGCTATTACTTTTTCAAAGCAGCTATTACCTTTGAAATTAAGCAAAATTTTTCTTAAAGAAAAGGACTTGTTTAGAGTTTTTCCTCGAAAAACGCTGTCCCTCTAGCTGAGAGAGGAAATTCTGGACGGGTCCTCTTCTGATAACTGTCCGTAGTCCAGGACCTTGACCTTGACCCCGTGGCAGCACTGGGGTCGGAATGATGAGAGACACGCCGCCGCGCCACTGCCCTTAATGACCCCGCACTGCCTGAATTCCCCGTCTTTCCTCAGGTGGGATTTTCCCCCTGCTTTTTTGCTATTTATGTGGTATCCCTCTGTCTGCTCTTCTAATTATATCGTCAACGTTTTTGTAGCCATTCACCTTTCCCCCCTTTTCCTTCTTTGTGAGCTGCCCTAAATATAACCACGGAAACAGAACAATGCAGACCCACAAACAAAGGGGCCCGGCCGGGTCAGCAGAGCCTGCTACAGGACTTGAGTCAATTGCTATTTCTTGTCTTCGTGTTTTATCAAACAAGCCCAGGCTCTCACAAAAGCAAGGGAGGGGACTCTGATTAAATGGCATGCGTTCCTGTAAAAGGGAATGAAAAGTGATGCAGAGGTTTGCACTAAACCGCATTAGGCAGGGATATTCAGGAACGAAGTTGCCTGGGTGGTTTCCAGTTGGAACGCACAGGTTCTGAATCTGCAATGACTCACTTGCTCACGAAAGAATTGTTCTCCCAGCTAATTGCTTCATCAGTCAGCCATTCTCCGTTTTTTCCCTTAAAAAGGAATAACAGGACTATAGTTTCGGGATTGGGAACTGGGTGGGGTGGAAAGGTAATCAGAGACGTTTGGGAATAAGTGTACAAGTGAAAAATGGAAATGGTTAATGATGTTTGAAGCACTAAAATTTGGGTGCTTTATTTAGGATAACTGAAAATGATAACAATAAAACTATTTACCAAGTGCCTACTGTGGGTCAAACACTGTCAGTGGCAAGAATTTATAATGGTAAACAAAACAGTCAGAGCCCTACCCACATGGTATTAAATTCCAGTGGTGGGAGAAGAAAAAACAAATGAATAATTATGATAACCTCAATTTCTGGAAATTCTATAGAGGAAACAGAATTTCTTAGGGGCCAGGGGACTGGAGCAATAGAGGTCAGCTTGAGGTCAGGGAAGAGCTCTCTCCCAGAGGTGACATTTGAGCTGAGACCTGAAGGGTGAGCCAGCCTGGGAAAAGCCGGGGAGGGGGAGCAGTAGTCTAGGCCGAGAGTGACAAGCTTACCAAACCCCTGGGCGCTCCAAAGGCCTGAACTGGAGAAACAGGAAGGTGTCCAGGGGCTAACGCAGGCTATTACGTAACTTACGAGGGGCTTAGTGATACTCAGAACCAGAAAGGAATTTTAAGGAAACCACGACGCTCCCCTCTCCCCAAAATTGCTTGCCTCAGATCACCCAAGTCTTCAGTAGCAAAGGTGCAGGAGAACCAAATCACCTGAATTGCTGGCAAGGGGCCTCGCTTCCGGGCTGTCAGCGTGGAGCGCGCAGCACACCAGGGACACGCACCGACAGCTTGCGTCCCGTCGTGTCTGTAGAGCTTCTCCAGTTTGCTCGCCTTGGAGCAACTTGGGGTGTAAGAATTGGCCCCACCTCTTATTCACTTTTGATCTTCAGGGTGCCCCTTGTTTTCCTGGAGCCTCATCCAAAGAACCTCATTGGCCTGTCATGACCTTTACACAGGTCAACAGATAGTGTTTAGACCAGTACTTGGCACAGAGAAACATGCAAAATGTTGTCTATTGTTACTGTTATTATCTTTATTATTTTGTCAATTTCTTCTCTGCGTCTATATTAATAGTCTTCATTCCAACAGATTGTATTGTACATCGTTTTACATTTCATCTACTGGTATTAGAAGGGGTGACGGCTTAGCAAATGCTTTATGGTTCAAACACTTGCTCATTTATCACCACCCCAGCTATACATCAAGTTTGGTACCAGGTCTGGGGAAAGCCAAACATTTAAAAGCAATGACTGGTCAATTGAGTCATGCTCATTGTCTGAGTCAAGGGACTGAGGCCTGGATCTGTGATGTATCGTTCATAACTATGTGACTCCAGCAGGTGACTTAACCACTCAAGATTTCAGGATTCACATCTGAACAATGGGGATAACACTAGCCACAGAAGCAAGCGAAGTGTTAGTCGCTCAGCTGTGTATGACTCTCTTCGACCCCATGGGCTGCAGCCTGCTAGGTTCCTCTGTCCATGGAGTTCTCCAGGCATGAATACTGGGGAGGATGGCCATTTCCTTCTCCAGGGGATCTTCCCGACTCAGGGATTGAACCCAAGTCTCCTGCATTGCAGGCAGATTCTTTACCATCTGAGCCACCAAAGAAGCTGCTTTGATCTACATTAAATGGTGTGGTACCTGGAGGATTCCAAAACCTGGAACATAATCACAGCTCCGGCTACCCAGCCATATTGGCCTCAGCCTTCACAAAGCAATAACTTGAGGGGGTAGAAGCAACAGGCAAGCAATTTGAAGGGGCTCATTGTAAGTAAAGTGTAGCAGGGGTGTTCATTTCTACTCCCCCAGAAGAGATCTCATAGATTCTGCAGCTGGTTCTGAATGTATGGTTAGGAATTCTCTGAATAGATGGGGTGAAGAGTCCAGATAACACCAACATCATGTGGAAGCTTGAAACAAAACGTCTTATTGGGGGAGATGCTGAGTGACCTGAAACAGCTGTTCTGTGCATTGGAGGGTGGGATAACAGATGCTGAGAAGTAAGGCAAAGGTTGTCATTCCTTCCTAACAAATGTGTGCTCTTTAGGTTCGTGATCCCCAAATCGTCCTGCAGTTGCCTCTAGGTTACTGTCCAAAAAGACTTTCAATCTTATGCAAGCTCTTTTTCTTTTCTTCCCAACAGCTGAGATTGATACTATGTCAGAAGCTGAATATATGGATGTCTTTGTGACTCTCAGATGTCAGATGACAAAGCGCCACGCGAGCTTTGATTTTCATACCAACCCAGGGAGTCCCAGCTTCGGCCAGGGTCCCTCCTCTCCCCCTTGGTAACACGGTGACATTCAAGTGCATTAAGCAATTGTTTGAGGACTGAAATATTATTTGGAGAAAAGTCTCAAGAAAATGCAACTGTGTTTGTCGCCAGAGCAGAAGGCACACTAATGTTTTTGGAAAGTAAACTGGAGAAGCTTATCCTCAGGTATAGAAAGGAGAGTTCATCAGGGTTACCAAAATTACCCAGGCATGTCAGAATAAATAGGAGCAATGAAACCTTCCCGAAAGGGAAGGGGAAGATGAGAACGACGTCCTCCCTGTGACACGGGCGGCCATTCGGCTGACATGACCCAGGATCCATGTGTGACACCCTTCTCGAATTTAATGATCTAATTTAAGGGCTGACAAACACACTGGTTTTCCAAGGGGCTAGAAATGGCCCTCCCTTTTCCTCCGCCAAAGTAATTATTCCCCCAACTTGAAGCAACAGTAGTGAAAGCACTTTTTGTTTCTGCAATTCTCCAGTCGAACCCCCAGGCTAAGATTTTTTTTTTTTTTTTTGGTAAGGCATTGTTCATGCACAGTGGCATAGAACTCCATTTGCCGGATTTCAAGTATTAAGAGCACAACACAAAATCTAAGCAATTTTAGACGTGTGTCAATCTCAAATAAAAAGGCTTTGTGCCAGCACAGGATGTCAGTGCTTGAATTAAAGAGATGGAGGATTTCCCTGAGCGAAAGCTGTACATGCTGACATAATACATTGTTAAGCTTCTGTGTTATGATACAACCAATATGCTTTAATAATTTATTGGTATTTATTTAACACACAATACTGTCACACCAAATCCAAACCAAGAAGAGGTCCAAGTCCCTCACTGACTCACGTGCACGGTTCTCATCAGTATTGTTAGACGCCTCTTCGGAAAAGTCTCTAATGTGTGACAGAATTAGCAAAGCTTGTTTCTGAGACTTCACCTTCCGGGGACCCTCAATGGGATATTTCTGGAAGGATTTCATTCGGCTTTGTCTTTCTCCGTTTTTATTTATCAGATTTTGTCTCCCAATGAAATCACTGCTCTGTGAGTTAATATCATTTGAACACTTAGTCAAAATTTAGCCAGCTAAGAGAGTGCTACGGGCTGACACGGAAACCCGGTGGATGCAGAATCTGGGTTGAATTCTGCTGAACTGCCTCAATCATTAATTCATCTGCTTGAAGATTCATTCATCTTTATTTCACCATTACCTAATGAGTATAACAGAGACTATCAAAATCTAAAGGCTAATTATTTTTTTTAAGTATTTGGTAATTATTAATTAATGAAAATGTCAACAATAACCTTAATTTCCAGGTATTTCTCCTAGAGATTTACATCTTAATTATACTTGCCATGAGGAAAGATTAACTCCCCCAGAATTAAGCTTTGGTTTACAGTTTTCAAATCACAGGAGCAAGGAGAAGCTATCTTCATGTAAAAATAATCAGACTTTTTTTTTTGAAGAGCCTCAAATGGCAGAGATGAAGAGAGAATAAATACAGCTGATGAAATTCAGTGTGACACCAGTAATTCTCAAAGGGGCTCCACGCCATGGAGCGCGCTGGTATGGATGCTCACTGCTTTTATGGAGGTGACAGGCCTGACCTGCCAGGTACTAGTAACACCCAGGACAGACTAGAAATGTCACAAAGTACTAACGGTTGCCACACGTATAAAAGCAGCCGTCTAAAAAGGGGGTGGCTCTTGAAAACTGGCTTAAACCTGTTTCAAAGTTCCTATTTCTTTAACAAGTCCATCCTCTTTCCTTATAGAACACAGAATTCATTTACAAACGTGTTAAAAATTTTTTAAATGGTCAAGTTTTATTTTGTTCAGGACTATTTTGCTTCAATGTGATGGAAACCCAGCTCACACTGAAAGCTGAAGTTGAGGGTTTAGTTGTTCAGTCGTGTCTGACTCTGTGAGATATGAACTGTAGCCCACCAGGCACCTCTGTCCATGGGATTCTCCAAGCAAGAATACTGGAGTGGGTAAGTAGCCATTCCCTTCTCCAGGGGATCTTCCTGACCCAGGGATCAAACCCAGGTCTCCCACACTGCAGGCGGATTCTTTACTGCCTGAGCCCCCAGGTGGCTCATGCTAGCTTTAGCTTTTAAGGGGCGGGGGGATTTTCTCTCATGCCTGAACAGTTCAGTGACACGACCTTCAGGCGTGGATGAATCCAGGTGCTCAAATGATGACCCTGGGAGCCTCTATTTCTGTTTCTCAACGCTTCTTTCTTCTGAATTGACCCCATTCCCAGAAGGGTATAACTTCCCCATATGAAATCCCCAGAAGCATCACATATACCTACTACCAACCTTAAATTCAGTGGAAGAGAACCTCTCTGTTAGGAGTTGAATTGTCCCCTCACGGTTCATAGGTGGAGTCCTAACCCTTAGTACTCCAGAATGTGACCTTATTTGGAAATATGGTCATTGCAGATGTAAGTGGCTAAGATGAGGTCGTACTGGAGTGGGTTTCCCAGATGACGCTAGCGGTAAAGGCACTTGCCAATTCTTGCCTGGAGAATCCCATGGACAGAGGAGCCTGGGGGGTTACAGTCCACGGGGTCACAAAGAGTTGGATACTACCACAATGACTTAGCATGCATGCATGCATATTGGAGGAGGCAGAACCCCTGGTTCAGTGTGATTCATATCTTTATAGGCTTCCCAGCTGTGCCTTAAAGAATCTGCCTGCCAGCAGAGGAAACTCAAGAGATATGGGTTTGATTCCTGGGTTGGGAAGATCCCCTGTAGTAGGAAATGGCAACCCACTCCTGTATTCTTACCTGCAAAACTCCATGAACAGAAGAGTCGTGGGCTATAGTTCATGGGGCCGCAAAGAGTCAGACTCAAATGAGTGACTGAACACACACACACATGTTTATAAAAGAGACAGTTTAGACACAGATTTGCACACAGGGAGAATGCCACATAGATTGAGTTTTGCTGCCATAAACCAAGGAACTACAAGAAGTCTGGAGAGAGGCCTGACAGATCCTTGCCTAGTACTTTCCAAGACAACTTGATTTTTGACATCTAGCCCCCAGAACTGTGAGATAATGCATTTCTGATTTTTCAGGCACTCCGTCTGTGGTCTTTTCTTACAGCAGCCCTGAGAAACGCATGTCTTCTCCTTTCCGGTGCTTCCATGCCTTGTCCTGAGATTCGCTCCATCTGGTTTGACCTGGACTGTGTCTACTTCTGTGGCCACGGGGGTGGATGGGGGCAGCTCTGGCTCACAGGCCCACTCACAGAGCTGGACGGAACCCGTGCTAGACTACGCGCATGTGCCAAGAGTGGGCAAAAGGTAGTTCTTCACGGAAAGATCAAAGTGCTACCACCAGAGCGAGGGGGGCAGGCAAAAATAAAAGATGTCTGCTACAGAGGAGCTCATCAGAGAAGAGGAAAAAATGAGATCATTTTAGCTCAGGTTATTTGCTTTGAATAATCAACATCTCCTTTTCTATGTGGCTGATAAACACCTACCCATCAGGCAGCTGCAGGAGCATCTCTTCTGTACAACCTTTTCTGAGTCCCTCTGATAGGACTGGGAATTGCCTGCACAGGCCCCCACCCCCCGCCATAACTTGGCAGGCTGCAGTAGCAACAATAGCAATTAACCTTTTCACAGCGCTTAGGATGTACGTGCCACAGTGCCAAGCTGTTTAACTCATTTAATCCTGATAACAACCCAACGAGGTAAATACTCTATTATCCCCATTTACAGGTGAGGAAATTGAGGATCAGAGAGGTTAAGTAACTTTGCTGAAGCTAACTTCCTTTGCTAATAGGTGCTGAGACCTGAAGCAGCTCAGTTTAGCTCCAGGGTCCATGTCCTTTTCCAGTTCATTATGCCGAACCAAACAGTTCCTTTTCTGCATCTCTCCTTCTGTCTGCTCCTTCTGTGAGACCAGTGATTACGAAACATGGAGTATGTATCATTGGTGAACTTCACAATGATTTTAGATTTTAAATGTTTAGTCTTTTTTTGAAAAAAAATTTTTTTGATGAAGACCATTTTTAAAGTCTTCAATGAATTTTTTGCAATATTGCCTCTTTTTTTATAGTTGGTGTTTTGGCCACAAGGCATGACCAGGGATCGGACTCACATTCCGTACATTGGAAATCGTCACCACTAGACTGCCAGGGAAGTCCCTAAGCATTTAATCTAAACAAACTACTGGTAGTTATGTATTTGTTTTCATAGACGTCTCTCTGTATGGCAAGAAATGCCTATTTTTTTTTCCCCCAGAGGTGCTATATACCTTCCTTCTTGAGCAAATTTATTTAAATAGAGCAAGTTGACTAAAAGATACGGTAAGGACATATCGTACAAAACTTCCAGTTATAAAACAAATAAATTGCAAGGATGTGATATACAGCATAAGCAATATAGTCCATAATAGTATAATAACTATGGTGACAGATGGGAACTAGACTTGTCATGGTAATCATTTTGCACAGAGACATTGAGTCATTATGTTGTACACTTGAAGCTAGCGAGGTGTTGTAAGCCCACTATGTGTCAATAACATGTTCTTGTACACACAGCAGGGAAACATGGCCAAAATGTTGGCGGCGGGATAAAGGTAACTGATGTTTGAAGCCCATATGCTTAGGTGGTAAATTCTTTGCAGAATGTACTGTCTGTGTGCCCCAAGTGGTGATGCCCACTATGATGTCCAGCATACAGCAGGCACTCTCTAAACACTTTGTATTGATTTGGTTACTGGCAACATAAAATATAGGACGGACAGGTCTCAACTGAATTCAGTGCAATGAGTTAGTGAAATAGGAGGAATATCGACCCACTCAGCATTACTGAAATCCAGCCAAGGACAACTGTGATGGCCAGACAACTGCCAGGTGTTACTTGGACAGAGCATGACGGAAGCTGGGGTCCCGGGTCAGGGCCAACTCATTGGACAGCTTTACTTTCCAGAAGTAGTTTGTGCTTGTGATGTATGTTCTCTATCGAGGAGAACCTTTACAGACATCAGCTATTATTTGTAATTTGCTTCTTTAAATGACTAGTTCCTCATCCCTTCTCAGAATAACGTCAGATGAAAATTTTCATTGAATTTGAGAGAGTTCAAGTACAAAAGCAAAAAATCGTTGCCATGTTAAAAGGTTCAGCTTTTAGGCTGACGGGACATAAAAAGCAGAGGGAGTATTCCTTACCTTCTCTTACAAACATGTTTCTTTAACAGTCATGTCCAAACCAAGGCTGGTAAAGCATAATGGATGAGCGTGGGAACTTGAATAAGTTAATTAACTCCCGTGTGGCTCCGTTACTTTTCTATCACATGTGGATTAGAATGGACTTTTTGAAAGGATAAAATGCATTAATGTATGTAAAGCACTTAGTTTACTGTTAGGTAAGCACTTAGTTATAATAGGTATTGTTATTATTGCAATTATTAATACTGCTGATTGCAATGGACGCCTTCTTAGCCATATTAGGAGACCACGACTATCTCTGATGAGATCGTTTTGGATTTCAGGCATCAAAGCGGGTGTGAGCTGCCATCAGACAGCAATACAACTTGCAGCTGGTGAAACTGGCCCTTCAGGCTTGAAGGCGGGCTCTGGGCAGTGCAGCAGTGTCCACTGCAAGTCACCCGTTGAGTTCAGGCCCACTTCTTTACATGAGTCCTGGGGGAAGCATCTCAAGCATTCTGGTGGGCCTCTTCACCTTGGATAAATTTATAAGATTAGTGGGATGAACCAGCTGCCATGGTAGCTGCCATTAAGATTTCAACTGACCTCAGTGTCTCCTATTTATTCTTAGATTTCCTCATTCTCAGCTAGCATCACTGCCAGTCTTGCCAGCATATCTAGAGGCCTAATCCAGACTCTCATGGAGGCTAAGCCCGTGACCTTCTCTGCCAGAATGGTGATCCCTCTTCTTGCCTGTTGGACCCTTGACATAAGAAGCTCAAAGTTCCTGCATGGAAGCCAAGACTTAATGTTCCAGAAACTCTTGCTGTGCCTTCTGGTAGAGCTGTGTGTCAAACACTATACAGGACTCCACTTGGCGTTCTTGGCTAAGGCTGTGGGTAGGAAGGGCAAATCCATAACTGGATTATCTGTTCATTCCAGTGAAAGTAGACTGTTACCCAGGGCAGATGCGCAAAGGGGCTGCTTTTTATTGCTCCATGTAAGACAGACTTTGGCTTCAAGCTGCCCTCAGAAAAGGAGTATAACCCTGGGTGAGATGGCTTCTAGACATGAACTGGTAAATGTTTAACGATTAACAACCTGAAAAGAAGTTCTGATTTTTAGTGTTTTCTGATTTTCATGATGTCGATAAGGGGTTGGAAAACTACAACATGCTGGCCCACCAGCTGGTTTTATAAATAACATTCTATTGGAAGACAGACACATCCATTTGTTTAAAAAAAAAAAATATTGGTATGGTTGTTTTTTTGTAACAATGGCCCACCAGGCTCCTCTGTCCATGGGACTTCCAGGCCAGAATACTGGAGTGGTTTTCCATTTCCTTCTCCAGGGGATCTTCCCAACCCAGGAATCAAAACTGGGTCTCCTGCATTGCAAGCAGATCCTTCACTGTCTGAACTACCAGCAAAGCCCATTGTGCTAATTGTCAACATCATTTAAAATGGGACTTCCTGATCAGGTCTGTCATAAAGACAGTTCACGGTCTACTGAAAATGCTGGTATTTAAGAGGTCAATAAATCACATCTACCTCCGACCAAACTCACAGTCAATTAATAAAGTGACACGAGATTCAAAGATACGAAGATCAGAGTGTGGTAGAAAGTACTGAAGAATTCGGCACAAACCTGCAGCAGATGAGCTGCCCAACTAACCATCACTGAGCACCTGGTAGGTGGCAGGTCTTGTTATGCATCCTGGGAATACAACGGGGAAAGAAGTATAAAATCCCTTCCCTCATGGAGTTCACATTCTAGTAAATCTGGACTCTCAACACGTCCTTAGTCTGTACTTTAGAATCCATCCATTGTAGGATGGACTCCCAAGACCACCTCATACCTGTCGAGCTCCAAGACTAGAGAAAGAATGAGCTTCTAGATCTGACCTTAGAAGACAGGCCTAGTTCCTCATCCATGGACAAAAATCACATGGAAGAATGATTAAAAAATAATGTGTCCATTCAGGGTCTAGATGGCCTGGAGGAGAGAAGGATGGTGCCTAAGTCATGTTTGTGAATACCCTTACCTTATTTTTGATCCATTTAGGTGTTGATATAATTGAAATCATGGAAGAAGATTCTAAAAGCATTACTCTAATACTGCTTTCTCCAGTGAAGAGAAATCCCCCAAGGTCACAAGAAGAGAGGGACTAGTTTTTGTGTTTTCATCCAAGTGGTAGAAACAATATTTTGTATGTAAATCAGTTGAATTGCCTAGAAGTGGCTAGAAACACAGTAGGTGCTCAAGATAGTCTTATGGACAGCTCAATTTCAATATTCCCACTTATTCTTTGGTAAATTGCAAGATTGAGGAATTGTCATTAAAGGATAGGCAAGCATCCTTCTGTCTGGTATGAGTTTCAATCTTATTTTTTGATAATCACAGTGTCAATAATATTGATAAATATTTTGAGGCAAATGCTTTGTACTTGGCTGAGTAATGTGTGCCTTTAACAAGGCACACCCACTGTGTGCCTTGTTAAAATTACATGGTTTCTTTCTGGATGGAAAATACTCTGTTTATAAAATGTCTTATTATCATGCTTCATGATGAATGAGCTCTGTTTATTTGTTTCTTTCCTGGCTGTCTTTAGGAGATGATCTAAGGTTAATGGTGGAAATGCTACCAAAATAAATGGTTTCATGTAGTCAAATATTTCATCTGAGCACTTTGTTTCAGGAAACTTGGGAAGAAAACAAATGAATATTTTTGGAGGGTTTGAATTCATTCTTTAACTTTAGTGCTGCTAAGGTTTCCAAGATACATTGAAAAATATACTTTTCAACTAACCCACAAAAGTCTACAATGCTTCCACCAACATGTCAATTAGAATATTACACATAGTATCTTCTGGAAAATCCTCAAAAGGATGTAGAAAATGATTTCAGATGCCTGCATAGAATTGGCTATTTTCCACATGAAATGGTTCTATAGAATCATAATCTTTCATGAGAGTGATATTCACCAGACCTGGTTTAAAACATTTCCTTAAATTGACATCTTGTTTTGAAAATAAGCAGATGTAATATTTGCAACTAATCCTTCCAAGTTTGGACACTTTTGGAAAAAAAAAAAAGTACAGTCATGTGGGTAAAATATAGGACTTTTCTTTAATGTCAGAGATTCTGACTTAGGTCAGACTTAGTTGAGAATTGCTCTAGGCTTACATGAGAATCTCTTGCTTTTGGTCAAAGTTCTACAATAAATCGCTGCTCCTAAGTGATGTTGCCAGGATGAAGTCATTACCGTTTCCCCCCCTGAGGTTTTGGAATTCTTCTAAGAATCTCCTTTATGTCCAGCTAAGTACAAAGGATTATTTATCAGATATCTCCTTCCTGCACGGATTATACATACCCAGAAATATTTGCAATTGCCAAAGTCATTCTTAGTCCTGCAGTCGATATTACTTTGGAGATAAACAGAGATTTAAACATCAACAATAAACTTAAAATGACAGCTCAATAAGAGAAGGAGTCTATGTTGTCAGATTTTTTTTTTTTTCAGATCAGGACTTTTAGTTAGAAAAAATTAATATATACATGGCAAGACAGAGTGAATTTTTCTTCCAAAGCCTTCTGGTAAACCCCAGCATAAGAAGTTATGCATCTCAGTCTTGTAAACTGAACTTTATTGCCTTTTTCTAAACTTTGAGTTAAAATGGCTTTAAGAGAGGGGTCCAAAATTGAGTTAAAGAGGAAAAAAAGACCCATTATCAATCGAGATTCCACTGGAAACATTTTTTATGAAAGGTGCTTATTGGCTCCTTGATAGGTTATATTCCATTTTGGTCTCTTAATTTACTATTGTCTAATATAAAATACATGTAATTGCTTTTCAAAATTATAAGAGTATCTTTTGTTCTTTTTTTAAATTAATTAATTAATTTTCATTGGAGAAGTTTTGTTCTTTTGAGGTTGGCAATATAGGTAATAGAAAAGAAAAGAAAAAACACAATTCTACCTGCCTACATATAACCACAATTAATAAAAGGTGTGTGATTCTGCATATTCTACAGATTTAAATCTATTTATTTAATTCAATATTTGTTGATTTTCTATGGCAGGTGTTTTTCTAACAAGAACAGAGGCACCTACGAGATGCTGCCTTAACGCAGGTTACATTCTGGTGGAAGAGACAAAGAGTAAACAAGTAAATGCTTTGATGAATAAAATAAAGACGGGAGGTACTAAGGGCTATTTTTTAAAAAGGTATCATGAGATAGAGAGTGATGGTGGAGGGGTGGGTGATTTTAATCATAGAAAGACTCTCTGGGGAGGGGGCATTTGAACAGGAACAAGAATGCATGAAGCTTTAAGGAGCTGGGAAATAGCTGTCACCTTGGCAGACAGCAAATTCTAAGACTATAAGATGGAGATGATGTTGTAGCTCAAGGTAAAGCCAGCCATCCAGTGCGGAGGATGGAGAATAGGAAGAAGCAGTGTGGGAGCAGGGGCTCGTTACGAACAGGCCTGGCAGGCCCCAGGAGGTGGTTTGCATTTCATTCTCGTCTGGCCCGTCTCTGGTTTCACAAGCTCGGTTTGGTTGTCATATGAAGTGGGCGGCAGAGGGTGAGATGGTTAGATAGCATTGCTGACTCAATGGATATGAATTTGAGCAAACTCCAGGAGACAGGGAAGGACAGAGGAGCCTGGCGTGCTGCAGTCCATGGGGTCGCAAAGAGTCAGACACGACTGAGCGACTGAACAGCAACAACAGATGGAGACTTTGGAGGAGCAGGAAAGGAACCAGAACTGATTAGGGAATGTTTTCACTAGTCCACGTGAGAGGTAAAAACGGTATGGGTTAGGATGGAAGCAGTGGTCGCCATGAGAAGTGGTCATGGGGGATTATTATAGGATTCGATGATGCTCTGGATGTGGGAGGTGAGGGGACGACATCAGACAATAGGCTATTATAACAGCTACAGAGATCTGCCCCACCTTCTTCATGGCCACGTGGTGTTCAATAAACCAGCCTCCTGTAGTCTATTTCTCCCATCTCCAAATGAGAAAACTCTAAGTTGTTTTCTCTATTTAGAAACACTGAAATGACTACTTTTGTCTCCATAACTGAACACTCATCAGTTTATTTCCAAAAGCCATTGCTAAGAGTTGAATTGTTGGATCAAGAACCATCCACTCAAGATTTGGTGCCCATTTGGTCCTCTCTTCTTTAGTTGAAGGCGATCATGGGATGTTAAAACTCAGTTTCATAACTTGCAACACAGAGGCAATTTGGGCTTGTTTATTTTCTTAAGCAATGGCTCTTCTGGATAAAACAATGAATTTGTAGACAGAGGGTAAACAAAAGGAAACTTTCTGAATGATTTTGAAGAGACGATGATCTTTGGATTAGAGGGTTTTATTTCTTCGAGTGTAAGAGCAGGATTTCTGCTACCAGCTGACTTCTGGTCACTCTTGGCTGCCGTTGGTGTGCAAGGGCAAGACCAGTCTGTGCAGATGTCCTTCAGAGGGTATGCACGTTTCCAGGCTGAGCATCAGGTCAATCCTTATAAAGGCAGGGAGGATGTTGTTGGAAAAAATGGGAGAAAAGATACTAAAAAGCAAAAAACAAACAGCAAACCTCACCCCTGAAGTGGTTCCCCAGAATGAATGGCACAGCTAAAGAAAGAGAAGCAAGCAGAAATGCCCCCATTCAGATGTGAGCACTGCCGCTTAAAAGCTCTGTTCTTGTGAAGGCCATCACTGCTCTGAATTTCACTTGGACCATCTATAAAATGAGACGTCACTCCTGCCTGTGATTAACGTGTGTAAGCCGCCACTGTTCAGTTGCTCAGTCCTGCCTGACTCTTTGCGACCCCATGGACTGCAGCCCACCAGGCTCCTCTCTGTCCATGGGATTTCTCAGGCAAGAATACTGCAGTGCGTTGCCATTTCCTTCTCCAGGGGGCTTCGCGACCCAGGGATCGAACCCACGTATCCTTCTTGGCAGGTGGATTCTTTACTACTGAGCCACCTAGAAAGCCCAACCATGTATAAGGGTGCTTGTCAAATACGATAAACACAAAGGCAGCTGTTACCAGACAAATGCCACATGCCAATTTGTGCACCAGTCACCTGATATCTACTGTCTCATTTACTCCTCATAATAAAACCAAGGTGGATAATATGTCTATTTCATATTTCAGGTGAGGAGAGTGGACCTTGAGACATCCTGTGACTTGCTGAAAGTCACAGAGCTAGTCAGTGGTAAATCTGGAATGCCGATGCAGGGTGTCTGATTGCCAAGCACCAAGCCGTCCCAAGCACACCAATTTTAATTTTAGCCATGATGGACTCTGGCGGAGGAATCTGGAGTCTGGTATAGTGGAAACGTGTTTTTCATCCAAAACTTGGTAGAAACTGAAAGAGTCCTAAGTGCCTTTTCCCCGGATATCACCGATCTGCTTCCTGCTCAGGTGTTTCTAGCTCCAGGAGTTTAAAATGATCAACTAGAGTGTATCGTACCCACGGCAGGGATTCTGTGTGTGGTAGGAGATTTGACATAACTTCATTGTTCGGTGGTTCAGAAGCATCCCTTCTTTCCCCGGCTTTCTGCCTTAACTCACAGAAAAGGAAGGGCAGGTCTTTGAGAAAACCTGAGGGCTTTTGGCATTTCCTCCACGCCATGTATGGGGGAAGCCACGCATCTGCCTGCTGTGATTAGGAGAAGTACTGGCGTGCATGGATTACACTCCTTTCAGGCTGGTCAGCCTGGACCTTAGCAGGAGAGTTCTCTTTTGCGTGGACAAATCATCTGTGTATAAGGCCAACCTGGGCTGGACCCAGGCTAGACCGGAAACCCTGCTCATCTCTTGGCTGGTCTCTGGAACCCTCTCAGAGGAACAGCAAGCACATCAGAACTAAGAGCTGATCCTGACGCTGAGCCTGATGGTCTTACTTTAAAAGCCAGCAGTGTCTCTGCATAATGTTTAACTGGATTAGATTTTCTAAAAAGAAAAAAGCAGCCCAGCCCTCCTCTTTGCCTTATCGATGCGGCCACGTTGTCCAGCCTGGTTGTTCTGTTTATCGTTAATTTCCACTGGCTTCAACTGGTCAGGTTTCTTTAGAAGCAGGGGATGGTGACACAGGTCAATAGGGAAATTCCGGGAAGGAATCTGCCAGGAGCTTAGACTTTGATGTTCAGTCAGTGACACTTACTCCTTGAGAGACAGCAGAGGGAATTAAATAGTGCGAATAGTATTTACAGGACATCCAAAACCATCTGGAATAGGACTCAGCAAATGCTGCACCTTGGGTCAGATAGAGCCTGCGTCAGTTTTTACAATAAAGCTTTATCGGGCCACAACACCAGAGGAGCAGTTGCGACAGAGTCTGCGTGGCCCGCCATGCCAGCCTGCTTACTGCCTGGTTCTTCACAGAGACCATTTTCTGACCCTGGTTCCAGATTCCCAGTGCTTTTCAAACTATAATGTGCAAATGAATTATCCGAGGATTTCATTGCTAGGCCTCTGGGTGGGGAACAGGACGTTACATTTCTAAGCAAATGCTCGGGCCATGCCTACGCTGCTGCTCCTTGCGTCACATTTTGAGTAGCAAGGTTCTAGAACAGTGGGTGCTGTCCAAAATAACTTTGCGCGAAGATGGGCGCATCCTGGAGCTGTTGAATATGGTAGCCACTAGCCATACGTGAGTACCGAACATCTCAAAAGTGGCTAATGTATCTGAAGAACAGAGTCTTTATTTAATTTCAAATATTTTAAATTTGATTAGTCACATGTGCTCGTGGCTACCTTATCAAATAGCACCGTCCTAGAGGATAAATCCCAGATTCATTTTGCTTGTTTTTATGAGAAAACCAAGCCACGTGGGGCTGGCTGAGGCTTTCTTCCTATTTTTTTTCCCCAAGATAGGTATTAGCATTACAGACAAGTTTAGAAGATATTAAGTCTTGGCTTGCTCACAGCGGGAGGGGGCGCTTAGAGATACTGCAATCTGGCCTGAATATAATAAACCCCTTTGTTACATTTAAATACCATCATACTATCTTATATACAGCAAAGCATCGGGATGTTTTATAGTAACAATACAGGAGCACAAAAACCCCAGACAACTTTAAAAAGGCGCTAATTATTATTATTAGTGTTTTGCACTAACAATAAATGTCAAATGGAACCCTGAAAACAAATAACTGCCTGTCACCCAGTGAATGAAAGGCAATTTTAGTAAAGTGAATTAAAACCCCAAACATCGCCAAGCCCAACCAGCGAGGGGTGCCAACGCAGCTTAGCGGACACCGTGGCGAGTTCCTTTCCAAGAGCGGCAGGGATAGGATGTCCTTGGGGGTAAATCGATGAGGTTGTGTCAGTTCATTAGCACCCAGGGCACCTGGAAAGGGGAGGTGGACGGAGCTGAAGTGAGGGGGCAAGTGCATCTTTGGGAGCAGGCCCTCCGTCATAACAAATGGAAATCGGAGACTATTAAGGATGGAGAATCTTTATTTATTGGCTGGGCTGCAGCCCGCTTGAGTGTTATCAGTGAAAAATTAAGGTTGGACCGCAGAGTGCGGATTTGTTTTCATGACATATTTCCCTTAGATTTTTCAAAGTGCATTCTGGGTGTCTCCCAAAGACTATTTTTTAAAAATAAATTGCACATTTTATTTTTTCAAACTTCATTTATCTTTGATATCTGATTGACATATTCAGGACAGTCTAATCCTTTCTGCTGAAGTGAGCTATGACAGTAGCTGCTACAGCAATCAACATCAGAGAGCCCTCCCCAGGAAGAGGGGCTGCGTCTCCCCAAACGCCAGCAAGGAGGCTCTGGCGGGGCCCTTCTAGATGGCTGTGCAGGATCACCAGGTGGGTGAGACTCAGAGGCTTGAGTCAGCTCTCTAATTACTGCAGAATCATCAGAGAAGTCAAGAAACAAATGAGAGGCTAGGGCTTGCCTCTCTAATTTTTTTTTTTTTTTACTTTGTTAAAGGGACACACGAAGTTGAAGATTTTTTAGCCTTGTTACCTTGAGCAGCTTCTTTTATTCTTCCTGGTCCAAGACTGATTTCTTCTCCCTCTCTTCCTCCTTTCCTTTCTTTGTCTCCTGAATTTAATTTTTCCTCTTCAACGTTTGAACAGCTAATACAGTGCCACAGTTATTCTAAAGTCAGGATTATTCAGAGTTATGCAGAGTGAAAAGCCTTCCTCTCCTCTTGCCCCTTATCTGTCCTGCCACCCTTCTCTCCAGTCTTTTAATCAAATCTATTTTGCCTACAAATGCACGTCCATCTGAGCACATGCGTGTACACACACACTTACTCTTTTCCCTTCTTTTCTGCACAAATAGCAAAATATCACACACATTGTTCTCCACCTTGCTTTTTCCTCTATCCTAAAGTGCTTTATCTCGAAAATCATTTCAAATCAATTAATAAAGAACTTTGTTTTTATTTTTTTAACACAATACACTCCAATGTATGGCGCTAGCATAAATTATTCACTAAGTTCTCTGAGTCTAGAGGCATTTAGGGAATTTCCAAATTTTCCCTCTTACCAACAACCCTGCAGTAAATAACCTTGGATGCAGGTCCCTCTGCACGTGTGGGAGGGTGTCTGAAGAACAAACACCGAGAAGGGAGCCAGCTGGGACGAAGGCTAAGTGCATTTGTAATTTTGATAAATATCCCAAATTGTCCTGCATAGAGGTTGCAGAATTTATGTTGCCATTGTTCATGGACAAGAAGGCCTGTTTCCTATACTTTCACTCACTGAGGGTATCATCAAACATTTTGAGTTGTAAAAACTGTGTGTGTGCTTCGTCATGCCCTACCCCTTTGTGACCCCATGGACTACAGCCCACCAGGCTCCTCTGTCCATGGAGTTCTCCAGGCAAGAATACTGGAATGGGTTGCCATTTCCTCCTCCAGAGAATCTTCCCAACCCAGGGATCGAATCCATGTCTCTTGCATGTCCTGCACTGGCAGGCGGGTTCCTTACCCTAGCACTGCCTGGGAAGCCGTTTTTAAAAACTGGGAAAAGAAAAACAGTCTCCTAGTGAAATTCTAATTCACACTCTTCAGTCAGGTATTACGTATTTGGTAACGTATTTATTTACAAAATATATTTTCTCTTTGTAAACTGTCTATGCAGAGTCTGTGCCTCTTTTTCCATCGTCTTTTCCAAAGGAAAGACGCTACATTTGGGGAAAAGTAGTTCATGGCCTATTTAATGAGTAATTCATAGTTTGTTCAGTGTTGTGGCTGTTCAGTTGCTAAGTCATGTCTGGCTCTTTGCGACCCCATGGACTGCAGCTCGCCAGGCTTCCCTGTCCTTCACCAGCTCCCGGAGCTTGCTCACTTGTTCAATGGTGTGTTATTACTACAGGCAATGGAAAAAAATTCTTTGATGTTCATTCATTCATTGATAAAACACGTCAGCTGAGTACGTCCTGCTTGAGAAGCACTGTGTTGGGTGCTCGGTTGCTAGTTCCAATGGGGGATTCAAGCAAGCAAGGATAGCCATTCGGGGTGAGCAGAAAGATGAGAGATGTGTAGGCCGTGGAGGCACCAGGGAAGGGCGAGTACCCTTCCTCCCGGGGTGGGGGCGCCATGGACGGCTTCCTGGTGGACGCAATCTGGAAACTGAGACCTGAAGGGTAAGAGGTAATCAGGCAAGAATTGCGCGTGGGGAAAGTGAAAGGTGGTGTCGGCTTGGAAGCGGCTTGTGTCAAAGAGGGAAAACAGCTCTCTGTGTCAAAGGCAGTGACAAGAATTCAGTGTGACGGATGCAGAGACGAGAGAGAGTAACATCAGCCTTAATGAGGAAGGACCAAATGGCGCACATTTTGAGGGTGAGGACTGATGCTTTCTCACATGGACGCTGCCCGAGTACTCGGGATGTCCATGAACTAGATAGACAAGTCCTTTCCTTCATGGAGTCTGAATTTCAGTGGGGTATGGGCAGGGAGGCAAAGGTAGTAAACACAGGAATAATCCTCGTTTTTAGTGGAATACCGTAAAACACATGAGGCTGTTTTGGAAAATAATAGCAGGGTGTCACCCAGAGAAGGGTGTTTGTGGGAGGAGTTTCTGAGGGCTGACAGTCAAGCCTGGACAGACTGAATGAGAAGAAGCAGGCTGGCGTCCAGCTCTGCACCCCTCACCATGCTCAGTTCAGATCCCTTATGTGGGCCCAGTACCCACATAAGGGATGTTTACTTTAATGCTTTTTCTCTAAATAAGAAGAAACGAGCCTAGTCTGTGTTCAGAGGGAACGTATTCGGACACAGCAAGCTCTGCCTCAAGTCTGTGAAACTGTTTTAAGAGATTTGTGTCTGTTCCTGGAGAGACCACCTGCTCTTTTCTTCATGTTCACTAAATGCCCAGGTCAGGGCTGTGTGTAGAGCAGCAAATGAGGAAGAACATCAAAAATGGGAAAAAAAGCTGTGCAACAGAGCACAGTCCTGAAAGCTGAGTCCTGCAGGCACTGGGACCACATCACATGCCTTCTAGATCAGCGGGTCTTTCCACCCGAAGTCTGGAGGCTGCGTGGCACCTTCAGGGAGGCCGTCTCCCTTCCATCATGCACCAATCAGTGACTGCCTCATTGTTCTGAGCCTGAAAGTAGGTGTTTCTTACATGACTTACATATGAATAAGTAAGCAATGAGGTTCTTGAAATAAAAAAGACAAATAAAAAAAAAAGGAAAAGGATACAGTGAAGATGCTACAAATCTTATTTTGTTGATGCTGGCAACACTTGTGTCTGGAACCAAAAATTATTCAAAGATGAAAAAGAATACCAGAAGAAATTAAAACTCCAGGATTGGAGACATCGAAACAAATTGTCGGTTACATTTCCAGAAAAGAAAAGCAAATAACAACAACAACACTTTTTTTAACGATGTACTAGACATGTATGCTAATCGTTTTCACATCTCATTTCACTCGATCCCAGTGAGGACACTGGCTGTGGATATTATTTCCATTCTGCAGTTGAGGAGGTTGCAGCATTCAGAGTTTTACAACCAGGATAAGGCCCCACAGTTAGTAAGGGGCTGAGTGAGAATTTGTACCCCCAAAACCTGATGATAGGCCTACTCTTAATTACTGCTTTGAGGAGCACCCGGCTTCTACTGCACATGAGAAACACAATTTCTACTTGTCCATGGGTCCACAAGTTTTTTTCTGTAGAGGTGCCAGATAATAAATATTTTCTGCTTTGTGAACTGTACAGTCTTTATTTCAACTACTGAAGGGAGAAAGATTTGATAAGAAGAAGAATGGGAGGAAGAGAAAGGAAGAGAAAGGAAGGACAAAATATGCAAATTGCATTAACTTAAAAGTTATTGCTTGGACTTAAGATAATTTGGGGCACAACTTACCAAGATGACAATTTAACAATATGTGTAAAGTTATTTAACAAAGTGCCTCATTCTTCTTAAAAAATTCACTTTGAGAAGTGTATCCAAGCAAGAAAATATATAAAAGTATATCTGCAAGGTGCTCTATGAAACTATGAGCCATGCTGTGTAGGGTCATGCAAGATGGACAGGTCATGGTGGAGAGGTCTGACAGAATGTGGTCCACTGGAGAAGGGAACGGCAAACCACTTCAGTATTCTTGCCTTGAGAACCCCATGAACAGTATGAAATGGCAAAAAGATAGGACACTGAAAGATGAACTCCCTAGGTCGGTAGGTGCCCAATATGCTACTGGAGATCAGTGCAGAAATAACTCCAGAAAGAATTAAGAGATGGAGTCAAAGCAAAAACAATACCCCGTTGTGGATGTGACTTGTGATGGAAGTAAAGTCTGATGCTGTAAAGAACAATATTGCATGGAACCTTGAATGTTAGGTCCATGAATCAAGGCAAATTGGAAGTGGTCAAACAGGAGATGGCAAGAGTGAATGTCGACATTTTAGGAATCAGTGAACTTAAATGGACTAGAATGGGTGAATTTAACTCAGATGACCATTATATCTACTACTGTGGGCAAGAATCCCTTAGAAGAAATGAGGTAGCCATCAGAGTCAGCAAAAGAGTCTGAAATGCAGTACCTGGATGCAGTCTCAAAAACAACAGAATGATCTCTGTTTGTTTCCAAGACAAACCATTCAATATCACGGTAATCCAAGTCTATGCCCCAACCAGTAATGCTGAAGAAGCTGAAGTTGAATGGTTCTATGAAGACCTACAAGACTTTCTAGAACAAACACCCAAAAAGATGTTCTTTTCATTATAGGAATGTAAAAGTAGGAAGTCAAGAAACACCTGGAGTTACAGGCAAATTTGGCCTTGGAGTACAGAATGAAGCAGGGCAAAGGAACACACTGGTCATAGCAAACACCCTTTTCCAACAACACAAGAGAATACTCTACACATGGACATCACCAGATGGTCAACACCAAAATCAGATTGATTATATTTCTTGCAGCCAAAGATGGAGAAGCTCTATATAGTCAGCAAAAACAAGACCGGGAGCTGACTGTGGCTCAGACCATGAACTCCTTATTGCCAAATTCAGACTTAAATTGAACAAAGTAGGGAAAACCATTAGACCATTCAGATATGACCTAAATCAAATCCCTTATTATTATACAGTGGAAGTGACAAATAGATTCAAGGGACTAGATCTGATAGACAGAATGCCTGAAGAACTATGGACAGAGGTTTGTGACATTGTACAGGAGGCAGGGATAAGACCATTCCCAAGAAAAAGAAATGCAAAAGAGGCAAAATGTTTGTCTGAGGAGGCCTTACAAATAGCTGAGAAAAGAAGAGAAGTGAAAGAGAAAGGAGAAAAGGAAAGATATACCCATTTGAATGCAGAGTTCCAAAGAATAGCAAGGAGAGATAAGAAAGCCTTCCTCAGTGATCAATGCAAAGAAATAGAGGAAAAGTGTAGAATGGGAAAGACTAGAGATCTCTTCAAGAAAATTAGAGATACCAAGGGAATATTTCATGCAAAGATGGGCACAATAAAAGACAGAAATGGTATGGACCTAACAGAAGCAGAAGATATTAAGAAGAGGTGGCAAGAATACACAGAAGAACTGTACAAAAAGATCTTCATGACTCAGATAATCTCTATGGTGTGATCACTCACTCATCTAGAGCCAGACATCATGGAATGTGAAGTCCCAAGGGCCTTAGGAACATCACTACAAACAAAGCTAGTGGAGGCGATGGAATTCCAGTTGAGCTATTTCAAATCTTAAAAGATGATGCCGTGGAAGTGCTGAACTCAATATGCCAGCAAATGTGGAAAACTCAGCAGTGGCCACAGGACTGGAAAAGGTCAGTTTTCATTCCAATCCCAAAGAAAGGCAATGCCAAAGAATGCTCAAACCACTGCACAGTTGCACTCATCTCACACGCTAGTAAAGTGATGTTCAAAATTCTCCAAGCCAGGCTTCAACAGTATGTGAACTGTGAACTTCCAGATATTCAAGTTGGATTTAGAAAAGGCAGATGAACCAGAGATCAAATTGCCAACATCTATCGGATCACTGAGAAAGCAAGAGAGTTAAAAAAAAAAACATCTACTTCTGCTTTATTGACTTTGCCAAAGTGTTTGACTGTGCGGATCACAAAAAACTGTGGAAAATTCTTCAAGAGATGGGAATACCAGATCACCTGACTTGCCTCTTGAGAAATCTGTGTGCAGCTCAAGAAGTAAGAGTTGGAACTGGACATGGAACAACAGACTGGTTCCAAATCAGGAAAGGAGTACATCAAGGCTGTATATTGTCACCTTGCTTATTTAACTTATATGCAGAATACATCATGAGACATGCTGGGCTGGATGAAGCACAAGCTGGAATCAAGATTGCCAGGAGAAATATCAATCACCTCAGATATGCAGACAACACCACCCTTACGGCAGAAAGTGAAGAAGAACTAAAGAGCCTCTTGATGAAAGTGAAAGAGGAAAGTGAAAAAGTTGGCTTAAAGCTCAACATTCAGAAAACTAAGATCATGGCATCGGGTCCCATCACTTCATGGCAAATAGATGGGGAAACAATGGAAACAGTGAGAGACTTTATTTTTTGGGGGCACCAAAATCACTACAGATGGTGACTGCAGCCATGAAATCAAAAGATGCTTACTCCTTGGAAGAAAAGTTATGACCAACCTAGACAGTATATTAAAAAGCAGAGACATTACTTTGCCAAAAAAGGTCTGTCTATTCAAACCTATGGTTTTTGCAGTGGTCATGTATGGATGTGAGAGTTGGACTGTGAAGAAGGCTGAGAGCTGAAGAATTGATGCTTTTGAACTGTGGTGTTGGAGAAGACTCTTGAGAGTCCCTTGGACTGCAGAGAGATTCAACCAGTCCATCCTAAAGGAAATCGGTCCTGAATATTCATTGGAAGGACTGATGCTGAAGCTGAAACTCCAATACTTTGGCCACTTGATGCAAAGAACTGACTCATTGGAAGAGACCCTGATGCTTGAAGGCGGGAGGAGAAGGGGATGACAGAGGGTGAGATGGTTGGATGGCATCACCTACTGAATGGACATGAGTCTGAGTGAACTCCGGGAGTTGGTGATGGACAGGGAGGCCTGGTGTGCTGCAGTCCGTGGGGTCGCGAAGAGTCAGACACATCTGAGCGACTGAACTGAACTGAAAGACGCTCTTGTCTTATTACTTAGAATAAGAGAAAATTCACAACCCTAAACATCCAGTGAATGGTGCATTGATTAAATGATATTCCAGTGGAAAATTATGCCCATTAGAAATGATTATGTAAATCTGTTTGTTGACACATAAAGAAACTGATATAAATAAAAAAATTGTAGGTCATAAAATATTAAGTTTCATTTGAGTCCACTTTTATAATACACAGAGTTATTCCATGTATGTGCACATCCATGTACACATAGGGAAGGTGTGGGGAATGCTAGAAGGTACATGACAAGATATTTACATGGGTTGCTCCCGGATGAAAAGATTATGGAGTTTTATATAATTTCTATATTTGTTAAATTTTATGTTATTAGAAGATTGCTTTTATCAGCACAGATACAGGTTCTAAAAATAGAATAAATAAAGGCAATTTGGGGGGATCTCAGTCTAAAAATATCTTGGAAATACCCCCCTCAGATCCCTACAGTGGGTACTTTCTTCCATCTTCTTCTGAGTTACACGCACGGAATCTGTGCTTTTCTCTCTGTGGATAGTTACATTCATAACCTCCCCACCCTCCTGCTACGATAACCTGCCATCTGTCTTTCTGATCTGTTGGGGACTCTCAAAAGCATGAGTTCTCTCAAAGGCACGGCGCTTGGGAATGGCTTTGGGGGAGAGATGGAATTTCTATCGCTTTTCCTCTGTTTTCTCTTCTCCAGGTCCTCCTCCTCTCCGCCTTTGCATCAGGGGCCCTTGCTCCCACGCTCCATCAGCCCCCGGAGCCACACTCGCAGTGTGACAGGGACAGCCGCCATCCTTGGTGGGATTTATCTTCACAAGTTGCCAAATCACTCTTGGTGGCGTGTCTGGGCTTGGTGAATGATGAGAAAGACCCACCATCCATCCGAGTGTAAAACACTGTGAGCAGTTACACTGAAATTTAGCTATTCCCCCCGCCCCCCAGCTTATTTCTTATGTTCTGATTGAAAAGGACCCATTTAAGGGCCTTTGTGGTAAATACCCAAATAATCGTGTCACAAAGACGGGGCATCATTTTCACCGGAGCCGATGATCGCCGCGGATGGGCTGCCATCCTGAAGTTGCCAACTCTGCTTAAACCCTGGTCCCTTACAAGCAATTTCTCTGGACCTTCAGAAGGGACTCATTTCAATGTGTGCCTATTAACTACGGAAAGGCAGGTAATTGCACCAGTCCTGCCGTCTGTAGATTGCAAGAAGACAGCCTCCACATAAAGCAACACTTGGGATCTGGGTATGTCTCCCTGATACACAATGAAGGAAGGATGAAGCACATAAATATAATGTCCACTGGATGCGAGGTGTGCGGAAAAGAAACTGTGGGCACAGACAGACTCGAATCTGAATCTTTGTTCACCCCCTTACTATCCAGTTGTTTGACTTTGAGCAAGTTACGTGTTTACTCTGTACCTGGTTCCTCATCTATGAAATGGATCATTCACCTCTGTCTGCAGTGTCGTTATGATGGTGTGGCAGATTGTCTTTTCCGAAGACAGCAGTAGAAATACTCCTTGTCCCGTGATTTCTAGAATATATCCCCTGCCTCATCCAGAAGTAGGGTCTAATTTTCCTCCCCATCAGTCTGGGCAGGACCGTGGCTTGTGTACAACCAAAAGAAAGCATGGGAGCGCTTCTGTATGACTTTTGAGTGTAGGGAGGGAAGGTGATGCAGTTTCTACTTGGAAGATGAGGCATTCACGCCTGGAACCTGAGTAAGAAGTCCAAGTACCCTAAGGCCGCCATGCTGAGAGGAAGCCCAAGCAGCTCTGTGGAGGACCCACATGTGAGAGTGACCGCCCACAAGCCCCGCTGAGGTCCAGCCAACAGCCAGCAGTAACCATCAGCCACGTGAGAGATGCTCTGCGTAATTTCAGCTCCCAACCATCATCACCCCCTAGTCCTCCAGTCTCCCTAACCAAAGACCTAGATGTTGTAGAGCAGAGACCAGCCATCCCTTGTGCCCTGACCAACTTCCCTGCCCACGTGATCTGAGAGCAAGTAAAAAGAGTTTCTTCGTGCAACTAAACTTTGGGGAGCCTTGTTATGTAGCAGTAGTAACAGGAAAAGGATGCTAGGAGAATAAAACCCTCTAAAGCAAGTGACACAGAGAACACTTAACAAGCAGCAGTTCTAATTATTGACATTATTTTCTCTGAATTAAGATTAAAAGACACTTACTCCTTGGAAGAAAAGCTATGAAAAACCTAGAGAGCGTATTGAAAAACAGACATATTACTTTGCCGACAAATGTTCTTATAGTCAGAGCTATGGTTTTCCCAATAGTCATGTACAGATGTGAGAGCTGGACCACAAAGAAGGCTGAGCGCTGAAGAATTGATGCTTTTGAACTGTGGTGTTGGAGAAGACCCTTAAGAGTGACTTGGACTGCAAGGAGATCCAACCAGTCAGTCCTAAAGGAAATCAGTCCTGAATATTCATTGGAAGGACTGATGCTGAAGCTGAAGCTCCAATAACTTTGGCCACCTGATGCGAAGAGCCGACTCACTGGAAAAGACCCTGATGCTGGGAAAGATTGAAGGCGGGAGGAGAAGGGGAGGACAGAGGATGAGATGGCTGGATGGCATCACCGACTCAATGGATGTGAGTTTCAGCCAGCTCCAGGAGCTGGTGATGGACGGGGACGTCTGGCATCCCGCAGTCCATGGAGTCACAAAGAGTTGGACACGACTGAGCAACTGAGCAGCAACAACTCGGCCCCTGCCCCACAGCCCCTAGGCCCCCGTGCAGCAACGACTGATGCCCCCAACCTTAGAGCCTGTGCTCCGCAGGAGAAGCCACCACAACGATAAGCCCGGGCACAGCAGTCCTGCTCGTCGCAACTGGAGAAAAGCCCACACACAGCAACGAAGACCCAGCACAGCCAAAAATGAACACGTAAATAAATACTTTTTTAAAGGTATATTCATTTCTTTATACTTTGCCGTCAGTTAAACTTTAATCAAAATATTGGATGACTGAATAGCAGTCCAGAAAATCTGAGCCTGTACGAGTATATGTGTGTGACTCCTGGCATTTAGAGATAGATGACCCTTGTCCTGAACAGGCTTAGCCCTTTGCTCTAATAATCCAGAGGTCAGGGACGGATTTGTAGAAGCTTTGCCTCATGAATAGGAGTATTAATATTTCAGAGAGCCTGATGAACATTCCAAAAAGTAAAAAGTACGGTTTTATAGGCTGCTGTAGTATATCGCGAAGAGCAGGGAGGGGACTGGGGGAGAGGCATGGTGCAGAAAAGCATGACACAGAAACAGGATTGTTTCCTAATAAAAAAATCTCTCAAAGTTTTCTGCGAGGCCCTGTCAGCAGCTCTTCAAGCAGCACGGCTTATTTTAAATTTTATTTAAATCAACAAATTGTACACACTTGAACATGGAAACAGAATACAGGGAAAACACAAGCTGCCCTAGCAGAGTAACGTCTAATAAACATTATGCTACCCAGAGATATTTGCTGTTTAATCACCCCTTGAAAAGATGTCAGATAGCATCTTGCTAAGGCAATGGTGCCAGCTTGCTGGCTTTGGAGTTCATGCGGCTAATTTTCTTTTTCTCTCTCTTCCCCATTTGCTTTTTTTTTTTTCTTTCTTGTTTTTCAAATAGCAACCTCTGAGATGCTCACTCAGAGGATAAAGCATTTGCACTTTAAGTACTGATAATAATGGGTTTCCCTGGCGGCTCCTGCAATGCAGGAGTCCCGGGTTCAATCCCTGGGTCAGGAAGATCCCCTGTAGAAGGGAATGACTACCCACTCTAGTACTCTTGCCTGGGAAATCCCATGGACTGAGGAGCCTGGTGGGCTACAGTCCACGGAGTAGCAGAGAGTCAGTCCTGACTGAGAGACTAACACTGGCTTATTGATAATAATATCCATTTATTGAATAGTTTCTTTGTCAGGACTGGCTATATACTTTGTGGGGCCCAGAGCAAATGAAAACACGGAGTCCTTTTTCAAAAATTAAGAGAATTTCAAGGCACTGCTAGCAGAACATTAAACCTAATATGAGGTCTTTCTGTGGAGAAGGCAATGGCAGCCCACTCCAGTACTCTTGCCTGGAAAATCCCATGGACGGAGGAGCCTGGTGGGCTGCAGTCCATGGGTTCAATACGAGTCAGGCACGACTGAGCAACTTCACGTTCACTTTTCACTTTCCTGATTGGAGAAGGAGATGGCAACCCACTCCAGTGTTCTTGCCTTGAGAATCCCAGGGACGGAGGAGCCTGGTGGGCTGCCGTCTATGGGGTCGCACAGAGTTGGACACGACTGAAGCGACTTAGCAGCAGCAGCAGAGGTCTTCCTGAGTGCAGGCCCTCGTCTCTACCAACTAGATATCAGTAGACTCGCTTCCTGATACCCCTGTGTGACAATCAAAAATGTCTCCAGATTTAGTCAGCTCTCTTCTGAAGGCTGAAACTGCCCCAGCTGGGAACCACCTGAATAAATGAATGAATCCCATACTTCAGTTGGAGAAGGCAATGGCACCCCACTCCAGTACTCTTGCCTGGAAAATCCCATGGACAGAGGAGCCTGGTGGGCTGCGGTCCATGGGTTCACTACGAGTTAGGCACGACTAAGCGACTTCACTTTCACTTTCATACATTGGAGAAGGAAATGGCAACCCACTCCAGTGTTCTTGCCTGGAGAATCCCAGGGACGGGGGGCCTGGTGGGCTGCCGTCTATGGGGTCGCACAGAGTCTTTGCAGTCTGAAGTGACTTAGCAGCCGCAGCAGACTTCGATTGTGTGAGTCATGTGCCCATTTCCCATAGAAGGCATCGTTGTTGAGTTATTGTTCTTGTTTAGTCGCTCAGTTGTGCCTGACTCTTTGCCACCCCATGGACTGTAGCCCGCCAGGCCCTCTGTAAATGGGATTTCCCAGGCAAGAATAATACTGCAGTGGGTTGCCATTTCCTTCTCCAGGGGATCTTCCCGACCCGGAAGCAGCAGGCAGATTCTTTACTACTGAGCCAGGGAGGCCCCGTTAGCCTTGTCTAAAGAGGTCAGCCACTACTCAGCTCCAGTGGACTGTTGTTAAAAGAAAATATTTCCTCATCATTGTCAGATGTTACAAATTTTCAAGAAATGTCCGGTTTTATATTTTTTCAGACTTTTACATGCTGGCGTCAGTTTTTTATAATTTGATGTAGGCCAAATGAGAGACATCTGTGGACCATCCTCGGCCTCCTGCTGCCCAGGTGCGAGCTCGGGCCTAGAGGACTCCCCAGGATGCAGTCCCTGGAGTTCGTGATGCCAAGCAGTGCTCCCACATCTCAAGGACGTTTCCCCCAGGGAATGCTGCCTTTCAAAACAGTTGGATGGATCAAAGTAGTACTTAACACACTTCATTGATTAGGTTCATGTTCCCCCTTTGAACAGATAGTTTTATTTTTAGCCTCTATCTTGATAACAAGTGAATTCCGAGTGGGTCATAGGAAAAGAGTTATTTAGAAGACGCTCTTTCAGTTGGAGCTGTCTGTTTTTTCACCGACCCTGATGAATATTTTCTTCGCTTGTAAGTACTAGAACCTCCTTCAAGCTAGCTCTCCAGTGTGCCAATTTACTGTAAAGATATACAGGAATATTTCTGAACCCATGGACAGCAAGTATACTCACACCCCCAGAAGGGACCAGAGAAACTGTTTTGAACCAAGCGATACTCTTGTTTTCCTTGATGTGTCTTTCGTTCTTGCTTTCTCTCTGGAATGGCTTTCTCCTTCTGGGAGCACGTAGCTGCCCCCACTGCTGGAGCTGTGCACTGCTCACGCTTCATTTGAAATTTCTAGAGTGAAAGTAACAGGCACAGCTGGACCTAGGTGTCAACTTTTGTTTTCCTCAAATTCTCAAGTCATTCTTGACTCCACCCCCCCAAAATGTGAAATACAGTTTTAGCTAGAGCTTTTCTCTCTGTATTTCGCAGTAATCACTGGGATTATGGATTTTATGGATCTTTAATTTTATGGATCTTTAACACCAAAAGTGTAATTTACATTCAATCCTGGGAAAATATCAGGAAAGAATTGCTTATATGTGAGGAGTAGACTACAACAATTACAGGCCACTAGTGAAACTGAAGCATAGCTCAGCTTGATCAGTGATGCTTCAGTCAATGCATGCTAAGGAAACAATCATGAATACGCTGGAACACCTACTCACAAGAATATTGATCACTGTATTATTTATAACAGGGAAAAACTGAAACCACCTATATGGTCAGCAATAACGAATTACCTTAGAAATTACAGTCTGTCAACGCCGTGGGTTCTATGATATCTTTTAAAGTGGTCTTGAAAAATACCAGTGACACGTAAAAAAAAAACCCATCCTCTATCAGAAGTCAGCAAACTACGGCCACGGGGTGAACCCTGCCCATCACCTGTTTTTGTGAATAGTTTTGTTGGTACACAGCCACACCCTTTCGTGTTCTTCTCGTCTACGGCTGGCTTTGTTCTATGGCTGCAGAGCTGAGTGGCTGTGACCACTCATGGCCAGCGAAGCTGAAAGTACTTACAACCTGGCTTTTTACAGAAAAGGTTACTGGCCTCTGTTCTGTATCATTACTGATAAAATAGTATTATTTCAGAGAGAGAAAGAGAAAGAAAATAGTCAAAGTAAACATACTGAAATGAAGAACAGTGGTTATCCTGAGTGATAGGAAAACAGGTAATATTTATTTTTATCCCTTTGCTTTTCACTCTTCTCCAAAGTCGATACAATAAGTATTACTATTGTCATAACATACAAAACACTTAAAATTTTTTATACTGTCCTGGAGAAGGAAATGGCAACCCATTCCAGTATTTTTGCTTGGGAAATCCCATGGACAGAGAAGCCTGGTGGGCTACAGTCCATGAGTCCATGAAGAGTCGGACGCGACTTAGCAAATAATAAGTTAACAGAACAGAAATTTCAGTGGCCACGTGTGACAGAGAGTACAGAATTTATAGAGCTAGTTCAAAAAAAGACGCTGAATGTTTTTTATACCATTAAGAAGACTCCATTCGACTCCCCCCGGTCTCCCAATCTCTCTTCTCGGTTAGTGACAGTAGAAGAGCCTCTGGTTCGTTGTTGAGTGACTGTAAAGCCATCAGCTGCCCTGCAACCAGGTTCTATTCAATATTATACCTGGGAGGATACGAGCAACAGGAAAAGAGGAACAGGGCCACAGAGCGTGTAGAAAATTAAGATCTGCAGATGTGACATTTCCTAGAAATCAGCCTGTCTCGGTTCCTCCCGTAGTTATTCACCATTTTGTTTACAAATGGGAAGTAGCATTCTACTGTTCAGTGTCTTCCACGAAACTGAAGTTAATTTGAAATAATCCTCCAGCAAAAGCACCAATAAAAGCATCTGGAAAGCCCTGATGCCATCCCCTCTGGCTACTGACACGACATTATTGATACACAAATCAAAGTTGACTGCTCTGGTAACACTGAGTCCCCTGGCAGCAAGAGCTTTCAACAGAGAAGGTGTTCCTTTCTTAAGACAGGGCCAACTCAATACATGATGTCGTTGTAACAGGCTTAGTTAAGACATTAAAGGGGTCCCAGACAGAAATTTTACATCTCCTTCCTTTCTTCCCCCTCAGATAGAATGGGCCTGTCCCCCGCTAAAATCATAAATAAATAAAAGAGGAAGAAATCCAAACTATGCCTAAGAATAGGCTCATGAGACGCAAAGGAGGCTGGAAATGTGATGTGAAGTGAGAGCTGTCACAAGATTTCACTTGTCAGAGATACTAACAGGAAACCTAGGCCTGCCTGGAGTTTCCACCGTTAGAGTCATTTCTTTAGAGACACTGTGTTGCTTTTTTTTTTTTTTTAAAGGCTGTGCTCAAATATAGAATTATTGAACTTCTGGATTTAAAGAGTGAATCCATAGAGGTCATAAATCCATTGCTGAACTGATATGCAAATCCCCACTCCTGTATTCCTTCTAAGATACCTCCTGACCCTTATATGATCTCCTCCCAAGACAGGAAACTCATCACCTTAAAAAAGAACAGCTATTCCATTTTGAGCTGGCTTTAACTATCCAAAAGCTTTCTTTGTAATGAAATAAAATCTGCTTCTGGGTAATTTTTATTCTTGATCATTAGTTCTGTTTCATTTACCCAAACGCATGTTTAATAACTCACCTTTCAGGCATGGGCAACAGAGTTGACCATCAAAGTTTCTGCTCTCACAGGGTTTACATCGTGAGGAGAACAGCTGGCACACAATACATGAGAAGCAAGACCACTCCAGGCACGGTCAAGACAGGCTAAGGGACTGTCTCGTCCTAAGTCAAGACAGTGACGAGGACCAGAGAGAGTGAAGCAGGCTGCTTTGGACGAGGAATATTAAAGTCGAATCGGGTTCCTGCTAAAAATATGCTAAAGTCTCAACCTCAGGACGTGTGAATGTGATCTCTTCTGGAACTAGGGTCTTTGTGGATGAAATCAAGTTAAAATGATGTCATAAGGATAAGTCAGGAATTAGTGTCCATATGGGAAGAGAGGAAGAGACTGTCACCAAGAGAAGCCCACGAGGAGACACACTGGGAATGCCAGGCGAGGTGGGGAGCCCGCAGTGAAACATCTGGAAGCCAGGGGCTGCCA
Source organism: Bos javanicus (assembly GCF_032452875.1). Classification (NCBI taxonomy): domain Eukaryota; kingdom Metazoa; phylum Chordata; class Mammalia; order Artiodactyla; family Bovidae; genus Bos; species Bos javanicus. The sequence continues at coordinate 80,433,765 of NC_083880.1, read as the reverse complement.
AGGCCTGCTGGCGACCAGCAGGAGCTAAGAGAAAGGTAGGGAACAGATGCTCCTGCAGAGCCTTCAGAGAGAGCACTGGCCTGCCAACTCCTGATTTGGACTTCTACCTCCCGGAACTGTAGGAGAGCCGATTTCTCTTGTTCCCTGCACCCAGTCTGCGGTCTTCACTACAGCATCCCTGGGAAGCGGATGCAGAGGGTTAGGGGAGACCTCACAAAGAGGCGGCTTTCGAGCTGATTCACACCAGTCTCCAGGAGGAAGAAAGTTCTTCCAAGCACAGGAAGAGCAAAAGCCCTGCCATTGGAATGAGCTTGGAGTGTTCCAGGAACAAAAGGAGGCCAAGGGACACGAAGTCTGAACAGAGCGGGATGTGGTAGGAGATGAGTGTGGAGAACGGACTGGAGCTAAATTATGAGAGAGGTTCCCAGCTCACTCTGTGCTGCAGGTCCGTGGACCCCACCCCAGGACTGATGGACGCGTGGTGGACCCAAGCATTGACGTATTTTTAAAGGTTTTGAGAACCACATACTTACTTTGTGAGTCTGGTAAGTAGCTTGGAGCTTATTCTTTACACAAGGTGTCAGCTCACTAGGATGCTCTACTGGGTGCCGTCGATCCTTCTCATGTTGGAAAGCAGCCCTTGCATGCCACTTCCAGTCCCAATGGCCCTTCTCCTCCCCATCTTCTCTTCTGCCAAACCTCACCAGTTTCTCACATGCAATTTGGTTTAATCTACTGCAGACCTAACAGGAAGCCACAAAAGTGGAACATCTCCATACACCGCAACAGGATGGCACACGTCTGTCTGCTAGCTTAGCCAGCTCAGCGGGTCTCAGCCTTCCCTTCTGTCCCGTGAGGCTTCCTCCCATTGCCGCCCCACTCCACCTGGGCACAAGGTCAGTGCTGGAGTGGATTTGAACACCGCCCATCCCCACAGAGAGGGGCTGTTCTGCTCTCCTACCCGTTGCAAACAATAAATTGATGGGTACCTAGAGAAGAGTCAAAGGCTCAAGGAATTTGGGGGTGGGGAAGAGAAAGGATTCCAGGATTCATTCAGCAAGTATTTGAAGGCTCTCTTGTGTGCTTTACCTGTTGAGGTGAGGTCTCCTCATTCTGATCGGCAGGGATGAGGTGGCTCAGGAAGAGCCGCCCGTTGCTGCTGGTAGAGGTCGAGACGCTCAGGCAGGTGGCTATATTGGAGTCACTGCAGACAGACTTCTTCTACTTCTCAGGCTGAAAGAGAATAGACCCAGGAATGTCATTCACACAGTGAAACCTTTGAAACCTTGACACTGCAATTTCGGCCCAGTGTATCCTTGGCTTTTAGCTCTTAGGTATTTTTGGAAACTCTTTCTCAAAGAAGATACATAAGATATTGTTCAGACTATGTACCTATTCATTTTTTTTTTCCCTTTTCAGAGATTGGTAAGAACCTTTGATGAACATAGAAGCTTGCTGGCTCATCAGGTAACAAATACCAAAAGATCAGGGCAACAAATCGCAAACCTGTGAGAAGGTAGATTGGCTACTTACCCATCTGACTGTTTACCCAGTATTATATAGACCTTTAGATTGCAGGAGGGCTTCCCTGATAGCTCAGTTGGTAAAGAATCCACCTGCAATGCAGGAGACCCCGGTTTGATTCCTGAGGTGGGAAGATCCCCTGGAAAAGGGATAGGCTCCCCACTGCAGCATTCTTGGGCTTCCCTGGTGGCTCAACTGGTAAAGAATCTGCCTGCAATGCAGCAGACCCTGGTTCGATTCCTAGGTTGGGAAGTTCTCCTGAAGAAAGGATAGGCTACCCACTCCAGCATTCTTGGGCTTCCCTGGTGGCTCAGCTGGTGAAGAATCCACCTGCCATGCAGGAGACCTGGGTTTGATCCCTGGGTTGTGAAAAATCCCCTGGAGAAGGAAATGGCTACTCACGCCGGTATTCACCTGAGAATTCCGTGGATTGTATAGTCCATGGGGTCACTAAAGTGTCGTACACCACTGAGCAACTTTCACTTTCGCTTTCTTAATTGTAAGCGTTCCGGTTCATTGCCCAGGTCCAAGAAAGAACAAACTCTGTGATACTCAGATTTATGAGAAGACCTCATACTTCCTCCACGGTATGTGTTTTGGCATGGCCCAGCCACCTGTTCACAACCTGGGTCTGATTTCTGGTTGGCTGGTGCTTGCTGTTAAATATTTTCTTTATCTCAGGGCTCATAGAAACCCTTACAGAGCAATGGAACGGCAGCACTAAGACTCTCATCCTTAGAGGACAATTATTGGTTGTCTGTCAAGCCGTCAGTGGTCACTCTCCTGGTTAGCAGTCTATTCTGATCTACAGGGTGAACTCTGAGAAACTCCTGCCTGCAGTGGCTTCGGCCCAACCACATGCTAACTATACTGACTGGTCCAAGAGCAGGAAATGCTCAAAGTCCCTTCTCTAGGAACCAGGTTCAGGCCAAGAAGAAATTCAGTCCCTCCATCTCCATCATTTAGTCTCATTGTGTTTCTATTTCTCTCTCTCTCTCTCTCTTTTTTCTTTCTCTCTCTTTAAGTTACAAAAACTTAGGTGTTGTCAACAGCCATATTTTAAAGCCTAGAATTTGAGAAACTGAACAAGGCAACCTGCAGTGTAAGAAAAGAGTTTATCCAATGCCATTAAATTCTCTACAATGTACTCCAAATTATATTGAACAAGATGAAATTGCCAATATTTGACCGTTTGAAAATTGACCACGATTAATAAAACTGACATGAAGTATAGTTCTCGCTGTGCTATTTAGGATTTACAATGGTATTGTCCTTTTCAATTTTCTCTAGAATTGATTTGTTTTTGTTCAAGTTTATTTTTCATGCAGAAACAAACATTATGACAAATTCACACAAATCATGAATCCTTTTTCTTTTATATGAATTTCATCAGGGGCACAGAATACCTGAAGAAGGCAGAAATATCAATTTGGCCTTGGGAGAGGGTTTGGGTAGTCAAAGGACTATTCGGCAGTGGTTTGAAATTTTCATTCTAAAATTTATTTGAATGGAAGATCATTTAGAATTCATGCTAAAAGCCAACCTTCAAAGCAATGTGAGGCCTGTAATAGACATAAGAATTTCTCAGAACCGGGGTACAATAGGCAAGGTGAAAACTTAGACAGTGGGCACCACACCGATGGATAGGAAAGCAGTGCTGAGGTGTTTGGTGAGTTGCTTATTGTTTAAATTTCAAAGTTGTACAGGTACATTTTTGGAAGAGATTATAAGCTATGACCATAAATAGATAGTGGTTGACAAGTGAAAGAGATCTGGACATCGACTAAAGGTTGAGGACACTCTCAAGTCTGTTAGGAAACCATCATTAAAATCAAAGATGCTCTGCTACCAACACAGTAGCCTATAGAAGCCACAATGCAGCGTGAACAAATAACCACAGAATCATCTCGTCACAAAGCTGTTCCAGGCTTGACTGATGAGTGGTTCCGTGACTATGTGCCGCTTTGGTGCACTCTCGGTCCCCTCACCATCACGACAGTATTCTGTTAGAGCAGGGGTCAATGAACCATGACCCGTGGGCCAATTCTAGCCCATGAGCTAAGACTAGTACTTACATTTTTAAATAGTTGACAATAATCTAAAGAATGATATTTCTTGACATGTGAACCTTAAATGAAATTTCAGTTTCAGTTTATAGGTAAAGTTTTTGAAAATCATCAACAACTGGCTTACATATTGTCTGTGGCTGCATTTCCACTTAAAAAAAAAAAAATGGCTTGAGTACTTGGGCAACAGAGACAGTAGGGCCTGCAAAGCCTAAAGAGTTTACCATCTGGCTCTTTACAGAGATAAGTGTGCCAGCCTCCATTATACAGTATCTTTGCTTCTGCAAGACTTTTCTAGTAAGATGTTGGTGTGCATAAAAGGAGAAAGTTTGGTCTTCATCAAACTTAAAGAAGAGGCTTTGCTGTTTTGTACATCCTTGTTGATAAATACCAAAAATTTGACCTGACACCTGCTCTCCTTGGAGTCTGGTTGTGAATTGTGGGAGCAGACTCGGAGTTGACACTGATCTTTCTAACTGTTGGGGGTTAATGAAATTGACCAAGAAGAACTTAACTGTATGAAGCCCAATTTCCTCGGCACTTTGCAGCAAATGCCTTGAGAGGGGCAATTGATCTGAGTGTTGCAAAAAACACTCACTGACATTTGAGTACCTGATTCCAGGCCTTTCCTAGGACTCAGCTGTTTACTGCCCTTGTACCCCATGAAACATTGAATATCTTTAAAATGCATCCCTTTTGTTTTGCTTAAGCTACATCCAGCAGATTTTTATCACTTGCAACCAAATAGAACCCTTATTTATACACTCTTCATGATCAACAGAAGGGGATAAAGATGCAAGAGCTGTAGCTGTTCATTTTATGGAACCATAAGATCTTCCTGAATTATTTAGTTAACCATCCACCAGCACTTGATAGCCAGGCACCTCTCACACTTAACCTAGAAATCTTAGTTATTAAGGTGATGCTTTATACTCTTTGCATTGGGCAGCAACCCAGCAAAAATGCTGATACATTTTAGGTAAGCCTGGGGAGTATGTAGCGTGTTGATGGGTAATAAGTAACATGCACCTTAACTCTTTTTAAGAGAGGCCCAGACATCACACACTTAAGACAACCCAAATGCCTCATCCATTATTCACAGATAGCTCCAAAGATTCAGCAGGTGATCAAACAGGCATTTCAAAGATGCAATCAAGGTCAGTTGCAAAAACCCTCCAAGAAGCCAGTGCTTCGCTTCACCCATGGGCTTCATTTTCTTGGTCCCATTCGCCTTCTTTATCCTCACCCCACCATCGTGACTGCCACTCGTCTCCAAAGTCACCAGGCTCACATTTAGGTGATGACATCATTAACTCTTTGAGAGATGTGCAGAGAAGAAAGCTGGAGTGTGCTGTCTGCAGTGACATTCCAGGTCAATAAATACCTTCATGCATGCCTGTCCCAGTTAGCAGATCAATGAGTCCTGCTTTAATTACTAAATAAGAGATGGCGAGAGTCAACAGATAGGCACTTCATGAGACAAAAAATATTTCCAATACTACATTGAATTGGGTGTAACATTCTCCTGACTGAATCATTTTCATCATCCTACTTATCAATTGAATAAGTGAGAACTGAAAACAATCTGCTAACCAATGGACATGTTGACTCTTAGGGTCACTGCTCTTGAAAGCTGGGGCTCCCTGGTGGCTCAGTGGTAAAGAACCCGCCTGACAATTCAGGAGACGCAAGACACTCAGGTTAGGTCGCTGCATCGGGAAGTTGCCCTGGAGGGGAAAACGGCTACCCACTCCAGTATTCTTCCCTGGAATATCCCATGGACAGAGGAGTCTGGCAGGCTACCGTCCATGGGGTTGCAAAAGAGTCAGAACTGATGAGAGACCAAGCACCCTTGAAAGAGCATTTGAGAATTTTCCAAAGATACGCTAATTTGCTACCCTGTACCTGTTTGCAATGACATTCCTCTTTTGATGAACTCCGTGGTTCCTCTCGGTGGGAGCACCTGTGAGCCCAGGGAAATCTTTTTCTAGCCTATTCTAGTGGTGGAAATGCATCAGTTTCAAAAAGGCTGTGCAACATAGAGCACTCACTTTTCCTGCACTAATTCTAATGAATCCAGGAGAGAGTGCAGTGGGAAATGGTTGGAAACGGACCCAGGCCCACCTCAGTATAGCGGGGCTTTTATGCTGCATGCCCCATTAGGGACCACCGCACGCATCTTCCTCAATAAACAAGCTTACTGCTCAAGTAATAAAGTCATTTATGGAGAGAAGTCAGCCAAAAGCCCAGGACTTATGGGAGGTTCTCAGGGAGGAATCATACCAAGTTAGGTTGAAAGAGAATCCCATAGATTCAAATCAAAAGACCAGTTTTCAACTGGGAGCCCTAATTTCTATGGATCTATTACCTAACCTTTTCTTCGTGGGTTCAGAAAGAAAAGTTCATGTACACTATCCCAAATAGGGAAAGGGAATTTGGTGACTTTAAAGCCAATTAAGACTTTTCTGAATATTAGAGTAGTTTTCTCTGCTTTTTCCAAAACACAAGAATTTCTGATCAAACAAGAACTTTTCCACTTTTAATTAGCCCCTTGTGTTCTGAGAAGAAAAGCGAGGGTGAAAGTTATAAAAATCTCTTATTTAAAGTCACCGTTACAAGGTCTTTTAATTTTTTAACTCTACTGATTATTAAGAGAAGATGTCATGAGGAAGTGAGCACTTCTCTTTCTCTGAGCTTGAGTGTTTTTTGTGGTAGAAGTTAATTCTGTGTCTTATCTAAGAACTTGCAAATCTAGGGGATACAGTAAGGTTGACAAGGGGTAGATATGAGATGAAAGAGAAAATTTCCTCTAGGACATGGTCGCCTGAGAAAGAGATTGGATGTTGCTAATATATTTTGCTGATGCTCATAATATACCAGCTGCTCTTAATGAGATTCAATACATGCTGGTTATCATCGCTTGTATATGCATATGTGTATATATGTATGCACATATAAGATACAGAATGTAGGCCATACACACACGCGCATAGATACATACACAAACGTATGTACATACCTACATGTATGTATAAATCTAAATGCGGGCATAAAGACCCTTGTATTTTTGGGGGGAGGGTGCAATTTTACACCTTCTTCTCTTTTATTGATATATAATCTTTTATCAAATATATGCAGTAAAGTGTATACAACTCCAGGGGAACAGCACGATAAACATTTACACATTTACACCTGACTGGTTGCCCTGGTGGCTCAGCAGTAAAGAATCCACCTTCGATGGGGGAAACATGGGTTCAGTCCCTGGGTCAGGAGGATCCCCTGGAGGAGACCACAACTCACTCCAGTATTCTTGCCTGGGAAATCCCATGGACAGAGGAGCCTGGTGGGCTACAGTCCATGGGGTCACAAAAGAGTCGGACACAAACTTAGCAACTAAACCACAACAGCAACCCATCATACAGAATACGAAACAAAACACTGCCCAGAACTGAGCGTTAAACACAAGTTTTCCAGTTCAAAGCAGCTCTCGTCTCCGCATCCTGCAGAGGGGCTGGTCATATATTAGCACTGACCAGCATCTAACCAGGGGGCAGGGTTCCTGTCCTAAAGTCTTAAATGGCTGGTGCTATGATAGTGACTCTGGGGAGCGGGGGAGCTCCCCGTGAGCAGATGCTGGCAGAGGTCAGTCCATAGGCAAGCGCAGCCCCCACTCCCCGGTGGGAGGGCACTCCTCCAAGGGAGTCTGCAATGCCAGCCAGCCTTTCCCAGCATCCCTTGCGGCTTGTTTCTGGGATGAGTTTCCCGCCAATGGGAACTGAGAGGGTGTCTGCTGGGGCCTCTGGGAAAGACCTGGCCTTCTGAGAAAAGAGAGAGAAGGAAGGGAAACATTCTCTCCCTGTATCCGTCAAACATCTACAGACATGGTGCTCAGAGCCGGGGCAGCTGTCCATGGCAATACGCAGAAGATGGTGGGAAGATGGAGGCTGAGTTCCTAACAGCAAATCCCCAAACCAGCGGTCCGGCAACTTGCGTTGTGAAGGGTCAGACAATAAATAGTTTTGGGGCCACACACAGCCTTTACTGCTCTTCTTCTTTTCTTTTTTTAGTATCTCTTCTTGGTTTTGTTCTTGTTGTTAAATGGTGTTTGACTCTTTGCAACACCATGGACTACAGCCCACCAGGCCCCTCTGTCCTTCACTATCTCCTGAGTTTGCTCAAATTCACATCCACTGAGTTGACGATGGTATCTAACCATCTCATTTTCTGCCACTCCCATCTCATTTTGCTGTCAATCTTTCTCAGCATCGGGGTCTTTTCAAATGAATCACCTCTTCACATCCGGTGGCCAAAATATTAGAGTTTCAGCTTTAGCATCAGCTCTTCCAATGAATATTCAGGACTGATCTCCTTTAGGATGGACTTGTTGGATCTCCTTGCAGTCCAAGGGACTCTCTAGAGTCTTCTCCAGCACCACAGTTCAAAAGCATTATTGGTTTGGGGGTGCACAAAACCAGCACGGGTGGATTTGCCTCACAGGTGAGCGTTTGGTGACCCCTTCTCTTAGCCAACCCAGTAACCACCTATCTGCAGGGTTCTTATTTAGGAATATGATTCAAAAGCAAACTGTTTCTTAAGCTATTCTATGTCACATATTCTGTTACTTGCAACTAAAAAATACCCCAATGATACTGCATTGCACCTTTCTGAGACTCATTCCACATCTCAGACAAAAGGGAATAATAGTGGAGGAAGTATTTGAGAGGCCAGGGATAAATATACTACAAGTGTACTAGAACTTTCTTCTCAAAATGTAGTGGCTGCTTCTGTCTTGGAAGGACTGGACTGGGTTGAGGGATGGTGGCTGTGGAGAGTAAGGACCAAGAGCCGGGAGTGCGAAGCTTCTGAAATCTTGGGAGAAAAAAGTAAGATTCTAAGAACTCCACAACGGGCCCCAAGAAACAGGATCTTCCCAGCTGAACAATTCCAATGGTTTGCTTGCGTCTCTCTCCTTTCAATACCAAAACTGGGCAGTTTTAGGTGTCAACTCAACCAGGCTCCAGTCCCTGGTTATTCAATCAAACGCTCATCTAGGTGTTGCTGAGGATACACTTTGTAGGTATGGGTTAACAGATGTGACCAGTTGATGTCAAATAAAGGAAATAATCCCTGATATTACGGGTGGGCCTCCACTCATCAGTGGAAGGAGACATTCTGCCCCAAGACTATAGCGTCAGCTCCTGTCTGAGTTTCCAGCCTGTGACCTGCCTTCAGGATTTCAGAGTTGGCAGCTTCTACAATCCTCAGAGCGTATATATATATATATATATTCTTTAAGTTGTTAATGTCCTTTATTTATGGATTCAGTATTTACGAGTTTGCCCAGGCACTAAAATGCACTTATAACCTTAAACTCAGCACTTGTGTGCTTTCAGTCACTCACAGACGTGTGCACGTGTGGGTGGCAAAAGAGCTGAGTCACCTGATGAGCACGTGCTCAGCTGAGGTGCGGTAAGCCGGCAGCCTGCCTCCTTGTTTCAATCCTCCCACTAGAAATACGTCCTTTTTAGATTCTACATCATACCACATTTTTTTCGAGGTTGTTTTAGTGCTTTCTGCCAGTGATTTCACTGTTGAGAAGGGCTACCCTGTACACTGCCACAGTGCTTCCGGTGTTCCCAAGTCCAGAAATCCCGGGACGTGCCTCGTGCAAAAATATGCTTATTAGATAAGCTTTGAGCATGAACTCACAGTGCCATCACCTGTGAGTTCATTGTTAATAAATACTTTAAATAGATGTCTTTAAACTGAAACACATATAAAATAAGATTATATATTGATCAGTTGATGAAAATATTGCAACCAGAGGCTCATAGGAACTTAACCCTATACTGCTCCTAGGAACAGTGTTCCTAATTCAGTGTTCATGGCAACTTTATAGAATGTAATTAGCACAAATAATGAGAATCTGAGCATCAGATAAATATACGTATGTACGTATGAGATGGCTGGATGGCATTACCAACTCAATGAACATGAGTTTGCGTAAACTCCAGGAGTTGGTGATGGACAGGGAGGCCTGGCGTGCTGCGATTCATGGGGTAGCAAAGAGTCGGACACGACTGAGCGACTGAACTAACTGAACTGATGTATATTATATTTATGTAAAAAACCTGCTTGCAATGCAGGAGACGTGGATTCCATCCTTGGGTCAGGAAGATCCTCTGGAGAAGGAAATGGTAACCCACTCCAGTATTCTTGCCTGGGAAACCCCATGGACAGAGGAGCCTGGTGGGCTACTGTCCATGGGGTCCCAAGAGTCAGACGTGAATTACTAACAAAATCACCACTGCCACACACATAAACACACGCACAGGGGCTCTGTCTCTTTGGAGAACACTGACTGATACAGCAGCTCACCAAGTGTGGTCTCTCCAAAGCCAGGATGATTAGAGAACCGTTCAATGGCTCCTACTCTCCTCAGGATGAAGTCTACACTTGCTTTCACGGAGCCCTCAAGGCCAGCAGGACTCTGAACTGGCAGACTTGTGGGTCTCACTGTCCTCTCTCTGACACAGGGTCTGGTCTTTGGCCAACCTGACCACACGTGATCCCCACGTGCACCAGCTCGTTGTCCTCTTCCATGTTTTGTTCACTGCCTTCTGCTTTGCGTGTCAGACTTGTGCCCTCTGCCCCGGCCAGTTCACAACCATCTTCCCCTCACTTGCTCCTGCTCCAGCATTTCCGCACCGGGACCCCAGAGCCAGCGTGCCAACACTGGCGCTCCCGCACCCCGTCCCTGCCTCGGCATCTCGTAGCAGCGTCCCTCGGTTCCCTGAGTCCCGTCGTCTCAAGGCACGTTTTCCATGCTGTTTCCTTCTCCTGTGATGTTCTTCCACTCCTTCCTTGCCAGTTAAAACTGACTCCTCCTCTGTAACCTGGCTCACACCTCAGTTCCTCAGGGAAGCCTCCCTCATGAGGTTCATTTCTTTGTTTAACTTCTCCCTGCAGCTCTTGGCACAATTGCAATTTTTATTAATGTTGGTGGTTATTTAATCCGTGCAGAGGTTCTGAATAATTTTGTTCCATGGGTCCCTATGGCGGTCTGGGAAAGCCAGAATAATGTTATCAAATCCATGATATAAAATGCATAGGATTACAAAGAAACTTGCATTTCGGTATAATTGGTTATCAAAATATTTTCTTAAATGTAGCGTAGTCATAAATGTGCTTCTTTATTAAGACATTAAATAACAAGATCTAGTGGAAAGTCTAATAACTACTGTAATTTTGAAGTGGTGATAAGTACAAGTGATATTCCACAGCGTCTGCAATAATTGTAATGGAATATAAAAATATGAAATCTATATTGGTGAACAAGATCACAAATATTATTAATTCTATCACTTCTGATGCTTAAATTCATAATGGAAGGGAATGCGAAATATCATTAAGCGTTTCTGAAAAGAAAGATGTCATTGTTTTTTCATTCACGTTTATAGATCCCTTCCTCCTCTCAGATTCCGTCTATATTCTCTAGATTGAGAGTCCGGGTTTATGTCTGAATTCTCCACTTGATCATAAACCCTGGAAGTGGACTTGCCTGGTGGTCCAGTGGCTAGGACTCTGCACTCCAAATGCAGTGGGCCTGGATTCGATCCCTGGTCCGGGAACTGGATCCCAAGTGCTGCAACTAAGAGTTTGAGGGCCACAGCTAAGACCTTGTACCGTCCAATAAATAAATAAATATTACAAAATAAGCAAATAAACTCTGAAAGGTTGACCACGTCTGATTTTGCTTACCATTATATCCTCAATACTAGGGACATAGCAAAGAGTCAATAAAAAGCTGTTAAAGGACAAAATGGAAGGGAAAAAGGAATTCCGTCACGTGCTCGGCTAAGTAGCCTTTTACTCAGTGTTCCACAACTTTAAAACCCAGGTCAGTCTTTATCTCCTTCAGAACATCTTTCATGCTCACTCTCCTTAAACCCACTGGGTTGGTTCTCTCTCTTCAGAACACTTGTATCACGAAGTTCTTCCTTCTGACCTAGTTCTTCCTGAAACTGTCGCTTGAATTATCTCCCTTCTCACTCATACATTTCTGGATGGGAGGTTTTGTTTTTGTTTTAGGGCAAGGGTGATATCTGATTTAGCTTTCTGTATTGCCAGTGTTTACAATGCAGGGACCAGGATGCAGTTTGTACTTGATGGGTTTTTTAACCAGAACTGCACTTCACTCTCTCCTTTCTCGCGGAAGCGCCATCCCTGCTCTGACGCTCGTGTCACATGGGACCTGGGCTGCCGTGTGCTGTCCACTTTACCTTCCACCCTCCCCCAAGTCCTCTTCGGTGGGTGCATGGCTCAAGGTTATACAACTGCATGTGCAGTCGACTCTGAATCCTACCCCATGAGCAGGAATAATGACATGCATTTCATAAAACATAAATGTTACCTTCTTTCCATCTATTCCCAGGTACCACTAGTGGTACAGAACTCACCTGCCAATGCGCGAGATGCAAGAGACACGGGTTCGACCTCTGGTTCGGGAAGATCCCCTGGAGTAGGAAAAGAAGACCCACTCCAGTGTTCTTGTCTGGAAAATTCCATGGAGCCTGGCAGGCTACAGTCCATGGGGTTTCTAAGAGTTGGACATGACTGAAGCAACTGAACACACATCAGCACCAAGGAATGAGGGACACATATAGTTCTTGGAATTCGAATAATTTTTAAGAATCCAAAATGTGAAAGTGAAAGTGTTAGTCGCTCAGTCATGTCCAACTATTTGCCATCCAATGAACTATAGCCCACCAGGCTCCTCTGCCCATGGGATTTCCCAGGCAAAAATACTGGAGTGGGTTGCCATTTCCTTCTCCAGGGGATCTTCCTGACCCAGGGATCAAACCCAAGTCTCCTGCACTGCAGGGAGATCTTTACCATCTGAACCACCAGGGAAGCCCTAAAAGAATCCAAAAGACAGCATATACACTTGCATTCATCCCACTCAGCTGGAGGGAGCCAAGACTGAGTGGCTCCCAGAGGCTCCCAGCTTGAAGGTGTGGGGTCAGAAAGATGCGTAAAGGCTCTAGCCTTCTGCTCCTCCTGTCTCTGCTGAGTTTGCAGGAGGATGGACACTGTCTGACTGTGACTTCAGTCTGTTCTCTTGGCCAAAGATTTGCTTGAAAAGTACCTTTGTTGTAAGGAGGAGTAGGAAGAAGAGGGAAGTACTTTGAAATACACATGGAATTAAAGCATTTGCTTTCGATGAAGGATTGCTTAGAGACCAAGAATTTCCCAGTCTGCAGTGAAAGTGAAAGTCACTCAGTCATGTCCGACTCTTTGTGACCTCATGGACTATGCAGTCCATGGAATTCTCCAGGCCAGAATACTGAGTGGGTAGCCTTTCCCTCTCCAGGGGATCTTCCCAAATCAGGGATTGAACCCAGGTCTCTCATATGGCAGGTGGATTCCTTATCAGTTGAGCTACCAGGGAAGTCCAAGAATATTGGAGTGGGTAGCCTATCCCTTCTCCAGCAGATCTTCCTGCCCCAGGAATCGAACCAGGGTCTCCTGCATTGTAGGTGGATTCTTTACCAACTGAGCTATTGGGAAGCCCATTTCCCAGTCTACACAAACACAAAACTGCAAATTCCCTGGTGGCCCAGTGGTTAGGACTCCGAGCTTCCCCTGAGAGGCACAGCTTCAATCTCTGCTCAGGGAACTGAGATCCCGTGAACTGCATGGTGAGGCCAAAAAAATGAAAATTAAAAAAATAAGTTCACACCTTGTTCTCTCTCTGCAGTTGTGATATGAATATGTCACTTTTGTTTATCCGCTTCCCTATGGACAGATATTTAGGCTTTTCCAGTCTTTCGATACTATAGACAAGACAGCAGTAATTTTCACATGAGTCTCCTTAGGTACGTTTATGAGAATTTCTCTAATGAATACACCCTAGAGTGCAATTTCTAGGTCATGGGGCATGTACATCTTAAACTGCATCAGATAGAGCCAAATTCTCCCAAAAATGCTGGTACCATTGACATGCCCTCTTGCAATGTGAAAGAGCAGCTAATGCTTCATATCCAATACTTGATACTATCAGTTAAGTTCAGTCGCTCAGTCGTGTCCGACTCTTTGCGACCCCATGAATCGCAGCACGCCAGGCCTCCCTGTCCATCACCAACTCCCAGAGTTCACTCAGACTCACGTCCATCGAGTCAGTGATGCCATCCAGCCATCTCATCCTCTGTCGTCCCCTTCTCCTCCTGCCCCCAATCCCTCCCAGCATCAGACTCTTCCAGTGAGTCAACTCTTCACATGAGGTGGCCAAAGTACTGGAGTTTCAGCTTTAGCATCATTCCTTCCAAAGAAATCCCAGGGCTGATCTCCTTCAGAATGGACTGGTTGGATCTCCTTGCAGTCCAAGGGACTCTCAAGAGTCTTCTCCAACACCACAGTTCAAAAGCATCAATTCTTTGGTGCTCAGCCTTCTTCACAGTCCAACTCTCACATCCATACATGACCACAGGAAAAACCATAGCCTTGACTAGACGAACCTTTGTTGGCAAAGTAATGTCTCTGCTTTTGAATATGCTATCTAGGTTGGTCATAACTTTCCTTCCAAGGAGTAAGCATCTTTTAATTTCATGGCTGCAGTCATCATCTGCAGTGATTTGGGAGCCCCCAAAAATAAAGTCTGACACTGTTTCCACTGTTTCCCCATCTATTTCCCATGAAGGGATGGGACCAGATGCCATGATCTTCGTTTGCTGAATGTTGAGCTTTAAGCCAACTTTTCACTCTCCTCTTTCACTTTCATCAAGAGGCTTTTGAGTTCCTCTTCACTTTCTGCCATAAGAGTGGTGTTATCTGCATATCTGAGTTTATTAATATTTCTCCCGGCAATCTTGATTCCAGCTTGTGCTTCTTCCAGCCCAGCGTTTCTCATGATGTACTCTGCATATAAGTTAAATAAGCAGGGTGACAATATACAGCCTTGACATACTCCTCTTCCTATTTGGAACCAGTCTGTTGTTCCACGTCCAGTTCTAACTGTTGCTTCCTGACCTGCATACACTATCAGGACATTTAATTTTGACTATTTCGTGGGTGTGCAATTGCAGGACACTGTAGTTTAAGTTGCGTGTCTGACCTGTATCTTCTGAGAACTGCAGCTACCCACCGGTGCTCTTGATGTGTTAAGGGCATGGTCACAATCAATCTGTCCAATAGCCTTGTAAGATCAGTATGACTCTGCCATATTTAACAGATTTGCTTTCAACCCCACAGCTAATCCCTAGAGGAGGACATGGCAATCCACTCCAGTATTCTTGCTGGGAGAATCCCATGGACAGAGGAGCCTGGTGGGCTAGAGTCCATGGGGTCACAAAAACTCGGACCCAACTGAGTGATGAAGCACTCACATGCCACAGCTTATACCCCAATGAAGACTATTTTAAAGCACACATTTAATATTAAGAAGAGGTGGCAAGAATGCAAAGAAGAACTATATAAAAAAGATCTTCATGACCCAGATAATCACAATGGTGTGATCACTCACCTGGAGCCAGACATCCTGGAATGTGAAGTCAAGTGGGCCTTAGAAAGCATCACTACGAACAAAGCTAGTGGAGGTGATGGAATTCCAGTGGAGCTATTCCAAATCCTGAAAGATGATGCTGTGAAAGTGCTGCACTCAATATGCCAGCAAATTTGGAAAACTCAGCAGTGGCCACAGGACTGCAAAAGGTCAGTTTTCATTCCAAACCCAAAGAAAGACAATGCCAAAGAATGCTCAAACTATCGCACAATTGCACTCATCTCACACGCTAGTAAAGTAATGCTCAAAATTCTCCTAGTCAAGCTTCAACAGTATGTGAACCATGAACTTTCAGATGTTCAAGTTGGTTTTAGAAAAGGCAGAGGAACCAGAGATCAAATTGCCAACATCCGCTGGATCATCGAAAAAGCAAGAGAGTTTCTGAAAAACATCTACTTCTGCTTTATTGACCACGCTAAAGCTTTTGACTGTGTGGATCACAACAAACTGGAAAATTATTAGAGATGGGACTACTAGACCACCCTACCTGCCTCCTGAGAAATCTGTATGCAGGTCAAGAAGCAACAGTTAGAACTGGACATGGAAAAACAGACTGCTTCCAAATCAGAAAAGGAGTACATCAAGGCTGCATATTGTCACCTTGTTTATTTAACTTCTATGCAGAGTATATTATGCAAAATCCCAGGCTGGATGAACCACAAGCTGGAATGAAGATTGCCAGAGGAGAAATCAATAACCTCAGTTATGCAGATGACACCACCCTTACGGCAGAAAGTGAAGAGGAACTAAAGAACCTCTTGATGAAAGTGAAAGAGGAAAGTGAAACAGTTGGCTTAAAACTCAATGTTCAAAAAACTAAGATCACGGCATCCAGTCCCATCACTTCATGTCATATAGATGGGGAAACAATGGAAACAGTGAGAGACTTTATTTTGGGGGGCTCCAAAATCACTGCAGATGGTGACTGTAGTCAAGAAATTAAAAGACGCTTGCTCCTTGGAAGAAAAGCTATGACCAACCTCGACAGCATATTAAAAAGCAGAGACATTACTTTGCTGACAAAAGTCTATGTAATCAAAGCTATGGTTTTTCCAGTAGTCATGTACGGATGTGAGAGCTGGACTATAAAGAAAGCTGAGTGCCAAAGAATTGATGTTTTTCAACTGTGGTGTTGGAGAAGACTCTTGAGAGTCCCTTGGACTGCGAGGAGATCCGACCAGTCCATCCTAAAGGAAATCAGTCCTGAATATTCATTGAAAGGACTGATGCTGAAGCTGAAGCTCCAATACTTTGGCCACCTAATGCAAAGGACTGACTCATTGGAAAAGACCCTGATACTGGGAAAGATTGAAGGTGGGAGGAGAAGGGGACGACAGAGAATGAGATGGTTGGATGGCATCACCAACTCGATGGACATGAGTTTGAGTAAACTCCAGGAGTTGGTGATGGACAGGGAAGCCTGGTGTGCTGCAGTCCATGGGGTCTCAAAGAGTTTGATGCCACTGAGCAACTGAACTGAACTGACCTATTCTGTAGGTAATTCCTCCTTCTGATACCAACTTTTAGGCCGTCACTTATTCCGAAATACTGAAGCTCAGTGCCTGCCTCCATCAGTTGTTACTCAGCACTTTTTCTCCTTGCTCTGTCTCCTTGACTAAATTCTAAGCCAAGAGGGAGACTCCTCATACCCTCAGAGCCTGGCACAGTTCTGCACACACAAGGGGTGCACAGCGATGGATTTATATTTATGTAAAATAACTGGTCTTCACCAATGGCTCAGCAAGTCAGGAGCCCACCTGCAGTGCAGGAGACACAAGAGCCGCAAGTTCAAGCCCTGGGTCAAGCAGATCCCCTGGAGGAGAAAATGGCAACTCACTTCAGTATTCTTGCCTGGGAAATCCCATGGAGAGGGGAGCCTGGCGGGCCACAGTCCATGGGGTCACGAAGAACTGGACACGACTGAGCAACTAAACACGCAAGATAATAACGGTGGTAATACAACCCCGGCCAATTTTGCACAGTTTGAAAGGCTTAAATGCTTTCTTTCTTTATGGAATTAAGCTCCATACAGGCTGGAATCTGGTGAAGGCTGTAATGCCACATTCTCCTGAGGTCTCCCTTGCAAGCTGAAACGTACAGCCTCCTCTCTCATTTCATACCTTCCCCTTCCTCCATCTCAATTTCCCTCCCACCTCTTCTCTCTTTCTTTTATTCCAGTGGATTTTTGAGGGCTTATTTTTCTGTTGCTTGTGGTTTTTTTCCTTTTCTTTTCTTTTTTGACCTTCAGGGATGAATTTTCTTTGGATATTACTTGTGAGAGGATGGAGGAGGGATATGAGAGTGTTTCTGATAGAGTTACGGCAATAACCAGATAGAGTTCCTTGGGGGTGGAAGATTTCGTCAACTGTATTGACTCATTTTTATTTTAAACTGGGCACGTCTACTGAGGGACTTGGCGGAGGGACGTCTCTTTATCATTCAAGACTGTCCTCAGGACGGGCTTGCGTAGAGAGCTGGGCTTGATTTAGCGATGTATCCCAGGTGCCTGGATGAGGTCTGGGGAATCAGACTTTCCAGAATATACCCCGGATTAGTCATTCGGTGAGCAGGTGAATATCTGCTTTTGCAGTTGTGCCTCAGTAAATAATCTAGATAGATAGAAAAACAGTGAATTCAGCTGCTTGTGAATAGTATGGATATTTGAGCTTTTGTGCAGTACCAATCCCTAGTAATATTTTTTTGTATTAAATACTGTGAATCCACTTCACCTGTCAGCACTATTCAAAACACGCGATGCTGTCTGAATAGGAAGGATGTTCTGGGATCTTTCAGATGACTACTGTTGCTAGGAAAACCACTTCCTGATAGCTTTGTGCTCGCTGCATGTGTCTCTCTTTGTGTACAGCTTACAGTGACAAGCAAATTCATAGCATGGTATCGGGGAGGAATTGGGAAAGTTCAGAGATGTTTAAAGAACACTGCTTAAAGTTTAAAAGGGGGAATGTCATCTAAAATCATAGTTAAGAGTTCTGCCTGCTTTCATGGGGAGGATTACAGCTGTCAAAAGGAGGCCATCGGAGCTGTGTTTGTATTACGGTGGTACCAACTTCAGGGCCAGTCCAGCCATCCTTTTCTGGAAACTCACAACTGGGTTATGCTTTTTGGTGCCTGAGGAAATGACCGTCTTTTGCTCTGTGTGAATATTATGCCAATTACTGTTTCTATAGTGTCAGCTCTGCTTAAAGTTGCAGTTCTACAAGACTGATGGGAAGGAACTGTGTGAACTCTCTCTGGGACATAGCTGGGAATGAGAGCAGGGCCTGGTAAGATAAGCCCATGCATTTATTCACTCAGGACAAAGCATTTTTCTCCAATTCTGCACCAGAGGTGAAATAGGCAACTCTCCTTCCGGAAACAGGACCTTCCGAGCAGAGCCCGAGGCAAATACAGCTTCAGCATGAGTGCCTGGTACAAAGACTTTCCTAAAACATGCATAAAACAAATAGGTATAAAACAAGGGTGGAATGGACACCACCTCAAGCTCTGGGCTCGACGGAGAGCCACACTCCACAATCTTCTGGAACACTCACAAGTGGAGGCACCTGGATCTGGAGTCTCACCTCTCGCAGCCCCTCTGTCCTTATCTATAAATGGGAGCAACCTGCTTATCTGCATAATAAGGCTGGTGGGAAGGCTCAATGGCAAACGGATGAAAATGACTCATGACAGCAACTGGCGCGTAGTAGAGATTTCATTAAATACCCTTTAAAGACCTAGGAAAGAAACACCCTGCCCTACCATCTAGCCATGTGCTTCACGCCGTCCCCTTCAAGCTCCCATCATGCACCTCCCTGGTTCTTAACAGAATTACAGTCTAGATGCTGATTTGACATTGTTTTCTTGAAATAGGTCAAACAATAAAACTTCCCACATGGGTTACTACATTTTGTGTTTGTTTTAACCAATACTGTAATAATCATCTTAGCAATGGTAATGGTTCTTTACCATTTGAGCCACCAGGGCTTCCCTGGTAGCTCAGTTGGTAAAAAATCTGCCTGCAGTACAGGAGACCCAGGTTCGATCCCTGAGTCAGGAAGATTCCCTGGAGAAGGGAATGGCAACCCACTCCAGTATTCTTACCTGGAAAATCCCATGGACAGAGGAGCCCAGCAGGCTACAGTCCACGGGGTCGAAAGAGTCAAATGACTTAGTGACTAAACCACCCAATGGTAATGGAAAATGAACACATCTCAATTATCTGCTATTAATCACACTACTCCATAGTTGGGGGCTTCCCAGGGGGTCCTAGTGGCAAAGAAACCACCTGCCAATGCAGGGGACACAGGAGTCAAGGGCTCAATCCCTGGGCCGGGAAGATCCCCTGGAGGAGAAAATGGCAACCCACCCCACTGTTCTTTCCTGGGAAATTCCACGGACAGAGGAGCCTGGCGGGCTACAGTCCACGGGGTCACACAGAGCCAGACCCGGTTGAGTGGCTGAGCACTCACGCAGTCTGTGGTTGAACAGAACTCTATGGCCTTCCCATAAAAGACCACCCTCCCCCCACCCCACCACCACTGTCCTCTGCCTGCCTTTTGTCTGTACAGAAACTTTAGCTTCCTAGGCCTTCCCTGAGTTCCAAAGAGTAAATTTAACCAGAGAAGTCAGAAATTGCAGAAAGAAAGGAAAACAGTCACACAAGACAAAATAATAATAGTTTATCCATTAGACGAAGTCTAGGACCGTTAGTTCCTCCTCAAAGGCTATAGACAATATTCTAAGCAAAGGCCTCTGAGCTGCTTTGTAGACACTGAAACTCACCCACCAGACAGAAGCAGTTAACTGGATGCTGGCCACAAACCGCACGACCCCAGACCCGCTGGAGTCAGAAGTTGATGATGTTGCCTCCTGATGACCTCACCACGAACCAAGCAGAAGAGTGTCCACAAGCTGAGCACATACCCCACAATTCCTTCCCTCATCCTGGTTTTAAAAATCCCTTCCCTGAAAGCCTCTGGGGCTCTGTGCCTTTTAAGCACCAGCTGCCTGGACTGGTTGCTTGGTGCCTGCAATGAACGCAGCCACGTTTCCTCAGCACAACCTGTGTCCGTGATTGGCTTTACTGTGCTTGGGTGTTCAGTTCAGTTCAGTCGCTCAGTCGCGTCCGACTCTTTGAGACCCCATGGACTGCAGCACACCAGGTCTCCCTGTCCATCACCAACTCCCAGAGTCCACCCAAACCCACGTCCATCGAGTCGGTGATGCCACCCAACCATCTCATCCTCTGTCATCCCCTTCTCCTCCCACCCTCAATCTCTCCCAGCATCAGGGTCTTTTCAGATGAATCAGTTCTTTGCATGAGGTGGCCAAAGTACTGGAGTTTCAGCTTCAACATCAGTCCTTCCAATGAACACCCAGGGCTGATCTCCTTTAGGATGGACTGGTTGGATCTCCTTGCAGTCCAAGGGACTCTCAAGAGTCTTCTCCAACACCACAGTTCAAAAGCATCACTTCTTTGGCTCTCAGATTTCTTTATAGTCCAACTCTCACATCTATACATGACCACTGGAAAAACCACAGCCTTGACTAGACAGACTTTTGTTGACAAAGTAATATCTCTGCCTTTTAATATGCTGTATAGGTAGGTCATAACTTTCCTTCCAAGGAGTAAGCATCTTTTAATTTCATGGCTGCAGTCACCATCTGCAGTGATTTTGGAGCCCAGAAAAATAAAGTCAGCCACTGTTTCCCCATCTATTTGCCATGAGGTGACAGGACTGGATGCGTGATCTTCGTTTTCTGAATGTTGAGCTTAAGCCACATTTCTCAGTCTCCTCTGTGCATGGGTGGACCCGAGTTTGGTTTTGTAGCACTCTCACATTCACTCTCGTATTTGAGCCACCTCCCATCCAGCCCCCCTGACCAAACAAGTGTAGAAAGAGGAAAGTGACGTGTTCGTCACCCAGTCATGTCTGACTCTCTGCGACCCCGTGGACTGTAGCCCGCCAGGCTCCTCTGCCCTGGGATTCTGCAGGCAAGAATACTGGAGTGGGTTGCCATTTCCTTCTCCAGGGGATCTTCCTGACCAAGGGCTTGAACCCAGGTCTCCTGCATTGCAGGCATAGTCTTTACCATCTGAGCCACAGGGACACTTGGAAAGAGGAAGCTGAGACTCAAATAAACCTGAGCCGTTTGGCTGTGGCCCCCAAGGGAAACAGAGCGGTAAACAGCACCCACCCTTGTCCTCTGACTTCTCATCCTGCGTGTGTGTCACTGTATGGAAGTGCAGAGGTGCCCTGAAGCAGGAACGGAGAAGAAAGGCGTGACGATGCTCGGAGGGTATGTCCACGACCAAGACCCTCATTCTCGTCTTTAAGATTCCATCCTGAGTGTGACACTAAAATCACCCTGTCCTTACCCCCAGGAACATTTCAGGATAAACTGTCTGAAATTGCAGCAGGGAGCCAGAATATTAACACACACCTGAGAACTGGGGACTTTTCTGTCTCCATTTCAGTTTCTCAGTAGATGTGAAACACCCTCATCTCAGGACAGTGGGGACAGGAACAGAGTGAGAGGTCATGTGAACTCTAGAATTTGCTATGCTGTGCTCAGCCGCGTCTGACTCTTTGCAACACTTTGGACATAGCCTACCAGGCTCCTCTATCCGCGGAATTTCTCAGGCAAGAATACTGGAGTGGGTAGCCACTTCCTACTCCAGGGGATCTCCCCCACCCAGGAATCAACCCATGTCTTGTGTGTCTCCTGTGTTGGCAGTGGGGTTCTTTACCTGCAGTACCATCAAGAAACCCTGAACTGTAGGATTTTAGGAACACCAAAAAATGTACTTCTTTCCTATGTATTGTGCCCTGCCAGCTTCACCACAAAGCTGGTGTTTCTCCCATTAAGAAACTGAGCGCAAGTATCTTTTATCTGGGAAGGGCAAAACTGTTGAACTTCTCTCTGCTCACGGGGCCAGATCTTGAGCTGACGTGCCAGTCTAGCCTGGTTCCTGTGAAGAACCCCTTCCAATAGAGCACAGAACTGCTGCATCTGGAGCTGCAGAGGAGCAAGGTCTGGAGTCTGGGCTGAAGGTTTTGTCGTATCAAAATTAAAGCAGAGATGGAAAGCCAAATGAGGGATGAAGTGTTCGCAGAGGTAAACTTCTTCCAATTTCAAGAGGTTGGAGGAGTTTGACTCCATTCTCCTCAGACCTGAAATAAGGGGGTAGAAAGCACTTGGAGAATAGCCTTGCGTGGAACACGTAAGATGCCCTCACTTCTTAAGAGCCACGTTTGATGCTTCTGCCTGCAGATTGCTGGGAAATTCAAGGTAAATACAGCCTGACGTTTCCAGTCCGCTCCCCACATACACAGATGTAAATTCCAGATTCCTCATGCAGAGACTCTGCCCCTTGCTGCTGCGGTCCTGGCACAGAACATAAACTCTGCATGGTACTTGATGGATGCGTCTATTTGGGGGGGTGGGGAGTCGGAGGCCCCAATAGCTCTGGGGCAGGGGTGGGGCTGTGATGGATGGCATCCAGTTTATCTCCTGGCTTCCGCTGAGCCAGGCTGCCCGGCGAGTCCTCCCCCAGAGTTAATTTGCAGTAAAGAGAACAAGGAGTTCCATCACATTCTGACAATCGCTCGTTTGTATTTACAACTAACCTCTTTTGAGCGCTTCCTATATGCCTGCACGGGGCTCTGTGTTTCCTGTACGTTATCCCTGGTGTGGAACCTGGCTTTCTCACCAAGGGTGTGCATGACGGCTTCAGTGTTTGATGGAAAGGTCCATGGTTTATCCCTATTGTGCTGCATAAAGGGAGATTTTCGATTTTTAATATTAAATTTAACAAAATGCAATCTTGTGATTCTACTAAAGGAATAGTCAGACAAATGTAAAAAAAAAAAAATATCCAGGATGAGCACTGCAGCAAAGTGTGTGACCTAGAAAAATTAAAAAATAACCTGTGTGCCCATCAACTGGGGATGTGTGTGTATCTGTTTATAAGTGTGTGTTTAGGCTTGTGTATGTTTCTGTGTGTATGTATGTGTATATAAACGTGTGCACACACATATATACAGATATGTACGCACACGCATGTATACTCATGCCGTGTACAGATGTGTATATATGTGTACACACATTATGCAAAAGTATACTTAAGATGTTAAAGATATATTTTGAAGGGCAAATTTATTAAAATTGTTAAAACCCAAGTTTCATATGCTTTATTAATATGCATATTAATAAACCAATAAGGAGGTATATATATACACACACACACAAACATCCGCATACATATATGTATATACATAGAATCTGCCTGCCAACACAGGAGACAAAGCGTTGATCCCTGGCTTGGGAAGATCCCCTGGAGAAAGAAATGGCAACCAACTCCAGTATTTTTGCCTGGAAAAATCCCATGACAGAGGAGCCTGACAGGCTACTGTTCATGGGGTTGCAAAGACTGGGACAAGATTTAGCTGTTCATAGTCATTTTTTCCATATGAGCGGGAGAGGAATTTGTAGGCAAAAATGTTATCTCATTCTATTGTACATTTCTTTAAAAAAAAAAAAGCACAAATTGATTGTGTAATCAATGTCTCCCCAATAAAGCTATTCACACTTGCAGGAATAGAGGATAAAAAGGCATACTATATGTAAGTTTCACCGCAGGGATATATCACCCAGTTAATTACCACCGAGAGTGAAGAAATTAGCCAGTTCCACAGGTATCAGTGCTTCTGGTCCTTAACTCGCTTTATTTTCTTTATTTGCTTGATTATCTATTTTCATTCATGGCACTGAAAACATCAAAATAGTAATTAAACATATAAAAGGAATCTTAGAAATACAAGAGCAAGGAACACAGGTAAAATCAAGTACTTTGTGAGGGCAACATGCTCATCTTTGCAGGCTAACAGTCTATGAAGGCAGCTGCCCTCGGGAAAATACACAGCCCAGTTTCATGAAAACAGGATTGACAAAGTCTCTTCCAAAGCAGATGTACAGGGTGCTGTGACACTTCTTACAACCTTTCCCTCCCACAGATGCAATTATTTGATGACCATTCAGGACTAGAAAGTCTCAGAGAGCCTTGCGTGAATAGTCTGTGCCAAACTCTCATGGAAATGTGCGGGCGAAGGGTGAAATTAGGGTGTTGTTAGAGCTGAATCAACCCGGAATTGTTCAAGCAGAAGGCAAACACTTTTATCCTTCTACACCTCACTTTCCTTATTTCTGAAACGGAAACAGTACTCACCTCTTAAAACTGGAGGTAGCTGCACTACATCTCGGGCTTCCCAGGTGGAGCTACTGGGAAAGCACCCACCTGCCAGTGCAGGAGATGTAAGAGGTGGGTTCAAGCCCCGGGTGGGGAGGATCCCTTGGAGAAGTAAGTAGCAACCCACTCTGGCATTCTTACCTGGAGAAGCCCATGCACAGAGGAGCCTGGTGGGCTACAGTCCATGGGGTCACACACTGAGTTAGACACGACTGAAGAACAATAGCGTGCACGCACACACCACACCTCACGCAACAGCCGATGCTGGTGTTGACGAAGTAGTGGAATTCACATCAGTTCAATTAACATTTATTAAGTAGCTGTGTTGTACCACGGACTCTACTAGGATCAGGGGGTTGAAAGAGTAACCAAAGTCCGCCTCAGGCCTCAAGATCTTACAGTCTAGAAGCAGTTATTGACTTCCTTTCTCTATAGTTCTGTATTTTCTGAGACATACCTTCATGTCAGTCGTAAGACTTGTTGCATATAAATGTGTTGCTGCTGCTGCTGCTAAGTCACTTCAGTCGTGTCTGACTCTGTGCGACCCCATAGATGGCAGCCCACCAGGCTCCCCCATCCCTGGGATTCTCCAGGCAAGAACACTGGAGTGGGGTGCCATTCCCTTCTCCAATGCATGAAAGTGAAAAGTGAAAGTGAAGACGCTCAGTCATGTCCGACCCTCAGCAACCCCATGGACTGCAGCCTTCCTACATCCATGGGATTTTCCAGGCAAGAGTACCGGAGTGGGGTGCCATTGCCTTCTCCAACAAACGTGTTACTGCTGCTAAAATACTGAAGTTTCTCCGTGGTTTCCAATTTTTGCAAAGTTGAGGGCTTTAAAGTTTGTGCACGTGGGCTCATCATTTTCCATCCCTCTCTTCCTTGTCCTTCCTCTCTTTCTTAGAGCTTTATTGAGAAAGTTCACATATTATACAATTAGCCTGATACACTTTCATCAATGGTTTAAAAAAAAAAAAAAAGACAAGCAGTTAGCATGGGGAAATGATATACAAGCCACAGTCTTTTATTCTGACGTGGGATGATGCCCCTTTATGAACACCATGTGAAAAGAATAGCTCTGGGTTATCTTTTCTGTGGGAGTGTAGGGAGGGCTGGGCATCAGAAATCAAAGTGCATCCCGCAAGTGTACAGAATCCATCAGGAGGGCTGGGGCAAGAAAAATGAGGATGCAGCCACTTATCTAATGGAGTGCTGCACAGAGAGAGTCCACGAACACATTCTTTTCTCTGGGAGCTTTCAAAGAGTGTGGATGGAGACAAACACCACAATGACCTAATTTATTTGGTAGATAAGAGAATTAATTGCTGTTATCTCCCACAAACACA
This sequence comes from Bos javanicus, assembly GCF_032452875.1. Taxonomy (NCBI): domain Eukaryota; kingdom Metazoa; phylum Chordata; class Mammalia; order Artiodactyla; family Bovidae; genus Bos; species Bos javanicus. The sequence continues at coordinate 80,408,019 of NC_083880.1, read as the reverse complement.
AGCAGGGGTTGGGGGGCGGGCGCTGCCACGGCGCTTTTTCTGTGCTGGGGGAGGGCTTCCTGGAAGAGGCAGGGCCTTGGGAAAATTGGGACTGATAAACGGGAGGAGTGTGCCAAGTCGAGAATCAGAGGGCGTCCAGGCCTGCGGGGGAGGCTGCAATCCAGGCATTATCCTGCCTGCTCTAATGTGCCCCGTTACAGGGACCCACACTCAGCCATGACAGCTGGTGGAGGCAACATCTTCTGTGCCTGCAAACCATTTTAATCCAATCGTGGAGAACTCAGAAGCAGAAATACAGGCGCATCTCTCTCTGGATTTTATCCTTCTCCCCTTCCTGTAAGTGGGACTCATGTAGGCAGTTACTCTCTGCCTCAGATCTGCCTAATGGAGTGAGCCAATGGCAGGAAGATTAAAATGCAGAAAGAGGAGGGAAACAAATCAAAGAGCCAGCCCCATTGGGTGGCTGCAGTGGGTGTGAGCAAAAGACTCCACGCTAGCATTCGGGGACCCATGAGGCCACATGTTATCAGGGGAGTGACCCCTTCTTAACAGCCAATCATGCAGCCTTACAAGTAGATTTCCTGGCTCTGGTGAAACTCACCAGCGTGCAGCCCGATGCTGAGGGGTGAAGCAAGCAGTTTAATTTGTGCATGCTCCAGACCTCTCTCAGAGGGAAACAAGTCTCTATCTTAAGGCACTACAGAAGATTCACAAGCCAAGAGGGAAAGAAATGTCACAAACTGACTTTTATATTGTGCCTTTTTGCTCTTGGCGGAAGGAAACCATCTCAGTCCATTCATGGTTCCTCAGTCAACAGAACCATAGCTGTGCATCTAAGTTTGGGGACATACAAGAGCGAAGACTTTGGGATGGGGAAATTTGGTCTAGACATGCATAGTCCAAGATGGTAGCCACTAGCCATGTGTGGCCATCAGAATGACTTAAAATTAACTAAACTTTAAAATTCAGATTCCTCGGCTGCACTAGCCGCATTTTAAGTATTCAGCAGGCACATGTGGCTAGTGGCTGTCACACTGGACCACAGGGATACAGAACGTTTCCATCATCAAAAATATTTCTATTGACTGCAGCTGGCCTACACTGTCATCCTCTAGCATCGAGAATTTTCTGAGACGTCCTTATTGTCTGTCTTTCTGCCAAGGAAACACTCAGAGGGCCTGCTTAACCTGCCTACAGACACTCAGACTCTAGGTAGCCAAACTGGAACTCAAATTTCTTCCTGGCTGTACTATAATTTTTTGCTGCTTCCTTCTATTCCCCGTCACAAGTCTAGGGAATCTGCACTTCGCAGGAGAATGGAGTATTCTCCTTCTGCTATAACAGAAACTTCATGCTTTCTTATGCTGAAGTTTTCAGATACTCAAATGTCCAGAATTTTGAAACTCAAAAAAGCTATTCTCTGCATTTCTACTGGGTTTCTCTGCTGGCTCAGGCTGGTCAACAATCTGCCTGCAAGGCAGGAGACCTGGGTTCGATCCCTGGGTCTGGAAGATCCCCTGCAGAGGGGAATGGAAAGCCACTCCAGTATTCTTGCCTGGAAAATGCCATGGACAAAGAAGCCTGGTGGGCTACAACCCGTGGGGTCAGAGTCGGACAGGACTGAGCGCTCATTTCAGTTCACTTCACTGCATTTCCACTATTAAAACTCTTCTCTCAGGAGTATTGGCCTCTCAGTCTAGACTGGATGATGATAAAAAGGAAAGTCCCTGAATAAAAAGCACATCAGTTAACGTAACAAAAAGTGGTACAGCCTCAACAGGTCTGAGAATGTTTGGACAGATGAAGGCAGAGAGTCAACTTAATGGCCTCAAATGATGTCCATCTTCCAGCACAGACAAATGAGCATCTCTAAATCTGAGTGCCTTAGCCCACATAAAGTCCTCTGGAGGCTGAGCAACTCTCCAGAGAAACTCCAGGCCACGACTCAGTGGTCCAAGTTGCATCATCCCTGAGACGCTGGCCTTTACACACGCCAACAAAGAGAACGGGAGCGCGTGGAGGACTGCAGGGGGGCGGTGGTTTCTCCGTCCAGAAGGACTCCCAACACACGTCCATCCCACGGCAGCAACAGTCACACCACTTGCCTCACCCCCAAGGACCTGGGCGAGGCCAGGGAGGATATGGACTGGGGGGTGAGCAATCTTGTCTTTGCCATGCCCGTGAGTTAAGATAATTCACATAACACACACAGCAATATGGGATTGAGCGCTTGCCTGGGACTGAGTACCCTGTGTGTGATATCTCATTTAATCCTCACAACAGCTTTCTGAAGAAAGTACTATTACTTTCTCTCTCGCTCAAAGATGAGCACAGGGGAGCTTAGATGGGTTAAGAGATATGACTGAGGTCAAGCGGCTAACAGACGGCAGAGCCAGAGCGTGAACCCAGGTCTGACCAACGTTGAAGCACAGGGCTGGTTAGACACCCAGATTTTCTTTTTTAAGGGAAAGTAAAGTTAGACTCTAGAATGGTGCTATCCAACAGAACCGGGGGCAAGGACGGGATTTTCACTCTGTGTGATCCAAACAGTGGTCACGAGCCACACGTGGACACGGAGAACTGGAAACGCGGCCAAGCTGAGAAACCAAGATTTTAATTTAATTTAAATGGCACCAAGATAGAAAATGGAATTAATAGTATTGTAACTTAACTTTCTATGTGTAAATGCTCCTTCCTCAAAAATAGAGTGAAGTTCTTTGAAGTCAGAGACCATAATTTACGCATCTTTTTTAGCATAGGCAGAGCACTTTGCAGATGAAGGTCACTCAGTAAAAATTTATAATTATAATTTGATACTGATCCACTGTATGACTTCTCAGCTTCTTAAAGATGTGGATGTCAGTGACCCATTCTGTTTTCCTAAAAAGGGCTAAGTTTTAAAGGACTTTAAAACTCCATCTGGCCAGCCACTTGCTTTTGTTCTCCTTCTACCTACGTGACTGTCAGTAATAAGACATATTTTGGTGTTTGCTGAAATTGCCATCAAGGCTTCAAAAATATTACTGGTTTTGGGGGGGAGGGAGGAGAGGGAGAGGGAGGCGCCGAGTCCCTACTTTCCGTGCTGAATTTTTAAAAGGAAAATGAAGATCTAGTTTAAAGTGCTTTCATACCAAACAGGAGCCGAATGAAATGGAGAAACTTAATGGATCTCTTTCTGTGAACAAAATGACAGATAAAATATCTATTTTGCTCACATATTTTTCATTCACAGACAGTTCATTTCAGTAAATATCTTACCACCTGCACTTGTCTATTTTCCAAGGTTTTGGGGATATTTCCAATAAGTTCAGCTGGACTCTATAGTTGGTATTTATGAGGCTGTGCTTAAAGGGAAATTGCATCACAGATATCATCGGCTCAGTTTTTTTCTGTGTTTTTTTTTGAATGTGTAGTTGGCAAGCTCTCAAAACCCTTATCGGGTCATAACTCAGATGCATGTGGCCTCCACAGCTGGGTTAATACTTACAAGGCACTCTTCTGCCCCGGCTCGGCCTATTTCTTATGTGCCTCTCTCCTGCGGTTCTTACCTTTCCGTAGGTGTGTTAATATGGAAACTGAGAAGAGTCCAAGTCTACACTGACAGCAAATGCTTTCTGTGATCTCCCCGCAGGGAGTCTCCTCCAAAACTGGCTCTGTCCGTCTTTAGAATTGAGTCGTGAGGTTTCTAAAGGTTCTACACCTGGGTTTCTCAACGTCTGAAGTATCAGCATTTGGGGTCACGTAATTCTATTATGGGAAGCCTCCTGTGCTTTGTAGGATAGTGGGCAGCATCCCCGACTTTGACTCATGAGATGCCAGTAGTGTTCCCTCACATGGTTACGACAACCAGAAATGTCCTCAGATTTTACCAAATGCCCCCCGACGTCCCTAGGTGACTCGAGTTATGCTTCAGTTCTCAGCTCGTGTGTCATTTCCAGGGAACACGTTCTGGGTCAGGCTCTGTGCCTGCCACCCTCTCAGAACCTCTGAAGCACGTAATCTCAGTCTGTGGTTACCTGTTCACTGATGACCAAAGCCCTGGTCCTAAACTCTCCATTGACACACATGGCAAGGATACAGGCGAAGGTTTTCCACTAAGCAAGAACTGACCTCCTCTAAAAATCACCCTGAGAATTGCCTTGTATTTTCAGGGTTCCGAAATACTGATGACGTCTCCCTTCTCACACACCAAGGGTGAACAATACCCGTGCATTCAAAGACTCTGCTTGTCCCTGGTGTGAAGGTGTGAATAGCAAAGCTTGGAGTTGAGATGACCAGAAACTTTCTTTAACGTGATGGTGGTGACTTTTTATGGTGGAGAAATCCATTTCCAGCTTAGAATTTTCTGCAGATCATGCTTCCAACAGGAGAACAAGACTAGGAAGCTGCACCACAAGGCCAGTGCCCCAGCGGCCTGAGTGAAACCTCTGGCCCTCTGTCGATTTACCCCTTTAAGAGATTTCAGATTTGTTGGCTGAAGGAATAAGTAATGGCGATGTAATGAGTCCTCTGCTAAAGCTGAAAACACAATAATGAACAAAATTAAGCATGGTCCCTGCCACCCTGGAACAAGAAGTTTGGTGGAAAAAAGGGCACTAACTGAATGATTATCAGTTCTATCAATGAATGTGTAGCTCCAAATTAAGATCATATGCTTCAAAGGTCCTAAGAGTGGCAAACACAGAACATGACCCATATTATGTCCCCCGACTGATGACACATGAGCTGAGAACCCAAATATAAGTCTGCGAGGTGAAGTGAGGGGAGAGGATTCCAGACAAACGACCTACAGGCACAGAAGTCTACTGGAGAAAGGGATCAAGATGAGTAAAAGAAACTGGGGACACTCAAAAAGGTAGCGGGTCTGGAGCACAGAAAACACAGAATGAGATTGTAGAGGAGGAGGTTACGCTGTCACGGGCAGTGCGTTGTTCTCGGGAAGCCTGCGGCTCTTTGCTCCATCGGTGGGCACTTGTGAATGGACTCCCAGTAGTGAAGAGAAAGACTGTATCTGAATTCCGCAGGGGTCTCCAGCTGCAGCGTGGAGAGTGAATGGGGGAGTGCTATGGAGGGGAAGGGGGAGAGAATAAACCCAGGTGGGTGTCCAGGTGAGACAGAGGCTGCTTCGGCTAGGAGGCTCCATTAAAGAAAAGGAGAAGAAAAAACAGTCCCTGGAAAGTGAACCAACAGGAAGTGAGGGGTTAAACCAGGAGGCCCGACTGGGGTACACCCGTGACAGCGGGTGTTCTGATGGGCTGAAGTCCTGGCTGGAGCAGCGGTCCACACGCTGCATACGACCCCTGGATCAGACAGCGAGGTGCCAGGATGCCTCTTAATTTTCTACATGATTGGTATTGTCGTCTATCCAGAGAGTGAACACTAGGGGAGAAACACCTTTGTGCTAGAAAATCATGAGCTTTGTATTGGACATGTAAAATCCGAGATGCCTTGAAGATGCTACTGAAAGAATAAATCTGGTATGCTGCACTGCAAAGAAGGAACTTCCCCAAGGACAAGAAGAGTTAACCAGGGGTGATCATTTTGTAGAACATCCATTAGCCATTTCACCTGATGTGAAATTTAAATAACTACTAACCAGGGCTGATTAGTTTTTGCTATGACAATATGGACTTCCCTGGTGGCTCAGACAGGAAAATGTCTGCCTACAATGAGGGAGACCTGGGTTTGATCCCTGGGTTGGGAAGATTCCCCTGGAGAAGGCAATGGCAACCCACTCCAGTACTCTAGCCTGGAAAATCCCATGGACGGAGGAGCCTGGTAGGCTACAGTTCATGGGGTAGCAAAGAGTCGGACATGACTCTGTGACTTCACTTTCACTTTATGACAATATAATTATAAAATAAAATTGTCAACCAGAATTTCCCTTCTCACCCCCATTTCAGCTCGGCCTTTGATAAAGGAAAGCAACCTATGCACAGCTTCCAGCATGAGTCCCTGGTAAGGAAAGACACAGACGATATCAGGACGGCTCCATCTGAATGGAGACAACCCACTCCCCACCTTGTGTCTTACCCAGGACGTCTGGAGGTGAGCATCCCCTTTTCCTCAGCTTGTATCTGCTCAGTGTCTTAATCCCAAATTGTGGGAGTGAAACCCCAGCAACCTTTAAGGACATAATTTCTTCCTGTTTCACCACTTCTTCCCACACAGGAGAAACCATTTGTCATTTGCGAGTGTCACGTCATCACATTCCATATTGCGGTGTAATGATGTGAGATGATTAAATGACAAAATGCCAGCTCACTGCCAAAAATGTAAAGTGGCATACTTTCATTTGTAGATTGCAAAGCTATTATTATTCCTTATATTGACTTTGCCAGATGAAATAATACAAGCAGACCGGTGCGTACAGAAACGGGGTACCATAAGTGAAGTTCAGCACCCCAATTCCCACATAGAAACGGGAGGGTCCTCTGATTCTAGCACATTCCTCAGGCTACACATCCAGAGCTAAACTTATTAGTGTAGACTAGTCTTGTCACCCGATGAGCTGGGAGTGACAGGCATCAAAATACAACCTGACTGGAGTTTTTATTGAGAGGAAAATCAGGAACTCAGAACAGGTAGCTGAGAAAATAAAATGCTCTGCTTTCCCTGTGTCCTCTCCTGAACCACTTTTTTTTCCACTAGCACTTATTGGGAGATAGAATTTTATTCTTTTCTAAAGGGAAAAGAGCATACAAAAAGCATTTCGTTTATGTCACCAAATTACTGGAAGACTCTGCGGTGGGTAAAGTAACAACTTCTTTTCTTTCCCCTAGGCTATAAAATCTCATGTGGAGAGCATTGAAAGAGGGTTAAAAATTACATCCTCAGGACTGTGTGTTTTTTAAGCTTTTAAAGTTCAAATCCACGTGACCTCAAGTGTTTGAGGGTTTGTGAAGAAACCTCTTTCCACCTGTTTTTTTTTCTTTCCCCCGACCATTTATGGACGCCCATTCTGGCAACACGCGCACTGCCTGATTCCGGGAAGGGCCTTCCGGCAACCATATTCAAGTACCTTTCTTTTGTTTATTTCCTTTGGGTTTCCCTCCCCTGAGCGTTTTTCCCATTTTCTTGGGGGAAATAAGAGGAAGGCCAGATAGATGCCTCAACCTGGTCACTTCTATTAGGTCTCTTAACTAAGAAACACTCTTACTTTAGGAATTCTCTGCCCAGACTTGGTTTAAATTTTGCTTTACTTTTCTTTTAACTATTTTCCTTTAACCTAGACAGCATATGAAAAAGCAGAGACATTACTTTGCCGACAAAGGTTTGTGTAGTCAAAGCTATGGTTTTCCTAGTAGTCATGTATGGATATGAGAGCTGGACCATAACGAAGGCTGAGCGCTGAAGAATTGATGCTTTCAAACTGAGTTAGAGAAGACTTTTGAGAGTCTCTTGGACTGCAAGGAGATCAAACAGTCAATCCTAAAGGAAATTGATGCTGAATATTCATTGGAAGGACTAATGCTGAAGCTCCAATACTTTGGCCACCTGATGCAAAGAGCTGACTCATTGGAGAAGACCCTGATGTGGGAAAGATTGAAGGCAGGAGGAGAAGGGGACAACAGAGGACAAGATGGTTGGATGGCATCACCGACTCGATGGACATGAGTTTGAGCAAACTCTGGGAAATAGCAAAGATAGAGAAGCTTGGCACGCTGCAGTCCGTGGGGCGGCAAAGAGTCAGACATGACTTAGTGACTAAACAACAGCAGTGTCAGCCCTCTGTTTATTGCATGCTATTATCACTCTGGTGTAAAACCTTCTTTTGTTGTAACATGCTCTTGGCTGGAAGCTGACTGATTGAGTGGTTGGAAATAAAATTTAAAGACATAGTGTTCTTTTATAATTTATGGACACTGGCAAGACTGCTCACCTGCAGCTCAATCGTTTTAAAGCAAGAAGACACCAAACACTAATAAGCTCCTAGAGTTACAGACGATGACCCCACATCTGCCAAGATGGCCAATAATCTTTGCTTTTGCTCCAACACAGGGGGCAGGTTGCCTCACTTCTGGCACATGGGCAGGGGCACAGAGAACACATTCTTCAGGGAAAGGAACTCGAAAATGGACAACAGCTCAGGGAAGAAAACTGCCAGGGGCGCACTGGCCTTGAGGGAAATGCTACAGAGTTTCATGATTGGGAAGATGTCACTGGGTCAGATCATCGGCACTGTGGATGAAGTCACGTGCCCTTTCATCTGAGTTGTAGGCGAATTACGGCGTCTTTGTTCAGTCCTTCTGTTGGCTCCATCAAGAAGTCCAAAGTGGCCAGAGCTCATGCCTGCTGCTGCGGTCAGCCAATGCTACTCCATCCTGATCCTTTTTTTCCATTATTTCTTTCGAGAATTTTATTCTATGTCTTTTTGGCACAAGCTCTTATTTGGCAGGTAGTGAGAACTCAGGGTTCTTTTGGAAGACAATACACTGGAGAGCACTTGAGGGTTTTTTTCCCCTTTATATATAGATGGCTTTGTCGTTCTGTCCTAAACCATGAATGCATAAAACAGCTGCCAAGAACAGCTCACATGGCTGCAGCAAGTACCCTGAAATAACAAGCTGGCTCCACCCACATCTGCAAAAAAGATCGTATGATGCCTGTCCTGACCAGCACACACAGAACAATGGGTGAAGCTCAGACCTTTGTCACTCTGTGATGGCCTGTGGGCATTATCTGTATTTTCATGAAGAAATTCTGCTCTTCAATAAGCCTTTCGCCTTCCCTGAAATCATCTAAAACCCTGGGCTTCTCCCTCATAATGACTGTTGGCTCACTTTTTTCCCCCACAGTCAACCCCTCTTTAGGGGTTCATCTACATGCTCCAGGTGAGTGGAAGCAGGGGACACACACCGACCTGGTGGGCATGGAGCTCGGATCCCAACAGGAATGACTGAGAGAGGACAAGAAATGAGCACGACAGTTTCAGGCGGTGAAAAGTGCTGTGAAGAGATGGTCGTAGAGCAGCACGATGGAGAATGAGTTTGGAGAGGCGATATAATACAGCTGGTGTAGTCACAGAAGGCTCCCAGGGGGAGGTAGTATCTAAGCTGAGGATGAACATGAGTGAAGTCTCCATCACGTTACAGTCTGGGGAAGCACATTTCAGGCTGTCAAAGGGCAGGTAGAAAAAGCACACACTAGGAATGAGCTTGGGCAGGAATCCATCTACTTTTGCAAGATGGCCTTGAACCACGGGAAAGCTAAGAATCGACGATCAGAGTGGTCAACAGAAGCCCAACTCGGGCAAAGACTTTCAAACTTAGGATACACCCCCAGGCTTGCCTGGCCTTCCCTGGTCTCTCTTTTGTTTTCAGAGTGAGTCACACGCCTCACCCCACTCTCAGGACAATAAGAAATACCGCTGCAATATAAGCAAGTGATTCTCCAGTGATGTTCTGGGGCGTAAATGGGCTACTAAGTGTTGATTGATGTGTGAAATTTACCTTCACTACACCAAGGGACACATATACTCACGGCCAAGTTTGTCAGCTGCATACGGGAGTATAAAGGATGCCCATCGCGGTGAGGGGCAGAGTAGGGTTTACAACAGTAATAAGTAAGGGGCCCCCTTCCCTATTCTCACTGCTTTGAAAGAGGGTATACTGCAGAGTGGGGGCTACCATCTGAAAATCAAGACCAAGAAGGAGGGGAATCTGCCCAGAAATTCTGACCTCAGCCTCAGGTCTCTGAATAACCCAGCCGGAGTCAGCACCCATGTATCTCCAGACTTCTTGTTATGTGAGAGGGGAAAATCTGACTTGTTCAAAAATAACATGATAAGTGAAATACTAGAATAGGCCAAAGCAAGAGCAAGTATTTATTGAAAATGTGAGAACTTTGGCTCATGCGTTTATAAGAGAACTTAGCTGGGGCAGCAAACAGCTCTCCTCCAGCAGCGGTCTGGTGCCAAGATGGCCCGGGGACTGAGTAACGACGGTGGGGCAGACTGCAATGCTGACTGTGTTGTAATTGTTACAGTTTTAGCAGAGCTTTTTAAAAAAAATTCTTCTTGAGAATACAATGAATCTTCTAATAATCTAAAGAATTTTAAAAAATAGGTGGGGGCCTCTGCTAGAGCCAGATTTAGTGGAGAGGAAAAACCCTTCCCAAAAAACAAAAGGTTGACCTCTGTCCGGCGTAAATGCAGCACATTATCATCAAGATCTTGCCACCTGGAACCATGGTTCAGACACAAAGGGCAATTTATTCAGCTTACTTCTTCCTGCCCACTCCCAAAAGGCATCAATTCTGGTTCAAGTTCCCTGGATACATCAGGGGCGTATGCCTTCCACTTTCCAAATCCTATTGTTTCCCCAGTTACCTCTAAGACCTTACATCCTTATTGAAGAACACGGAAAGGTTGACCAAATATCGTGATCTTCAAATGTGTACCTGTACGTTTATGTCATAGTCACCCAAAGAGTCTGAAATGCGGCACTTGGGTGCAGTCTCAAAAATGACAGAATGATCTCTGTTCGTTTCCAAGGCAAACCATTCAATATCATGGCAATCCAAGTCTATGCCCCAACCACTAATGCTGAAGAAGCTGAAGTTGAATGGTTCTATAAAGACCTACAAGACCTTCTAGAACTAACACCCCCCAAAAATGTCCTTTTCATTACAGGGGACTTGAATGCAAAAGTCGGAAGCCAAGAGATACCTGGAGTAACAGTCAAGTCTGGCCTTGAAGTACAAAATGAAGCAGGGCAAAGGCTAACAAAGTAGGGAAAACCATTAGACCATTCAGGTATGACCTAAATCAAATCCCTTATGATTATACAGTGGAAGTGACAGATAGATTCAAGGATTAGATGCGACAGACAGAGTGCTTGAAGAACTATGGATGGAGGTTTGTGACACTGTACAGGAGGCAGTGATCAAGACCATTCCCAAGAAAAAGAAGTGCAAAAACGCAAAGCAGGTGTCTGAGGAGGCCTTACAAATTGCTGAGAAAAGAAGTGAAAGGCAAAGGAGAAAAGGAAAGATATACCCATTTGAATGCAGAGTTCCAAAGAATAGCAAGGAGAGATAAGAAAGCCTCCCTCAGTGATCAATGCAAAGAAATAGAGGAAATCAATAGATTGGAAAAGGTTAGAGATCTCTTCAAGAAAATTAGAGATACCAAGGGAACATCCATGCAAAAATGGGTACAATAAAGGACACTGTCACTCTGCTTATTTAACTTATATGCAGAGTACATCATGAAAAATGCTGGGCTGGAAGAAGCACAAGCTGGAATCAAGATTGCCGGGAGAAATATCAATAACCTCAGATATGCAGATGACACCACCCTTATGGCAGAAAGTGAAGAAGAACTAAAGAGCCTCTTGATGAAAGTGAAAGAGGAGAGTAAAAAAGTTGGCTTAAAGCTCAACATTCAGAAAACGAAGATCATGGCATCCGGTCCCATCACTTCATGGGAAATAGATGGGGAAACAGTAGAAACAGTGTCAGACTTTATTTTTCTGAGCTCCAAAATCACTGCAGATGGTGACTGCAGCCACGAAATTAAAAGACGCTTACTCCTTGGAAGGAAAGTTATGACTTACCTAGGCAGCATAGTAAAAAGCAAAGACATTACTTTGTCAACAAAGGTCCATCTAGTCAAGGCTGTGGCTTTTCCAGTGGTCACGTATGGATGTGAGAGTTGGACTGTGAAGAAAGCTGAGCACCAAAGAATTGATGCTTTTGAACTGTGGTGTTAGAGAAGACTCTTGAGAGTCCCTTGGACTATAAGGAGATCCAACCAGTCCATCCTAAAGGAGATCAGTCCTGGGTGTTCATTGGTAGGACTGATGTTGAAGCTGAAACTCCAGTACTTTGGCCACCTGATTCGAAGAGCTGACTCATTTGAAAAGACCCTGATGCTGGGAAAGATTGAGTGCAGGAGGAGAAGGGGACGACAGAGGATGAGATGATTGGATGGCATCACCGACACAATGGACATGGGTTTGGGTGGGCTCCAGGAATTGGTGATGGACAGGAAGGTCTGGCGTGCTGTGGTTCATGGGGTCACAAAGAGTCAGACATGACTGAGAAACTGAACTAAAAAGACAGAAATGGTATGGAACTAACAGAAGCAGAAGATATTAAGAAGAGGTGACACAGAAGAACTATATAGAAAAGATCTTCATGACCCAGATAACCACAATCGTGTGATCACTCACCTAGAGCCAGACATCCTGGAATGCAAAGTCAAGTGGGCCTTAGGAAGCATCACTACGAACAAAGCTAGTGGAGGTGATGGAATTCCAGTTGAGCTAATTCAAATCCTGAAAGATGATGCTATGAAAGTGCTGCACTCAATATGCCAGCAAGTTTGGAAAACTCAGCAGTGGCCACAGGACTGGAAGAGGTCAGTTTTCATTCCAATCCCAAAGAAAGGCAATGCCAAAGAATGCTCAAACTACCACACGATTGTACTCATCTCACACATAGCAAAGTAATACTCAAAATTCTCTAAGCCAGGTTTCAACAGTACATGAACTGTGAAATTCCAGATGTTCAAACTGGTTTGAGAAGTCAAAGGAACCAGAGATCAAATTGCCAACATCTGTTGGATCATCAAAACAGCAAGAGAGTTCCAGAAAAACATCTATTTCTGTTTCACTGACTATGCCAAAGCCTGTGACTGTGTGGATCACAACAAACTGTGGAAAATTCTTAAAGAGATGGGAATACCAGACCACCTGACCTGCCCCCTGAGAAATCTGTATGCTGGTAAAGAACCAACTGCATAAAAAAGGATGCAGTTAGAACCGGACATGGGACAATGGATTGGTTCCAAATTGAGAAAGGAGTATGTCAAGGCTGTATATTGTCACCCTGCTTATTTAATTTATATGCAGAGTACATCATGTGAAATGCTGGGCTGGATAAAGTGCAAGCTGGAATCAAGATTGCCGGGAGAAATATCAATAATCTCAGATATGCAGATGACACCACCGTTATGGCAGAAAGCGAAGAAGAACTAAAGAGCCTATTGATGAATGTCAAAAAGGAGAGTGAAAAAGTTGGCTTAAAACTCAACATTCAGAAAACTAAGATCATGGCATCTGGTCCCAACACTTTGTGGCAAATAGATGGGGAAACAATGGAAACAGTGAGAGACTTAATTTTCTTGGGCTCCAAAATCACTGCAGATGGTGGCTGCAGCCATAAAATTAAAAGATGCTTGCTCTTTGAAACAAAAGCTATGACCAACCTAGACAGCATATTAAAAAGCAGAGACATTACTTTGCCAACAAAGGTCCATCTAGTCAAAGCTATGGTTTTTCCTGTAGTCATGTATGGATGTGAGAGTTGGACTATAAAGAAATCTGAGTGCCAAAGAATTGATGCTTTTGAACTGTGGTGTTGAAGACTCTTAAGAGTCCCTTAGACTGCAAGGATGTCAAACCAGTCCATCCTAAAGGAAATCAGTCCTGAATATTCACTGGAAGGACTGATGCTGAAACTGAAACTCCAGTACTTTGGCCGCCTAATATGAAGGACTGACTCATTGGAAAAGACCCTGATAATGGGAAAGATTGAAGACAGGAGGAGAAGGGAATGAAAGAGGATGAGATGGTTGGATGGCATAATTGACTGGATGGACATGAGTTCGAGCAAGCTCCAGAGCTGGTGATGGACAGGGAGGCCTGGCGTGCTGCGGTTCATGGGGTCTCAAAGAGTTGAACATGGCCTAGAGACTGAACTGAACTGAACTGTCAGGGGGACTATGAGCAGTGCGTTATTTCCTTCAGGGGCTTTCCTGTTGGCTCAGTCTGTAAAGAATCTGCTTGTAATGCAGGAGACCGCCTGCAGTGCAGAAGAATCAGGTTTGATCCTGGGTCAGAAATATCCCCTTGAGAAGAAAAGGCAACCTACTCCAGTATTCTTGCCTGGGAAGTCTCATGGATAGAGGAGCCATATTTTTTTCAAGTTAAATTTTGTGCAAAAATGCACTAAATGAAAGGGATGAACACAGGAACATCTCAGCTGAAACGCAGGGCAGCTCCTTCTTGTTTGCTGGACACACCGTCCCCACGGACAGTGCCTGTGGGGTGCAGAGTCCTCTGACCGTGAGAGTTTTTAAAGGAGAGGGAAAAAACTCAGGCCTCACGAAGTGTGGAGAAGGACAAGAAGGGCAGCATAAAAACACACCTGGAAACGTGCCGCGGTGGAGAAGGCATCTGGATTCTGATGTGGACTAAGTGTCTCTGCTAAGAGTCCAGGTCTTTGGAATTTGCTGCCCCGACAGAATTCTCATTAGGGACCAGTGACGAAGAGATGAAACTTGGTGCCAGAAGGCCTGTGTTCAAAGTCTCGCTCTCCCACTTGCCAACTGTGCCACATTCAGCAAACTACTCACCCCCTCGGACTATTACAGTAGTTCCGTATCGGGAGATGGAGATAAGCAGCGGGGATACGCAGGGAGTGTAAGCGACTTGGCCAAGGTCGTTCTTAAGCAGGAGATGTTGAGTTTCAAATTCTAGCTCTTCTGACTTTTTAAATGCACCACTAATTTTTTCTAATCACAAGACTTTGCTGCAGATTGACGAATGATGTAAATCTTGAGAAAAAGAGAGGGAGAAAGGGAAAAAGGGATGACGGCAGAAAAGCAGGAAGGAAGGGGAGAAGGAAATAGATTCTCCAATATAGATACATAGACATTTGCTAAACACAAATAACCTAGAATCTGTTTGAAATGCCCATCATCAGTCATTCATGGGATTAAAGGAGCCATACATTTCCTTTTCTTGATGGGATGATTCTTTTGACTTTTGCCAAACTTTTGTGATCACTGAGATGATAAGAAACAAAAAAACTGGCAATAAATTAAACGCAGCAGCAGCAGGTTCAAATTTTACAAATAAATTGATTGAGATAATGTGCTATATCCTCGAGTTATTCATTGGTTAAACCAGGGAGGTCGTCACTGCTGAACAGATGCCAGTAGGGAAAGGAATTCCAACCACTAAACCCCGGTCTGCCACGTGCCTGGGGGAGGCATGCAGGATAGCTGACAAAATTAATATTCATAAACTTTTGTTGCCAATTAATTAACAGGATTAACTGCATCAGAGAGCAAGGTCTGAAGGAAACAGGACAAAAGATAGATGATGAATTGATAGAGGTGCTGGGCACATAAAGAAAGAAGGTCAAGCGAGATATTCAAGCCAGGAGCCAGCAGTGTGCATTGTGTTCAAGGCAACCTCACGCACAAAAGCAGAAGTGAAAGGTGGACCCTAACCTGACCGCAACCACCCACGTCTGGGCTCCTGGCCAGGGCAAAGCCGTCAGCGACATCGACGACGCAGTCCGTTCCCGCAACCACCCACGTCTGGGCTCCTGGCCAGGGCAAAGCCGTCAGTGACATCGACACGATGCAGTCCGTTCCGCGCAGTTTTCCTACATTGAAGAGCCTAGATGAAAGGGTGGGGTGCTTACAAGCCCTCCTTCATAATGGAAATAGCCAATAGGAAGTTACCTAACAAAACACTCACCAAGGGATGAAGTCAACGTGAAGTGCCTTGCATCTTCAAGTTTCATCCTAAAGAAGTACGGCTCACTTCGTTTTTGAAGGTAATTTTAATGAATTCTTTCCAAAAAATGATAGGGCCTGGCTTTCCAAATTTACTTGGGAGGAGACAGGCCTCAAACAAGTAATTCCCAGTATTATTAATATTACCATGCTCACATAAATCCGATGACAATAGAAGCGCTTGTTCATTGGGAGAGATCTTAACATTAAAACTAGAGCTCATATTTGGCCGACTTCGGTAGGTCAACCAAGAATAGAGATTGGCTTACATATCTTTCCATTCTTAGGGAAGGTGAAGATATGGATCTAGACACTTGATTTTCTTAGCTCAGGGAGCACTGTAGGCTAAACTGCTTTGGCCCTGAGGGACTCTTTGCTGTTGGCAGCCCTGGGCAGCGTGAGGTTTTTAAAATTCATTTCTGATGCACTGTTGACATGGCCTTTTTTAAGGGTTTAAAATTGTCCTGGTCACTGCCGTGGCCCTCAAAGAGTTCTGTTCTCACTCACTCCTGGGTCTTGCTCCTTCTCTTGTTTTCCTAACTTCACACTGAGCTCTGTCTCCCAAGTGGGATGTTTATCTCCAAGCCTGAGCAGGAAAGGAATGTATGAAAATCTAGACACAGGGGAAGCCAGGAGCACCTGCGATGCTTCAGAGCTAGCTACCTACGGACATGCCCTCATACCCACGGCCTCACTGGGGAAGAGAAGGGCATGGACCGGGGTAACGCAAAAGGGTCCTGCCGAAGACAGCCAGGTGTGCCCTCTGATGGAGCATGTGCAGGAGCTCAAATCGCTGGGGTCTCAGATGGCAAAGTGTCTGCCTGCAATGCGGGGCACCTGGGTTCCATCCCTGGGTCAGGAAGATCCCCTGGAGAAGGAAATGGCAACCCACTCCAGAATTCTTGCCTAGAAAATTCCATGGACAGAGAAGCCTGGGGGGCTACAGTCCATGGGGTCACAAAGAGTTGGACACGATTGATCGACCTCACTTTCACTTTCTGTGCAGAAGGGAATGTGGTCGAGTAATGCAGTCAGCTGAATCACACAAAACTCAGGGTGAGATGGAAGCCGTCTTTCTAGAAAGAAGGAAGACAATGAACGGACTGTATCCCCTCTTCCCGTCTGTCCTTTGAGACCTAAGCAAGCACACGGGGCTAGATGACAGCTAGAAGCCAAAGCTCCACGCTCCATTACGGAAGTTACTTATCCGGTCTCAGAATGTTCACATTTGCTCTTAGGGTGATGACTGGAGACATAATACGCCCTTGGTTTAAACTCTGTCTAAAGTCATGCACGCCTGCTCTCCATGAATGTGGTTTCTCCCTCAAAACTGATGACTTCTTTCTCTATGATTTGGCTTTCCTCTGACCCTCATGGACAGAGGAGGGGACCCAGCAAACAGCTACTAATTCAGTGCATAATTCAGCACAGATTTATGAAGTACGTGCTCCGTGCCAGCCACAGCTCTAGACTGGGGTGTGGCAGTGAGCAAGGAATCCCAAATCCCGCCCTAGGGGAGCTGACTTCTTCTCAGGGTGGTGGGGATCAAGGAAGTTTGAGAGATGTTAAACACACAAGCAAAGTGAATGAGAATTTTTAAGGTCCTGTGCTAGAGAGGGCCTGGGGGTTCTGGGGTCGGGAGTCCCATTTTATGTGGCTGGACAGGGTAGCCTGTCTAGGAGGAGACTGAGCTGTGATGTGAGTTATAAGAGGAAACCAACCATTCCAAGATCACATGGCAATGTTCCACACAAAAGAAACAGTTGGTGCAAAACCTCTGAGCTGGGAACAAGACTGGTTGGGTCAAGGGATAAACAGAGAAGACCAGGAAGAGGAGAGACAAAAATAACCAGAAAGAGAAGAGGGGAGGGGGACCAGGCAGGAGAGAGCTGCTGGACGAGATCAGGCTGGAGAAGGATTCTAATTTTTTAATAAACGCAATGAGGAGGCACTGGAAGACTTTAATTGCAGGAGTGGTATAGTCTGTTTTGCAATTTAAAGCTATCCTCCCAACTGTTGCTTAGAGAATGGAGGAACATTCTCCGCAGCCTATAAGCACAGCTGATGGGAACAGAAACAGAAATGGTCATCTATACACCGTGTCTCTTGTCCCTAAGGAACTGGACTTCGGTACAAAGGGTCAGTCAGTGCTCAGCCAGTCTCTCCGTGGGGTTAATGCTCTAACAGATGTGGTTGGGGCCAAGAGGACTGAGAAGGGGCCCCCTGGGTTCTTCCCTCTTCTGAGTCTCAAGTGAATGCTTATCTTCTACCAGAGTCAGGAGCTCAGCCGAACTGGGGACAGCTGAGCTGCCAGAAGTCAAAGCAGCCGCTTAAGACAATGAACCAAAGCGAACGAAACAATGGAGTCTCCTTCACCTACTGCGATGAAACACGTAAGCAAGAGGCTAAACTAGAGAAGGCACCAACCGCATTCTGCTCCACTTCCCCCAGGCAGTGGCACTGATCAAGACCCCGGAGCTCAATGCAGGTGTCAGGGGGTCTGAGTCTCTCACTGCTGGGGGTGCACTAAGCCAAAGCCCCCTGCAGTTGAGTGGACCTGGGCTGGGAGGAGACAGAAGTGCAAGGGCTATGGGTGGAAAAGTACTGAGGACCGAGTCACAGTGGAGAAAAGTGCCTTCAAGTTTCTCCTCTCCTCTGCAAGGTGATCCTGGCACAGGCTTGCAGGGAAAGCCTCTGCTGAGGCCACCATTAAACAGGCCTCCAGATTGGGGTGCCTAGGCTAAGGCACGCAGCTGTGCATAAGAGCATGGCAACCGGGAGGCTGAGTGCTTAAGTGCAGCCCCTTTCAGAGGAGGTGATGCCCTGACTGCCCCCCAAGTCCAGTGGGAGGAGGGCAGCTTTCCCCCAAGCCCTAAAGCCTCTGTAGTTGCCTGTGGTCAAGTCAGAAAAAGGACACACAAGATTGTAGCCAGAGCCAGCTTCCAAGCAGCCAGCCTTCACCATTCCTATAAACCCCTCTGTTTCCCACAGTAAATTTAGCAGTTTCTGTGGCTTGTACCTGTATCCTAACTGTAAGAACCAAAATTCAGTTTTAGTCCCTCAGTCGTGTCTGACTCTTTGTGGCCCATGGACTGTAGCCCACCAGGCTCTTCTGTCCATGGGATTCTCCAGGCAAGAACACCGGAGTGGATGGCCACCGCCTTCTCCAGGGGATTTTCACGAGCCAGGGATCGAACCTGGGTCTCTTGCATTGCAGGCAGATTCTTTATGAGTCACCAGGGAAGCCCAAAAAATGGACCCAAAGTGACAGAGTCAAGTAACATGCTGTCTTGAGGGATTCAGTTCAGTTCAGTTCAGTCGCTCAGTCATGTCCAATTCTTTGCGACCCCGTGAATCGCAGCACGCCAGGCCTCCCTGTCCATCACCAACTCCCGGAGTTCACTCAAACTCACGTCCATTGAGTCAGTGATGCCATCCAGCCATCTCATCCTCTGTCGTCCCCTTCTCCTCCTGCCCCCAATCCCTCCCAGCATCAGAGTCTTTTCCAATGAGTCAACTCTTCACATGAGGTGGCCAAAGTACTGGAGTTTCAGCCTCAGCATCAGTCCTTCCAGAGAACACCCAGGGACACCATCGGACCCTGCTTCTATCACCAGTCACATCCACAACTGGGTATTGTTTTTGCTTTGGCTCCATCCCTTCATTCTTTCTGGAGTTATTTCCAGAACATATTGGGCACCTACTGACCTGGGGAGTTCCTCTTTCAGTATCCTATCATTTTGCCTTTTCATACTGTTCATGGGGTTCTCAAGGCAAGAATACTGAAGTGGTTTGCCATTCCATTCTCCAGTGGACCACATTCTGTCAGATCTCTCCACCATGACCCGCCCATCTTGGGTGGCCCCACGGGCATGGCTTAGTTTCATTGAGTTAGACAAGGCTGTGGTCCGTGTGTGATTGGGATGGTGACAAGTGAAAATACTAGACAAATACGCACCATTGCCCACAGAAAGAGTATGTGTGGGGATACCTTGCAGACTCTGGACTGGGACAAGAGCTTGAGGTTGTAGAATATGAATGGTGATTCAAAGAGCTCAGCCCAGGAGCAGGAGCTGGAGAACATGAAATGTGAGCAGAGTGGCCTGTCTCTGGGTCACCTGCTGGCCTATTGCTGGTGTAACAAGAATGCTAACAGATGGGAAGGGAAGGAAGACAGAAGAGACAGGAGCCCCCGACTATCTCCAAACTCACCACTTCCCTCTCGCCTCTCCTCTGCTCTGCTCTGTTGCCAGACGAGTCCATGCCTCGGTCCCCTAGATCTGCACCCCGGGCCTGAACCACTCTTCCCTCCAGCCCTTACACAATGGAGTCCCCATTTAGTCAAATCTCTGCTCCCCACACCTCCTTTTCCCCATGGCTTTTTCTGAGCATCGCCCCAGAATGGCAGCTCTACCACTTTCTGTCCCCTAACACAGCCTTGTTTTTTTCTCCTCTTTAGCATTTATCACCATCTGACAGTTGCGTGATTGATTGTTCTTTGTCTTCCTAACCCCACACTAGAATAGAAGCTCAATGAACGTAAGGACTAAGATCCCAAAGCACTGCATTCTCAAAGCCTGGAATCGCCCCCAGTAAGGAGTGGTGCTCCAGAAATATTAATCGCATGAATGAATGAACGAGTAAAGGGTGTAATAAAGGAGAGAGAAAAAGAGGAATAAGGGAAATAAAATATGGCCTCTAATTAAAGCAGCAAAAATTGATTACAAAACGTAAACATGTTAATTGGAAAAATCCGTATGTTTTATATTTAAAATTGGATCCCTTTGTTTTTTTTGATTCATTCATCATTCCTCTAACAAATATTTGAATCATAAGAATGTCCTGCAGGCTTGGGCAGGGCACCAGAGCAAGAAGGACCCTTGGGGGAGTTGTGATTTAGCAACCAAGACGGAAGTATTTCAGCATCTTCCCAACTAAACCACCGTATCCGTTTATCAGCCAAATGTCAGTCCTGCCTCTAGAAATCAGGCAGAAGGAGGACCAAGGAAGGCAGGCGATCCTCTTTGGGCAGGCTTTGTTTTTTTTTCCCCCTCTTTGGGGAGGAGCATTCTCCCTAGAGACTAATACCCAAATCTAATTGGGTAAAAGCATGTCACATGACCATGGTTATCCCTTGGGGCAACCTTTTGAGTGTTCCAGACCTCTGTAATCAAGGCTGCAAGGGGAAAACGGGGACTATAGGTGGCTTTGGAAAGCCAATTCCCAGTTTCCGCTTCAGGTTGCCATCACAGCTTGGAAAGGACAGAATAAAAGGCTGAGTCACCCGCTCTAGAGGTGGGCAAATTGAGAATGAGGATCTCAGAAAGCAAAAAGCCCAGCTTAAGGTAATGCATTGTATTTTGAACCCTGAATGTTTGACAATACATTTCACGGCTCATTTCCTGCTCCTAGTGAGCACTAGTAAACACTCAGAGAGCGAATTCACATTTTTCATGTCAAATATCCTTATGGCCCCCTCCCCTCCTCCAGCTTGTCACCGGTTAAACAGACCCTATGAGGACAGTCTGTTCACACTATAATCTCTTGCGACACTAAACCTTAATCTGTCTTACAATTTCTATTGTTTTTCACTAAAAGGTTATTCCAGAAATATTTTATAGAGCACATTCATTTTCCTGGCCAAGAATAAATTGTATAATCAGAGTCACGCTAACCAATGCTAGCTCTCCCTTCTCAATCCAAATTTAAGAATTTCATGCGGATTACTCATTGCCATCTATCTAGCTAATTCAGTGTCATTATTTTTCTCTGAATTCCGCCTTCTTTGAAATGAGCTTATCTCATAATAAGAGATTGAAGGAGGAAGGACAGGGCTGGTGGAGTTCACGTCACTGGTCTACACATCCACTCCCAAGCCTGGAATTAAGAAGCTGTCAGTGGCTTCCACTAGAAGGGAGAATCTATTTTTTAGGAAAGAATTGCAGCTTGCCATTTAATTTTATTGTTTAAATCACAAAAGAGTCTGACTTTGCAAGCTGTGGTTTCTCTAAATCTTTGGTTTGCACCACCCTCCCTAAAGCTAAGAAAGCTAGAAAGCTAAGTTGCTCAGCCATGTCCAACTCTTTGCAACCCCGTGGACTATATGTAGCCCACCAGGCTCCTCCGTCCATGGGATTCTCCAGGCAAGAATACTGGAGTGGGTTGCCATTTCCTTCTCCAGGGGATCTTCCTGACCCAGGGATCGAACCCAGGTCTCCCGCATTGCAGGCAGACGCTTTAACCTCTGAGCCACCAGGGAAGCCCTCACCCTAACCCCGGCCTAAATCTCAGTTACCACCCAGGTCACAGTTCATGTTCCTTCCCTTCGTACGCCCTCTCTGTTCCCAAGACTGAGCCAGGAACACTGTCTGAATCTCCTCGCCCTCCACTCTCATTTCTAACATCCCATCAAGGGCACGCCATAGTATCTCTGCAGTGCTGTCTCAAACACTAGAATGCAAGCTACATACATAATCTGGAAATTTTTAGTAGCTGTGCTTAAAAAAGAGTACAGAGAAACAGGCAGAAGTAATTCTTATTAATATATTAATAAAATAATATATTTTACTGTCCAGGGAAGCCAGAGTGTATCTAAATAATACCATTCTGACACACAATCAATGTAAAAACAGCATTGGGATATTACGCACCCCTTATGTAAATGCAGCATGTATTTCAGGCTTACAGCACTTCTCAGTTCACCCCAGCCACATGCCAAGTGGGTGACAGTCATGCGTGGCCAGTGCCTTCTCTGCTGGGCGACACACTTCTACAGCATTTGGCTGTCCTCCTGCGTTTCTTCTGCATTGCACTCAAGGGTGGAGGTTATATTTATTTCACCATCGTTACCCCTAGCATCCAGCACATAGCAGAAACTTAATAAATGCTTGATGAAAACATGATTGAACAAGCCCATCTCTGACACTATTTAACGATGTGACTTTGGGTTAGTTGATTTCTCTGGAGCTCCTACCTTATTAAGGAAGAGGATATCATAGTCTGTGATTGCCAAGGTCCCCATAAATGTAAATATTCTGGGTCACTTAATTCAGTCCTCTCTCTCTCTCTCTCATCTTAAGTGTCTAAATGCATGCCCTTGATTTCCATCGTGTTTCAAGGCCAGGGTATACCTGAATTTACCGTGCTCCACTTTTTTGCATTTTTCCCTATTGGTCTTTGAATCTTGGAGACATTGTAGGATTATGATATTGTTTCCTTTTATAAAATAGTGTTCATTGTTTTCCTTTGATTATAAACTATCTTCATAATAGAAAATTTGGATACACAGAAAAGTACTCAGTAAACAAATTGCTTGTATAGCTATTTGATACTACACAGAGATAACACAGCTAATATTTGTGTGTCTATCCTTCTGGTATTTTCTCTATTTAGTAGGAGTAATATGTATATCAATACATATTTAGTTCTTTTTTTTTTAGCAAAATGAGGGTCATAATATATATATACTTTTTCAAATAATTCTTTAAATTGTTATTTAACAATATTTGGGAATGCACACTCAAGTCATCAAGTATTATTTTAAAGTGTAGTTTGCTGGATATAATATATAGCATCATTTGACTACATGGGGTTGCCACCTTAAAGAGGTGAAGGAGCAAACCATGTGTATATTTGGGGATGATGTTTACCAGGGAATAAAACAGCAAATGCAGATGCTGAGAGGTAGGATCAAGCCCAGCATGCCAAAATGGCTGAAGATGAAGCAAGGGAAAAAGGTGCAGAAAATGAGATCAGAGACGGAAGCCCAGATTGTGGAGCTTTCCTCTGAGGCATAAGGGAAGCCACAGTAGGGTTTTCAGCATCACACGTGGTGGTGACGTGGGGCGGTACTTGTTTCCAGCGAGTAGAGTTCAGGGATGCTGCTAAACATCCCACAATATCCAAGACAGTCCTTAACAACAAAGAATTATCTGCACACAAATGTCAATAGGACCAAGATCAAAAAAGCTTGCTCTGTAGAAAGATAAGAACAGTAACCAGAAGATCAGCTTAGAGCACGCTGAAAGGAAAAATCTGGCTTGAGAAGTGGTGTCTGGATGCAGGCAGCGGTGGTGGAGATGCAGATGAGTAGTCAGATTCTGCACAATTCTGCAGCTGCCGAGTTATCAGGATCTGACGATGGACTGGATAAGGAGCGGGAGAGAAAGAGAGGAACCAGGATTGACCTATGTTTGAGGTCTGGGCAGTTTAAAAGATGGAATTTCCATTGACTTGGATGGAGGAGCATCCAAAGGAGGTTTAGGGAAAAGATTAGGAGTGTGGAGAGCAGAGGTTTCAG
Organism: Bos javanicus; assembly: GCF_032452875.1. Lineage (NCBI taxonomy): Eukaryota > Metazoa > Chordata > Mammalia > Artiodactyla > Bovidae > Bos > Bos javanicus. The sequence goes on along the minus strand of NC_083880.1, from coordinate 80,384,185 downwards.
AGAGGGACTCAAGGGGGCTTGAAGACTGGTCAGAAGTGAGAAGTGAAGAAGAAAGAGCAGTGAAGGGGACTGCAGGTGTGTGGCCTGGGCTACTAGTCGGGTAGAGAAGCCCAGGAGAGGGTCCAGTCTCCACCCAGAAGATGGCAGGTGTGGCTTTACACAGACTGAGCTGGGGCGCATTCAATGGTAACAGCAACAGCCACTCCATCCCCCTCACCTGTCCCTTTGAGAACCAACTAAGATCATGGAGGAAAACCACACTGTAAAGTTAGGGTCTCATATGCAAGCTGTTTTCATAGTCACATTACTTAATAGGTCTTTGGCTCCTGTACCCAACTTCCTGGGAAACCAGAATCATGTCCTGTCACATTCTGCCCTTCAAGCTTCTGGGGAGAGTTGACTCTGCCAGCAGGAAAAACGCATATTTATTTAGGCTGTTTAGAAATTAAGTTTATAGCAATTGAACTTCCCTTTATTTGGCCTCAGAGCACATTAACGCTCTTTGAACTACACTGTTAAGAACACTTTAAGGGTTATTTTTACATCAGTAAAAGGATTTCAAACCCAGAGAGTACACAGGATGCATCGTTCTAGGAAGACCCACCCTAGATAATGCTGGACTAATGTTCCTGTACGTGATACATGGGCCTATGGCTGTTATTCATTGAGTCACACTGATAACTCCGCAATAATACGTTTTTCGGTCATTCTCTTTCCATGTAAATACCTCCTATGAGGTATGTTATGCTGCTGCTGCTGCTGCTAAGTCACTTCAGTCGTGTCTGACTCTGCGACCCCATAGACGGCAGCCCACCAGGCTCCCCCGTCCCTGGGATTCTCCAGGCAAGAACACTGGAGTGGGTTGCCATTTCCTTCTCCAGTGAGGCTTAGAGAAAGGAAGTAACACACATAAGGACATCAGGGAGAAGACAACCGCAAGTTGGGGAAAAGATGGATTGTGAAGAAAGAGATCCTAAAGATCATTTGTTTGTCAAACCCTCTACTTTATGGATGAGGCCACTGAGGTCCCCGTGAGGCTACGTGACTCAGCCAAGGCTCTATAACTAAAAGGCAGAAGAGGCAGCCATGGACAAGAATTAAAGACAGAAAATGTAATTCTGTGTACTTGAAATCTACAAACAGCTCAGTACCAAAGGACACCAGGGGAAGAGAGGGAAAGCCAGCCGAGTGATGGGGTTGGACAGGCGCGAAGGTTCCAGACGTGTGAATCGTCTAGTGCCTATCTTCAGTATTTCCCAGAGCGTGCTCTGCAAACACCAGCTCCCCTCGAGCTTACTGAGTGTTCCATGAATGTCTCCAGTGGTTGTGAAGATTTGAGAAATGAAGGAATCCTAGAGCTTGCAATGGACATATGACTCTCCTGGGGAGACAGCTGGAATACATAGGAGCTCCCCAAACTTATCTGACCCGCAAATCTGTGTCCTTGTGTGGATACATCTGTGTCCTTCACGTGGAACTAGCATTCCGGGGGAACACCAGTTTAAGACAGGCTGTTCTGAAGAACATTAATTAATTTATTAATTTGGCCGCATCAGGTCAGCATGTGGGATTAGTTCCCTGACCAGGGATCCGACCCATGCCCCAGGCTTTGGGAGGGCAGAGTCTTAGCCCCTGAACCTCCAGGGAAATCCCAGAGGGCAGTTTTAAATGACGATTTGAAATGGGAGTGAGAATGTTGGGCTCACTTTTTAAAAAATTGGTAATTGGCTTAAAAATCTGATTTTGTCAGCATTTTCCTTTTTATTCCCCCCTGGTTTGTTGTACTATTTCACACCTTCTTCTTGCCGTAGGTGTTTGATAAGGGATTGTGTGAGTGATGGGGGAAAAGACGAAAGGATTTTTAAAGTTTCAGAAACTCCTGGGAGGCACTGTGGAGCTAAAGTCTCTGTATCTGTTTGCTTGTTTATTTCTCAATATAGAAAGATACCAAATATAGACTTGAACTCAAATCTGTAATCTCTTCTCTCGGGCCCAACTCACGCATGAACCTCAGACAGTAAAGAATCTGCCTGTAATGCAGGAGACCTGGGTTCCATCCCTGGGTCGGGAGGATCCCCTGAAGGAGGGCATGGCAACCCACTCCAGTATTCCTGCCTGGAGAATCCCACGGACAGAGGAGTCTTGTGGGCTATAGTCCGTGGGGTCGCAGAGTCAGACAGACTGAAGCAACAGAGCACTCACACATGCCTGGTAGTTCTATTTTTAGTTTTTCGAGGAACATCCATATTGTTTTCCATAGTGACTGCACCAATTTACACTCTCACCAACAGTGCACAAGGGTTCCCTCTTCAGCGTATCATTGCGAATACTTGTTACCTCTTGTCTTTTTGACAATAACTACCCTGCTGCTGCTGAGTCACTTCAGTCGTGTCCGACTCTGTGTAACTACCCTAACAGGCGTGAATTGGTAGCACACTGAGGGTTTTGCGTTTCTCTGATGATCTGGGATTTTGAGCCCCTTTTCACATACCTGTTGGCTTCCGATGACTATTTTTGATCATCTATCACACACGTTATGATCAGTTCTGAGTATCTGCTAAACAAGAAAACTAAAAAGTAATAGTCCCAGGGAGTTCACAGAGGAGTGGAGAGGAAGACAGCAAGCAATGAAGCAACGTATGGTGACAAATTCTGACAATCATATAAAGGAAATAAACAGGATTCTGAAAGGGAGTTGATTCTAGAATTTGACTCTACTTTGGATGTTTGACCACTGACAGCATTCAAGGGCCACAGTTCTTCCTTCCTCCCCTGCTCTGAGTCTGAACAAACTAATGAGAAGTTTGAGGTGCTCCTTCACTTAATGTTGGTGCATGCTAAGTCTCTTCAGTGTCCGACTCTTTGCAACCTCATGGACTGTAGCCAGCCAGGCTCCTCTGTCCAGGCAAGAATACTGGAATGGGTTTCCATGCCCTCTTCCAGGGGACCTTCCCATCCCAGGGATCGAACCTGAGTCTCATGTCTCCTGCACCGGCAGGTGGGGTTTGTTAACCACTTGCGCCCCCTGGGAAGCCCCTTAGTGCTGGTAGGAAGTTCAAACCGTGCAAGGCATGCTACAGTCCACGGGGTCACAATGAGTCGACACACAACTGAGAGACTAAGCACGTAATTGGAGGGAAATTGTTTTACAGTGTCGCACTGGTTTCTGCCAAACGATGCAAATCAGTCATAACTGTATATATATCCCATCCTCTCGAACCTCCCTCCCCTCCTCTCAATCCAACCCTTCTAGGTCATCACAGAGCACCAGGCTGAGCTCCCTGTGTTATACAGCAGCTCCTATGGACTGCAGCCCACCAGGCTCCTCCGTCCATGGGATTTTTCAGGCGAGAATACTGGCGTGGGTTGCCATTTCCTCCTCCAGGGGAATCTTCCCAACCCAGGGATAAACCTGTGTCCTGCATTGCAGGAAGATTCTTCACCCTCTGAGCCACTGGGGAAGCCCTAGCTGCCCAGTCAGTCAGTCAGTTACTTCAGTCACTCAGTTGCTCAGTCGTGTCCGACTCTTTGTGACCCCATGGACTGCAGCATGACAGGCCTCCCTGTCCATCACCAGCTCCCGGGGCTTGCTCAAACTCATGTCCATCATGTCGGTGAGGCCATCCAACCATCTCATCCTCTGATGTCCCTTTCTCCTCTTGCCTTCAGTCTTTCCCAGGATCAGGGTCTTTTCCATCGGGTCAGTTCTTTGCACCAGGCGGCCAAAGTTTGGCGCTTCAGCATCAGTCCTTCCAGTGAATATTCAGGACTGACTCCCTTCAGGATGGACTGGTTTGATCTCCTTGCAGTCCAAGGGACTCTCAAGAGTCTTTTCCAACACCACAGTTCAAAAGCATCAATTCTTCAGTGCTCAGCTTTCTTTATGGTACAACTCTCACATCCATACATGACTACTGGAAAAACCATAGCTTTGACTACACGGACCTTTGTCGGCAAAGTAATGCCTCTGTTTTTTAATAAGCTGTCTAGGTTGGTCATATCTTTTCTTCCAAGGAGCAAGCGTCTTTTAATTCCATGGCTGCAGTCACCATCTGCAGTGATTCTGGAGCCCAAGAAAATAAAGTTTGTCACTGTTTCCATTGTTTTCCCTTCTCTTTGCCATGAAGTGATGGGACTGGATGCCATGATCTTAGTTTTCTGAATGTTGAGTTTTAAGCCAGCTTTTTCCACTCTCCTCTTTCACTTTCATCAAGAGGCTTTTGAGTTCCTCTTCACTTTCTGCCATAAGGGTGGTGTCATCTGCATATCTGAGGTTATTGATATTTCTCCCGGCAATCTTGATTCCAGCTGTGCTTCATCCAGCCTGGCATGTCGCATGATGTACTCTGCAAAGAAGTTAAATAAGCAGGCTGACAATATACAGTCCTTAAGTACTTCTTTTCCTATTTGGCACCAGTCTGTTGATTCATGTCTAGTTCTAACTGTTGCTTCTTGACCTACACACAGATTTCTCAGGAGGCAGGTAAGGTGGTCTGGTACCTCTCTTGAGGTAAGGTAAGGTGGTCTGGTACCTCTGGTTCCCACCTCTTGAAGAATTTTCCACAGTTTGTTGTGGTTCACACAGTCAAAGGCTTTGGTATAGTCAATGAAGCAGAAGTAGGTGTTTTTCTGGAAGTCTCTTGCTTTTTCTGTGAACCAATGGATGTTGGCAATTTGATCTCTGGTTCCTCTGCCCTTTCTCAATGTAGCTTGAACATCTGAAAATTCTTGGTTCGTGTACTTTTGAAGCCTGGCTTGGAGAATTTTGAGCATTACTTTGCTAGCATGTGAGATGAAGAGATGAGTGCAGTTGTGTGGTAGTGTGGACAGTCTTTGGCATTGCCTTTCTTTGGGACTGGAATGAAAACTGACCTTTTCCAGTCCTATGGCCACTGCTGAGTTTTCCAAATTTGCTGGCATATTGAGTGCAGCACTTTCACAGCATCATCTTTTAGGACTTGAAATAGCTCAGCTAGAATTCCATCATCTCCAGCTTCCCACTAGCAATCTCTTTGAAAAATAGCAGCGCATATATCTCAGTGATACTCTCTCAGTTTGTCCCACCCTCTCCTCCCCACTGTGCTGAGTCCACAAGTCTGTTCTTTATGTCTGTGTCCCCACTCCTTCCCTGCAAATAGGTTCGTCAGTACTATTTTTCTATCAGCAGATTACATACATGCGCATTAATATACGTATTTGTTTTTCTCTCTGAGTCACTCCACTCTGTATCACAGCCTCGAGGTCTCAGTCTGGGAGGCCATGGGTGTTTGTTTTCCTCATCTTTGAAAATTATGATGTTCTTTTCAGTTTCTTTTTACTTCTATTTTAATCTGCTTCATCTGGTTGAATGTGGTGACGTGTGTGACCCTGAAAAGTCTGATAGAGAAACCAAGCCTCACTCCTGTAATTATTTTCTAATTATTCCATCAACAATAAAGGTCACCTGGTGGGTGAGCCAAGACAGGTTAGGAGGGCGTGAGGCGTTGAAGTGTGAGCTGAGGCTGTAAACAGGGCCCAGCAGGAGTCCAAGGGCTGGAGACCCTGGCACCAGAGCCTGGCTCTGCCCAGTCCTCGTTTTCCTTAGGTAAAAAAGCAGAGACTTTAATAGTAACTCCCCACTGAGATGGTCATATTGTCATATATAAATGTATCAAATCAACACATCATGCACCGTCAACTACATGGTGTTATCTGTTATTCACATACTCAGTTTTTAGTATGAAAACAATTTTGGTTGAAACTTTATTACAGCTTTATCGTCACGGTGTTTGACATCCTTCTGTGGATCTGTTCAGTCTTTTGTCTTGTTTCTGTTTTTGCATGCATGTGCGTGCGTTTATATACATAAAGTGCAAAGTGACATTACACTCAGGGTGGCAGTGGAAACTCAGACGCAGTGAACAGGCTTGTGGACACAGTGGGGGAAGGAGAGGATGGGATGAACTGGGAAACACACGCGCGCACACACACACACACCAGGGATTTCAGGAGAAACTCCCTGGTAGAGCTGTTGTGAGAATTAAAAGCAATATTTCAAGCAAAGTTCTGCGTAAGCATTCAATAAATATTAAATAACAATAATTGTTTTTAATAATTATTCTGTTTAAAAGAATTGGGAGAGACCAGGAGAGTGTTAAAAGGCAGTCTCTAAAACTAACTGAGCCAGGTTTCCCCAGATCTAGCTGTCATCCTAATACTCCAAGGTCTCCATGCTAATTTAAAACTGAAGCTTGAGAGAGAGAAGTTATTTCAAAACGTTTTCTATAGAGTAGTGATATGAATGGGCACAGAAAGGTTTCCTTTAACAATGTTGTTGATGCTTTCTATAATTTATTTTTAAACTAGGGTAAAGTACCTAGCTAAGCAGAAAAGGACTCTCAGAGTCAGATATTTGAACAGTGTCTGTGGCAGAACGGTAACACGCGTGACGCGCAGTCGCTTTGTAGTCGCGGGCGCTTTAATCGAGCAGACGGCTGTGTTTCTGGCATAGTGGGCGGGTGGGGCATAGCGCACGCCAGGCACTGTTACCCCCTCCCTCCACGCAGTGCACGTGAAGTGCAGGGGCATACCAACCATCCAGGGGATAATCGGTCTGCCCAAGTGGCAGAAGTAGCCATTTGGGCAGCAGTGAGAGAGGTGTTCCTCAGGTGCCAGGAGAGAATGAGGCGAAGACACAGAATGCAAGATTTCCCCAGTTTCAAGCCTGTCAAAAGAAATAAAGAAAAATTACACAGTCCCAGCCTTTTTGATGGTGATCATTTCAGATCAGTTAAAAAAAAATAAAACATTCTGTCTCATCAGTTAACTAAGCTAACGAGTTAAGTTAATCGTCCTTTTTTAAATTCTATTTTTATCCTTTTTTATTCTTTCTGGCTTTATTACTTTTATATCAAGGATTAGCACACTATGGCCCATGGATCAAATTTAGCCCCCTCTCTATCTCTATATATAGCTTTTTGGGAATAAAACCACGCTTGATCCCATATGCACTGTTCATAGCAACTTTCATTCCATGATGGCAATCAGTAGTTGGTGCAGAGAACTTATGATAAATAAGTTAAAAATAAGATGAAGAACTTATGAACAAAGCCAAAAATATTTTCCACCACAGAAAAGCTTTGCTGACTTGTGAACCATTGTCATAGGTCAATCAAGGCCATTCCCATTTCTTTGATTAAAATTCTAAGTGACATGGCAACACTGGATAATATTTAGGTAATAAATCTGCAGAAATAGTTTACTTCAAAATTTATTTTTAGATCTATATAATATGCAGTCAGTCATATAACTATAGCCCCAAGGTCTTGATCTGTGGTTTCACATTTAACTGAGTAGATTTGCGTTCAAACAGCCTTAGAGGAAACTAGCTTCCCAGGTGGCACGGCGCTCAAGAACAGGCCTGCCAACGCAGGAGGTGCAAGAAGCACGGCTTTGATCCTTGGGAGATGCCCCGGAGTAGGAAATGGCAACTCCCTCCAACATTCTTGCTTGGAAAATTCCATGGACAGGAGCGTGGTGGGCTACAGTCCAAAGTCACCGGGAGTCAGACACAGCTGAGCCCAGGGAACAGAAGGAACTTGGACAAGTGCTCAGGGACTACTGGTCTAAATGGCGTGGAGAGTGGGGTGGGAGCCACGCCCTTCTCCAGGGGGTCTTCCTGACCCGGGAATCGAACCCAGGTCTCCCATGTTGGAAGCGGATCCTTTACCAACTGAGCCGCCAGGGACGCCCATAAAAGGCTTATGTACAGAAAAACTTAGAAGAGCTGTTGGGAAATGCCTCCGTAACCAGCCACCATAGTAAAATGAGCTCACCAATTTAATGCCATATTCTTCCCAACTACAGAGTAATATTTCTTTTTCCGTAGGAAATTTCTAGAATCTGTGTTTTATCCCAAATATATGACTCTGTCTCATTCAACAGGCAGAGAAAATTCCGAGGAGCGGCATCTGCTCCCGCACAGATGCATGTTTGTTCCTACAGCGTCTTGACTGGCCTGAGGCACAAAACACCAGGTCTGGGTACAAAGCACTGGACTGCAAAAGGTCAGCAAGGGCTTCACTCCCCACCTCCACCTGTGTTTAAATCCGGCCGGGACACTCGATGGCCATCTTCTTCTGAAAGACTATCAGCATGGAGATGAAGCTTTCTCTCTTGCCGTTTCTGTGACTTTTCAGTATGTATTAAAGCGGTGCCACTGACTCGCCGTCTTCGGTGGTGAAACGTATTTTATCCTGTGCTTACCAGTGTAACTTCATTCTGATGAACCCCCAACCTCTTATGTGGTCAGTTCAACGTTTATCAAAGCCTGTGTGTGTGTGCGTGCTCAGTCGCGGCCGACTCTGAAACCCCATGAAACACCAGGCGCTTCCATCCATGGAATTTTCCAGCCAAGAATACTGGAATGGGTTTCCATTTCCTACCCCAGGGGATCTTCCCGACCCAAGAATTGGACCTGTGTCTCTTGTGTCTTCTTCACCGGCGGGCAGATCTTTACCACCATGCTACCTGGGAAGCCTAGTACTTAAAACAAAGAAAAATCCCAGGTTGACTTCCAGATTCTGCTTTGATATGTAAACAGCTTGGACATCATCACCCCCATCCTTACTGCAAGAAAGATCTAGACAAATTGAAAACCAACCTATTCTGGGACCCACCAGAGAGCTGACGTCACGGCGAACCACCACCGTGAGATCTGAATGCAGAGTCAAAGACGAGATCTGCCTATGCCAAGAAAAGGCTACAGGAGCCAAAAACTGACAGGGACTTTAAATGCTAACTCTGATGATCCGCCAGCAGCTGAGTGCGGGCTAGCACGTGGGTGAGAGATCATGGGGACCCAGTCTTAGTGGGGATCCCAGACTGTCATGGCCTTTAAAATCCAGAACCACCCAAGGTCTTTATGGCCAAGAACCCATGAGAATCTGAGAAGGATTCTCTCCTGACCTTGGCAGGACAAGAAAAATAAATAAATCACTGTGACCAAGCTCAGCATCTTCTCCGTCACAACAGCTTGGAATGCAGGAAAAAAAGATTTGACCTGAGACCTGCCTCAAATGGGAGTAGGGGATTCCATCCAGTCTAGCCCACTCCAGCCCTGTGGCCCAGAAAGCAATGAACTGAGCAACAAAATGAATAAAATAATGTTGGGTTTGGCTTCCCGAGTGGGAAGCCAGATTCTTTCATGGTAAGAACCTGCCCGCCGATGCCATAGTCCAAAGTATGAAATAAACATCAATACTGATATAAATAAATGGGTGGACATATACATGTGCAGATAAACACATGGGCTTCCCTGGAGCCTCAGCTGGTAAAGAATCTGCCTGCGGTGCAGGAGACCCAGATTTGATCCCTGGGTTGGGAAGATCCCCTGGAGTAGGAAACGGCAACCCACTCCAGTATTCTTGCTGGGAAAATCCCACAGACAGAGGAGCCTGGCCGGCTACAGTCCATAGGGTCGCAAGAATCGGACATGACTTAGCAACTAAACCACCACCACATATATACATACATGCACAGAAATGGGGAAGGTTATTGGCCAGTCTCTCACATGGAAGAACCCCGAATAATTTACAGAACACTCCTCCCTCGAGGAGATGGAATGAAACTCAGTCTGTGAGCACTGGCTCCACAGAGGAACACCTCTCCAGAGAGTACAGCACAGAAAGCGGGAAGAGGATGCAGTCACGGCTGAGAAACCTGGCCGACACCACCTCAGCCAAGGGGCCGAGCCTCGTGTCAACAGTGGCGGGCCAGCTTGATAGCAGGCACTCTAGGTGTGATGTGCCAAAAAAAGGCACTTGACCTCGGTGGTCTCTTCCTCTCCAAACACATAACCCCAGTCTCATGGTGAGAAAATATTAAACAAATCCCAGGTGGAGAACATTCTGCTAAATACCTAACTGGTATTCTTCAAAACTGTCAAGGTCATCAAAAATAAGGAAAGCCAGAGAAGCCATCACGGCCACAAGGAGCTGAAGGAGACGTGACAGTCATGTGTAATGTGGTGTCTTGGATAGGACTCCAGTGATGCTAGGTAAACACTAAGGAAATCGGAACAAAAGATTGACTTTGGTTACAACAGGGCATCAACCTTGGTTCCTTCATTGTGGTTAATGTATTAATAAGATGGCAACAATAGGGGAGATTGGGTGCAGGGTCTATGGGGACACTCTGCCCTAGCTTCATGGCTTCACAGCTTTTCTGTAAATGTGATTTTTTTTTTCTAAAATAAAACGCTGTTTTAAAAAATCCCACTCAGCTTACCATCGAATCAGCAGCCAATATCAAATAAAAGCCGGCATCTGCACAATTGTGCTTTTCATCATATCCACCCCTACTCCCCACTTTCTGATTCTTTCTGAAGAATCCCAACTCCTGACCCCAATTCTGACCTTTGCATACATAAGGAATCAGTACCTACGAAGAGATTTAAGACTCTCCTTCAAGTATATTTGGGGACATAAAGTCTGACATCTTCCCCCACCTCTCCATCAGAATTCTGCTTAGAGGATACTTGAAATGATTCCTAACACAGTGAGGTCCAGAATCTCTGAACAATTATTAAGGCCCCAAGATCAGTAACCCTCAACCAAATGCAGTTTTCCAGTATTGGAAAGCGATATACTGGCAAGTATGGACATTACAGAGCTGTCTGTCCCAACGCTCAAAGCGTAGAGAGGTTGTTGAGGAAGGGAGGGGTTTTTTGTGGGGTGGGGGGGACACGGAAGATAAGAGAACCAAAGGTGGGGGGGAAAGAGGCGAGAGGAGAAACTAGTTTTCCACACGGCAGAGCAACTGGTTTCTAAGACAGCATTCTGTGCTCATTCATATCTGGGAAATTCTAGACAAATAAATAAATAAATACTAACCTAACCATGTTTCTTTAGGGCAGAACTTCTGGATCTTTTGATATGCTGATAAAAGGAATATCTAATACGGAGACATAGAAAGCAGCAGTTCCTAAACGTCTTTAATTATGGATTTTTTGTTGTCGGTGGTGTTGATGATATGCCTATTAGCACTGAGATTTAACAAAAGAGAATTTCAAAAGCACTGTCTTGGAGGCATAAATGACCCTGTGTCCTGATGACAATATCACCACAAATATTTGATCGTAAATTATGTGTAAGACAACGGCACAGCCGTAAACCTGCTTCTCGGGGCTACAGATATAGACCTCCTACTTGGCTCCAGTGCCTTCTGTGAAGAGTGGACATTCTCCGGGTCGGGTCAGGCAGAGGAGATACACAAGTTAATTAGCTTGTTTCCTTCATCGTCCGAATCGGCAGGAGGCGTAAGAAGTGCAGTGAGATTCCCCAGAGTGCCTCCTTCCCACTGTGGCGCAGGCTCCCTAAAGCTTTCTCGCACCTCCCTTGCTCCACGTGCAGCCAGCCTCCTTTGACGTGCTGTGGCTTCTCTAACTGGTGGTCACTCACCTGGTGGCTCAGATGGCAAAGAAGCTGCCTGCAATGAAGGAAACGCAGGAGCGATCCCTGGGTCAGGAAGATGCCCTGGCGAAGGGAATGGCTACTCACTCCAGTATCCTTGCCTGGAGAATTCCATGGACAGGGAGGCTGGTGGGACACAGTCCAGATTGTCACAAAGACTCAGGCATGACTGAGAGACTAACACACACACACATATTCTCGAGTTTTTAGGTCCAAAAGTTAGAGGCCCACTGCCAGTGAGACCCGGAGTGGTTAAGTCTGGCAACGGGAGCTCTGCTGTGACTGAGCCCTCTGCTCTCTGCTTAGTCAGAGGCCAGCTGACCTCGGACTCAGCACGGGTCTGCAACCTAAGTCCGCATGCTTTCCAGGCTCTCACAGCCTCCCCCTTTGATCTGTTTCTCATCCCTCCCCACCTCCGATCAAGGACTTTTCAAGAGTTTCCTTCTACCTACACTGATTAAGTGTTTCAAATTATGTTTCTTAATGAACACTGGAAAGTTTGTCCAGCAAAACTGATTTCCCTTTAGATCAATGCTGCCTTCTCAACACAATCTAATTGGAGAGAACAGAAATATTTCTCTATATAAATGACATGGGAAAATCTAATGCAGAACCCAGAAGTAAACTGAAAAATTACTATTTTATCGAGTGCCCCTGCACATCTGAAGCTCATCTTTTTGGACAATCATTATGATTTCCTCCATCATCAGAGGGAAGTGAGTCTACAAGCCTACAGGACTTGCCAGCGTGATCAAGTTGTATTAAACTTAGGTGCTTGGGCATTAAAATCAGCTGCTTCCCTGTGGATGCTCTTGTATGCTTCTCTGGGAGGTGCCAACAGACAGCCCATTTGGTAGAACAGGGCCTTTCAAATCCGGTGGTGTGATGAATACACGTTTATTTTTTTTAAAATGAAACTCACAAATATCCAAATGTTAACTATATAACCACTATATTACTCCATGATTTAATGTTCTCAAAGTATGCTGCTGCTTCTTAACAGATGATTTATAAGTGACATGCCTGAGACTAATGCAAAATGATAATGCTTTCCTGTTTTACTAAAACACAATAGGAGGATATCTGACCCTGACTTTCATGCGCATCAAACCTACTAGACTCTCATCCCCACCCCGCTAGCTTTGGTCAATGGCAAGCTGTGGAATTACTTAAAAGGGAGCATATTCGGAAGTTCTGATTTCATTTGTATCAGAAAGAGGCAGTAATGAAATCATTCCTTATAACATGTTTCAAGTCTATTAAATAAGTTCGTTGAAGAATTCCCGTTTCATCTGAAATGGGCTTGTCAAGGTAACCTTAATTGCAGTGTCCGTGCATCAGGAGGAACATGGCCTTCTCGGGATGATTTTAAGAATTAATTATTTAAGTTTCCTATTTCCACTTAATAATCTCTACAGATTAGTGCATTACACTTATCCTTTTATGATTTGTAATTTGTCTAATTATTGTTCTTGGTACCGCCAGGCATGACATTCTTAAAATGTGTTCATTCCAATCCACGGGAAGGGTTGCCGAGCTAGGGCGAACTGTAGGTAAGAAAAAGCTTGGTAGGGCCAATTTACTAATAAAACCTGGCATGACGCTTGCTGCAAAGATGCTGCCTGTCAAAGGCTTAATCAGGGAAAATAATCTTGCCCACTGTTGCATCTGGGAAAGTCACTGTTTATGACTTCAGGGAGCACTGTCTTGTTAATTCAAGAGAGAAGCTGAAAGAGGATGCTTCTAGAAAAGTACATAAAGGGCTAGGGATGGGGGAAGGCTTATTCAGGTTGCTTTTAACTTGTTCCACATCCGTGAAATTCAAAAGAAGACCTACAGACAGCCTCCTAGATGGAAGTGTATGGGGAGGGAGGTGCTGGCCGACCGTATTCAGCCTCTCTGCACCATCCATACATCGCCCTGAACGTTCAAACCTCAGTTTGCATTGGGATTTAGGCCAGAGAAGCTACTGAATGAGCCTCACTACTTAAAGTGTGGTTCCCAGATCAGTAGTATCAGCATCACCCAGGAACTTAAAAAAACAGAATCTCAAACCTCGCCCAAACCTCTTGAATCAGAATTAGACATTTAAACAAGACCTCCTAGCTATTTATAAGTGCATTAAAATTCAAAAAAAAAAAAAAAGGCTTGAAGCACTCATCTCCAAAGTGGGGTACATTTCCCCCAGGGAGTGTCCAAGAAGATTCCTTGGAGCATACAACTGTAATAAGAACTTATATATATGTATACACTTGTATAATTTCTATTTTGGGAATTTTAATAATATGTATAATTTTCCATAGTAGTACATGAATAAAACTTATAAATGATACAGTCATGTATGCTCAAAATTTTCCCTGGGCTCCACCCTGACCCTCTAAAACAATCTCTGGGGGTGGGCATCAGAAGTATGCGTGCCAGAGAGTATTCAGAGACCATTCTGCTACAAGGTAAGACTTGAGAACCGCTGTGTGAGAACACCTTCCACCAACTTTGTGTGGAGTGTGATGCTGCTGCTGCTAAGTTGCTTCAGTCGTGTCCGATTCTGTGCAACCCCATAGACGGCAGCCCACCAGGCTCCCCCGTCCCTGGGATTCTCCAGGCAAGAACACTGGAGTGGGTTGCCATTTCCTTCTCCAGTGCATGAAAGAGAAAAGTGAAAGTGAAGTCGCTCAGTTGTGTCCGACTCTTAGTGACCGTGTGGACTGCAGCCTACCAGGCTCCTCCGTCCATGGGATTTTCCAGGCAAGAGTACTGGAGTGGGGTGCCATTGCCTTCTCCGTGAGTGTGATGCTAGACGGTGTTTATTTGTTCCCCCAAACTCAACTACCATGCCCATGGTTTTTTGTGTTCAACAGCCAACCAGTAAGGTTTTATTTTATTATTTTATGGCATTTCTATCATTTGCACGTCTTTATACAATGTCACTGGACCATTTAATACGAATGCTGCTACTATGATTTTGGCATATGCCCTATAGATACACGTCATGAACAACAGAAACAAAATATTCCTACCTGCCTTCCTTCTCCTGAGTAAACGGACATCTAGAGTTACAAGCCTTACTCTCAGCCTCCAACACCAGGAGGTAACAGACAAAACCAACTGGAGACTGGAAACTAATAGTGTTCAGACAGCTATTCATATGGTCACCCCAGTCCTGATTTTCAGGGAAGACCAAGAGGCAATTTTGGCTAAGGTCAGACACCCCTTGAGATACCTGTGTTTTCATATTTGCTTCCCATTGGGTTTAACGCAAATAATAAGCAAACTCTTCATAGATCCCCCTGTGCATCGAGGGCACAGAGATAAGTGAAACATTTTCCTTGTGTAGAGCAGCTTAGACTGGGTATAGAAGAGTCGCATGAACAATTAAATACATTGTAACATGTAACATGCAAAAAATGAGATCTGGGCAAAATGTATGGGAATACTCAGTGAGATGGTAGTTTCTTCTTCCTTGGCAAGGTTGTAGGAGAAGGAAAGGAGGCTTACAGCAAAGACTCTCACTTGCTAGGCTAGCCTTGAAGGAGCAGTGAAATTTAAAAACTTCATTATTTCTAGGCTCGGTTCCTGCTGCTTCCCACATCATCTATTTTATATAGTTTTTACAGGATGCAAAGTGTGATGGCCTCATATTATCATTATCCTCATCAACAATATTATTAGGTCTTGACTATGTGCCTTGCACACGTACTTTTTTTTATCTTTTTCAAATACTTTAAAAGATGTTTGTTTTTTTTTTTAATTTTGCAGTGCTGCGTTGTTTTCTGCCATACAACAATGTGAATCAGTCATAATCATATGCACGTGCCCTCTTGCACCTCCCCCGCTCCCGGCCTTCACACACTGGGCTCCGTGCCCTGCACAGCCACCTCTCACCAGCAGTCAGTCTCACGCCTCATAGTGTACTTACGTGGGTTCTACTTTCTCCGTTCATCCCACTTTACATGTATTTTCCAATTTCATCCTCCAGCCACCCTGGGATTATGGTCTATCATCACCCCACTTAACAGCTGGGGAAGGAGAGGAACAGAAGTTGTCAGTAACTGGCCCAGGGTCACACAGCTGGTAAGATGCCTGCGGGATTTGGACCTCGCTAGCTGGACTCATGACTAGTTGCTCACTGACCGTGTCAATGAGATATTCATCTGTTGATAGAGCCGAGTGCCATGACACCAGTTACTGAATTAACTCTTCAAGTGAAGTTAAGTCTACAAACAGCTGCCCCGCTTGACCGAGTTAAAGTGCTTTTCAAAAAGCCAGCTGGGGCCATATCACTTTTGTTCCTGAACAAGGTGATCTGTTGTAACGATGCCAATTGCCTCGAAATCAACTGCCAGCTTTGGAAATGAACCTGCTACCACATAGAGAGCAGTAAGAAGAAGCCCTTGATGGCTGAGAGCTGGCAGGAAGTCGTGGGTCCCCCTGCCATCTAAATCCAGCCCAGGTGAAGTGAATTGCCCTTGCGGTGCCTGCCTGGCGACCGAGCTAGGCTGCAGATTTGGTCCCGGCCCCATGCCCTCTTTGTATCTGTGTCTCTGGAACTGTGAATATGGTCCTTTTCCTGAGCACTAAATTTCTCCTAAAATTTATTTTCCAAAACATTATTTTTAATGTTAAACAACCCCAAAATGCATTTTTCATGTTTATTGCCAGTGCATAAAATTACAATGCTGTGAACATTTTTTAGCAGCATACCAATATCGTGATCCATAATTTAAAAGGTGACTTTAGTATGGCAATAAATTTCACGAGATGCTGAAACCTCTGCAAAAAGTATACAAATTAGGGGCCAGCCATTCAGCCAACATGTGGGGGGATGTGGTTAATTACTGTGTTTCCACCATCAGGGAGACCTGTGGTAGCGAAGGTACCTGCCCCGTGGCGGACCTGTTGGAGGGGGAAATAATGAGGGCCTGGGTGTGCAAACTCTCCACTAGAAAGATGGTGGTGAAGCAAAGTGCATGTGGCGAGAGTGATGGAATCAGGGTAAGAGATATACGCCTTCACAAATTCTCCCCCATTTTAAAAAAGAAGAAGTCAACAAACACACACGCTGAGGCTTTGTTGCATTTACCAGAAGGTGAAAGTTATGCGTTGGGAGTGGGGCTATTAGCTCTTGCTGGCTGAGTTTCACAGTTTGAAATTAATTTTTTTTTCTTGTATTTTCGCCCTCCTGAGGTCCTGACCAATTGCCACTTTGTCGGTGAGGTTTTTTAATTTTCAAGGAAGGTAGGTGGTGTGTGAAACAAATCAATTGCTCCTTCAGAAACCACAACTCTATGGCATCTCACTAGCTCCTGCCAAGCTGCAGGCAACTCAGACTTTTATTTATTTATTTTTTCTCCGAAAGGTACAAGGCCCAATTAGGAAGCCAAGTGAACATGGAAACAGTTTCATGAGGCAAAGAAATGGCACAATGATCACCTTCTTAGCAGAAGGTGGTTGCTGATGGAGGTTGGCGTGAGATTCTGAACAAGGAGCACACACCTAGAAAATGGACACCAAGGTCGCCCGTTCTCTCTCTGAGATCACAGAAGGGACTTGGTAATGTCAGGAAATTAATTACCAGGTGCAAAGCTCTGATGAAGCCAAGGAAATTAGCAGAACTCTAGGAGTTGCAGGGCTGAATAGAAGCCGTACAACATGCACACAGGCGCACGCACACGCACGTGCCCAGACTGTGTGTTGAAGACGACGCTCCATGTCAGCGTCGTTACTCTATTTAGGCTAATGACGCCGGAGACAATCAGAGCCATCACTGCTCTGGAAATGATAAGAACCATATAGAAAGGCCCCCGGGGAAATTTGGCCTGTTAAGGTTTTTCAGGTCTGATGGATTTTTTTAATCTATCTGCCAGACTGCTTTGAAAGCTATATAGATGCCCATCAACAGGCTGTCTGTCAATGGTCAACAACTTCACAGATTTTGCTTGTGTTGACATTTTTGTTTCAATCTAATGGGTCGTTTGCCAGATGGCTGCTGTCCTCATTAGGGAATCTTAGCACATCCAATGAGTATTCTGGGGACTGGTTTAGGGACAAAACTGGGTGGCCTTTTGTTTCTAACTTTTTTCTTCGAAAAGATCTGAATTACCCGATGGATATATTTTAAAGGGTGTGGAAGGACTGATGCTGAAGCTGAAACTCCAATACTTTGGCCACCTGATGCGGAGAGCTGACTCATTTGAAAAGACCCTGATGCTGCGAAAGACTGAAGGTGGGAGGAGAAGGGGACGACAGAGGATGAGATGGCTGGATGGCATCACCGACACAATGGACATGAGTTTGAACAACTCCGGGAGTTGGTGATGGACAGGGAAGCCTGGCATGCTGTGGTTCATGGCGTCGCAAAGAGTCGGACACGACTGAGCGACTGAACTGAACCACCTATGGCTATCAGCACGTGTATTTTTAAATGTATATGGTGGGGATCACCAGTACAATTCTTTTTAGTATACATAGTATACATAGCCAAGAGCAGAGGACGGGCTACACCACACAACACAAATTCAGGAAAGACGGACATTATCTAACTTTGTTGATAGCGACTGCAACTTTGAACTCCTTAGAAACAAACACCACAGTGAGCATCCTTTAACATCTTGGCTTCTGAGGACTGTAACAGTTTTCTATATAGCATAATCTTTGGCACACAAACCAGGAGAAATTTTGCAAAGATCTAAGCACTTCCTGGGGGCTTTCTTGGTGGCTCAAATGGTAAAGAATCTGCCAGCAATGCAGGAGACCAGGATCAATCCCTGGGTTGGGAAGATCCCCTAGAGAAGAGAATGACTATCTACTCCAAGAGAATTCCATGGAGAGAGGAGCCTGCTGGGCCACAGTCCATGGGGTTGCAAAGAGTCAGATATGACCGAGTGCCTAACACTTTCACTTTTTTCAAGCACTTCCTGAGTATGCGAGGCAGCCAAAAATGCTTTCTCCCCAAACAGTACCCTCCAAAATGCTCCCACCTGCAGCAGAACTTCTTAGTAGATTGCAATAAGCAATCCCTACTTTCTTACCACTTATACAGTTCGTTGAGCTATATAATAAAAACTTTGCTTGTGGGGGAGGCCAATGCTTGCTTAAAATATACCAAATTGAACAAAGGAAATCATGGGAAAAAGAAGGGAAAACAAGGGAATCCAGGGAAAACCATACAATCATGTGGCACACATAGAAAATGTAGTTTGAGGATCAACATAAAACCCAGGAAGTTAAGACTTCTAATAAGTAACTTATTCATTCAGAAAATATACATAGAGGTCAAACTGCATGATGGGCTCTTGCTGTAGAATAGTGAACTAGAGACACTGTTCATGACCTTTGAAAACAACTGACTAACAGAGGAGACAGGCAAGCGTTCAGATAATTATAATACACAGTGAGTGGTAGCAGGATGTAGTCACAGTGCTTGGAAAGACCCAAAGGAAGCCCTCATGCAGGCCTGAAGTTCTCAGAGAAGGACCCAGAAGCAACGTTTGGGCGCATAGCTTTAGTACTATGCCCTCACATTTCAATGCACTTAACAATCACCTTGATGCCTGAAAAATGCAGAATTACAATGCTCTCCCCAAGATCCTGACGCAAGTGGTCTGTGAATCACACTTGCGGTAACTACGTTTAGTGAACATGATGAGATTCTTTGGAGTTGGAACTTTCACTCTGAATCTCAGGCCTGTCACAGACTCTGGCTGTCCAGTCAAGTTTCTTTCCCTCTCTTCCCACAACTCCCCACCCATAGAGAAGCATTCAGTCAACATTTGCAAGCATCACCACCACCATCATCATTATCAACCTAACAGAGGAAAGAGGCATGTTACAAGTAGAAGAAACAAAGTGTGGAAAATCCAAAAGCCACGTGAGAAAATTTGCTGTTTGAAGATTCTGAATGACCCATGTAAGAGAGCAAGAATCCTAACCGCTGTGTTTGGTGTCATGGATCCTGTGCTCAGTTGCTCAGTTGTGTCTGACTCTTTGCAACCCCAGGGATTGTAGCCCACAAGGCTCCTCTGTGCGTGGAAAATTTCAAGCAAGAATACTATAGCAGATTTCCATTTACTACACCAGGGTATCTTCTCAACCTAGGAATTGGAAGCCATGTCTCTTGCATCTCCTGCACCGGCAACCAGATTCTGTACCACTGCATCACCTGGGGGGCTCACATAGCCTAGACCACGGTTGGTGAATCTGGCCTGCCGCCTTTTTGTAAATCGAGTTTTATTGGCACAGGTCATAGCCTGTGCATTTAAAGATCGCCTGTGGCTGGTTTTACACTACAGGGGCAGCTGTAGCTATCTAACAGAGATGAGTAGTTATGACAGAGACCATAAGGCCTGCAAAGACTGAAATACTTATTATCTGCCCCTCTGTAGCAAAAAAAAAAAAAAAAAAAAAGTGCTGATCCCTGGTCTGGAGGAAGTGTGTCATAATGGGTAAGGGTATGCTTTCTGGAGCCAGACTGTTTGGGTTTGAATCCTACGAGATCTTGAGTAAGAGACTTAACCTCTTTGTACCTCAATTTCTTCTGAAAAATAGGAGTAACAAGGCACCCTCCTCATTGTTGTTCAGTTGCTCAGTTGTGACCGATTCTTTACCATGGCCTATAGCAGCCAGGCTTTCCTGTAGATCACCAGCTCCCACAGCTTGCTCAAATTCATGTCCATCAAGTCAGTGATGCCATCCCATCATCTTATTCTCTGCCGTCCCCTTGACCTCCTGCCTTCAATCTTTCCAAGCATCAGAGTCTTCTCTAAGGAGTTAGTCCTTCGCATCAGGTGGCCAAAGTATTGGAGCTTCAATTTCAGCATCAGTCCCTCCAATGAATATTCGGAGTTGATTTTCTTTAGGATGGACTGGTTGGATCTCCTTGCTGTCCAAGGGACTCTCAAGAGTCTTCTCCAACACCACAGATCAAAAGCATCACTTCTTCAGTGCTCAGCTTTCTTTATGGTTCAACTCTCACATCCATACATGACTACTAGGAAAACCATAGCCTTGACTAGACAGACCTTTGTCAGCAAAGTGACGTCTCTGCTTTTCAATATGGGGTCTAGGTCTGTCACAGCTTTCCTTCCAAGGAGCAGCGTCTTTTCATTTCATGGCTGCAGTCACCATCTGCAGTGCTTTTGGAGCCCAAGAAAAGAAAGTCTGTCACTGCTTCCACTGTTTCCCCATCTATTTCCCATGAAGTGATGGGACCAGATGCCATGATTTTAGTTTTCTGAATGTTGAGTTTTAAGCCAACTTTTCACTCCTCTCTTTCACTCTCTTCAGGAGGCTCTTTAGTTCTTCTTCACTTTCTGCCATAAGGGTGGTGACATCTGCATATCTGAGGTTACTGATATTTCTCCTGGCAATCTTGATTCCAGCTTGTGCTTCTTCCAGCCCAGCACGTCGCATGATGTACTCTAATCTGCGCAGAAGTTAAGCAGGGTGACAACATACACCTTGACGTACACCTTCCCAGTTTGGAACTAGTCCATTGTTCCACGTCTGGATTTAACTGTTGCTTCTTGACCTGCATACAGGTTCCTGAGGAGGCAGGTAATGTGGTTCGGCATTCCCATCTCTTTCAGAATTTTCCACAGTTTGTTGTGATCCACACAGTTTCAAAGGCTTTAGTATATTCAATGAAGCAGAAGTAGATGTTTTTCTGGAATTCTTTTGCTTTTTCTATGATCCAATGGATGTTGGCAATTTGATCTCTGGTTCCTCTGCCTTTTCTAAATCCTGCTTGAACATCTGGAAGTTCTCAGTTCACTTACTATTGAAGCGTAGCTTGGAGAATTTTGAGCATTACTTTTCTAATGTGTAAAATGAGTGCAGTTGTGTGGTAGTTTGAACCTTCCTCGTGGAGCTGTTATAAGGATTTTAATTAATGCTTGTAAGGTTTTTAGATGAGAGTCTGATATAGAATAAGTACTCCATAAATATTAGAAACTATTATTATTATTGGAAAAGACCCTGACGCTGGGAAAGACTGAGGACAGGAGGAAAAGGGGACAATAGAGGATGAGATGGCTGGATGGTGTCATCGACTCAATGGACATGAGTTTGAGCAAGCTCCAGGAGATAGTGAAGGACAGGAAAGCCTGGAAAGCTGCAGTTTATGGGGTTGCAAAGAGTTGGACACAACTGAGTGATTAAACAATGTTATTATTGTTAATAAAGGCGAGATCCTTGTTCGTTGATTGAACTTGAATGGTTTATGAAAACTGGCTTGAATGGTGTATCTCTGGGTCTCCACTAAGGTAGAGAAGATGAAGGCAGAACAGATCTGCTACAAATAAAGTGTAAGAGTTCAGAACTTACACATCTCTGATTGTGCCCTTCTAAGTCTTTATTATTTCACTTATATGCACAGAAAAGCAACCAGACACTTCACAAAGGTCTGGCAAAAAAAAAAGAAAAAAAAAAAAAAACAAGTTATCTACCCCAAATATGGCCAAATTCTATTTGTGTGAAGGTAGCCATTCATTTTTATCCCCACATATAATTTCACTTTCTTGGCCACCTCCCTGTCTGTTGCCTCAGCTGTGGTGACAGTCTCTTAATAAAACTGTGTAAACTCATTTCTCGTTTTGGGTTTTTCAGTCTTTTCTCCTCTTATGGATCAAAGTATCGCCTTAGATGACTTTGTTGGAAGGCATTGCTAACAGGCTTGCTTCATAAATGATGCTGAATACAAACGGAACTTCGAAATTCGACAGTCCTGAGTTTGAACTCCTGCTCTGTCCCCTACTTGCAAGTTGCCTGACTTCTCGGCCTCTGTTGACCCATCTGCAAAATGGGATTTATAATGACCTCCAACGCATAGGTTCGATCTTGGGGAATAAGTCAGATAACATATGTGCCACACCTGCCACACGTAAAAATCCCCAAGAAGTGACGACCAGTCACTTTATTAGTAAAGTTCTACGAAGAAAGTGTGGGTGGGTAGTTTTGAGTGGCACTGTGCTGAATGCCTCATTCCAAACACTCAGCAAGTGAATAGATGCTGCCTTCCTAGGAACACCATATTTTTTTCCTCAAGAACATTTAGGTGCTTTCTGACTGTTATTAAATTACAATGTTTATCCCTGAGGAGAGAAAACAATCAACTCCCACACCAATTCTATTTATGAAACAAAATGCTTTGGTTTTTCCTCAACGCAAATCCTCCTTTATGTACAGTCTCTTTGAAACAGCAGGGTGTTTAGAACAATTTTCACAGAGTGCACGCGTATGTGTGTGCGTGTGTGTGTGTGTGTATGCACTGATGTGTTTGTTCCAGGCTAAGTTGATATTTGGGCGCTGTCTTGAGAGCCATCCTTCATCTGCTCTCGGAGAGGAGCCAAGAGCAGGGTGGGGACGGCCCTTGGCAGCCGGACAGCTTCTGAGCCCGTGCGGTGCGGGCGCTTCGTGCTGTTGAGGACGTGCAGAGGTGAGAGGCTCCACGAGAGGCAAGCAGGACCAGAATTTGCAAAGACGTTTGTTGTCTTTCCCGGGAAAGATCAGACACAGTCAGACGTGAGTCTCCTAAGATTCAGACGGATGCGCACGCGTCTACGCAGCTACGTCCGCATCTGTGCGCCTCCTCTTCCTATTGCATAGTTAAGCTGTCAGTCAAGAGGATGCCGCTCCTGGGAACCAAGTGTCTTCCGTGTTTCTGTGGATGTAACCCACACTTCAGGGTTCGGCTTAATGGAAAGATCATTTACTTGGAATCAGGAGTCATGAACTTGATTCTATTTCTCTTTCAAAACTGCCATCAGAACGTTCTCTGGGAATGGTTTTTATGCCGCACCTCATACACAGTCTGCATCAGGCTTGGGTCCCTTCCCAATACAACTGCATATTGTGATGGACCTGCTGCATTAGACCTACTCGTGCCGCCTTGTTATTTTCTGTTTGTCCTTCTTTAACAGAAGACACTCAGCTTTTTATCTGTGAATCCCTACTACAAGTTCAGTTTGAGGCTGTGGAAAGTGCTCAGGAAAAGCGTGGTGAGTGATTGGGGCACAAGGGTCAGAGAAAGAAGAAAGGACAGCACCAGAGTCGAAGGCAGAGTTCTAATAGTACTTTCTGGACAAGGCTCACTCCAGCTTGCCTGGGACTTCTTCAGCCTCAGCAGTGAAAATTCAGGCAAACCAGGACAGCTGGTCAACTTATTTCTAGATGAGGAACCTTGCATGAGCTCTCTGACTGCTCTGTGTCACACCTCCTTCACTTTTATCATAAGTCATCCTCTTCAGAGCTACTGCTTAGGGCTGCCTCAGGTAGCTGGCTGTCGACTATGTCTGCCCAGTCGTCCATTCCTTCCCTCCTGGAAACAGAACCCAGTGGTTCCTTAGGGGACCATTCCTATACACTTGCTGTAACCAGACATGAAGCATTTTATCCCTTCACTTAAGTCTTCCAACAAACGTGGCAGGAAGTACTCTCACCGTTCCCATTTAACAGATGAGAAAACAGAATCTTCCTAAGGTGAAGTAACTTAGTCACCATGACACAGCCAGTGGTTCCAGAGTTGTAAATGGAGGGGAATTATAAGCATGTATTCTTTTATTTATGCATTAAGTAAATGTTCCTAAGTATCTGCTGTGTGTCAGAAACAGAATGTGCTGAGAATGCTAAGGTGGACGAGATAGTCGCAGGGATTTGCATTCTGATGGGGTGACATAATACCCAAGAAACCACAGGAGTATCATTTCTGGCGGCTATAAGAGCCAGGGGCACCGTGAAGGGGAGGGTCTGTGCTTGTGGACGGTTGAACACTTTACATAAAGATGTCAGGATGGCCTCTCCGAGGAGGTGACAGTTGAATGAGGCCTGAGTGATGAGAGGGAGGAGACCAAAGCGGGGTGGGGAGGGACGCATGTTCTTGGCAGGTGGTCGGAATACCCACCTGCAGTGTTTCTCACTTAGACTAAACGAGAGCGTGTACAGGAAAGCCCTTGGTAAATTACACGGGGTGTGCAAGCATGCATTTCAATCAGGCTTCATTCTGATCAGATGACCATGACCCACCGTCCCTAAAAGGCTTCCCAGGGCTGAAGGTGTTTTTATTTTTTTTTTATTTTTTGAGATCTTCCAACAACATCTATCTTTGTGTGTGTGTGGCATGTCCTTCCTGAACGCCAGTATCCTCACCTGTAGAGAATGCACATAATGGACTTCACACAATGCCTGCATACAATGGGCACTCAGCAAGTAACTCTTCAGCGTTGTATTTAATTTCAAGACTATATGAGAAGGACTCCTGTGCGGAAATGTCCTTTTTTTCTTTAATATTTGTCTATCTTGATAGGTATATCTGTTAAGATTCTTTGGCTGCTAACAAAGGTCTATTTTGGCTACATTTATCCCCCAAAAGAGAGAGAGAGAGAACTTATTGCAAGAGTATACACTAGGCCACAAAATCAAAAGGAAAGCTTAAAATTAAGTCTCAGAAGTATAGGAACCAGGACTGCTCCATGAACCTGCTGAGACAAAACTGATGAAGAGGGGCAAGATAAACTATTTCGAGATGTAAACTGCAAGGATATTTCAACCATTCAGTTTAACTTGGGTCACCTGCCCATCCGTTGGCCAAGAGGTGGTGGGAAGTTTGGTTGACCGTCCCTCTAACCCTGTAATCAAAGGCAGGGGAACCGTGCTCCAAACGCAGAGCCTTAGTGAAGAATCTGAGCAGACAAAAAGGCATAATGGCCACCAGCACTGGCAGATTCAACTCTAATAAAGGGATATGAACTGCTACTGCTGAGGAGGAAATTGTCTTTCTGTCTGTTTGAAGTTGTAAATATGATACAAGGGCAGAAAATGAGAAAATACAGGATAACCTGGCTTTTAGCAACCTTTGCGGAAGTAGCTCTGTGTAACCGATAGAAGCACAACCTCTGGGGTGTGAACCCCTCCTCTCCTGCTTGCCAGTGGGATGAGTCTGGACAAGTGATCTCTCCATATCCATTCCCAGGGCCTCATCTAATAATTGAACCTCACAGAGCTGTTATTAGAATTAAATGAGGTAATACATGTAGGCATTTGAGGACAGTATCCAACATGCAGTCAATGATTAATAAAATTCAGTTATTCTGGCAATAGTTGGTGTTATTCCATTCTACATATCACACAGTAGAAAGGCTCTTGTGCTTTTCAGATTCAAAAGTGGTTTTGAAGATTACCAATGTGCAGAAATCTGTGAATTTTCTGAGCCACCAATTGGTACCTTCTCTTCAGTGTGGTTTTCTTGTTCTCTAATATTTACCGAGCTTAAACTTCTGCTTCTTTATAAAAATGACCATGCGTGTGTGCCGCTAAGTCACTTCAGTTGTGTCCGACTCTGTGTGACCCTATGGACTGTAGCCATACAGTCTCCGTCCATAGGATTCTCCAGGAAAGAACACTGGAGTGGGTTGCCACGCCCTCCTCCAGGGGATCTTCCCGACCCAGGGATCAAACCTGGGTCTCTTCCATTTCCTGCTCTGGCAGCCAGGTTCTTTACCACTAGTGCCCCAGGGAAGCCAAAAAGGACCATAAGAAAAGGGAAATCTCTAGAGGAACCGTATAAGGTGGTTTGGAGTCAGGATACCTTCAGGAAGCACAGAGCTCTTGATGAAAGTGACATCCAGGGGAAAGTCAGGAGCACGCACACCCTTCTGCAATTTTAAGAATCACTGTCAGTACCCAGCTGCGTATGACCTGGTCTGCTTAATAAAGGTGACCACGTAGTGCATTTAGGAAGAGCAAGACCACCAGCAAACACAGAACGTGGAGAAAGGAAAAGATACGGAAGGAAAAACTCTCTCCTCCCTTCCAGTATTTTGAGTTTTCACATCTTTCATGCCAATAATTAACTTAAATTACAGCTTTAAAAAAATTTCCTCTCAGTAGCTCTTCCAAACCAAATGGAGCCTTGTGCTAATCTGACCTCCTATGCAGAAGCAGAGCAGCGGATGGAGATGAGACCGCCAGGATTCTAGGAGCGGAAATACGCATCCTTCCATTTGGAATCCTTCATGGGGCCAAATGTGAATTCAACTCGGGACTCTTCCAGGGCCAGTCAGGAAGTGAAGAGAGTCTGCAAAAAGTCATCGTGTCTTTACTTCGGGAATACAGAAAGAACGGGGCTCAGTGTTGCTGGAGCTCCTTCTCTCCTTCATCTCTGTGTGTCTGCATTTCCTTTCTACATGCCAGCGGTCAAAGTGAATAACGATATATTTTTGTTGTTCTTTACGAGAAGCCCTTGAAAGCCATTCTGAGACTGGGGTCCAGAAATCTAATCTTTGCTTGATTCTGTGTTTAGTGGGGATTCAAATCCCAACTTAATTTAATCTTTTGACTTATCCTGCAGGTACTGCCTGATTATATTCCTTTGCCACCAGTAATAGGATTGCAGGGACAGAATCTTGCTATTAGCACTTTGAGAAACAAAAGCAGAACAGAAACTGTCACTGGTATTAGTCAATGAAACCTGCCGTAAATGAATGACTGCCTCCGCCAGCATTTTCCCCGCTGCCTCGTTTTAATAAGCTAGCACAGGGATACATAGAAAAAGTTGCAGATTCCATTGATCTCCAGAAAACCTCCAATTTCAACTAAAATGCAGAACCTGAAATCCTTTGGCAATAGATATGTTAAAACAACCTCTAGTAGCAGACAGGTTCGGGTAATGATTTGTTGGTGATTTCCATGATCTGCTCATACGGTTATTCTTCTTAGGGTTTTATGGTAGCTGATAATTTTTAATCAGCATAGAGATAACATATAGCCTAGTGAAATGGGAAAAATGCCCACCTCTGTAATTAGGCTGCTTGGGTTACAATCTTCTTGCTGGGCAACCTGACAGGAGTTCATGACCTCTCTCTGGCTCAGTTTTCCCATCCAGGAAATGGGAACAGTGACAGTACCTATTTCACTGGATTTTTGCAGGATTGTTTGAAATAACGCATAGAAAGCCCGTAGAACATTTGTTATCAGATACCAATTATATAAGAAATGTTATCTACTCTTTCTATTAAGAAAAAGAGAAAATACAGAAAAGGGGTAGGAAAAATAACACTCCCTGTCGAAGAGCCATAATGTATCATCCGTGCTTGTCCTTTTTCTGAGATTCTCTAGCTTTGCAGACGAGGAGGAAAGTGGAGCATATTCTATGGGGAAAAGGGTAGACAGGAAAATCCAGTTGACAAGTAAACATGTAAAAAGATTCTCAGACTTAATAGTGATCGTTAAAACAAAGGAATACCAGATTTGCACCCAGGATATGAACAGAGATGAAAACCGTTTTACCACTTGGTGCTGCTGAAGGTGGTAAAATGATGTGTGTAAACACGAGGGGCCTTCCTTGCAAGCAGTGACCTATTTAGGCTGATTTTAGCAAGAAGGTAATTTGTTACAATGTTATTGAGGCACCCAGCATTTCTGGGAAAGCTGTAAAATTAAATCCAGGGTTAGAAGCCTTTGCAAGGCTGCAGATGACAAAGAGAATTGGTGCAGCATTAGGTGCTGCCCACAGCCAGCCAGAGTCGCATGAACTTGAGTGCTGCCTCGGACCCTGCCACTTGCTCCCCTAGGAACCTGATCTGGAGCTCAGAACTCACAGCTGCCAGGGGGATGTCCCTGCAGCCCCTCGCTTCTTTGCACCACCAGCTCCCTTCTAAATTCTGGGCAAGCCTGGGCATCTCATTGGAAGAACCTAGAAGGCATCTCCACTTCAGGACAGCATGGAGAACTGAGCATGTGACTTTTCATCAGCTATGGGGGGGTGGGGGGGGTGGACAGCCTCTACTTCAAAACCAAGGGGTTTTCTTACATATAGAAAAGGATTTTGGCATATAGGGGGAAAAGAACAAAGCATATAGACACTACCAAAGGACAGCATCTTGTATTACCTGTGAGAGTATGAAGTAGCTTACTCTTTATCTGAAAGCGATTTCACAATAGGCTTAAAGTCATTCATATCCTTTGACTTTATAATAATCCCATTTCTGGTAGTTTATCCAAAGGAAGTTATCAGAGAAGCTTCCTTAATACTCATTAACCAAAGACACATATTGATCCCCCAAAAAAGGTGAAAATACTCTTAACTTTTTAACAATTGAGATGATTTAACGAAGGCACAGTATTTTAAACATTATCTGAATTATGTTGTTAAGGGAAACAGTGGGACAGACAAAAACTTACATTTATCATGTAGTCGGGAGCTAGACGCTGACCTAAGAGCTTCACACGAACTGTCTCACCAAAATGTCACAGCAGTTCCAGGAACCACAGAAGTAAAGAGCTGTTTCAAAGGGAATGTAAACAGATTGCCTCCAGGCAAGAGGAAGAGAGGACAGAGGTACCAGAAGGCTCCGGTTGGAAGCCCAGAATTCGTCAACACGGTAGGAAGGTCTCCCTTACAGTGTTTGAGAACATTCCATTCTGCTTTGTTTCAGCAGCAGAAAGCAGAATTACTATCTGCTGCTGTGAAATGCTGATATTTCTGATCTCCT
Organism: Bos javanicus; assembly: GCF_032452875.1. NCBI lineage: Eukaryota > Metazoa > Chordata > Mammalia > Artiodactyla > Bovidae > Bos > Bos javanicus. The sequence continues at coordinate 80,355,252 of NC_083880.1, read as the reverse complement.
TTTAGAAACAGGATTCTTCCTTCCTTCCTAAAAGCCAAACACATAATGCTCGTTTCAATCCTGAATCTCACTCCTCATGCTCTATAAAGAATTACTATTGTCTGCTCTTTTTGAAAAGCACGTTTTTATTTTAGAATAGTTTTCAACTTACAGAATCCCATGGACAGAGGAGCATGGTAGGCTACAGTCCATGGGGTCGCAAAGAGTCGGACACGACTAAGCGACTTCACTTCAACTTACAGAAAGACTGCAGAGGCAGCACAGAGTGTCCTCATTTACCCCAACATCTCTCACATCTTCCCTTGGTGTGGTGCGTTTGTCATAATTAATGAACCAACTTAAACCACTACTGTTAAGTAAAGTTCATACTTTTTCTGTTTTCCCTAATTTTTCCCTACTGTGCGTTTTCTGTCCCAGGGCTCCATCCAAAATACCAGGTCACACTCAGTCATCAAGTCCCCTTGAGCTCCTCTTGGTTGTGATAATTATTCAGACGTCCTGATTTTTTAATGACCTTGACAGTTTTAAGGAGGACTGGTCAGATATTTTGTAGAATGTTCCCCAACTGAGCTTCGCCTGATGGTTTTCTCATGAATAGACTGGGGTGATGAATTTCAGGAAGAGACCTCAGAGAAGTAGACTGCCATTTCCATCACATCGCATCAAGGGTGCCCACTACCCACACGTCTCATCACTGTTAGAATTACCCTGGGGCACCTGGCTGAGATGTCTCCACTATGAAGTTTTTCTTTCTTCCTCTTTTCCACATGATAGTCTTTGGAAGGATGTTACTATACACACCCTACACTCAAAGGAGTTAAGTTCCACCTCTTCAAGAGCAGAATATCTGCATAAAGCATTTATAATTCTTTCACATGGAATATTTGTCTATCCTCCCTATATATTCGTTTATTCCTTTTATATCAATGGGGACTCCTGGATATTTATTTTATAATTTGGGCTAATTGTGTATTTTAATCTTCAGATTGTTTGATCTTAAACAACAATAATGATAATGAGCAAACCCATTCTCCAATTCCAACCCAAGACACTTAAAGACTGTTAAGAGTCAATTAAGTTCAGTTCATTTCACTCGCTCAGTCGTGTCTGACCCTTTGCAACCCCATGGACTACAGCACGCGAGGCCTCCCTGTCCATCACCAACTTCTGGAGTTTACTCAAACTCATGTCCATTGAGTTGGTGATGCCATCCAACCACCCCATCCTCCGTTGTCCCCTTCTCCTCCCGCCTTTCATTCTTTCCCAGCATCAGGGTCTTTTCTAATGAGTCAGTCCTTCACATCAAGTGGCAAAACTTTGGAGCTTCAGCATCAGTCCTTCCAATGAATAGTCAGGACTGATGTCCTTTAGGATTGACTGGTTTGATCTCCTTGCTGTCCAAGGGACTCTCAAGAGTCTTCTCCAACACCACAGTTTAAGAGCATCAATTCTTTGGCGATCAGCTTTCTTTATGGTCCAGCTCTCACATCCATACATGACCACCGGAAAAGCCATAGCTATGGCTAGACAGACCTTTGTCGGCAAAGTAATGTCTCTGCTTTTTAATATGCTGTCTGTGTTTGTCATAGCTTTTCTTCCAAGGGGCAAGTCTTTTAATTTCATGGCTGCAGTCACCATCTGCAGTGATTTTGGAGGCCAAGAAAATAAAGTCTCTCACTGTTTCTACTGATTCCCCATCTATTTGGCATGAAGTGATGGGACCGGATGCCATGATCTTAGTTTTTTGAATGTTGAGTTTTAAGCCAGCTTTTCCCTCTCCTCATTCACTGTCATCAAGAGGCTCTTAAGTTCCTCTTCGCTTTCTACCATAAGGGTGGTGTCATCTGCATATCTGAGGTTATTGATAATATTTCTCCCGGAAATCTTGATTCAAGCTTGTGCTTCATCCAGCCCAGCGTTTCTCATGATGTACTCTGCATAGAAGTTAAATAAGCAGGCTGACAATATACAGCCTTGATGAACTCCTTTCCCTATCTGGAATAAGTCTGTTGTTCCATGTCCAATTCTAACTGTTGCTTCCTGACCTGCATACTGGTTTCTCAAGAGGTAAGTAAGGTAGTCTGGTATTCCCATTACTTTAAGAATTTTCCACAGTTTGTTGTGATTCACACAGTCAAAAGCTTTGATGTAATGAATAAAGCAGATGTTTTTCTGGAACTCTCTTGCTTTTTTGATGATCCAATGGATGTTTGCAATTTGATCTCTGGTTCCTCTGCCTTTTCTAAATCCAGCTTGAACATCTGGAAGTTCATGGTTGATGTACTGTTGAAGCCTGGCTTGGAGAATTTTGAGCATTACTTTGCTAGTGTGTGAGATGAGTGCAATTGTGCGGTAGTTTGAGCATTCTTTGGCACAGCCTTTCTTTGGGATTGGAATGAAAACTGACCTCTTCCAGTCGACACTGCTGAGTTTTCCAAATTTGCGGGCATATTGAGTGCAGCACTTTCACAGCATCATCTTTCAGGATTTGAAATAGCTCAGCTGGAATTCCATCACCTCCACTAACTTGGTTCTTAGTGATGCTTCTTCCTAAGGCCCACTTGACTTCGCATTCCAGGATGTCTGGCTCTAGGTGAGTGATCACACCATTGTGATATCTGGGTTGTGAAGATCTTTTTTGTACAGTTCTTCTGTGTATTCTTGCCACCTCTTCTTAATATCTTCGGCTTCTGTTAGGTCCATACCATTTCTGTCCTTTATTGAGCCCATCATGCATGAAATGTTCCCTTAGTATCTCAAATTTTCTTGAAGAGATCTCTAGTCTTTCCCATTCTATAGTTCTCCTCTATTTCTCTGCATACTTAGGAAGGCTTTCTTATCTCTCCTTGCTATTCTCTGGAACCCTGCATTCAGATGGATATATCTTTCCTTTTCTCCTATGCCTTTCACTTCTTGTCTTTTCTCAGCTATTTGTAAGGCATCCTCTGACAACCATTTTGTCTTTTTGCATTTTTTTTCCTTCTGGATGGTTTTGATCACCACCTCTTACACAATGCTATGATCCTCTGTCCATAGTTCTTCAGGCACTCTGTCTATCAGATCTAATCCCTGAATCTATTTGTCACTTCCACTGTATAATCGTAATGGATTTGATTTAGGTCATACCTGAATGGTCTAGTGGTTTTCCCTACTTTCTTTGATTTAAGTCTGAATTTGGCAATAAGGAGTTCATGATCTGAGCCATAGTCAGCTTCTGGTCTTGTTTTTGCTGACTGTGTAGAGGTTCTCCATCTTCAACTGCAAAGAATATAATCAATCTGATTTCAGTGTTGACCATCTGGTGATGTCCATGTATAGAGTTATCTCTTGTTTTGTTAGAAGAGGGTGTTTGCTATGACCAGTGAGTTCTCTTGGCGAAATTCTGTTAGCCTTTGTCCTGCTTCATTTTGTAATCCCAGCCCAAACTTGCCTGTTACTCCAGGTATCTCTTGACTTCCGACTTTTCATTCCAGTCCCCTATGATGAAAAGGACATTTTTTTGTTGTTGTCAGTTCTAGAAGGTCTTGTATATATCAATAGAATCATTCAACTTCAGCTTCTTCAGCATTAGTGGTCGGGGCATAGACTTGGATTACTGTGATACTGAATGGTTTCCTTGGAAATGAGCAGAGATCATTCTGGCATTTTTGAGACTGAATCCAAGTACTGCATTCCAGACTCCTTTGTTGACTATGATTGCTACTCCATTTCTTCTAAGGGATTCTTGCCCGCAGTCGTGGATAGAATGGTCATCTGAGTTAAATTCACCCATCTGGACCACTTTAATTCACTAATTTCTAGAATGTTGACGTTCACTCTTGCCATCTCCTGTCTGACCACTTCCAATTTACCTTGACTCATGGACCTAACATTTCAGGTTCCTATGCAGTATTGTTCTTTACAGCATCGGACTTGACTTCCATCACCAGTCACATCCACAACTGGGCATTGTTTTTGCTTCGGCTCAGCCTCATCATTCTTTCTGGAGCTATTTCTCCAGTAGCATTTTGGGCACCAACCAACCTGGGGAGTTCATATTTCATGTTATATCTTTTTGCCTTTTCCTCTGGAAAGAAGATTTTAATGCATGAACTCTTTCGTCTTTCTTCTTCATTTCCACACTTACACACCAGTTTCCACCACTACTCTCTTTCATTCTGCCTCCTATAATGCAAAGCCAGTTTGCTTATCTCCATTCTTGATATTCTTCCAATTGTCTGAAAGACTAAGTCCATTAATTGCCTAATGTTTCTTCATTTCTTTTTAGTCTCTGTTTGCAAACACATCCATCTTCATCATTGTTATCACTGCTAACATTTTTTGAATACTGAACTATGTGCCAGATAGTGTAATGCGTTTCATTTCATCCTAACATCAACCGCCTAATGTAAATATTATCTCTAATTCCATTTTTACAAAACAGGAAATAGGCTCTTCAAGATAAAAAAAAAAAAAAAAAAAAAAACTTGACCAAGATCTTGTTGCTAGAAAATAGCAAAGCCAGGACGGGCATTACAGCAAGGTGCAGCAGAAAATCTCCAACCCTGCCGCGAACATACTAACTCCTGTCTCTCCTTCAAAAACTCAATGGTAAAGTAAAATTAAACATAACCATGTTAAATCCTCAATCCCCTCCAGAGGGAAGGAGAACAAACAAACCTTACAAACAAAAAGGTGGATTATCCAACGTCTCTAGGCAGCAAGTTTAAGCCAAGTGAGCTGGGAGAAAACAGTGTGGTAAACACACACGTGAGGACACTCGCCCGACAAAAGGCATCCCGGGGGCAGGGAGTGCGACCGCTCACGGGAGGGAAGAAATAGATCCTGGGTCTCCAGGATGAAAATCAAGAAAACAGGGCTTTGCTTGTCCTCAAATTCTTTGATTTCTCTTTTCTTTCTTTCTTTTAATGGACAAAAGAAGCCTTCTAACCGGCAAGGTAAATAGTTCATGGGTTATTTATTTTATCTCTATTCCTGGTTAAATTGAGTTCAAAATAATTAGATAACCCTGGAGAAGCTGTGGATGGTACTGCTAATTCCACCTAATGATTTTCCCGCGTTGTTGCCCAGTGAAAGGGGTTATCTGTTAAAACAAGCTTCAAACTATTAATAGAGTGAAATTACAGCTTCAGCAGCTAACCCCAGGTAACGTGGCTCCGGTAGGGTATTAAGACTCAGGACCGGGGGCCAAGTTGTTCACTTCCCCACGTGACCTTTCTCCTCACTCGCAGTTGACTGTTCCACACCAGATGTAACAGCTAACTTGCTCCCGACACCTTCCACTATTTGTGGCCTTAATTGAGGAACCTAAACAAACAAATTAATCACCCTGGCCCATAAAAATGACAGAATTCATATGGTAGCATTCTTCATTCTCTCCAATTTGTTTTCCTGAAATCCCTGCAGCGATTTATTTGCTGAATATGCGAGTTTTTCCCCCCTTATGAAAATTACAAATTGTTGTCAAGGTTAACGAGTTAATATTCTCATTCAATATTTATTTTATGGGGAGACGGAGGGAAGCGGACGGTTCCTGTACTTCTTTCCACTGCAAAGTCTGGTTTCTTAATCAAAATGACAAGGACACTGTCCTTTGTATGATACTCGGAATCATTGAGACTAAAAAATGAGCTTTATTAATCAACAGACTCTGATTAATTATTATAAAGTGTGGAGCCTACATTTCTGTACATTTTAATAATTCCTGCAGAAGGCTAACAATGTCCCTGGAGATCTGGAGTCTTTGGGGTTTGAATTTTTCTAAGCAATGTCACAATAAATAGTCAAGAGTAGCAGAGTTCTTTCTCTAATCCACTTTGCTTCAAACTGGCAAACCAGGGAAAACCTTCTTTTTCCTATTTCCCATCTATAATTCATCATTTGCATACAAAGTAAGGAGCCATGAACCTGCAGTTTCATCAGTTTTCAAAACGCCAAGGGACAATGAGGGTGATTTATCGTAGGTCTCATGATCTAGTCCACACGATCAGAATATTTCTACGGAAAACAGCCTGACCTGATTTTGTGATAAGAGTGACCACACAAAAGGTCAATGGGACAAGGGTCAGGGTCTGGAAGCTCCCTGTGAGTCACACTCCCTGACCTCCTGCCCAGACCTGCCTGACACAAGTCCCTGTCAACAACGGGACATTGTCCATCCTAAGGGCTGTAGGCACACACACGTTTTTTAAGGCTTCTGAACAGTCCAGTTAATATATCACCAGAGAATTTTCTAGAGATGTGGAGATATTCTGTGTCTTGAACAAGGTCACATGAGGGTAGACACTGAACAACGCTCATGGGGTTGTACACTTAAGATCTTTGCATTCCACTGTATATCAGTTTGACCTCGATTTATATTTTGGAAAAGGAGCTTCTGGACAGAAGAAGGGAATGTAAATGCCAATGTATATATGTCTATAATGTAATCATACAAAGATATAAACTTAAATATATGTCTGCATGTTTATATGTCTGTACATTTATAAAGCTACATGTATAGATATGTGTGTGTGTATATATAATGCCTATGACCAGCTACATTCTCCTATTTCTTGTTCTTTGTTCTCAAAAATAGATCTGAAGTGCACACGTATGTAAATTTACAAAAGAAGAAACAGAGACTTCCAGGCCTGACAATCTCTTGGGGCGTAAATGCTTCTTCTCCTGAATACTTTACAAGGTGACTATGGGGCTGGTAGACCCTCCAAGCCTCTGATTTTGCATTGGAAGAGGGGTTCTCTAGCCTCTCCTGTTAGAATGACGAGGCAGCCCCAAGGGGCTGATCACTAGGCCACCGCAAGAATATCTTTGCAGCAGCGATCAATCACGGCGCCTCTACACATGGGCGTACTACAGTCTGTTGTGAAGTGGGTTGCAAGCTCATCATCGCCAATCATAAGGTACTAAAAAGTGTAATGATCTAAAATATAGTAATGAATTAGGCTGGATGCAAGCTTACAGCTGCCTACATAGGACCTGGGCTACCGCAGTGATGGCGGGCATAAGCCTACATCAACATGGTGGGATTATGCAATTTTCTAATTCTGATGCTTCACTTTATGCAGAGGAAAATTTTATCTTTGATTTGGGTCTGAGGCAACTGTATGAAATTTTCCTTCAAACAAGAAAGGTTTGGGGACTTCTCTGGTGGTGCAGTGGATGGGAGTCCGCCTGCCAATGCAGGGGACACAGGCTCGATCCTGGTCTGGCAAGATCCTACCTGCTGTGGAGCAACTAAGCCCGAGTGCCACGACTACTGAGCCTGCAATTTAGAGCTTGTGCTCTGCAACAGGAGAAGCCACCACGATGAGAAGGCCACACACAGCAAAGGAGAGTAGTCCCAGATCACGGCAACAAAGAACCAGAACAGCCAAAAATAAATAAATCAATAAAATTATTTTAAAAAAGAAAGGTTTGGGAGTAGTGGAGTGTTTTTGTACAACCCAGGGTAGATGTGGTACCAAGAGACAAAAGTAAATAAATAAAAGCCATACTGTGGTCAGAACAAGGTATAACCTGCAAGGCTAGCAACCAAGGGCCAGATGATAGCAAAGATAAATGAGAACACGTGACTAGAGAATGCGAACAAAGACCAGACCCAACACCCTGTCACACACCTATCATACATCTAATTCCTATGCAATTTTCTGAAACTTAGAAACAATCCTGAAAAACAAGGGAGAACCCTGAATTGAAACAGTTATTTTCATCATTTTACCTGATAGGGACTTGAATCAGTTATAAATGAGGTCCCAAAGTATAAATAGAAAGTCACAACAGTGACCTAATGAGATAAACAAGTATTTATCCCTCATGCAAGCAATGTCTGTTGGTGGGCATTCTGGGACTGGTATGGTGGATTCAGTATATCCCCGGGAGCTCAGACTCCTTTTCTCTGTTTTTCCATTCTTAGATGAGGTTTCCAACTTCAAGCTCCTTGGGAGTCCAGTATCACTGCTAGAGGTCCAGCCATTGCGTCAGCATTCCAGAGAGAGAAAAAGAAGAGGACGAGGAGAAAGGCAAAGAACAGTCAGATATCCCATTTTCAGCTTCCGCATGGCAACTCTCCCCTTCATCTCACTGACCACCATGCATTACATGACTGCTGCTGCCTTCCCTGTGACTGTGGAAGGTTGCTTTTTAGCTGGGTTCACTATCACCCGAAACAAAACTGGGTATTTGGCACAAAGGAAGAAAGGGAGCAACAGATGTTAGGAAGCAGCTGGAAGTCTCCAAACACAAGGCTCACAGTAGAAATTAAGTTGACTTGGAGAACACTAGGGATGGTATGTTTCTTACAAATTTGAGCTGCTGGCCTGACATCCGTCCTAGCCTCATCATGGATAGTCTTCCATCAACAGGAGAGAAGAGAAGACAGTCATAGAGCACGCAGATTTAGGAACAGCCCACAGTCCCTCTTTTCCAATAGCCCCAAGTTTCGCAACGTGTCATCTGGCAGTTATGGATTACTTTGAAGGTTTATTTCTTAACAAAATTCTTTTGGGATTTCATCAATTCTAAATGAACCACTGGAAGTCCTATAAGTGACTTCACCACCCAAACTAGATGTCACCATGGAAAAACAGGGTCAAGAAACCTGGCCTGTTAGCTCCCGAGAAATACTGAAGAGGGGGAAATGTGATCCCATAGAGTTTCTGGAGGGCAGTCTCTCTTGCCTTCTTAGGGCAGGGGTTTCTATCATTAATACATCTACGGTAGATCAGATCAGATCAGATCAGTCGCTCAGTCATGTCCAACTCTTTGCGACCATGAATCGCAGCACGCCAGAGAGAAGTCCTTATAAAACATATGTCAGGGCTTCCCTGGTAGCTTGGGGGTAGCTCTCGCCTGCGGATGCAGGAGACACGTGTTCAATCCCTGGTCCAGGAAGATCCCACATGCTGCGGAGCAACGAAGCCCGTGTGCCACAGTGCTCCTGTGCTCTAGAGCCCAGGAACCCCAACTCCCGAAACCTATACACCCAGAGCCCGCGCTCCACAACAGGAGAAGCCCCCACAGTGAGAAGTCCGAGCACCGCATCTACCCCACCTTCCACAACTAGAGAAGCGGGCACAGCAACAAAGACCCCGTACAGCCAAAATAAATCAATAAAAATTAACATAAAATTTTTAAAAAATGTCAAAAGTCTTCATGAGGCTCAAGCCTTGTGAGCTCAGGAGACAGGCAGGCGCTCACGTGACAGCTCTATGCCTCTTCCTGCACCCTTTGCTCTAGAAGTTCAATAAGCTCATCTCAGGGTTCTGGAATCCCAGGTCTCCTCACCATGCTTACATTTTACCCTGTAAAAGTACAAGTTTGAATCACAGATAACAAGTAAATGAGATTATGATGTTAGCTTTCTCCAGAGATAACAGCAGTCCAGGTCATAAAACCACCATATGGCAGATTTGGCAGTCTTTCCCGAGCGCCGTGGATTAATTATCACATAGACAGACCCCGGTCCCCATTTGCAAGTGCCTCGGGCCCCCTGTGGCAGGGATTGGCACCCGGCGAAGGCGAGAGTTTGTATTATGCTTGGCAGGGACACGATGTGACCTTACTGTGGCCAGTTCTGTCATCTCTTAACATTTCGCTCATGATTAAGTTTATCATTTCAAATAAACACGAAATGTCAGGTCTCTGGGTCTACTTAACATGGAGAGCCAAAATAGACGTCTCTGATTTAAAGGGGTCCAGGCCAAGGGAACGGTCTGATTAGCTCTCCCATCTGACTTTTATTAGAGCCATCAGATAATAGAGTGAGAGCAAAATCACTGTTCCAACTGGCTGATTGCCACAAACCAGACCCACAGGGTATCCTCCGAGCCTCCCTTGACATCTCCGGGTTGCTAACTCAAAGCAGTGGTCACTGAGTTGATCCTCCTGAAATTCCACCTCTCAGCCTGGCACCTACAGGACCTGAGTCAATCCTGTTCGTGTTTACTCTGGTTCTCCATCGGCTGAGGATGTCTGACCTCCTGGATTTCCTTTCTGTTCCAGCTCTCATGGACGAGGGTGGATCTGAGGGCTATCAGCGTCTGCCCACCCGGGGCTTCGGTCACTGTCCCCTCTTCTCACGGAGGCCTTGCTGCCCTTTGGCAGGGGGCGCAGCGTTGGGTGGTTTGCTTCTCAAGCATTTCTTCACGCAGCTGGACACCACCAGGTGGAGAGGATGAGGGTTTCCGTGTCAGCCTGGCTCTAAAGGGGCTGTTGCGGAGATGAAACTCGCAGGAATTTGTAGTCAAGGAGCTGGACATTTCCATCGGCTCCGATTTTGTCCTGATCTCCAATTTGTTTTATGATTGAAGTGAAGTGAAGTGAAGTCGCTCAGTTGTGCCCGACTCTTTGCGACCCCATGGACACCAGGCTCCTCTGTCCATGGGATTTTCTAGGCAACAGTACTGGAGTGGGTTGCCATTTCCTTCTCCAGGGAATCTTCCCGATCCAGGGATCGAACCCAGGTCTCCTACATTGTAGACAGACACTTTACCATCTGAGCCACCAGGAAAGTCCATTCAGCTGATGTTTTATGATTCAGTTCAGTTCGGTTCAGTCACTGAGTTGTGTCTGACTCTTTGCAACCCCAAGAATTGCAGCACGCCAGGCCTCCCTGTCCATCACCAACTCCCAGAGTTTACTCAAACTCAGGTCCATTGAGTCAGTGATGCCATCCAGCCATCTCATCCTCTGTCGTCCCCTTCTCCTCCTGCCCCCAATCCCTCCCAGCATCAGAGTCTTTTCCAGTGAGTCAACTCTTCGCATGAGGTGGCCAAAGTACTGGAGTTTCAGCTTTAGCATCATTCTTTCCAAAAAAATCCCAGGGCTGATCTCCTTCAGAATGGACTGGTTGGATCTCCTTGCAGTCCAAGGGACTCTCAAGAGTCTTCTCCAACACCACAGTTCAAAAGCATCAATTCTTCAGCGCTCAGCTTTCTTCACAGTCCAACTTTCTAATCGTATCCGTCAGTGTTATGATAACTACAGAATCCAAGTGACCATTTTTTTTTTTTTTCCTTTAACCTGGAGCAGAAGTTAAAGTTTCAGACTGCTCTGAGCTCATTCGTTTCTTTACTCAATAAATGTTAAAAGGCCTGTTCTGGCCTTTATCCCCTCATCAGATGATCGTGGAGATGACCCCCCACTTTGTCTACAGCCAAATGGGCCTTCTCTGAGTGTCTCAGACGAGCCAAGGTCCCGCCCTCAGACTCTGCCACATGTCCTCACTCACTGTCCTGCATCTTATCTGACCATCACTTGCCTGCTTCACTTTTCCTCATTTCCACATCTCTAGTCAAGTGTCCCTTTGTCAGAAAAGAAACTGGGAAACACCATGGTACCCCTTAACAACTAGAAGAGACAAATGACACAGAACAGTGATCACAGGTACAACTGATAAATTGTGAGGTGAATTTTTTCATACCCGCCTTCCTTACTAGCAGGCATACTCCAAGAAAGCTATGACTCTATTTTGATCAGTGCCGACCCTCAGTGTCTGCCCCCGTGTCTAACATGAAGGGGTGCCCAATAAATGTTTGTTTATCGATAACTTGAGCACTTACGTGTGTTGCCCAGAGGGTTTGCTCTTGAGGTGATGAAAGAAATGGTCTCAGAGGGACTCACAGGTAAGGTGTGAAGGTGAGCAGAGGATGGCAATACAGTGATACCTGTTATAATACACTGCAGGCCTTGCAGTGGGTACAATGTTGATGCTAAACTCTGCAGGTTTTCAGTGTCTTTTACCACATTTCTATAACCCCCACAAACACTTTCAAGGAGCTGGTAGATATAGACTGCAATTTTTTAAAAAAAGTCAGTTCGTAGTTCATTGAACTCGTAGAACAAATAACACGATGAAAGCCAAAGTGCTTTTGATTTTCAAGAACCAGGCTCTTTTTTTTCAGGGGAAATAAAGAGGTTTTGTCAGAATTCTAAATTTCAATGCTAGAACTTAGAAGGCTGGTTAACACTGTTTCATAAATAAATAGAAAAATAGGGACAGATATATGATGATGTAGTAGTTTTATTCCAACTGAGCAAGAAACTAAAAAAAAAAAACCAAAATGGTTGGGAGAAGAGTTTCAGACAACAGGAAAGTCATCCAAGAAGAAGCTCTTGTCTTTCTTCCCAAATGAGGAACAACCTTTGATGGGAGAAATGGGATGTAAGACAAGCACGCAAATAGATTTGGGGAAATTCTGAGTCAAGAGGACTTGTAACGCATTCCTCTAGCACAGCACAGTCAGCCTGGAGCCTCTTGGAGAAGCCCCCCCACCACCCCCCCACCCTTCAGCACAGTGGTGCAGCAACATGGCACCAGCGAAACGTGGTCCCAGAGAAATACGGCCTCCAAGCAGTCTGTCAGCAAGGGCATCCCCAGATGCAGCCTTCTACGGACAGTGTCACAGGGTGTGGTATAGAGAATCCAGCCAAGAGTTGCTGAGCTTCCAGCTGCAGAGGGTACGTGCTAAGATGCAGAGAACGGACAGAAAACACAGGGATGCCAGACATGAGAAGGAGATTCCAGAACATGACCCCCAGGGATGCCAGACATGAGAAGGAGATTCCGGAACATGACCCCCAGGGATGCCAGACATAAGAAGGAGATTCCGGAACATGACCCCCAGGGATGCCAGACGTGAGAAGGAGATTCCAGAACATGACCCCCGCACACCAGAGGGAAGAACATATCTACAGTGAAGGCCAGTGGAGCCAGAGGGTGTTATGACTCTAGAAGTTCCTTTCTAATGCCAGGGTGACTTTCTCATCATACTGCAATGCTCCAAAAATTATAGAACCAAGAGCGAAAGGTGATGGGTAGAGAATGTTGAATATTATTGAGATCTAATTTGGAAGTGATGGATGTGTTGAGATTTAGAGTTTTTAGCCATAAATAAGGACCCTTGAGTTAAAATTTTATTTTAGTTGTAGGAAAATAAATCTACATTTCTGCAGCCCAGAGTTGACAACCGTCAACATTTGAACCTGTTGCAAGTTGCTGTAAAAGTTTAAAAAAGGAATAACTAGGTCTGTCCATGGATGAACAGAAAGAAGACACATGAGTTGGGTCAAGAAGCATGAAGTAAGGGCTTCCCAGGTGGCTCAGTGGTAAAGTATCTACCTTCAATGCAGGAGATGTGGGTTCGATCCCTGGGTTGGGACGATCCCCTGGAGAAGGAAATGACAACCCCACTCCAGTATTCTTGCCTGGGAAATCCCACAGACAGAGGAGCCTGGGGGCTGCAGTCCATGAGGTCACAAAAGAGTCGGACACAACTTCGCCGCTATACAACAAGAAGAAACACAAGCAAGGAGCCTCCCTGGAAGTCCAGTGGTTAGGACTTCACCTTCTAATACAGGGGTGTGGGCTCCATCCCTGGTCAGGGAGATAAGAACCCACAAGCCTCACAGCCAAAAACCACAACATAAGATGGAAGCAACACTGTTGCAACAAAGTCAATAAAGACTTTTAAAAAATGGTCTACGTAAAAAAAAAAAAAATCTTACAAAAAATAGTAAAGTGTGCCAACCGAATGGGATGGGAACCCTGGGCAGAGGGGACAGCAGGCAAAGAGGATGAAGGAGCCTGGCCAGGGCAGAGGGGACAGCGGGCAAAAGGAGGGTGAAGGAGCCTGGCCAGATAAGCAACAGGAAAGGGAGGAGAGCAGTCAGAGCACAGGACTTCTGGAAAGAAGGAGGCTGCTCCAAGGAATGTGGACTCAACCTGCAGTCTTTGAAAATGGAAATTTTTAAGATGGAGAAAAAAAGTCAGAGTCTTCTGTAATGGGAGAGAAACCAGAGCAGTTTCTCTAAAAGACAGTTTTCTCTAAAAGGCTTTCTCTCTCAAGGTTTAAAAGCACATGGCCTTAACCAAGAAATTCTCCTTTTAGGAATTTGAATCACAAGTGTTTACTTGCCCATGTACACAAAGCTGTGTGTACTTAAAAGTTATTACCGGAACACCGTCTAAAATAGGGAAAAAAGTAAATAGTTTAAATGTTAGTTTTAGGGGACTGATGTAGGAAAGGGTGAAATATTATATGGGTGTTAAAAGGAGTGACATTCATTACTATTCCCTGAAATTGAAGGCTCTCCAAGGGATAATTAAATTCCAGCTTCATCCCTTTAATGACTTACGTCCTCTTTGCCTCTGTTTCTTCTTCTGTAAAATCAGGATAGTAGCCTGCACCTCTCATCAGGATGAAATGAGCAGATACGTATAATGGGCTTGCAGCAATCTCTAATGCACATTAAACACATATTTATGCACGACTGAGTTGGACACGACTTAAGCGACTTAGCAGCGGCAGCTATTTATGTATTAAGATAGAAAAATGACTTAGGACGATATGCATCGCGTCATTCCATCTACACCAAAAATCTTACACGAAACTTGGGTGACAAATAAAGGGAAGGGGCCGTTTTATCCTTTTATTCCCATCTGTACTGTTCTTCATTTAAAACAAAGTGCTTACTTTGTTTGTAAAATGACCCCCTAAAAACCAATAATAAAATCAATAATAAAGTTTGAAAGATTTATTTACTGTATCCCTTTGAGATTGACCTCCATGAGTTCAACAAATAAAATATTTAATGGAAAATCGCAGTGAATAACGCAGGGTGCAGGCCATGATGCTGTGACAGGCTTGGAAATTCTCAAAGAAAATGACCGTGTTTCCTAGACTGCCACTTTTAATGTGAAAATGGTTTCCAATTACTATCATTAATGTTATTAAATAGCGTTAATAATAAACGCTGAATATTGTTCTTCTTATCATTTTTGGCTCCATAACTTACTAGCATACTGACCTTGGCAGGTTTTATAACTTCTTTTACCTCTTTTTCTTCATTTGAGTGTAACAGTTCTTCCATCAGGATAGAAGTGAGGATTAAAGAGATCATGCATGTTAACCACGTTGCCCTAGCATATTTAAGGGCTCTAAAGTGAAAGCTGGTGACGGACAGGGAAGCCTGGCATGTATGCTGCCGTCCGTGGGGTCGAAGAGTCAGCTGTGACTGAGTGACTGAACTGAACTGAAAGTGAGAGTCGCTCGGTCATGTCTGACTCTTTGTGACCCCGTGGAACCCCATGGACTATACAGTCCATGGAATTCTCCAGGCCAGAATACTGGGGTGGGTAGCCTTTCCCTTTTCCAGGGGACCATCCCAACCCTGGGATTGAACCCAGGTCTCCGCATTGCAGGCAGATTCTTTACCAGCTAAGCCACCAAGAAGCCCAAGAATACTGGAGTGGGTAGCTTATCCGTTCTCCAGGGGAACTTCCCGAGCTAGGAATTGAACTGGAGTCTCCTGCATTGCAGGTGGAGTCTTTACCAACTGAACTACCAGGGAAGCTCAAGGGCTCTGAAATGCATTGTAATAATAACAATTTCATCATCATCATCTTTTATTAACCACACTCCAGGTTTTTTTCTCCTTAGTAAGACCATTCTTCTGAACCCGATGTGAAGGAAGAACTGATTCAAAGAAAAGCTTCAGAAAAATTCAACCTTCTTTCTTTTGGACACCATCCTCTATATCTATAGATGAACCCTTCTGGAAGTGGGCAGTGGAGAAACTGATGAGGAAGAAAAAGAATAGTTGATAAAAAATTGACCTACTACTTTCCAGGCATTCTGAAGCTCTGGAACCCTGGCAAATGAATATTCTTGGGTAAAATGAATTTCCAACTCCCAATCAAAACCAAACCAAACAATAACAATTGCTTTCTCTGCTCCAAAAGAATGCCCCACCTCCCTGTCTTCCGATAAGATGATATCACCAAGACGCCATCATTCAATGCCAATTTAGGAGAATCAGCAATGCAAAGTAGAAAATTAAGTCACGGTGGGGATGTAGGACAGGGGTATAATTAGCACTGATGGGTGCTTGGATTTTTAAAACCGACATCAGGAAAACCACACAGCTACAGCGTAACGTAACGCACCCTGAGCCGGCAGGGAAGCGGACTGTGTGACCCTCAGGATCTCCGCTCCAACTCTAATTGCTATTATTCTCTGGGATGTGATATCTTAATCAGAAACAATAGCTTGTCTAATTGACTACGGTTGGGAGGAGGCCTGCTACCTCTCGCAGATAGCTCAACGGCGAGCACAGTGAATGAGTAACGCAGGGAAATTAAGGAAGGACAATTCAGAGAGGGAGACCAATTAGACGGGGAACTGTCATACGTGTGGAGGCCCAGAGCTTTTTCACTTGAAATGCTGAAGACTAGAAAGGTAACGTAGAGAATAACCTCTGAGGAATCCCCTTTTATTTGCAGAATTGGATGGTATATTTTCTTTTTCCAAAATAATATGAAATAATTGCTCACTTTTATAATATGGCTTTCGTTGAAGGAGCTTAAAGAATTTTCACATACAGTATATCTGTATCTCTGGCCATCATGACAAAATGGTCTATTGTAGTCTCAAATTCTCAGATGCAGAAGTTAAAAGTGATCTGTTATCTCTAATATATGAGATATATTATTATATATAAAATGAAATGGACGTCCCAGGCGGCACTGGTGGTATAAGAACCTGCCTGCTAATGCAGGAGACATAAGAAATGCAGGTTTGATCCCTGGGTCAGGAAGATCCCTTGGAGGAGGGCATGGCAACCCACTCCAGTATTCTTGCCTGGAGAATCTCATAGACAGAGGAGCCTGCTGGGCTACAGTCTATGGGGTCACAAAAGAGTTGGACATGATTAAAGTGACTTAGCATGCATGCATAAAATGAAATATAGGAAGGATCCTTTATGAGAAATAAAATTTTAGTACAAAACTCTTATGTCCACAAACATATATGAGAAATATTCAAAGTAGAAAATGCAGCATACCCATTTTTATTCAGACCTTTTGCTGGCAAGTACCTGGACAAAAGGGAAAACATCATTCTCCAGAAGTCATTTTGTCAGAGTATTTACTTGTGCAGTTTGAATATGCTTCATCCATACATTTGACTGCAGTCAGAATGCAGTGTGAGAGTAAAGATACGGGACCAAGAGCCGGGAGAACTGCTTCTTCCTGGTGAGGCACGTGATTTTCTAAGTCACGTCACTACACGTCTCTGGAGTGACGTTTGCTCTGTCTCTACGGCCGAGGACTCCTTTCTTCCCACCCCTGTCTCACCCATCCCAGGAGATCTGCTCTTATCTGTCACACTTCATTGACTACATCCTGGACTTAGCGCCCCTCACTCCTTATTTTATTGTTATTGCTATTTGTAATAACACTTGCCAATCAGAACTTTTAATTAGGAGATAACTATAAAAAGCAGAGATATTACTTTGCCAACAAAGGTTTGAAAGGTTGTTGTTGAATCACGCGAATACACTGGGATTCTTGGCCCCCGGAGGAGAAGAATTCAATCCGGGGCCAGAAACGAGGCTTGATCGCTTAGAGCTTTTATGTAATAAAGTTTTATTAAAGTATAAAGGAGATAGAGAAAGCTTCTGACATAGGCATCAGAAGGGGGTAGAAAGAGTACCCGCTTGCTAGTGTTAACAATGAAGTTATATAATCCAAAGAATATCTGGAGGTTGTAAAGACCTCATCAGACCTACTCCCATAATTTACATTTTAAGATAACACTGTCCTTAGGCAAGATACATCCTTGTAAAGACCAGGTCTACTCCCATAATTAACATTTTAAGATAACAGAAGGTTGAATCCAAAGACTGTCCTTAGGCAGGATACATTATTGTTATATAATCCTAAGGAATGTGGAGAAAGAAAAAAAGTTTGTCCTTTCTTCCTCCTTGAGAATTCCAGACCCCTCTCTCCTTGGGGACCCCTAGACTCCCTATCAACCTGCCTAGGAAATGACTCTCTCAGGTTCGTCTAGTCAAGGCTGTGGTTTTTCCAGTGGTCATGTATGGATGTGAGAGTTGGACTGTGAAGAAGGCTGAGCGCCGAAGAATTGATGCTTTTGAACTGTGGTGTTGGAGAAGACTCTTGAGAGTCCCTTGGACTGCAAGGAGATCCAACCAGTCCATTCTGAAGGAGATCAGCCCTGGGATTTCTTTGGAAGGAATGATGCTAAAGCTGAAACCAGTACTTTGGCCACCTCATGAGAAGAGTTCACTCATTGGAAAAGACTCTGATGCTAGGAGGGATTGGGAGCAAGAGGAGAAGGGGACGACAGAGGATGAGATGGCTGGATGGCATCACTGACTCAATGGATGTGAGTCTCAGTGAACTCCGGGAGTTGGTGATGGACATGGAGGCCTGGCGTGCTGCAATTCATGGGGTCGCAAAGAGTTGGACAAGACTGAGCGACTGACCTGATCTGATGTGATTATTATTATTACACCCAAGTGAATCAATTATCTGACCTGTTGAACTACTCTGAGTTAGATGCCCATTAATGCTTTAAATATTAAAATCAGTCCAATCAATCCGTGAACCTCCATTCCTATCAGGGCTTCTACAGGCTCAGGGGCCCCCAGCTGGGTGCCCTAGAAGAGGTTTGTCAAAGTTCAGTGGATGAGGAAGGGATGAGTAAGGAGAGGGAGAACACAGAGCCTCCTCTTTCAAGAACTCCATGCCACCATGGTTGCCAATGGGTGCCCAAGCAGCAATTACTTGGAAATTGTGATTTCTGTTTGAAACTCCTGACATTTAAACATTGGCCACCCCTGTATTCAGCACCTTTAAGATACCATCATTCTAGATGCTTCTTAATTTCTCAGAAGTTAATCTTTTTTCAAGTGCTTTCTAGAATTAGTGAAGTACAGTAGGTTTGTCTTTTAAAATACTTTATAATTTTTGCTTTAAAAAATTTTAATTCATGTGTAAAAAGGCCACGGGCCTGAGTTGAGCTATGGGCCACCGCTTTGCTTTTCACTTCTTGCCTAGCCCACATGTTCGCCAACGTCCCTTCTAGCTCTAACATTTAATTGTTCTACTCAGTCAACAACACTGAAATGACAATAAATGAAAACCTTTTAAAATATAATCTTCTTCCCCAGGAAAACCAGTATTTGAAGCACAATAACTAAGAACTTTGTAAGTCGTCAATAAGATATCAAACACATCCCCCTTTAAGTAAACTTAAAACAGAAAGTGAAAGTCTTGTCCCTCAGACGACGTCCGATTCTTTGCAATCCCTGGTCTGTCCACGGGATTGTCCAGGCAAGAATCCTGGAGTGGGTTGCCATTTCCTTCTCCCTTTATTAACTCTCTTAAAATTTATACATATTATAGATGCCAGGCTAAGACAGTTTCAGGGACCAATCACAGATTCAAATTTTGTTGTTGTTCAGTCGCTAGGTCATGTCCAACTCTTTGTGACCCCATGGACTACAGCACGCCAGGCTTCCCTGTCCTCCACCGACTCCCGGAGTTTGCTCAGACTTGTGTCCATGGAGTCGGTGATGCCATCCAACCACCTCAACCTCTTCTCCTCCTGCCCAACAATTCAGGTCCCAACAATTCAGGATCAAAAAATATTTTTGCCAAACCACAGAGCTTCTCAAATACCTCCTTGGAAATACCTGAGCGTGTGGTATCAGAGTGGTCTGTTTTTAAACGATGGAAAAATAATTTCAAAAAAGTAGATAGCTATTTCCTGTGGCATAATACCTCTGTTAGTATCCAATGCCATTTCTTTGAGAATCATCTAGAACTCTAGAAAAACAATGCTATGCAAACCCAAGGTATTAATCATTTTTGCCTGGGGATAAAAACACTGCTGACACAAGGCTACTCTAGGTTAAAGCCATTTCAGCAGGAGAAAATCCTTAGGAAACAGGCTCTACTACAAAGGAATTCACTCCGTATAAAAAGCATAGGCCTGTGGCATTCAGAAAGGTGTCGGAGGATTAACTAATGCCAGGAGGCTCACACGATGATGTGTGCCTCGAGAACGGAATGTTCCGTTTCCCGGGGCATTAGTCAATGGTATCATTAATTGCACAGGTGGTCACCTGCAGCTGCTTCTGGCGTCCCTCCATATTTGGTTCCAATATACATTATAAAACATTTTCCTTAATTCCGACAACACCCCTCTTCTACTATTTCATTCCTACAGTTTCTAATCATATACTAACTGGCTCATGAGGCAATTCTGGGTTCCAGTTTAGCTGGTTTTTTGTGTTTCTTTTCCTGAAAACTGATGATAATATAACAAGAAGAGGCAAAAGAACAAGTTTTTCTCTTTATTAATATTTTTTCTTGTTTCTGGCTGTGCTAGGTCTCCACTGTCGTGCGGGTTTTTCTCCAGTTGCCCTCCAGTTGCCGAGCTTGGGCTTCTCACTGCGTGGCCTCCCTTGCAGAGCCGGGCTCGAGGCAGCGGGCTTCCGTCGCGGCAGCTTCCCGGCTCTGGAGCACAGGCTCAGCAGCCGTGCTGCGGTGGCCGAGCGGCTCCAACGCACGCGGGATCTTCCTGGACCAGAGATCAAACACGTGTCTCCTGAACTGGCAGGGGTTTTCCTCACCACTGAGCAACCGGGGAAGCCCAAGAACAAGGGTTTTTAATGAACACATTCTATGTCCTGTTTTCCCCCTTTTAAAAAATGGCCCATGATAAGCCATCTATATGGATTTCCTCAATACACATCCCTTATATAATATGTACAACATATTATTATACTAGTATAATTTTATGATCCCAAAATTACAGATGAAGAAAACTGAGAGCCAGTAATGTTTATCCTGCCCAAGGTCAGATGGCTCAGAGTTAATACAACTGAGAAGTCAGTCTACTGCAGAGCCAGCCCTCTTCAGTTTTATCCAGAGGTACGAAACCAAACGCAACCATTTCACAAGAAATTGGGATACAGTGTGGCCATGTCCTTAGTGTTTTGAGAGAAGTAGAAATCCTGAATTTTTATATATGAATCTCCCGATTTTTCTCGCAGGTTATCACCCAATAAAAATAGTTTTGATATTCAAGCTCTGCTCATGGTCCCCAGGTCTGTGGCTTGTACTTTTTTCTTGGCTCCTTGGTAAAGGCAGAAGGCTCATTTCTACAGTCCTTTGAATGTCACCTAGGCCCTGGAGTTAGTCACAGCAAGGGTTACCAACCTGTCTTCGCTTGCCTGAGACTTTCCTGATTTCAAAACTGCAGGTCCAAGGGCCCCAGGAAACCCCAGCCCCAAGCAAAGTAGGCTGGATGGTCACCTAGTAAAGCAGAGACCTGGCTTCAGACTTGTGCAAAACTCCAGAAGGTCAAATATCCTGACCTTTAGAATGTGTTCTTTCAGGGGAATTTCACTCTCATTGGAGGTGCTAATTTGCTAAAGCGTTTGTATCTCCACTTCAAAAATTAAACTGTTTATGAAGCCAGGATGCAACATTCTGCAGGTCAGCCCCCCAAAGCAAGTTTCCAAGAAACTCTCTCGGTGAGAAAGGGAGGGCACAGGAAGGCAAGGGGATGTCCCCAGAAAGCTTCTGGTTGCTATTTGTCAGCGAATCCTAATTCGGATCCAAACGGGAGCCCGTCATTCCCGGGGACTCGCGCAGCTCCAGGTAAACAGCTAATGAGCAGGCTGCCAGCTCCATTTTCATCAAGAGCCCTCCGAGACTCAACCGTGCCATTTCATAAAATATGCAGATGATGGCACAGGGAGAGGAGCAGAGGCTTTGAAAATGATTCACACAACCTAAAAATGATGTTGAAAAGGGAGGAATTAAATATTCACAAAGTGAGAGAAATTAAGGCATATTAACTGTTAGAATGTGGAAATGAAACGAGGAGCATGCACAGAGTTGATGAGAACGGCATGATTACAGATCTGTCAAAAGTTTCTAATTCTGACACCACGCGACGTGGAGGTGCTAGTCGGCTGGTGAGGGCAAAACATTAGGTGTGGGACAAGCCTCGCCAGGCTGACAGATCAGAGTCAAAGGGAGGAAGACACAGCGGTGATTAACACCGGGCTCCGTTCCACGCCGAGGGTGAACTCCACGCTCACAAAGTGAATACTAATTACCAGCACAGAACAGACTTGAAGTTGGCGAGACCCTGGATGCCGAGCGTGGCCACTGGGTCTGTGATGAGGAAGGCGCAAGGAGGCCTGAAGGCCAGAGGGGCTGAATTCAGTGAGGTCATCCCCCCTCCACTTCTAGGGGATGGGAAGCCAAATCGTGGCCCATCCAAACTGGAATTAGCAGTAATTATTATATAATATGTAATGATGGGATTTAAATGGCTAACACATTTTCTCTGCTGAGATCATTTAGACATGATTCATACAAATGATTAAATTAATAGATCTTCCTCTTTTCAGACTGCCAGGCAGCTTAAACTAGATTTTTCAACAGAGACTGATCCTGGTGAAATCGTATGAAAAGAGAGATTTAACGGAAATTGCAAGAGGAATTGGTTCCGTGTATAAGGGCACACTGGGGTTTAGAGAAATTCGCAGATTCACCTGGAGGAGGAACACGCAGCTTCTGGCCTTTGCTCTGTTTTGTTTTGTTTTAATCTATTTATAGATTTTTAGGAGGTTTTTAAAATAAACCTCTTCAGAAATAAAGGCTACAACACCAAAGGCTAAACAAACACTTAGAATTGCTTTTCTTACATCTAAAATGCTTTCAAAGAAATCCATGGATATATGTAAAAATAGATTTTAAATAATAACACAGAGATGACTCAGAGAAATTTAAAATTTAATACCAATGGAAAACAACTTAAAAGATGATAGTATTTGCATATGAGGTATTCACGATTTCAATGCAGCACAGCAATTTCTGAGAGAAAATGAAGAAAATATAAACCAATGGCAAACAAAGAGAAAAACTTGAAGTCATCTTTAATAACGCATTTCTCTACTAGCATTCCTACTTAAAGCCCATCATTGTTGCTGGATTTTTTTTTTTTCCTTCCTCCTGCAGAAGTCTAAAGCAGTTATTAGGGACCTGAGGAACTGCCAGAGACCCACCGTGTCTTCTGAGTGGAGAGTTTTCTAGTCCCATCAGCCGCACAGCATACGAGCAAATTAACAGGCGCTTGGGGAGGAAGCCCACAGTGCAAGGCTCAGGCATGTAATAATTAACATAGCCTTGCTACCTCCGTGGCATCTTGGGATGAAAATATTAATCATTCACAGCTGTGATTGCCTCAAAATCTCCTATTTTATGGCTTTGAGACATCCATGAATAATGCCACTTACTATAATGTGCAGCATATCAGGAAGAATGTTTCCACAGTACAGCTGCTCTTCTAGAATGTGCTTTCAAAACGACGCTGAGGCCTGCTTCCTGCGGCATCTGTGGAACGCAGAACGCGACGCAATCCTGCCGCCATACTGTGCTGTACTGAGTGCCCACGTGCCAGAAACCCCACCATCTTCGGCTCGGGCTTTACGACGGCACTCTGGAGACAGTGCTGCCATCATCTCCATGTCGTGAATGATATGAAATGGGAGACTGTGAGATGAGGGTCAAACTGTCCAAGAAAGACAGGATGTGTATCTCGGTCTGCTTTGCTCCAAAGCCAGGCTCTTCCCACAGCACGAATGCAAAGGGAGCTCGAAATATGAACGTGGCGTGGGTTTCCCCACAGCCCTCCACATCCTTGGTCTCTGGGGGACTCACCTTGGCAATTAATCCATTTACAGGATTATTTAGAGAATGTTTTCTCCTCTGCTTCATCACCTTCATCTTCTTTTCCACGTTTCCTACCCTTGATGTGAGCTTCACCTCAACTCCACAGCCTTACCAGTTCATCCTCCGTGCAGCAGTCAGTTCCCAACGTACGTCAAGTTGGGGCACTCCCCTGCCTAAAATCATCACTTCACTTAGGATGAAATGGGCAACACACTGCCTACCACATCCCAGGTGATCTCAAGCGTCCTTGGCACCATACCCCTTTCCGAGCTTCATCCCCTGTATCCCTCTTTCTGGATTGCTTATTAGCATCCAGCCAAGAGGAGGCCTCTGCGTTCCTCAAAGCCATGGGTCTCACACATCTCAAGCCCTCCCACACGACTAAGATGCCTGTGCCAGAACACTGCTTTCCCCACGCCACTGCCCTCCAGGTCATATATGGCTAATTCTTTCTCATTCCATGGACCTTCCTTCATTTAAGTGTCACTTTCTCCGAATTGACACCCTTAACTCTTTAGTCTACTTTGAGTTTTCTGGGCGTTCTCAGAACCCTATCCATGTTCTCCCTGGCGACGGTCACCTCTATAGGAAAACTGTTCTTCCTGCGACTGGGACATGACATCTGGCCCCGACGAGAGACTGTAAACCCCGTGCTGGCAGAGGCTACGTTTTCAGGATCAGATGCAGAGCTGGCGCTCAGTAAATATACATCGACGGGAGGAAGGAAGGAAAGACTGAATGAAGCATCTTTTGTTTTCAGAGACTGCTCTCCTCCAGAACCCTCTCCTCCTGCACTCTCTCTTGTTGTCTTAACTCAGCAGGGAAGACTTTGGGGGCCGACATCCACACTCTTGGCAACAGCCAGCAGTGATTGCATCAGGAGCACTGTTGTTTTGTCAGGAGCTGGGAGGCTGCATTCACGCCCGTGGAGGATCACCAGGCTGCAGGAGCACAGACTCCCCCAGGCTCCCAGACAGGCTGGAGCTGCACACCTCTCTCGGGAGCTGTAGCTGGTGCTGCAATTGCTTGTTTGCCTGGCCAGCTCCCTCCCTCTTCAGCTGAGAGCTCCCGGGACCAGACCTTACAGGGTAGGTATCTCCATCTCTTCAGCCTCCAGCACACAGCCTGAGCAGATAGGGTGCTCAGCAAACAGCTGCTGAAAGGCGATTTCATTAGGGAGTGACTCAGTGACTAACTGAATGAATGACTAGAGGAATTAGTAAATTAGGGCGTTCATAATAAAATAAGTGAAAGTGAACGTGGAAACAATTATTTACCCAAGGGTTCTCCTAAGGCGCAGTGCCCATCCCATTGGTGAGACACACAGTTTTGAGGAATACCCAACTTTTTCATTTTAGTTGCTAAGGAATGGCAAAATAGATGTTAGGAAAAAATTAACTTGCACATCCTTTGTATCACTGATGTTAATTACTCAGGACGATTCGAGTTAAATAAAAATATTAAGACAATATAACACTGCTACAAAAAGGTATCTGGCGATGGCAAAAGTGACAAAATCAGTGTATTAATGAAGAGCCTTGGGAACATGTGACTTGAACATGAGTAGGGGATCTGTGCCCTGAGATTTCATGTTTTTACTATCGCACCAGGCACTCTTTTAAGGGCCGGATCTGTATTAACCTATAGAATCTTCATAACCGGAGGGAAAACCACCTCCTTTTACAGTCTCGTCTCACTCTATGCGTCTCTCAGAAAGCGTTACACATCCCTGCCCAGGCACTGAGGTCACGTGTACACAACTGCTTGGAAACCAACCAGCTTTACTTCCCTTTCCCAACCTTTTTCTCGTACTCCTTTCTCTGCCTGAAGGCTGTCCCTAAAGCCCCTTGTGCAAATCAAAAATCTCTCAGCTGGGGCATCAGACAACCTTCCTGTTCCATGTCTCCCTTCCTTCGGGTGTCAGGTAGAGACAACTACAACCCCATCCCCTTGGGCGTCTGCAGGAGCAAGCGTCTGAATGACCGCACTGCAAGCAAGAGAAGCCCAGGAACCAGCTCGTGCTAACCCTCAACGTGCGGGGGCTTTTATCCCACAGTGGCTTGATTTCAACCCATACACTCAGGGTGGGCTTCCCAGGTGGCACCAGTGGTAAAGACCCTGTCTCCCAGTGCAGGAGACATAAGAGATGCATGTTCCATCCCTGGGTCAGGAAGATCCCCTGGAGGAGAACATGGCAACCCACTCCAGTATTCTTGCCTGGGGAATCCCATGAACACAGGAGCCTGGTGGGCTACGATCCATAGGGTCACAAAGAGCTGGACACGATGGAGTGACTTAGCACGCACACATATGCTCAGGAGTGCAAGCAATACATTTATTTTTCTAGCTCTAAATTTAATTTCATTGTCAAGCCTTCCTTTGCCAGGTGGTAAGAACTTACTTGAGTCAGGGTCTCACTTCCTCCCTTTCTTTGAGGTTGAGCCTTAAACCCCAGAGATTGCCTTTCAGGTCACTGGCCATGGTTAGTAATCTGGATGGATATGCAATGAGATGTCCTTGTTTAGTCTTGGTCGTGAGAGTTAAGGCTGCCTCTTCTCACCACAACACACAAAGCCCCAGCAGCAATCCCCGCAACTTCCACGCCATGTATGGATGGAAGCAACTCTGACTCCTGAGGCCAGTTTGCCCTTTGGTGAGGAAGGCTGGGCACTGCATTATGCCATCTGCCTATCGTCCTCATCAGTCCAGATTTGGTGGCAAGGAATACTCATACACCTAGGCATTTAACAACTGTCGGAAGGATGGCAGTGCCACCTTCTAGGTGTGACTTCTGAAACCACACTGCAGAACTCACTTGCCAGGGAGCTGCAACCTCTGCCAACATCAGAACTATGAGGATTCCAGAGGCTGCCCTTGAATTACTGCCTCAGGACAGCATCGTGATTCAGGATGAAGACAGTGACTCCACGGCAGCTGGCTCTAGAGCCTCGCCTGCCACTCTGGCACTGGCAATTGCTTAGATGCTCCACACTCTGCTCGTGACACCTACCAGACCAGCATCTGGATGCCGGGCCTGCTTTTCATGCTGCCATGGAAACCGCAATCTTCCCTGACAGGCATGGAAGAAGAAACCACAGAAGTGACTTCAATCACACCCTTCCCCTTCCTAGGAAGGTGCGAGGTGAGGGAAGGATGAGGCAGGAAGGCAGGGCCTGAAGCCAACCACCCAGGAGTCTCTGAGATCCCTGCACCTTAGGGCTTTCCCAGCCTTTGTAGGCTCGGTGCCAATTTTGGGCTCAACCTTGTCCTGCAAGCCCTTGCCAACGCTTTATCCTCTCAACGCTGTCTTCATCACCACACTGCTGGTGTTGCCATCTCCCCATTCTACAGGTGAGGGAACTGAGGCTGACGGGAATAAAGTGCCTTAGTGCACATGGCTGCAGGGATAGAGTTAAGGTGTGTTGATTGTAGAGCTTATCCCACGTGGATTCCCGATACAAAATTAGATTTAAAAGGGAAGAGTTATTTGTAATAAAAAATCAGGACAAATTATAAACTTTAAAACGCTAACCAATCACAAAATCTAGACAAATAGCAATATTTTATCACCTGACATCTCCAAGATACTTTTCTTACCTTTTTTTTTTTTTTTTTGGCTTCATGCTCTTTGATTATTTCATTATGACAAAGATTTTTATAAAACATTTTTCTATTGAGAAAACAGAAGGATCACCTCATTTTTTTCTCAGCTCAGGTGATCGAAATCTTGTCTATCATTGCTAGTTTACAACTATTTATGCTAGCTTTATAACTCATTATTAGCAATACCTTATACATTATCAAAATTTGAGAAAGTTTCTTCCCTAGACGAACTGTTGAATTTTAGAGACACTTCAAGTTTTCTGGGTAGTGACTAATCTTAAATTCTTTAACTGAAGGACTCCCACTTACCAGTTTATTACTGATGTACGTACTTAATCATGTATTCTGTTTCATGTTATCTCGTCTATGCTAGAATTCTGTGCTGAATCAGCAAGAAATTTAAACAGTGATATTATGATAATTTTTAAACTTCCATTAAAAATACAAGTAATACACGGTGCATTTATAATTACGTATGTTGTGTAAGTGAGGATGCTCCTGAAAGCAGAGCTTCCAACCGCACTAAGTGTTGAAAGAGTCAGAGGCTTCGCTTCCTGGAGCACAAAGCTGGTGCTCAGAAGCACATCCCACACACACATTTCTGACCCCTTGCACTCTAAACCACGTTTCTCTTCTACTGCCCACTGCTGGTGCACACACCTTAGGACACACCCACATTGGAGGAGGGCCACTGGCTTTGCACCTCCCCACTTAGCACTGCTCACTGACGAAGACTTTCCTATCTCTCCTTGCTACTCTTTGGAACTCTGCCTTCACATGGGTATATCTTTCCTTTTCTCCTTTGCCGTTAGCTTCTCTTCTTTCCTCAGCTATCTGTAAGGCCTCCTCAGACAGCCAATTTGCCTTTTTGCCATTTCTTTTTCTTGGGGATGGCCTTGATCACTGCCTCCTGTACAATGTCACGAACCTGTCCATAGTTCTTCAGGCTACAAAGAAAATTAGACCTCTTCAAGAAAATTAGAGATACCAAGGGAATATTTCATGCAAGGATGAGCACAATAAAGGACAGAAATGGTATGGACCTAACAGAAGCAGAAGATATTAAGAAGAGGTGGCAAGAATACACAGAAGAGCTATACAAAAAGATCTTAATGACCCAGATAACCGCGATAGTGTGATCACTCACCTAGAGCCAGACATCCTGGAGTCTGAAGTCAAGTGGGCCTTAGGAAGCATCACTTATGAACAAAGTTAGTGGACATGATGGAATTACAGCTGAGCTATTTCAAATCCTAAAAGATGATTCTGTTGAAGTGCTGCACTCAGTATGCCAGAAATTTGGAAAACTCAGCAGTGGCCACAGGCCTGGAAAAGGCCAGATTTTACTACAATCCCAAAGAAGGGTAATGCCAAAGAATGTTCAAACCATAGCATGATTGCACTCATCTCACATGCTAGCAAAGTAATGCTCAAAATTCTCTAAGCAAGGCTTCAACAGTACATGAATTGAGAACTTCCAGATGTTCAAGCTGGATTTAGAAAAGGCAGAGGAGCCAGAGATCAAATTGCCAACATCCATTGGATCATAGAAAAGGCAAGAGAGTTCCCAAGAAACATCTACTTCTGCTTTATTGACCTCACTAAGGCCTTTGACTTGTGTGGGTCACAACAAACTGCAGAAAATTCTTAAAGATGGAAACACCAGACTGTCTTACCTGCCTCCGGAGAAATGTGTACGCAGATCAAGAAGCAACAGTTAGAACCAGACATGGAACAATGAACTGGTTCCAAATGGGAAAGGAGTACATCAAGGCTATATAATATCACCTTGCTTATTTAACTTATATTCAGAGTACATTATGTGAAATACCAGGCTGGAGGAAGCACAAGCTGGAATTGAGATTGCCGGGAGAAATATCAATAACCTCAGATATGCAGATGACGCCACCCTTATGGCAAAAGCGAAGAGGAACTAAAGAGCCTCTTGATGAAAGTGAAAGAGGAGAGTGAAAAAGTTGGCTTAAAGCTCAACATTCAGAAAACTAAGATCATGGCATCCAGTCCCATTACTTTATGGCAAATAGATGGGGAAACAATGGAAACAGTGAGAGACTTTATTTTCTTGAGCTCCAAAATCACTGCAGATGGTGACTGCAGCCATGAAATTAAAAGATGCTTGCTCCTTGGAAGAAAAGCTATGACCAACCTAGACAGCATATTAAAAAGCAGAGACATTACTTTGCTGACAAAGGTCCATCTAGTCAAGGCTATGGTTTTTCCAGTAGTTATGTATGGATGTGAGAGTTGGACTGTAAAGAAAGCTGAGCACAGAAGAATTGATGCTTTTGAACTGTGGTGTTGGAGAAGACTCTCAAGAGTCCTTTGGACTGCAAAGAGATCCAACCAGTCTATCCTAAAGGAAATCAGTCCTGAACTATTCATTAGAGGGACTGATGTTGAAGCTGAAGCTCCAATACTTTGGCCACCTGATGCAAAGAGCTGACTCACTGGAAAAGACCCTGATGCTGGGAAAGATTGAAGGCGGAGGAGAAGGGGATGATAGAGGATGAAATGGTTGGATGGCATCACCGACTCAGTGACATGAGTTTGAGCAAGCTCCATGAGTTGGTGATGGACAGGGAGGCCTGGCATGCTGCAGTCCATGGGGTTGCAGAGTCAGACACGACTGAGCAACTGAACTGAACTGAACCACAGCATTGGGTTCTTTGGCACCGTGAGTTTAGGAGTGTTCCTCGCAGTCACTTTTACACCAGGATACTGCCAGTACCTTAACCAGAAATAAATGTGACAGAGCAGGACATAAAGCTATTGCATTAAGCCCTCAGTAAATCAATCATATATTCATATTTCCTATAACTAGACCTTAAAATGACAATGGCCATTCTAGTGCCACCTAATTCAAAGAGAAGTAGGAACAGAAAAAGACCGCATCTTCACCAATTGTACTTAAAACATTTTACTTTCACAGACGTTATGGAAACATATCGCCATGGCAACACACTGGAAGGACCCCTCCCAGGGTCTGAAATGTGAGAGTCTCTGAGGTTTCAGTATGCTTGGCCTCAAGGTGTATCAGAGCAGCGAGAAACCCAGATAGAGCTTCTAACTCTACAACAGGGCCTCTTTCCACGACGCCCGAAGACCTCCCTGTTCCAAGAAGCGCCTGCATAGTCTGGGGACATGTGCTTGCTTTATATTAGCCACAATTAATAATCAGAAGCAGAGACACAGCCACTTAACGTATATCAACCCCTCTTCTGGGAGTGAGCTGTCATCCGCCAGTTCGCTTTTCCCGAGACAGGGAAATTGATCGGTCACTGGTGTCTGTGAATAGCACTCAAAAGGTATCGTATTTATTTTAGCTGCAGCTTCAAATCAGTGGCTATCTGCATTATGAAGAACATCATTCTATAAAACACATTTGGTCTTCATTTTTCAAATGCTCCTGAAGGGAACATATGGTAATCTGTTTAACTCTGTATTCCACAGAGATGCCCTATCCACCAAACCCTCGTGCTATTTTTATTATAAATTCATGTTCTTTCTATATCCTTAATATTCCCCCTTTCTGCTTAGATGATAAAAATACCTGAGGCTATAAGATTACCCTGTTTACCATCAAATTCATGAGTCACGCCCTCCAGTCATTAAATACAAGAGAAATGCTGTCTCCAGGGGATTAACAAGTGCATCCTGGCAGAGCCCATGTTCTTCTGGGCTTTAGACGAACTATTTTGAAGTTATTTGCGCTTAATTAGAACCTACGCTAGCATAAGCTATCTGTTTGAACTTCTGAATTGTCTCCCCTAACAGCTAACCCCTGCAAGTATTTCTCAATTGTCCAGTTTTGAGGCCGTATTTCAAAGTCTGATTATTTTCCCAGATCCGAAGATTGCTCCTCCTTGCTTCTATTCCCCCATCAGCAGTGTCATTTAAAACACTGATTTCACTTCTTAAATATCCCTAAGCTCACTGCCCATCCCTACTCCAAAAGAGAGCTCAGTGTGGAATGCGACAATGGGAACTGCAGGCCTTCATTCCAATGAGAGTTATTACTGAAGTTCAACCCCTAAAACAGAGTTGGCATTTAATTGGAAGCTTTTTGCCAGCGTAAGGAGGGGGGCATAGTTCCTGAAATTTGGTTTGCAGGAGAGGCGGAATTTCTTTATTAAAAAAAAAAAAAAAACCAATACAGTTCTTTCTCCCAAAGCAGCACATCAACATGAACTATAACCTGCCTTCTCTACACATATCAGTATTTACAAAAGATGGTCTATGTCCAGGCAATTCTCTGTGGTCAAATTTATTTAGAAAACACTTCATTTTAAATCCCTCTCTTTAGTTCTCATAATGCAGATTAGCATATTTAAGGCTCTAGAAGTCCTTTGATAAAACAAACAAAATCTAACTCTTAAAAAATTCCCTGATTGTAATGACTCTTTTTCCTCTAACATCCACCAAAACCAATGCTCTGCAAAGCACTTTGGATAATGCTGCCATAATTAATTTTTTTCTGATTTTACAGTGACATATTATGCTTTTAATATACAGATTTTATGCAACTGAGGTGCATCTCAATAGATTTCAGAAGATTTGATCAAATTCTTTCTTGCAAGTTTGAAAAAGTAATAAATATGCTTGCATAAAATAATGTAGAAATTTTATATAAGCCACAGAATTAAGTATCTAAATTCAGAGTTTGAGTTCTGAAGACTTTTGGTTGCCTTTCAGGAACATCCCCAAATCTTAATTAACACAATTAGGTGACTGATTAATCAATTACTCATTTACTCATTCATTGTTCACTTATTTATTCTTCTTTATTAAACAACTACTATGTATCAAGCATTGTTGTGGGCGCTGAGACGCCACGGATACATATCCATAGCAAACCTGTCCCTGGAGGAGGGTGTGGCAGCCCACTCCAGTATTCCTGCCTGGAGAACCCCATGGACAGAGGAGCCTGATGGGCTACAGTCCATGGGGTCACAAAGAGTCAGACACAACTGAGTGACTAAGTATGGCACAGCAGAGTACAGGGAATTTATAACCTGTTGGAAAAATACACACTCATAAATCATAACACAAATCCTATTTAACTTTGATTAAAGTTAGTTCATTCTGAAGGAGATCAGCCCTGGGATTTCTTTGGAAGGAATGATGCTAAAGCTGAAACTCCAGTACTTTGGCCACCTCATGCGAAGAGTTGACTCATTGGAAAAGACTCTGATGCTGGGAGGGATTGGGGGCAGGAGGAGAAGGGGACAACAGAGGATGAGATGGCTGGATGGCATCACTGACTCGATGGACATGAGTCTCAGTGAACTCCGGGAGTTGGTGATGGACAGGGAGGCCTGGCGTGCTGCGATTCATGGGGTCGTAAAGAGTCGGACACGACTGAGTGATCTGATCTGATCTGAATGTTAGTTCTATGGAGGAGAAGAAATTAGTGCAGTGATAATATGTAGCAGGAGAAAATGATCCAATATTGAGGAGAAGAGAGATGTCAGGGAGGGCTTCCTGGAGGAGGTAACATTAGGCTATCACTGAAAGGATTACTTGGGACAGATCAGGATGAAGCAGACAGAAAGAGTATTCCAGCACTCCCCCCCCCAAAAAAAACCCAATACACAGGAAGGAGTTTTGCTGACTCCAAGAAATGGAAAAAGGCCATGGGGCTGGAATCTGGAAATAACAAGAGAGGAGGGGTGGGATAAAGTTAGACAGATGTATGGGAATTGTTTCATTCCAAGATCAGTGCAAAGCATGATTCATCAAACCTTGTTTCAAGGTAAAAATTTAAAAGATTTCTTGGTTTGGAAAATAAGGTGGATTCTATGCTGACCCACTTAAGCATTATTTTTTTTATCATTAGATAAAAGATTACATCCAAAAAATGATAATTAAGCAGCCCCAAATAAAAGAGGCTTCAGTTATATAAGACAAACCAAGGCAGTTTTAAATCCCAGAATTCAGTGGTCGTGAGGCAAGAATGTCCTACAGCCTATCCAAAGGCTTTATCTCACATAAAAGCAACCAAGAGACCCATCACCTGACCGGTATGGCCCACGGGGGAGCTGTGACCCCCAGCCCACTACACCTTTGATCCCTCTCTGATACGGCTGAAATATATTGGTTCTAATCACAGCTAGTGAATGAGGAGAGGAGGTGGGCTTTCCATCTCCTTAGCACAATAAGCTGTTCAGAACAAGTCATCTTTATAAATAATTCCATATTATCCCAGTCATACAGCCTGGATATTTGGGGCTTACTTAATGAAATGGTTGGCTTTAAATATTTCCGGAGGCAGGCTTTTAAAATTCAGAGCATGTGCCTTCAAGACTGGAGGTCAGAGTTTGTGATCAAGTACTATGCCCTTCGACTTGAAATACTGTACATGACCTGTGGTTAGACGGATGACCTCCCAGGAGTCAGGAGCTGGTTCTGGGGGAGGAAAATGCCTCTTTGAGATTATTTATGATGAATAATACTACTAATAACATTGCCTTAATTCTCCAAACTGCTCCGTTTGTCTTCTTTATCGCTGTGAATTGGAATGTCCAAAATGCCAGGCGCTCACCAGTGAGACCTTCCCTTTCCTCCACCTCTCTGGCCAGCTCTACAGTCTTTGAGTCTTGTTGGATCTATACAACAAGATCTATCTCCTCCCCTCCCCTTCTCAAGCCAGTAACACCCGATCAGCTACTTTCTTAAGGTGATGAAAAGAGGGCCTCTCCATCAGAAAGATCTGGGCTCAAATCCAGGTTCACATTTCAGAGAGGTCACTGTCCTTCTCTAAGCCTGGTTTTCTACAAAATGGGGACGGGATGAGGCTGGGGCTTCACCAGGCATCGTCGCTTCAGGTGTGTAAGCTGAGCCAGTCTGCCTGAATTCCACGCATGGCTCCCCCATGTGATTTTGGAAGAATTACTTAACCCCTCCAAACCTCAGTTTCCTCATCCAGAAAATGGGGATAATACTAGGAGAAGTGTTGTGAGAACAGTGAGAGGATACTGCAAACCCCTAGGAAGGTGGCCCACGCTGAGCGAGCACTTACTGCTTAGACCATGAGTCCAAAAACAGGATGTGGCAACATCGGGGCTCAACCAGATGGCATCTCTGGAGGACACTTGGGGGTCAGCTTCTGGGGCCACGAGCCCCTCACGACACCCCACTCTGGCCCTGGTCGGCCACACTTGGTGACACCAGTGTCCTACTCCCTGATCCCCTGAGTCTTCCTCTGCCTCTGTTCCCCTCGCTGAAGCTCACGGCAGCCTGCTTTCACCCCTCCCCTCGTTTGGCAGCTCCTTGGTCTTTGCTGGTGGCTCAGACGGTAAAGAATCTGCCTGTAATGCAGGAGACCCAGGTTCGATCCTTGGGTTGGGAAGATCCCCTGAAGAAGGGAATGGCTACCCACTCCAGTTTTCTTGTCTGAAGAATTCCATGGACCGAGGAGCCTGGAGGGCTACAGTCCATAGGGTCACAGATTCAGACACCACTGACACCAGGGGAGGCATCCTTCCAACCCCGTGCAGGACTCAACACTCCCTCCCACGGTGTGAAGACCACCAGACCCAATTTCACCCTAGGCATTAGGAGACCCAGGATTCTAGCTGCCCAAAATCAATCTGAAGGAGGAAATTCAAATTCGAAATTTTACTAGTTTTTACTAGGCTCCGCTTCCTACCACACGACAACAATGTGATAAAGCAAACAGACCTTTTAAAAATAGGCGGGTGTGGGTTTTCTCTCTTTTTTTTTTTTTTTCTGTTTATATTGTTGATGAGATAACACACCATGGAAGGAGCATTAGGACTGTGTTTAAGAGCAAGAATTGGACTTCCTGGGTCGCACTCCAGACTCATTAGTAACCTCAGGCCAGGTACTGATTTTCCTTTTCAGTCCTTTTCTCACCTATAAAATGGGTAATAATATTAATTTTTCATGAAATGTTACATACAATGGTTAGAATACCTGGCACAAAATACTCATCGATTAGCTACTGATGCTTGTAGTCACTTCAAATGGTAGCATATAGTAACCAAGTAGACGACTTGACTCCCCTGTGCCCCCCGCTTCTGGGGACAGGTTCTCTGGGAAGGTGACATTCAAACTGAGATCTGAGAATAACAGAGGAATTACCAGGCAGAAAGACAGGAGAATGGAAAGCTGGGAAAATATGACCAATCGAGCATTTATCTGCATAATGTCTATCTCACTCGTGTCGACCAAAGATCAGGCAACTACAGCTTCTGGGGCAAATCGAGCCCGTGGCCTGTGTTTTTGCAAAGGAAGGTTTATCAGGATGAAGACAGGCCCCGTTTATGTGTTGTCCACAGCTACATTCTAGCTACAAAGGTAGAGCTGAGTAGTTGAGACAGAGATCATATGGCCCTTAAGTCTAAAATATTTACTATCTGGCCTTTCCCAGAAAAGCGTGCCAACCCCTGGTCTGAAGCACAAGACCCGTGAGCGCAAGGGCCACATTTTCGCCTGTGCCCTGCTGTTCCTTTCTTCCCAGGTCTGTCTGACCTAGTAAATCTCAGTAGACAGTTAGAACAGGAATAAATGCAGGATATCTTGTGTCTGTGCCACGTTCTCAGGACTTCAATTAAAATGAAATCCTTGAAATGATCGATGCCAGAACGTAGTTTTCCTCCAAGAGTCATCACTGGTCCCCACACGCACGGAGAAGCAGCAGCTGGACGTGGTGGTCCAGGTGACGGACGCACATTTATCTCAGCAAGTGATTTCCTGCAGGGCACTTCGATCAAGACTGGGTCCAGGCTGAAATGAGACAGCGGTTCTGTAGGGTACCAGGCAACCTAAGAAGGACGGCAGTGCAAGGAACATCCCCCTACGCCAGCTTCAAAGGTGATTCACCACATCTATATCAATGATCTTAATCCAAAGCAGCAACCCTTCCACCCGGCATGTGCCAGGAGCGTTGTCTCTGCACTCTCCACACTTGGGGCCGGAGAGGCCTCTGCTGGCGGGCTGTCCTGCCCACTGTAGGATGTTCAACAGCACCTCTGGTTCCCAGCACCCCCTTGGATGATGGTAGCGTCCTCCTCCAGACATGACATTCTGAACTGTCTCCAGTGGCCCCAGGACGGCGAGGTGGAGCAAGTGAACAAAATCCCCCTCAGCTGAGAAGGACTGGAGACACTGAAAACTCCTCCTCTTCCTTTGGGAACTTTCAAAACAGATATTCCCCCAAATGGATGTTTAGAAGCTGTCTGATGGCTCAGTGGTAAAGAATCCACCTGCCAATGCAGGAAACACAGGTTCGATCCCTGGGTTGGGAAGACCCCCTGGAGGAGGAAACGCAAAGCACACTCCAGTATCCTTGCCTGGGAAATCCCATGGACAGAGGAGCCTGGCGGGCTACAGTCTGTGGGGCTGCAAAAGAGTCAGACACGGCTTAGCAACCAAACAACAGCAACATCAAATATTCCATAGCCAACCTTTGAATTCAAATCACCCAGCATGTACTTTCACATCCACCTAGGTGGGGGCCAGTTAAAAAATGACAATGTAAATACTTACTAATAACATTCTGGAGATGAATTTTCACAACGAGGGGCATAACTTTTTAAAAAACTGTTTAATTTGATCCCAGGTTGAGAGCTGTGCGCCCTCTTTGGAGCTGGGGTGATATTTTGGTGGTCGTTTTAAAAACTCCCCGGCACACATGCAATCCACGTGCTGTGATCCCCACATGCCTGATGGATCAGCCGTGATAAGGAATCTCAGAACCCTCTCTCTCTGCTGCTCACCAAGCCTGCACCAAACCTGCCTGTCTGCCCACAGCTAATGCTACACAAGCTCCATCAGCAAGGGCAGGTGCACAGGAGGATGAGGCGCCTTTGCAGGGAGGACTCAGGAGGTGAGCCGGGAACCAAACAGACAAGGAAGGAGAGCGTGTGGCAGGCAGCTTCTGGTTTTTCAGTGAAAGAGGAAAAAGCTGAATGTCCCTCCCCAGGAGGGGAGATTCACAACAGTGCCATCTTCGCCTAAATGAGTACCGAGACTAAGACTCCATGATTACATAGGATGCTCTACATTCCAAACATCAGTGGGATTGTGGATACACTTTTCATTTGATTATTCTTATTATTACATATCAATTACTTCATCAACAATTTCCCTAGCAAAGGATGAATCACAGATTTTAAACTAGCAATCCATAAGTATATATAGTGTGTATATATATGTATATATAGGCATAAGTATTCATCACAGACTGGTTCCAAATAGGAAGAGGAGTATGTCAAGGCTGTATATTGTCACCCTGCTTATTTAACTTATATGCAGAGTACATCGTGAGAAACGCTGGGCTGGAAGAAACACAAGCTGGAATCAAGACTGCCAGGAGAAATATCAATAACCTCAGATATGCAGATGACACCACCCTTATGGCAGAAAGTGAAGAGGAACTCAAAAGCCTCTTGATGAAAGTGAAAGTGGAGAGTGAAAAAGTTGGCTTAAAGCTCAACATTCAGAAAACGAAGATCATGGCATCTGGTCCCATCACTTCATGGGAAATAGATGGGGAAACAGTGGAAACAGTGTCAGATTTTATTTTTCTGGGCTCCAAAATCACTGCAGATGGTGACTGCAGCCATGAAATTAAAAGACGCTTACTCCTTAGAAGGAAAGTTATGACCAACCTAGATAGCATATTCAAAAGCAGAGATATTACTTTGCCAACAAAGGCCCGTCTAGTCAAGGCTATGGTTTTTCCTGTGGTCATGTACGGATGTGAGAGTCGGACTGTGAAGAAGGCTGAGCGCCGAAGAATTGATGCTTTTGAACTGTGGTGTTGGAGAAGATTCTTGAGAGTCCCTTGGACTGCAAGGAGATCCAACCAGTCCATTCTGAAGATCAGCCCTGGGATTTCTTTGGAAGGAATGATGCTAAAGCTGAAACTCCAGTAGTTTGGCCACCTCATGCAAAGAGTTGACTCATTGGAAAAGGCTCTGATGCTGGGAGGGATTGAGGGCAGGAGGAGAAGGGGACGACAGAGGATGAGATGGCTGGATGGCATCACTGACTCGATGGACATGAGTCTGAGTGAACTCCGGGAGTTGGTGATGGACAGGGAGGCCTGGCGTGCTGCGATTCATGGGGTCGCAAAGAGTCGGACACGACTGAGCGACTGATCTGATCTCATCTGATTCATAACTGTATATGTATATGCACATTATATATACACACACACATCTCACATTTTGCTTTTTTAAAAAGAGATTTTCATGAAAAGTTTGGACCTGGTTTCCCTTCACAAATGGTTGTGAAGAGAATGGTTGAACAGTTCATTGAAGACCTACAAGACCTTTTAGAACTAACACCCAAAAAAGATGTCCTTTTCATTATAGGGGACTGGAATGCAAAAGTAAGAAGTCAAGAAACACCTGGAGTAACAGGCAAATTTGGCCTTGGAATACAGAATGAAGCAGGGCAAAGACTAATAGAATTTTGCTAAGAAAATGTACTGGTCATAACAAACACCCTCTTCCAACAACACAAGAGAAGATTCTATACATGGACATCACCAGATGGTCAACAGCGAAATCAGATTGATTATATTCTTTGCAGCCAAAGATGGAGAAACTCTATACAGTCAGCAAAAACAAGACCAGGAGCTGACTGTGGCTCAGACCATGAACTCCTTATTGCCAAATTCAGACGTAAATTGAAGAAACTAGGGAAAACCACTAGACCATTCAGGTATGACCTAAATCAAATCCCTTATGATTATACAGTGGGAGTGAGAAATAGATTTAAGGGCCTAGATCTGATAGATAGAGTGCCTGATGAACTATGGAATGAGGTTCATGACACTGTACAGGAGACAGGGATCTGCCGGGGACCAGCCCCGGCTGATCCAGGGTACTCGAAGGAGAGACGGCGTCGGCGAGGGTCAGGATACGATAGTTTCAATTAGATATTGATTAGAGATATAAAGAGTAATAGAATAAGGATAGCTCAGTAGGAAAATTCAGTGGAGAAAAGAGGCTGAGTAGCTTGGTTTACGCGGGGGACCAATAAAACTTCAAGACAAGAAGCTTGCACCACTTACGTAGGCCGCAGGCGTCCTTCCGTTCTCCCGAAGGAGAGGAGACACTGAGGCCTCCCCGGTCGGATCTTAGAAGCCCAGGCAAAATTAGTAAGCTTGGTGGGTTCCGCGCTCCAGATGGAGACTCAGCCAGAGGGAGAGAGAGACATGGGGAGACCAGTATTTTGAGAAACTGATCCCAATTCTTTATTTTCCAGAGTCTGTTTTTATACACTGAGATGTTATACAAAAGTCACGTGGGGACAGCAGTCCTGACTTTTATTAAAGTCAGGTGCTTCACACAAATGTATACAGAGGTCTCAGGGGTGTTACATCATCTTCTGGCCAGGGGGGCCTGCTGACAATTTACGACCCTCTCCTTGTGACAGAGGTCAGTCAATCAGGACACTTATTTCTCTAGGGCTGATTATTCTCAAAACAGACGCCACCCAAGTAAAGTTACACTCCTACAGGGTGAGGGTGTAGTGGGTTTTAGTTAAGGAAAGAATTTACTTAGCCTAAGGTCTAACGTGATTAATATCAAAGGTCAATTCTATATATTCATTAATGTGTGTAAGGGCAGGGGATATGGAGACTTAGCAACAAACATTGGCTCAACAAATGAAAAACCCTTCACCAACACAATTTCTAATTAGCCCATTATACTTATACTAATAGTTTTCTAACTTCTCTAAAGAACCTGTTTTTAGAGGGTTTAAAGCATCTCGTGCCTCTCACGGTTGGGAGGCTGTGAGCAATCACATGTGGCTGGACGAGCCTGTCAGGCAGGCTAGAGAACCTTCAGAGGAGTTTGTAGGTTAAAACACTCTTGTCACACCCAAGAGTTTTTATTGACTGGAGCTCTAGGTTAACTCCTTCTCCGAAAGAGATGGTGGGGGACAGCCCCCCGTAAAGTCAGAGGTGTAGGTAAGAGCACAAAGTAGTAAAGTAGGCAGGCTCTGGTTATGGGGGTAGACGCTCGAGGAGTTCCAGGGGGACTCCTGAGGCTCGATCCCGCCTTTGCGTATGTCGAGCCTCCTTCCTCATGACCTTTGCCATGGGCGGAGTACCTCACTCTGGCCCCCAACAGGGATCAAGACCATTCCCATGGAAAAGAAATGCAAAAAAGCAAAATGGCTGTCTGGGGAGGCCTTACAAATAGCTGTGAAGAGAAGAGAGGTGAAAAGCAAAGGAGAAAAGGAAAGATATAAACATCTGAATGCAGAGTTCCAAAGAATAGCGAGAAGAGATAAGAAAGCCTTCTTCAGCGATCAATGCAAAGAAATAGAGGAAAACAACAGAATGGGAAAGACTACTCTTCAAGAAAATCAGAGATACCAAAGGAACATTTAATGCAAAGATGGGCTTGATAAAGGAGAGAAATGGTAGGGACCTAACAGAAGCAGAAGATATTAAGAAGAGGTGGCAAGAATACACAGAAGAACTGTACCAAAAAGATCTTCACGAACCAGATAATCACGATGGTGTGATCACTCACCTAGAATCAGACATCCTGGAACGTGAAGTCAAGTGGGCCTTAGAAAGCATCACTACGAACAAAGCTAGTGGAGGTGATGGAATTCCAGTTGAGCTATTCCAAATCCTGAAAGATGATGTTGTGAAAGTGCTGCACTCAATATGTCAGCAAATTTGGAAAACTCAGCAGTGGCCAGAGGACTGGAAAAGGTAAGTTTTCATTCCAATCCCAAAGAAAGGCAATGCCAAAGAATGCTCAAACTACTGCACAATTGCACTCATCTCACACGCTATGAAAGTCATGCTCAAAATTCTCCAAACCAGGCTTCAGCGATATGTGAACCGTGAACTTCCTGATGTGCAAGCTGGTTTCAGAAAAGGCAGAGGAACCAGAGATCAAATTGCCAACATCCGCTGGATCATGGAAAAAGCAAGAGAGTTCCAGAAAAACATCTATTTCTGCTTTATTGACTATGCCAAAGCCTTTGACTATGTGGATCACAATAAACTGTGGAAAATTCTAAAAGAGATGGGAATACCAGACCACCTGATCTGCCTCTTGAGAAATCTGTATGCAGGTCAGGAAGCAACAGTTAGAACTGGACATGGAACCACAGACTGGTTCCAAATAAGAAA
The DNA here is from genome assembly GCF_032452875.1 of Bos javanicus. Lineage (NCBI taxonomy): Eukaryota > Metazoa > Chordata > Mammalia > Artiodactyla > Bovidae > Bos > Bos javanicus. Next base: position 80,313,934 of record NC_083880.1, on the reverse strand, counting down.
AGGAGTACGTCAAGGCTGTATATTGTCACCCTGTTTATTTAATTTATATGCAGAGTACATCATGAGAAACACTGGACTGGAAGAAACACAAGCTGGAATCAAGACTGCAAGGAGAAATATCAATAACCTCAGATACGCAGATGACACCACCCTTATGGCAGAAAGTGAAGAGGAACTCAAAAGCCTCTTGATGAGGGTAAAAGTGGAGAGTGAGAAGGTTGGCTTGAAGCTCAACATTCAGAAAACAAAGATCATGGCATCCGGTCCCATCACTTCATGGGAGATAGATGGGGAAACAGTGGAAATGGTGTCAGACTTTATTTTTCTGGGCTCCAAAATCACTACAGATGGTGACTGCAGCCATGAAATTAAAAGACGCTTACTCCTTGGAAAGAAAGTTGTGACCAACCTAGATAGCATATTCAAAAGCAGAGACATTACTTTGCCAACAAAGGTTCGTCTAGTCAAGGCTATGGTTTTTCCTGTGGTCATGTACGGATGTGAGAGTTGGACTGTGAAGAACGCCGAAGAATTGATGCTTTTGAACTGTGGTGTTGGAGAAGACTCTTGAGAGTCCCTTGGACTGCAAGGAGATCCAACCAGTCCATTCTGAAGGAGATCAGCCCTGGGATTTCTTTGGAAGAAATGATGCTGAAGCTGAAACTCCAGTACTTTGGCCACCTCATGCGAAGAGTTGACTCATTGGAAAAGGCTCTGATGCTGGGAGGGATTCGGGGCAGGAGGAGAAGGGGACGACAGAGGATGAGATGGCTGGATGGCATCATGGACTCGTTGGACGTGAGTCTGAGTGAACTCCGGGAGTTGGTGATGGACATGGAGGCCTGGCGTGCCGTGGTTCATGGGGTCGCAAAGAGTCGGACACGACTGAGCGACTGATCTGATCTGATCTCCCTTCACAACCAGGAAGACCTGCCCCCACACACCACGCCCAGCTCCTTAAATGATGACGACTCCCTGGGGGTGGGCTGCAGCCCGTCGTCTCACCACAGTCCCCACCACTCTCCAGTGTGACCCTTGTCTATTTCACACATTCAGGCGAGCTGCCTGGAACCATTTTCATGTCCGTTTGCCGCTGCTCGTACAGATTGATTTTATCTTTGCCTTTGTCCACTTCCTGCAGCCAAACCAATCCCTTTTCATTTGCAAATACGCCTCTTCCAAATGCATTGCTTTCATAAGAGTTTGTCTGACTAAGCTAATCCAAATTTCTGCCTCCCACTGCTTTTTCCACCCAAATATATCATACTTCATTTATGGGAGCGCTTTTCCAAATGCACCCTGTGGGCCAAATTCATACTGTGTACAGGAAAAATATGGATACTATGGTTGAATTAATTAAGAAAATTCAATAGTGTACAAAGTTAAAAGTGTTTTTGCAGGAATACTTTTCCGAGTCTATAAATGCAAATGCGGTCTGTGACTTTCCAAGAGTCAGGGCACAGTATGTGAGCATTTCCTAGTTTTCCATGGAACTTCAGAAAACTCTCCTTTTATATTTTCTTGCCTTTTAAAAAATGTATATTTATAATCTCTAGTATTTTTGCTCATTGTTTTTGATCACAGCTAAGTTGCAGAGAAGGGAAGGGAAAGTCATCCACAGAGATGGGGAAGGAGGTAGAAAGGAGAGCAATTTTGGACTTTGCAAGGTAGAGTCAATAAAAAGCAAAATGTGATCGCCATCAGAGTAAATACCTCTGCATAGAAGAGAAGTTATTTTGAACACTCTCCAAAATAGGAAAAACAAGGTCTCTATCAAGGACCGCCCTTTCCACTGAATACATCCGGCTGGTAAAATGTATGCTGTGTTTTTCTTATTTCCTTTATTTTGTTGAAGATCTGTAAAAACTTTGCCACAGACTGTCACCAACATGCAAAACTGAATTTGGGCAACACTGGTCTACATTACGTTAAATCTGGCAACCGCACAGACTCAAAAACCACTGTAAAAATAGTTCCCACATGAGAGAAGGGATGCAAAGTTTCCAAGGCAGGAACTGCCATGAGCTGCGAAAGCTACAGAGGCAACAGGGAGAGAAGACAAAGATGAGATGGAAGAGGACTTTCCCCGGGAGCGGCTTTCCATAGAGTCCCTTCCCTTAGGCTGATCTCCCACTGCTGTCCCTGGAGAGGGTTTGCAGTTCTGTGGGAGCCACAGGGGCGGCCCTGCATTGACGGGAGACGGTGATGACCAGGATGCAAAGTGGATGATCTTAACAGTTTGGATCAGAACAAGAAGAAACAGAAGCGGTGACTTGTAAAATAAGCCAGCACAGTCTAAAACCTTGAAAAATGTGTTATTTAAACAACTTCAAGATGAAAAATGATGATGATGCTTATGGAGATTTTAAGTAATAAAAACACAAGATACAAATATGTCCCAATTATCCGCCGTATGGATGGTTTTGCCCCATGACTGGTGGGTGGTTATTAGTCACTGGAGCAAATCCCTAGAGTTATACTGGGTAGAAACTTAATGAAAGTCTTATTGTATTTTACAAAGCCTTATTTTTTGGCCATTTAATCCTTACTAATTGACTGTGGTGATAAAATATGGAGCCTCCAAATAATCCATTTTTATTTTGAGGAAGATTTATTTTCTCTTTACTATTGCTCTACATATGGGTTTCTCCTGTAGAGATAAATAAATCCTCGGGGGCAGAAAATGAAACTACCCCTTTTAGGGTCCTCCTGCCTGGCACCTGGTTGAGTTCTTGCTAAATGCCTTTGTGAATAAACAAATGGATGTGAAAATAGATGATGACTAAAGACCAGAAAATAGCATATTTAATTTTTTAATTTTGGGGGGAATTTATTTTTTTATTATTTACTTATTTTTAATTGGAGGATAATTGCTTTACAGTATTGTATTGGTCTCTGCCATACATGCACATGAACCAGCCACAGGTATACGGAACTCCCCTCCCTCTTGAAGCCCCCTCCCCCCTCCCCCCCATCTTGGCCCTGCGGATTGTCAGAGCACCGGCTGTGAGCTCCCTGCGGCATTCGGCAACTTCCCACCGGCTACCTGTTTTACATATGATAATGTATTGAGATAATTGTAGACTCACGTGTAGCTGCAAAAAATAACATACAGGGATCTCAGGTACCCTTGGCCCAGATTCTCCTAATGGCAGCATCTTGTGGAACTATAGCACAGTTTTACCACTCAGATACTGATACTGATGGAGTCAACCACGGAACATTTCTAGCATCACAAGGATACCTCATGACAATGCTCTCTGGTAGCTACTTTCCTCCTACCTCCAAGCAAAAGTCAAGGTTCCCTTCTCAGCTTCTGTTGACCCCAGAAAGGGGAGCTAGGGCGCCCTATTACTGCTGGGGAGTCGGAGTTCTAGCTCCCCACTGGCCTCACTGACACCCCTGGGGGAAAGGGATGGACAGTTACTGGTGGACTGTGGTGAAGTCCTGACTCTCCTGGGGGTCTCCTCTGACCCCAGTCAGGTGGCGGATTTGGGGAACCTCATTACAGACTCATAGGAGACATCTCAGCTTCCCATTAGCCTTTGCTGGTGTACATGGGGTTTCTGCCACATTTCTTTCCCTGTGTGTGTGTGTGTGTGTGTGTGTGTGTTTGCTCAGCTGTGTCCAATTCCTTGCAACCCCATGGACAGTAGAAGTAATTAGTGAAGAGTAATAGGTTACAGTCTTAAAACCTGGAGATGAAAAGTGAGGCCCGAGGGTTAGGACAGAAAATTGGGAGCTGAAAACTGACAATGATTTTTAATCATAAAGGGTTTGATCCCTGACCTGGGAGGATCCCACGTGCCGCGGAGCAACTAAGCCTGTGCACCACAGCTATTGAGCCCGTGCTCTGGAGCCAGGAGCCACAGCTTCTGAAACCCGCGTACCCAGAGCCCGTGATCGGCAACAGGAGAGGCCTGAACCGCAGCTAGAGAGTAGCCCCCGCTCACCAGAGCTAGAGAAAGCCCATACGCCAACAAGGCCCAGCACAGCCCAAGGTAAATACAGCTCACATCACCATCCACAGACTGCATTTGCTAAGACTCAAAGGAAGGACTTGGTCTTTTCAAATATGTTTCCTAAGGGTTGAATCAAATTGATCACCCTCTTCCAGGGAACGTCCTCTAACACTCACCTCCACTATCTGGGTTACATGCCCTTCCGTGTGCCATCAGAGTCCCTTGTCTGTCTCATAGAATTTATTACTTGAGCTGCTTGAGGGCTGGGGGTCCTGGCTTACTGGGTATGATATCCCCAGGATCTAGTTCCAAGCCTGACATACTGTTCATGTGTAATATTTAAAGGAATGCATGAATCTGCTATCAACTGGTCAGTTTGGGAGAAGATAAAACAATAATAGAAATGGAAAAACTTCAAGAGACAATACCCTGATATGACGTGAGCAAAGGGGAGTGTGACAGGCAGGACCCTGGCTTTGTTTTTCCAAATAGATGTTTATGGAAGCCCCGTTTACGATGCTGCGAAGTTGGAAGCAATCTACTCCATCAACGTGGGAATAGAGAAATGAAATGTAGGATATTTAGCAGGTCAAAAGGAATGAGCAAGATCAATATGTTTCAACATGGGGAGGCCTCAGAAAGGCAGTCGAAGGAAAAAAGCAAGTAGCAAAGCATGCACACGTGGCACTTTTATATAAAAGTAAAAAGAACTGCAAGCAATTCTATACGTTCTGGGTATAAAGAATGAAACAACTGCATGCATTTTCTCAGGGAAAATAACACAGGTACAATTGAGTTAAAGATAAAAATGATTAGAAAGCCATATTTCACTCATAATGGTGGCTTCTGTAGGGGACAGGAAGAGAACTGAGTGAGCGTGTCAGAGGAGACTCCGCACCAATCTTATTGTTCTTTTTGATTTAGAAGGAGAATTCTTTAATTGCATGTATGACGCATATGTAGACATTTTTTTCTTCTCCACCAGAAGTTGGTATATTCCTAGACTTGAAACGTTTGCAAATTGTGACCCTAGTGCTCCAGAATATCTTGGTAGGATTTGTGGAGTTTTTTTTTTTCCCTTTCTCCTTCTTCATTAAAAACTGAGAAAAACATTTGTGAAGGATGTTGCTGAGGCCAATTCTTCTCATTTTGGAACCATCTCACTGTTTGTCAACTGCCAGCTTTGACATTCTCTCTCACTTCCCACGGTCTGGCATCCGAGGAGGAGTCTGGAGCCAACTCGACTCTCCCTGCTGCAGAAACAGCTTAGCGGCCGGCACCGTGTTTGCAGAGAACGAGTAAATGTGCCATTTTCCCTCTATTCCAAATGCCCAAGCGTGTGTGTGAGGACGGGGAGATCTGCCTCATGGCAGAGGGGTGCCATCGGCATCCTCTGTAAGGAGGGTTAATTTTTGATACGTCTTGTTGTTTGATGGAAGTCTTGATGGTAAAACAGAAAGGCTTCCAGACCCCACCCCTTACTCCCATAAGTTTGCAATCAAAAACAGACCATATGAACACAAATGTTTCATAATAATGACAAATGTTGATTGCGAGCTATACATCTCAACATCTCTCTAAACAAAGTTCTACTATTAGCAAACCCATTTCACAAACCAAATAAACTGAGAAAAGTGAATTGCAGAGGGTCATATACTTAATATACAACAGAGTTCAATTCAAACCCTGGCTTTCTAGATCCAGACAGATCCAGTACCTCTCACCCATCTTTCTACATGACCTCAGGTCACAGTCTCTCCCATCTGGTGCTCAGCAAATAAAAGATCCTCACTGAACACTTCTTGAATGAACTGATGAACATTTTACATCTGACAGACACTTGATTAAAGGACATTGTGCAAAATCCAAGGGGTGGTTAGAACTTCTACATATACTGACAGTGAGCAGTATAACCTTACCTGGAAAATAATCATGGGATCTGACATCATAAAGACAGTCACAACCCTTGACTACTCTGCTTACAAACTTGGATAAGTTCCTTAGTCTCGCTAAGCCTCAATTTCCACATTTGTAAAGAGGTGGCGTGTGGCCAGCAGGGCTCTACAGTGACCCCCAGGATTCTCAGCCCCTGGGGCTACACCCTCTGTGTGCAGCCCTCGCCTTGAGTGTGGATAGAACCCAGGAATATGATGGGATGTCCCTTCTGCAATGGGCTACCGATCCGTTCACTTGGAATTAATCAAATAGAGATTGGCCAGAGTGGGTCCGATTTAATGAAGAGCCTTTAAAAGAGGATGAAGCTTCAGAGAGAGGAGGCTGCTGGCCTGGAAGAAAGTGGACTGCCACGCTGTGAGGGGGGCCACGTGGAAGGAGACACAGGCCTCTAGGAGGCGAGAGCAGCTTCTGGTTGACAACCAGCAAGAGAAGGGGCACGCCAGTCACACGGCAACGAGGAAACGGACTGTGCCAATGACCAGTGAGCTCAGAAGAGGGCCCGGGTGACCACCACAGCCTCTACCAACGGCTGACCTCAGCCTGGTGAAATGCTGGGCGGAGGACCCGGCTAACCCATTCCCTGACTCTTGACTCGTGTTACTGTGAGATAATTCATTCATGTTCTTTTAAGCTACAAAGTTTGATATCATCTGCATACAGCAATAGAAACCAAGGTAGACAGTGACACATGACATAGTGACATAAAAGTTAAGTAAAATAGTTTGTATAGCAGTGATACATGACATGGTAATACAAAAATTAAATAAAATAATAGAGGTGAATTGTGTGATCGCAGTACATTTGAGCCCCCTCGTTTCCTGGGAAATGTGAAGCTACCCACACACCGCTCTGAATGCGATCGAAGGACTTTTGCCCTCCATCTTGGCCCATGAAGACAAAGACCACACTAGGGATGGTGAGCGGAAAGTTGGAGGGAGCCTGAAGCCCTCGGCCATCACAGGAAAACCGTCAGCTTGGACTTGTGCATGGAAGCCACACCTTGCAAATGGACTCACCCTTCTGTGGTTTCCCTATTACTATTAGCCCAACTCAGTTCTGTTAACAGGTCCTAATCAGTGAGGCACACAGTTCAATTTATTGACTCACAATCAGGATCTCATCAGCAAATATATTGACAATGTTGACCTTATGCGCAGGAGCAGGATACACTGGACTTTCAAGAACAGACAAATTCAAGTCATACAATACATAAAGAGTTGCACTCTCTCATCAGACATGAATTTGAGCAAACTCCGGGAGATGGTGAAGGACACGGAGGCCTGGCATGCTGCCGTCCATGGGGTCACAAAGAGTCGGAAATCACTTGGTAACTGAACAACAACAAAACCACTTGTTGGCCAAGAATTCTGGAGAAGAGAGTTTCATCTTAGTCAGAGGTGGGAGTAAATAACGAGAGAGATCAAGGTAGATGGAGACACAGAGAGAGAAGGAAGGCACGCGGCACCTCTGTGTGGCTGAGTTCCCCGGGGCCCCCAGCGTATTTAAGAGGCATCCTTCATTAGCATCACCATCATCTGCCCCATCAGCAGAGGAGGGCCAGCGGCCAAGAAGGAGCAGATCCGGTCACAGAGCTCATTTCAAGGCTCGAACCACAGACCTCTTCTTTTCTGGAGAGAACTTCTATTTTATCATGAAAACTGCTGATTGCAACCGCACTAATCTATGACTATTTCCCACACATGCAGAAAAGGAGGTGATGCGATCAAATGCAGCACTAGTATTAAATTACTGCAACTGGTTTACACTGCCTGCACGGCGTATCCGCCTCCCTTTGCAAGAGCTTGTACATGCACACAGAATCTGCAAACTCCTTCCAGGAATACAAAAGCACCCTCCCTGATGTTGATAGGAAACAGGACACTCACTCTCTCCTGACATATTTGTTCTTTAAAAACAAATCAATGGCACGGGGCTTTGGCACCTGAATGCAGAACACGGCTTGATGAGGCGAAGATGGTCTTCATTAAGAACATTAATATTCATAGGCAGTAGAGAATCTGACACAAGAGAGGACTCACTAACCTTTTCTCATATTAGATTTTTACTTCTTAACACAATTACAGTCCGGCAATGACTTAATTAATGCTGCTTTTCGTCAGACGCCTTTAAAGAGCTGTCAATTTGGTCCTGCAGAGGCTGTCAGCGAAGCAGAAAGACAGTCATCTCGGTGAAAAAGACACAGGAAGAAATTCAAACACTTAATAATATTCAGAGTGCTAAGCAAAGTCACATATCAACCGGGATTAAGAGAGAATTTTTGTCTTTTCCTTCCATCTTGTTGAAGTGAGCCTTGGCAATGGCGCATCGGGAATTGACTACTGGGTTGAGAAGGTGCAGAGAAAGATGCAGTGAGCTGTGTGCACGCGGAAGGAAAGTTGCTCCCCAGCTTAGAACTGCGGCCCATCAGCGACCTATCACCCAGGCGGACCCGGGAGACCCGGCCTCTACCGCCGTGGCAGGAGGCACTGGACCTGAACGCAGAGCCTGCTGTCCAGACTCTGCTCTACAGGTGAGGAAATGAGCCAGTTCCATGTATCTCTGACCCAGATATTGCAAATCTAAGCTCTGTTGGCCAAAATTTCACCTGCAGTTTGTTTTTGTTTTTTGTTTTTTTTTCCTTAGACAGTATACCACTAAAAGTGATTAAAGTATCTGCCAGGATATGAAATTTCAGGGGGCAGGTTTTTCTTTACGACTTCGAATATTTAGCAACCCTACCTACTGCTCCTCACAGCCATGACCCACAGAACTTAAGAGGCAGTGGCCCTCTCTGGCTTTACCACCAAGCCCCCAGCTTCCACCAGGGCAGCTTTGCAGTTTTCCTTTACCACCCGACCCTCATGGCCCAAGCGACCGAGTAGCTCTGCACCCAACTTGACTTCGGCATGTTTCGAAAAACCATCCCAGACCCTCCCAGATGTCAACACATGTGCTCAGTCACAGGATTAGCGGTGTGAACAAACTATGCTGCTTCTGAGGGTTTTCTCCTCTGGTGATTTCTTGGCTAAAACAAAGTACTTTTGCCACATGTCTACATGAGAACCTCCCAGCTCTCAGCTGCATCGAATCACAACACTATTGATATTGGGGATGGATAACTGTCTGCTGCGGGGTCTATCTTGTACATCAGACAATGTTTAGGAGCCTCCCTGCGCTTTGAGATAAGATGTCAAGTCAGTAGCAACCTCCTCTGTCGCCCCCTGTAGCAATCAAAAATGTCTCCAGACATTGCCAGGGGTACCCTAGGAGACAAAGTCACCCTTGTCTGAGAAACACTGGTCTATCCAGCCCCTCCTCTGCCTTCTGCCTCAATGCCTCATCCTCAGAGAGGCCTCCCTGATCTCTCTCTCACACTCTCCCTCGATTCTCGGCTAGGGCACCCTGTGCAGGTACGCTGTAGGAGATTTTTTCTTCTTCATTTAGCAGCTAGATTAAAAGCAGCATGAAAACAAAGGCCACTAAAATATTATCTGAGTAACCGATTCAGCATTTCACGCTGGACTGTAAGGTAAGCATGCCTCACCAGCGATGGGTTGTGAATCTCGTCTGTGGATGGCTTTGGGGAAGAGTCACAACATTTCTATTCCTTCCCAGTTAAGCTATCAGTGACTCGGGTCACACAGACTTGACAAGCAAACCCCCTTCCTTACGCCTGTGCGGTTCTGCTTTCAACGCTCAAAGGTGTCAGATACTAAGTCCTATTTGTTATATTCTGGACACTGACTTCTGTTTTGGAAAAGATGAGCAGTCGCTCATCTTTAGAGAAATGACAGTGTGGCGATGCCTTCATTCTCTTCCGGCCTGAAATGCTGCAGCTCTGTCTATGGAGTCGCAGAGGGAGATGCACATTTCCTTTACTCTGTGAAGAGTTACTGGGGGCGGGGGACATTGTTTAGCCATGCCAGGAAAGCCCAGGAGCTACTCTATCATCTGAGCTGGAACGGCGACAGCAAGTAGGGGACAAGGTGTCTGGTGCAAAGAAAAGTTTCCTGAATTTTTCCTATGATTCTCTGAGGTGTTCTTAAGGCCTCTTTACAGGCCACCAAAGGGGGCTCGCTGAGAAAGAGGGGCATCCTGGCTGGGGACCCAGAACCAGTATCAGTCCCTTGAGGTCTGCTGGAGACACCTGCCCAGGGCACAGCTAGAGACTAAGGCTAGGGAGATGTCACATCCTGAAGCTATCGCATCCTGTTGAGCACAGAAGTGAAATGCAAGAGGGGTTCTAAGGTTAGAACATCACTCTGGTCAAAGCTAAAATTCGAGCAGCCTCAAGGACTCCCTGCAGCGGTGGGCAGAGCCATGCGGGTGGGTGGGGCCTGTTCTCAACAGTGACACCATGTGGCAGCACCAGGAACAGCAGCAGCTGGGGCCTGAGGTTGGGTTCCAGCCTCTCTAACCCATTATTTTTCCTCTCCAACTGGTTTTTGAAGCAAAGTCAATCTGTGAAATGACTATTCCTTCCAGGACTCAGGAACAATCCACGTGGTCATGAGAAGTAGAGTAGGGGCTCAGTGAAGATGGCATAACAGATACCCAAAATTTCTACTTAGGAGTATTCATGGGGTCTCAAGTAATTAACTGGAACTTTCCAATAAAATAGGGTTAGCTGTTTTTGTTTCTCAAGCTGCAGAATCTCACTGTACCGGTTGCGGGTTTCAGAGTTTGCAAGTTAATCTGGCTCTGATGTCAAAGACAAAGGAATCTGTTATAAGACCACTAGTAAAGGAGAAAAGGAAAGATATAAACATCTGAATGCAGAGTTCCAAAGAATAGCAAGGAGAGATAAGAAAGCCTTCCTCAGCGATCAATGCAAAGAAATAGAGGAAAACAACAGAATGGGAAACACTAGATATCTCTTCAAGAAAATTAGAGATACCAAGGGAACTCGATAAAGCACAGAAATGGTAGGGATCTAACAGAAGCAGAAGATATTAAGAAGAGGTGGCAAGAATACACAGAAGAACTGTACAAAAAAGATCTTCACGACCCAGATAATCACCATGGTGTGATCAGTGACCTAGAGTCAGACATCCTGGAATGTGAAGTCAAGTGGGCCTTAGGAAGCATCACTACGAACAAAGCTAGTGGAGGTGATGGAATTCCAGTGGAGCTATTTCAAATCCTGAAAGATGATGCTGTGAACGTGCTGCACTCAATATGCCAGCAAATTTGGAAAACTCAGCAGTTGCCACAGGACTGGAAAAGGTCAGTTTTCATTCCAATCCCAAAGAAAGGCAATGCCAAAGAATGCTCAAACTACCGCACAATTGCACTCATCTCACACGCTAGCAAAGTAATGCTCAAAATTATCCAAGCCAGGCTTCAGCAATATGTGAACTGTGAACTTCCAGATGTTCAAGCTGGTTTTAGAAAAGGCAGAGGAACCAGAGATCAAATTGCCAACATCCGCTGGATCATGGAAAAAGCAAGAGAGTTCCAGAAAAACATCTATTTCTGCTTTATTGACTATGCCAAAGCCTTTGACTGTGTGGATCACAATAAACTGTGGAAAAGTCTGAAAGAGATGGGAATACCAGACCACGTGACCTGCCTCCTGAGAAACCTATATGCAGGTCAGAAAGCAACAGTTAGAACTGGATCTGGAACAACAGACTGGTTCCAAATAGGAAAAGGAGTTCATCAAGGCTATATATTGTCACCCTGTTTATCTACCTTATATGCAGAGTACATCATGAGAAACACTGGGCTGCAAGAAGCACAAGCTGGAATCAAGATTGCTGGGAGAAATATCAATAACCTCAGATATGCAGATGACACCACCCTTATGGCAGAAAGTGAAGAGGAACTCAAAAACTTCTTGATGAAAGTGAAAGAGGAGAGTGAAAAAGCTTAAAGCTTTTTCTTAAAGCTTAAAGCTCAACATTCAGAAAACGAAGATCATGGCATCTGGTCCCATCACTTCCCCAAATAGATGGGGAAACAGTGGAAACAGTGTCAGAGTTTATTTTGGGGGGCTCCAAAATCACTGCAGAGGTGATTGCAGCCATGAAATTAAAAGACGCTTACTCCTTGGAAGGAAAGTTATGACCAACCTAGATAGCATATTCAAAAGCAGAGATATTACTTTACCTACAAAGATCTGTCTAGTCAAGGCTATGGTTTTTCCAGTGTTCATGTATGGATGTGAGAGTTGGACTGTGAAGAAGGCTGAGCACCAAAGAATTGATGCTTTTGAACTGTGGTTCTGGAGAAGACTCTTGAGAGTCCCTTGGACTGCAAGGAGATCCAACCAGTCCATCCTAAAGGAGACCAGTCCTGGGTGTTCATTGGAAGGACTGATGCTAAAGCTGAAACTCCAGTACTTTGGCCACCTCATGCGAAGAGTTGACTCACTGGAAAAGACTCTGATGCTGGGAGGGATTGGGGGCAGGAGGAGAAGGGGACAACAGAGGATGAGATGGCTAGATGGCATCACTGACTCAATGGATGTGAGTTTGAGTGAATTTCGGGAGTTGGTGACGGACAGGGAGGCCTGGCGTGCTGCAGTTCATGGGGTCGCAGAGTCGGACACGACTGAGCGACTGAACTGAAGTGAAGGATAACTTAGATTTTAAAGTTTCAGGACTGGAGTTGGGAGAATTCACTGCCCTCTGGTTGGTGTGTTCTCAGTGCGTTATCCCACTGATTGATGGAGTATATCTATATTCGGGCTGGCCTGCCCTGAGTTATGAACACAGAGGACTGACCACCCTTCCCGTCTCTCCCATCAGCCCCTCATGATGTAGGGTTGCACATATAGGCTTTGATGAGACCCAGGTCCGAGTTCATGTTCCGGCTCTGCCATTTATTAGCTGTGTGTTGTCATTGTTCAGCCACTCAGTGGTGTCCGGCTCTTTGCGACCCCGTGGACTGCAGCGCGCCAGGCTTCCCTGTCCATCACCAACTCTTGGAGCTCGCTCAAACTCTTGTCCCTTGAGTCGGTGATGCCATCCAACCAGCTCATCCTCTGCCGTCCCCTTCTCCTGCTGCCTTCAATCTTTCCCAGCATCAGGGTCTTCTCCAGTGAGTCAGCTGTTTGCATCAGGTGGCCAAAGTACTGGAGTTTCTGCTTCCGCATCAGTCCTTCCAGTGGATATTCAGGGTTGATCTCCTTTAGGATGGAGTATAGTCTTAAACAAGTTCCTCAACCTCCCAAGCCTCAGCCTCCTCATCTGTAAAACTGGTGGTTATTTCATCCCCGCTAACTCTCATTGAGAAGTACTTTCAAGCCACGCTACGCGCCTTACAAGCGCTACTTGATGTAATCTCCTAACGTCTATGGGTGCAGGCACTTCTCATGAGCAGAAGGTGAGGGTTAACAAAATGCCCAGGATAATGCAGCTAGGAAGCTGTACATTCAGGATGTGAACTTGAGCTGCCTTAGATCTTGTGTTTCATTTCCTGCTCTGCACACAGGTGATGGGATTTATGACCATCAGATGAGATCAGCTATTTCCGTATTAAATACTGTAACATGGGCCCCTACCATGTAACACGCAGTTAGGGATCAGCACATGCACCCTCCCATTCTGTACACACATTAATCTCTTACTCTTAGACACCACCTCTGTCTTATCCGTTTCTCTCCACTAATAGTAAAATCTCTTTGTTCAATTATTCAAACATGGCCTAATTCTGCAGGCTCTGTCGTTGGTCAAAGCCTTCCTTCTAAGAACTTCTTTTTCTTCCTTTTGTTCAAGAAATTGTTATTATTTGAACCCAGGTTCTCTTACTCATTCACACATAGACAGCAAATACAATTTTTGTATACAATCCTAACATAAATGTTGGAGTTAGTTCCTGTACAAATTGATTGTCTGGGGCCTCTACTGGTATCTTTGCCCCTATTAAGACCTTCTCATGTTGATAGTGAGCCTTTACATATAACTGCATATATTGAATTGATTCTGCACGTAGATTGAAAACTTATCTAAAGGTCCATCTAGTCAAAGCTGTGCTTTTTCCAGTGGTCATGTATGGATGTGAGAGTTGGACTATAAAGAAAGCTAAGTGCCGAAGGATTGACGCTTTGAACTGTGGTGTTGGAACATATTCTTGAGAGTCCCTTGGACTACAAGGAGATCCAACCAGTCCATCCTAAAGGAAATCAGTCCTGAATATCCACTGGAAGGACTGATGCTGAAGCTGAAACTCCAATACTTTGGCCACCTGATGCAAAGAGCTGACTCACTTCCTCGAAGAGGATGAGATGGTTGGATGGCATCACTGAGTTGATGGACATGAGTTTGAGCAAACTCCAGGAGTCGGTGATGGACAGGGAAGCCTGGCGTGCTGCAGTCCATGAGGTCGCAAAGAGTCAGACACGACTGAGTGGCTGAAGTGAACTGAAAACTTATAGCTGATTACTGATGGGAGTTGATTTGGCCTAGAAGTCCCTCCAAGAGTTCAAGTCATATTTAACATGTTTAGATTCTGTAGATCTAAAACAATCTGCCTTTAAAACTATCATTAGGGGGGCTTTGCTGGTGGCCCAGTGGTGAAGAATCCGCCTGCCAGTGCAGGAGACACAGTTCACGATGATCCCGCATGCCACGGAGCAACTGAGTGTGTGTGCCACAACGGCTGAGCTTGTGCTCTGGACCCCGGGAACTGAGATTGCGGAAGCCCGTGCACCCAGAGCCTGCGCTTCGCAAAATAGGCCACCGCAACGAGAAGAACGCACACCGCATCTGGAGAGAAGCTGGCATAGCAGTGAAGACCCAGCACAGTCAAAAATAAATTAAATGAACAAAATTTTTAAAAGCTGCCATTGGAAGAAAAGCATCCTGATTTTCTCACTGCAGTTCCGCCTAATCCTTAACAGGCCAACCTGGCAGGCAGGCCTGAGTTCACAGGCCTCACTGCTGCACGTGGACTCTCGGACATCTCACGCCTAGGGGGTCCAGCAGACGCCCAGAGGGTGACCCACATCTATCACTGAATGAACTCACTTGTCTCTGAGGACTCTGTGTCTTTGGGGAGTCACACCTGTCATGGGAAAGACTGAAAACACCTTTCAAAGAAAACCTAATTTACTTTGAGAAGCGCGTGTGTGCCCCGTCAACAATCTTTTTGTGTACTCTTCCATGGATGGGATGATGGAACAGACAATTTCAAGCCAAGGCACTTTTCTAAGACACCTGTCTGCTGATAACTGATCATGAAATACAAGCGCCTCGAATGCCCGAGAGGAGGGACGGCAATGCATCCACTGCAGCAGGCGGGGGGCCCGATGGATGTTCGCGCACCCGTGTTAGGCAAGTTCTGCCCTGCTTAGGGGATCAGAGAAAGGTTGTCAGGTCTGAGCGAAAGAGGCACCTTCCTTCTGGACTCTGCTTGCCTTCCCCAACATGGAATGTGAACTGTGTGTCACGGAAACGAGCGTGAGAACGCTCATCCTATAAAATGGGTTGAAGAAAATGGAGGGGGATGTCAATATAAATATTGATACGCCGTCTGCTCATTTTGGAATTAGAATGCAGATGGAGAGAGTACACTTAAAATGCAGATCTTACCACAATTTTCAAGGTTATTAGCAACTGTTTGTATTGATACACGTCTATATAAAGTCAACTGTGTTAACAGACACTGCGTGTTGAATGCCTACTAGGTGCCAGGTAACACCCCAAATTATTTACATGTCCTATGGCATTTAATCCTGACAGCAATCCAGGGTGGAGGGGAACTCTGCTTGATTTTAAGGGTAGGGAAACTAAGGTCAGTTCTCTCTGACTTTAAGATTTATACTCTTAAATTTATGCTATATATACATAGAACTCCATTTCACACACAAATGTGCATACACATAGCCATCTGCATTCACGATCCCAGTTTCTCGTGTATGTCTGTAGATTGCACTCTGGGAAGTCTCAGAAAACGCATGGATGCAGAAAAAGCGAATAACTGCGCACTGCAATAACCCACAGGGTGGCTGCCAACAAGGCTTAATTTAAAAATAAACAAAGTGAAGCAAACATGCAAATACGGTAACAGCAGCATTCTGCGTTTACACTTCGTCTCTTTCACAAACAGCTCTGAAGTTCTGACGCAGAGGCGGGTTTGGGGCATGGGCATGTGTCCCCTCCTCTTCAAAATGCCTCACACGGCTTCCGAATCAAAACCCCTCTGTGTGAGGACACAAGGCGTTCAGCGGCGCCCCGTTTGGGACGCCTTTCTGAAGCAGTAACTGGAGGCAGAGATAAAAAAATGAACTTTTTCTTATAAACTTGTGCTAACTCTTACATGCACTTTTAATGAACAGGTCGGATGTGGTTCTGAGGATGTCTGCATTTTTCTCTAGACCTCATTTCTTCCCTTCGGCTGTAATGAGAGGGGAAGACAGGAGCAGAGAGCCGCTCCAAGTCCTGCAATAGTTCATAAATATCTCTTTAAATATGAAACTGTCGAAGCCCTCGGTGGCCATTACTTATTTATTAAGCTCCCTGTCCAAACTTCTCTCCATATCATGACCACTCTCTGAACTCACACATGATCTTCCGATATGTCAAACACGGAATCCGCTTCTCTCGCATCCCATCATCCTCTCGCATCCCATCATCCTCTCTCGCCTCTTTGCAATCACCTTTGCGTTGGCCCAACTTCTGTTTCATATTCATATTTTAATTCAGTGCAGTGTTCTATGTGCCATCGATTCGCCCTACTGTCTGCCTTGGAATCACACACGACTGTAGGAAATCATTCCACCACAGGCGTTTTCCAACCAAAATCCTTTTATCGAAAGAGACAAAAACTACAGTGTGATACCTGGAATCTACCCAACAACACACTTTACTAAAAAGTATGGCAAGTATATAGGCCTCCTTTAAAATAAAAATTTTTTTAATACAGAGAACCATGGGGAAGAAAGGGCTTCCTTGGTAGCTCAGTTGGTAAAGAGAACGCCTGCAGTGCAGGAGAGCTGGGTTCAACCCCTGGTTTGGGAAGATCCCCTGGAGAAGGGAAAGCCTACCCCCTCCAGTGTTCTTGCCTGGAGAATCCCATGGACAGAGGAGCCTGGTGGGCTAGAGTCCATGGGACTGCAAGAGTCAGACATGACCTGGCAACTAAACAGAACTATGAGGAAGAAAACTGAACCATCATGACAAGTACTGTCACCTCAATATAACAATTAAATATTTTGGTGTGCTTTTTTTTGCACAGTTTAGATTATAATATGTATCATATGAATTCTCTTAACATTAAAATATAAGATTTTCACATACCGATAAAAATGTTTCCTAATCATCAAGAAAGAAGTGCAAAGAGGGTATGATAATTAAAACACAAAGAAAAGAGCATAAAAACAGGGCAGAATTCTAATCTTGTATTCTGCAGCTTGAGCACAAGTCAAACAACACGCTATCAGCCTCCGACACAGCGTATCTGATGTGTTCTGGATTGCCTGAATAGCTGAGGGCTGTTCGTCTTATTCACCCTTATTCTGCTTGGTTAATAATCTCTATCAATGTTTTGTCTGACCATTATAAGCTCCATGAGGGAAGGGACCACGACTGAATCATCCAGTGCCTAGCACGGCACCAGGCACGTGCTAGAGCATCAGGAAGTGGGTGTCAAATGAATAAATTATCTATCTCTTCCTGAGGATTAGATGCCAATCAAGTGGCATTGGTATGACACTCAGAGAACAGGAAAATCAAGGATGTTTCATTTACTAGTTGACATGACAAGAGGAAAAGGGGATTCCTATCTAACACAGCGTTGTTGTTTTTTAATTATTCTGTCAGTTTAGAGGAATAAATGATTATAAATCCTTTTGTGAATTTCAATATGTTTAACCTCTGAAAGACTAGACCTGGTCAGGGAGCCTTTATAAACACGGTAAAACTTTCTCAATTACCTTTGGGGCGATTCTAGGACTTCTTCACATTGGGTTGATGGTAATCACTACCATCCCCACTGCACATCTGAACACTTCATTATTCCACAAAGGAAAAGACAGGAGGCAGCCTTAAAAAAACAGAAAGCAGGATCAGATGACATCATGAGTGCTGGGCACTGCGTTGAGTTTTGTGAGAGGCTTTATAAACCTCACCACATGGCAAAAGTTTTATGCACAGAACTCAAGACGTGAAAAGAACTGTAGTTCCTTCCCAGACATATTTACCAATTGTGCTTTATTTTCACCTTCAAAAATAGGGATAAAAATAGTACCTACTTCACAGAGTTATTGTAGTGATAAGTAAATTAATTAGTATCTTAAAGCACTAAGAACATTTTCTGACGTAAAGTACTCCCAAATACTAATAATTCTGCCCCTAATATATGTGTATATTTATTATTTATCATTATGTCACACCTCATATATGTCATGTTATATAATTTTATATATAAATGCAATTTATATAACTACATATGTGAAAGTTTCTCAGTCGTGTCCGACTCTTTGCTACCCCATGGACTATACAGTCTGTGGAATTCTCCAGGCCGGAATACTGGAGTGGGTAGCCATTCCCTTCTCTGGGGGATCTTCCCAACCCAGGAACCAAACCGGGGTCTCCAGCATTGCAGGCGGATTCTTTACCAGGTGTTCTACCAGGGAAGCCCATATATAATATAGTATAATATATATAATTAAATGAAATATATAATTATACATTAAAGTACATATTACGTATAATATAAAGTACATAAGTAACATGTAGTTTAATATAGTAAAATACATATTTTATTATATTTCATTATAAAGTTAAAATATTTTTATTGTAGAATAAGTATTTTTAAATTCTAAAAATATTAATATACATTAATTATTTTTATTGTTCAAATTTTGGAAGAAACAGAAAAGAGTAAAAAAAAAAAATCACCTGTCATCTTTCACCAGGAGATAACCTCTGTAATAACAAACAAACATCTCTATGTTTCAATAGGAGCAGTCTTTCTAAATGTATCAGTTCAGTCAGTTCAGTTCAGTCGCTCAGTCGTGTCCGACTCTTTGTGACCCCATGAATCGCAGCACACCAGGTCTCCCTGTCCATCACCAACTCCCGGAATTCACTCAGACTCACGTCCATTGAGTCAGTGATGCCATCCAGCCATCTCATCCTCTGTCGTCCCCTTCTCCTCCAGCCCTCAATCCCTCCCAGCATCAGAGCCTTTTCCAATGAGTCAACTCTTCGCATGAGGTGGCCAAACTACTGGAGTTTCAGCTTCAGCATCATTCCTTCCAAAGAAATCCCAGGGCTGATCTCCTTCAGAATGGACTGGTTGGATCTCCTTGCAGTCCAAGGGACTCTCAAGAGTCTTCTCCAACACCACAGTTCAAAAGCATCAATTCTTCGGCGCTCAGCTTTCTTGACAGTCCAACTTTCACATCCTTACATGACCACAGGAAAAACCATAGCCTTGACTAGATGGACCTTTGTTGGCAAAGTAATGTCTCTGCTTTTGAATATGCTATCTAGGTTGGTCATAACTTTTCTTCCAAGGAGTAAGCGTCTTTTAATTTCATGGCTGCAGTCACCATCTGCAGTGATTTTGGAGCCCAAAAATATAAAGTCTGACATTGTTTCCACTGTTTCCCCATCTATTTTCCATGAAGTGATGGGACCGGATGCCATGATCTTCATTTTCTGAATGCTGAGCTTTAAGCCAACTTTTTCACTCTCCACTTTCACTTTCATCAAGAGGCTTTTTAGTTCCTCTTCACTTTCTGCCATAAGGGTGGTGTCATCTGCATATCTGAGGTTACTGATTTTTCTCCCGGCAATCTTGATTCCAGCTTGTGCTTCTTCCAGCCCAGGGTTTCTCATGATGTACTCTGCATAGAAGTTAAATAAGCAGGGTGACAATATACAGCCTTTACGTACTCTTTTTCCTGTTTGGAACCAGTCTGTGGTTCCATGTCCAGTTTGAACTGTTGCTTCCTGACCTGCATATAGGTTTCTCAAGAGGCAGGTCAGGTGGTCTGGTATTCCCATATCTTGAAGAATTTTCCACAGTTTGTTGTGATCCACACAGTCAAAGGCTTTGGCATAGTCAATAAAGCAGAAATAGATGTTTTTCTGGAACTCTCTTGCCTTTTCGATGATCCAGCGGATGTTGGCACAAATCCTTCAATCTTTCTTACCTCAGAAGATGGAGCCCACGTCTCCCCATCCTGAATGAAGCCCACACTTTGCGCTTCTCTCGCAGCCGACAGGAAGTGGAGGAAGTGACGGAGTGTGAGTGCCTCGGGAAGCTAGGCCGCTGCCGCCTCCGTGTTGTCTCTCAGGCTGTCGCTCTGACAGAAGCAGGCTGCCATGCTCTGAGGCACTCAAGCAGCCCATGGAAAGGCCCACAGAGGAGGACCTGAGGCCTCTCACAACCAGAACCAACTCGCCAGCCATGAGAGCGACCCCATGAAGAAGGAGCCCCTTCCAAGACGCAGCCCACCCACATCCTGACTGAACTTCACGAGGGGCCAGGAGCTGGAACCTCTCAGCTAAGCTGCTAGCAAAGTCCTGACCAGAAAACCACGAGACAATCAATGTTTATTTTTGAAGTCATTTATTCCACAGCCTTAGATAACTTACACAATGACTCTCTATAGTCTTGTATAATTTCTGGAATTTCTGTTAGTTATTTCAGCTAAGCTCAATTGTTTTTCAAAAACTTTGATTACAAATTCTACATGTGGCTTCACTGCTTTGAATATTTTAACATATTGCTGTAAATCTTTGCAGATAGTTCCATTATCAGTGGTTATGAGGGGATTCATTTTGTCAGTTTTTGTGTGTTGATCTCTCATGAGGGGGTCTTATCCAACTGTGAGTGGACTCCACATCCATTCGTGAAGCAGGTTTGGGATACAGATTTCTCGTGTTTAGTTTTAGCCATCTATGACATTGGATAACTAATAAGTTTCCTTAAGGTGACGTTGAAAGATGGGGGGAGTTCCTTGAATTCTGCTTTTACTAATTGTTGACCTTTGCCTTTGTACAAGAAGCATATTTCTAGCTCCTTACCACCATACGGAAGTGAAGCCTCATTCCCCCCACCAGACAAGAAAATTTCAGAATTAAAGTCTTTCCTGGACCCCTGTGAGGCTCTTCCACTCTTCCCAAGGCACAAACACGCACAGTTCTATTCTGCATTCTCTGAACACACTCTTTGCAAGCTCCCTCGATTTCTCCCTGTGGCTGTTGATTATCAGAGTATCACAACTGTAGAATCTCTTCCCTTTTCAATCTGGCATCTCAAAATATCACACTCACTGAGACTTTAATTCTATTGACACAAAACATTTTAAAGCCAAATATAAAACATTCCCTGAATTTCCCTGGTGGTCCAGTGACGAAGAATATGTCTGCCAATGCAGAGGACACGGGTTCAATCCCTGGTCTGGGAAGATGCAACATGTTACGGGCCACTCAGTCCAGGCGCCAAAACTACTGAGGCTGGGCTTTCGCACCCTGGAGCTGCAGCTGCTGCAGCCCACGTGCTCTAGAGCCCATGCTCCACAAGAGAAGTCACAGCGACGAGAAGCTTATGCGTCACAACCAGAGAAAGCCTGCATGCAGCAACAAAGCGTTGGTGCAGCCAACAATCAATCGACCAATACAAAAGATTTGCAAACATGGGTACTAACATACAAACCTCTCTACAAGATCTGTTTTTCCACAAATGCTATTTAACTCTCCTATTTGTCACTTCATGCCCACTACCCATGATCTAGTCTATTTGTTAGTATAGTAACACCAAAAATTCTATCAGATATTTATTGCTATGAACTTAGATGACACGTTGGATGAGAATTAGTGCCTTTTTTATAGTGATTTACGTTCAATTTTTATTATAATAATCCACCTATTGTCCAAGGCGCCCACGGCCACACCACATTGCTTTTCTTTCTTCTTTGGATAAATGGACGCCTTAGTCCGGCCCTGGGCGTCTCATAGCATGCCAGCCTCCTCCCTGACGCGCAGAATAGAGGCCGCCACGCGTGGAGCAGGGGCCTCAGAAGTACACGGTGAGCGCGGGTGCTCCATTTTCACTGAGAGCAGCTGCTCATTTGCTGCGAGAAGAGAGGCCTCAGGGTTAGAAGGGACGGAACCGCTCAGCCTTTAATGTTTTTGCAAAATTATCTTGTTGACAAGTGCAGCATTATAAATTTGAATCCATTAGCTAAAAGGATCCATAAATATTTGAATAATGGCCTTTTTAGAGTTTTACCAGTCTATCAAACTTGTCACATGTCCACTTTTTACATTTTTCCTACTGCTGAAAAGAGAAGGGCTGAACTGAATCTTACAGATGGTTTCTAGACATGGGTATTTTATCCTTGCTTTCGAAATGGAAATGCTTTTCCAAGCAGAAGTTAATTAACAAAACTGCACTAGTACCTACGGTGGGGGAGGACACCCTGTCCCCTGAGCTCTGCTCTCCTCCACTACACGGTGCTATCTGGGCAGCCAGGGCTCTGCCTCCAAGCCTTGCATCAAGAAATGGCCAGACGACAGGTTCTGGCCGGTGAAATGTGAGCAGATATGACCTGAGTCACGTCCAGAGAGTGGTTTATGGAGCCCATATGTCTCCTCTGTTGTCTTTTTCTCTAGCTAGCACTGAGGGATCTGAGGCTGTGAATGATGGAGCTATAAGCTAGAAGGAGCCACGGATATCAACCCACTTTCAGGAATAAAGTGATCCACATGCTGACCATGGACGCTAAGACTGGTCTGCTGCATGTGTGAAATGCACTTGTACTGCCTTCAGCTATGGAAGTTTTTAAATTGATTTCAGCAGCTAGCCATACTGCAGTTAATAATAATAATAACAAAAAAAAAAAAAACACCCAGGGATGCAAGGATTCTTCAAAATACACAAATCAATCAATGTGATACACCATAATAAGTAGAAAGATAAAAACCATATGATAATCTCAGTAGATGCATACAAAGCTTTAAACAAAATTAAACACCCATTTATGATAATAAAAAAAAAAAAACTCTTCAAAAAATGGGCATAGGAGGAACCTACATCAACATAATAAAGAACTTATATGATAAACCCACAGCAAACAATATTTTCAGTGGTAAAAAACCTAAAGTATTCCCTCTAAGATCAGGAACAAGACAAGCGTGCCCCGTCTCAGCACAGCTATTCAATATAGTTTTGGAAGTGGTAGCTAAGGCAATCAGAGAATAAGAAGAAATAAAAGGAATCCAGATTGGAAAAGAAGAGGTAAAACTCTCCCTGTTTGCAGAGGATGTGATACTATATACAGAAAACCCTAAAGATACCATCAGAAAATCACTAGAGCTAATCAGGGAATTTAGCAAAGTCACAGGATACAAAATCAATACAGAGAAGTCACGTGCATTCCTATACACTAACAATGAAATATCAGAAAGAGAAATCAAGGAATCAATCCCATTTACCATTGCAACAAAAAGAATAAAATGCCTAGGAGATAAAAGAGCTGTATAGAGAAAACGATAGGGCACTGATGAAAGAAATCAAAGGCAACATACACAAAGAGATATTCCACGTTCCTGGGTTGGAAGAATCAATATTGTGAAAATGACTATTTGCTTTTGCTCAGTCACTTCAGTCGTGTCCGACCCTGTGTGACCCCATAGACGGCAGCCCACCAGGCTCCCCGTCCCTGGGATTCTCCAGGCAAGAACACTGGAGTGGGTTGCCATTTCCTTCTCCAATGCATGAAAGTGAAAAGTGAAAGTGAGGTCGCTCAGTCGTGTCCGACTCCTAGTGATCCCATGGACTGCAGCCCACCAGGTTCCTCCATCCATGGGATTTTCCAGACAAGAGTACTGGAGTGGGGTGCCATTGCCTTTTCCGGAAAATGACTATACTACCAAATATAATCTACAGGTTCACTTCAATCCCTATTCAATTACCAATGACATTTTTCACAAAACTAGAACAAAAAAAAAAATCACAATTCATATGGAAACACAAAAAAAGCCCCAGTAGCCAAAGCAATCTTGAGAAAGAAGAATGGAGATGGAGGAATCAACATCCTGACTTCAGACTACACGGCAGAGCTATGATCCTCAGGACAGCCTGGTGCTGGCACAAAAACAGAATACACACAAGTGGAACAAGATAGAAAGCCCAGAGATAAACCCGCACACCTGTGGATACCTTACACCTGACAAGGGAGGCAAGAATATACAATGGGGCAGATAGTCTCTTCAACAAATGGTGCTGGAAAAACTGGACGGCTACATGTAAAAGAGTGAAATCAGAACACTTCCTAACACCTACACAAAGATAAACTCAAAGTGGATTAAAGAGCTAAATGTGAGACCAGAAACTATAGAACTCCTAGAAGAAAACAGAGGCAGAACACTCTATGACATAAACCAAAGCAAGATCCTCTGTGTCCCTCGTCTTAGAGGAATGGAAATAAATACAAAAGTAAACAAGTGGGCTCTAATTAAACTGAAAAGCTTTTGCACAGCAAAGGAAACCATAAACAAGGTGAAAAGACAACCCTCAGAATGGGAGAAATAATAGCAAGTGAAACAACTGACAGAGGATTAATCTCAAAAATATACAGGAAGCTCACACAAATCAATACCAGAAAAACAAACAATCCAATCAAAAAATGGGCAATAGAGCTAAACAGACATTTCTCCAAAGAAGACATACAGGTGGCCAGCAAACACATGAAGAGATGCTCAACACCACTCGTTATTAGAGACATGCACATCAGAACTACAATGAGGTATCAACTCACACCGGTCAGAATGACCATCAGCCAAAAATCTACAAACTGAACGCTGGTGAGGGCGTGGAGGAAAGGGAACCCTCTTGCCCTGTTGATGGGAATGCAAATTGATACAACCACTATGGAGAATAGTAGGAGACTCCTTAAACAACTGGGACTAAATTCACCATATGACCCAGCAGTCCCACTAACAGGCACATACCCTGAGGAAACCAAAATTGAAAACAACACCTGTAACCCAATGTTCACTGCAGCTAGGACATGGAAGCGACCTAGATGTCCATTGACAGATGAATGGATAAAGAAGCTTTGAGACATACATACATACATAGGAATATTGCTCAGTCATATAAAGAAAGGCATCTGAGTCAGTCCTAATGAGGTGGATGAACCTGGAGCCTATTATACAGAGTGAAGTAAGTCAGACAGAGAAAAACAGATATCGTATTTTCACGCATATGTATGGAACCTAGAAAGAGTGTAGTGGCGAACCTTTGTGCAGAGCAGCCATGGAGACGCGGACACTGAGACTTAAGGACACGGCTGGAGGGGGCGGGGAAGACGGAGAGGGCGGGAGGAATGGCGACAGTCACACGGAGACATCCATCCCCGTGTGCGGAACACACAGCCAATGCGGATTTCCCGTGCGACTCGGGGAACTCAAACTCAGGCTCAGTGACAACCTAGGGGGTTGCGGGGGGAGGGAGGGGACACAGGTAAACGTATGGCTGATTCACACTGATTTTGGTAGAAACCAGTGCAGTACTGTAAAGCAGTTATCCTTCTATCAAAAATAAACGCATTTTTTTTTAAACCTATTATATAAGTTAAAATAGTAACGGAACTCCTGGTTCCTTCTGCTGCTGTTGTTCTTCGTGTGGAATTACAGGTTCTTTTGTTGTTGCTGCTGTTTTCACAAGAGTATCTCCTACATTCTCCAACAGTGGCCTCCGAAAATATTTGCAAGAGGTGGGATGTGCTCGGCTGTCTTGTCTGTATTAGAGCGTGGCTCTACCAAGCCTGTGGAACACCTTGCCGCCTGGCAAAGGCACCAAGCAGATACGTTTTTAATACGTGTCCCACCACCTGCTTGCCTGATTAACTTTAGAGGATTTGGTGCAGCTCTCCTCAGCCAACAACCGCCAGTCACTGCTCTGTGAACTCCTGCAGGGGTTTCGGCCTCACCCTGTCACTTGGTGGTTTTTATGGTAGGTCATTATACACATTTCATCCACATTTCTAGGCTTTTTCTAGTCTACTCACAGGTTCAGCAGCTCACAATAAAGCTTCACCCCACAGCCATACCCCAGAGCACTACCATCAGGAATAACACTCTCCTGGTACCTCTCTCTGACCTGTGGGACTGTGTTAAAGGCTAACATTCATTGTTTGATATCTTTGTTAAGTCGCTCCAGTCATGTCCAGCTCTTTGTGGCCCCATGGACTGTAGGCTGCCAGGCTCCTCTGTCCATGCGATTCTCCAGGCAAGAATACTGGAGTGGGTTGCCATTTCCCCTCCAGGGGATCTTCCCAGCCCAGGGATCAAGACGGCGTCTCTGATGCCTCCTGCGCTGGCAGGCAGACTCCTTACCGCTAGCGCCACCCTGGAAGCCCCAACGTTCAACTGAGTTTTTACAATGTGTCAAGTCTTGTGCTAGATGTTCCATAAACATTATTTCTGCTAATCCTTGTAACAACCCTGTAGGATTTATATAATTATTTCCAAGACAGGAGATTTAAGGAAGTTAACTAATGTGTCAAAATTTACATAGCTGGTAAGTGGAGAAACATGGATTTAAACTTTAATTTGCCTTGTTCCAATTCCATGTGTTTTGGGGCTCTTATAGAGAATGTTAGGGGCATCCTAATTAATAGATTTTATAGCCCAGGGTTTCTCAAGCTTGGCTTATTGACCTTTGGGGCCAGATAATTCTTTGTTGGAGGGGGTCATCTTGGACGCTGTAGGGCATCTCACAGCGCTCCTGGCCCCAATCACCAGATGCCAATAGCACCTTCCCGGGCGGTGACAACCAAACATGTCTTTAGACGTTGCCAACATCCCTGAGGGGGAATATTACCCTCAGCTGAGAACCAGACGCAAAGCCCCATGTTAGAAATAGATTTTTATCCCTAAGGAACAGAGGTAGTAGCTTCTTTCTGATTAACAGAAAGTATGTAAGTGGCCGTGTCTCCATCTTCACTGTGGCCGCCAGGAAGCTCAAAGACAGACTCAGATGCCAACGGTAGCAAATAAGCTATGGCTTCACAGAAGAACCAAGGTATAAAAAAAAAAAATTCTTATTCTGATTTTGAAATCAACTTGTGTACTTATTTGATCAAAGTTGAATCTTTCCAGGAATGATAAATATTCCTGTTTTCTCCTTATATCTTTTTGATAATTCTGATATTGGAAAAAAAAAAAAACAACGTTGGACTAAGGAATTGAAATTTATTGAAACGTTATGGCTCTCAGAGTCGTAGTTTAAAATAGGTCAGGCACAGTAAAATAATAGAAAGAGTAATTGTAAAAAAGAAACCAGAGAAGCTTTGGAAATGTTTGTTTTCCTTCCATAGTTTCACTTAAAATGCTGAAAATTATTGTTTAATTAAAATGTTTTATTTCTAAGTTTAGAAGGGGAAGATGTTGTGATAAAATGGATACCTAAGATGTTTGTCTGAGATTTTGCTGCCACACAGGCTCTCAACTGATACACAAAGGCAGATTCAGCCGGTTTTTGAATTCTGCCACATGTTTTCACAGATGGGTTTTCCAGTCTGTCAATTAGTGGGGAGATAAAAACTGGGTCCAGAACAAAGGGTGACTCAGAGGCTCGTTTGGGAAACAGGATTTCTGGTTCTGCCTCGACAGATTCGGAAGAAGAGGCAAAACATTTCCTGTAAATACCATCGCTAGGATGGGTCCTCACTCTCTCTTTCCCTCATCAAACAGAAATCTATATTGTGCCTTGAGTTGAGCCCTAGAGAAATTATCAATATTCACACATCTGGCACAAATCTGTTGGAAGGGAAAAAAAAAAAAAGCCACGATGCCATCTGTATTTCCTCCGTCGTTTTACAGCACAGCTCCAGTCTCCTGCCGTCATTCTGTCCCACAGTCTTGTAAATATAAAGTCACATTACTTGGCTTGTTTGAGGACACTGTTCGTCATACAGGGAGGATGAGGAGATGATGTCACTGCCAGGAAGGAAAAAAAAGCACGCCTTTCCCAATCCCCCACCTTCCCTGGAGCACGAAGGAGCCAAATTTCATCAAGTTTGGCACAGTTGTGGGAATTAACATGACTGAAATGTATGCCAGATTTCAAAACAATTTCTAACAGTTTCTGTGAGACCGTGTAAGCAACTGAAAATTGACATGTTGTGTTGTGCCCGAGTCAGCCAACTGCTGTCACTGCATAATTAGATTTTCCTGCATGAGAGGAGAATTTTCTTTAAAAAATTATGAAATAAGGCAGAAACTAATATAAAGTAGAAGTGGGCCTGTGCTTTGCAAAGAGGTAGCCTTCCACTGAAGAAGGACTTTGGACGCACACGCGCGCGCACCCAGGAGAGGCCAACGGCCCTGGCTTTCTCAGCTTCACATGCATGAAACACTCTTTGCAAAGGGAAGAGGATTCTCAGCACAAGCCAGATGGAAGTGGGCCCACTTGGCTGCCCAGGGAATGGCTGAAACCCAGAACTAAGAACAGATTTTGGAGCTAATGAATGTATGTTACTTCCTTCTAATACAGGATAATAGATGTGGCAGAACTGGGTGTCCCCTATCTTTACTCTCTGCTTCGGCAGTGACAGCAGTTTCTGCTGGGCACGAGGTCACTCAGCAAGACTACGTTCCCAGGCTCCCTTGAATCTCAGCTTAATCATGTAACTGGGGTCTGGCCAACGAGACATGAGCAGAATGTAAATTTCTGAATTCTGTGCGGCGCCCTTAACAGGAAAGGCAGGTACCCTCCTTTCTCTCCCTTCCTGTCTTCTGAAGGCAGTATGGTCATGAGGATGAGATTTGTACTATGTGGACACGGGCTGCTCCCTAGATGTGATGAGAGAGAGTGTGTGTGTGTGTGTGTGTGTGTGTGTGTGTGTGTGTGCTCAGTCGTGTCCAATACTGTGAGACCCAGTGGACTGTAGCTCCCAAGCTCCTCTGTCCATGGAATTTTCTAGGCAATAATATTGCAGTAGGTTGCCATTTCCGACTCCAGGGATCTTCCCCACCCAGGGACTGAACCTGTATCTCCTGCATTGGCAGGCGGATTCTTTGCTGCTGAGCCACCAGGAAAGCCCCGAAGTGGCAGTAATAAGCTAAAAAGAGGCACATCCCTGATACTGTTCAGTTGCCATAACAACCTTGGATGACCTCCTGGAACGTTCCATGAGAGACAGGCCAGTGACTGCTTCGGTTAAGCCAGCATAATTTTGGATCTGTTTTAACAACAGATTTTTCTATATCCTAACCACTATTGCGCTTGGAGACGAACTGCAGAGTTTGTAAGAGCTTTTGCAGGCAGAATGTTTATAGCCCTAGACGCATGTATCTTTGCTTCCCAGTCACCCTCTTTGAAGTATTAATAGATACCTTTTCCCAAATGACCTTTACTCTCTGAAAGGCAAAACACAACTCAAAATATCATTCCTTCAATTCATTCATTCACTCATGGTGAGGTGATTACAACATTATTACAGTTTTACAAATGAAGAAACTAGAAGTTAGAGAGGTGTAGTAACTTACCCGAAACCACACAAGTAATTTCAGTTTTTTCACATCCGTGAAACAAAGCTGTGGAACCAACACTAGAACACAGGTCTGCTGAGTTCAAAGCCAGTGATCTTAAAACCTCTTTGCTCCTCAACTATATTTTACATGAGGCTTTTTTAAATCAAATTTGTGAGTAAAAGTTTCAGTATATTTGCAAAAAGGAAAAACAACAACAAAAAAAGGTTAATTAAAAAATTTTTAAATTCTTACATCAAGGTTTTTTTCTTGTGGCCAGTAATAGAAACCCTTAACCCAAACTGGTTTACCTACTAATGGGGCCTTACTGGCTTACTCAGGACTGATCCAGTCCTGGTTTACTTACTAATGGGGCCTTACCCGCTTACTCGCAACAGATTCAGTCCTGGCTTGATCCTGGGCGGGAACAATGCCTCAGAACACGATCCTTGCCACCTCTCAGCACAGCTCTTCTCCAAGTTGGCTTCGCTCCCAGGTTCCATACGATAACTCATGTTGTTTAATTACAGCAGAAAGTAGTCCCGCACACTGTGGTCTGACTGGTTTATGGGCCTTTCTGCGACTAATAACCAGGACCTAGAGGACCCAGGACTCTGATAGGTCAGGCACGGATTGCCCCCTAAATCCCAACCAGGCCACAGATTCTAAGAGTGGAGGAAACATGGTTCTCAAGACGCCAACAAGAGCACTGCCACCAAGGAAGAGGAAGTGGATACTGGGTGGTCAACAGTGTAAATACTCGCTGCGTGTCTTTATACACGCAAAGCTGTCCTACCGTAGGAATCTAGACTTATGTTTTATTATCCTTTCCAATCACTGGACTAAACTATTGCTATTTCTCCCTAGTATCCTTCACAGATTCACAGTCCTACCCACATGCTCACAAACATGTATGTGCAAATGGTACACACACACACACACACACACCTTATTCATTCCTCTGCCATTGCTGTTCCAGTTTCCCTAGTTTCCGCTTGTCTTCTGGAGACAGCCAGTACTTCCAAGGGTGTAGCCAGTACTTCCACAGTGCAAGACTCAGATTACCATGACTGGGAGTCCAGGTTTCCCAACAAGTGTTTCAGTTCAGTTCAGTTCAGTGGCTCAGTTGTGTCCGACTCTCTGCGAGTCGCAGCACACCAGGCCTCCCTGTTCATCACCAACTCTTGGAGTTTACCCCAACTCATGAACAAGTGTTTATACGATCTCAAACAAGTAACTTAACTTTTGTAAGCCTTGATATCTTCATATGAAAACGGGATCACAATCATTCCTACTGCATAGAGTTGCCATGAGGATTAAATATTATATGTGATTCATACAATACTCTAAGCACAGGATCTAACTTCACAATCTATGCTAGCCTGTATAGGTAGCAGGTCATGGAGGGCCCCCTTACCCCTCCTTCCTCTAAAGAGTCTTAATTTCCCTGGACAGTCTGACCTAAGCTGCCCTTGTCTGAATTTCCACACTACTCAGAACTGACACGGTGTGTGCTGGCTCTGAGGCATACAGCGCCTGCATCGGTATTCTCTCGTCCCAGCAGCCCACCCCCGATAGCAGACGCTGTCTCCCTCCCACACTGGACTTTAGCCCCCTGTTGAAGGATACAGATCTGAAGTCAGACAGACCACAGTCTAAGTCAGAGCTTTGCTACTTACCAGCTCTAAGATCATGTACACATTATTTAATTTCTATAAACTTCAGTATTCTCCTCCGCAAAATACAGCTGGTGTTGAACATAAAGAAAGCAGTATATACATAATGCTTTAGTGTGGCTCCATTCACATAATAGGTGCTCAGTAAACGGCAGCCGCTGCTTTATATTCCATGCATTTTCAATCTGTTGCAATGCTTCGGTTCTCAAACTTGATCATCCTAATAAATTGTCATGGAATGAGTGTGACTGATCTAAAGGCCTCTCCCATGCATGACTGGATCATATTTTGCAAATACCATTAATCTTTGTGGTCATATCAGAGTGGAAGGCACACTCAGATTGAATTAAAAAATTCCAGCAGTCAAGTTCAGAACAGGGATAATGACAGAGAACCAAGAACGACTGAGTTCCTATTATGAACTGCAAATGCCCTAGACAAGAATTTTATTATCTCAGCTGTTCCTCCAACAGTCTTGGATAGCAAAACAATCCAATAAATAGTAGCTTACAATAAAAATGTGATAAAATTTTCACAGTTTGGTAGGTGGCCTGTAGCTTCCCTGGTGGTTTTGTTTGGAGTTGACACAACTGCATTCAACTGATGGCCGTGGTGTGTGTGCGGTCATGTTAACTTGGCCTTACTCGGGTGTCCAGCAGGTCCTGTTGGCTGTCAACTAGAGCACCTGCACCTTGGTTCTCCATGTGTTCGCTTCTGTAAGCCAGACTGTCTTTCTTGCAGTATGGTGGTCTCGGGGCAGAGTCCCATCAGGGCGAGCCCCAATGGGCTTGTGCTTAGTAAGGCTCAGCTTACACAGCTCATCACAAAGAACAATGATATTCCATTGGCTGAAGCAAGTCACATGGCCAAGGCCAGAAATAATCTATTCTGTCTCTTAATAAGAGCTGTGGCAGGCAATCTGTGGTCATTTTTCACCTGTCACGGAGAGTTTAAACAAGGTGGCATGAGGCAACCAAGAGGCACAGTTAGAATCAAATTCAGATCTGAACGTTCCGATACTCTTCCCAATATATCACAACGTCTCAGAACAGTCCAAGAACCAGGATTCTCCGTAACCACCCAGATTTATACTTCATTTCTTACATCATATATTAGAGTCCCTACCACATGAAAGTGATTAAAAAAAAGTGAAAGTTAGTTGCTCAGTCATGTCCGACTCTTTGCAACCCCATGAACCATAGCATGCCAGGCTCCTCTGTTCATGGAATTCTTCAGACACCAAACCCGGGTCTCCTGCATTGCAGGCAGATGCTTTACCACTTGAGCCACTGGGAAGCCCTACCATACAACAGGCATCATTTCTCGTTCTGGGGTAGAGCAGTGTGCAAGACAAGCAAAAACTCTGCCTTCAGGAAGCTAAGAACCCGTAGCAATGTCAGATTAATAGGATGGGGGTAATTAAAGGAGAAGAAAACGCTAGATTGATCGGTCAAGAAAGGCTTCTCTTGGAAGACATAAGACAGGAATAGAGAAATGGAGGCAGCTTGGGAAGATGGTTCTAAGGGAAATGTCCAGGAAATGTAAAATCCCTAAGGCAAAAAGAAGAGTTGTGAGAGGTGGAGACTAGAGTTTACGGGATCTTGGAGGCCATAGAAAGGTGTTTGGATTGGACTTGAGTTGAAGCAGGAAGTGACTGCAGCATCCCGAGCAGGGGACCGATGCTGTCCATGTTACATCTGACTTGAATGACCCTTGCTGAGACACCCTAGTTTCAGCTGCCACGCGGCACGGATATTAAAGAGCAGCAAGAGGAGAAGCAGAGCTCAGCTGGGAGGTTAAGTGCTGACAGCAGCAATGGAGAGAAGGGGAGGCTCTGCTTTGCGATAAGGGATTCTCAGCCTTCATGGTGATTTCTTGTGGGATGGAGATTAGTAGACACAGAAAACTGCAGATAGGGTTGAGGATGTCAGCTAACACCGCTCACTGAGGCCACAGGTAATTGACAAAGCACTGAGTCTACTTCTTCATGAAACTGAATGTCATTGGCTCATTTTGTTTTCAAAAAACATGAATAGGAGTCTTTTTGAAAAATTACTTTCAAGTTCATACAAGCGTGGTAGGTGAAAAAGACAAAATGCTTTAACGATGAGCAACAGAAGGAAGAGGAGTCAGAAATGGATACTTCCTGGTTGCTGAGAATGCCTAAAATCCCTTGTTCCCAATCATGTTCTCTGGTTGGAAGTTAGGCATTCACCAGTCAACTAAAAGCGAGTCAAATCTAATCATGAGAAAAGAAGCAATGAGCATCACATGGACCACATTTCATTGTCCACCTGGACACTAACTGGATGGTACATCCACACAGTGCAAAACCCAAAGCCCCAGTGCCATTTCTCAATAAAAGTGAAAAAACACATTACCTTCCTCCTAATCTACTTTCTAGGCTTCCCAGGTGGTAAAGAGCCCGCCTGCCAATTCAGGAAACACAGGAAACGCGGGTTCAGTCCCCGGGTCAGGAAGATGCCCTGGAGGAGGGCCTGGCAACCCACTCCATTATTCTTGTCTGGAGAATCCCACAGACAGAAGAGCCTGGTGGGCTGCAGTCCATAGGCTGGCAAAGAGTCGGACACGAGTGAATACAAATGAACAATCTACTTTCTGATCCCTATAGCTGCCCAACATACAAGCCTCGGAACACCTAAATTAACCCATGCTCCTCAGGAGGCAACTACACCTTGTCAAAGCAAAAGACCCGGGTGGCTGTTTTGTCTAATAAATTATATTCTGAGACTTAATTCCCTGTTGCCTATATACGTTTCCTGCATAAAGATCCCCAAACAATAAATCATCTTTCTGTCTTGTCCGTCACGTGTGAGCTCATAACCTCACACATCATAATTATAATCAACAAACAAAATGCAAAGAAAAAAAAATCGAACAATGAAATGGTACTTTTCCCCTTAGCAACAGTGCAACTTTGTGTGATTAGGCGTGTAACAACACAGACGGGTACTTTGGGTGATCTCTGTGTGGCTCTTTTACATTTTGCAGATTTCCTTAACAGGTCCAACTGCCTAAGGAGGGGGAAAGAGCTCTTTTTACCTTTAAGACTTCGAAGTCTGATTTTTTAAGTGCACAGATAACTTGAATGCCTAAATTGAAAAATGAGAAGAATATCCGTAGGGAAAAAGGAGCTTATTGCTGCCTCCCCGAAGTTCATCAAATGTTGTCACATATTTCTCTAACATTTTTGACTTGGTTAAGTGCAAATTTAGGTGAACACACTCTTTTCCCAGGGTTCATGGCAACAGGAATATAATATGTATTTTCTGATTAATGAGTTCAACTCTACAGTCTCAAGGATCTTAGGCAAATGGGGCTTCTTAGAGGCAGAGGATTGAACCAAATGACCTTACCTTTCCATTATTTCTTGACTTAGTTTTTGCTAACTTTTTAAGCAGTCCTCATACATTTTCATACACATTTTTAGGTGTATTTGTGACATATAATAATCTGAAATCTCCATCTCAGAATTTAAAATCCTTAACAACAGTACATATAAACTTCCCCCATAACTATGGAGAAAATTTAAATTAGGAATTTAGTAAATGGATGAATGCTAATAAAGCTCACCTTATTACTCATCAATTAAATTATTATATCAGCTGGAAAATAAATAAATTACGATTCAAATAACTGAAACACTGCCATGCATATAAGTCCAAATTCTTTTTCCAATGTGTTATTTGGGGCAGCAATGTCTAGTTCGTTGATAATAGGCCAGATCCCTTTTCCAGTCTCCCTTTTTATTTTGCAGTTAATCATTCATGCCATTTTATATGGCTTGTGGTTATCAGGGAAAAACTGACACTGTCTCCTAGGACACGATGAATTCAGTTTCAGCTAGGAAACTTAATAGTTGACCCTAAATGACAAAGCTGCCTCTGAGAAGACAGTGTATATAGACTGAGTAAAATGAGTTTAAAGTGTATTCAAACCAGACAAAATTGATAGCTTAAGCGACTTAGCAGCAGCAGCAGCAGATACTTAGAAACAGAGAAACAATACTTGTTTAAGAGGCAGGAGATGTAGATACTGGGGAACTGTTCAGTTCTGCAGTGACGACTTCAAAAGACACACAACCTACCTAGTCAGGCCTCCACTGAAGAATTTTACAAATAGGGCAGAAAAAGGAAATACATAACAGGTAGTTAGAGGCTCTTGGCCAGTGTAGACCTGATGAAGCCAAAGCAAAAGAATAACAATGTGTCCAGGGAACGATTTTTGTGTCCCTTCTTTTTGAACCATGTCATGAAGGCAGAATAGACACAGCACAAGAATGTAGAATCAGTGTAACAAAGTTTGCCCTGATCCAATCCATATTGATGAGTTTTTACTAAGTGAAAAACACATACAATATACCTATCAGCTTATTCTTCCTCATCATGTTCGGCAAAGTCAGATATCACAATGCACTTGCTTGATTCTTGCCCTTCTCCTTTGTATTGAGTTGGACAATGCAAACTCCATGGCAGCATCTCTTGTTTACCAATAAGAAGTACTCAATAAATATTATTTGAAAGGGTCCATCCTCCCAGTGCTCCATTAGTGTTGCATAAGGTCCATGCTCACAGCCTCAGGTGAACAAAAAACTGAGCAGGCAATTGTAATGTGTGACCAGTATGAGTAGTTCAGGAGGCAAGGGGAGCACAGAGGTGACGCCCTGACGTGTCAGCTGAAAGAAGGGCTATTGTAAAACCCCTGCCTCCCAAAAAGAGAAACAAGAGGGTTTACTTTCTTTGTATATTTATTAAATGTGTTGAACCGAAAGGCACACAACCCAAAGCTAAAAGAATGATGAAATTGCATCATTTTTCACTTCTGTCTCCAGCTAACACACATCTTATACAAGGCGGGGAAAATGACCCGTGTGATCTTGTTACTGAATTTACTAGTCTCTGCTGCTGCTGCTGCTAAGTCAGTTCAGTCATGTCTGACTCTGTGCAACCCCAGAGATGGCAGCCCACCAGGCTCCCCCATCCCTGGGATTCTCTAGGCAAGAGCACTGGAGTGGGTTGCCATTTCCTTCTCCAATGCATGAAAGTGAAAAGTGAAAGTGAAGTTGCTCAGTCGTGTCCGACTCTTAGCGACCCCAGGGACTGCGGCCCACCAGGGTCCTCAGTCCATGGGATTTTCCAGGCAAGAGTACTGGAGTGGGGTGCCATTGCCTTCTCTAGTACTCCTTAAATGAGGGTGGGGAGAAACAAGCTGGGCATGAATGAGTCCATGTCATTCATGAGCTAGGCAGAATCATCCCAGCATTGGTGGAATTTAGGGCACTGGATGAAGTGTGCGTGCGTGTGTGAGTGTGTGCATGTGTGTGTTTTCAGTGAGATCGCATTCTCGCCTTTATGAAGAGGTCACCAGTCACTGTGCACTCTGGAGGGCTGCCCTTCCTCGCTCACCTCTGCCAGCCAGTCTGGACATCAGAGTAAACACCAGAACCCACCTTATCAAATGCTTCTGTTGCAAAACAGCCAGACACTGTCAGATACAGATGGTGATGCTGACTTCTCAATAGCAGAAAAAAGGACCTAAATTAGACTTCTATAAAAAGAATATTGCATATTTATTTCTACAATAATACCTAGGAAAAAACGTTAGTCAAGAAGCAAGCAATTGGGTGAATAAATAAGCTTGTCTTTGTTCTCATCAATTAAGTTATTACATCAGTTGGAAAACCAGTGAATTATAATACAGATGTTTAATGAAACACTGCTGAGCCTATAAGTCAAACTCCTATTTTGTGGTGTGATTTTGGCTGCATAGTTTTGTGTGTGTTAAACCGTATTTATTAGCTGATACCCATTATTACTTTGAGCAAGGTATAATTCAGTTGTCAGGCTCCATCGCAGGCAAGGAGATTTAATCAGTAAGAGCCGCTTTGCTACTGAGTATAAAACAATGTGGGTTTCATGAAGCAATCACGGCAGTGTGAAAAAAATGGGATTAATTAGTACTGTATAAGAACAGGCAGCATGCTCATTAAAGCCTTGCGAGGTGGCTCTGGATAAACTGCCACTTGATAGGATGGCATTAAAGTGACAAGGCGAAAACTTCATTCCCAAATCCATCCTGACTGTATCTTCTTTTAAGTTACCTGGAATGACCCTCCTTGGCGTTCTGAATACAAAGATCAAAATGACTGCCAGGGATCCAGGGGCCGCCTGGACCGAGGGAGCCAGGCAGAGGTGCCGACACTTCAAAGACCACTTTTTTTGAACTTGCAGTCAAACACGAATCAATAGCTGTAAATGAGGCAGCGCCAGGGGTGGTGGATTTGCATTCGCACTCGGCAGGTCGGGCAGAAACTAATTTGACAATTGGCAACCCACCTTAATGAAGGGCACGTACAAACCCTCTGTTTGTTTACCCAGGGCTGGCGGTGTTTGGAAACGTATGGGTCCTGAGGAAGAGAGCAGGGGCTCCAGAGAGCCTGGGGTGGGGGCGCGTGGGGGGCATCAGGGGGAAGGAGGAAGACTGTAACTGGGGGAGTTGCTCATTTCTCCCCAAGCGCCCACTGACTAAATTATTTGGGCTTCCAAAATGCCTCTCTTCCTTCCCAAAATGAATAGTTATTTTTTGTTTTGTTTTGTTTTCACAGTGAAAGCATCTGCACGTGAAAAAAAGCCCTGTGAGAACAATCTGCTTTGGGTGAGGAATATTTTTTTGATGTGCTTTCCTCTTCGGGCTCTCAAACCTGTAACAGTTTGGGTTGGGTCTTCAAGCTGCAGTCACCTGGCGGGGGGAGGGGGCTGGATTTCAAGTTAACATAAGCAGATCTCAGAGGATCTTCTTTCACCTACATCCCCCAGCCCCAGCTTCCATCTTCCCAGTGACCTCCACAAACACAGCATATCAGGGAACTCTGTAAAGACTAGGTATTTGTCAGGTTTATTTCTAGGACTGACAAATGCACCCAGAAACCTCAAAACTCTCTGTTCCTCCACCCCCAACTATATGCATATGTAACATACACAACTTGTTGAATCTGCCCACCATATTAATGTACTGCTTGCTATCAGGAAGCTCGAGGGCTCAGCTCACAACTATAGGATGTTTGCAATTGAATTCGGGTAATGCCACCAGAGTCGGCAGATTCCAAGCACCGGGCAGAAGTCAGACTACCTGAGCAGGCTAGATAGGATAAAGCACACCGCTTTATCAAGCGGTGTGTTGCAATAGTATTCATTCAAACCCTAACATCTCATTGTTGTGATCTGAGCTGCGTGATGTAATGCAATATGACAGCCACTGAATTAATAGAAAATGGAATTCATCTCTCAAAATTGCACACAAAATAAAGGCACAGAGACAGACAAAAATAAAGGGAGAAAGACAGACAGATAAATGCCTTTAATAGTTTTTTCTGTACCCAAATGAGTCTGCCTGAGTCTGGCAGCATTAGGAGCATCACAGAGCCTCAGCCCGTCTGCCCAGAGGCCCCTGCCACCGTATTCACCCCTCTGTTAGGGAAAGCACTGAATGGTTCCTGTTCTGTTCCTTTTCTTTTAGCAAGTGAATCGCACAGGAATCCACTGAAAGCTCTGGTACCAGCATCGCCACGTAGGCACGACACAGAGGAAATTCTCTGCCCTTCTTAGCTTGATGAGAACCTCCTGCAAAAGCTGTACACCTCCTTCAGGTAGTAGCCACCTACTTGATTTATAATCCTACAGTGGCGGAAGAGGTTAGCTGGGTAACTCAAATCACTAGATTTCACTAATGATCTAGGGCCAGGGAGAAAGCACTTTACATTGTAAAGGCTGCATTTCACCTTCCCTATGCCCCACGTACTTTATCTCCAAATTTTTACATTATTTATATAAAAAGGGAAATGGTTTCTCTCAGAGGAAAATGAGTGAGCAAAGCATCTCTGCTGATAGAGTGTCCCTTACAATTCACTGCGATTCAGATACCCTCTCTCATGGCAACAAAAACAGCGCTTGATTGAGCACAGAAAAATACAGAATGCCCAGTTCAATTTGAATGTCAGACAAACAACAAATAACACAGTATTTCAGAGGCACTTATATTAAAGTCACTTGTTGCCTGTCTGAAATTCTGATGTAACTGGGCATCCTGCACTTTATCTGGAACTCTAAACTAAAGGGAAGGTGGACAGGAGGTGTGCTTAGCCCACAGAGGGCATGCCACGAAATGTCAGGAGAAAATGCTCACAAAACTCGGGAAGATGGGCCATATTGTAGAAGCCTTCTGCCGTCTACGTACCTCGGTGGAGCATTTTTATTCAGCAGATTACTAAAGGCTTCACTGAGCTTTGAAATAAACTATTGGTCACTTTTCCCACATGGATAAGCAAGTTTTAAATGATGTTTCCTTCAATAACCTCAAAGACACTTTTC
Source organism: Bos javanicus (assembly GCF_032452875.1). Classification (NCBI taxonomy): domain Eukaryota; kingdom Metazoa; phylum Chordata; class Mammalia; order Artiodactyla; family Bovidae; genus Bos; species Bos javanicus. The sequence goes on along the minus strand of NC_083880.1, from coordinate 80,274,512 downwards.
ACTATTGCATGTTGTGTAAAGGAACCATACAGTGCTTTCTCAAACTGAGGCGTTTCCTGGAACCTTCTCAGCACCACCAGCACCAGACGCCTTCATACATCACAGAGACGGCAGCCTCCAAGCACTGACCTTCCTTTAGGTATACACAAACACTGCATACCCAAAGGAATTAAAACCAGTATTCAAAAGACGTCTGGACAAAGAAATACAAGCATACACATGTCTGTAGCATTCATAACAACCACAAGGTAGGAACAAGCAGAAAGGCCACCAACTGATGACTGGCTAACCACAGACGATGCGGTAAGGGAAGGATCCTACAACCCAGGTGAATCTTGAAAACATTGTGCCGAGAGAGAGAAGCCAGGCACAAAAGGTCACGTATTGTACGATTCCATTTGTATAAAACACCCAAAACAGGTACATTTGCAGAGATATACGGGCTTCCCTGGTGGCTCAGTGGTAAAGAACCTGCCTGCCAATGCAGGAGACGCAAATTCGATCTGGAAGATCCCCTGGAGGAGGACATGGCAAGCCACTGCACTATTCTTGCCTGGAGAGGCCCACGGACAGAGGAACCTGGCAGGCTACAGTCCACGGACAGAGGAGCCTGGTGGGCTACAGTCCATGGGGTCGCAAAGAATAGGATATGACTTAAGCAACTGAGCATAGAGACATATCCAGACAGGAGGCTCCCAAGAGCCAGGAAGGCGGGGCAGGGAGCGGGTGGATGGGGGGTGACGGCCAGTGGGCACCGGGTCTCCTTTTGGGGTGATAAGCTGCTTAAGAACGCAACAGAGGCAGCGGTCACAATACACTGCCAGGGTATTAAAGGGCACTGAGTTGTTCACTCTAAAATGGTTAATTTCATGTTACGTGAATGTCACTTCAGTAAAAGTAAAGAAATACAGTAAAAGCACTAATCTTAATAAGATGGGGTTCTACATGGAGTGTTGGTCACAGGAATGCATACATTGTTCAGAAGTCACTGAACAACACACTTAAGACCTATGTGTTTTACTGTATTTTTCAATAAAATATGAAGCAGCCCCTGGAAGTTAACACTCAAATGGTAGCTAATAATATTTTAGCTTCACATAAATGATATACTTATTATTTTTTAGTTATAACATAGAAACTTAGAGGGTTTTTTAGTTATAATCATTTTTCCACATTTTAAGAGAAATTCAAGCCACATATTTGAGGTCTGCATTATGATTCCCTCCACACTTCACCACAGGCTACAGACACTTTTCCAACCACTTCCTCCAAAGAGAATTTGACTTATTAGGACGGTATCTCAAACCTGGAACACTGCAATCCAGAATGCTATGTTCTCGGAATTCTACGGGTTTTGAACACCAGTCAGAGGCAGCAGGGGCTTCCCAGGAGGCACCAGTGGTGAAAGAACCCGCCTGCCCGTGCAGGAGACACAAGAGAAGCAGGTTCCAACCCTGGGTTGGGACGATCCCCTGGAGGAGGGCATGGGAACTCACTCCAATATTCTTGCCTGGAGAAACCCACAGATAGAGGAGCCTGGCAGGCTGCAGTCCATGGGGTTGCAAAGAGTCAGACACAACCGAAGGGACTGAGCACGTATGCACGAAGAGACGCTGGCATCTGTGATGGCCCAAGCTCTCTGCCTCATGTGGTGTCTACACAGGAACTAGCTCTCCATCCACACAGCCATCCTGCCTCTAGTTAGCAGTCCCTCACACCTTCCTTCTCAATTGCTTCTTACCAGTGTCAGCACTGAAAACGCTTTTGAAGGATATACCAGGTAACATTTGAAGCGTTTCCCAAAGAATAAGACATTGCGCTGAGAGTGATCACTGTACATTCATGCTTATTTATGCCCATGTCTGCATCACCGTTCACTCGTGCTGAAGAACACTCTCCACGGAACCCACAATTTACAACTGCTGAGCAGAGCAATAGTAGAAAGTCTTATGAGGACAGTTCCACATGGAGTGGAGAGTTCTCATCTGCTCCCAGCAATAGGATCCCTGGTATCGACTGTGATAAGATATAAAAAATTCACTTGGCTAATTGAAGCATAAGAGGACACTGGAACATGGCTACCACAAACGACATTATTGCCCTTTTTCTTAAAATCCCCACAGAGCCAAAGTTGAGACTGTGGCAGGGCTACCGTTCCTAGCTAAGTTTGTTTCCCATATTTAAATTATTCATCTTTATTTTGTTCCCTCTCTTTCTCTCTCTCATATACATATATATAATAGATAATTGGGATGAAGAAATTAATTGCTTGACTAATAGAATTAATTATATCAGCAATATTTTAATCATCTGTTATATCTGTATGTCACTGTTGCCACATGCTATTTGGGAAGGTGGGAAGGGGACAGAGGTGCTGAGCACTGTCCGTGGGGAGCCTCTGGTCCTGTTGGGCGGATAAGGTGAGCACGCTCACCACCATTATGATGTTTATCGCCATGTTCACAACAGATTATAGTATCTGGCCGTGCTCTGACCACTGTAGACACCCTGCCTCATTTAACCCACACCATAATTCTGGGAAATAGATACTATTTAGGCACCCATTCTGCAGATGTAAAAACTGTGCTGAGTCGGAAGGTAAGTAACTTGGCCAAGATCCAGGCCCGAACAGTAAGCAGTGGAGCTGCCATTGAACTCAGCTCCACCAGGCCCAAGCAGTAAGCAGTGGAGCTGCCATTGAACTCAGCTCCACCAGGCTCAAATTCTATGCTTTTTGCCCATGTCTCTTTACCGTGTCTCCAAATATAACTGAAAACCTAAGTGGTGATGGACCAAGAGGCAGTATCTAAAATTCCTAAGAGCCTTCAAGACGACCAGGGAGGAGGATAGTAAGACTACGAATTAAGACTTTAATTTTACTTGGAAGTAGGAGTCATTTCTGAGTGTGAGTATAGGTGAGGATGGCATTTCATAAGAAGATGCCAGCTTCTCTGGGGTAGATTCCTAGAAACGTCAATAAAAATAAAAAAAAAAAAAAAAAGAAAACATTAAATTCTCACAAGGGAACTTCAGTCCAATTAAAAAGGCTTCAATTCATTTGCTGTCAAGTATTATCTTTTTACAGATACCATGATCTGTTAAAATTGATCAGAACATGATGAATATTTCAAAAACTCACTCATCCCAACAGTGATATGTCATAGAACTTTGGGCAGCTCCTCATATCACCGTCCTGCGGGGAGCTCTACAGTTTTGCCTGGTAGGTGGAGTCAGGGTGCCCTGTCTCAAACACAAGGTAATGCATATTTTATGTGCTTGAAGACCGACAGGAAGAGAAAGGAGCAGCAGGAACGAAGGCACGCAAAGCAATTCCAAAGCAGTGTATCCAGTCTGACCTGCAATCCAGTCTAAACGAAACATCTAAGCTGTTTGACTTCTCTCTTGCATTCTTGGTAACCTAGGATGGAGTAACTTCCTCCAGCTGCTGAAAGGGATGGTTGGGAATCTAGCGAGCGCGGAGGAAGGCCCCGGCAGCCCCACAGCTGGAAGGGCCAGCCCCACCTCCTGTTGTGAGAGGGACTCTGGAGAGAGGGGAGGAGCTGTTCTTCTTGGCCTGTTACCATGGCAACCCTCTCTTTTGTTTCCCTGGATCCAGAGCTGCTGCCTCATTTAGGGACTGGCATTCAGGTGAGGCTGCTGCATGATGGCAGGCGGAAAAGGAGGAAGCGGAAAAACAAAAACTGCTTGAACAAACACACATCACACATCATGGTACCGAGAAGGCGTTATCAGGATGAGTTTCCAGACTTCTTTCCACCTTTTTTTTTTTGGAGGCTATCACCATCACATAATTGCAATGCACTTGAATAATGTACTTGGGGGATGCTCACTTTGTTCCGGCTGTCACTGGGACAGGCGCGTTCCACACGCTCCTGCGTTGCCTTCAGTGCTTGGCTCCTCCTCACTCCGTGGAGAAGTCTCAGGGCAAAGGTCACCTTCCCAACCAGGCTTTCTCTGACACCCTCCTCAACGTCCTGTCTGCTTCCTTCACAACAATAAGCACAACTCATAACCATTTCATTGACTGTCCTGTGCCCATCCGCTTTTGCTCTGTCTCTCAGATAGATTACAAGCTCCATGAGGGCAAGGATACTGCTATTCTTGTACAAACTAATATCAAATGAAATGCCACAGAGAAGTAGCAACAAATGAGTGTTTGTGGAAAAAATGAATCACATTGTAATTCTGAAAACATGATTTAGGACGCTGAGATTTAAAGTGCTGATCTAGTAGCTAAGGATCTCTCTCTCTCTCTCTCAATTCTCTTTTCTCTTAAACAATCAATCAACAAAAGAGTCATATTAAAACACACGGCTCCACTTACTCTCACTGCAGAGTCCGCTTCTCTACAGCATTTCCTGCATCTTAAGGAAGGCTGTGCTCAGCCGCTCAGCTGCGCCTGACTCTTTGGCGACCCCTGGACTGTGGGGCACCAGGTGCCTTGTCCATGGGATCATTCTGGCAGGAATACGAAACAGGCTACCACTTCCTACTCCAGGGGATCTTCCTGACCCAGGGAGGAAACCCGCAGCTCTTGCATCCCCTGCAAGATGGCAGACGGATGCTTTACCGCTGCAGCACCTGCGAAGCCCTAAGGAAGCCTAGTTACATGTTTACAACTGAGCAGTACATGGGGAGAAAGAGTATAAAGCTGGCTTTCAAGAAGCAGGAGCAAAGTGAGCTCCTGCAGATAATCTGTCAGGTATTTACCTACTAGTTTGCAACCCTAAGAAAGGGGGACCTCAAGACATTTACATTCTAGATTCTGCAAGGGTGAGTCCAGGGAAGAAATCTCTACCACACAGAGAAGGAAGAGAGGACGCTGGCACAAGTGAGACAAAGAATAGAGGGAATTCTGCACGTGCACAGCATCTCTCCCTGTCCATTTACTGGGTTTAGGGGATGAGAGAAGGTCGAGATTGAGCTCAATCACCAATGGCCAATGGCTCCCTCAGTGATACCTACATAATGAGGTCTCCATAAAAACCTGAACTGAGGGGTTCAGGGAGTTTTCAGACTAGTGAGCACATGTAGCTGCCGTGGGAGGACATTATACCTGTAGAGGGCATGGAAGCTCAGTCCCCGCCACCCGTATCTTTAGGCATTTCTTCTGTTTATTCCAGAGTTAATCACTTTCTTTCCTCAATATCCCATTCTCTGAAGACAGCCCCTCTTCATCCCACAGATGGAGCTTACTCAGTTCACATCGGGGGTGAGGTGGACCACATCTCTTTGTTCCAAAGATGGGTGATCCAGGCCACACCAAACAGAGCATTCTTTTCCTCTGACCACAGGGACTGTATGTCAATGGGCACACAAACCAAGTTGAGTTGTCCCTGAAATGTTTCTATCAAAAGGGATTTCAATAAAAATAGTTTGTAAGGTCTAAGCCCAGGAATCAATAAAAAAAAATACCATTAACAAATAAGTCGTCAAACCTACAGAGCTGTGATTCTCAACCAGGCACACATGGAAGGTTTTTATTTTTGTTTTAAGCAAACATCTGAAAGTGAAAGTGAAGTCGCTCAGTTGTGTCCGAATCTTTGCGCCCTAGGGACTGTAGCCTGTCGGGCTCCTCTGTCCGTGGGATTTTCCAGGCCAGAACTCTGGAGTGGGCTGCCACTTGGCACACTCTTAATAAACCAGATGAACCAGTATCTCACTAAGACTCCAGAATATCTCTTGAATGAAGAAGCTGTTACATAGAAATGCTAGACTCTTCTGGGGAATTAAACTGTGCTTCTACATTTTATGCGTGTGTGCTCAGTCATGCCAGCTCTTCGTGACCCCACAGGCTGTAGTCCGCCAGGCTCCTTTGTCCATGGGGTTTCTCAGGCAAGAGTACTGGAGTGGATTGCCATTTCCTTCTCCAGGGGATCTTCCTGAACCAGGGATCAATCCTTTATCTCCTGCATTGGCGAGTGGAATCTTTACCACTGAGTCACCCGGAAAGCCCTTTACACTTCACACAGATCCCCAAAGCCGATTATGTAGAATAAATTTATGGATTTATTCATTCAACTGTTAAATTGCTTAAAAGGCATTTCTTAGAGTAAACGTTTGTATAGTGCTCTAGGCTGGGGAGTGGATTAAGAGTGACAGGAAACAGCTGTTGTTAGCTAGAATTCTTTTGGTTGCAAGTGACAGAAAACCCAAATCAAAGGGTTAAGTTAAAGGGGAGGATCCATTGGCTCATGTATTTGGGGAGATTACCCTTTAGGAAATGCTGGCCACTGGCATCTGGGTTCTTTCATTTCCCCCATTTTAGGCCTGCTGACCTTTGCTTGGATACCTTGTTCCACACACCAGAGGGAATGACTTCACACCACTTCCTCCCCAGAATCCACTGTTGAAGCTTACCAACGCCTTTGGAAACAGAAGCCCTCTTCCACATTGTCTACTTGTCAGTTCCAGAGAAAATGCAAAACCGCTGAGCTGCCTAGGAGTTCATGCCTGGACCAAGCAGAATCACACCGACCTACTACGAGGAGCCCGTCCTTGGTCACACTTCACAGAATGGGTGATCATAATCAAAATCAACAGAACTCCTGACCCCACTTCAGTCTTGAAATGGGACGGTAGGAGGATAAAAGTCAACATGTGATGACTGCAGTCATGCCTAGGTCTCACACTGAAGACCGTCCTTCATTTTCCATCTTCTATGACCTGTGAATGACTTCCTAAATGTCTGAAGTCAATTAAAAAAGAGAAATGAATTTGATACTTAGCAGCAGTAGCAAAATCTTGGTACTGCTCAAGTGCCCTGACCTACAGGGCTGTCTAGGAGAGTTCAGATTCACAAGAGTCTTCCTCAGTTAGAAGTGAATCTCAAAGGGCAGCAAATCTCACCTTCTGTATCACTGAGACTTCGTTAAAAAAAAAATTCTCCCCTCTAATCTAGTGAGTTTAGTCTTTCTAAAGGTGAACTGAGTCCAAGAAAAGGGTGGTGTTTGACTATATCTCATGTGATTTCTGTAAAAAGCCAATCTTAAACCCTTCAGTGACACCAAGATTAGGAGTCTAGGAAACTTGCTATGTAGAAATGTTAAATATTGCTCTCCAAACCAGCTCATAAACAGAAAGGACACAATTCGTACACGTAGCTGCATTTACATGATGATTTTTAGTGAAGGAGCTTTGCAAAATGAACTTTACAAATTAATTCTGTTGGAGCTCTACTTGCATCAGACAACTCCCCCCACCCCCCTCCACAACCACGGCACATACACTAGAACCTGTGAGAAAGCACGTTGTAGGAGCTCAGGGTGTACCAGGTTTGGGAATAAAGAGTATGTCTGAAACTGTGGGAAGAATTTTAATATTCCAAAGTGTCAGGGAAGAGAACCACTCCAGCTGATAGGCTATTTAGTCCCCACGGGCCAACTACTGACTTGCTGGCAAATTACTCAGACAAGGAATTAAGTGAAACTCTTTCATAAGTGACTGAGTCCACTGGAATTCACAACAGTCTATAGTGCTGAGTGCCCTTTGCTTGCTCCATGGATTATGTATTCAGGTGACAGCAAACCCAGGAGCTATATTTGCATGAAATCTATCAAACAACAATGTATTGTTGAGTGAAGGTTTTAAATCAGATTTAATCTATCCTGAATGAAATCTGAACTAAGGGCTTGAATCAAACCCATAAAGTAAATCCCAAATTAATTCAAGGTATCTTAACTCCGACATTTCATTTTACAAGTAATCCAAAACTCTTTACTATTAAAAAAAAAACCTAATTTGTACTATTTTCCAAAGAAAGTATAGTTTGCTTTGTAATTTTAAACAGTAGAATAAAACAGCACAACAACCACTTAAGGGACACAGCTTAGCTTATGTTTTTCATCATATATGTACTGAACACCTAATGTGCACGATCCTTTCTGTGTTTAGGAGATAGCAGTGGACTTAGTAAATTATATTGCTGGCCCTATGAATCTCAGATTCTAATGGAGAGAGACACATACACAAACCTGGAAAATAAATAAATGCATGCAAGAACTTCAAACATTACATCCTCTTAAAGCAGAGGCTGGCAAACTGCGGCCCACAAGTTGTTCCTCTAACTAAAGTCTTATGAAAGTCACTCATGTCTGACTCTTTGTGACCCCATGGGCTATACAGTCCATGGAATTCTCCAGGACAGAATACTGGAGTGGGTAACCTATCCCTTCTCCAGGGGATCTTCCCAACCCAGGAATCGAACTGGGGTCTCCTGCATTGCAGGTGAATTCTCTACCAACTGAGCTATCAGGGAAGCCCTAGCACACTGTTGACACATTATCTATGTGTCAACTTAAAAGTGCACAACATGGTTTATGAATTTAAGTTTTATTGAGGGTCTTATTGAGGACAAAGTCTGGGAGACAGCTCGAGGAATTGCTCCAAAGAGGAAGGGAGGATCCAGTATATATATGTGTGTGTGTGTGTGTGTGTGTGTGTGAATTGTTTGGCTAAGAAATGCATGAAGTCAAGCAAGCATCTTGGTAAAATATTAATGCTAATCACAAAGAACATATCTCAGCCTTTTTTATGTATGGAAGATGTACGAATCTGGGGCCCTAGAGATTCCTCCTGCGATAGGCATCTAATTATCTAGGCCCCTTTATCTAGAGTAGCGCATCCTGAATCCCCAGGGCACGCTGTTGGTCAGAGAACTGCAGGGTGGGAGTAGACTTAACCTTGTACAACTGGTTGGTGAGCCTTGTTCATTTCTGTTCACATGCGACTGCTTTTGAGCTGCAGTGGCGTGTTAGGTAATTGGGACACACGTTGTATGGTCCATAAAGTCTAAAGTATTTGCTGTCTGAGCCTTTACAGAAGAAGTCTGCTGGCCCTATGAAGAGTCAAAGCGGGTGACAGATGACACGTGCCTGTGATGGGGAGTTGAGTATAAGATCTGGGGAGGACTCAACTAAAGCAGTGACATTTGAGTTGAGATCTGAGTAGCGAGAAAAAGCCAGCCATGGGAACCAAAGTGTTTTAGACAAAACAGTATGGCGATTCTGGTTGGTTTGTCTTGCTTTACTTTAGTCAAGTATTGCCTTAAAAGTGATGGACAGGTTACTGGACTATGACAGTAAGAAAACCTCAAATGTCAAAAGAAAAACACACAAACTTTCAGCTTATTCTTTGTGCAGGGTGAGAAAAGCATTTGCAAGGTTTCTCTGCATTCTCATTCAAAACAGGAAATATGCCCCATCTAGGTTAATAACAAAGAAGGAGAGCCTGTGTGCATTCCTAGATGATCAGGTTAAAGCTAAACCCTTACGTTCAGTGGGAATCTTTCTCCTCACTTTCCTTCATCTCCAATTATTTTTTTCACCTTCATGCCTTTGCACAGACAAAGCATTTCTACTTAGAATATTGCAGAGTACATCCTTTTCCAGAAAAGGCATTGCACTCCCATTTGGGGAGAAGCAGAAGGATCAAGATCCGTGCAGGTGAATAAGGTAATGGGGAAATTCAGAGCAGGTATGGGAAAGCTCTTCTTTACCTCCACCTACATTGTAGGGGTCACTGCCGTTGCAGAAGTGGATATGCTGCCGGCCAAAGAGTATTGCTTTTCTTCTGTAATGTTCTGCGTCTCCAGGTGGGCCGCTTCTCAGTGAAGGTTAACAATTCACCTTTTGTGCAGTATCTTACACCAAAATCCCTGTAACTTCCACTTCTAATACAGTATTTGAAACCATTTCAGGTGGAAATCCACCCTTCACAAGTATGTCCTTGCCTCTGTTAGAAACCCCATGCTCTAATTTCAGATATTTTCATGATACTTATGGTGGTCTTGGTTGGATAAATTAAATCCGCTTTTCTCCTGATTGCCTTGCTGGCCCTCTTTGTAACTTCACTTTGTATTCCTTTCTGTTCAATACTTTTCAAAGTACTGAGAGTTTAAAGAGGTACAATAAATCCCAGATCAGTTTTTAATGACCACGGTAAGCCTGCTTGTAATATGTCAGTAAGCTGAACCTAAAAGCCAATGGGGAATAGGCCATGTCTGCCTTAGTAATTGCCTCCACAGAAAGATTTATAATGTCATTATCTGAATCTACAAGAAATAACTCACAGAGCTGAAATACCCTAAAAAAATATTACAATTCTCTTAAAATCTAGTCATTCATAAATGCTAAATCATAAAACTTTTTTCAAGATGTTTTATGTTAAAAGTAAAACCCAGTAAAAATATAAATGCTCGTTTCTTAATCAGATTCCTCATTCTTTATGTATCTGTTTGTAGCTTTGCAGTTTTCCGGGGCATATTTACAAACCTAACATTCAGCTGCCAGAATCCCCAACCAGTGTGAGAAACCGTGGTGTCTGAAGAGACATTTCTTGTCAGCTTTTTATCTCTGTGTGATAGCAGGGAGTAAGGAGGAAGAGGGTTAGTTAGGATGGCAATAAAATTAATTTCAGCAATAAAAGTCACCTTTTCCCCCTAATTTCTCCCTAAAAAAAAAAAAAAAAAAGTGCACTCAACTTCCTGCCAAATGCACTGCAGAGCTGTTTTAAGCCATTTCTGAAGCTTTCCTTTCCCCTCAGCATTTCCAAATCAAGAGAAGATCAGTCACTTCTTTCAAAAAGCAGGAAACATCCTCCCCAATTTGTCCAGAGTTTAATAAAATCCTGGTATTGCCATGTTTCCTCGTCTCCCCATGCCATAAAACAGAGCAACATTTATACTAATTTCTGCAGTGCAAAAATGTTCTTTGGAGTAGAAAATCCATTGCAGTTTAAAAAGGACACTTGAGATGTTTTTCATGATTTGTAAAATCACATTTTCTCCTTTTTAAATACAGTAATTTGGTTGCAAACGTGAACATGGAATTAAAGCTCTTTTCAGGATTTTTCCCCTTCTGGCAGCCTACTCAAGACTGGTGTTTTATCCAAATTCTTTTAATATCTAGAATTGCAGCTAAGTCTTTGCATGGGGAAAAGGAGGGAAGAGGGGGATTTAAAAGCCCCTGGGATAGAAAATGAATCTCGTGGTTTTTGTTTGCCATTCCCATCGCACCTCATGAATCAACCATCATCACTCCATTCCTTGATTATTATTTTCCACTTTGGCATTTCTATAAATAGTAACTCTCAAGAATCTCGAGCTATTTTGATTCAACATATCCAAAAACTGAACCAGCCTTCCTCCCAGCAAAGTGCTGATCTCAGTGAATGATTCATTTTCAAAGAACCATAAGCCCAGGCTAAAAGGCAAAACACCATGTCTCCCCTTCTCTTACCAGCCACATCCAGATAATCACCAAGAAAAATTCTACTTCCAAATGTGAATATTTTCTCCATCACTACCACCACTACCACCTTAGCAATTTCTTACCTGGACTGTTCTACCTACCTGCTAACTGATTAGCCCATATCCCTTTCTACCCAAAGCTATACAAGAGCCAATGAGATCTCTGAAAAAGCCAAACCTGACCACAAGCCCCTCCAATGACTTTCTGATACTGCTTGGATAAAATTCAAAGTCCCTTCCATGGCTGTCTTTGAATATGATCCCTGACGGACCTGGACTCCACGATATTCTGCTCTCCACCCTCAGCCCATTTCTGCCGTCCTGGCCGCGTTCTGGTTCCTGGAGCGCATCCATGTTCTTATCTAACTGCCCCTACAAATGCTAGCCCTTCTACTTGGAACAGTCTTCTCTCCCCCTCCCTCCGTGCCTTATTCAACTCTTTCCCGTAATGTGGTCTCAGAAGAACCTTCCGCGACCCCAGGGTCTTGGAACGCTTCCCTTGTGATACGCCGTCTTCACCTCTCCTCTAATGTCCTTTCACCACATCTGACATCACTTGCTAAGCCTGGGTACCCTCATCTGTAAGCATCATCGTGGTAGGGAATTCAGTCCTACATCCTCAGCCACCAGCAGAGGACCTCCGTGAATATTCGATCAATGAACCAATATTATAACAGTTCCATAACTCAGCTTTCCTTGTCAATCTCTACCCCATTCACCCATCCCCTCAACAAACATTTATTGAAACTGACATATGTTGAGCACCATACTAAACATTCAAGTGAACTCATGACAAGCTAGGAGTAAATAAGACAGAGTTGCTAGTGGGGCAGCAAAAAAATGCACAGATTGCGTACGCATAATGTAATTTTAGATAGTGGTAAGAGCTATGAAGAAATACACCATAACCATACCACAATACCTCAAGGAGGCAGAATGTGAACTGATAAATACGTGCCAAGAAGGAACCGATTATTGAAAGATCTGGATTAAAGCTAAGTTCCAGCCATAGTTTAGCAAGTAGAGGGTTCCTCTGGTAGAAACAAGGTATGTGCACTCAAGAAAGACAGGATGGCTGATGTGGGAGCATGGGGCCCACGGAAGCTGCAGCATTGAAGGGGGGTTTATTTCAGTGTGATGGGGAACCACCTGATGGTTTTAAGCGGGGGAACAATATGATCACATTTTTATTTAAAAGAACACATCTGTTTGCCTCTTGGACAATGGATTAGATGGGGCCCGTGAGTAGTTAGGCCAAGGTAGTTAGGAAGTTGTTTTAATTTGGATGTAAGCTTTGATGACTCCCCAATGCTTATGAAATAAAACTCAGACTCCATCACATGACATGTAAGGTCTAAATTCTGGCCTCTGTTACCCCATTGGGCTTGCTTCTATATACTCCTCAGTGGGCCCTTACTTTACCTGGGAGGCAAATGGCACCTGGAACCCACCCAACATGTTTTCTCTCCAGCCTTTATGTACATAATTTCTGCTTTTTCTAATCTTCCTGAGAATGTGTTCCCTTCTACAAATTCTGTCTTCTCCATGAAGACTTCAGAACACGCCAGACCATAGAAGACTTTCTTCCTCCTGAACAACGGGCTCTCTTGCCACCGTTTGCATTATTGCTTTGTGTTATCATTTACCTCTCATTTAGTTATTTCATCTTCCATGTGTGTGCATATGTCTCATTTCCCCAACTACAGTGTGAAACCCCTGAGGGCACAGACTTTCCTTATGTTTCTGTGGATTCCCCACAGTGCCTGGCACCATGCCATTCCTGCAGCATGGCACTCTATATGTTGATCTGCTGCGGAGGCAGCGTTAAATGCACTTGTCAGAACTGAGAGAAACATCAACTTGCCTCATGACTAGGTAAGTAAAGGAGTTGAAAGGAGACTTTTTTTTTTAAGACTCTGTTTTTTAATAGCTTCTTTCCTGGAAGCCTCTTTTCTATAAAATCCACCAAGCTTTGAGTAGAATCAGATATGGAATGTGAACTAAGCTTGATGTGCTGTTGATCATTAGCTCCGAAAGTCTAATCTGGCTTGAGATCAGAGATTTAGAAATAAGCCCCTCCGAAGGAGGAACTCAAAGAAGCCCAGTAAGGAAAGGTTGCATGCTTGGCTTGGCCCTGGATAAATTAGATGCTCACACAATGTGAGGTTTGAAGGTGGATTGTGGATAATAGGATTGAAGCCAGAGAGAGGTAAACCCAGGTGAAAAGAAAAAGACATCAACAAAGGCGATCGCATCGCACAGAGACCATTGCGCTGCACATGAGACCGTCTACAGGACCGTCTGTCAGAACCAGGATTCATGAACTCACATAAAGGGAAAAGACCTCTAGTCTACGGTAAGAGGAACGTGGTTCTGGTGGCTACTGGAAAAATACCGCCTTTTTTTTTTCCTAAGAGAAAGAAAGAAGTAATTCAGGAAGGATGGATGGAGAAAGGCACAAATTGTTTCCCTGGGATTGAAGAGAAGTTAGAACACCTCTGACATCTCCTAAATCTGGAGACTCAGAAGACTCTATTAATTGTGCAAGCTCTGCATGCTAAGTCACTTCAGTTGTGTCCCTGTGGATCCTATGGTCTGTAGCCCCCCAGGCTCCTCTGTCCACGGGATTCTCCAGGCAAGAATACTGGAGTGGGTTGCCACGCCCTCTTCCAGGGGACCCTCCCCACCCAGGGATCAAGCCTGCATCGCTGCCTGCACTGGCAGGCAGGTTCTTTGCCACCAGTGCCACCTGCCAGGCATTACTGACGTCTGGGGCCAGGTAATCCTGGGTCATGGTGGGTGTCCTGTGCACTGGTGGCCGCTTAGCAGCGCCCCTGGCCTCTGCCCACTGGATGCCAGAAACATCTCCACAACCCAGTTGCAGCCAAAACTGTCTCCAGATGTTGCTAAGTGTCTCCTGGCAGTGAAAGTGAAAGTTGCTCAGTCGTGTCCAGCTCTTAGCGACCCCAGGGACTATACAGTCCATGGAATTGTCCAGGCCGGACTACTGCAGTGGGTAGCCTTTCCTTTCTCCAGGGGATCTTCCCAACCCAGGAATTGAACCAGGGCCTCTTGCATTGCAGGATTCTTTACCAACTGAGCTATCAGGGAAGTCTCACGGCAGGAGGTGGGGCAAATTCACAATCAGTTGAAAACCTCTGGGCTACAGTCAGAGAGACTTGGGTTTAAAGTTCATCTTTTCCATTTGCTCATCTGTAAAATAAGGATACATATTTTACACACACACCAGCCATCACTAATGTTGCAGTTTTTATTTATTGACCATGGTCTGGCAGATAAGTCCACACCCTGAGTATTAGCTTTAACTCTTTTAAACAAAGAAAAGGCAATTTTCCCCATGCGATATTATTTCCCATCCCTGCTGATGAGAAATGATGTGTCTCTCACCAGGTGAGCTCAAGATCTCTCCTGCATCCTCTTAACCTGAGACTACAAGTAACTCGGGTGTTGAGGAAATCTTCTAATGTTGGCCTTTAAAAAAATACACTCATTGTTTTTTTTCTCATCTTCAAGTCAATTTCGAAATGAAACCCTAGACAAATGTCATGCATACCAATTATCCAATTGTGAAACTGATCTTCACTTAAAACATCCATGTTTTGGACATAAATAGTCATGAAGTGGTTAAGTTTCCAGCATGATTGTGAGGCTGATTGCTGAGTGCCAGATACCACAGGCTAAAGAGGTTTTATCCTGAAAAATTACTTCAGTGAAGGGCAAATCACTTTGAATAAGTTAAAATAAACTATGTCTTCAATGATGGCCTTAAGTAATCTTCAACTTGTGTGCTAAAATTAGTGATATTGTGGAGAATTAGAAATGGGGAATGAGTAAAGTCCAGAAAAAAAATTATTTTAGTTCTTCCATATTGATTTTTTTTGTATTGTTTTGAAACTGAGAAGAGATATGCATAAAAGAATATGAATGGGTCTTATAATATTTTGAATTGTAAGAAATATATACTTGGTCATTCAGATGAGCAAATATATATGTCTCATATACTTGGACTTCGTCCACAATTCCTGCCTCACAGCTCCCAAAACCATTGGAATTTCCTGATGAGAATGACAAAGATATCTTGGGCTTCCCAGTGGCTCAGCAGTAAAGAATCTGCCTGCAACGCAGGAGATGTGGGTTCAATCCCTGGGTCAGGAAGATCCCCTGAAGGAGGGCATGGAAGGATGGAGGAAGGAACAAATCTGATGATTAGAAGACTGTTACTTTCTGTCCTACTCCCTGATTTCCAAAGAGTTGGGGTGGGGGATTGAGCTGAATCAGTCATCAGTGGTAAATGATTAAAGTCTCCATGAAAACCCAAAAGGACAGCTCTTTGGTCCTTCTTCAAGAAGATGAAGAAGGCTGGAGAACCAGAATGCTTCCAATACCACCATGCCAGGCCTCATGCTCCAGGAGGACAGAAGCTCCTTTGTTCAGGACCTCACCAGATGTATCTCTTCATCTGATCTTTGGTTCTAACCAGTTAATATAATCCAAGGAGGGGGTTGTCAGAACCTCTGATTTATAGCCAGTTGGGGCTTTCCTGGTGGCTCAGTAGTAAAGAATGAGCCTGCCAGTGTTCCATCTCTGGGTTGGGAAGATCCCCTGGACGGGGAAATGGCAATCCACTCCAGTATTCTTGCCTGGAGAATCCCATGGACAGAGAGCCTGGTGGGCTACAGGCCACAGGCCACAGGGTCTCAAAAGAGATGGACATGACGTAGTGACTGAACAACAACAGAAGCGCAGGTAACAGCCTGGGCTTGCAACTGCACCTGAAGCGGGTGGTGGTCTTGCAGGACTGAGCTCTTTCTTTTGGGGAATCTGATTTTATCTCTGTGTAGACAGTATTAAAATTGAGTTTGAGGGCTTCCCTGGTGGCTCAGACAGTAAATAATCTGCTGGCAATACAGGTGACCCAGGCTCAATCCCTGGGTCAGGAGGATCCCCTGGAGAATAGAATGGCTACACATTCCAGTATTTTCACCTGGATAATCCCATGGACAGAGGAGCCTGGTCCATGAGGTTGCAAAGAATTGGACAGGACTGAGAGATTAATACTTTCACTTCTTTCACTTTGAATTTTTTAAACACCCTGCTGGCATCCAAGAATTGCTTGCTGGTGTGGGGAAGCTTTCACACACATGCTGGGATTGGATCCAGGAACTCTTTATAGGCTTCTAAACTGTAAATAAGCTCCTTTTCTTTTATATGGGAACTTTATAGTTAAGCCTGCTAACAAACGACAAAATTGTTCAGGTAAATACTGTTTCCATGTAAAGCAATTAGATATGCAGAAATCTTAAAACGCTTACGAAAGAACGTATCTGTTCATCAAGATGGCTCTTCAAGATTGGCAAACTTTTTTGAAAGGGGCTGGATAGTAAGTATTTCAGATTTTGTGGACTGTATAGGCTCTGTTGCAACTAGTCAATTCTGCTATTGCAGCACAAAAGCTGCTTTACAAATATGTAAACAAATTAGTGTGGCTGTGTTTCAGTAAAACTTTATTTGCAAAAAGAGGCAGCAGAGTGCATTTGGCCCAAAGACCCTACTGTGCCAGCCCTGATCAAGTGCATGGCTTATACTCAGTAACAGTGGTCTACGCGATTCTATCTGATGTTGTGTGAGTACCCTCAGGTAAATGATGAACAGCACGAGAGACCCCTTATATTTTCACGCGACTGGACAGAATGGTTGAACAGGCTGCTGCTCATTTATAGGTTTTATTCCAAATAGAATTATTCCAATGTCTTTGCAGACTAAATAAGCCTAGTATGGAGCAGGACATTTAATTTAACTTTCACCTCCAAATACAAAAAGAAGTCATATTAAGAAATCCCATCACTCAATGCGGAGAGGAAGCTTCTTCAAGTCTCCAGTGCTGCCGTAATTACTGGCAAAGAACCCCTGATGAGACATCACTGAGAAATGGAAATGTATCCAAAAGCTCATAAAATCCCATCAACTGCTATTAGATATCTCTCAGCAGAATGCAAGGCGGAGAGGAGAATGACAGGGCTGCTGCAGGCACCCAACTCAGAGGGAAATCCAGGAGGGACTTCAAGGGGACGATCGCAGGCGAGCCTTGGAGGCACAAGAGAGGGTCTCCATTTCTCCTAGGACGTGGGTATGGAATACAGTTCATAGTCTTAATATATGGATATTAATGCAAGAGGTCAGGAGAGCAGGAAGGCAAGGAAGGCGTTACCATGAGGGGTGTAAAATGATAAAACAGATTAAACCCCTCCCTTCTGGACTTTACAGCCTAGTGAATAAAAAGGGATGATAAACAATTGTACATAAAAATAAATAAGTGTGCATGCATTGAGAAAATAAATATCAAAGAAAACAAAGGAATGCAGTAAGTAATAGTTCAATACTTGGTAGAATGGTCAAGGAAATTTCTCTAAACAGGTGATAATTAAGCCAGGAATTAAAAATTAAATTGTAGCAGTTATCAACAGTCTGACACTTATATCCTTCACTAAGTCTAGTGTAAAATTATGAGTCTTTAATTCAAAAATATTTGTAAGATTTAACTACAATCATTATTTTTTAAAAAGTAAACTCAGTAATACCCATGCATTTGGTAAACATTCACTGAGTGCCAGTATAAACAGCTTCAGCCAACTGATTGCTTAGCTACTTGAAATGGATGTGCTAAGTGTGTGAGCCAACCGAGATGAAACCATTCTTCCCAATGTCCACAGAACACAGCGTGAACACATATGCAAACAGAGCCTATCTCTTTATATTTCTATTACAAACTGTCCTAAGTTTGTTCCAGACAAACTTCTTTGCTAACATTAAAGTTATTACTGTCTATCAACAAACGATAACACAATGATGTCTTTATTTTGTGCGTTTTCTAATTCCTTCTAATAGAACATAAGCTTTCAAAGGATACTGCAGCTTTATGCGTGTTTCCCCAATACATCTCCGGCATCTAGAAAAGTACTTGACACATGCTAGGCACTCAACAAATTGCTGTTGAGTGAATGAATTAATGCATGGATAAATGTGTTTGCGTTTCCCCAAATATATTTGCATTACAGACTTGTGATTTCACACTGGGTTTAGTCAATGTTTTTTAATACACTGACACTTATAATCAAGACTCCAGAGTCTTACTTATGCTAACAAATGCTGATTCCTCCTAATACACAGTATTGCTTTTCCCAGCTCTGAATATTAGCTTCTCATTCAATCTCTATGACATATATTTCTGAATAAATAAATAGGGTCCCATGTGTACTAGCGTCTATTGTAAAACAGATCACTATGGTTTGATTTCATTAGGGGCTGAATACGGTATTGGAAACCTTCTAGGAAATAAAGAACCATGGCAAAGGCACACCAGTGACTGTGGGAGTGGAAACAGGGCTTGCGAAACGCATCAGTCTCCACATGGTTAACACCCCTTCCAGGGCCATGAAAAGGGGTAGTCAGAAGTGGGCAGCGTGGTGAATACACTGGAGTGCGGGGCCTTTGCAAGGAGAATATTCTGGAAGAACCAATCATAGTTGAATTGGTTTAGTTATTTCAGCAACCAGAACTGTAACCCGAGTAAGATACTGCTGCCCTAGCAGAACAAAAGAACCATTAATGACACCGACTAACCCGTGTAATTCTCATTTACACCTCTTTATTACCTTCCATATCCTCTGTGTGATGCATTACACAATCCATTAATTGTTAACATACACGCAAGTCAAGAGCTTTTATTATGCGAGGTCATCAGTCAGTGATAACAGAGGTATTGATGTATTAGGCTCCTCATCAAAAGTTGAGCAATATTTCCATTCAAGATGATACATGGACCTTTAAAACGTACTCAATAATATTGAGTCTCAGTCCTCTGTTGCTTTTTCTCTGAATGTGCATTTAGAGCTTTATAACATCTATCTATCCACCCACCCATTCATTAACATTCAGCATTAATTTTCTATGCTTACAAGTAGAATTCAGCCTGTCTTGTTCACTGCTATATCCTGAGGATCTAGAGCATAGTAGGAGCTCAATAAACTACTGAGATTGAAAATAAGTGAATGAGAATGTGGTGAGCAGAATTCTAAGTGGCCCTCATGATCTTCATCCCCTGGTGCCACTCCTGTGATGTCACCTTGTATGACAAAGGGATTTTGCAGATGTAATTAAGGCTAATAATCCATCAACCTTAAAAGAGGAAGATTATCTGGGGGTACCTAATGTAATCACAAGAGAGCTTGAAAAGCAGAGAATTTTCTACAGCTAAGAACAAAATGGGAAGTCAGAGAGTTTCAAAGTATAAAGAATAATCAAAGCACTTCTTTACTGACTATTTAATAGTTTTATCTCAGTATAATTGAAAGAACTGCACCAGTGGAAAGTGTACAATTTGATAACATTGGATATACGCAAACTAGTCAAATGGCTCAGCAGTAAAGAGTCCACCTGCCAATGCAAGAGACTCAAGTTCGATTCCTGGGTCAAGGAGACCCCATGAAAAAGGAAATGGCAACCCACTCCAGTATTCTTGCCTGGTAAATACCACAGATGAAGGAGCCTGGTGGGTTACAGTCCATGAGGTCCCAAAGACTCAGACACAACTTTCTGACTGAACAACAATATGCAAACACCCATGATATCATCACCATAAACAAAGTAATATATATAACCACAAACTAGGCTTTTTCCCCAAGGCTCCACATAAGACTCCAGCTCATGTAACAGCTTAATTTTATTCTTGTGAGATGCTAACTGTGGAACCCACACCAACTTCTGACTTATAGAGCTGTGAGATAATACACAGATGCTCTTTTAAGCTACTGAATTTGTGACTATGTGTTATACATGATAGATAACTAATACAGCACCAAATAATCGATGCTTTTGAACTGTGGTGTTGGAGAAGACCTTTGAGAGTCCAGTGGACTGCAAGGAGATCAAACCAGTAAATTATAAAGGAAATCAACCTTGAATATTCATTGGAGGGACTGATGCTGAAGCTTCAATATTTGGCTGCCTAATGCAAAGAGCCAACTCTTTGGGAAAGACTCTGATGCTGGGAAAGATTGAAGGCAGGAGGAGAAGGGGGTGACAGAAGATGAGATGGTTAGATAGCATCACTGACTCAATAGACATGAATTTGAGCAAACTTCAGGGTTGGGAAGATCCCCTGGAGAAGGAAACGGCAATCCACTCCAGTATTCTTACCTGGAGAATCCCATGGACAGAGGAGCCTGGCGGGCTACAGTCTACGGGGTCACAAAGAGTCGGACACGACTGAGCAACTTCACTTTCAGGAAACAGCGGAGGACAGAGGAGCCTGGCGTGCTGCAGTTCATGGGGTGGCAGAGAGTCAGACATGACTCGGTGAGCAACAACAGGGGGCTTCAGGGAAGGTATCTGTAGACAGTAAATTAAAAAAAGTGACAGCAAAATGTTTTAATCTCCTGAAATTCTTACATAAAAATAAATAGAGCAACTAAGTACCAAAACTGTAGACAACATATGCCAGAAAAGCATGTAACAAAGAATCTACACGATTTCCAAATTTTAAGTGGGAAGATGAGGAGAAGATCCCCACCTCCTCAGTGGGCCAGACAGCATAGAGAAAGCATAGGAAAGACTGAGAATAAGAGAAACTCTAAGCAGACAATAGGGACTCACTAGAAAGCACAGTCGGAGAAGGCAGTGGCACACCATTCCAGTGCTCTCGCCTGGAAAATCCCACGAACGGAGGAGCCTGGTGGGCTGCAGTCCATGGGGTCGCTAAGAGTCAGACACGACTGAGCGACTTCACTTTCCCTTTTCACTTTCATGCATTGGAGAAGGAAATGGCACCCCACTCCGGTGTTCTTGCCTGGAGAATCCCAGGGACAGGGGAGCCTGGTGGGCTGCCGTCTATGGGGTCGCACAGAGTTGGACACGACTGAAGCGACTCAGCAGCAGCAACAGCAGCAGAAAGCACAGTGGGTTAGTTTGAGGCAGCAAGCAAAACTGGGAATATTACAACCATCCTAAGAGCCAGTGATGTCAGAAGTCACTCTGAGTCTGAAGGAGGCAGGAGCTATCTGGTCCTTATGAACACTCAGTGACAATGAGCCAAAATTCCCTTCTAGGACTGAGTCCCACCCTGAGGAGAAACTGCTGGGAAGAGAGTCAAAATCACTGTAAATCAATTACATGCAAATAAAAAATTTAAATACATATATAATAAATTAAAAAAAATAAAGGTTCAGATAAAAAGGTGTGTGTGTGTGTATCAGGGGAGATGGTGTAATAACAGCCAAAAATGTCTCAAAAAATATGCCTCCATACTTCTGATGTACATGAAAACAACAGATGAGGAAGCTCTGGGAGATTAGAAAGTTATCCTGAACCACATCTCCTTCTAAAAGTTCATGAAAACTAATTTCACATAAAAATGACAACAGGAAAGTATTGAGGTCAGATCCCTTGTAACATTACAAGAGAAAACAAGAAAACCAGGAACCAGTAACATTCTTACACAGATGAAAGCAGGCCAGGAAGGTATACCTGCAAGACAGACCAACTGTAACCTACAACATTACACAATAAAATTATATCAGATCTGGGCATAGGGTAGCACAAATCAGAATTAGAGAACGCAGAAATGAGGTAAAAGAACATAAGACATAGTTACAAATAAAAAATATCACTTAAAAACAAAAGATAAACTAGAAAAAAACTAAAACAAATTTAAGAATTGACATCATATGTCGCCAACAGAGGTCCGTCTAGTCAAGGCTATGTTTTTTCCAGTGGTCATGTATGGATGTGAGAGTTGGACTATAAAGAAAGCTGAGCACAGAAGAATTGATGGTTTTGAACTGTGGTGTTGGAGAAGACTCTTGAGAGTCCCTTGGATTGCAAGGAGATCCAACCAGTCCATCCTAAAGGAGATCAGTCCTGGGTGTTCATTGGAAGGACTGATGCTGAAGCTGAAACTCCAATACTTTGGCCACCTGATGCGAAGAGCTGACTCATTGGAAAAGACCCTGATGCTGGGAAAGATTGAAGGCAGGAGGAGAAGGGGACAACAGAGGATGAGATAGTTGGATGGCATCACCGACTCGATGGACATGGGTTTGGGTAGACTCCAGGAGTTTGTGATGGACAGAGAGGCCTGGCGTGCTGCAGTTCATGGGGTTATAAACAGTCGGACATGACTGAGCGACTGAACTTGAACTGAACTGTCATAAAATAAATAAAAGTCTTTAAATTTTTAAAATTTAAAAAGAAGATAAAATATTTCAAGAGAAAAAACAAATACCAAAGACAGGTAGAGAAGATCCAAATGTCAGTGGAAAGAGGAGTTCCTAAAGAAGAGAAACAATGCAAGGGAATAAACAAAATACGTAATTTAGGGAAGGTCCTGTGATTTAAAAAACATGTATTTGAAATTAAATATTAGAAAGGCACACCATACATCTGAGAATAGCAACCTAGACTGATAATCTCCAATATGTATTCAAATAAAATCTAATGGACTATAAATATAAAAATATAAAATATAAAATGACAAAAATATATCATTTGGACATTAAGGCAAAAGAGAAAATTATTTTTGGAGGAAAAAAAATTACTGTATCAGGTTTTTGACAGAAAGACTTTATACCAGAAGAAAATGAAGTCCCATACTTAAGATATTCAAGAAAAGAAAATGTAAGCCTAGGATTTCATATCCAGCAAAACTGACCTCCAATTATAAAGGGAATTTTTATCAATGTGCAGGAACTCAGGGTAAAATTCAGAACTTGCACAAACCACAAATTATGGACCATACTCTATGCAGAAGAAGCAAAGGAAAGACACGGGTCATCTACTAAGTCTGAGTGCTTTTGAAAAATCTGTTAGAGAATGAGCTCCAGACCATCAAGATGACTAGAGGCATCTATGAGAGGACTGATGGTGGAGATCAAACGTGCTGTACTTAACATGTGGTGCATAAACACAATGGAATATTCCTCAACCATAAAAAGAATAAAATAATGGCATTTGCAGCAGCATGGATGGAGCTAGAGATTATCATACTAAGTGAAGTAAGTCAGACAAAAAAGACAAATGTCATATGATACCACTTACATGTGGGATCTAAAATCAATAATACAAATGAACATATTCATAAAACAGAATTAGACTCACAGACTTAGGAAAAACCCTTATGATTATCCAATGGGAAAGGTGGAGAGGGATAAGGAAATTTGGGATTAACAGATACACAAGTATGGGATATAGACAAACGACAAGGAACTATATTCAGTATTTTATAATAAAGAGTCGGACACGACTGAGCAACTGATCTGATCTGATCTGATAAAGGAAAAGAACCTGCAAAGAATCTATATAAACACACAGTAATGGTTAGTTATACATATATAAAAACTGAATCACTTTGCAGCACACCTGAAACACTGTAAGTTAACTATACTTGAATTTTTTAAAAGGATACTGAAAAGACATACTAAAAAAGGTTGAGGCCTAGGAATAAACACTTGAGTGATAAAAGTATTTAAAACTCATGGAAATTATCACTATAAAAGTCCACATTAGAAGTCAACAAATTTTGCCGCAGTAAATACGTTTTGAGTTTTGAGGGCCAAGTAGTCCTGCTGCTGCTGCTGCTAAGTCCGTATCTTAACTACTCAGCTCTGATGTGACGGCATGGAAGCAGCCGTAGGCAGTAACTCAATAAATGGGCATGGATGTGTTCCAGTAAAACTTTGTTTATAAAAGCAGGGGCGGACCAAACCCCGGTCAAGATTATGGTTACCTTGGAGGAGAGAAAGTGAATCAGTATTGGAATGAAATACATGAGAGTGACTTAGCACGCACATGCCCAATACATCGGCAGGGCGTTCTGAAGAGAAGAGAAACCTTCTCAGAAAAGGTCGTTTGACGTTCCCCACCTTCCTGACATGACGACAGGTGGCCTGGAGGAGCAGCACCCACCCTGTGACCGTGAAGGTGCAGACTCCACACTGAGGGCTGTGGATGAGCACAGACAGAGACCCGGTCTCTGGTGTCATCACTCAGCACCCAAACCTGGTCGGGAGAGCAACGGGTAGGCTGAGCCAGGAAATCACCGTGGCTCACCTAATAAATCCAGTCCTCAGCTTCATCTTCACAGTCAGGCTCAGAACAATGAGCAAATAGGTTTCCCTGGGAACAGTGCCCGGAACGCGCACGCTGTTATCATTGCCTCCGTGTGCTGTCCCTTCACACGGGACAGCCCACCACGGCTCAACGTGGCCACAGCAACATCACCAGAGGGTCACATCCTCAGCCTCAAGCCCAGAGGAATCAAAGTGTGTTTCTCCCTTGGACATCCAACAAAACTTCCAATCAACAGGGATGAGAAATGCTGATCTAGCTTACACCAGTTAGGGCTCAGTCCTGATGCTAAGAGCTGGGGCTGGAGGTGACCTGATTTAACAAATAAAAACATAGGATACCCAGTAAAATTTGAATTTCAGATAAAAAAAGATGAATTGTTTTTAGTATAAGATGTCTCCCATGCTATATTTGGGAGACAGTTGTACGCAAAAAAAAAAATGCATTGTTTATCTGAAATTCAAATGTAACCGGGTGTCCTAAATTTCAGGACAACCCTGCTTAGAGCCCGTAATGCCTCAGCATTTGGGCTGAAAGGGTGGTAGAGGTTGTGATTTATTTAATGAAATTCTGGGGCTGTTGTGTCAAAACAGGTGAAGGTCCACTTGTAAGGTGGGGCAGTGCACGCGTGCACACGCACACACATGCATGCACACGCACACACACTCACAGACGTCCTCTCCAAACATTTCATTTCCCTGAACAAAACAGCTCACAGAAACTCTGAGCTGTATATCTGTAACCTACAGACACAGGAAGCAGTAGGAATCTGAAAAGGCAGGATGTCAGGCATGCAAAAGAAAACAAAACAAAATTCCCACGTGGGTATGTGGTAGCTATAATCCAACCACACTGATGTTTATGACAAAAATTTCTATTTCTTTTCCTGCAGTCATTCAATGGCTGCTGAAACCCCCAATAAGACATAAAGGAAATCACAGCAGAGAGTATTAAGATTCAGGAAGAACATAATTATATGATAGATGTGTGTGTTCTGTAAGCTTGCACATACCTATCTCTTTCTTAAAAATAGATTGCATAAAGAAAACCTCTGATTTCATCGAAAACAATAATTATGTCAGTTATACTGAGAAAAGGATTATAATACTCAGAATTTGGAATACTTGGCAATTCATAGTCTAGTATTCTGCATATTTGTTGCGAACTAGAATTTTCTGATATGTTATATAGTTTGTGTGTGTGTGTGTGTGTGTGTATATATACATATACATGTATATTCTTCATTTCTCCCTGGTATTAGCCTGTGATCTGCTTGGATCTAGCAAAAATCTACTGTGGAGACACGAAAGGAATTAACAATATTCCGTGAGTTTCAATAGTCTTAAATTAGACAGCTCTTAGGATGCCAGGATTCAAGTCCTTTGATTTTATGTAACTGACAACTTCTGCAGAGGGCTTTAGTCAGACTCTACAACAATTAAATAAGAACAGAGGCAGCTAGTACTGACATTATTGCAAATATATATACGACGTACAGTTAGTCCCCTCCCTTTACAAATCCCACTAACAGCCTGAGCGCAGCCTCTATTAGCTTATCCTTTATGCAAACTCAAGCTTTGTGATGATGGGGGGATTGAATTCAGCACTTCAGAAAACGTGATACTCCAAAATGGACAAATGAATTTGACATATGACAGCTTAAAATTGTCTTTGCTTTAAAAAGCACCTAATAGGAAATCTGTTTTTAAAGCCACGGGCAATGAATGAGAAACACTGCCTTCATTCATTCATTTTTCCATTCACTCATCCAGGATCAACTGAGCACTAACTTTGTGCCAGGCTCTGAGCACTGGGACATGGGATAGAGTACGGTACACTGCCCGCCCCTCCGCCCCACTCTAGACCATCTGCCACAGGCCATAAAGTGCTTCGTATAGGTTGGTGTCTTGTCTACAGAGAAGCGCTAAGAGGAATTCATTGTAATAAAACGGTCATCGTTAATACCTTTGATGTCCAAAAAGTGATAAAATTCTCGCTGCTTCTGCAACGCACTATTTTAGGTGAGGCACAGATGAGTATTTTTAAAATTTTATTAGTTACATATTTATATTTTATATATTTATATTTTTATCAATGCACACCTTCTATAAGGGTTTTGTATTTCTGTTTCTTTTTAAAATTGACTGCTCAGGTGTGTCTGACTCTTTTGCTATCCCATGGACCGTAGCCTGCCAGGCTCCTCTGTCCATGGAATTCTTCAGGCAAGAATACTGGAGGGTTTGCCATTTCCTTCTCCAGGGCATCTTCCTGACCCAGGGATTGAACCCGGGTCTCCTGCACTGCAGGCAGATTCTTTACCATCTGAGCCGACAGAGTTAGAGAAAAGAATCCCGTAAAAACTCACAGAGTGGCACGTGGGTGGCAATGTTGACTGGAAGTGACTTCCAAGTGGGAAACACTGTCCTATGTAACTCCAGCGACCCCAGGAAGCATCTTGCCTGCCTGAAATTCTCCTGGCTTATCTGCTTGGGGCTAAGAGTCCTTTTATTTGGGACAAATCATAAAATCCTTTGGCAGATATAGTAAAATAACATATAACTGCAAATGCTCCTAGGAGAAAGAACACACGCTTATACAAAAGCACAAAAGTGGAAAACAGGAGGCTTTCCCACATTTAGTTATGGGACATCACTTGAGACCTGGAAAGAGTCCCTGAAGCGGTTAAAAGGAGAAGTGGTGGCCGAGGCTACACCAGCTGGCACCTTCCCTTCCCCTGTTGGGTGCGTTGAACTATTAACAGATACAGTACCAGCACCGAGTGTTGGAGCCCTGCAATCATAAAGTGATGTTTGGAGTTTTCCTGATGGTTCAGAAGTTAACGAATCTGCCTGCAGTGCAGGAGACCTGAGTTTGATCCCTGTGTCGGGAAGATCCCTTAGAGAACGGAATGGTTACCCACTCCAGAGTTCTTGCCTGGAGAATCCGAGGGACGGGGAGCCTGGTGGGCCGCCGTCTATGGGGTTGCACAGAGTTAGACACGACTGAAGCGATTTAGCAGCAGCAGCAGCAAATCTATATCCAGGATACCCTTCTATGAGCACATCTCAAATGTACCTCCTTCTAGGTTTCGGCTGCAAAATATCTCACTTCCTTTTGAAAGACACTTAGGTATTTTCAGATTTTTTTCTATTCAGGTAACAATAAAGTGACAATTCTCATGCGTATCTTTTTCCATATTTGCATAAGTATTTCTATAGAATTCATTTCTAACAAATGTACTGGATTTGCTAGATTAGCGTGTATGATCACTTTCAATATTTAGTTTTAGAGAATATTATCCATTTGTAATACATATGATCAGAGTAAATTGTATGAATCAACAACACAAAGTGATATTTTTTAAAGAAATAAAACATAAGAAAATAAAATCCAAACAAGTAGCACTTAACTAAAACTCTATGGCTTAGAGAATACTTCCAACACTTCTGAATAAATCTTACTGATCTTATTGGCAAAGGAATTCCTCCTGAACTCTGGGTCTTAAAATAATGTAGATGACCATAGCGTATGCTGAACTTCATAAGATTGAAATTGCGTTAAGTTTTGCTCTACCTACAGCAAAACTGTCATGTTTCATGACAAGGGTCTTTATATCCTTGGGGGAAATTATGAGGCCTTACATATACAGAAGAGCAGATTGCTCTGACTGGCAGCATTTTAAGGTGTGTGTGTGTGTGTGTGTGTGTGTGTGTGTGCGTGCGTGTGCCATATTCAGGGTCTCAAAGACTCATTTCTTTGAACTCTAATTGATTTGCCAAAACCCAGGTCGAATTAAAAAGACATGAAAATTTTCACACTATAGGCATCATTCACTCCAGAATGACGCATCATCAAACTGAAGAGCTGTGGATAATTAGGTAGCTTATACTTGTGTGTTTTGTGGAGATATATATATATTTTTTTCCTTGTTGTCATTTTCTCCTCTTTTTTAATCCTCACTCTTCTGCCAGTCAGTCCATTCCCAGCATTTAAAGGTATCTGTCTCATCTAATTTAATTTAAGGAATATTGCAGCTCTTTGCTACTCTAGAATGGCCCATGGAACTGCAACATCGAGATTCCCTGGGAGCTGCTTAGAAATGCAGTGTCTCAGGCCCCACCCAAGAGTTACTGAATCAAAATCTGCATTTCAGAAGGCTCCCAGGTGACTCATCTGCACATTCAAGCTTGAGAAGCACTGCTGAAAACCTTTCCTCCATTCATCCAAGACAGAAAATTGATTTTTTAAGAAACAATAATAACAAAACAGAGAGCCAAACTGCAGGTAGGACCTGTACTAACCTGCATGCATTGACAAAGGCAGGAAAAGGAGGGAAGAGGGGAAGGGAGGGGGAAAAAGAATGCAAAGGCTAGTTATTTAGAAATTTGGAAATACAGACCGTATTTCAATGAACACTGTGAACATACCATTTTCCTCTTCTTCTTTCAAGCATGAAGGCTCCATACTTCTCAGGAAAGGGGCTAAAAGCCCGAGCACCATATATTTTGTATAGGTGAGGTTTTAATATGCTACAGAGCCCCCAGTGCTTAATGAAAGCCTTTTAAGTAAATCTCACGAAGCCCTAATCTCATAGAGCCGCCCGTGTTCTTCTCTGCTGTTCTTATTTAATTTTTAATAAGAACAATTCCACGCAGCTCGAAAGCACGGCTCAATTAAGTACTATTCCTACCAGGCATCTTTGAAACCTTGCAGAATTCTCTTCCTTCTGTTTCTTGATGACCCTCCGTTTGGCTGTGTGGGGAGGCTTGTGGGGAGGCGGGATACAGCTGAGGCTTATTTTTTAATTGCAAGTTCGATTTCACACCGTTCCTTCTGAGAAGGCAAGACTGATTTTCAAAGACAGAAACGCGACTCGTGTATCTGCTGCCAGAAGGCTACAGTGGAGTATCTCAGTATTGTATTTTGAAATTTCAAGTGCATCTTTGATCTGATTCCTTAGGCATTAGATGTCCTTGAAGTTCTAGCAAGGTCATGTGAAATAAATTTAAAAGAAACAGTTATTTCTGAATCACAGTACCTCAACTACAAGTATCTTAAAGTAATCTAAACTTGACTCTCTTACAGGCTTGTATGGTTTATAACAGGAGAAATACAGCCTAGTTGTTCCTGGTAAAATTTACCGGCATTAATGCTTTCTTTCTAAAGACCCATTTCTGCAGATTTAACTCTGGTCACATCTTTTCAGTCTATGCTCATATTTTTCAGTTGAAAATTCATGTTTGCATGCTTGTCTATACATCAAAAGACATACATGCGTGTACACGTCTGTGTATGGAACAGCAACAACAGCAAATTAGGCTGCCCACGTTTGATCAATTTCAAAAGCACAGAAGGACAGTATATAGGGTACCAAACTATGTTTTCATTATTCTTAAAATACTTGTACTCTATCTTCTGCCAAAAATGTGAGGAAGCTTACTCAACTAAGCAGTATATAAATAGGACTATTATATACAGAATCATGAGGGGGCAAAAACAGCTAAAATAGCAGTAAGACAGACATGATCATACATCAGAGCTACCATTACACCCATCATTGACTTTTAACTTTGCTGATTCTCATATCAAAAACAAAAACGGAGACATCCTTAACTATATGCCGCACACTGCATCTTAGGATGAAACATACAAATGAACCAGAAGTAAAAGATTTTCATGGCCCCAAAGACATTTTCACATGGATCTATATTTTGGAAACTTCAAGTAACCTAACAGCCAATGTCTTCAAATGTAGCATGCATGCATGAGCACTCAGTCACTTCAGGCGTGTCCAACTCTTTGCAACCCTATGGACTGTAGCCCACCAGGCTCCTCTGTCCATAGGATTCCTCAGGCAAGGATACTGGATTGGGTCGCCATGCCCTCCTCCAGAGGATCTTCCCGCTGCAGACATTGAACTCACATCTCTTACGTCTCCTTCATTGACAGGCAGGTTCTTTACCACTAGCACCACTTGGGAAGTCCACATAGCTCTATTAAAGACAAAGACAAAACACGCCACATAGATCCCTGTGTGAACAGTCCTCACGACTCAGAGGAGGAATTTCTACAGGTAGACGAGATAAGCTGCCCAAGGTATGTAACATGGGGAGATGCCAGAGATCTTAGAACAGACGTGGTGGGAATGTCTACTGTCCCTTCCAAATATCAGGTCTCCTAGCAAATGATAGGATATTTCCATGTTAGACTATTAATATCAGCACTTAAATATTGGAGCAATGCAAAGAAATAGTGGAAAACAACAGAATGGGAAAGACTAAGGATCTCTTCAAGAAAATTAGAGATACCAAGGGAACATTTCATGCAACGATGGGCACAAAGGACAGAAATGGTATGGACCTAAAAGAAGCAGAAGATATTAAGAAGAGGTGGCCAGAATACACAGAACTGCACAAAAAAGATCTTCACAACCCAGATAATCACAATGGTGTGATCACTGACCTAGAGCCAGACATCCTGGAATGTGAAGTCAAGTTGGCCTTAGGAAGCATCACTACAAACAAAGCTAGTGGAAGTGATGGAATTTCAGTTGAGCTACTTCAAATCCTAAAAGATGATGCTGTGAAAGCGCTGCACTCAATATGTCAGCAAATTTGGAAAACTCAGCAGTGTCCACAGGACTGGAAAAGGTCTGTTTTCATTCCAATCCCAAAGAAAGGCAATGCCAAAGAATGCTCAAACTACCACACAATTGCACTCATTTCACATGCTAGCAAAGTAATGCTCAAAATTCTCCAAGCCAGGCTTCAACACTACATGAACTGTGAACTTTCAGATGTTCAAGCTGGTTTTAGAAAAGGCAGAGGAACCAGAGAGATCAAATTGCCAACATCCACTGGATCATCAAAAAAGCAAGAGTTCCAGAAAAACATCTATTTCTGCTTTACTGACTATGCCAAAGTCTTTGACTGTATGGATCAAAACAAACCGTGGAAAATTCTTCAACAGATGGGAATACCAGACCACGTGACCTGCCTCCTGAGAAATCTGTATGCAGGTCAAGAAGCAACAGTTAGAACTGGACATGGAACAATGGACTGATTCCAAACTGGGAAAGGAGTACATCAAGGCTGTATATTGTCAGCCTGCTTATTTAACTTCTATGCAGAGTACATCATGAGAAATGCTGGGCTGGAATCAAGATTGCCAGGAGAAATATTAATAACCTCAGATATGCACATGACACCTCACTTATGGCAGAAAACGAAGAACTAAAAAGCCTCTTGATGAAGATCATGGCATCTGGTCCCATCACTTCATGGCAAATAGATGGGGAAACCATGGAAACAGTGGCTGACTTTATTTTCTTGGGCTCCAAAATCACTGCAAATGGTGGCTACAATCATAAATTAAAAGACGCTTGCTCCTTGGATGAAAAGTTATGACCAACCTAGACAGCATATTAAAAAGCAGAGACATCACTTTGCCAACAGAGGTCTGTCTAGTCAAAACCATGGTTTTTCCAATTGTCATGTATGGATGTGAGAGTTGGACTATAAAGAAGCTGAGCGCCAAAGCACTGATGCTTTTGAACTATGCTGTTGGAGAAGACTCTTGAGAGTCCTTTGGACTGCAAGGAGATCCAACCAGTCTATCCTGAAGGAAATCAGTCCTGAATATTCATTGGAAGGACTGATGCTGAAGCTGAAGCTTCAATACTTTGGCCACCTGATGTGAAAAGCTGAGTCATTTGAAAAGATCCTGGTGCTGGGAAATATTAAAGGCGGAAGGAGAAGGGGACGACAGAGGATGAGATGGTTGGATGACACAGTGACTCAATGGACATGAGTTTGAGTAAACTCGGGGAGTTGGCGATGGACAGGGAAGCCTGGTGTGCTGCAGTCTATGGGGTCGCAAAGAATCGGACACGCCTGAGTGACTGAACTGAACTGAAATATTGGAGCATACCTGCAAGATTAAAAAGAAAATTATTTCAGTGTATTTGATGATTTTTCTAAAAGTCCTTGAAATGAATTAATCAATGGATTTGTTTCTCATAGTGGGTTTGAGATACACAGAAGCTATATTACAAGCTTAAGAGGATGCTGTCCTTCCTGGTTATCAGTTAGAAATGCTTTTGACCACAAGTTACAGAAACCTGCCTCCCAGTGGCTTCATAAATAGAAGCTATATATTTTACAGGATGGAAGTTTAGCATCAGAGCGGCTAGGCCAGTGCCACCGCTGACAATGTCGCAGAGACGCAGGTACTTCTACCTTTTCCCTCTGCCATCAGCACAGTGGGCTCCATGGTGATAAATGGTGCCTACGATCCTCCATATACAATGAATGGCAGAGACCAAAATAGGAAGAAGCCAGAGAAGGTGGGTGGATAGACATGCATCCAGAATTTTTCCCAGAATCATCCTAGACAGCATTTACTCACTTAGTACACATTTTGTTGTTCAGCCACTAAGTTGTATCCGACTCTTGGTGACCCCGTGGACTGCAGCATGCCAGGCTCCCCCCTCTTTCACTGTCTCCCAGAGTTTGCTCAAATTCATGTCCACTGAGTCAGTGATTCCATCCAACCATCTCATCCTCTGCTGCCCTCTTCTCCTTTTGTCTTCACTCTTTCCCAGCATCAGGGTCTTTTTCATTGAGTCAGCTCTTCACATCAGGTGGCCAGAGTATTGGGGTTTCAGCTTCAGTATTAGTCCTTCCAATGAATATTCAAATATTCAACACATACTTACTGAGCAATTATTATGTTAAATACTGATCTAAGCCCCAGAGACAGAAGAGTGATCAAAGCAGATGAAGTCTCCCTGCTCACGGAGTTCTAGATATTCCCAAGCGGCTCACATTTTTGGAGTGTTTACTACGACTGGGTCAGGATTTCGCGATTTTGTACCATTAGGATTCTGGTCCAGATCCTTCTGTGCTCTGAGCAGGGTCGGGGGCGGGAGGGGGTGCTGTCCTGCACTGCGGACTGTTCAGTAGCATCCCTGATCTCCACCCGCTAGACGCCTCCACCATCACTCATGTCGTGATAACTGAGACTATCTCCAGACACTGGCACGTGTCCCCTGGGGGGAGACTAGATTCAGACGAAAACCACTGGTCTAAGTGGTTTTCTGAGTGTGTCACGCGTCTCACTTAATTATAGCAACCCCATCAGGTGGGCAGCATGACTATTCCCATTTCAGATATTTAAGAAGAGGACCTTAAGCACTGAGATGTTAAGCACACTTTCTAAAGTCACAGAATTGGCATCAATGTCCACCTACTTATGCAGTCCGTTAGCTGGTGGAGAGAAGCACTGTGGCCATACTTAGCTGTTTGTAAGGCCAGAGGCAGTGACGTCAGGACTTGATGACCCTAAGCCTAACCCACTGCCTTCATGTTCTAAATGAGTAAATTCAAATCACCAGCTTAGAACAGTGCCTGAAACAGTAAAAAGAAAATTTCAGTTATAGCTATTATAGGCATTATTATTATTGTTGCCTGGGTCTGAGCATATTGTTACCCAAAACAAAATGAAGGTTTAGTAGCAAAAGAAAAGCTTGGGCTTGATGTCATGACAAAATGACAAATAATATACATTATATAACAGCATATAACAGTGTCAGCAACATCCTGTTTCCTAAAGCTGGGGATTGATTTCATGGAGTAGTTCTACTGGGATAACAAAATATAAGTAAAAGAGGAAGGAAGGTAAGACACAGCGCTCTCCTGTATCACTGCAAACTGGAAATCCACCCATCGTAAGAACTTAACTCCATACTGTGGATCTAGAAGTGATAATATGCTACAGGCTTTAAAAAGCATTAAAAGCCTGTGTTTTATTCAGAAAATATTCAGCTTGCTCCATCTGTTGTTTCTGTAACAAAAAGTCAAAAACCAAGGAGAGAATCAAGAAGCAGACAGAGACAGGTGCCAATCCAGCCACTCTTCCACTAGAATAAGAACTGGCATCTGGAAATTGTGCCCAAACCAGCTTGTTGCCCATAAAAACATGTAAGAACTTCTCATTCATTGTGTGTGTGTGTGTGTGTGTGTGTGTGTGTGTGTGTGTGTGTAAAAACAGCGCTCTGAGTCAGGCTCCATTCAAGATACTGAGACTCCAGCAGTGAGAAAATCAGACAAAACCGTCTGCCCTCATGACGTTTACATTCTAGGAGTGAGAGAAAGGAAATAAAAAGGTAAGTATAATACAGTTGGGCTCTGAACTGTGTATCTTGTCTTCCTTCCTTAAATGGCTTTGTTCTATGGAGACAAGATGGATGGTGGTGGTGGTTTAGTCACCAAGTCAAGTCTGACTCTTGTGACCCCGTGGACTGTAACCCACCAGGCTCCTCTGTCCATGGGGCTCTCCAGACAAGAACACTGGAGTGGACTGCCATTTCCTTCTCTAGGGGAGCTTCCTGACCCAAGAATCGAACCCAGGTCTCCTGCATTGCAGGCAGATTCTTTACCTACTGAGCTACATGGGAAGTCCAGATAAGATGGATGAAGGCTGGAAAAACAGCACAAATAACTTCAAAGCAAAGAATGCTGATGGACCCACAATTTATAGATAAGAAAACCGAGTCCTAGAGAAAGGAAGTGCCTTGCCCAAGGTCACACTGAGTACTAGCCAGGAATATTTTTGATACAAAAAACAAAATAAACAAAAATACTCAATACATACTCACTGCAACCAAAAAGAGGATAAAATCTGTCCCTGTAATTAGCGTGTCCAACACACAAATGTCCCGTTTATTAGCTGTAGGACGAGAACAGCATCTGGCACGACTCCATCATTTTGCTGCTGAACTCTAAAGCTGAAAAGGGAACAAGGCAGGTCCACAGTTGGCTTCTGATCAGCAGCAGAGCAGAGAAGAAAACCCCGGTCTCTGTTGCTAAGGTCACCAAATCTTGCCCCCACATCATGGCTCCCCCACTTCCACTTGGCCATAGGTCCTGGATATGTTTGCAGTGAAAGGGTGAGGTCTTAGAAATAGATTAAGATTGTGAAACTATTATTTTTATGTCTTAATCAACAAATCATTACAAGTGGTCACTTATTGATAAGTAACTTGGTTGCCTAAGTAATATGGAAACACTTAAAGGAACTTGAAAGCACATTTTCTCTTGCTTGATGAGAAAATCAATTTTTAAAATAATCAAAGGCAAAGATTTCTCAGATACAACACCAAATGCACAATACATTTTGAAAGAAAAAGATAAATTTGCCTTGATCAGAATTAAATATGATGCTGTCAGGAGAATGAAAAGACAGGCCTTTGATAAGCAGAAAATATTTGCAAAATGTATATCTTATAAAAGACATATCCAGATTACATGAATACTCAATAATGAGAAAAGAAACAGGCCAGTACAGAAAAAAAGAGGCAAAAGATTTGAACAATACTTCACCCAAGAAGACATATAGAAAGATGCCAAATAAGCACCTGAAAAATTGTACAACATCGCTAGTTATTAGAGAAATACAGATTTAAAAAAATCACTGCGGCACTGCTACATAACAATTTAAACATCTGAAATTATAATACTGACCGTGCCAAGTGTTGATACCAACTGTTCTAACGTGGACCAGTTAGAACTCACATCCGGTCAGTGGAAGTGTAAAATGCTATAGGCACCTTGGGGAAACTGTTTGGTAAATTACCAAAAAGTTAAATAGACATCCACCATATACTCCAGCCACTCTCATCCTAGGCATCTACTAAAAGAGATGAAAACATGTCCACGCGCAGCCTTATGCCTGAACATTCACAGTCTGTCGTCCCCCCCAGACTGAAAATGTGAGAGCGAAAGTAACTCAATCACGTCCGACTTTCTGCGACCCCAGGGACTATACAGGCCGTGGAATCCTCCAGGCCAGAACACTGGAGTGGCTAGCCTATTCCCTTCTCCAGGGGATCTTCCCAACCCAGGGACTGAACCCAGGTCTCCTGCACTGCAGGCAGATTCTCTACCAGCTGAGCCACAAGGGAAGCCCAAGAATACTGGAGTGGGTAGCCTATTCCCTTCTCCAGGGGATCTTCCTAACCCAGGAATCAAACCAGGGTCTCCTGCATTGCAGGCAGATTCTTTACCAACTGAGTTATTGGGGAAGCCCCCAAAAGACTGGAAATATGGCCCCCCAAAAATGATTGGACAAGCAAATTATGAAATATTCACATATTCAAAGACTACTTGGCAATGAAAAGAAATAAGCTATTGACATGCAGTGTAACATGAAAGAGTCTCACAGCTACTATGATGAGCGAAAGAAGAAGAAGAATAAAAGAATATACATTGCACGATTCCATGCATGTACAATTCTATAAAATGCAAGCCAAGTTATGATGACAAGAAGCAGACCAGTGGCTTCATGGGGATAGGCGTCAGGGGATAATGGGAAAAACAGGAAATACAAAAGAGCACAAGGAAATTTCTGGGGATGATGAAATTATCTTGATTTTAATGATAGCTTAATAAGTGTGTGTGTGTGTGTGTGTGTGTGTGTGTGTGTGTGTGTGTGTGTGTACTCATTCATGCCCAACTCTTTGTCACCCCATGGACTGTAGCCCATCAGGCTCCTCTGTCCACGGAATTTTCCAGGCAAGAATACTGGAGTGGTTGCCACTTCTTACTCCAGGGGATCTTCCTGACCCAGGGATGGAAACTGCCTCTCAACATATGTCATATGTAAGTCAAAACTTAATAAACTGTGTATGTTAAAATATATAATTAATTGTATATCAACTATACCTCAGTTTTCTTAAAAATTTACTGTGAACAAAATACATTCAGACTTCTCAACCATCTGGCCTCCTTCATTTCAGTTCAGTCGCTCAGTCATGTCCGCCTCTTTGAGACCTCATGGACTGCAGCAGGCCAGGCCTCCCTGTCCATTACCAACTCTCCGAGTTTACTCAAACTCATGTCCATCGAGACAGTGACGCCATCTAACCATCTCATCTTCTGTGGTCCCCTTCTCCCCCTGCATCAGGGTCTTTTCTAGGAAGTCAGTTCTTTGTATCAGGTGGTATCAGAGCTTCAGCTTCAGCAACAGTCCTCCCAATGAATATTCAAGACTGAATTCCTTTAGGATTGACTAGTTTGATCTTGCTGTCCAAGAAACTATCAATAGTCTTCTCCAACACCACAGTTCAAAAGCATCAATTCTTCGGCGCTCAGCTTTCTTTAGAGTCCAACTCTCACATCCATACATGACAACTGGAAAAAGCATATCTTTGACTAGATGGACCTTTGTCAGTAAAGTAATGTCTCTGCTTCTTAATACGCTGTCTAGGTTGGTCATAGCTTTTTTCCAAGGAGCGGCTTTTAATTTCATGGCTGCAGTCACCATTTGCAGTGATTTTGGAGCCCAAGAAAACAAAATCTGTCACTGTTTCCATGGTTTCCCCATCTATTTGCCACAAAGGGATGGGCCCAGATGCCATGATCGTAGTTTCTGAACCCTTCCTGTTCCTTAAACACAGCACACTGCAACCCACTGCTCTAAGGCTTTACAGCCACTGCTCCCTCTGCCCAAATGCCCTTCCTCAGACGTTCAAAAAGCGTGTTCCTCACGCCTTTTGGGTTTCTGTTCAAATATCACCTTGCCTACTTGCAAGCTTAATTCCTTCCCCCGGGGCTCCCTCTTCCTCGTCCACACTCTGTTTCATGGCTTCCCACCTAACATCTGACATACCGTATATTTTTGCTTGTTTATCTAGTTAATCATCTGCCTCTGCCCTCTAGAATGTAATCTCTCTTAGAGCAGGGAATTTTTGACTGCTATAGTTCCCTAATATATTTCCAGCACCTGAAATACTATCTGGCCCATATGGAAGCTTCACAGTATTTGCTGAAACAGTACTGATCCACTCTAGTCTACTCGTCATGTGCTCGCAGACACCACATAGGAGCGTTCTGTGGTTGCGCTCAGGGTGCGCATCGTGAGATCCAACTGGGAAACAAGGGAGGCACTGCCCAGAATTCCCCTCTTCTTGGGTTGTCAGTTCACACACAAAACTGTTTGAAAACCAAAAGTAAATGTGAGATGCGATGGTGTTCAGTCGCTAAGTTGTGTCCGACTCTTGCAACGCCACGGACTGTAGCCTGCCAGGCTCCTCTGTGCATGGGATTCTCCAGGAAAGAATACTGGAGTGGGTTACCACTTTCTTCTTCAGGGGAGTTGCCCAACCCAGGAATCGAACCCAGGCCTCCTGCACTGCAGGCAGATTCCTTACTGACTGAGCTACGTGAGAAGCCCAAATGTGACACAGTGGATGTACAGCACGTCAAAACTGCAAAGCACTGCCTTATTATTGAAAATAAGGCTCCTGCAGAACCCCAGGCTAATTTCTGTGTCTGGGGTAACTTGACTCTGAGAAAGTCACTTCTAAGTATCTGAAACTAATTTTCCCATCTGTAAAACAAGCAGCTTAAACTCAGCAATGTCCAATATACTTAGGGTATTTAGTATAGGGCTAAAGAATATAGATTATTATCAGGCAAACCTGGGCTCAAATCTTGGTTCTGCCCATACACCCACAGATCTTGTGAAGTTACTTAATTCTCTAAGCCTCAGTTTTCCTATCTGTAAAATGGAGGCAAAAATTTGTTCCTGTTTATTTGGAATGCTTTAAAAACAAAAGGAGATACTACCTGAAAACTCCCAAGTGTATGGTAAGAACACAAAAAGTGTTATGTATTATATCAGTCCATTTTTCCTTTATTAAATTTTTGTGGTGACTCATTTGTGTCTGACTGCTTGTGGCCCCATGGACTGCAGCATGCCAGGCTCCTCTGTCCATGACATTTTCCAGGCAAGAATACTAGAGTGGTTGCCACTTCCTACTCCAGGGGATCCTCCTGACCCAGAAATTGAACCCCTGTTTCCTGCATTGGAAGGTGGATTCTCTACCACTAGCACCGCCTGGGAAGCCCCTGTGAAGTTTCTGAGGTGCCTTTAACTCAATAGTGGTTTTATCTGATATTCCTCTATCTTCTAGGAGGAATTTGATTTTAGTTTTGATTCTAATCTTTAAAATCTTAAAAGTGAATGAATTAAAGCTGATAGCCAGTAAAACTTAATTCAGTATAAGTGCTACCAGGTTAAAAGTTTCCAAAAAAAAAAAAAATGAGTTCCACCCACCCATCTGGGCCCGGAGAGGCAGAAAGTTTAACCACATTACATGCTGCTCTATTTTCAATGCCACAATGAACAGCACAGGCTTAACTGCAATTAAGTAGTCCCTGCTGACCACTGAATATACAGTACATCATGTCAAGAGAGGCAAAACTGTCAGATTAGTGGAAATTCATTTTGGGATTGCTGGGTAATTTCAAGAGCTGACAGCCAAAGAAAAATCTGTGATCCCTTGTGTGTGCCAGCATATATCACTCTTTAACAGCAGTTGTTTAGAAACTCATAATGCAGCAGTATTCCAGATTCTCACATTCACTTCTGGAGCAAGCTGGAAAATAAACTGTGAGTGATAAAAAATGGAAAGAGGTCCTTCTTATAGCAAGCTTCACTAAACAAACAGGAAGTGGGCTCATAAAGCTAGAATCAGCTTTTGTAGCCGGTCCTTTCCAAGCTAAGGATTGGGGGCTATTTATCTAGATAACAACTGGATGTCAGCTCAGAACTCTGGAGGGGAATCTTGCTGATTTGGAGTTCTTTGCCTGGATGGACATTTTGAAAAGAGTTTTTTGAAAGTCACTTGACTTTAGATGAGAGTCTTAAAACTCTTCACTTCGACCACCAACCAAGCTGATCCCTACAATGTGAGAATTTTTTGATGGGCAAAAATCATTTTACTTAGTTGTTATTCAGTCACTAAGTCACGTCTGACTCTTTGCAACCCTGTGGACTGTAGTCCGCCAGGCTCCTCTGTCTTTCACTATCTCCCAGATTTACTCAAATTTGTGTCTATTGAGTCAGTGATGCTATCCAACCATTTCATCCTCTGCCGCCCCCTTCTCCTTTTGCCTTCAATCTTTCCCAGCATCACTGCTCACTGTGACCCAAGCATCCGTATTATCTCTTAATCCTTACTTAGGGCATTATGAGGCTGGCATTCTTGTACCCATTAAACAGATGAAGAGGCTAAGGCTTGGAGAGGCACAGCTATACAGCTGCAGTCACATCACTATTACAAGGACTGAGTGGAACTGAATTCTAGATTATGTACTCCAGAGCAGCAGTTCTCAAGTAGCAATGACTTCAGCCCCCAGAGGACATGGGTCAATGTATGGAGATATTTTTTGTTGCCACAACTGCTCCTGGCGTGTAGTGAGCGGAGGCCCAGATGCTGCTAAACATCCTATAGGACAATGGAGAGCGATCCAGCCCCGACTGTCAGCAGCTGTGAGAAGTGCTGCTGGGACAATGATTCTGAAACGTGCTCCCTGGACCACAGCAGCAGCGTCACCTGGGATCTTGTTAGAAATGAGCAACACAGGGCTCCAGCTCAGATCCACGGAGCGGGCAGGGTAGCAACAACCTTTGTTTCCGCAAGTCCACCAGACGGTTCTTATGCAAGCCCAGGTGTGAAAACCACTGTTTCAGGGCCATCTGAACATGTGCAAAGAGCTCTACTGCTCACCCTAAATACTCATAAGTCCTCAAAATCCAAAACGAAAATCACGGTTTTTGGCTTATGGAATTGTACTGGTATCAGAATTCGAGATCAGCCGGACACTTTTCCTTGTTTCTGAAGCTACGAGAAGATGCCACTCGCTAGTTCCGGACCTTCCGGTGATGTGCAGGAACCAGACTATATAATGGTGAATCCTTCAGGAAGACCTAGGGTCCCCTTCATCAGCGATTCTCCAGACACTAAGATACTCTTCTGAACAACATGCAAGTGAATGTATACTGGTTCCCACTTAAGTCAGACTCTGGGAGAGACGCTTGTACCTATATCATCTCAATTATCAGCATTAATAAGGACAGTGATGATTATCATTTCTGAAGGAATTTTCATGCACCAGCCATTTACCTGCATGATCTCATTCTGCAATACTGCCCTGGGAATTAGGTTTTATAATCATACCCATTATAGAGATGAAGAAACTGAGACTTATGACTGTATGTTGGGGACAGTTTATCTGATGCTGGCATAGTCTAACTGCATTGCCAAACATTAACCAGCATTAACCTCATGGAAAATGAAGACAGCACTCTGGGGTTAATGAAATTTATTCCTCTAATGATAATTTTTATTTTTCTAAAATTGAAGGTTTTAACTAAAGCCATTCTAATTTCCTTCCACATCTAATCAGTTATAATTATGGTGGGTAATAACTGTTCTTTTTTCTTAGGATCAGCACAATAAACACTATATTTATATTGATATTTACATCGATTTCATTACATTACACTGATCCAGCATTTAAAAATTTTCCACGTGCTTTCCCACCCACAGTCTCATTTCAGCCCACCCTGTTCTGTGAGACCCAGAGGCAGGCGCACTGACGTCATCGCACATTTGCGCACGAGGCCAGGACGTGGGCTGGAGACGCTTACTGGATCCTTGCTGCGCCAGGCAAGTGCTGAGTGTCTGCGAACCCTTGTCTCTTTCACCCTCAGAGTAAGCCCATAAGACAAGCAGGACTATGCTTTCAATATGAAGAAAAGT
Source organism: Bos javanicus (assembly GCF_032452875.1). NCBI lineage: Eukaryota > Metazoa > Chordata > Mammalia > Artiodactyla > Bovidae > Bos > Bos javanicus. The sequence goes on along the minus strand of NC_083880.1, from coordinate 80,232,495 downwards.
GAAGACCCAAGGAGCCATACCATTCAGTGCTGAACCTGCTTTTAAAGTAATGCCTGACTAACCCCCAAGCCCAAGCTCGTAGCCCCACGAGGTGTGGTTCCAGGACATCCCTAAAGGCATTCCAAGCCAGAGCCTAGAATAAAACCCAAGGCGCTGCGCTCGGCCTGCGCTGCTGCCACCAGAAGACAGTGACGCTTGACTCACCGCTTTCTGGGGTGGGAGTGGGCGTGGACTTGCCATGCCTGATCTGCTGGGGACGGGGCGGGGGCGGATCTGCATGGCGCTTGCTTCCTTTAAACGGATGCACTAGCCCCTTGGGAGACGAAGCTCGTTGGTTTCTGTCACTTGTGAGTAATGCACCATAGCTCCCTGGTGAGGAAAATGCCAGATTATACAATAGCATGCTTTGGTGTGCAACTGTCTTTAGAATAACAAATCTCCTCTACTGCTTGTGAGCATTACACTTTAATAAAAACCACAATCGTGGCCACAAATCCCAGCTCTTGCTAAAGGGCACGCCTTGTAAATTCATGTTGGTTACACCCCCTACCATACCCACCTCCCCGCCTTCCGCAAAGCACACATCTTTCCTAAGTCACAGGGGATGAATGGACCAGACTGTGGCTTCACTTACCTTTGTTCTGCGGCGGGGGTGTAAGTGAGGGGTAGGGTGTCTGGGCCTCAGTCTTATTGACTACTGACATTTGGGGCTGGATAGTTCTTTGTTTGGGGCTTTTGGGTTGAAGGGGCTGCCCTGTTCATCGTAGGATGTTTAGTAGTATCCCTGGCCTCTACCCACAAGACAGAAACATCCAGTCTCCACTTGCAACAACCAAACCTATCTCCAGACACTGCTAAACGTCCCCTGGGGAGGACAAAATCACCCCCCCCCACCCCCACCACCAACCCAGTTGATAACCACTGTGTTAACAAGCAAACAAATAGCCAATGATGTCGTGGGCGGGTGTTAGTAGAAATAATGCCTTACAGTTGAAACTTTTCTTTCCTAAAGAAATACATATATATATATTTCTCTATGGAAAGCATTCAGTCCCAGCGGTGTGCAACATGACCTGGGTCTCTCAGCATCAGTGGTCTTAGCTCAGGGAAGCCCGTTCCTCCAAGTGTCCTTAGGGAGAGTTGGGGTCTGGGGGACAGGGGTCTGGAAGGCAGCAGGAGGGTGTCACGCAGAGTGAAAGAGCAGATCAAAGTGCAGCCCACCCATCACCGCAGCTCTCTCACCATCTTCACACGCTCGGAACTCAGAGCTCACAGGTGAGAGATGCAGAGAGCTCTAGCAGAGCGCCAGACTGGAAACAGCACACCCTGGGGATGCAGAGGGCTCGGGTTTCCTGCCTGCATGCTTGCACGGCGGGGGAGCATGGTAGAAATAAATGGAGGCCTTTTCTTTGCAAATCGACAACTAAATCTGTGCTCACCTCCACGTACCTATTTCGGAGGATCAATATGCTCCCTAAAAGGTACGGTGTGTCTCGCAGAGGTTTTAAAGTTTGGAACCACTGCCCGCATTTAAAGATCGGAATATGGCTCATGAAGATGAAGGTGTCATGCTTTTCAGGAACAACCGGCCGCTCCGGACGTGTGAAGGCGGAAAGCCCGCGTGGGGACCACGAGCGGGCTGCTGTGGCAGCGCCCCTGCCCACAGGGAGCGTGTCCTGTGGGTCACCGCGCACCCTCCCCACCCGGCTCACCCTTCTGCAGGGATTCTGCAGCGACTGAACCACCTGCCCCAACCTGTTTCTCAAAATGTCTTGCATTAGGCAGCATCTGATATATTAAAACACATTTACTACATATATAATTTAGAAAGCATAACGGAGCATCCACGACTATGACACCTAACTTGGAAGCTACAACATGACCTGGGATACAGTCACGTTTTCTCTTTCTCTCTCCCCCTCAGGTGTACATTCTTGAGCATTTCGTGTTTATCATTCTTCTGCTTTTTTTGTTTTTAGTTTTATCACATGCGTATGCATCTCTAAATGACATGTTACTTAGTTTTGCTGGTGTTTTGAGTTTTATAAAAATGATATTCCAGTGTACATAGTCTCAGATGCTTTGTTTTTATCCCTCTGCTGTATGCATCTACGATTTATCCGCATTGTTGCAGGTAGCTATGGCTCTGCTATTTTTCACTGCTCTATAACACTCCAACGGTGTGGTTTATTTATTCCTTATTTCCTGTTCCCTCCTCTGCATTTTACTTGGCTTACTGCCTGTGAGGGATCCACTTTATAATGACAGCTTCTCAAAAGTGTTGACTGTCATCTGTCAAAAGGATATACTTTCTGCTATTTTCTGTTCACACATGCAGATTTTTTTTCTTTCAAAACACTCGCCACAATTTGCCAGCATTTTAAAATCTCCTTATTTTCTTGCTTATGTATGTTCATCAGTAGCCTGTAAGCTCCATGAGGGTAGGATCTTGCCTAGAGGTCTGTTGCTGACCCTTCACCTCTCAACATATTTCTTCTTGCAAATTATGAATGCATGTTGTTATTCTTAAAACATGATAAATATTTTGTAGGCAAGGAATTGAGAATATATTCTCTGAAAAATGCAGCTGGCCTTCTACGCTGGAGATACAAATTCAGTATGCTTTACTCATAGTAACTGGGTCCAAGATGCTAGGTAAATATTTGTTAAGGGCTCTGAGAAGTGATGTGTGCAAATTCTAGTTTGTGACCTGGAGAGAAATGGCTTTGCGCGCTGTTCTCCATTTACTTCTCGCCCCTGACAGAAATGTGGATACGGTGGCGAACAATCTGGAGCCAGAAGACAAGGAAGTTGCCTTAGTAATGCAAGAAGAAGAAGAAAGGTGTCTGGGGGACAGACACTGTGGATTGCCACACTGGCCCCAGGCTTAGAGGAAAATGAACTGCAAAGGCAGGCAGACCACCATACTAATGGATACAGTCCACTGGCTGGACACTGCTGGGAGGGAATCCTTGCTCGCCCAGAAGATGTACCCAACCAGCAAGCAACTCTCTGACTCTCCCTTTTTGCCTGCTTTCCCCATAAAGTGATGGGTGGGCCCCCAGAAACAAGGGTCCCTCCCCTAAGCATGGCCTTCTTCCCTTTCTCCAAGTTTCCTCACTCTCCGATACTTTCCTTATTGATAGCATTTTAAAATTCTCTCTCCCCCCAGTTGGTTCCATTACAACCCTGATGATCAGAATTTATTCTTGGAGTACTGGAGGAGCTGAGAAGATAGAAATAAAAAGAAGCTAGAACAGCCCAGTTCTAAAGCCAGAATTCTAAGACTTTACCCAGAAATTTGTTTTGAATCTGTCCCAAGATACAGAATAGACAGTCAAGACCCAAGAGAATCTAGCATTTCTCAAATCTTTACAGACTGAAAATGTTTAAGGCAAATGTAACCAGGCACCCTCCTCAACCAAAATGAAATCTTAATAAACCACCTATAGCTATGTTAATGCAACTTCCTGGAGAATCCGCCAAAACAAACTGTTTGTGGAACATACACCAGAGAAACTAAAGGAAGTGACTTGTTGTATGGGATCATTATTTATATACCAGGAAAAGGTCGAGGAACATCTGCCAAAAACAATAGTTTTAGAAGAGTTGGTCCGCGGCCGATCCATCTGACAATAATTAACCCGCAGGAGCTGTTGTCTGTTCAGGCCACTCCAGCTGATACAAAGAAGCCAGACCATTTTAGGAATATAACAAGGTTTATTTTTCAGTTCCCTATAATGCCAGGGTTTGCCTCCAGCTCATCTAATAACGGCATCATCTCGTGGAGAAATAAAATATAATCAGAACAACAAATGGCAACCATGTTTTGAATGCTTCCTTCGTGCCAGATAATAAGCCAAGTGTTCCTCACATACTATCTCATTACAACTTCATAATAAAACTATGATGTATGTAACATTCCCACTTCTATTTTGGGAGAATCAAGACTTGGAAAAGAGAAACAACTTGCTGGAGGCCAGCTTACTAGCAAAACATAAATTCAGGATTCAAAACCAGTCCCATCTTTGTTCTTAATGGTTCTCCAACTCCATCCATTTGTGTAGCTCACACACAATTTTTGCCACATCCAGGTAACGATTCTTATAAAGATGTGAAACCCTTTTCTTTCAATCAGCTCTCCTTTTTACTTAGCTAGATTTATTTAAATGAGAACGTTTTATGAAAACCATAAGTGTAAAGCACCAAGTGTCCCTGGTATTAAATAGACAACCTTGAATATATCACCACGCAAACACCAAAATGCTATTAATTTTTACATAGACAGCTACTGAAGGGTCTGAGCCTGACGTGGGCTCTTGTTTTGTTGAAAAGAAGGTTAACAAGCGATGCGGTGCTGCTAATGTCACGCTGGTCCCTACTACCTATGTGTGCTGCTGCACGGCTTGTATCACTGTCGGCACTACTTGGAGTACCAGCACTGCAAGTACTTACTAGAAAGCAAGGCTTTCTCCCCAACCCAAGCAGCAAAGCCTAAAAGGAGTTCAAGGGGCAAATCGTTTCCACTAGGGTCGTCGGTGTTATTTAATGATGGGTGAAGGCATCCCCAAACCAAACTGAGTGTCTTTTTTTTTTTCCTTTTGAAAGAAATAACTTATCATGAATTTAAGGAGCAATAGATTACTTGGCAACGAGTTGCTCCTTTCAGTGGAATCCTACACAGAAAGGTAAACCAGAGGGGGTTGCATGTAGTCAGGGATACTAAGGAGTAATCCAGAAGTGTGACTCAGTAAAAACTTCACACCTTTTAAGGGCCTTGGAGGAGAGGTAGCATGGGGACCAAATATGGCTTCTGTCCAATCACGCAACCTTTGAGGGCAAATCATTAAACGGTGAGATAAACACAGAAGTGGAAGCGGATGAAAGCAGGAGGAAGAGCCCAGAGCTCAACCTGACTTCCTGCACTCGGATGGGAGGCAGCAGGTGACCGAGGACCCAGGCTGCGAGGGACGTGCCGCCTCCACCGCTCAGCGGGAGAGGTCGCTCTCTCCGCAGCGTCCTCGTCTGTAAAGCCACGCCGAGAGCGTCCCTTACTCGTGGTGTTGAGAGGAGGGTGGACTGAGCACAGACATGGCAGGTACGCAAGGAGGACACTACTGACGGCGGCCTTGGTGACGGCTCGATACACAGAGGCCCAGCGTGGCTTTAAAACAGTCACCAAGCCCAGCGACGAAACCAGGGGGAAACCAAGGCAGCCGGCTCACAGCGTGCCTGCGGGTCTGACAGGTAAGTGGGCTTCTGATGGGGCTTTGTGCCCCATATTTGAGCACTCTAATTGGGGGTACAAAGTCCAGGCCAGGATGAATCATGGATAAGCAACAGTTCTATTTTCTGTGTAATTCACAAGCCAGAATTTTCAATGAAACTTTGGAGCTCATCCTGCGTTTCCTCAGGATAGAAATATTCTTGAAACGGAAGAAACTGTAGACAGCTCTCATCGCCTTCTGGGTAATCATGTCTTTAAAGTAAACTCTTGAGGCTTATTATGAAACAAACTGCATCTTACCCGTGTCCTCAGAGAAAAGCTTTAGATGGATGGGTGTTGGAGTGAAAGCTTCCAAAAGCAGATCTTGTTTCAAAGGAAAGAATGTGCTTTCAATTTTTGATGGTGTACAGCAGATTATTTTTATACCCATTCCTGAGTCTTCCATGGGAACACATAATGGCTATCTGCTGCCACAGCGGTGAAGGAATTTTCCACTCTAATTACTGTGATCCTGTCTCATCTTCATGATATGCAGAGGGGAAAAGTGTTTACCTGGAATTAGCAACTTTTGACCCATCTTCTCCTGGGAGCTCAAGACTCAGCAATAGCATTTAGCCAAACTTTATTTGAACCCCTTCTCTGGGTGTGATGCACTGCGTTAGAATCTAGGATTGTAGCAGGTGGAAGACATGGTTATAACTGGGATGACCTCTGGGGAAAGAGGCAGGAACCAGGATTGGAGGTGATAGTCCAAAGAAGTCAGGGTCTCAACAGGAAAGAAATGCACATTTCAACCATGCCACTAAAGGGGCATTTAATAAGAGGTTTACACAGTGAGGCAGCATTTAAGGGTAGTAACGAAGTTCAGAACTGTACCCCTGAAACAGTGATGGGGGAACTGTTAACAATCCCAGGAAGGCCTGAAGGCAAAAGAATGAGAGGCAGAACCAGAAGCCAGCGAGGTGACTGAGTAAGGAGGGACACCGAGGGGGCCCGCAGCCTTTGTTAGAGGGACGCGGCAGGAGGGGAGGTGAGGGACTGCTTCCTCACGTTCCTTCTCTCCCACCCTCTAATCGTACTTGGTGCCCTTGAAGGGCAAGCGCAGAAGGAGACCGGAAGGCCGGGAGCCCATGGATGCAGGTCCCCTGGCCAGCTTCCCAGGCACCAAGCAAGGCAGCTGGTATGGGGTCTAGAGAAGCAAGAGAAAGACAGCCAGTGTGGGGTGCGAGAGGACTGCACTCTTTACCCGTGCTATCGGGATACTGTACAAAAAGAGGGCACTCAAGGGAAGGAGGAGACGGGGAAGGCGATGAGGGGGTAAAGGGGAAAGAAGGAAGCCAGGGAAAGGCAGCAACAGGTCAAGAAGGACACGTCAGCGGGCGACTAAATGCAGGGGAAGTGTGTCCTTGCAGAAAGCTCTCGGAAGACCAGGAGCAGTCTCAACCTCAGGCCCGGGGAATCACGTTAAGTCCCCTGAAGGAGGGGTGTCAGAGTTGAAACCTGAAAAGCTGGTACGAACCAGCCAGGTAAGAGGGTGGAGAATGGCATTTACCAAAGCCCCAAAGGGAACCAAGGTTCTCAGAGGTCAAAAGAAAGTTTGGGGAGAAGAGAGACGAGAGACTGGTGAAGCAGAGAGACAGCCAAAGAGAACCTGTCCGTGACAACGCAGAGCTCAGACTTCATCCGCAAGAAGAGGAGGAGACGGGGGAGAGGAGTGATGAGAGGGAATTGGCATGTTCGTGACTTTCCTCCGATTTCACTCCCAGAAAGTACACGTGATTGTGCCAGTCTTCAGCAAACACATCCCTGTCTGTCCCCATACCTGACAAAAAGAAAGTGCGCAGAGGAGACTGGTTCATCTTTTTAATCCATGGCAAAGATTCAAAGAGCCAAAAAACAAACAAAAAAAACAGAAATGGCTTTTTTGGCGAGGTGAATGTTTCCAGGAGAAAGGAAATTGCTGATGCATCTCTTCACTTACCACGGCACGCCTGAATAGAGATACCAGCATTTCGAAAGGCAATCTGACACACCTTTGGCATTTAAGAAATAGTCTTAAGCCTTAAGTCTTAAGCCTCAGTATCGTGAACCAAGCCCAGATTAATGACCTTTCAGACTATAGGCTCAAGGAATTAGAAATAGGTCAGCCTTGCAAAGAATTTTAAGAAATCACTGAACCAGAGAAAATCAGACTTCTCCTTCATTCCATCGTCCCTTAAGAAAGCCACCCTTGCTGTCTCCTAGAAGCCTCTGATTTATCTGATCTCTCCACTCGGGGGAAGGAGTGGGTGAACAAATATAGACTTCGTGCAAAGATACTACCTTTGATGCGAAACACGGGACATACATAAACAGAAGCATTGCTAATTCTTCACTGAGTTCATCCTTTACAGGCCACCAGTTCATGGGGGAGGGCAGACTTTCATTACTCAAGTGAGTGTCCTTTGCATATTTGCTTTTTTTTCCATTGAATATGTTTATCCAATAAATGAATCATGCAATATAGTGATCTGACATAAAATCCCCAGGTCACTGCTTCTTTTTATCTTTGTCTTGGTAAAATTTTATTCTTAAATTGTAAGTTTGGAAATTAAAAAAAAACTGTCTTATCACACCCTGGCACTGATAAACACAGGCAAGATCCCCCAAATCCTAAAACAGACACGAACATGATATATGGGATGAGTCTATATTCCGAAGGACAGGAGGTCTCTGCTGATTTTCTTTCTTCTCCTGGATCCCCTAATTTTGCTAAGATGCACACGTCAGCACTTACCTGATGCCATTTCTAATAAACAACAGTTTACTCTCAAACTGCACCCCAGCCCACTGCCTTCATTACACTGAGTGTTTGCCAAGATCTAGGCTCACGTTTCTGTGACAGGCTATTCCGGGGGGACCACGTCTTTGCCAGGGCTTCCCAGGTGGCTCCATGCTAAAGAATCCACCTGCCATGCAGGAAACACAGGTTCTATCCCTGGGTTGGGAAGAGCCCCTCGAGAAGGGAATGGCAACCCACTCCAGGATTCTTGCCTGGGAAATCCCAGGGACAGAGGAGCCTGGTGGGCTACAGTCCGTGGGGTCACAAAAGCATCAGATAGGACTTAGTGATTAAATTAGCAACAACATCTTTGCCATGTTCAAGGTTCTATGCAGGACAGCTGCTCCTTCTCAGGGCAAATGATGCTTCCTCTCCCTCTCCTTCCGCGTCTTGTCCTGGTTATGGGTGTTGGTCACAGCCTTCCCTTCATCATCCTGACCGTGGTGTGGACAGTCTGGGCCAATGATCTCCTCATATTTCCTGGCCACAGAGGCTGGTCCAGGAATGGCCCTGGGCCTAGAGCTAAGGCCAGTCAGAGAAGCAGGAATAAGACTCTAATAGTGAAAACGCAGACTCAGTCACAGCCATGAATTTACTTATGCCTGAAACCAGTCTGCTCTATCCTTCTCCTGGTTTGGTTAAATAAGTCGATAAATGTTCCTCTTTGGTTTGAGATAGTTTCAATGTCTACAGCCTATAGGGAAGTAGTCTTGATGAATATATCATATACTTCATGCTTTTTTAGAAAATACAGTTCTCAATTTTCTCTCCATATCAAATATCTTTACCCTGCAGGATATCACAGGTCCCTGATAGATCTCCGGAGAGTACCAGGTAAGTCACCCGCGGAACACTCTTCCACCAGTCACACCGCAGACGAGCACGAGGGTTTGGTTCTGCCATTGGCAGGAGAAGAAGAAGAAAACGGGATGGCCTCAGCGCCTCCCGACCCTATGAGCCCGACTTGATCATCCCTAGGTCGCTCAGTCATGTCTGACTCTTGGAACCCCATGACTGTAGCCCTCCAGGCTCCTCTGTCCATGGGATTCTCCAGGTAAGAACATGGAGTGGGTAGACACTCCCTTCTCCAGGGGACTATCCCAACCCAGGGTTGAACCTGGGTCTCCTGCATTGCAGGCATATTCTTTCCTGTCTGAGCCACCAGGGAAGTCCCATCAGAGGGATAAATACGGCACCTGCAAGACCCGTTCCCCCGAGGAAAGGTGTGAGCACATGGGCCCCAGGCCGCTGCCTTCAGTCCTGAGGGCACGACCCGGGACTGGTCCGCAGAGGCCGAGGCACAGAGCCCAGGGCCAGCCCTGTGGGCACGCGACCCATGCAGCGCCACCCCGGCCCGCTTGATCGGGGTTCTGCAGTTGCATTCCTAAATTCTGAACTACGTTTGCAGAAGAAGCCCCGCATTCTCACTTTGCACTGGAATCCACCCATGATGGGGTCAGCACTGACAGAACACAGCACTTGGCGTTCCAAGGGTCCTGAGGTGGTGGCTGGCACCCGAAAGGCACCATCAGTGGAGTGGCTGAGCACCTTCAGCCGGGGAGACCAGCACGCAGGACGGCTGCTGCGGACCACACTGTGGCCCCAAGGAAGCCCTGGAAACACGTGGGGAGAGACAGTGCACTCTGATCCTACAATCAACTTGGTGGGAGATTTACAGATGAAGGGATAACGTAAAGGCAACTCATGAGGGGCAGAATCCCTGGACTCCGACTGCCTGGGTCTCATTTCTGCTCTTTCATAGCTGTGTGACCTGCTTCAAATTACCTAGCCTCTCTGTACCTCGTTTTCCTCCTCTGCAAAATAAGACTAACAATTGTACCTATCACATCACAGCTTGTTAAAAAATCATATTAGATAATGCATATAAAGCAAATAGCACAGTGTCTGGCACACGATATAAATCTTCAATGAAAGGTTATTATGCTTGTTGCTAAGCACGAGGAGAATTAGCAGCTATGCCTCCTCCTTTGTGCTAAGCAATGTTCTCAACCGGTGATTCTCAAAGTCTCAGGAAGCCTTTACACTGATAAATATTATTGAACTTCCCCAAGAGCTTTTATTTATATGGCTTAAAGTGGTCAATATTTATAATATCAATTAAGACCAAGACAGTTTTTAATATGTATTTATGGATTCATGTTAACATAAATACCATATGCTTCTAAAAATATAACAATTGTTTTCTAGCAAGGACTATATAATGAGGTGCACATTTCTGACGTCAGGTTGTAGAAACCAGCTACATTCTCATGTCTTCTGCCTTCAGATCATTGTGATAACGTATTTCTGCTTGAAATAAGTATATGAGGAAAATCCAGTCTTACACATATGTATATAATGAGACGAGTATTGTAAGAAGATTTTCAGATGAGTATGGATATTCTCCTCGGATATCACACCAAAACTCAACAAGCGATGGTTTCTTAAAGGTACACTGGAGTGTGGAATCTGAAACCATATCAATAAGCTTTGTGTGCCCTGCCACATCAATATCCATTTGGCCTGTCCTGCAATTTGAAGGGACCTTTCACTCACCTGACAGCTCAGTTGGTAAGGAACCGGGCTGTGATGCAGGAGACCCCAGTTCGATTCCTAGGTTGAGAAGATCCACTGGAGAAGGGATAGGCTACCCACTCCAGTATTCTTGGGCTTCCCTTGTGGCTCAGCTGGTAAAGAATCCGCCTGCAATGCAGGAGACCTGGGTTTGATCCCTGGGTTGGGAAGATCCCCTGGAGAAGGGAAAGGCTACCCACTCCAGTATTCTGGCCTGGAGAATTCCATGGACTATATAGTCCACGGGGTCACAAAGAATCACACATGACTGAGCGACTTTCACTTTCACCCACACATAATTTTACATGATAGATACGTCATCAGTCGTTTGGCAAATACCAACTTAATGAAATTGCAAAGATATCCCAGATGTCTGTGCATTTCATATCACCATCGTTATCATCAGAAAAACATTTAAGCAGAGAAAAGCTGTTAAGCTCAGAAGGATGGATTCTAGTTTTCCAAAATTCTAATTTTTGCTTTTAAGAATTTTATCTTCAGTAACAAATACCATTAGATATTTTCTTTGAAGAAAATACTTTCTTCAAGGAACTGAGATAGCTACTTCCATTCCCACCTCAACCATAGACGTGTTTTTCCTCAGGGACAACCTTAGTTAACTCCTCATACACTCCAGTGTTCTTGCCTGGGGAATCCCAGGGACAGGGGAGCTTGGTGGGCTACCATCTATGGGGTCGCACAGAGTCGGACACGACTGATGCGACTTAGCAGCAGCAGCAGCAGCAGCAGCATACACCATAAGTACTTCATATATACTTCCTATCTCACCACACTTAATATTAAAACTGCCAAGATTTACTAAAAATTAAAACCATTATACTTCATCAAGGACACTGTCAAATGCAGCTGGTGTTTTGATTGTTTTCTTGCTTGCAAGTGTGTTGTGGCAAAGAAGACGGTGGCAGCTAAGACAGTGAAGCCACACCCCTGCTCCAGACTAAGGCCCCAGCAGGTCTGCCCGCCACTGCTCACGTGCCATCCGTGAGAATGTCAGCTCAGTGAAGAAAGAGGACTCTGAGTATTATTATTGAAAGTCTTTTTGTGGAGCCTAAGTCTCTGGGACCCTTAGGAGTTTTCAAGCCACGCTGAAACATTGAGAACTGCAGCTCTAAGCCGTCCCCACAGACTCAGTGATAACGAGAACTCTACGACATGAGTGTTAGTATTATCCCCATTTTACAAATAAGAAAACTGAGGCCCGGCGAGCTTACTTAGGATCATACAGCACCTTAGAGGAAGGAGTGGGACGCGGCCGGAGTGTGGGCTGCTAATCAGTATGATCGAGAAAGGGTGTGGTTTTAGCTGCATATTATTTCCAGCTTTTTGAGGCATGTGCTATAATTATGAGAAAAGTGGGGGAGAGGGACATACAGTGAGATAGACGGAAGAATAAAGAGAAAGATCAAAAAGAGGAAGTTATCTCTGACGAAAGATGATCGTTTATCCATGAGATGAAGTTACCTCCCTAGAAATAGTGCGAACACAAGCTCATTTAAAATTGCACTGATGTAAAATATAATTATATTATTTTTTTAGAAAAACAGGTAATATAATAATGACAAACGGAAAGGAAAATCCTGGGATGATAAACTTGGGCCAGCGTCAGAGCTCAAGGAGAAGGTTCTTAGGGCTGAGCCGGGTTCTCCGGGAGCAGAACATTCCTTTTTCTTTAAAGGCAATTTATCAGGACTTACCCAAGCCTGTAGGAGCAATCCCTTAAGACCATCCAATTTCCTTTATTTCTAATTCCATACTTAGCAGAGCAGCTTTCTGATAATTAATTTGGTTTCTCAGGTAAGTCAATACCGGGAAAGAGACTGGTTGAGTAATCGTGCCGGCTGTGTTGCCTGTTGTAAATGAATAAATTGGTGTGTGGATTTATCAATCCACTTCCCACGAGTTCAGTTTGCAAACACACTTTTCCTAGGGCTCGCTGACATTTGGCTTGTACACCTGCAATGCTACATGACCAAAGTGACTAGGGCTGTTGTAAGACTTTGTAACACTGGGCACGCTTGTAGCGGTCACCATCCCGAGTGTGTATTAGAACACACTCACTTATTCCCAGGGCTGCTATACTGCACAGTACCAGCTGTGAATGGAACTTCCTGGAATTGTGCAGTAAGTGACCTTACTTTCATTCCATCTTAAATATAATTCATCCTATCAAAAATAAAGGGAAAGAATTCTTCTAGAAATCCCTATTTAGCTCTAAGTTACTTATTTGACTTGCTTTTAGCTGTTCCCAGCGATGACTACGTATGGCAAAGGCTAATTGCCTCAGGATCCATTCTCCAATTTTTCCTTTTCATTTTCATAATAGAATCCACTCCCCACCCTCCCAGGTTTTAGAAGACGCATAGACACCTAGCTGGAGGCTTTTCTGTACCTCTCACCACGGCCACGCTTTTAAGTCTGGTCATTTGGGTATGAGCAGGCATGACATGCGTGAACTTCTAGATCCAGATCCTTAGACACAGGTGACTTGATTTATTTCACCCCCTTTCCTTCTTGCTTTGAGCTGGAACGGGTTAATCAAAGTCAGTGATGCAGACAAGGGCAATGCATCGGAGGCTGGCAGAGCAATGAGATGGGAGGAACCTGGGCCCCTGGATGACAGCATCACCATGCCCCTCTCCCTGAACCACCACCTACTCTTACACTGATGCCTGGGAGAAGGAAATGACTACACTGTCAGAATCTGTTTTGTGGTCTCTCTATTATTACGGAGGCTTGTCCTAGACCCTAACAGCAGGAATTGTAGGAAAGTGAGAGAAGCAAGTGATTGCTAAATCAAACAGCATCCTTCTGACTGACACTGTCTGGCCCTGTGCTCCTCTCTGACCTCATTTCCCCTCCCATCACACTCTCAGCTACCCTTTGGTTGCTGCCGTTCAGTCCCCCAAATCCCCGACTCCTTGCGACCCCATGGACTGCAGCATGCTAGGCTTCCCTGTTCTTCACTATCCCCCAGAGTTTGCTCAGATTCATGTCCATCAAGTTGGTGATGCCATCCAACCATCTCATCCTCTGTTGTCCCCTGCTCCTCCTGCCCTCAGTCTTTCCCAGCATCAGGGTCTTTTCCAATGAGTCAGCTCTTCACATCAGGTGGTCAAGCTATTGGAGCTTCAGCTTCAGCATCAGTCCTTCCAATGAATATTCAGGACTGACTTCCTTTAGAATGGACTGGTTTGATCTCCTTGCTGTCCAAGGGACTCTCAAGAGTCTTCTCCAACACCACAGTTCAAAAGCATCAATTCTTCTGCACTCAGCCTTCTTTATGGTCCAACTCTCACATCCACACACAATTACTCAGCTCCTCTGGGCTCCTTGCTTTTCTCCATGTGAGGCATTCTCACACCTTAGGATATTTTCGTTTGCCTTTCCTTCACGGTAAATAGCCTCCCTTCATAAAGCCTCATGGCGAATCCCTCCATCTCCTCCAGGCCTTTGCTCTCTGCAGCCTTCCCTAATCACCCATTTATAAGTCCGGTTACGCCCCCTCCCCTACCTGGGCCAGCATGTACCCTGTTGCTCCCCCACCTCCCCTCTCACTTTCTTTATGGGATTTATGAACATGAGATCCTGTATATCTTATTTGCTTATTGTCTTTCTACTTTCATCACAAGGGCATGTATTTTTGTGTTTTGTTCACTGTAATAACCCTAGCATCCAGAACCACATAGAACCTAGCATGTACTTAATAAACACTTGTTGAATTAATAAATTAAGCATTTTTAGTTATTTTTTCTTTATATGTGTAGATTTTTTGAATTATTTTTTGATCTCAAATATTCTAGTGGTCCTTCAAAAGTGTACCGGCCAGAGACACTGAGTACAATGCCCAGTGCATGGATATGTGAATCGAGGAGGTGCCTCCTCTCCCAGCTCCCAGCCTGCAGACACAAACCCTCCACTCGCTAACCCAAGGCAGCTGCTGCCATCTGAGCTCTTCTCACACACCCTTGAATCCCCTTTGCATGCAGTCTCTCTCTGTACCCTGTGCCCGGACCCCTCACCTCGAGTTTCTGTAAACTCTGCTTGTGACTGTGAATGTCTCAGGGGATCACCACAGGCCACGGGCCTCCCTGGTGGCTCCTCCCCAGATGGTGAAGGATCTGAGAATGCAGATTCAGCAATGCAGGAGACCAATGTTCCATGCCTGGGTTGGGAAGATTCCCTGCAGAAGGGAAAGGCAATCCACTCCATACTCTTGCCTGAAGAATCCCATGGACAGAGGCGCCTGGGGGGCGGGGGGTTGCTACAGTCCATGGGGTTGCAAAAAGTTGGACACGACTGAGCGACTAACACACACGCACACAGGCTATAGGGGCTTCTTTGCCCCATGAAAGAAAACCAGAAGTTCCTGGGGGTTTACGCCCCTCCCAGCTGGCTCTCAGCCAGTGACAGACGGGAGGAGGAGGATAAAAGTCCAGTTTTTTTGCCACCAGCTGGGAGCAGCTCTGAGGTGTGACTTACACACCAGAGCTCCCCACAGGATCGGGCTGAGGCTCGCCCCGTGCTTGCTTGCTTTCCCCTCTCCCCCCTCTCCCCTGTCTCCTGAGACAATCCTTCTGGGAGCGCATGCTCAATAAACCTCATGCATGTGAATCTTCATCCCAGGTTCTGCTTCTGGGCAGTCTGACCTAAGACCCCACACGACCACCTAAGTCCCTAAGACAAACACCACTGTGAGTGCGGTGGGGCCGACTGCACAATGCTCTGCCCAGTGCAAACGCCCTTCTGCAGCCATGGTCATCCCCAGGCTGATGCCTGAGAGGACGAGACATGGCAGGAGGAAGCAGGTAAAGAAAACGACCACACGACACTCAGAAGCAAGGTGGAAGGACAATGCCGAAACATTGAGAAATGAGTTCAAGCACAACTCACCTACACATGTGTTCCATGACTCTAGATGGGACCCCATGTGATAGAGTCAAGCTATCTTGCCGTCCAGCATCAAGTTTGTGTTGAGCTTTTGATTCTTTCAAAGGAAATGTACCCACTCCCACTGCATAGCCCTTGTTTCTAGCCTGCTTGTTTGGATTAAAGGCTTGCAGCATTTTAGTTTATGATATCCCTGGGGAGGAGTGAATATGTCAGTGTAATTAACTCATCTGATGAGAGAGGTCTTGTTTATTTCCCCTACAAAGTAACAGGTGGTGGAAGAGCCCTGATACATTGTGGTGAATGAAATGCATTCAGAATAAATCACACCAAACAAACAAGGAGACAAAAAATGATTTCAAAGTACATTTTTTTATTGTTTTAAATTAATTTTTGAAAGTGAAGAGCTTCATACCAAAATGTCACAAAGCTGCCAGCCACCTCCACTCTACTCTTCTAAGAAAGGGTTAACAGTACACTCAAGCTCAACCCACTAAGACTAAGAGAAACTTGAAAGTTGTTTTCAAATTATTGTCCAAAGAATCGCTTGGTTTCTGAGCACCCTCTTTGGGCATGAGAAATGGAAGTCAAATCAGTTTGTATAATCAGTGAAAACAACCATACACGATTCATTTCTCCAAATCCACAATGACACTCATTTAATAAACGAGTGAGAGCAACACCATGTGTTGGGCATTAGGTAAGTAAAAGCAAACAGCAGAGACTTTGCTCCTGGGAGCTCACATTCTAAAGAGTACGGTTGATACAGAGATATTTCAGGGATTAAAATGGTAAACAATATTCTTCCTCCTTCTGAAAACTTAATGAAATTCCAGTCACTGACTTGGTTTTGTTTCTTTGTGTTTTTGAAACTGAATGAACTGTGATACTAGAAAGCAAGTAGAAAAGATAATGTCCTTAAACCAGGAATGTGGAAGAATCCCTGAAGGTGAGAAGATCTGACTGGAGCGATGGAGATGTTAGCCTGTAGGAAACCTTGAGAAGGAGGAGATGGTGTAAGGAAGCAAGGGGGAAGTGGGGAAAGAATGAGCAAGACAAATGGAGAAGGAAAGCGGCTGTGTGGGAAGAGCTGGAAGGGGTGAAAGGGAGAGCAAGGAGAAGGGGAAAGTGGGGGGCGAGAAGACAGAGGGAGGCTGAAAAAGATGGATGCGACAACTTCTTCAACAGCTGGAGCAGCAACAGAACTCCAGCAGAACTGTCCACCATCAGGAGCAAAGGGGCCCTGAATACACTGAATAATGGCCCAGGAAAATGCTCCAAACTGCACAGCTTATTGTGCGTGGGCATTACCTTGAGATGTTTCAAAGTGCAGATTCTGACTTACCAGGTCTAGGGTGAGACCTGGAATTGTGCTTTTCTTACAACTTCCTAGGTGATGCTAATGCTCCCAAGTGATGCTGATGAGACAGGTCAGTGGACCACACTCTGAGTAGGAAGGCTTATAAAAGTGCCTCATTCATCTCCTCCTCCTCACATTTTTTTTCATCCTCAGCTGTTCTTGTTCCATCATAACAGCTGTAGTCTTAATTATTCAATGGAAAGATGATATATAAAGAAATCAAAAGATGGGTAGTATTTAGTAAGTAACTGATAATAAAAAATATAAAATTGAATTAGATTGATTTTTATTTAAAATAACAGTGGATGCAAGCTAGAAGATGGCACTTCAGGAAATATTTATATTTTCTTTGTAATATTTGTCTTTTTAACTTCTCAGTAATAAACATTCATTATGCTCTGATGAGAGAATATAATATTATAAAGAACCCTCCCAGCATGGTGATACTAGAGGAATCTTAGTTATTAACTCGAAGCACAACTTGTAAATCTGAATAGTCGGGAGGCTTTTTCCTCTTCTTTAAGGGGAGTCCCTCCAGCTGGCTTTGGATGCACTTTCCCCTCGCTTTCAGAGACATCAGTCTCTGTGTTACCTGCTTGCTCGTTTCCCTCTATCCCTCCCCTCGCATCAACAGTTCAACTTGGCCAAAGTCTCTGCCATCTCTTGTTTCCCTCTATCCATCCCCTCGCATCAACAGTTCAACTTGGCCAAAGTCTCTGCCATCTGAAAATATTTCCCCTGGTTTTATGTTTGTCTGTGTAGCCCTGTTTTTTCACCCATACTGAATATTATTACATGCAATTAAAATGTTTCTTATTTTAAAACATGAGTCTTCTTCATAAATGGATTTACATTAACTCCGTTATTTATACACATATCTCTTTTACTTACTGCAGGTGGTGTTTTTCAAACTTTGACTTCCATTAGTGGATTGGATTTACTTGTTTTCAACTTTTCTCTGGAGCAGTTTCACAGTTATGTATCTTATTTATATTTTCTGATGTTTATCTTTAAATCTTAACTCACTGTGCCTGGGCCCTGGTTGCAGAATAGGTTAGCTGCAGGGCTGGATTTCATCCAGATCCTGTATTCTGTCTTCTAAATCCTTAGTGGCAATATCCCTGTGGCCAAGAAAAGATGATCCAAAAAGGAGAATTCCTTATAAGCTAGGTGATGCTCCAGGCCTGAATCAGCTGGATTATTTTTACTGATTATTAAAGAAAAGACCATAAGCCTTCAAATCCTTGAGTCAGTTTCACTGGCAGATATCACTAGTGATAAAAACTGGGGGCAAATGCTCACTGTCACAGCATCTAATAAGGGAGACATTATATCCATGATGCTCTCAGTGCAGATAGACACCGGGCCACATTTCTCACAGGAAGTGAGTGATCACTGAGGATAACATAAGAACTAATGTTATGCCTGGCCCTGTCCTCTTCACTCTGTACACATAAGGTCATTTACTCACCAAAACAGCTCGAATAATTACTAACCCGTTTGTTTTAATAACACGGTAAAGAATCGGCCTGCAATGCAGGAGACCTGGGTTCTATCCCCTGGGTCAAGAAGATCCTCCAGAGAACGGAATGGCTATACACTCCAGTATTCTCACCTTAAAAACCCCACAGACAGAGGAGCCTAGGGGGCTACAGTCCATGGGGTCGCAGAGTCCGACATGGCTGAGTGACTAACACCTTCACTGCAATAGTGATGGCAGCAGTAGCTAAACAGATGGGCACCAGCACCTAGAGAGGCGAAGCAGACCCCTTAAACTGACAGACAGTAAGTCAACACTGATGCACAGCATCGCACGGAACCGAGATCTTAAGGGTCAATCAGGCCGGGACTCAATATTCAGATCACTCAGAGGCCGGGTGTTCAAAACTGGGCAGGTTAGCAAACCTCCCTGAGTAAGAGTCAGGGCTATTAGTCACGACAAGCCTCGCCTGGATCACACCATTCCTGGGAGCAAGCAAAGGCAGCATAAGACACACGGAAGTGCAGAGGTGCCTTCATCAACTGGAGAACTTGGATTTGATTAGAATAAAGACCTCTTTTGCTGCTCAGAAAGTGAAAAGAGATTAAAAATCAGAATGTCCAAGTTTCCCACTTCTAAAGAACTCTGTCAGTGCTAGGACCACATTTCAACGGGAAGAGCAAGTTATGCTGGCTTCGGTTTGTCGCTGGAGATTGTGCTCGGCATTGTCCCCTCTGCTTTCTGTTTTCTTACAACTGCCTGATTCACCTGCTTTCAGCACCTTCCTGGCACCAGGAAGAGACATCAGGTCCCAGTTCAGGACTGGCTGGAGTGAGGTTCCTCTAGAACCCAAGCTCACGGAACCAAGGTCCTCGGTGCCAAATGGGCATGTCATATAATCAGAATGTGGCACATTTATCATTTCATTTGAAAGGAGTGACTACTGGAATTACATTTCCCATGTAAAACAATAATACAATTTCCGGCTGATAAGCAAATAAATAAGAGAAAACAGCTTTGTAATTATTTTGACAGTGGTTGGACTCAGAAAAGCCCGTCAAATCCCATTTCATGAGAAGGAGCGCTAAGCAGAACTGAGCAAACATTTCAGCTGAGTCTCGTCCAACACATGCTGCCCCGAAGATGACTCCTGTAATGAGAGTCTGCCGTTCGCAAATGACTCATCACGTGAAAACTCTGCTGAAGATGTCGGAGACGTGGGTGATACATGTGAAAATAAAATTAATCAATATGAAGATGAACATCAGCGGTCTATCACAGCCAAGCTGCATGATGATAATGAAACGGGGGAACAGACAGGGCTCAGAAACTCAGGAAAGTGCAGGAAATGTCAGTGATAATTGTGAATTAGTAACTACTGCTAGAAATGGAGAAACAAGAGTAGGCAGAGGAAGAAATGTTGTCAGGAAGCAACCCCATCCATTGCTACCTCCCTGGTCCAAGCCACCAACCTCTCTCCCCTGAATTATAACAGTGAGCTACAAACCTGCCTCTTCCCTACAGCATATTATACTCACAGCAGCCAGAATGATCCTGTTAGAACACAGTTCACATTGAGGCACCCCCTCACCAGAGCTTTCTGCTGGCTTTCACGCCACATCCCCATGTGACCTAAGAAACTTGGTGACTGGGTCCCATGACCTGTCTCCCCATCACGTAATCCAGGCACACCAGTCAGACATACAGTTTCTGGAACGTGAGCCACGGCCCCTTCTCAGAGCAGAGCACTGACATGTGCTGTCCCATCCCCTGGACTTTGCTCCCCCCGGCCCCCCTCAGAACTTGTTCCCCACTTCCTTCTTGTCTTCCCTTAAAGGCCACTTGTCAGGGCAGCTCCCTCTGGCCAACCTGCCTGAAATTACAACCTGCCTCCCATCCATACTACCCTACTTTCTCCCCTCCGTCACTTTGTTCTTAGGTTATATGTCTCTCAGACACAAACATTTTAACCCAGTAGCTGGTTTGTTGTCTGCCTCACTGATTAGACTTCATACTCCAGGAGGTCAGGAAGTTTCATCTATTTTGTTGTAGTCAAAGTACCACGTTAGTGTTTGGGATATAGTATAGGTGCTCAATAAAAATTTGTAGGTTATGTGACTATAATTCAGAGATAAGCAAGAAAGGAATGGTGATAACTACACAATAAACGGATTTATTAAACTTATCATCTAGAAGTATTTCCAAATAATATCTCCCTCCCCTTCCAAGAGGATTTGTGAAGGTGGTGAGATAACACCAATCCCCTCCCAAGTGAACAGATAAAACAGAGGCTGTAGAACCATGAGAGCAAAGAAGTAGGATGAGAACTGTGGAGACCTGGCCACCCTCAGCCTCTTCTGCTCTGAGATAGTTATATGATGAATCCTAGCCTGAAATCACCAATCTCTTTTTCCCCTCCTTTTTTTTTATCAAGAATCAAAATGGACTGGTTTGTAATTCTACTGAATAGACATTTACTTACTGAACTGAGTTTGAAAGGACCTTAAAGCTTTAATGTGGCAGAAAGGAAAAATTGTTAAGTTACTCAGTCTTGGAAGGAGTTACTCTTCCACTCACTTGTAAAGATCAATGACAAATGGACGTCAATCTGTGTTGTGTTTGCACATGTCTTCTGTAAAATCCATTCATGGTAATCTGGCAATATGTGATGCTTTTATGTAAAACTACAGCAAAAACAAGGGTTAAAAACTAGAAAAGAGTGCATTTGTAAGATGTCCATTCTCAAAATGTATTATCTGCATCTGAGCAAGTCCTCCTCCTCTAGCTGGGGAATGATTCCCTAACAAAATAGATCCCTGTGTCAAGAGAGGTACGTGGACCAGAGAAGGTGGACCATGTGAGCTGATACATCTCAGCCAGCCATGCAGCTAAACTGGTAAGCACGCTTTTCATTATTCTTGTTCCTTCAACTCAGAGGAGACATCTTAAAAGTCTCAGGAAGCCCTCTTGATAAATCAGGACTGTGTGCACACACTAAGTTTGCAGCACCAGATCTATAGATCTTTGTTGGCAAAGTGATGTCTCTGCTTTTAAATATGCTGTCTAGGTTGGTCACACCTTTTCTTCCAAGCCTTCTAACTTCACGGCTCCAGTAACCGTACACAGTGATTTTAGAGCCACAGAAAATAAAATCTTCACTGTTTCCACTTGCTTCCCATCTATTTGCCATAAAGTGATGGGGCCAGATTCCATGGCCTTGGTTTTCTGAGGGTTGAGTTTTAAGTCAGCTTTTTCCCTCTCCTCTTTCACCCTTATTAAGAGGTTCTGTAGTTCCTCTTCGCTTTCTGCCATTAGAGTGGTATCATCTGCATATCTGAGGTTGTTGATACTTCTGGTGATCTTGATTCCAGCTTGTGATTCATCCAGCCCAGGATTTCGCATGATGTATTCTACCTATAGTCTTATCATGACGCTGAATAACTGTCTTTTTTTTTTTTTTTTTAATGTGCTGTGTAAAGTTAGTCTACTCTGAAGCCATTTTGGTAAACTATCCCAACAGTGTGAAGTTAGAATTCCTTCAGGGTGATGCCAGGTTCTATTTGAAATTTATTTAGAACCTGCTTTGGTGGAGAAGCTGTTGTCTTCAGAACCTTGGTGTAGTTGAACTGACAGTTACTATGCTGTGACCTGGAGTTCACCATTAAAAGAGTCACCCATGCAAAGTCATGGAGGTTTTTTTTTGGTTATTAATGACTGTTGACACATCCTATGCAATATATCTAAATTGAATTATGGTACCAGATAAAGTTATAGATGGGAATTAAGCTTGGGTATCATCCATTATCATATGTTGTCAATAAAAGACTTAATACCCTCAAAAAAAAAGTAATCAGGACAGTTAATTAAAAAAATAAACTATTAATTTTTTAAAGTAGAATGATAAAAAAATGATACACTATTAAAACACAAATCAAAAGACAGGTGGCAGCTATATTAATATTAGAGAAAATAGACTTCCGAAGAAGAAATATTAAATGGTATAAGAGGGACATTATATGGAACAATGGATAAATTAAGAAGACAATTTTATGTACACCTAACAAAAAGTTTCAAAACACATGAAGCAAAAGTTAACAGAATTGAACAGAAACAGACAGGATCCACAATTGTAGTTAGACGTCAACACGCTTCAGTAATTAATAGAACAAATAAAATAGGTAAGAAAACAGAAAGTCTACACAACACTATCAACCACCGTAACCCAGGTGGTGTGTGCAGTACACTCAGCCTAACAAAAAAATACATTCTCTCCAAGTGCTCATGAAACACTCACCAAGCACACCATCATTCTCGGCCATAAGACGATCCTCAACAAAGTTAAAACCAACATAGCGTGAAGTATGTTCTGCCTGTTTTCCTCTAAGAGTTTTATAGTTTCTGGTCTTACATTTAGATCTTTAATCCATTTTGAGTTTACGTTTGTGTATGGTGCTAGAAAGTGTTTAATTTCATTCTTTTACAGGAGGCTGACCAGTTTTCCCAGCACCACTTGTTAAAGAGATTGTCTTTTCTCCATTGTATATTTTTGCCTCCTTTGTCAAAGATAAGGTGTCCATAGGTGTATGGATTTATCTCTGAACCTTCTATTCTGTACCACTGATCTATATTTCTATCTTTGTGCCAGTACCATACTGTCTTGATGACTGAAGCTTTGTGGTATAGTCTGAAGTCAGGAAGGTAGATTCCTCTAGTTCCATTCTTCTTGCTCAAGATGGCTTTGGCTATTTGAGGTTTTTGTGTTTCCATACACATTGTGAAATTATTTGTTCTAGTTCTGTGAAAAATACCGTTGGTAGTTTGATAGGGATTGTGTTGACTCTATAGACTGCTTTGGGTAGTATATTCATTTTCACTATACTGATTCTTCCAATCCACGAACATGGTATATTTCTTCATCTATGTATGTTATCTTTGATTTCTTTCATCAGTGTTCATAGTTTTCTATATACAAATCTTTTGTTTCTTAGGTAAATTTATTCCTAAGTATTTTATTCTTTTCATCACAATGGTGAATGAGATTGTTTCCTTAATTTCTCTGTTTTTTTCATTGTTATTGTATAGGAATGCAAGGGATTTCTGTGTATTAATTTTGTATCCTGAAACTTTACTACATTCATTGATTAGCTCTAGTACTTTTCTGGCAGTATCTTTAGGGTTTTCTATGTAGAGGATCGTGTCATCTGCAAAGAGTGACAGTTTTACATCTTCTTTTCCAATCTGTTCAACTTATTTCTTTTTCTTCCCTACATATAAGTTAAATAAGCAGGGTGACAAATGCAGTCTTGACGTATTTCTTTTCCAATCTGGAACCAGTCCGATGTTCCATCTCCAGTTCTAACTGTTGCTTCTTGATCTCCATATAGATTTCTCAGGAGGCAGGTCAGATGGTCTGGTATTACCATCTCTTAGAATTTTCCACAGTTTGTTGTGATCTACACGATCAAATTCTTTAGCATAGTCATGAAGCAGAAGTAGATGTTTTTCTGGAATTCCCTTGCTTTTTCTCTGATCCAGTGGATGGTGGCAATTTGATCTCTGGTTCCTCTGCCTTTCCTAAATCCAGCTTTAACATCTGGAAGTTCTCAGTTCACATACTGTTGAAGCCTAGCTTGAAGGTTTTGAGCACTATCTTACCAGCCTGTGACATGAGCACAATTACATGGTAGTTTGAACATTCTTTGGCACAGCCTTTCTTTGGAATTGGAATGAAATTCCAAATTCTTTGGAATTCCAGTACTGTGGCCACTGATGAGTTTTCCAAATTTGCTGGCATATTATTCCATTCAGTTGAGTCGCTCAGTCATGTCCGACTCTTTGCGACCCCATGAACTGTAGCACACCAGGCCTCCCTGTCCATCACCAACTCCAAGAGTCCACCTAAACCCATGTCCATTGTGTCAGTGATGCCATCCAACCATCTCATCCTCTGTCATCCCCTTCTCCTCCCACCCTCAATCTTTCCCAGCATCAGGGTCTTTTCAAATGAGTCAGCTCTCTGTATCAGGTGGCCAAAGTGTTGGAGTTTCAGCTTCAAAATCAGTCCCTCCAATAACACCCAGGACAGATCTCCTTTAGGATGGACTGGTTGGATCTTCTTGCAGTCCAAGGGACTCTCAAGACTCTTCTCCAAAACCACAGTTCAACTGGAATTTCATCACCTCCACTAGCTTTGTTCATAGCGATGCTTCCTAAGGCCCACTTGACTTCACATTCCAGGATGTCCAGCTCTAGGTGAGTGTGAGTGATCACACCATCGTGATTATCTGGGTCGTGAAGATATTTTTTGTACAGTTCTTCTGTGTATTCTTGCCACCTCTTCTTAATATCTTCTGCTTCTGTTAGGTCCATACCATTTTTGTCCTTTATTGAGCCCATCTTTGCATGAAATATTCCCTTTGTATCTCTAATTTTCTTGAAGAGATCTCTAGTCTTTCCCATTCTATTGTTTTCCTCTATTTCTTTGCACTGATCACTGAGGAAGGCTTTCTTATCTCTCCTTGCTATTCTTTGGAACTCTGCATTCAAATGGGTATATCTTTCCTTTTCTCCTTTGTTTTTCATTTCTCTTCTTTTCACAGCTATTTGTAAGGCCTCCCCAGACAGCCATTTTGCTGTTTTGCATTTCTTTTTCTTGGGGCTGGCCTTGCTCCCTGTCTCCTGTACAATGTCACGAACCTCCGTCCATAGTTCATCAGGCTAGTCCCTTAAATCTATTTCTCACTTCCACTGTATAATCATAAGAGATTTGATTTAGGTCACACCTGAATGGTCTAGTGGTTTTCCCTACTTTCTTCGATTTAAGTCTGAATTTGGCAATAAGAAGTTCATGATCTGAGCCACAGTCCACTCCCAGTCTTGTTTTTGCTGACCATATAGAGGTTCTCCATCTTTGGCTGCAAAGAATATAATCAATCTGATTTCTGTGTCGACATCTGGTGATGTCCATGTGTAGAGTCTTCTCTTGTGTTGTTGGAAGAGGGTGTTTGCTATGACCAGTGCGTTCTCTTGGCAGAACTCTGTTAGCCTTTGCCCCACTTCATTCTGTATTCCAAGGCCAAATTTGCCTGTTACTTCAGGTGTTTCCTGACTTCCTACTTTTGCATTCCAAGGCGATGGCACCCCACTCCAGGACTCTTGCCTGGAAAATCCCATGGATGGAGGAGCCTGGTAGGCTGTAGTCCATGGGATCCTGAAGAGTCAGACACGACTGAGCAACTTCACTTTCACTTTTCACTTTCATGCACTGGAGAAGGAAATGGCAACCCACTCCAGTGTTCTTGCCTGGAGAATCCCAGGGACTGAGGAGCCTGGTGGGCTGCCGTCTATGGGGTTGCACAGAGTCGGACACAACTGAAGTGACTTAGCAGCAGCAGCCCCTGTAATGAAAAGGACATCTTTTTTGGCTTTTAGTTCTCACAGGTCTTGTAGGTCTTCATAGAACCGTTCAACTTCAGCTTCTTCAGCGTTACTGGTTGGGGCATAGACTTGGATTACCACGATATTGAATGGTTTGCCTTGGAAACAAACAGAGATCATTGTGTCATTTTTGAATTGCATCCAAGTACTGCATTTCGGACTCTTTTGTTGAATATGATGGCTACTCCATTTCTTCTAAGGGATTCCTGCCCGCAGTAGTGGATATAATGGTCATCTGAGTTAAATTCACCCATTCCAGTCAATCTTAGTTCACTGATTCCTAGAATGTCGATGTTCACTCTTGCCATCTCCTATTTGACCATTTCCAATTTGCCTTGATTCATGAACCTAACATTCCAGGTTCCTATGCAATATTGCTCTTTACAGCATCGAATCTTGCTTCTATCACCAGTCCCATCCACAATTGGGTGTTGTTTTTGCTTTGGCTCCATCCCTTCATTCTTTCTGGAGTTATTTCTCTACTGATCCAGTAGCATATTGGGCACCTACTGACCTGGGGAGTTTATCTTGCAATGTCCTATCTTTTTGCATTTTCATACTGTAACCACTTCGGTATTTTTGCTTCGAGAACCCCATGAACAGTATGAAAAGTCATACTGAGTGCAGCACTTTAACAGCATCATCTTCTAGGATTTTAAAATACTCAGATCATTACTAGGAGTTTTTTTTTTTTTTCAAATTTTAATTTCAGATATACACATGCTCCCCATCCTGAACCCTCCTCCCTCCCAACCTCCCCATACCATCCCCCTGGGCCTTCCCAGCGCACCAGCCCCAAGCATACTAGGAGTTTTAATATTGATATCAAAGAAAAATGCCAGGATCAAAGAAGTCTCATTAAGGATAATGTAAATTAGTCTCAAAGACCAAGAAAGCAACAGAAAGTAAGTCCAAACTTGCAGTCAGACATGGTCTAGGCTGAAGCGTGGCTGGGTATACACGAGAATGTAAAGAGAAGCGAATATTGACACTCAGACAGGAAATGTAAGCATATGGGTTGAGTATGAGGAAACAGGTAAGAAGTAGAATTCTTGCCTCTCATTTGATAAGGGGATGGAGGAGCCTGGTGGGCTATAGTCCATGGGGTCGCAAAGAGTAGGACACGACTGAGCAACTTCACTTTCACTTTCTTTCACAAAAGCATAGGCAGAACAAGGTTGCTTATCAGCAGCATGATGAGGACCTGACTCTGATCTCTGGAGAAGATGTCTGGATACTGCCTTGGTCTTACGTGTCTTTCCTGGTGTGAGAAGGTGTGCGATGTCTCCTGAACAAAAGGCTGATCGTAGCAAAAGTCAGTGATGTGGCTGGGCACTGGGCCCAGAAGATTTCTCAGGGTCCTAATAATCAGCTTCCATCATGAGTCAATTCATCATGTACACTATTACCACATTAATGTTACTAAAATGACACTTACAACATGTCACCCCTTTGTTCAGAAGCCACGAGTGACTCACTGATTCCTACTGGATGAAGTACAAGTGTTTCAACCTCGCATTTACCATCCTCTGTGATTTATATTAAAGAGCTTCCTGTACAAGAACCAAAGAACACAAAACAATGTTATCTGCTAAACTGTGTCTCCCCTCATGTGTGTGCTCAGTTATGTCCAATGGACTGGATCCCTCCAGGCTCCTCTGTGTATGGCATTTTTCAGACAAGAATACTGGAGTGGGTTGCCATTTCCTACTCCAGGGGCTCTTACCAACGGGAAGATACAGGATGGAACCCCTCTCTTGCATCTTCTGCATTGGCAGGCAGATTCTTTACCACTAGTACCACCTAGAAAGCCCATGTCTCACAAAGAAAAGATATTTTTTAAGTCCTAACTCTCAGTACTTCAGAACCTGACCTCATTTGGAAAAAGGGGTTTTGCAGATTTAACCAAGTTAATATCAGGTCACTTGACTGGGCTCTAATTTAATGTGATTGGTGTTCTTATTTAAAAGGGAGATTTGGACACATACGTAGTAGCACAGAGGGAAGACGATGTGAAGACACCAAGGAGAAAAGGACCGAGTCGTGACAGAGACAAAGGCTGACTTCACGCATCTGCTAAACCAAGGAGTACCATGGATTGCCAGTCATCATCGAAGGCCAGAAAAGGCAAGGAAGGATCGCCTCTCGAGCTATCAGAGAGGCTGTGACTCTGCCAACACCATGAGTTTGCCTTCATAGCCTCCAGGTCTGTGACAGAATTCATTTCCTTTGTTTTAAGCCACCCAGCTCATGATACACCATCCCCTGGTGTCTGAAGGGGATTGGATCCAGGATCCCATAGATACCAAAATATACAAATGCTCAATTCCCTTATATAAAGTGGCAGAGTCCAGTTGGCCTTCCATATCTAGGAGAATCTCAGCTGAATTTCGACCCACAGTTTGATGACTCTGCAAATGCAGAACCGTGGATACAGAGGCAAGACTGGTTACAGTAACCCCAGGAAGTTAAACCCCAGGGAAATGTTGAAATGGGACTTTCTGTTGTTTGTATAACTTCAGGCAGTAGTAGGGTGTGGCAGTTCGCCCAGGACTGAGGATTTTCCTTAGGAAATCTCAGTGCTAAAACTGGGAAAGTCCCAGGGAAACTAAGTCAAACTGGTCCCCTTCTAGGGCAGCCTCCTCCCTTTGTAGGCAGAATTTCAGGGAGAAAGTAGAGCTGTTTGCAGAAAGAACCAGGAAACTCCTCTTCTTGAGCCTCACAGTTAGAGCCGTCAGGGTAGGACCTGGTGGCTTCAACCATGGGCACAATGGCAAGAAAGGGCAGACGGACTCCAAAGATTAGTGTGAAGGTCCTTCAAATTAAAGCTGATAAACTAGTCCCCACCGGGGCAGAATCAGGATCAAAGCAGATTAAAGCAAACAGCATTTCTATGTTGGGGACAGGGTGAGAAGTAGAAACTGCCCATAACTGGTTCTCTTGGGGCAAATTTCACCACACTTTTCCTGGCAATGGGCAATTTTTTAAAATTTATTCTTGTTTATATGATAAACAAGTAGAAGGATACCTTGTTCTAATATGAATTTCTTTCTTATTAGGGCTTAACATTTTCAAATGTTTATTAGCCCTTTCTGTTTCTCCTTATATGAATGAGGTATTTAATTTTTTTGCATGTTTTCCCCCATAGTCTTAGTTTTTAAAAATCAGTTTGCATGAGCTCTTCAATAGTAAATATATTTGCACACTTGTGCCATACATATTTGGAGAAGGCAATGGCACCCCATTCCAGTACTCTTGCCTGGAAAATCCCATGGACAGAGGAGCCTGGTAGGCTGCGGTCCATGGGGTCGAAAAGAGTCGGACACGAATGAGCGACTTCACTTTCACTTTTTACTTTCATGCATTGGAGAAGGAAATGGCAACCCACTCCAGTGTTCTTGCCTGGAGAATCCCAGGGACGGCGGAACCTGTTAGGCTGCAGTACACGGGGTCGCTACAAGTCAGACAGGACTGAGTGACTTCACTTTCACTTTTCACTTCGTGCACTGGAGAAGGAAATGGCAACCCACTCCAGTGTTCTTGCTGGAGAATCTTCTTGGAGAATCCCAGGGACGGAGGAGCCTGGCGGGCTGCTGTCTATGGGGTCACAGAGTCAGACACGACTGAAGCGACTTAGCAGCAGCAGCAGCCATCCATATTGTGCATATATAGCCTTGTTTAGGGTATGCTTTTCAAATAGCATGCCTTGTGTTACTTTCTAAAGTATAAAAATTTTATTTAAATTGTTGATGCTTCCTATATGATTTCAATCATTTTTTTTAAATTTAGATAGTCCTTGCCCACACAGAGAAAATTTAAATTGTCTTGAATCTTTTAATAAAAAGTGTTACTATTTTATCTCTGGAAATAGGGACCCATCAGGTTAAAATACTTATCTTTCCATTTTATTATAATAAAAATTCGTGTCATGCCTCTACCTATTCTGTTAAGTTGCTCTCACTCTGCCTTCCCCTGGTGGGCACGACATAAACCAGGGCCTGCGCGAGGGTGAGTGGAGTGAGGTGCCTGAGCAGAGAGTTTAAGGAAGCCCTGCTCTCAGGCAAGCAAGGATGGGAAGATTAAATAGTACTAGTCAGCATGTTTAAAAACACGCATGTGGCACTAAAAACCTGGAGAACGGCAGAGGGGACTGCTGTTGATAATGAGGAAAGAAGGAAGAGAATAAACAAACTTTCAAAAACTATATCAGAAATAAAATTAACAGGAGGCTGCAAGACGGTGGGGTTGTGAGGATGGATTGGAAAATGATTACTTCCTTATTGTTTCTGTTGTTTAGTTCAACTCTTTGCAACCCCATGGACTGGGACTGTAGCCTGCCAGGCTCCTCTGTCCATGGAATTTTCCAGGCAAGAGTACTAGAGTGGATTGCCATTTCCTTCTCCAGGGCATCTTCCTGACCCAGAGATCAAATCCTCGTCTCCCGCATCTCCTGCATTGGTAGGCGAATTCTTTAACAATGAGCCACAAAAGCCCGTTTCTTTGTTGTTGAGTGCAATAAATACTGGAAAATCACACTAAGTATCACTTGCTTATCATTTTGTACGTATAGAACTATCTTTTTAAGGATGCATTTCACTACATGCCATAATTCACTTTCTCGGTAAGTGATATCTTTGACTAGAAGAGAGAAAAAGCATTGTGACTCGAATTACCAGAAGTTAAGATTCATAATGGGCCACAGTCCATACTTCATCCTTTCCTTATTAACTGAAGAATAATGAGGAAGCAACAAAAACTCAGGCCTCCTGTGAATTGCAATTGCTCTCTGTCCTTCTGCATCTAGTCTCCCAAACACCAACGTGGACATAAGAGAGCTAGCTGTGGGTTTCCAGTCCACTCTCCCCTCTCTACCTGTGTAAGTAACGTCCTCACTCTGGGAGTTTCTTTGAATGATTTCTGCCTTTAAAGTTAGAGTAAGGGCTCCTATTGAGAGGGTAATAGACAGGAAGGGCTCTCCAAATGAAGGAAATAGGCTGCAAGTGTCACATTTTTTTTTCTCTCTCTCAAGCAGTAGGGGAGAAGGCAATGGCACCCCACTCCAGTACTCTTGCCTGGAAAATCCCATGGACGGAGGAGCCTGGTGGGCTGTAGTCCATGGGGTCGCTAAGAGTCGGACACGACTGAGCAACTTCACTTTCACTTTTCCCTTTCATGCATTGGAGGAGGAAATGGCAACCCACTCCAGTGTTCTTGCCTGGAGAATCCCAGGGACGGGGGAGCCTGGTGGGCTGCCGTCTATGGGGTCGCACAGAGTCGGACATGACTGAAGCGACTTAGCAGCAACAGCAGCAAGCAGCAGGAGGAAAAAACTAGTGTTATATTTTTTCCCTTTCTCTATTCAAATTTAAAAAGAGGTTCCTCTTAAAATTCTGTGTTGCCATAATGACACCTGGTTCCACCTGAACTTGACTTTTCTGAAACCTTGAGCTAAGCAACGCACTTTTCTTACAGAAACGTCTGTCTTGAGCTGTGTTAATGTACTGTGTACTTACCCCAGACTCTGTCTTCAAGTTGGTTCCGCCTAAAGGCTCAGAGCTGACTTGACAAACCAGTATGTTATACATTGTTCTCCTAATCTATGTTAACGAAACTATATATTGGTTTGGAAACCTGCCTTTCTTCAAGATTCATGTCAATCGTTTTATGGCCCGAGATGACTCAGCTGGTGCCAATGTTATCTCAAGGCATGTTGTGGGTGAGGGGTCTGGTGCCACTCTATGAGTTTTGAGACATTCCCTTTCTCTGATTAACAGCCAGCTGATAGGCATATAACTTACTGCTAAAGACCATCAGGGGGCACTCTTTCTGCCGCCTTCTGATGCCTATGTCAGAAGCTTTCTCTCTCTCTTTTATACTTTAATAAAACTTTATCACACAAAAGCTCTGAGCAATCAAGCCTCATCTCTGGCCCCAGACTGAATTCCTCTTCTCCGGAGGCCAAGAATCCCGGCATCTTTCACGGCTCAGCAACAACCTTTCACTATCATCTTCCATATTCTGAAGTCCAGAATTTACCTTTTTAACGAGAAACAATTGTATAACATTTGAAGATCCCCTGGAGAAGGAAATGGCAACCCACTCCAGTATTCTTGCTTGAAAAGCCCCATGGACAGAAGAGCCTGGGGGCTACAGTTCATGGCATCACAAAAGCTTTGGACACAACTTAGCAACTGAGAAACAGCAACAACAAAAATTTGTATTATTATTTATATAATTTATCTGATTATTAGTTAACATGTATAGGGCAGTATTTATAGATTTGATGTACTGTATGTTAACAATCTGGGATTATTGCTCATATTTTTTCATTTTTCATTAAATTTCCCTGCAAATAATTCTCACATTTTCTTCTTATATACCGTCAGCACCTCAGCCTCTATCAAGAACTAAATAATTCCCGTTGATTTTTTTTTTCCTTTCCTATAAGCAGCATTTTACTGTCCTGTGACCAAGTCACTCCCTGCATGTTTTTCTAGAACATAACCTTGGCATATATTGAAATCTTGTATCTTTACAGAATACTCTGGACCATAACTGTACTAGGTACTTGGAATTTGGGCTCCCAAGATAGACAGACAGACATGATCTTTACTATCAGAAAGAGTTCCAAGCTAGGAGTTTAGAATATGTCTTAGTGAATACCTTCCTTTCCTGGATTAGCAGAGATGCCTACCAGCACCATGGCACTTCATTTAGAGACAAGAATAGTCCACAGGGTCCTAGCAAGTTTGGTGTGGTGCAGTCTTATCTCTATTGTTTCCTTGCAGGAAGGAGTGGTGTAAAACAACTCTACAATTGTAAGCAACAATTTCCAAGAAAGATGCAACTCACTGCTGATACTGTCAACACCTTGTTGATTAACTTTCTTTGGAAGAGTGTCTATAGCAACTAATCAATAACAGGGCCAAATCTTCACTTCTACTACTGACTCTTTGGCTGATTGAAGTTAAAAAAAAAACTTATGTTTATGTAATTTTTAACAACTACCAGAACAAATCCTGAGTTAGTGTTTGACAATTCAAATCCCTTTAAAGGCCTCCTAGGGACTACAAGCTGTTTATTGATCAAATCCTTGTGTTTGGCAAATGATTTTCTCTACAAAATTGGGAGAAGAAAGTCCAACAGTTTGAAAGAGTTAGTCCTTTATTTCAAGGCCAATAAAAAGTAATTTATACAGAAGAATTATATGTGAATCAACAAATAAGGCAGTGAGACATTGTCACAGGAGAAAATCTAAATATGTGTCCAATTGAAAATGGTTACACTTGCCTCCTGTCTGTTAAAGAAAAAAGTAACAAGAGACATAGTACATTAACCATAAAAAGAACGGCTTGAAAATAAAGATTTAAAATTCTTCCTAAGAAAAAAGAGTAAAGTATGAAGATTTTCAACTATTTTTTTTCTTTAAAGTGATAACATACATTAAATTGCACTTATAGACATTTACAATTTGAACAACTGGACAATTCTTCATTGAATTTTGTTCATTAATTAGTACTTTTAGGCAGAAGCAACACCAAAATAATCAATAACCTATACAGTACCAGCACCAACCAATGGGAACAGTCACTCCTCACGCAGGCAATAACCCTTTAGCTGCTTGACTACTAGAGAGTCTTAGGGTAGGGGCTTAGGTGGTGAGGATGAGGTAGGGACATTCAGAGGGGCTAAGGAAAGAACCTATACACAAACTCTCGTGGCAATGGCAATCATCCTTCTTGAATGTCAACTCTAAGTTCAAGTTCCAACCTCATTACAAAGGATGTGAGAGAACCATCCCAACTCTTTTACTGTGATATTTTGTCTTTAGTGATCCCATATCACCATGATCCTAATTACACACTAGGTTTAAAGGTGAAGGGAAGGAAACAACCCAGGTGCAGTCCCTTTAAATGTCAATGAGAAAATGCAAAGCTCTTGGCAACCTGGAGACAACGCTTAATATCATGCACTTGTCAGAACTACCGCTCATTTTTCAAATTTACATCTTTCAGGGCTGCACTTGGTTTGGATGGTACATTCAGCAGGGTTCTTCAGAGAAACAGAACCAACGGGATATAAAGAATGAGAAAGAACCAGATTTATTTTAAGAAGTTTGCTCACAAGATTGTCAGGGCTGGGAAGTCCAAAAAAAACAAAAAAATGTGTAGGGCAGGCTGGCAAGAAAATCGGATAAGAGTTGGTGTGCCGTCTATAGTCTAAACCTGCAGGGCGTGCCAGCAGCTGGAACACTCAGGCAGGGTTTCCATGTTTCAGTCTGAGACAGAACAATTTCTTTCCCTGGAAACCTCAGACTTTCCTCGTAAGGACTCTTATGAGGACTCT
The DNA here is from genome assembly GCF_032452875.1 of Bos javanicus. Classification (NCBI taxonomy): domain Eukaryota; kingdom Metazoa; phylum Chordata; class Mammalia; order Artiodactyla; family Bovidae; genus Bos; species Bos javanicus. The sequence continues at coordinate 80,198,342 of NC_083880.1, read as the reverse complement.
TGATTGAATGAGGACCACTCACACTATGGAGAGTAATCTGCTTTATTTAAAGTCATCTGATTATATTATAATCACACCCACAAATATGGATGCTAGGGATTCATAGCAATGTCTAGACTAGTATTTGACCAAAAACTGGGCACCATAGCCTAGCCGAGCTGACACATAAAATTCATATACAGTTGAGTATACTGCTGCTGCTGCTAAGTCGCTTCAGTCATGTCCGACTCTGTGCGACCCCATAGATGGCAGCCGACCAGGCTCCCCCGTCCCTGGTATTCTCCAGGCAAGAATACTGGAGTGGGTTGCCTTTTCTTCTCCAATGCATGAAGGTGAAAAGAGAAAGTGAAGTTGCTCAATTGTGTCTGACTCTTCGAGACCCCATGGACTGCAGCCCACCAGGCTCCTCCGTCCATGGGATTTTCCAGGCAAGAGTACTGGAGTGGGGTGCCACTGCCTTTTCTGACAGTTGAGTATACCGGAAGTTTAATAGTAGGATGCTGGGGATGTTACTACATAGCAAAAACTGAAGTGGGGTGCCATTGCCTTCTCTGACAGTTGAGTATACTGGAAGTTTAATAGTAGACAGGATGCTGGGGATGTTACTACATAGCAAAACCAAAAGCCCATGACTAATTCTGTATCTTTAAGCACAAATGGTACTCCAGGCTCAGTGCAAGCATGGCTCTCATGTATACCTCACAACAGCCCAATGGGACAGTTATTATTCAGCTTTGTACATGACTAAACAATGATTTAAAGAGATTATGCTACTTGCTATGCATGCATGCTAAGTCATTTCAGTCGTGTCCAACTCTTCACTACCCCCAAGGACTGTAACCCACCAGACTCCTCTGTCCATGGGATTGTCCAGGCAAGAATACTGGAAAGGGTGGCCATTCCCTCCTCCAGGGGATCTTCCTGACCCAGGGATCAAACTCTTAAGTCTCCTGCATTGGCAGGCAGATTCTTTACTGCTAGCGCCACCTGGGAAGCCCCTACTAGCTTCCTATTATTCCTGTAACAAAACAAAACCAAAAGAAACCTAGTGGCTTAAAACAACACAAATTCATTACCTTACAGTTTTGGAAGTCAGAAGTCCAAACTGGGTCCTACTGGTCTAGAATCAAGGTGTTAGCAGAGTTGCATCCCTTTGGGAGGCTCTGAGGGAGAACAGCTTTTTCACCCTTCCCACCTTCTAAAGTCGGCTTGCATTCCTTGGCTTGTGGCCTCTTTCTACACCTTCAAAGTCAACGGCATAGCATCTTCCAATCTCTCTGATTCTGATCCCCTTCTTGTGATGACACTGAGCCTGCCCAGATAATCCAGGATATTCTACCACAAGAATCTGAACTTAATCATATCTTCAAAGACCCCTTTGCCAGATAACATTAACACATTCGGTGGTTTCAGGCATCAGGACACCAGAATCTCTGAGGGATCCATTATCCTGCCTGTGAGGCACAGAGCTACTGCTGAGGAAGCCTGGATTCAAATCCAATTCTGTCTCACCCCAGAGCCTACACTCTGGACCATGGTGGCATTTCACCTCTCACAAACAGTTCACAAACTGAATTAAGTCATCAAGGTGATTATGTCATACTTTTATTTCATTAAAGGCATCAATCATACAAAGTTGCAAACAGATTTAAAAAGTACTGTGCAATAAGCTATCCAGAGGCACAGGGAAATGCTTTGAAAAGGCACAAGGAAATGTTTTGTTATAAAGAATGCTTCAACATCATGGGATTATACTTTTACAACCAGTTGAAAAAGTGACTTCTTCAGGCTTCCAACAGTATAATGAAGTTTCTCTGATCACATAGATTTAGCTATAAAGCCAAGTGTGGATGGCAATGAATTAAAGAGTGTTGGGTTTTTTTGTTTTGTTTTGCCAGAGGAAAGAAGGGAGACGAATAAGGACATGTTAATGCCAAAGTTACAACTATTGTCCTCGCACAAAGCGCTCCAAAACCTCAAGGATCAGTTTTCAAACTTGACCGGCTCTGAGAAGTCAGATGGATAAAATTCAGCTTGAAGGACTTGAAAAATAAAGCTTAGAATCTCCTGGCTTGTGGACAGAAAGAAGAGGGATTTATTTACTTGGGTGAGGACGGTTCAAAGCAGAACTCTTAAAAAGGCATGAGTAAATAGCCTGAGGAGAAAAATGGAAAATAATAAAACAAACAGCTCCATAGGAACTCACAGTCCATTCTCATCTAATGGTCTTTTCACTAATTTCTCAGTTAATCAAGTTGCCAAACATCATTTAAACTGAATGACCATGGAGACATGTTCAAAGGGCATGAGACAGAGTGCCATGAGCAAGACTGTCCAACGTGCCGCTCAGAGGCCAGGAACCCTCACTGCTGAAGAGCTCCATGCCCACCTCCATTTTCTGTGCACTGAGAGAGATTCTGCTATCGATTTACAGATGTGATGAGCTTCAAAATCCTACTTCTTATTTGGTAAGGAAGATTAAACAATAGAGACGAGAGAATTTTCATCTGCCTTCTGGGAAGACTTCCTGAGAAATACTAATTGCTGAATAATAGACAGCAGTGGTTCTCAACTGGGGCTATTTGCACCTCAGTGGACATGTGACAATGTCTGGAGACTCTTTCGGTTGTCATCACTCAGAAGGAGGGGGCGGGAATGGAGGGTGATGCTGGCTTCTGGCAGGTGGAGGCCAGGGATCCTTCTAAATATCCTATAATACACAGGACAACTCCAGGTCGCAGAATTATCCAGCTCAGATGGTCAATCTTGACAAAGCTGAGAAACCCTGATATATATAGTGTAGCAGATAAGGATGAGGGTCTAGAACCAGACAGTTTGTGTTCACATTTTGGATTTTCCTCAGTCTGAATGAAAACCTTGAAATTTGTTCCCTCATCTCTAAAATATATAATAAAAGCACCCACCTGTAGAGGTCCTGCGGGGACCAAATAAACTAATCTAAATAAGTGCTTAGTGTACAGTGTGGTACAAATGACACACATTAAGTGTATCACTACTTACGTGTAACAATACATGTATTGTTAAGAAGCATCACTATGAACAAAGCTAGTGGAGGTTATGGAATTCCAGTTGAGCTACTTCAAATCCTAAAAGATGACGCTGTGAAAGTGCTGCACTGAATATGCCAGCAAATTTGGAAAACTCAGCAGTGGCCACAGGACTGGAAAAGGTCAGTCTTTATTCCAATCCCAAAGAAAGGCAGTGCCAAAGAATGCTCAAACTACCACACAACTGAACTCATCTCACAGGCTATCAAAGTAATGCTCAAAATTCTCCAAAACAGGCTTCAACAGTATGTGAACCGTGAACTTCCAGATGTTCAAGCTGGATTTAGAAAAGGCAGAGGAATCAGGGATCAAATTGCCAACATCCGCTGGATCATCAAAAAAGCAAGAGAGTTGCAGAAAAACATCTATTTCTGCTTTACTGACTATGCCAAAGTCTTTGACTGCGTGGATCAAAACAAACCGTGGAAAATTCTTCAACAGATGGGAATACCAGACCATGTGTCCTGCCTCCTGAGAAATCTGTATGCAGGTCAAGAAGCAACAGTTAGAACTGGACATGGAACAATGGACGGATTCCAAATTGGGAAAGGAGTACATCAAGGCTGTATATTGTCAGCCCGTTTATTTAACTTCTATGCAGAGTACATCATGAGAAATGATGGGCTGGATGAAGCACAAGCTGGAATCAAGATTGCCGGGAGAAATATTAATAACCTCAGATATGCAGATGACACTACTCTTATGGCAGAAAGCAAAGAAGAACTAAAGAGCCTCTTGATGAAAGTGAAAGAGGAGAGTGAAGAAGTTGGCTTAAAACTCAACATTCAGAAAACTAAGATCATGGCATCCGGTCCCATCACTTCATGGCAAATAGATGGAGAAACAATGGAAACAGTGAGAGACTTTATTTTCTTGAGCTCCAAAATCACTGCAGATGGTGACTGCAGCCATGAAATTAAAAGATGCTTGCTCCTTGGAAGAAAAGCTATGACCAACCTAGACAGCATATTAAAAACCAGAGACATTACTTTGTCAACAAAGGTATGTCTAGTCAAAACCATGGTTTTTCCAGTAGTCACGTATGGATGTGAGAGTTGGACTATAAAGAAAGCTGAGGGCCAAAGAATTGATGCTTTTGAACTGTGGTGTTGGAGAAGACTCTTGAGAGTCCCTTGGACTGCAAGGAGATCCAACTAGTCCATCCTAAAGGAAATCAGTCCTGAATATTCATTGGAAGGACTGATGCTGAAGCTGGAAGTGCAATACTTTGGCCACGTGACGTGAAGAGCTGATTCATTGGAAAAGACCCTGATGCTGAGAAAGATTGAAGGTGGGAGGAGAAGGGGATGACAGAAGATGAGATGGTTGGATGACATCACTGACTTGATGGACATGAGTTTCAGTAAACGCAGGGAGCTGGTGATGGACAGGGAGGCCTGGGGTGCTGCAGTCCATGGGGTCACAAAGAGTCGGATACAACTGAACTAAATTGTTAAGTGTTGCTGTTGTTTAGTCACTATGTCATGTTCAACTCTTTTGTGACCCCATGGACTATAGCCTGCCAGGCTCCTCTGTCCATGGGATTTTCCAGGCAAGAATACTAGAGTGGGTTGCCGTTCCCTTATCCAGGGATCTTCTCAACCCAGAGACTGAATCTGTGTTTTCTGCATTGACAAGTGGATTCTTTACCACTGAGTCACCAGGAAAGCCCCATATTATTAAGTACCATATATCATAATAATAATCTCACTGGCTCAAAATTACTTGTTACTTGCCTGTCTCAATTCCCTCAGTAAACTGTGAGCATCCTAAGGACAGGACTTGATCTTAATCATCTGTGCCACCTCAGCACCAAACACAGGGCTGAAACAGACTTAAAACAAGTTGGAAGGCAAGAACTCAACCCAGTGATAGCACTCCCAGCCACCATCATCCTCTGATGGGGTGCCAACCCCATCTGCTCAGCCCCTGCCGCTCAGGACACACTAGACTGATGTCTTCTCTGAGGACTTTCTCTGCTTTCCAAGTCGACCCTGTATGCAGCACGGCAGACCAGAGATGCCGGAGAATCAGTGCCCCTTGAGGCAGCCTTCAAACAACAAGTGACAGAAACTGGCATACAAACACCTCAGCTGCCTCACTCCTGGCGTGGATAACTCAGAAGTGTGTGTTCTCCTGCCTCTGGTGGGTCCCCAGCAGGAGTACGTTCCAGTCGTGTGGAGTGGTAACTCCTTTGATAACACACTTTCCCACCCTTGGCTCACCTTCTTACTCCCCCTATCAAGGTTTCTTGGCTTCACTGCTGCATAAACTACCAAACTCCAATCCTCATCTCAGACGTGGCTCCTGGGGGAACTGCAGCGAATGCGTGTTGTTGTTTTCAGTCTCAGTCAGGTCCGACTCTTGGCGGCCCCGTGGACTGCAGCACGCCGGGCTTCCCTGACCACCATCTCCTGGAGTTTGTTCAAATTCAATGTCCATTGAGACAGTGATGCCACCCAACCATCTCATCCTCTGTCACCCCCTTCTCCTCCTGCCCTCAATCTTTCCCAGCATGAGAATTTTTTCCAATGAGTCAGCTCTTCACATCAGGTGACCAAAGTATTGGAGATTCAGCTTCAGCAGCAGTCCTTCCAATAAATAAAGTAGGGTGGATCAAGTCACCAAGGGAAGGTGATGTCCTGACTTAAATATTTTTACATATCAAAGGGCTCTGGCTTTACTCCTGCTCATTTTTTGTCTTTAGAGGCACGTCCCCACCTACAAGATAGCAGGGACTGATGGGAAAAGTGAAAAAGGATAATCCCTTCTCCAAGTGATGAAATAAATAATTCGCCTCCAGGTCTGAGGCTGGTATTAAGTGAAACTTGAGGTAATCTTCTGAGCAGAGCTTGGGCGCACCCATGACTTCTAAATAGAGCTGCTCTGTTTCTAGGGAAATATTGAATACATACTTTTAAAATTAAGCTTGAGGCTAAAAGCTTCGAACAATAAATCTCCCTGAGGCACACTCCTCCAGGGACAAATATCAGGGGAAATTTTCAAAGAGAGTACTTGGTTTATCGCTCGGTGTCTCTTTTCCAGGAAGGAAGGAGGTCCCTTTATTTCCGCTAAGAAATGGAGTCCACCAGGACCATTTTAAAGGTTCCAGAGCCCGTCAGCCATCCCCACCCCACATTAGAAGCCTCAGATCCTTCCCCTTTGAAAACAACACTATCTACTCCAACTCCTAAACACTACTAGTAAACACCGCTGTTCCTTATACACTTTTCCTCATGACCTGAAGAAAAAAAGGGTCAAATAAAAAACACAAAACCCATCTTAATTAAAATACAACCTCAAATCTGTTCTCTTATCCTTCATAGAAAACTGTGTAATAATGGTAATAAGAACTAGACATTTAAATCTGTTACCTCACTGAGCAACTCCATAAGTAACATTTTGCCGATTTTACAGATGAGACGTTTGAGAAGTGAAACTGAAAAAATTGGGTCAGGTCACATAGAGAGTAGAGCTAGGATTTTTAACCTAGGAGGATCTGACTATAGAATTCTACATTCAGGGATTATCTTATATGAAGTTTAAGTACAATTCAACTGATATACATCATAGAAGTAACATTGATAATAATTCCACATGATACCAGGCATGGAGGCAGAGAACATTTAAAAACTGACAGTTATCAGACGGAAAAGTCCAATGAATAGGGAAGACTTGTTACAGATTGCCAGTGAAGCTCCCATCTAGGATTCTGCATGTTATTTCATATACGTCAAACACGCAAGCACCTACAACAGGACCTTGGAAGAATCTAAGCTGCAGGGAGATAAAGTTCAGCCAGGACACGTAGGATGAACAGGAAAAGGAAACCTTCAGTACAGAAAAGGGCCTGCAGCCCACCGCAGCGAGGCCAGCACAGGGCCGCCAGGGCCCACAGCCTCCACCAGTGGGAGCAGCCAACTCTCCTGCCCTTTCCCATTTTCCTCTCAGTTTGAGCCTGGTGTCAGACTGCCCTGGTCCAACTCTGAGCGCCAGCATTTGCTAGCCATAGGGACTAAAGAAATCTCCTCATCTTTTGCAGCCCTCTTCAGTTTGCTCATTAAAATGTGGCCAGAGATAATACCTTTTTAAAATTGCTGCTGTGAAGACTGAATGAGAAATTCACATAAAAGGCATGACTCGGTGGCCAGCACATAATAGGCACTCAAAAAACATTCAGGAGTATCCTCCTGCCCTCATCTGAATCCTGAGCACGCCAAGAAGTGCACAGCCACCTCTGGCCTCAAGCTCTACCCAGCTGTCCTGGTGCCTGGCCTCCCCTGAAGCTCAGAGCAAAAGAGAGAAACTCTTGTCTGGGGACTGGTGGCTGCACTGAGTTCCAAGGAAGGACTAACATGTTAGTGATACAACCATTTATAGGACTCCACAGTCTGAGAGTCCCCTCTTTCATTCCCAGCCTCCCTGGGATGGGGATTCATAACGAAGGACCTAGAGGATAATCCAGCAACGGGGCAAAGTGTTCTCACCGTGCTTTGGGAGAACCCAGAGCAGAAAGACAGCGCTAGCAAGGAGGCGGCGTGATCAGATCTGCACTTGGGAGCCTGATGAGTGGCCCAGAATCTGGGCCTTTTCTCCAGAGGTTCTGATCAGAAATACTTTATAGAAATTACCCTTAGTCCTCATCATAACTCAATCAAATGCTGTCAGTATGCCGGGTATAATTTCAATTGATCTCAAGTTTCAAGTAGCCTACCAACATGCCCTAGCCAGGAAGAGGTGGATTGGGGATATGAATCAAGGCATCCTGATGCAGAAGCCTCCAGTTTTTCTACCTCCTCCTCTCTCTTGGGTGATCAGGGTTTCTGTGGGTACACCTGAAAACTGTTCTGTAGACAGAGAAGTGCCGCTCCAATCTTCCTGCGGGGAAGGCTCACTGCCCAGCTGTCCCTCCGTGAATTCAGGAGCTGCTCCAGCTGTGAATGCCAACCACCAGGAGTTCACACCCTCTGAGCAGCTGGTGGAGTGACACAGTGAGCTGGGAGCCAAAGGTCTGACCACTTCTGCCCGCAGGACACTGTGACAGCCGACGTCAGCCCCAGAGCTCGCCCTACGGGGCCGGACTTCAGTGCAACCTCTGCCTCCACCCAGCCGTGGTTCCTTCCTGTCTTTCTACAGGCATTGACTCCAGTAAACGTCTTAAACCTCCAATTCTGTTTTAGGATCTGCTTCCAAAGAGCTCAACTTGCATGGCAGAGGAAGGCCTTTTAAGCTATAGAAAGGTGCTCAAGTATTGGGAAAAAATGGGGTTTTCAAGTCAAAAGATTTCAGTGGGACTCCTAGCTCATCCACTTTCTGTATCAGGCAAGCCAAGAAGCCTCACTGAGCTTATATGAAAATAAAAACTGATATTACTTCACAGGCTCAATCAAGAGAATGTGAATGAAAACCACAGCACATCTGATTATGGTCATCTCTGTTACCCTCACTCCCTGATGGATGAGTGGGGGAAAAAAAGTTATTTTGTGGCATGGAAAAATATTCCCCCCTTCCCCAGTGACTCAACTGGCCTCTCTAAGAAGAGTAAATGTCACTCTTTTCCAAAATTCTCCAAAATCAGCATCTCCACCCCAGGCAGGAAACTAAGGAACATTGTTATTCTTGTAGAGCAGAGCTGTAGCATATAATTAAATCATTAGGAGGCAAATTAACTCCTCTAGCAATCCTCTTCAAAGTATGTGTGGGCAAACCCATTAGCATCGTGCCAGTAAATCCTGAAATGTCTTTGCAGACAGCCTGGGGAGCTGCCAGGGTGGAGTGGGGTGTGTCCTTCACAGGTGGTTTGACCTCCTATGGAGATATGTGGGAGGGCAGGGTGTGGAGCGGATGGGATGTGACTGGCATGCTGGGACTTTTTCATAAAGACTCTGAAAATACAGCTGCCAACCTTCCCCTTTAGAAAGACAATAAATCTATTCTTTTCCCAGGAAAACCATTCAAGAGCTTTTGGTTTCCCATTCACTCTGTCTTCAGCAAACTCTCCTGAACTCTGCTGAATTCACTCGGTTTGGATTTTTTGTTGTTGTTGTTTTATTTGGATTTTTTTAAGAGGAAGTAACTGGGAGCCTGACTCTATAAGAAGAAAAGGTGTCTTCCAATAGTATCCTTTGCAGCTCTTTATTCAGCGGGGATTTCAGAATAATGAATATGAAGTTGGCTTTGATTCTGTAACCAAATACATATTTATGTTATTGACTCAAATTCAAGCTGGCCAATCGGGTTGGCTGTCTCTGGCCTTCAATCCATCTAGGCTTGAGCATTTCAGTCAATACGTTGATCATTTACATGATGACCCTGCTTAAACCATTTAATAAAATGTAAACAACATGAAAGTGTATTGGAAGTCAACATAACTCATTATTGCTGCTTATACCCTCATCAGAACCCTGAGGAGGGTGCCTGACCCGATCGGAGGTTTCCTCCAGAGTCACACAATAATTTTAGCTGTGAAAGGAAATTTTATGGCATGTAAGATTAGCCCACACTCATGCAAGGTCAAAAATAATAGAATCAATAGGCAAACTCAATACTGTTAACATTTTGAGAAAATGACTCCCAGAAAACAATGTCAACAACAGATTGAAATGAGTCTCCAAAGTCGTGTCATTGATTTCCTTTCACATTGGTGGCAACCTAACTCTTTCTTTTATGCAATATGGGATTTTTTTAGTCTTTTTCAGCTCTGCTTTAAACATGCAATATTTCTGTTGCATCTTTCTTCTGACTGATGTCAAACATTATATGTGTCAGAAAACTTTATGTGGTTGTTCATATCAAAGAGAACAGAATACAGAGACTTATTCCATCATGTAATGCCTTTATTCATTCTTCTGGGCTCAAGTGATAAATTCAGGAGTTATTTTAATTACAGCAACACATCCAGGGGCAAATGTAAACAGTGCCATTAATAAACTACCAACTAACTGAAAACTTTACATGAAGATACAGGCCTCGGAAATGGCTTTACATTAGATATATTGCATGCGCTGTCGCGGTCCTCGATGTTGGTAACGAAGATCGTAGTCTGACAGATGCTCTTCAGGAAGAAGCCAGGCGTCCGCAGTGGAACAGTGCCCGGGACTTTTCTGCTCCAATCTTATCATTTCAGTCAATGGCTCCATCTACTCCTCCACCAGAGTGACTCATTCAAGCTGAAACCTTGAGAATTATCGTTAATTTCTCACTTTTCCTCTTTTCCCACAGCCAATCCATCAGCCGTTCTGGGGGGTTTACCTCCAAATTAAATCTTGAATCCACCAACTTCACTCCATGTCTTATTATTCATTGTAACAGCCTCTTTCTTATTCTCTGAGCTTCCATTTCTACCCAGTGGGCCTTAATGATCACTCTAAGACATAAACCTTTTTTAAATTATTTTATTTATTTTTAATTGGGGGATAATTGCTCTACAATGCTGTGTTAGATTCTGCCATGAACCAGTCATAGGTATACACACGCTCCCTCCCCGTTGAGCCTCCCTCCCCGCTCCCACCCCTTGCCTCCCCTCCGGGTGGTCACAGAGCGCCGGGTGTGAGCTCCCACGTCCGGCAGCGATCTCCGCCGTTTACCCACTTCGCCAACGCTGACGTGTGTTCAGTGTTACTCTTTCAGTCTGTCTCTGCCTCTCCTTCCCCCACCATGTCCACAAGTCTGGTCTCTGGGTCTGTGTCCCCACTGCTCCCCTGAAAAGAGCTCCATCAGCACCGTCTTTGCAGACTCCATATATGTGCATTAACTGCACTCTGCATTTTAAGCTTCTTCAAGTGCCCGTCATGCTTCCTATAAACCCAGCATTCCTCGCTGCGGCCGCCGGGCCCTCCACAGCCTGACCCTGCTGCCGCTCCCTCCTTACCCTCCGTCGCTCCACCACTGACTTTTTTCTTTTTAGTACATACTTAGTTATTGTTGGGTGCATCAGGTCTTACTTGTGGCACGCTGGATCTCCACCGCAGCATTCCGCAACTTTCCCTGTGGTGTGTGGGCTCCAGAGTGCGTGGCTCTGGAGTTTGCAGCACACAGGCTTCTAGTCGAGGTGCTCAGGCTCAGCAGTCGTGACATGCAGGCTTAGCTGCCCCACGGCATGTGGGATCTTAGTTCCCTGGCCAAGGATGGAACCCACGTACCCTGCGCTAGGAGGCAGATTCTCACCCACTGAGCCATCAGAAAAGTCCCTCCACCACTAATTTTCCAAGCTCCAGCCTCATCACCTCCTGTCGTGACTGTAACCATTTGTTCTGCTGTTGTTCAGTCACTAAGCCATGTCTGACTCTCTTGTGACTCCATGGACTGTAGCCCGCCAGGCCCCTCTGTCCATGGGATTTCCCAGGCAGGAATACTGGTGTGGGCTGCCCTTTCTTCCTCCAGGGGCTCTCAGCCACGTCAAGCTTGCTAACATTTCAAGGCCTTTGCCTGCACTGCTTCTTCTTCCAGCACAGTTTTCTCCCAACTACCCCCTCACTGCTTTCTTGTCTTTATCCAAGGCTCAGCTTTAGAGGACATCTCTCTGAGCATATTATGAAAGGATGCTTTCCACCTCACCCTCACACCCCCTAATTGCTTCCATCACCTTCATTGTTTCTATAAAGAAGTTGGCATTTGTAACTATGACTCTGGTGAGTTAAAAATGGGGGAAGGGGAGTCAAGAGTATATAAACCATTTTTGCCACCAAGTGTCATTACTACTGACAGCATTTATCAATTGAAGGCATCACTACTTTTACTAAATTATTTTTTAGGGTATTTTCCAAACTTTCAGAGTTCCTCTTCAGTCTCAGTTCTTGCCCACTTCCCCAGATACTCTGGGTACCACGGAAAGACTCATAGTTCTGGGGAGGCATGTCTGGCCCACAATCTCCCCTTCACACGGGTTCCTTCTGTTCATGGTCTTCGGGTATCTTCCTCCATCCTTACTGCAATGACTGTCATGATCAGTGGCATTCTGGGCTGATATCTACCAAGATGGAATTGAACCCACCTACATTTTGGGCTCTGTGTTGGCACTTGGTATTAATGATCATGGATCTCACCATTACCTTTCAGCATGCCATGAAGTCCCAGTCATCTAGACTTTCATTCCCTGAAACCAGTCTTCTTCCAGGTGAATGGAACACAAGCATTTCCACGTGCTCCTTGGTATAGGGACTGCTTGCTTCCTTGCTGTTGTTCTTGGGGAAGGCAAGCCTGAGAGGTTGCCCAGCTGGGCATCCTCATGCCCAATGCAGAACTTTCCAGGTGGGTTGAAGTTTCCAAAAACTTCAAACTCAAGAATTGTGTTCTAGACCCAAAGTCCTAAGTGACCTCAAACCTAGAGCTAGGATACTTCTGGCCTTCCTGCTGGCCTCTATCCTGGCCACATCTCTGGGCTCCTCCTTCTGTTTTATGGGGGCTTTTCCAGTCTTGCGAGATCAGAAATTTCTCTGAATTCATCACCTCACCTTTCCCACTCTAAGTTTTACTTTGTGATCTGCCTGCAAGCCTTGGTTCCTGAGGTGTACAAGCTCAGATTGGGAAACAGCCAGAATAACAGTGCTTTCCTATAAAGCCTGGCTTTTAAGACTAAGTTCATACTAAATATCTATTTTGAAATTCAAAGCTAAGCATTGCAATTAAGATAATTATTCAATAAGTGCTGCTTGAGGATTTTAAGGTTTGTTTGTTTGGTTTTTTTTTTTTTTTTTTTTTCATTTTGAAGCCATCTCAAAAGTGCAGTAAAGTTACAAGTAAGGAAAAAAGAACCATTTTTCCATGAACTTGACCTGAGGCCCCAAACACTTTAGTGTCTATTTTCTACAAACATAAATTTCTCTTACTTAACCACAATCAACCATCAAAATCTGGAAACCAGCATTATATAGCCTACCAATGAACATTCAGAAATATCCCACTCATATTTCTTTAAGTGTCCTAAGAATGGCTTTTGTAGTAAAAAGACCAAGTTCAGAATCGCCCCCTGCACTTGTGTCTCAAGTCTCTGTCCTCTTGGTTCTGGAAAGCTGCTGGGCGGTAATTCTGTAGATCTCCCCTGGCACTCCCGCTACTTGCCACCCTCCTTGTCTGTGAGATGTTAGAGCATCACCTGCAGCCGTGCGTAAGCAGACAGACACTAAGACCTCCAGGGTCAGGGTCTGTCTCCACCACTCCTGAGGGTGTGGATGTGGGCGATTTATGCAAACACCTTGTACTTCAGTTTCTGTGCCAGTACGGTGAAACTAACAGGTGGCTCAGTTGGTAAAGAATCCGCCTGCAGTGCAGGAGGACCAGTTTCCATCCCTGGATCAGGAAGATCCCCTGGAGAAGGAAACAGCAACCCACCCCAGTACTCTTGACTGGGAAATCCCATGCACAGAGGAGTCTGGCAGGCTACAGTTCATGGGGTCACAAAGAGTCGGACACGACTTACAAACTAAACCATCACCACCAGGTTATTTCCTGGGGCTGTCGTAAGGATACGCTCCTTCCTGCGTACTCCGAGCCTGAGCTGCCGGGGAATGTAGGACTCCCGGCTGCAGCCCCGACCAGTGACTGACAGGGATGGGCGGTATCAGTGCCCCAGCCCCCTTGCTCCCAGCTGAGGCCGTCCGAGGTGTGGTCTGTGCTCCAGGGCCCCCGTGGGCTGCCGCCTTCCCCAGGACTCTGAGTTTGCACGCTTGCTGCCTCCCTTCCTCCCTGGCCCCATTCCCCACTCCCATCCTGCTCTTTCCTGGGAATGCTCCTGAACAAATTATTTCACACACATCCTCGTCTTAGGGTTTGCTGCCAGGGAACACAGCTTAAGACAGTTTCCATGTTTTAAGAGAGCAGTTTGCTTGCCGTGTCAAGAACAGAGCACACAGGCCAGCTTGGGAGCTGTCAGACGCGTCTGAACGGGAACCACGAGGGTAGAGAAGTGGACACACAGATTATATTCGAAGATGTAGTCTATTGGACTGGGCTCTAAACAAGATGCAGGGAATAAGGGAGCGACAAATCAAGGGCAAATCAGATGTATGCAAATTGTTTCACATGAGCAGAATGGCACTTTGCTAAGGAGAGCTGATATTCTTAGAATCTCAGTTAATAATATGAAACCTCGTCGGTAACAAGGACTGCAGACACACAATAGAATTTAATTGCTGCTACACAGTCTCACACTGGAAAATCACAGTGCCTCGAATTTAATAGGTTTTATTTTTCAGAGTGAAGAGTTTGCTTTTACAATCTTCCACTGCCAGTGATGCTTTCGGATTAGAACCCATTAGAATCACTTTTTTATCCAGAAACAAAGCCCTTAGCTATTTACACAGATCAGTCAAGTTAGTCCAACTGAAACAAAAAAACCCTTGCAGTCCTCTTCTTCCTTTATAGTCTAATCTCTTGGATGACCTCAGAAGGGATTTCAATTTCTTTTCATTTTGGCAAGACATTGATAATATAGGGAGAAAAAACTTTGGTGTGGGTATTGGAAGACCTGAGTTCCAGTCCACCAATCCCAGAACTTGAGTGGGTCACCTAAAATCTGATCCCAGTCTGCTCAACTGACTTCATTGCATTCTGCAAGTATTTATTGAATTTATCAGGCTCAGTTATAGATTAAGAATACAGTGGTGAAAACCATCATTACAGTCCCTGACCTCACAGAGTTTACAGGAGGATAAAATTCCCCCTCTTCATCCACAGACAAAATAGACATTTATAATATAAATGTTTTGTAAACTTAGTGGGGTGGACAAATGCAACTATTACTATTAGTATCTGTGCTATTTTTCTACCTGTAATTTCTTAAATGTTTCTGCCAACTTTCAAATATTATCAATTGCAATTCACTTGCTTTTCTGATGCATCCTGAAGAAATGGTCATGGATGGTTGCGGCATAATCCTCCATCTGGAACTCCTTAGGTCCAATATATTTTGAAATTTAGGTATCACTTGAATCTTAGATAATTCAGAGCAGATATATTAAGTAACACTCCCTAAAGGGACTGGGGACAGATCCCTGTTATCAAACAATATTTCTGCAGTGAGCCATATGAATGCTCCCATTCAGCAAGATAAATAAAGTATAGATATTCATGTCAGTTTAATTCAATATTGGTTATCAGATTAATGATTTATAAATTTTTTTAAAACCAAGTTTGGTTCTCAGGTGTGTGTTTGGGGTTTTTTGAGGGGGTGGGGGATTGTTTGATTTTTGAGGGTTTTTGTTTGTTTGTTTGTTTGTTTTTGTAATTGGATTTAAGGAATTGTAGACCTAGAGGGCATATTGTTGCAAATAAGTAGGACATGGGTTGGGGCTTAAAAACCAAATTTATCAAAGATATTCATTACAATTGCATTTGCTATAATGGTATTTGACCTATAGATGACCCAGCCTTATAAATAAACTTAAAGCACCTCCAGGTCCATTAATATTTCATTGATCCATAAAATACTCCCAAGTACTTATATTTATCAGCCTTGTAGAAAGCTGTATCTGATGTAGAAACCACAAAAAAATAAATAAGTAAAGGCAGCCTAGCTGCGTTGTCCAGGACCATAATTCATATGAACATTAGCAGTCAGCCATAATATCATCTTTAAGGCCCCAGGAGGGAGGGACCACTGAAAACTGGCATGACAGAATTGGACCACACCACATGGTGGACCAGCTTGTCATGTGCTTGAAATGGCACCATCCAGAGAGATGGCTTTGAAATTCACATTGGAGCCAATGACTTCCTAAAATAAAGACCAACTTCCTTTATCTTGGTCAGGCTCTAAAGGACCTTATCTTTCTCCATTTTTATTGATGGCCTGTCACAATGGCCTTCTAATACACAAAGCTCCCACCCACCTTTGCCTAACTATTTCTCCTGCCTAAAACACCTGAACAGGCCCTACTCTACACAAATGGCTCCTCTTCATCATCCTGTTGCAGCTCAAAAGCACAAAGAGATCCCCATCACTATCTGATCACCCCACTGATTATCGTGGCCCACCTGGATAACCTCTCTAACTTAATCCGTCTGTAATATCCCCTTTGCCACAGAAGGAAACACATCACAGAGTTGGGAAATTAGGACATGCCGTCTTTGGAGGCTGATCGTTCTCCACACATACGTCCTCCAAGGTGTCAACCAGAGCTTTACGCGTCAAGTTGACATTTCAGGAGGTAGAATGTCCTACTTCTTCCACTGATGGGGAAAGAAGGATGTGCCTGAAGGGCACACATGATGACCAATCAAGAGAAAGTAGCAGGTGCCGAGGGAGGGTCATAAAACCACGAGAAAACAATCACAGGTCAATTTGAGAAACTTTTTGGCCACCTCATGCGAAGAGTTGACTCATTGGAAAAGACTCTGATGCTGGGAGGGATTGGGGGCAGGAGGAGAAGGGGACGACAGAGGATGAGATGGCTGGATGGCATCACTGACTCGATGGACGTGAGTCTGAGTGAACTCCGGGAGTTGGTGATGGACAGGGAGGCCTGGCGTGCTGCGATTCATGGGGTCACAAAGAGTCGGACACGACTGAGCGACTGAACTGAACTGAACTGACTGATCATTTACCATGTATCACTTACCATGTGTGCTCTCTCTGGTGATTTTGTGCGTCTCATAGCCTCTAACAAGTCTATGTTTTACATCCTAAGGACTCGACTTTACATCTGAAGGACTTGATTTCTGTCAGTCTCTAAACTCTGATTTCTACTTTGCTTAGCTGCATTTTCAGGCATGCTTTCTGTATGCGGAAACCCCCAGAAATTACAGAATTACATTACCTAGAAATCCTACAGGGGGCAAGTACAGCAGATAAGAACATGTCTTCCTCTGGTTCTGCGATTCTAAGATAGAATATTATTGAAACACTGTGGGTCAGAGGGCCAGCCAAGCCGATGTTGTGCTAATCGGCTCAGCGTGGTCACGCGCCCACCCCTTGAGTTGGGAGCAGGAATGAGATCAGCTTCCAGCACTCATGGGCTGAGAATGGAGAAGAATGATACCATGGAAAATCGGAAGGACGGACAGTTGGTGCAATGGAACAGTCAGCAACTATTTACTGCAGATAATTGTGTTTCCCCTTTTCTGGGAGATGCTAGGCAGATTGATGTAAAACATGACATCATTCTTGTTAAGAGTCTCTGAGAAGCACAAAATTCCCAGACAGAGCACACACAGTAAATGATCAATAAAGTTTCTCAAATAGAACCGGGTTTTTTTCCTGATATTTTTATGACCCTCTGTAGGCACCTCTTCCCTTGTTTTGATCTAAGCATCGTCATTTATGCTCTCCAACTACATCCCTCTTTTCTTATCGGTGAAAGTTGTAAGACATTCTAAATATAAACTATTTTCTCTTCTCCTTGGGTTGAAATATGACCCTACCATTGATGGGCCTAGAAGTATGAGGTTGAGCACCAAGGCCGTTACTGTTGTGACACCAACGTCTATTGCCCACCTTCCTCTTAGGGCCCCTACCGACATCTTCAGAAGATGTGTGATTTACCAGCAAGAAGATTATGCTCCAAAAAATCCCAGCCACTCATGTTCTGCCATTCTAATGTCACTCGATGAACAGACGTTGCTCAAAGAATATGTCAAGAGCCTCTAGGTTCACCAGCTTTCACCCACAGACATAAAAGAGTTTGTGACTGTAATCAAAGTTTGTCATCTACCCAGAACTTAAATGAATTTCAATAAAAGGAAATTTAAGCTTCTGAAAGTTACCTAGCCCTAGAGCCACAAGGGTGAATTCTGGGTCCAAAAAGAAAAGAAAAATCAATCATGACAATTATTTTACTAAATTATTTTAAACTGCAGCATATGGAGAAGGCTCAGGTAAATGTTGGCTGTCACGCCGACAAGCAGTGCCGTCCCCGCCACTGACCTTTTTCTTGTTAAAATGCATGTCAATATGCAAAATAGAAGTGTTCCCTATCAGAGCCAAATGTGCTCTCCATTTCCAGGGGTTTCCAAAACAGTCTGGAGAAAATGGAATTCAAGGGACAATCCTGTTTTGCTAGAGACATAAACAAACAACCTTTAAAAATTGTCTTATTTGAGGGTTGGCTCTTTCATCATTCCAGTTCTTGTTTCAGTGGATTCAGACCTGAACTTGCTGCAAAATAAGATGAGATGTGTGGGATGCCCTGATAACAAAACATTCCACGTAACTCAGTCATTCAGAGCTCACGTCTCTGCCAACCTCCACATCTAGAATAAACCAAAAGTCAGCAGAGGCATAAGAAATAAACCTCAGAATAGTCAAAAGAGAGGCTGCCAAACCCAATGGCTTTGCTAACGAGAGAGAGATAATTAGAATCTACGGGCTCCTATACAACTAGTAGTAAGAAATCTACGGGCTCCTATACAACTAGTAGTAAAAAATCTACGGGCTCCTATACAACTAGTAGTAAAGAATCTACGGGCCCCTATACAACTAGTAGTAAAAAATCTAACGGTCTGGGTCTACCAGTCAAGGGCTCATCAGAAATCAGAAGGCACCACTCTCAAATTCGGGTGCTTCACAGACCACTCAGTAAGGGAGCATGCGGCACAGGACAGCCAGGGAGCACCACCATCCCCAGCCTGACGGGGCAGGGCTCAGAGGAGTTTCCAGACTCAGGAAGAAGGAAAAGCTGGGTGGAGAACACCGCCTTGACTACAGTGGCATCAAGGAGACACGAGCCAAGACAAACCCAGAGGAAGGGAACCTAGGAAGTAACATCCCAGCCCCACTCTCTCCTCTCCCAACTCGCTGAATGGAAAGCTGGAGGGGCCGGGGGGGGCAGGTGGGCACCGTCCCTAAACATGGGAGGGGAAGATGGATCTGCCCAGGCAAACAGAGTCGGGGAGATTTGATGGATCGTGAGGATTTCTCATCTCATGGCATTTGGGAAAACCCGAGGTGACTGTTGGAAAAGCACATGGCCATAGTCAGAGGAATTTCTGATAAGGCTGAAGAAGAGACAGTTTTTACAGCAGATACCAAGATATTCCAATGTGTGCATGGTTCACTCGAAGTGCACAAATTCTCTCCCCAGAGAAATTCAGGTACACATCATGTGAAACAAGGCCGTTCAAGGTAGGGCCCCACTTCTCCATGGAGTCGGAAGATGCCTCTTCAGTCTAGATACATTGATAATTTAATAACAAGTAGCCCAGAAAAGTTTACAAAGACTTCCATAAGCTCATCTTCAACAGGTAGAGATGTGTTTGGGAGATTCTTAGAAGGTTTCTCTCCAAAGTGGTTAAAATTCATTGGTTCATGCACGAAACACACACAAATCATAACTGACATTTTATTGAGTTCTTACTCTGCATTGGGAACTTTACATGCAAATAAAGTTTATCCTCACCTTCATTTTATCCTCACCTACGCCTCATAAGCTAGTATGATTATTTCATTCTCATTTCACACTAGACAGCTGAGTGATCTGTCCAAGTTTCCACAGCCAGAAAGACCCAGTGCCTGGCATAAATGTGGGCACTCTGGCTCCAGAGCCTGCATTCCTAACCAGACACGCAGTCCCTCTTCTCCACGTTCACAGCACCTGCTGTGTGTAAAGCAGAATGCAAAGATGGTTTTTAAAAACCAAAAGAAAGAACCACGTCGTGGTTAATCTAAGTACAGAAAAGGCATACGTGCTCCAATAGTTTGCTACCACTGTGTGACTCATTACAATCAATTTAACAGCTTAATGACACCCGTTAATCAGCTCTTGGTCTATAACAGGCCAGAAGTCCAGGCCGGGCATGGCTGAGTTTTCTGCTCTGGGTCACACAAGGTTGAAGCCCAGGGCCTGGCTGAGCAGCATTTGTATCTGCTGCTAGAGGCAGATCTATTTCCTACCTCCTTCAGATTGCTGGAAATATCCAGTTCCTTAAGGCTGGGGGGACTAAAGTCTGTTTTTCTCTGTGGCTGTTGGCAAGGACCACTCACAGTTCATAGAGGCCCCCAAACTCCTTTCCATGTAGCCTCTTCCATCCTCAGAGCTGGCAATAGACACCCCTACTCACGTCACATCCCTTCCATGCTTTAAACCTTTCTTCATGAACAGCTCCGTTTCTCCTTCAAAGGCTCACCTGATAAGGCCAGGCCCACCCACAACAATCTCCCTCTTGTGAGGTCAATTCATTATGCATCTTAATTCATATAGGCAAAATCCGTTTTTCCATAGGAGTGAAAAAAATCCAAAATCCTTTTTTCATCTTATTTACAGGTTCCTCCCACACTCTAGGGGGTGGGGTGGGGGGATTATCCAAGGCAACTGACACCAAGGATCATTCTAGAATTCTGCCTACAACCTCTGGTATTAGCATAGCGTGAACACAGGGCTAATAATACAGACACAGAAGCCATTAACCATGCAAATTTGACTTCACACTATACAGGTGGTCCCTGCACTCAGCCATTGTTATTCAAGTTGCCTGATTTCTCTGAACCTCAGGGCACTTCCTGAAGTATATAGTATATACTCAAAGGGCTGCTGGGAGGAGTAAAGAGTAACTCTGTGTGACCACCTCGCACAGTACCTGGCAAAGAGGAGGCACTGAGGAACTCTCAGCTGTTAGAATTAACATTAGCATTGCTGTTCACAGCTTTGTTGCTATTCATATTTGAATTATTTAACCAGAATTGAGATAAGCTCAGAATGAGTTCATAGCACAGCCGAGAAAATCTCTGGCTTATGTGTTTTAACATGGATTCTGGGAGCAATAAGCCTGGTCACTGATGCATCAACTCAGAAATAAAAGCAAGTGGCCCCTGGCAAGAAAGGAACAACAATATCTCACATTCCATCTCCATTTACAAGAGATGTATCACTCTATAGATTCCTGCAACAAGAGCACAAAGGTTTCCAGAAGAAAAGCCTGAGATATTCTAATACATGGACAAAAACATTTGTATGATTCTTCAAAGCATAGTCCCCGCCCAAAGCAGATAAGCAACTGAAAAAATAAAAATGTCGCCCTCTATTTATTTAAACTATCATAAGCTCCTCATTTGCATTTGCTTTCACTTGAACAGCATTGTGTGTCAGGCAACTTCCTACAAGACAGAACTTATTTTAGCTCCTTTTGCTTCGTCAGTCAAGGGAAAGCACACAAGGAGATGAGGTGGGCGCTGCTTCATCAAGGGGGACTATGTCCTTCCTGGAAGCATCACACTCGTTAACTAAGAACAAGGAAGCATTTTCTGTTTTTGTTTAGAGCAGTGACCTCAAAAATTGAAACTAGGGGAAAAAAAAGGCGACATTAGATCTTCTATTTATACTTATTTTCATACTAAAAATAAGAAAGGAATTAAGCTGTTGTATTTTTAATAAGCAGCTTGGCACTTGTCTCACTCCATCTGAGTCAGTTGCATATGGGGTTGCAGGAATCCTGAAAAAAGATGGGAATCCTACAACCCAGCACAATTCTTATTCCTTCCAGCCTACAGCATCTTCAGGTTTTTCCAATTTACACGTGCCCGGTAATAAGGATCCAAACGTTTCACTACTTGCTCCTCACTATGGGGGCTTCTCAGGGGGCACACTGGTAAATCCGCCTGCCAATGCAGGAGACCCAAGAGACAGGTGTTCGATCCCTGGGTCGGGAAGATCCCTTGGCATTGCAGATGGCAAGTCGCTCCAGTTGTCTTGCTTGGGAAACTCTATGGACAGAGGAGCCTGGCAAGCTAACAGTCCATGGGGGTCACAAAGAGTTGGACACGACTGAGCACACACACATGCTCTTAAGCATAGCAACTCTTACAAAATGGAGGAGTGGCTTAAAAATTCCTGCAAGGAGATCTGAGTTGAAGGAAATGTCAACAATGCAAAGAATCTGCATTCAATAAGAAAACAGCAAAACTTCTTCCATTCCTATGAGCTCGTCGTCAGTTACATTGTGAGATTTAAAAAAAAAAAAAAGTGATGATCACCTAGATTTGCCAAGAAATCAAAACCCATAGAGTTATCAAGAAGATTATTTTACATATAGATTTACAGTTGTATCAATTGCCCAATTTTTTTTTTTTTTTTTTTTGTATTAGAATATAGGCTGCAGAAGGGCAGGGACTTAATTTTTAAAACACTACTTCCCATATTCTTTGCCTGACACATGGTAGGTATTCCACAAATATCTATTAATAAGATACTGATTTTGTAATGGTAAAGGGGGCAGATTATATTTTCCAGGGATGTATCCAACAATATCTCCCATCCCACATGTGGCTCACAGTGTGATCCCATTATTTGCTTATTAAGAGGCATAGTCTGCTGCTGCCAAGTCGCTTCAGTCGTGTCCGTCTCTGTGCGACCCCATGGACTGCAGCCTACCAGTCTTCTCCGTCCATGGGATTCTCCAGGCAAGAACACTGGAGTGGGTTGCCATTTCCTTCTCCAAAGAGGCACAGCTAAGTCCCCACTAAGTTCTTAAATCTGGACAGGCATATAACTGCTTGGATGGACATCTTAGGAAGGAAGGAACACTCTCCTGAGATTAAGTCAGGAAAAGCCAGGCAGCCTCCCCATCTGGTCTTCTCCTGATGTTTGTTCTGAGGGAAGCAGGCTGACAGGTTAGAGGTCTAGCTATACTGAGACCATCATCATGGAGACGCCACAGGACTGTGCCCTGGTCAACGGCCCCAGCTGCGTCCCACGGCTCCAGTCATGTGAATGTGACCCCCTGAACATCAGCCCATCAAATCTTCATACTTCATATGACTGCAACTCTGGCCAGCACTGTGCTGGGCTTAGTCACTCAGTCATGTCCAATTCTTTGTGACCCTGTGGGTTGGACTGTAGCCCTCCAGGCCCCTCTGTCCATGGGATTCTCCAGGCAAGAATACTGGGGTGGGTTGCCATGCCCTCCTCCAGGGGATCTTCCCAACCCAGGGATCAAACCATGTCTCCAGCATTGCAGGTGGGTTTTTTACCATCTGAGCTGCCAGGGAAGCCCCACTGGACTCCACCAGTGAGGGACTCCACAGGAAGAGCCCCCAGCTGAACCCTTTCCTAATTCTGACCCAGAAAATGTGAGCAAAATAAAAGTATTGGTTGAAATGACTAAATTTGGGGATGACTGGATGCTCAGCACAAAGAAACTGGAATAATGGGCCTCATCCCAAGAACATGTGAGGTCTCAGCTTTAAAATAATAACATGAAGCCATCACAAGTCAAGAAACATGTAAAATTTTGCTTGCAGATCACATTTAACACTAATTTGTTTAGTGAGAGCAGAGATTTCTTTTACTATTAATTAATAAAATAATTAGATTACAAGCTGTTTATTTCAGTTTAATGTTGCTCATTTAAACTTCTAACTTACTTTTATTTATGCTTTACAGTGGACATAAGATGTTAGTATTTCAGTGCAAATATATGATCTGTATATGAGAGGGGGAGGGGCTTAGTGGTAAAGAATCCACCTGCCAATGCAAGAGACACAGGTTCGATCCCTGGGTTGAGAAGATCCCTTGGGGAAAAATGACAACCCACTCCAGTATTCTTGCCTGGGAAATCCCATAGACAGAGGAGACTGGAGGGCTACAGTCCATGGGGTCGCAAACAGTCAGACATGACTGAATGACTAAACAGCAAAACAACTTCATTTCCTCATCAGGAAAAGACAGCTGATTACAGCGTCAACTGCATAGACTTCCGGCCACAATTAAATGAGATTATATTTTCTCTGAGGTGGGGATGGAGTCCACCACCTGAGAGGAGTCTCTGCTCTCCTGCTCATGGCCAAGTTTACTTGGGTGATGTATTTAACTGCTCTGCAACTGGTCCTCACCAAGAAGAAGTAAAATGAACAGTAGTACTCGCCGCCTATGACTCTTATAACTGACATCACAGGTGTTCTACACGGTTTCCAGCAGATAGTAAGCACTCAGCACACGGTGGCTGCTGGTCACACGGAGGTTCTTCTCTCACTAAGCTGCAAGTCCCATAAGGACAGGATTTTTGCCTGTTTTAGTTGCTGCTACAGAACAGGGCCTGACACATAATAGATGTTCAATAAATTTGTTTATTTAACGACCAGTTAAACACTTGTCATCAACAGGAAATACACTACCCCTTACGGGCTTCCCAGGTGGCGCCAGTGGTAAATAATCCACCTGCCGACGCAAGAGATGCAAGAGACGTGGGTTTGATCCCTGGGTAGGGAGGATCCCCTGGAGGAGGAAATGGCAACCCACTCCACTGTTCTTGCCTGGAGAATCCCATGGACAGCGGAGTCTGGCAGGCTGCAGTCCAAAGCGTCGCAGAGTCTGACATGACTGAGCACACACACTATCCATCCAGACTGTCTCAGTCCTTAGTCTTTTCATCTAAGCATCCCATGTTTCCCAAATTTTCTGATTGGGATTTTTAATTCAATGAAGAGTTATAAAGCACATATTTTATTTTGAATACCAATCTACACTCTAGGATATCTTCCCCTAGAAGTTTATCTTCCCACAGAGAGGGAGGGAGGGAGGGAGACTATATTTCAGGTGGTTGATAAGGTCAATGAAAGAAATAAAGCCCAGTGATGTCAGGGAGTTGGGTGGTTCTTTGTTGAGAGGGAATGGTCAGGGAAGGATCCTGAGAAAGTGGCTTTTGAGCTGATCCCCAAAAGATGGGAAGAAGTCAGCCATGGAAAGAAAGAGTTGACAGAAGCGAACTCAAGGCAGTAGTCATGAGGTGGATTATAGATTAAATTGTGGTTGTTGTTCATTTGATCAGTTGTATCCAACTCTTTTGTGACCCCAAGGACTGTAGCCCACCAGGCTCCTCTATCCATAGGATTTTCCAGGCAAGAATACTGGAGCGGGTTGCCATTTCCTTCTCCAGAGGATCTTCCTAACCCAGGGATTGAACCCACAGCTCCTGCATTGGTAGGCAGGTTTTTTATCACTTTTAACACCTTAGCAAGCAGCATTGTCTAAATGCTGAAAAAAGGGACCATCCGCTGCAGTGAGCCCAGAATCACCCTGCGGAACCAGGAGATGCTCAGAAAGCTAAGTGTGTCCCTGTGCTTCGCATCTTTCCATCTCAAACCACCATTTGCCAGTTGTTCTCCCACACGAAATTCACTACACTGTTCCGGACGTGATGTGTGTATTTTCTTATGAATCTGAATACACACATACATGTAAACATATGTATTTTGCAAATGGCCCTGAAACAATGAAGCACACTTAAGAAGCAGGTACCAGTTCCTGCTACCTACAGTCAACCTAGGTTTGGCGATTTTTTTTTCCCCCTCTTTCTGTCTCAAAGCACAGAAATACTGCATTTTGTATGTTTTTCCCCACTGTGATCATTCTGATTTTGTGACTGTGTATTAGTTGCCCTGGCAACATGGTAGACTTGGATCTGATTGGTCAGGCTGGCAGGTTCATTGTCAGAGTCATGGGCCCAGTTTTGAGTGGTAGATGTATGCGTGTTAACCAGAGCTACATAGACAAGCTTAGCCAAGAAAACCTGGTCTAGCAGAACCTCTGCGTCCCTTCTGCCGGCTAGAAAGGCCTTTCTTCCACCTGCTGTGAATATCCCTTGCACTGCTTTTGGGAGGATGTAAACTCGTCTGTATTTTTGAAATATCTGTTAGAAAATGTGCTCAGTATCAGTATTTCAGCCCACAGTGCTGAACACATTTATCTGTAATGAGAAATTCATTCTCGAGGAAGTTAAGGGAGAATGATCCAATTGCTGGACCATGGGATTAGAACCTGCTACACAGCCTTAATTACGACATGCTGTGCAATCTGGAATGAGTCACAAACTCAGCCAAATGCCTCATTTTCTGTAAATTCATTCATAAAGAGCCTTCCCTTAAGAATGAGGTCCTAAGAGCGTAGTGTGCTCAAGATTTTAAATGGGACAAAATTCCAGGACATTTTATGCCAGTAATATGGGATCATTTATTTATTCAATTTTCAAGGTGCATTGTTTTCTTATTAGAGTCTGGCTCTATTCATTTGCCAATTACCTAGAAAAAAACAAACTCCTACCTTTAGCTGAAAATCTTTATTGGCCAGTGAATAAAGAATTCCAGCACAAAGTACAGACCAATGACTAACAAAGTAACAGCTATATTTTTCTTATTTGCACAAATTTCTATATAGCCACACTTGGCTTACTTTTCACAACCTTTGCATTTTCAAAAGCATGTCACTGACGCCTAGATCTACCGTCCTCTCTACATTGGAACATATTATGTTTAACTGCACTATATAACCAGCATAGTCTTAATATAGACGTAAAAGTCATTGGCAAGCAGTCATTTTTCACCTGGGTTAAGCGTTACAGTATGTTCAGCTCCAGTAAAGCTAACATTTAGGCTGTCCAATTTCAAAGAAAGAAAAAATCTGAAGGGAAAAGAGACAAGAACCACCTTCCAAACAGTCTTCCAAAAAAGATGACTGCATAGTAATAATTTCTCTGCTAAACTTACCGGAGGGAAAACATGCCTTATGAAACTCCTATTTTTTGCCCCCATTGAGAATAAATGCCTTGTTAATTGTGCACAGAGCAAGGATAGAATCAGAGTACGAGCAGAGAACCAACCAATCCTTCAGGATTTAACCAATAAAACAATTGATATTAGCTCTCAAATATCACATGCTTTCTACAATATCACCTCATGTTCTTGGGTTTTGTTACAGAGTCTTGTTTGCAAGACCATCAGTATGTCATACAGAATAAATACGGTTAACAAATTCACTATTTTTTTTTTTTTTTACTCATAGCACAATTACGTAGCCTGAGATTTGTATGAAGGACATTAATTTAAATGTAAATCCCAGAAGTAGGAAATGGCAACCCACTCCAGTATTCTTGCCTGGAAAATTCCATGGACAGAGGAGGCTGATGGACTATAGTCCATGGGGTCACAAAAAGTCAGACATGACTGAGCAACTGAGCTCATGTGCAAATATTGAAAATATGGACTCTCCTGGGCTCAGCGGTTTAAAAAAAAAAAATCCATCTGCCAATGCAGAAGACACAGGTTCTATCCCTGAATCGGGAAGATCCTCTGGAGAAAGAACGGCAACCCACTCCAGTATTCTTGTCTGGGAAATCCCAGGGACAGAGGAGCCAGGCAGGCTACAGTCCCTGGGGTCACAGAGTCAGACACGACTTAGCAACTCAACAACAACTTAAATATATCAGAGTTTTGACAACCCTCCTTTGGTGTGTTTTCATTGTGGGTGTAAGTAACACTGGGAACCGCCAGTGGAAGTGGCCTGGGCCTCTCGGGGGTCAAGGGGACGGCCCGCTCCAGAATTTGTGCACAAGGGAAGTTCTTCAGGGAACACCCTTTTCTTGGGAAGGGGCTGGAGGCCTTTGGCAAGAAGAGCCTCCTCCGTTGAGCCCCAGCTTTGGCCTCTCCTCCCTGACCCGTCCTGTTCTCAGAAGCCACCCTCCCTGACCTCTCACTCCCTACAACTCTGGGCCACAGACAAGTGCCCAAAACATCAGCTTCAGATCTTTGGGGAAGATACAGCAGATGAAAACCGCAATGTAGGTCTGCGAGGATAACAGTGATTGAAAGGGAAAAGAATAGTAAAAGGGCAGGGCCGGGAAGGAGGGGCTGGTTAGAAACAACAACAAAAGCTCACTTGGAGCTCACAGAGATAATCTGAGCAGAGAATGGAGCCCACAGCAGAGTCCGTGCGGATCCAGGGAGAGGACGTGGTGCCGCGAAAGGAGACAAAAGGACGCGGGCGTCGGCAGAACAGGGACCACAGCGGCGCCGCACAAAGCCGCGCGGTCCTACACGCACGCCGAGGTCCACACGCGCCAGGAAACGCCGGCGAGTGGGGAACAAAGGGTGTCATAGCAACCTCGGCGCCGTCCTGCTCCCGCTGCGGTGCTCCTGGTCATCCATCAAGGAGCCGCCCGGATCCAGACCTGGCATTCTCCCGGGGAGGCTTGAGCTGCCCGTCGGAGGGGTCCAGGCCCCGGCAGTGCACTCCTGTCCCCCTTTCCTCCTTCCGTCCCTCATAAAATCTGAGCTCGCTCTGTGCCAAGCCTCCCCCTCCTCCCAACAGCTGCTTCTCTGAAAGGCAGGGAAACAATCCGGACGCAGCATCCTGACACACTCACGTCCCCAGTTATGTCTCCCCAGTTGTTTCAGGTCTGGGTAGAGCAGCCTTCCCCTGCGCTCTCGAAAACTCCCCTGTTCCTTTGAAAACAAAGACAAGATAATAACAGAAGAAGAGGGGGAAAGCATATAAACGCATTTTGCTTGATCTTGCGAAATCAAGCATGCTACTGTTCGAACTCATTTGGGATTGTGGGATATAAAGCTCATTTACCTGTGCCTAATTCAGAAGAGGAACGCTCATTTCCTTCCACCTCTATCTTCTACTTAAATTATAGGTCTCTTCTTTATTAATAGACCATCGTATCTTTTCTACTTTCTTCTGGTTTGAGTGGGGGAAACACTGTGACACTGGAAAAAAAGAGGTGAGTGTTTCGCCAGCAAGACTTGGAAGGCTGTAGAAAATAAAAGAGAACTTTTAAGAGAACCTAATGGAGATATTGACATGTGTGTCTGGAAATCTAAACTTAGCAAAGCGTAAGGAAGAACAGGCTTTCTCACTTTATTTCTGTATCTGGAAAGTTTCAGCGGCTGGTACCATATGAATATTTATTAATGCATTGTGAATCAGAACCTGTGATTATTACTCAAACTATCTTTTTACCTTACAAGCTTCAACTCGAAAGAATAAAAACACATCTGCTTTTGCTCTTCCCATATTTTATTCAATGTTTTAACAGCTTTGCTGTAAATATCTCATCCATTACGATTCAGTTGTGACTGTATCGACTTCACGTCTCCTGCTTTATTACTGTCATTGCAGTGAAACAATACACTGTTAATTCGGTTAACTAACAAGTTCATTGTTCAAGCTAGTCAGCGATCTCCTGTTTGTTGGGTCCACATGTTAAAAGAGAATTGGTTATAAATCAAAGAAGGGCTTGAGTGAGGCGTGTTCCCTTTGTTCAGACGAGTGGGTCTTTATTTGAGATCGGTTGCTTAATACGCTGTCGTGGGAAGACGAGTAAATCTGAAGATAGGGCCAAAGGCAATCATATTAGATGAAGAGGTTGCACAACCCTCAAAGAATTCAGCTCTGGGATATGCAGGCACCCTTACACCTTCTGATCCTCTGCACGAAACCTGCACCTCCTTTACAGCCTGCATCCAATGGAGACCTTGCAAACCTGTCTTCTTCTAGATTCTTTCCAGCAGAAAGAATGTGTTCCTATTTCTTTTCCCCTAGGTGTAACTTAGTTTGTTCAACAGCTAAGAAGGTGAGCTCTGCATTCCCACAAGCCTGGCTGGCGTTCCGGCCCCGCATCTCCCAGAAGAACGGACTCGGATGATTTAGTTACCGTCCCTGAAGCGCGTGCAGAATGGGCACTGCCACCATTCCTCTTCATCGGGTCGTTGTGATAATGGAAGGAGCAAATCTTTGTAAAGTTCTGGGCGTCAGGATTCAGTGCAGAAAACAGAAACCAGTCCGGTTATTCCAGGCATTAACTGAGCTAATCTGAGTGATAGGCGTACCAGTCAGGGCTTCCCAGGTGGCGCTAGTGGCAGAGAACCCGCCTGCCAGTGCAGGACACATAGAGACTTAGGTTCGATCCCTGGGTCGGGAAGATCCCCTGGAGGAGGGCATGGCGACCCACTCCAGTATTTTTGCCTGGAGAATCCCTTGGACAGAGGATTCTGGCAGGCTATCCTGGAGTCCACAGTGTTGCAAAGAGTCGGACACGACTGAAGCGACTTAGCATGTATGCGTGTACCAGTTGTCTATTACCATGATAATGTTGAAACACACACACATGCACACACACATCAGCTGAAAACAAAGAGCATTTATTTAAATCACGGGTCTGCAGATCAGAAACAGAGGTCTGGGCTTGGCTGGGCAGTACTGGGCAGTTCTCCAGTCATGCTGGTCTCACCCCATGTCTTGCTGTTGGCTGGTGCATCTGGGCCAAATGTGTGAATCTCCAGCAGGATATCCTAGGCATTTTCCAGGCAGAGGCAGAGGAGAAAATGGGATCTTTCTTGGGTACTGTTTGCTAGTAATCCCATTGATCAAAGAGAATTTCATGTTAAGCCCACAGACAGGACTGATGTAGATAGAAGGTCCCACCCAGAGTGGCTGCATCTTAAGGCAACCAATCATGCCAATATTCCAGGGTCTGAGGAGGTTCCCTGAATGCAGAACTTTCAGTGTTAAAACTGGGGCAGTCCTGGACAAACTGGGATGCACTGGTAACTGTTGGCACCTTTCTGGGAAAAGAACATGGATGCAAGGAGGGTCTTATACAGGGTCTAATAAAAGTCTTATACAAGGGACTTAGATGCTGCCTATCAAGTCACTGGAAGAACTGGAAGGAAGACTATTAATTTGCAGGTCATGGTAATGTTTTTGCTGCTGTGACCATTTCTGCTGTTGTCTCAACCCAGGTGATAATCAGACACGGGGACCTGGCATCTGACGGACATGCAGTCACACCGTGAGCCCTTGCTTGTTAACCGTCACGGTTGCAGGGGGCAGCTCTGTCTCACTCCCACCTTCCAGATCTTGCCCAGGACAACTGGTGAAGAGAGTCTAACTCTACCTGGAACTCTGACCGCCTAGGGACCCTGGGAATCATTCTACCGAGCTTCCCCACCTCCCAGAAGAGGAGGAAGAAATGGGTGCCGAGGCTCCACATATCCATCACAAAGGCCTCCACGAGCACGCGGCTCATGGGGAACACTGTCAGCTGCGGGGGTGGCATCACTTATACTGATTCACTGAGACGACCCACCCCTAACCCCCAGGCTGGTAACCCTCTCTCTAGGTTAGCTAACACTAGAAGCAAACTCCTAAGGTAACTGATTCCTAGAATGCTACTCTCAAAAGGGTAGAATCATTTTAAAGAAGACAGCTTTTGTAGCATTTCAACTCCCAGGGACAATTGGGGAATTTTAAGACATAAGCCTTTTTCCACTTTGTTTTGTTTTAGGTATTATTGGGTTTCCTTTTTTTCTCCCAATTCCACTTCTGAAAATTATCTGGGTATCCTCAACCTCTGAAAGGTTTTCTTCAAATTCTGGATGAAGATTGACATCGGTACTCATCACTTCAGCCCAGCTGACCTCTTTGTAATCACATAGTTACAAAGTCAATAAGAAAAGATGATGAATTCTGAGGGCATCTGAAGTGAGCATCACAGATCCTGGCCTGTATCTGACCTATTCTTTAAAAAAAAAAAAAAAAAAAAACACCTTATTTTAAGAAGGTCATTTGTGTCTACTGATTTTAAAACACAAATGAGCTGAATTTATTAGGAAAAATTCGGTTTCATTAGAGACAATTTTTCTAAGATACAGTTCCTTAAGGAAAACGTACCTTAGTTGTGATTCTAAACCTGTCTCCTGAGAAATCTTGGATGCTTGCTGAGCATTTTGAATTCTTTGCCACCCTTAACTTTCTGGCTGCATGTTAGAAATCATTTTAAATGAATTGAATGAAATTCACAAGTGTTACATGCCAGCAAATGAAGTCACAGGAAATATGACTCAAATCCACTTTTTTTCATTTTGTTTTTTTCTAATAATAAATAGAAATGAACAAATGTGGCTTTAATGACATCTTGGAGTGAGAGCTTTTATTGATATAGTATCAGTTGGAAGCATGTAATGCTTTGGTGAAATAAATTCCACTCTGCATATTTATAACCAGATTGAAAAAGGTGTGTTTGTTATTTTGTGTGACACACCCTAATGATAGTAAAGTTTTTATATATGAAGATTTACATGGTCCATCATAAAAACGAACGATACTTGAGCTTACAAAATCTTTATTTGATTGAAGATGTTTTTGTACTTACTTAGTTTCCAATTACTTTTTTAACCTGAACTCACAAACTTACAAATACCTATTCCTCATTCCTGTAAAGCCATGAACAGATACTCCAAACCGTGTCAGTTGAAAGAAAACATGCGGCATCTGTTAAGAGTGACAAGTTCTTCTTCAGACAGCTGAGGTTCTGGTCATTAGCTAATTACAGTTTATGTCAGGCCAACTTCTTTGGGTTGCAAAAAAAAAAGAAACTGGCTTGAGAAAAAAGGGAAGCCACTGGTATATAAGTATAGAGGGCTGGTTTCAGACACAGTGGGATGAATGTACTCAAACGATGTCAGCAGAATCTGGTATCCCTTCATCTCTCAGCACTGCTTTCTGACTTGTGTTAACTTTCTTTTAAAACAGGATCTGTCCACAGGAGTCACAAGATGAAAATAGCTCCAACCCTTCTCTCCCCCACTCTCTCCCTCCCACCTCCTGCCAGTTGAAGAAAATCAAGAATGTTCCTCAATTCAGTTCAATTCAGTCACTCAACCATGTCCAACTCTTTGCAACCCCATGAACCGCAGCACGCCACGCCTCCCTGTCCATCACCAACTCCCGGAGTTTACCCAAACTCATGTCCATTGAGTCGGTGATGCCATCCAACAATCTCATCCTCTGTCATCCCCTTCTCCTCCCACCCGCCCTCAATCTTTCCCAGCATCAGCGTCTTTTCAAAAGAGGCAGCTCTTCGCATCAGGTGGCCAAAGTACTGGAGTTTCAGCTTCAATATCAGTCCTTCCCATGAACACCCAGGACTGATCTCCTTTAGGATGGACTGGTTGGATCTCCTTGCAGTCCAAGGGACTCTCAAGAGTCTTCTCCAACACCACAGTTCAAAATCTTCAATTCTACGGCACTCAGGGCAGTGAAAATGTTCTGTAATGATGCTACAATGGTGGAGTCACATCATCATACATTTATCAAAACCCATAGAATGAACCTCACCTTGAGTGAACTCTGATGCAAATTATGGGCTTTGTGTGATGATAACGTGTGTAAGCTCATGGACTGTCACAACGGTGATCGACAGTGGGGCAGGTTTTGGGTTTGCGGGGGCAGAGTGTTTATGAGAACTTTTTCTACCTTCATTAAATTTTGCTATGAACCTTAAACAGCCCTAAAAATACAAAGTCTATTTAAAAAAATGGAAAGAAAATTCTTTAAGAATCACAGCTACGCAAAACAAGTAAGAATAAAGTTATACGATTCAGTGTCAATCAGAAAAAACACATTGATAGACCAACAAGTACCTTTGAGGGGTGGGGTTATGTATTTGTTTTTTTCTCTTGTCTATTTCCCAAATCTTTTTGAATGAGCAAATGGTACAGAGTCCTCACTTTGCACAGAAATGTAGGACTATAAAAATGACTCTGCAAGCTGAAACTATGCCAACTGATACTAATGATCAGTGGTAAAAATTCCAGTCATACCATGACCTTTAAAAATATTGATCAAAACATTAAAACTGTCTTACCATCGGTTCTAAATGCACAGGGAAATGAAAAAATAGTACAACCAAAATTTATTTAGTACACTGTATTTTCATCATTAGAAACACTGAGAATTTCAGTATTTATTTCTTTGTGAAAGCTTACCAGGTAGTTCGAATATTGCTGTTCTCTTCATGTGAAACTCGTGATACAAAGAGAATGTCTTTTCCATGCCTTGGTGAATGTTCACACTAAATTCTAAGTTTGAATTAGCTTCCGATATTTTGTAATGAGTACTTTCAGCGTCGTGAGCTGCCTCTGAGAGTTCCTAAAGGTGACTGTTTGCAGTATCACATCCTCTGACACACCTTTATCCTTTTTGTCATGACCATTCTCCTCATTTATTGATAAGTTTGTATCCACTATGTTCCTCCAGCTGCACATCTAGAGTTTCAAATAGCAGCAACATCAACATTCCCATGGTCAGCTAGTTCTCTAATAATTCCATTTATATTCATTGAGAATTTCAGCATCACTTTTTCTTCCTTTGCTGCACTTTTATCCTTGTTGACCAATTCCTTTTTTGGCTGCTCATGTCACGGGAGCGCATCACTGGGAGACAAGGAGGCAATACAACCACACGCTTTGCTGTCTGTGTGTGGACTCAACACAGACGCATGGGGACAAGTCGCAGACAGACGGGGAAGGGACCTGATGGGTGTTGGGGAGCGGTGCACATTTGCAACTCGTGTTGCAGTCTGTGGGCTGCAGAGCTAGTGGTGAAGTTTGTATTGTATGCAACTACTCAATATGGAGAAGGAAATGGCAACCCACTCCAGTGTTCTTGCCTGGAGAATCCCAGGGATGGGGAAGTCTGGTGGGCTGCCGTCTACGGGGTCGCACAGAGTTGGACACGACTGAAGCGACTTAGCAGCAGCAGCAGCACTCAGTTAATATACCATTAGACTCAAAGTTGTATTATGTTTTGGAGTGGGAGGAGACTGGTGTTATTTAACAAAAACTTAGTAACTGAAATTCAGTTCAATTCAGTTCACTCAGTCGTGTCCGACTCTCTGCAACCCCATCAACTGCAGCACGCCAGGCCTCCCTGTCCATCACCAACTCCCGGAGTTCATTCAGACTCATGTCCATCGAGTCAGTGATGCCATCCAGCCACCTCATCCTCTGTCGTCCCCTGCTCCTCCTGCCCCCAATTCCTCCCAGCATCAGAGTCTTTTCCGATGAGTCAACTCTTCGCAAGAGTGGCCAAAGTACTGGAGCCTCAGCTTTAGCTAGTGCACAGCAGAACTATGCAAAGCAAGGACTGCTGGTACCTGAATATTTGGAAAACTAACTTTATTATAAGATAAAATGATTCTGTGCTCCCTTTTTTGGTCACAGGCCGGCTGAAGGACTAAAGATAGGCTACTGAAAAAGACACACTGCTGGCTTGGTTCCGCTGATTTATGACCCTGGAGACCTCATAGGACATGTTGTAATGCTATGCTGTTCAGACTCCCTGTGAACAGGTGCATCTGGAGACATATATATTTATGGAAAATGATAAATAATCTCTCTCCCCTACCTTATGTCTAAGTAGGTCATGTTGGCGATATTCTGAGTACTTACTACATTTCACCCAGCGTATCTCCAAGAGCACAGGAAATGCAGCAATAGATGCACAGGGCTGGAGGCAGTGAACATCTCCCACTTCAGAACCCTGGAGTATGACGGTTCTCTGAGCATTAGACTGGGAAACTAGACCATCAGGCACTGGAGCAGGGAAATGCAAAGTCGTCTTAGAAATATAATTTTTAAAGCAATTTGATGTCCTTAATAGATGCAAAATGGATAAAATTCAACAATTCTTCATGGTTTTGTAAATACAAGGAACTTGGCAAAATAGCAGGATGAAAGAAGTTCTTTAACAAAGTAAACACCAATAGCCATCGTCGTTCTTAATGTTGAAAATCTACAAGAACTGTTATCACAACTAGCATGCAACCAAAGTGCACCCACGCTGCTGTGAACACTGCTCTAAAGGTCCCTGCGGACGCACTCAGGAAAGGCGGGTCAACAGGAGGAGAAAGGATTAGGGAAATGTTACCATCTGCATTTGAAGCCACCAAGATCATCAATAAATAAAATCAAGATTCAACAAAGGACTGCAACTAAGAAAAAAGCATATCAATATTTCTAGGTTATCAGATGGACATTTAAAATCTCCTTGACACTAGTGGTCATGTATGAATGTGAGAGTTGGACTGTGAAGAAGGCTGAGTGCTGAAGAATTGATGCTTTTGAACTGTGGTATTGGAGAAGACTCTTGAGAGTCCCTTGGACTGCAAGGAGATCCAACCAGTCCATTCTGAAGGAGATCAGCCCTGGGATTTCTTTGGAGGGAATGATGCTAAAGCTGAAACTCCAGTACTTTGGCCATCTCATGCAAAGAGTTGACTCATTGGAAAAGACTCTGATGCTGGGAGGGATTGGGGGCAGGAGGAGAAGGGGACGACAGAGGATGAGATGGCTGGATGGCATCACTGACTCGATGGACGTGATTCTGGGTGAACTCCGGGAGTTGGTGATGGACAGGGAGGCCTGGCGTGCTTCGATTCATGGGGTTGCAAAGAGTCGGACACAACTGAGCAACTAAACTGAACTGATCTGACACTAGTAGGGCTTCCCTGGTGGCTCAGCAGGTAAAGAATCCGAATGCAGTGCGGGAGACCTGGGTTTGATCCTTGGGTTGGGAAGATCCCCTGGAGAAGGGAAAGGCTACTCACTCCAGTAATCTGGCCTGGAGAATTCCATGAACTGTATAAATCCATGGGGTTGCAAAGAGTCAGACACGACTGAGTGACTTTCACTTTCACACCACAAATAATCAATTAGAAAATTTAAGGATGTGTCAATGTGATGCCCAAGTTAGCAAAGCTGGAGATGACCACATTGAAGGTATTAAAACAGATAAACAACTGTGTGGATACATGATTAGCCATGGTCATGGACAATGAGAATCACAGAGGACAATGTAGGTGAATGCTAGGCAAATTCCATCTTATGACACATATCTAACATAGCTTCAAATAGGCCACTGCTGTGAAACCAATTTGTACGAGAAGCCATTACATTCCCTAATCATATAACTAAATTACCTGAGGTCACACCTTACCTAAAGATCTCAATGCCCTTTGCTAACCCGTCTTTGGAAGTCCAAAGCTGCTCGACATTTTAAGTTTAACCAATACCAGTCCATTGGCTGAGTCAGAGTTTTTGAGTCCATTATCAAAGAATCATACCTTTCCAGGAAGGCAACCTTATGCAGAGTCCAAACTTTCTTCCTTCCCACAAAGTCAAGAACAAGATGTTCACAGATTTCCCATGAATTGCTTGCCACAAATTTCTTTGAGAGAATTTGACCATTTGAGCCATATTCCCTTACCCCAGAAAAACTGCACACTCATGAATGAATATATTATACATATTCAGTTCACTTCACTCGTTCAGTTGTGTCTGACATTTTGTGACCCCATGAACCGCAGCACGCCAGGCCTCCCTGTCCATCACAAACTCCTGGAGTCTACCCAAGCCAATGTCCATCGAGTCGGTGATGCCATCCAACAATCTCATCCTCTGCCGTCTTCTTCTCCCACTCTCAATCTTTCCCAGTATCACGGTCTTTTCAAATGAGTCAATTTTTCATATCAGGTGGCCAAAGTACTGGAGTTTCAGCTTCAGCATCAGTCCTTACAATGAACACCTAGGACTGATTTCCTTTAGGATGGACTGGTTGGATCTCCTTGCAGTCCAAGGGACTCTCAAGAGTCTTCTCCAACACCACAGTTCAAAAGCATCAATTCTTCAGTGCTCAGCCTTCTTCACAGTCCAACTCTCACGTCCATACATGACCACAGGAAAAACCATAGCCTTGACTAGATGAACCTTTGTTGGCAAAGTAATGTCTCTACTTTTGATTATGCTATCTAGGTTGGTCATAATTTTCCTTCCAAGGAGTAAGCGTCTTTTAATTTCATGGCTGCAGTCACCATCTGCAGTGATTTTGGAGCCCCCAAAAATAAAGTCAGCCATTGTTTCCACTGTTTCCCCATCTATTTCCTATGAAGTGATGGGACCAGATGCCATGATCTTTGTTTTCTGAATGTTGAGCTTTAAGCCAACTTTTTCACTCTTCACTTTCACTTTCATCAAGAGGCTCTTTAGTTCTTCTTCACTTACTGCCATAAGGGTGGTGTTATCTGCATATCTGAGGTTATTGATATTTCTCCCGGCAATCTTGATTCCAGCTTGTGCTTCCTCCAGCCCAGCATTTCTCATGATGTACTCGGCATAGAAGTTATATAAGCAGGGTGACAGTATACAGCCTTGATGTACTTCTTTTCCTATTTGGAACCAGTCTGCTGTTCCATGTCCAGTTCGAACTGTTGCTTCCTGACCTGCATATAGGTTTCTCAAGAGGCAGGTCAAGTGGTCTCGTATTCCCATCTCTTTCAGAATTTTCCACAGTTTATTGTGATCCACACAGTCAAAGGCTTTGGCGTAGTCAATAAAGCAGAAATAGATGTTTTTCTGGAACTCTCTTGTTCTTTCGATGATCCAGCGGATGTTGGCAATTTGATCTCTGGTTCCTCTGCCTTTTCTAAAACCAGCTTGAACATCTGGAAGTTCATGGTTCATGTATTGCTGAAGCCCGACTTGGAGAATTTTAAGCATTACTTTACTAGCGTGTGAGATGAGTGTAATTGTGCAGTAGTTAGAGCATTCTTTGGCATTGCCTTTCTTTGGGATTGGAATGAAAACTGACCTTTTCCAGTCCTGTGGCCACTGCTGAGTTTTCCAAATTTGCTGGCATATTGAGTGCAGCACTTTCACAGCATCATCTTTCAGGATTTGGAATAGCTCAACTGGGATTCCATCACCTCCATTAGCTTTGTTCATAGTGATGCTTCCTAAGGCCCACTTGACTTCACATTCCAGGATGTCTGGCTCTAGGTCAGTGATCACACCATCATGATTATCTGGGTCATGAAGATCTTTTTTGTACAGTTCTTCTGTGTATTCTTACCACCTCTTAATATCTTTTGCTTCTGTTAGGTCCATACCATTTCTGTCCTTTATTGAGCCCATCTTTGCATGAAATGTTCTCTTGGTATCTCTAATTTTCTTGAAGAGATCTCTAGTCTTTCCCATTCTATTGTCTTCCTCTATTTCTTTGCATTGATCGCTGAGGAAGGCTTTCTTATCTCTTCTTGCTATTCTTTGGAACTCTGCATTCAAATGGGTTCAGTTCAGTGACTCAGTCATGTCCGACTCTTCCCGACCCCATGAATCACAGCACGCCAGGCCTCCCTGTCCATCACCAACTCCCAGAGTTCACTCAGACTCACGTCCATCGAGTCAGTGATGCCATCCAGCCATCTCATCCTCTGTCGTCCCCTTCTCCTCTTGCCCCCAACCCCTCCCAGCATCAGGTTGGTTGGATCTCCTTGCAGTCCAAGGGACTCTCAAGAGTCTTCTCCAACACCACAGTTCAAAAACATCAATTCTTCCACGCTCAGCCTTCTTCACAGTCCAACTCTCACATCCATACATGACCACAGGAAAAACCATAGCCTTGACTAGACGGACCTTTGTTGGCAAAGTAATGTCTCTGCTTTTGAGTATGCTATCTAGGTTGGTCATAACTTTCCTTCCAAGGAGTAAGCGTCTTTTAATTTCATGGCTGCAGATGGGTATACCTTTCCTTTTCTCCTTTGCTTTTCACTTCCCTTCTTTTCACAGCTATTTGTAAGGCCTCCTCAGACAGCCATTTTGGTTTTTGGCATTTCTTTTTATTTTGTATGGTCTTGATTCCTGTCTCCTGTACAATGTCACATACCTCCATCCATAGTTCATTAGGCACTCTGTCTATCAGATCTAGTCCCTTAAATCTATTTCTCACTTCCACTGTATAGTCATAAGGATTTTGATTTAGGTCATACCTGAATGGTATAGTGGTTTTCTCCACTTTCTTAAATTTCAGTCTGAATTTGGCAATAAAGAGTTCATGATCCGAGCCACAGTCAGCTCCTGGTTGTTTTTGCTGACTGTATAGAGCTTCTCCATCTTTAGCTGCAAAGAATATAATTAATCTGATTTCAGTGTTGACCATCTGATGATGTCCATATGCATAGTCTTCTCCTGTGTTGTTGGAAAAGGGTCTTTGCTATGACCAGTGTAGTCTCTTGGCAGAACTCTATTAGCCTTTGCCTTGCTTCATTCTGTATTCCAAGGCCAAATTTGCCTGTTACTCCAGGTGTTTCTTGACTGGAGAATTCCAGTCCCCTATAATGAAAAGCACATCTTTTTTGAGTGTTAGTTCTAGAAGGTCTTACAGGTCTTCATAGAACTGTTCAACTTCAGCTTCTTCAGTGTTACTGTTCAGGGCATAGACTTGGATTACCGTGATATTGAATGGTTTGCCTTGGAAATGAACAGAGATCATTCTGTCATTTTTGAGATTGCATCCAAGTACTGCATTTTGGACTCTTTTGTTGACTATTGGCCAAAAAGTTCATTTGGGCTTTTTCATAAGATCTTACTTCCCAGAGAATGGCATTGAAACATGTAAAATATCATGTATGAAACGAGATGCCAGTCCAGGTTCGATGCACGATACTGGATGCTTGGGGCTAGTGCACTGGGACGACCCAGAGGGATGGTATGGGGAGGGAGGAGGGAGGAGGGTTCAGGATGGGGAACACATGTATACCTGTGGCAGATTCATTTTGATATTTGGCAAAACTAATACAATTATGTAAAGTTTAAAAATAAAATTAAATTAAAAAAAAAAGATCTTACTTCCCAGAGGTTCACAGACACCCTGAATCCTTTCCAAGAGACCCTAGATTAACTGTCCTCACTCTGCCTTAATCACACACACTCTGTGTGTGATGCATCAATGCTCATCACAGTGGTTCAGAATAAAGGTGCTCTTCCCATCAACCACCTGGGTTTGTACCTCAGCTTGATCCTTAGGCAGCTGTGTGAGCTTGATTATGTTGCTTAGCGTCTCTGGGCCCTGATGTCACCATTTGTAATGCGAATCATAATAGTTCTTACCTAATTAGGTAATTATGACAATCAAATGAGACAAGGCAGGAAAGCTGTTGGCACAATACCTGCCACATGATAAATGACCCAGAAATGTTAGTTATTATTTGATTATGAGCTATCTTATGACTGCCTCGCCTTTTATTTTGTTTCAGCTCTTGATGATAAATACATTTTATAATCTATACCAGGGTTTTTTAACCTCAGCACTATCGATGTTTGGAGCTAGACAAGTCTTTGCTGTGGGGGCTATCCCACACATTGAAGGATGTTTAACAATGTCCAAGAACTCCACCCACTAGATGTGAGAACCCCCCCCCACACACAGTTATGATGACCCCAAATGTGTCCAAACATGTACACACTTCCCTTGATGGACAGAATCACCCCGACTGAGCATCACTGCTCCGTGTTGATTAGATGGATACATCAAGGTTTTTGTTTTTGTTTTTATGGCAGAAGCAACAACAATCATACTATTTTTTTAATTTTATTTTATTTGTAAACTTAACAATATTGTATTAGTTTTGCCAAATATTGAAATGAATCCGCAACAGGTATACCCGTGTTCCCCATCCTGAACCCTCCTCCCTCCTCCCTCCCCATACCCTCCCTCTGGGTCGTCCCAGTGGACTGGTGCAATCATACTATTTAAAATGTCACCATTGCTGATGAAAATACAATGAGGCCAAGAAGTCTATACTCAAAATGGAGAAGGGCTCGGAGTGAGGAAAAGGCAGCGATTGTGTGAATGAGGACAGGGGAATCACAAGGCTCGATACATATATTTGGGCAAAGGTGATTAATGAGAAACTTAGGGGTTGGGCTGCAGTCCATAGGGTGGCTAAGAGTCAGACACAACTGAGAGACTTCACTTTCACTTTTCACTTTCATGCATTGGAGAAGGAAATGGCAACCCACTCCAGTGTTCTTGCCTGGAGAATCCCAGGGACGGGGAGACTGGTGGGCTGCCGTCTATGGGGTCGCAAAGAGTCAGACACAACTGAAGCGACTTAGCAGCAGCAGCAGGGGTTGTGAAAGATACAGAGGAAAATTCATTTTGGCAGTGGAATGAATAAATTGGAGACTCTTCAGAGGGAAAAGTAGCTTAGTCTGGAGAATACACAACCTGTGTAACACTGGAAGGAGTCAACAGAGACTGAACATGAAAAAGCAGAGAAAGGAAATGAGGAAAATGGTTCTGCGGATTCCACGAGAGGCCAATATTCCTGATTCAAGATAGGACAGGACATTTGATATGAAATCAAAGAGTAGAGCCCAGAGTAAAGAAATACTCAGAGCAGGAGCAAGGTTGGTGTTGGGCTTAGACCTCAAGAACCAGCCTTTTAAGAGACTAAGAAGATATGTTCATGACTGAGACAAATAAAATTAATATCTTGTGCACATGAAGGCTACATATACACAAGATATTAATAGCTCATTTGTGTCCAACTTTTTGCAACTCTATGGACTGTAGCCCACCAGGCTCCTCCATCCATGGGATTTTCCAGGCAAGAGTACTAGAGGGGTTGCCATTCCCTTCTCCAGGGGATCTTCCTGACCCAGGGATCAAACTCGAGTCTCCTGCATTGCAAGCGGATTCTTTACTATCTGAGCCACTAGGGAAACCCTATGTGGTCTTCATACTGTCATAAAGTCATCTTACATTCTGAGAAAATAAGTTTACGGGGGCTCAAAGTCTCTCTCTCAGAGAAGAGAGAGAAGTTACACATAAGCCCTAATCAAAAGGTACGTAGTCTGTGAATGAGCTCCGTCCCTCGGGTGGTGGCAGTGGAAACTCAGCCGTCCTTTCAGTGCTGGTGATATGAATGTCCTGAGCTCTTCTGAGCTCTTCCCATATGTCAGGTTACATGTTTCACTTATGCCACTTTATCCCAACAACAACCTTTCAAGATGGCAGCAGTTATGATCCCAGTCTACAGACGAGGAAGCCCAGGTTTGGAAAGGTGCGCTGCTCCAAGGCTGCACAGCACATACACAAGGACTTCCCGCCCAGTGGCCTGTCTCTAACACTGGTTCCTGGGGCTCCTGAAGTGTTCTCTGAAGCACACCGAGGGAAAGCTGAGATGTGAGTTCACCTTCACCAAGTGTGCTCAAAACTAAGGGCTTAGCTGACTCAGAATGCTTGAATAATGTGGCTCTGCTCTGTCAAGGATTTATTTTAATAAATAAATTACATTAATATTGCACATTGCAATTGAGCAGTTCCCTTAACATGTTAGCTGTGTCTCTGAAGAGAAGAATCCAACTGAAGGGAAAAGTGCAGTATGGTTAGCCACATCATCCACACGCCCAACAATGATGGAAACCAACCTGTGGAATGTCCATTGACTGTGCGCTGTCCTCCGTGCCAGGCGTTCCCATGTAAACTATTTTACTTACACTGACATTAATTTTTTCCCCCATGTTGGCACTGTTACCTGCTTCGTTCAGACAGCAAACCAAAGTGACCCCTGCCGTAAAGAGAGGGAGCTAAGACCGGTCTCCACTGCCTCCACAGTCTCCAGTTTTCTCTGTTAGATCAAACCAAACCTGTTAAAATTAAGAATCCTATGCCCTGACATCGTTTCCATGTTTCCAGGTTTTTTGCCAGGTGTGACCAATTAGTACAGTTGGCTAGAACACGGTGCTAATGAGGCCAAGGTCAGGGGTTCAATTCCCTCCTGGGCTGGAACTCGATGCTTCCCTCCCAGAGTCACGGGCTGAGGCCTGCGCCGCAGCTGGCCCTCCCTGGAGTGTCATTCTGGTCGTAAACGCAGCTGGAAAAACTCTTGCTGAATCATGGTACCGCCATCCCCACCACTGGACGAACTCAGAATACAGACTGCAATGGCAGCGTGACGAGAGACATAAGTGAAAACCAACATTGTGATTAGTTGAATAAACTGACAATTTTTGCCTACATTCTGTAAGTTTTAACAGCACACTTTACGGATCAATGGAGCTGCAATTTTATTTTTTAAAACTCATGTATATTAAGAGAGATGCTAAAATCTCAAGATGTTGAATGGCAAGTGCAGTAAAACCTCAATTACTTAAACTCATAAGGAAATGAGTTATTTTGTATATGTAAATTATGTTCAGATAATAAAAGTGCCTCCTTAGTACCAAGAGATTTTTATATTAGAAATTCTGATGGAAATCCTTGTAAATGGAACTCACATTTTACTGCCTTCCTAAATAGGGAGATGGGATGTAACTGATCCAACATATCTCCTATTTACAAAAAAAAAAAAACAATTTCAACAAACGATATTTTTAATTGAAAATAAAAGGGGTGGGAAGGCAGATCAACCAGGAAAGTCAGTATTAATACCAGCAAGGCAGAATTTAAGCTTAAAAGTTACAAGAAAGATAAAAAGGAATATAAAAATATAAAATTCATTTTCCAAAGAAAATGCAATAATTACAAGCCTACATGTACCAGATAATATAACAGCTTCGCTGACTCCCAGCTTTTCTAACCTTCTTGCTCTTCCTTAAATAATACAAAGTAATTTCTAATTCAGAGCTTAGGTGGCTACAGTTCCATGTGCCTAGAACTTCCTTTGGGTGTTGCATTCCACCCTATTCAGTTCTCTTTCCAAATATCACCCACCTAAGGATGGCTACGGAGAAGGCAATGGCAACCCACTCCAATGTTCTTGCCTGGAGAATCCCAGGGACGGGGGAGCCTAGTGGGCTGCCATCTATGGGGTCCATAGAGTCAGACACGACTGAAGCGACTTAGCAGCAGCAGCAGCAAGGATGGCTAAGCACGCTATCTGATTTGTCACCTAAGATTCCAAGTTGTTTGATGTGTGTGTGTGTGTGTGTGGTCTCATTGCTGTGGGAAAAACATAGAATCCTGAATCTATCTATCCTAAATTGCATTAGGTTCCTAAGATGTGTCTACTAACATCACAATCCTCTAAGCAACTGCAATCTTTATTACCAGCCAGGACTTTAGACCTAAAACCTCATAGGAGGAAAAAGCCCACAGGCTCTCCCTTGGCCCCTTTTCTCAACAGTAATCCTAAATATGCCTCAGTTCAGTTCAGTCGCTCAGTCATGTCTGACTCTTTGCGACCCCATGAATTGCAGCACGCCAGGCCTCCCTGTCCATCACCAACTCCCACAGTTCACTCAAACACATCCATCGAGTCAGTGATGCCATCCAGCCACCTCATCCTCTGTCGTCCCCTTTTCCTCCTGCCCCCAATCCCTCCCAGCATCAGAGTCTTTTCCAATGAGTCAACTCTTCACATGAG
The DNA here is from genome assembly GCF_032452875.1 of Bos javanicus. Taxonomy (NCBI): domain Eukaryota; kingdom Metazoa; phylum Chordata; class Mammalia; order Artiodactyla; family Bovidae; genus Bos; species Bos javanicus. Next base: position 80,153,583 of record NC_083880.1, on the reverse strand, counting down.
GTGGCCAAAGTACTGGAGTTTCAGCTTCAGCATCAGTCCTTCCAAAGAACACCAGGGCTGATCTCCTTTAGAATGGACTGGTTGGATCTCTTTGCAGTCCAAGGGACTCTAAAGAGTCTTCTCCAACACCACAGTTTAAAAGCATCAATTCTTTGTCGTTCAGCTTTCTTCACAGTCCAACTCTCACATCCATACGTGACCACAGGAAAAACCATAGCCTTGACTAGACGGACCTTTGTTGGCAAAGTAATGTCTCTGCTTTTGAATATGCTATCTAGGTTGGTCATAACTTTCCTTCCAAGGAGTAAGCATCTTTTAATTTCATGGCTGTAGTCACCATCTGCAGTGATTTTGGAGCCCAGAAAAATAAAGTCAGCCATTATTTCCACTGTTTCCCCATCTATTTCCCATGAAGTGATGGGACTGGATGCCATGATCTTCATTTTCTGAATGTTGAGCTTTAAGCCAACTTTTTCACTCTCCACTTTCACTTTCATCAAGAGGCTCTTTAGTTCCTCTTCACTTTTTGCCATAAGGGTGGTGTCATCTGCATATCTGAGGTTATTGATATTTCTCCCGGCAATCTTGATTCCAGCTTGTGCTTCTTCCAGCCCAGGGTTTCTCATGATGTCCTCTGCATAGAAGTTAAATAAGCAGGGTGACAATATACAGCCTTGACGTACTCCTTTTCCTATTTGGAACCAGTCTGTTGTTCCATGTCCAGGTCTAACTGTTGCTTCCTAACCTCCATATAGGTTTCTCAAGAGGCAGGTCAGGTGGTCTGGTATTCCCATCTCTTGAAGAATTTTCCACAGTTTATTGTGATCCACAGAGTCAAAGGCTTTGGCGTAGTCAATAAAGCAGAAATAGATGTTTTTCTGGAACTCTCTTACTTTTTCCATGATCCAGCAGATGCTGGCAATTTGATCTCTGGTTCCTCTGCCTTTTCTAAAACCAGCTTGAACATCTGGAAGTTCACAGTTCATGTATTGCTGAAGCCTGGCTTGGAGAATTTTGAGCATTACTTTACTAGCGTGTGAGATGAGTGCAATTGTGCGGTAGTTTGAGCATTCTTTGGTATTGGTTCTATTTGCCTAGTAAGTTTTTAAATTTGCCTATTAAGTTCTTACCACTCTAAACATTGGAAAAGTCACAGAAAAACGAACTCCACGAAAAAAATCATAATTCTGTGTTACCTTCCTGTGACAGTTATAACAAACTACCACAAACTTGATGGCTTCGGAGAACAGATGTTTATTCTCTCCCAGTTCAGAGGCCAAATTTGGGGGGATTTGACCCACTCAAGAAGTCAAGAAAGAATTCTGGGGTAAGGAGAGAGTGGCATGAATTGAGAAAGTAGCATGCTGCTGCTGCTGCTAAGTCACTTCAGTCGTGTCCGACTCTTGTGTCCTCATGGACTGTAGCCTGCCAGGCTCCTCTGTCCATGGAATTCTCCAGGCAAGAACATTGGAGTGGGTAGCCACTCCCTTCTCCAGGGGATCATCCTGACCCAGAGATAGAACCTAGATCTCCTGCACTGCAGGCAGATTCTTTACCAGCTGAGCCACCAGGGAAGCCCCATATAGACACTGTCACATGTGAACCAGATAGCTGGTGAGGACCTGCTGTGTAACACAGGGGCCCGGCCGGGCGTCTGTGATGACCTGGAGAGTTGGGGCTGGGGGACAGAAAGGAGACTCAAGAGGGAGGGGCTGGCTATATGTTCAATGATGGCTGATCTGTTCCACCGTACAGCAGAAACCATCACAACACTGCAAGGCAATTCTCCTCCAGTTAAAAAATAAATTTAAAGAGAAAGATTAAAAAAAGAAAGGATCCCTATCGGAAGTGATATCTGCGCGCAAACCTGAAGCGAGAGCAGGAACGCAGCATGTAGAGATAGCGTGATACGCAGGATCTTACACCAGGAGATGCAGAGACGGAGGAGGGAAGACTGCCGCCGGAGGCCGGAGACAAAGCTGCACAGAGGGGTGTTGTCTTTGCACCATTGTTTGCTTTATAATCTTAAGGACACTGAGGACTCAGTCAAGGTTCTGCACGTGGGAGCTGCAAGACAGATTTACGCTTTGCAAAAGCTCTGGACTGTCTCCGGAGAATAGTTTGAAAGGCAGACCAGGAGTGTAAGCAATAGATCCTAGAGTCTCCCAGAGCCCAAGAGAACAAAGACAGTGACTCGGATTAGAGAAGTGGTGTGGCAACCCACTCCAGTATCCTTGCCTGGAGAATCCCATGGACACAGAAGGCTGGCAGGCAACGGTCCAGAGGGAAGCAAAGAGTCGACACCACTGAAGCGACTTAGCAGGCAGTGACGGTGGAGACGAAAAGAATAAATGGATTTAGGGAACATTTAAAACAAAACATCGGCAGCACAGCATGGGGGTCAGGGAGAGACAGGTGTCAAATATGAGCCCTACACTTCCACGTTGCCCAATAGGTAATTTCCCATTCACTGCAAGAGAACATTGAAAGAATGCTAGGTTGGAGGCATTCAGGGGAGAGGCGGGGGGGAGTTGTGTTATGAGATTAACTAGAGACACATTGAGTTTGAAGATGATTCTGAAACCCTGGGTGTTCCAAAGCTGATCTGAGTCTGGCACACAAAAGAGGTCACAGGAAAGGTCTAGCTTAGATACGTAAATCTGCAAGTAATCTTGGTATCAGTTCAGTTCATTTCAGTCACTCAGTCATGTCCAACCCTTTGCGACCCCATGGACCGCAGCACACCAGGCTTCCCTGTACATCACCAACTCCTGGAGTTTACTCAAACTCATCTCCATCAAGTTGGTGATGCCATCCAACCATCTCATCCTCTGTCATCCCCTTTTCCTCCCACCTTCAATCTTTCCCAGCATCAGGGTCTTTTCCAATGAGTCAGCTCTTTGCATCAGGTGGCCAAAGTATTGGAGTTTCAGCTTCAGCATCAGTCCTTCCAATGAATATTCAGGGCTGATCTCCTTTAGAATGGACTGGATGGATCTCCCTGCAGTCCAAGAGACTCTCAAGAGTCTTCTCCAACACCACAGTTCAAAAGCATCAATTCTTTGGGGCTCAGCTTTCTGTATAGTCCAACTCTCACATCCATACATACTACAGGAAAAACCATAGCCTTGACTAGATGGACCTTTGTTGGCAAAGTAATGTCTTTGCTTTTTAATATGCTATCTAGGTTGGTCATAGTTTTTCTTCTGAGGAGCAAACGTCTTTTAATTTCATGGCTGTAGTCACCATCTGCAGTGATTTTGGAGCCCCAAAAAATAAAGTCTGCCACTGTTTCCCCATCTATTTGCCATGAATCTTGGTTTAGGGAGTGATGAACTGTAGGCAGAAGAACTCCTGGCTATGCAGGGCCTGGAATTTATATAATTTGGGGACTTTAATTAAGAGCAATAATACAGAATATAAAATTAGGTACAGAAGTAAATAATTATGGAACAAGAAACCATTACAAATTGAGACAAATAGAGAGAGCAGCACTGGAACACACACCGTTGTTGCTTCGTTCATTCGCTGGCATCCTCCTTTTTGCAACCCCACACACTGCAGCACCCAGGCTTCCCTGTCCTTCACCGGCTTCCAGAGTTTGCTCACATCCATGTCTATTGAGTCCGTGATGCCATCCAACCATCTCATCCTCTGTTTCCTCCTTCTCCTCTTGCCCTCAATCTTTCCCAGGGTCTTTTCCAGTGAGTCAGCTCTTTGCATCAGGTAGCCAAAGTATTGGAGCTTCAGCATCAGTCCTTCCAATGAATATTCAAGACAGATTTCCTTTCGGATTGACAGGTTTGATCTCCGTGCAGTCCAAGGGACTCTCGAGAGTCTTCTCCAACACCACAGTGAAACTCATTATCACGTGTAAAACAGACAGCCAGTGAGAAGCTGCAGTGTGACACAGGGAGCTCGGCCCCCTGCTCTGTGACAGCCCAGAGGGGTGCGATGGGGGTAAGGGTGGGAGGGAGGTTCAGAGGGCAGGGGACATGTGTATAGTCAGTTCATGTCGTTGTATGGCAGAAACCAACGCATTGTAAAGCAACGATCCTCCAATTAGAAGTAAATTTTAAAAAAGAATAAATTCTGGAGAACTAATGTATAGCCTGGGGACTATAGCTGATGACGCTATACTGTACAGTTGAAATCTGCCAAAAGGAGTATTTCTTAAGCATCTTCATTTAAAAAAGATAACAATGTGGGGTGATATATATGTTAACTTGATTGTGGTAAGCATTTCAAGAAGTATGTGTACATCAAATCATTCTGTGTACACTTTAATTATAATACAATTTTATTTCTAAATCATAAGTTTGTAAATTTATCTCAACACAACTGTAAAAAATAAAAACTAAATATTTTTTTAAAACTTAAAAAGCTGAAAATAGAACAAGATCCTGAAAAATAATATAATAGCTTTATTAATTCACTGACAGATGCCGCCTTTTTAAAAAAATTTCTTTTCCACATTTTAGTCTCTATGCAACTTGATAGCCTCTTCTTATAATAATATAGTTTTTCATTAAAAAGTAATGTAACTTCTCAAACACAGTTAATTGAAATTAGTTTCACATATTGATAATTGGGGTCATAAAATGTGACTCCATATACTGATACATATGCCTTCGTACTACTGCTACAGGTTCATGCCCTACAATTCAAGAATTCTGATATACTTTATTTGACATTATTACTTTTTCTGTTTTGGGTTTTGTTTTTGATTTTTGACATCACCTTAAAAAATGATAAAAATGTATGATACTTTTATAATTGTGTATACTGTACTATCAAATGTATTTCAGACAGGAAAGAAATTCAGTTTTGTCATAGCATCAATAAGAAATTAATCCTCTCCTTCAACTTATACATTTGATGACTGGAAAAAATTATCCATGGGCTAGCTTCCGGCTCAATTTTTAAATCTTGTATCTCCTCCACTACCCACATCAAGTGCTGGGTGCTAAGGAAATATTCATTTCCCTATGGAACCTCTAGCCTATTCCTTTGCATCATCATGCAGGGGAGATGATAAAATGGATGTTAGGAATATTCTGAAAGCCATTTCTACATCAATATGATGCGCAGCAACTTAACTATTATACATGGTGACCTACAACATGTGTGTTTTGCCACATCTAAATTTAATGAATTTGCTGGGCTCTCCTTTAGCCATATCCAAAACCTGCCAGCAGCCATTTACATTTGGACAAAAATACAGGGTTATGTGACTATATTGCCATAGTGCCTCCCAGGTCCTTGGAAGGTCCAGTTCAAGTGAATGAGAGTCTTCATTTTACCAGCTTCACAGAAAATTTATCTCCCATTCTGGGTGTGTATGAGATTCCTCTACTTTGGTGCGATTGCTATTTTGGGCTGGGTAATCCTTTGTTGTTGGGGGCTGTCCTGTGCACTGCAGGATTTTTTAGTAGCATCCCAGACCTCTACTTACTCAATGTTAGTAATACCCAACTGGCACCCCAATTGGGATACCCAAAATGTTTCCAGATATTGCCAGATGTCCTTGAGGGGCAACATTGCTCTAGAGAAACAGTTTAGATAGAGAACATTGAATTCTGACTGGGCACCTACTATGTTTCAAGCCCTCTGGAATGCCACTTTGCACAAGGCCATGGTGCAGTTGGGAAGGAAGATGATGAATAATAAATTTCAGTAGAATGCTCTAAGTGCCCCAGGGGAGATCTCAAAGACACTGAGAATCCAAGACAAACCTCTCTCCTCCTTCACAAAGCTACTGCGGAAATGAGTGTGATGCGGACTGTAAAGATAAGACTGCTGCGTTGCTGTTGTTCAGTCACGTCTGACCCTCTGCAACACCCATGGACTGCAGCACGCCAGGTTTCCTGTCCTTCACTATCTCCGAGTTTGCTCAAATCCATGTCCATTGAGTCAGTGACGCCACCCAACCATCTCATCCTCTGTCACCTCCTACTCCTCCTGCCCTCAATCTTTCCCAGCATCAGGGTCTTTTCAAATGAGTAGGCTTTTCCCATCATGTGGCCAAAGTACTGGAGCTCCACCTTCAGCATGAGTCCTTCCAATGAATATTCAGGGCTGATTTTCTTTAGGATTGACTGATTTGATCTCCTAGCAGTCCAAGGGACTCTCAAGAGTCTTCTCCAACACCACAATTCGAAAGCAACATTTCAGAGGTCAGCCTTCTTTATGGTCCAACTCTCACATCCATGCATGACTACTGGAAAAACCATAGCTTTGACTAGATGGACCTCTGTCAGCAAGGTGATGTCTCTGCTTTTTAATATGCTGTCTAAGTTTGTCATAGCTTTCCTTCCAAGGAGCAAGTGTTCTGCATCTATTCTGCCAAAGCATTTCTTCACGTTGGCACAATAAAAGCTGAGCATATAGCAGGAATTATAGGAAATACTTCAATTAGCCATAATAGTCACTATTTACAAATCCTGGCCGAGAAACATTGCAAAAGTGTATTAATCCACCTCCTTCTCTTTTATTTTGGCGGTTATGATGCTTACACCATGCCAGCCACACTCAGATCTGAAGTCTACAAACACATAAATTGAGTCATTCCTAGGAAAGGTTGATGAATTTATTCACAGAAGATTTGCCACAAGGGTTTATCCTATTTCGATGAAGGGGGAAGGAGAGAGCCTAAATCAGTGAGAATTTAGCTTGTGAACAGCACTGTATATAAATTTTAAAAACTCACCAGATTTGACGCAAATCATCCTTCTAGAGCTCTTAAGATAACCCTGGTATTGGGCTTACCCCACTGTGTTTTCCCCTTCAATCAATTATTGACAACAAAGTAACAAAACTCCAGGGTACACTGAAAAGCAGGGTCTATTTCACTCTGGGTGGCATCTCAACTATCCAGTGTATTCGTGCACAGAAAGCCTTGGAACAGACAACACGCCCCTTTGCTGAGCTGTTTGCACTTTTGTAAAATTAGTAATTGGAGAGGGAACGTCACTTACTCCCATTTCTCTGCTTGAACATTAGGGCTGGATCCTTTATCAAACTGAACACTGTGTAACTGCGCTTGGCAGAAATGAGTTAACCCATTAGCTCTCCTTTGATTGCACTTAATCATGGGAGCCCCTTAAAAGCATGTTCCTTTCATCTTTTTCTTTACCGTCACTCTTTATTTCACTGATCTTACCTTAATTTGGTCCCTCAGCCCTCTTCTAGCAGGTGTGGGGCCCACATGCGGATTAATTCATCAATTATTACAATAATTTCCACCTATATAGTGCTCAATCATTAAAAATTCATTTTGATATTACCACAAGGTAGCTTCGCATTGTGGTTTAAAAGCAGCGATTCCTCAAAATTTATTGGAAAAATAACATACACAAGTGCACTGAACCCATGATCCCAGGATAGCACTGTGAGGGGTGAGGTTACATTTAATTTTTTTTTTGGTCAGGAAAATAATAATGCAGCTGTCCCATGGAGCCAAAGTCACTGAAGAGGGGGTGACCGACACTCAGAGGTCCTGACGGAGAGCCAGGGCTTTGGGCTGAGACAGCCTGTGCAGAAATCTGCTCCCGGCACGCACCAGGGCTCAGGGAATCTTGGACAAGTCCCAGTTTTTCATCTCTGAGTGGAGTTCATCACGTTCACAGAGTTGTAGGGAGGACCAAACCAGATAACCCACGCCTGACACACAACCACACAGGAAGTTCTAGGTCAAGCAAAGGTTACCACTCAGCCACGTAGTATCACTGCACACACACACACACGTATGCACACACAAGCACACACACTGTCGCCGTCTTAAGTAAACAAAGGGGCTTATAAAGCGCCAAATTCACAAGCCTTTCCCATCCACAAATTGGCCAGTTAATTAACAGAGGGGGACAAAGTCAGAGACAGTTTAGTCAAGAGATCCACGGTGGTAATCAGTTGGTTAGTTAACTGATTAGTTATTTAGGCAACTGGCTAATTACTTTTTATAAGGTTTGCTTCTCTACATCCTCTGGTTCAAGGGCTAAAAATCTCAGCATAACTGAGACATTGGGGCTGGATAACTCTCTGCTGTGAGGCATCCTGTGCATTGCAGGGTGTTCAGTGGTCTCCCAAGCTTCAACCCACGATGCCAACAGCACTCCACCCATCTCTAGTTGTGACAACCAAAAATGTCTCCAGATATCGTTATGTGCTTCCTGAGTGAAGAATCATTGCTCTAGTCCCCATTTCCAAATGGTTTATATTAACATTAATATAACTTTCTTCCATATACTACTTATTATTAAATCATATTTGTCTGTAACCCCTACCTTCATTAATTCTGGAGTCTTCACCTGAACTAAAGAATTTTATGGAACTAAACCACATGTGGAATTTTAAACCTTGCTAAAAAGTTTTTAAAAATACAATTACCAATTGTTCTTCATTATACTTGTTATTTTAAAATTGCTACCTCAGTTTCTAAATTGGTGGTGGAAGGAGAGAGCCAAGTGGGAAGGGAGGTGGGTCTTAATTGTGCCAGAATTTGTGAAAGTATACATTAGCAGCTTACGCTCTAGTCTGGGAAATGGATACTCGAAGTGTGGAATTTTGAATGGCGGCAGCTATGTGGAGAGCCGAATTCCCCCAAAGCGTGTGTGTCTGTGTAGTGAGTTCTAGTCTTTCCTCCCATGGAAGTGCCCAGAGTAGAAAACAGCCCATATTGTGTGTGCTGGTCAGGGAGGGGTTTCCAGTCTGAAGAGTGCCAGACAGGGAGGGAGAGGAACGAGGGGAGAGGGAGTCCCAGAGCAAGAGATGAGGGCTTTTTTACTAACTGGGACATTGCGGGGAAGGGACTTTTAGGAACCTTTTATGGCACGTTTAGTAAATTTAGCTATTACATTAACCTCACCCAGGAAAGCTGCAGGAAGGACTCCCCTAACCCCTCAAAGTCTGCAGTCATAGTTATGTTCTGCTTCATTTGGATCTGATCTACTGATGGTGACTAAGATCTTAAGACCTTCCTGTTATATCTGCATTTCACCAAAATCTAGAATTCTCAAATCCACTATAAAAGACATCAGTGACTTACCACTAAGATAATGAGTTTAAGTTTCAAAACCCACTGCTTGCCTAGGTCTGTTCTGAGGTGTGTAATTTATTGTGTATGTAATTTAATATTCTTTTCAAAAAAGAGGGCCCTCCGAATGAAGATTTTGGTCCCTGTGAAATCTGGCTCTCCCGTTCATGGACACCATGTCCTTCTGTTCTTCTCTGTACCTGCAGCACCTCCCACAGTGCCTGGAGTATGTTAAACACACAATGATGCTTGCTGAGTGACTGAACGACCAACTCAATGAATGAACAAAGGCAATAATGATGTACACAATCCAGAAAAGCATAGAAGACCGTACTCGAGAGTATGACTGGATGCTTGCTAATCAGACAGATAGTAAAGGCCATGTGTGCATGCTGCTAATTTGCTTCAGCCATGTCCAACCCTCTGCAACCCAATGGACTGTAACCTGCCAGGCTCCTCTGTCCATGGGATTCTCCAGGTAAGAATACTGGAGTGGGTTATTGTGCCCTCTTCTAGGGATCTTCCCAACCCAGGAGTTGAAACCTAAGTCTCTTACCTTTCCTGCACTGGCAGGGGGGTCTTTACCACTAGTAACACCTGGGAAGCCATAGTAAAGGCCACCAGCATTCAAAAGGAAGAGAGGTCACTGCACACGTGATGAAAAGGAGATGTTACAAGCAAATCAAAGACTCACAGACTTTAAAAATAATATTATAATTGACTACAGTAGCTGACACAATAGTAGACCAACTCAGAGCTTGGACTACGAACCTCAATCCTAGGTCCATTTACAAGGTGAAAACTACACAGTGAATCCCTCTAAACTGGGGACACAATCAGTATCTATAACAGAAGATCGCTGTGAGGATGAGAGAGATGCCCCTGTAAAGTGGGGAGCGTGGAGCCAGCATACTGCAGGTGCTCAATAAATGTCAGCTCATAGTATTGTTAATTGGTTTCAATGAGCAAGGCATCACGCCAAACACTTTCCAGAACTTAGGGAGAATATTCCCCAAAAGTTGTGGGGAAAGTGATCATTTACTGAATATCCCAGTCATTCATCAGCGTTCAAGGTACTTCACTATGGTCTCCACTAAATATTCACTGCAGCTCAGTTAGACACGATTCCTGTTTTGTGCATGTAAACTTGAACTGAGAGAAGTCAGCTATATGCAAGAGATTAAACGACAGAGTAAGATGGACCACAAGTTGCCCAATGCCAAACTGATATTTTTGCCCATTGGAACTTTCTGATTCTATCTCACTGGTTAAGAGCTCAGGAATCAGATGTAAGAGTTGAATCCTGGTAACTCATTTAACCTCTTAAAATCTCAGTTTCCTTATTTGCAAATCAAGAATGACAATTGTACCTACATCATAAGATTATAGTAAAAACTAAGTGATATAATACATGCGAGACGACAGCCCACCAGGCTCCCCCATCCCTGGGATTCTCCAGGCAAGAACACTGGAGTGGGCTGCCACTTCCTTCTCCAAACCTACATCATAAGATTATAGTAAAAACTAAGTGATGTAATACATGCGAATGACCCAACTCAGCGCCTTGTATGTGGCAAAGGTTCAAAATTTCTTTGTGTTACTACTGTCCAAAATTTTGAAAAAGTAGAAAGTTCTGTATTTACCCACTTTCAAATGCCAATTGTATGTGTGGGATGCCCTGGGGAAATTTTAAATCCCAGAGGCAGATTATGGTCACGCAGTTAATTGGAAAAGTCTGGCTACCTTATACATAACTGTTGATCATGGCTGATTCACCAAGACAAACACACTGGTGGGCAAATTGGGGGGGAAAATCCATGAGGCTCAAGATCAGAAGAGCAGTGCATCCCATGAAGTTCAGAAATAGAAGCTCTGATTCCTACTCCAGAGGGTGCTAAGACACAAAGGTTTTGAGGACTAAATCATGGTCTGGACATAGTGGCCTGTGGTCATGTTGAGGGCATACAGCGTCCTGGAATAGCAAAAGTGACCTCTAGAAAGATGGCAGCCAAAGTTTTAGTTTTGAAAGTTATTAATCTTTACATGAAATTCCAAGTCAGTGGCAGGGGGAATATTAGTATTATTTAATCTCATTCAAATTACACTACAAAAAACAATTAAGGTGAATAATTATGAAAGTAAGGTCAACTCAATTTTCTATAATAATGTTTTTTTGTTACCAGGCTCATTATCGCTAATTCCTTTCATAATCTTTGCCATCTAACCTCATTTGTTTCATTTATAAGTGGCAAGAAATGCACATCATCAAACAGGAATGAAATCAAGACAGCGGCACGTCACTTGGGTGATCTCTGGGGAAGTAATCATTGCCTCCAGTTAACCTTTTAGGGAGAAGCCCGTCTGCATGTCCCCAGTGCGGGCTCTATGTTGGTCACAGTGGAGTTTTCCTCGCTCCTTTTTTTTCATCATACATCCTGGCCTGAGAGGGTAGAGGCTTGCCGAAAGTTGAGGTCTTATCCTGCTGTTCAGAATACTTATAAGCCAAATGAAAAAGCACTCAAGTAGGTTTTAAATGGGCTTTTAGTGGAACCTAATATGCACACACACACACACACCACACATACACACACACTCATTTTTTTTTTAATATTCAAAAGTACCTTGCTTATACTGCTTTTTTTTAAAAAAGATCTTTCATCTTCATCACCAAGACACTTATATTTGAGGTCCTCAGGATTGAATTTGTCCCCATTATATACTTGAAATCTGTACTGGTTTATAAAGAATCTCAAAATTTTTACTAACAATTGCCTGATCTCCTTTAGACACCTCATGTCTTAGACAAAGCTATTCCACTGCTAGAAATTTACTCTAGAATGGGGTGGGTGAACTTTTAAGTGATCATTATCCCTGCCACGAGTGTCTGTGTGTGCTAAGTTGCTTCAGTCGTGTCCAACTTTTGGTGACCCCACGGCCCCTCTGTCTATGGGATTCTCCAGGCAAGAATACTACAGTGGGTTGCCGGGCCCTCCTCCAGGGGATCTTCCCAACCCAGGGATCCAACCCGCATCTCTTATGTCTCCTGCACTGGCAGACGTGTTCTTTACTACTAGCTCCACCTGGGAAGCCTCTGGCATTCTGGTGTTTAAATACCTTGAATATCACCGTTTTTTGTTGATCACTAGAGAAATATCCAAGAACAAACAAATATATATCTTACGTTCTTGGGCTCTGTTGCTGCTAAGTCGCGTCATTTGTGTCCAACTCTGTGCAACCCCATAGACGGCAGCCCACCAGGCTCTGCCGTCCCTGGGATTCTCCAGGCAAGAACACTGGAGTGGGTTGCCATTTCCTTCTCCAATGCATGAAAGTGAAAAGTGAAAGTGAAGTTGCTCAGTCATGTCCGACTCTTAGCCACCCCATGGACTGTAGCCTACCAGGCTCCTCCACCCATGGGATTGTCCAGGCAAGAGTACTGGAGTGGGTTGCCATTGCCTTCTCCATCTTGGGCTCTACAATATATTAATTTAATAAACATACAAACAAATAAGGGTATGACTACCAAATAGGATAAGTGCATTCAAAGCAACAGCCAGTGCCTTAGTCTGCTTGGGTTGCTATAACAAAATACCAGAGAGGGTGGCTTAAACAGCAAGACACTTATTTCTCAGAGTTCTGGAGACCAGAAGTCCAAGATCAGGGTGCCAACATGGCCAGACCCATGAAAACCTTCTTCATGGATTGCAGACATCACCTTCCATGATGTCTAAACACGGTGGATAAAGAGAGGTCTATGACCGCTTCCTCTTCTTTGTGGTTATTGTTCTTCAGTCACCAAGTCGCTTACAACTCTCTGCGACCCCATGGCAGCACACCAGGCTCCCCTATCCTTCACCATCTCCCAGAGTTTGCTCAAACTCAAGTCCATTGAGTCAGCAATGCCATCCAACTATCTCATCCTGTCACCCCCTTCTCCTCTCGCCTTCAATCTTTCCCAGCATCAGGGTCTTTTCCAATAAGTCAGCTCTTGGCATCACGTGGCCAACTTATTGGAACTTCAGTTTCAGCATCAGTCCTTCCAATGAATATTCAGGGCTGATTTCCTTTAGGACTGACTGGTTTGGTCTTCTTGCAGTCCAAGGGACTCTCAAGAGTCTTCCTCTCCTTATAAAGGCACTAATCCTATCCTAAAGGCTCGGTCCTCATGATATCATCTGAACTTAATCATCCCCAAAGGCCTCATCTTCAAAGATCATCACTTTGGGTATTAAGGCTTCAGCACATGCACTTCCAGGGCAGACAAGCACTCAGTTCTCAGCATAAAGGATGGAGAAACAAGGAAAAGTGGACGACTGTAGGGCCAGTCAGAGCCCAACCCACATCCCCTTGACCTACCCATAATGCAGCCTGGTGGGCAGTTCCCCCACACACCGAGGGCTTCCTGCCTTAGCAACTGCCCTTCTCTATTGCATGGATCTGACGCAGAACCATTCTCAGTCCACGCAAGCAAAGGCAGGAATGCCAGATGATGACCACCACCAGGGGCGACCCTCAACTAAAGAGGCGTCAGAACTGGTGAATAGCCATCTCCTTTCCAATTACTGAAACAACTCTGAAGAGGGCCTTCCACAGTCTCTTAGAGATTCCCCAGCAGGACTGATTTCCAGGAACAAATTTCTCATGACTGCGTGTGCTCAGTTGCTTAGCCGTGTCTGACTCTTTTGCAACCCCATGGACTGTAGCCTGCCAGGGCTCCTCTGTCCATAGAATTTTCCAGGCAAGAATACTGAACTGGGTTGCCATTTCCCACTCCACTGGATCTTCCCAACCCAGGGATTGAATCTTGGTCTCTTGAGTCTCCTGCATTGGCAGCCAGATTCTTTACCACTTCACCACCTGGGAAGCCCTTCTCATTATTATCACCTTTAATTAAGTCTCCCCTTTCCCTACTTGGGGGCTTCCCAGGTGGCTCAGTGGTAAAGAATCCAGCTGCCAATGCAGGAGACACAGGACATGCAGGTTCAATCCCTGGGTTGTGTGGAGGACGAACTGGCAGCCCACTCCAGTATTCCTGCCTGGAGAATCTCATAGGCAGAGGAGCCTGGCGGGCTACAGTCCATGGGGTCACAGAGGTGGACACAGCTGAGCACAGGACACAGCACGAATGCGCACACACACTCCACACACCTTCCAGTCTCCCTACTCATTCGACTCCTGGGATCACCTCCTAGGTAAACTACTCAGGCCTGCCTTTGGGGAACCTGGGTTAAGATCAGGACCTACTGTGAGAAGGCAAAAATTTAACCTGGTGCATGAAAGAAGATACATAGGCCTCCCTGTGAGCCTCTAGGGGAGAAAGTATTTCATGGAAGAGGAAGCGACAACTTGGCCAAAGACCCTGGAGGGAAAAGCAGCTTTTACATCGAAGCATCTAAGAGGAGGCAACGAGCCCAGATCACAGCGAGCAGGGTGAGATTCGGTTGAGACCCAGGCAGGAACCAGACTCAGCAGAAGTTGGTAAGCGTAGGAAGAAGGTAGGCTTGCGTTCTAAAGGGGCCTCCATTTTACAGGTGAAGAAACCAAAGATTACCGTGCAAAATTAAATGGCTAGAAAAGGCTTGAGAAGCATCTAAAAACAGCAACTTGGATATAGACACCATGTTTTTAACCTCCACGCTACCAACCTGGACGCTAAAATAGCTCAAACCTGTATCTCCCACCTGATTTACACCAGGCGGCCTGCCCGGTCTCTTTGCACACCTTCCTGACAACGGTCTCTGCTCAGTCCCGCTGCCCACGGCAGAAGAACTCTGCTTCTCACGTCGGTTGAAAGCGCAGCGCACCTGCATTCCTAGCCAGTTTCCGACACAGCCTTTTGCAACATCAAGACATATGGGCTCCGTAAATTTTCAGAGACATATTAACGTTCACCTCCATAATGCCTTAATTGTACAGAAACCATTAGACAAGAGTGTTAAGGTGACAAAGAGACCCATGCAAATGGTTAAGGAAGAGAGTGAGATGCCTAAATTAAGAGGGGTGAAGGGTCCAGGACAGTCTTTCATGGGGGAAAAGATTCATGGAGATTCGCTGTCTTAACCAGAATGGACTGCCTCATAAATTATCTCTATATGATGCCAGTAAGTCAAGGGGAACTTTTTTAAAGCAGGAATTTGCAAAAGGTTAAGTTAAAATGAAGGCCGAACAATTATTTTTGTCCTCCTGCCTAGCAGGACTTCTGCTAATGTTTGTGTACAGAAGTGAGAACGGCGGGATACTTCAAAGCCTTTTCAGGGAAAATCATATCATTGGTGAGAAAGGATTTGATTTTGTAAAAAGCTTACGTTGTAAGTGATATGGAAAATAAAGAGACAAAATCACATGAGCTAAGTGTTTTATTTTTGTCAGAGCTGGTGGGGTTCCACAGATCCTCATTGTGCCCGTAATTGGGGTTTTAAAAGTGGGAACAGGGAAGTATGTGTTTTCTTTGGTCTGTGAAGATGGCAGTCCTGACCCACCAGTGGAGGGCCATGCACTTTAAATTTGTTTCCAGAAAAGAAGAGAGATTTTCTCCAAGGACGCCTGATTATCCTGGCAGAGCCACAGCATTTGATGAGGGTCGGACCACTTTGAGTGCAACATGTAGAGTCTGCCCTCGTGCTGTTCTTGCTCCCTTCCCCTTAGGTATCCAGGCTAAATTTATAGAGGGGAAGAAGTTGAGCAAACTGAAAAAAATAACAATTTCTCCCCCAGTAGAGCAGAAGGATCACGCAAGCAGAGGGCATAAACCCTAATCATTTCTCATCCTGAATGCCTGGCCAGGACACACCGCTTACAGGAGCTGCATTCACTGCAAGCACAACATTAACCCCCTGTGACTTGAAATAAGGGAAATGATGTTTTTCTATAACTCGAAATCTAGAGGCATGGTCACATCTGGATTTATTAATTTCCTCAACAACATCGTCCAAGAACCCATGCCATTTCAACATTTCTTTCATGTGGGCTAGCTTCCTTTGAGGTCTGAAGGCCTACAGCTTAGCTTCCTTACAGGTTTGAAGATGTCTCCTAATTGTATTTCTTTTTAAGAGCAAGAACAGCTTTTCTGGAAGTTTCCCGGAGACTTCATATTTCATTGACCAAAATGCTACTTATGCTCATGCCTGAAATAAAAGCATCGCTTAAGGAAAGGGATGGACATAACTGGCTTAGACAATCAAGACCTGCCCCTGGGTTTGGAGATGGAGCGGCCTCTTCTCAAACATGCGGCCACTTAAAGGGGTTGGATAGTCGGACAAAGTCAACGGTTCCACTAGGAACAAGGACTGAAGGTGCAGAGTGGATATTGGCCATCCACACCCTCTGCTAAAATGAAACATTTCAATAACTATTAAAACAAACACTGGGACTGCCCTGGCGGCACAGTGGATAAGAATCCGCCTGCCAACGCACGGGACGTGGGTTCAGCTCCTGGTCCGGGAAGATCGCACACGCCAAGGAGGAACTAAGCCCGCGCACCACAACGACGGAGTCCACAGCCGCGAGCGCTGGGCCTGCGCGCCTAGAGCCCGAGCCGCACGACCAGAGAAGCGGCCGCAGAGAGGAGCGCACCGACCGCATCCAAGAGGAGCCCCCTCCGGCCCCAACTAGAGGAGGACTGCACACAGCAACGAAGACAGAGCGGCCTGACTCGGACCCAGGAGGCTTGACTGTGACCCACTGGCTGTACTTTGCTGCCCCCAGCTTAAACAAAAAGGGGATTTATCGACTCACATAGTTAACATAATGTAGAAGTAGTGCAATACCCTCTATTTTGCCTCTTGGCCCATGAAACCTTAGATATTTATTCTCTGCCCCTTTACAGAAACAGTGTGCTAAGTGCGTTAAGGTATTGCATTTTGGTTTTCTACAATGTGCAAATAAAGTTATGTTAACTGGTACACTAATTGTTTTAAGGTCAAAAATGAAATATGACTATATTAGTTTCTAAACCTTTCTGTTATATGAAAACTCAATGAAACCACCAAATCAACTAACTGGCTGAAAAGGCCTCTAAGCTCCACCAGCTCCACCCACTCCTCAACAAGTAAATGCTGTACTCTTAGGTTTTATTTTCTACGCTTTGAATCTTTGATCACGTGCTTTCCTGTCATCTCCCATAATCCTATCAGAAAAAAGAACCAAAAACTTCATATGAAATGATTAGTGGCTTGTAAAAACAATTATCTTAGTGTTCTTATTCCTCTTCTGTATCTTAGCATCCCCGGGAACAGTGAGACATTCATGACATA
This sequence comes from Bos javanicus, assembly GCF_032452875.1. Taxonomy (NCBI): domain Eukaryota; kingdom Metazoa; phylum Chordata; class Mammalia; order Artiodactyla; family Bovidae; genus Bos; species Bos javanicus. The sequence continues at coordinate 80,136,300 of NC_083880.1, read as the reverse complement.
CTTTTCTTTAAATTAAGTGAAACTAGGAGACTGTATTTTCTTGGATGATAGCACTTTCTCTCAAGAGAAAAGCATTAAGACAGAAGGTAAGATTCTGACTCTGTACAGCACTGATTCCCCTTCTTCTGATTAAAGGACAGGAGTTTTGTTTGGAAAACAACCACCACCCACTCTCACTTCTTGTGACCAAGTGCAGCTTCCCTGGCGGTCTCGGGGTCCCAGTCTAGCTGTATAGCTCTCTGGGCTCTGTGATTGGTTCAAAGAAGGGCACATGACCAAGTCAGAGCCAATCAGATCTAGTCTCAGGACTTATATGATGTTATCGAGAGGGAGATGCTCTCTTTTTCACTGGACTTAAACTTGGAATGCTGTAAACTACTGGAAAGATCACCTGCCTGAGAAAAGAGTCAATGCGGAGGAAAGCAGAGCAGAGAGATGGAAAGAAAGAAAGAAATCAAGTGCTAGTAACATCGTTTAAAGAAACAGATTCAGTGGTGCCTGAAGCTAGTGCTATTAGCCTGGACTGTTCAATTACACGAGCCAATAAATTCTTTTTTGCTTGAGCCAGTTTAAGTTGGGATTTCTGTCACTTCCAATGGAAATATACAACCACTATCTAATGCAGTGGCTGTCCTGGGTTGGGTTCTCCCAAAAGCAAGCCCTAAGACAGAGACTTAAGTGCAAGTAACTCATTTGGGACCTGCATCCAGCAAGCACTGGGAGTGGAATTCAGACAAGGATGACGAGGCAGCTGTAACAGTGTATTATCTAGCATAACAACCCTGGGGACTGGGGATCAGTCCTGACGGGGAACTAAGAGACAGAGTAGAGCAAGACCTCAGAGTTCTCTTTCACTGCTCCAGGAGCAAAGGAGCTGGAGTATGTATCCTGCAACTCACATTCATCATTGGCTGAGCAGCTGTTTTAGGGGCATTAATCCCCCTCGTCCCTGAATTTCCACCTGGCCTCTTGCATGAGAAGGCTCTCGGCGGGGGAGCTGCACAGGGGTGTGGGGGAACTCTGGGGCAGATACTACAAGGCTGCCTGCTGAGGGAAGATGAGCAAGGCGCTCATCAAATCTGCTTCTCTGTGTCCCACACCATTCCACAGGAATCAGCTATTTGGGGGACTATTAGTGTAGTGTAGGAGTTCCCCCTACCACCATCATTTAACTATTGTCAAAAAAGTCTGTGCAACCTCAGACTCAGTGACTTTGGAAACAAAGGCATAGCTTCTCAGGCTGACTGGTGGCCATAATCGTACTACATGCCTGTAGAGCAGCTGGGGGGGTGCCCGTGGGAACTCCAAGGGAAGGGGCAGCGCCTACCCCAGGGAAGCTCTCCTCACAGAGGGAGAAGACAACAGGAAGCCCAGCTTTTCAAACTCCAGCAGGAACCATCTGCTCACACACCATTGGCTCAGAGCAAGCCACATGACCAGCCGCACAGCCAAGGACAGGGAAAGAACATTGGGTGGGAGGAACTGAAGAGTTACCTGGCAAAGGGCAGGATGTGAGGACGGGAGGGAGGACTGAAAGCAGTCACTTCCATCAACCATATCCCTGAGGCGTGAGCTCGCTGAAAACAAGGACCTCTCTGCCTTTTGCACTACTTTATCTCCAAGTCAAGCACAGGGTAGGCACACAGTAGGCACTTCAATCAAATATGCTTATATTCACAATTCAAAAAAATATATACTTCAGATGAACTTTTGTTACCCAATCCATTTCAACATCAGAAGCTGCTTATAACGCGAGAATGCATGAAATATATCCTCCAGAAAGGTAATGGCACATGTGCTAGACTCTAAATCAGCCATCAACGAGCTACTATCACAGTATCATCAATGGATTATAAAAACGATGGCTTTGAAGAATGGCTTTGCCTTGCCAGAATTATGATTTGTTATTTGTCTTGTGGATTTTTAAACAGAACCTTGTACTTAGTATTCAAATTAATGACTCCAATGTATTTGCCTGGATTAAAAAAAAAAAAAGAAGAACCATTTTGCACAATGCATGTATTGGTTACATTTCTATGATAAACTTACTTGGTAAAAGCTTTCTCAATTTTATCATTTAGACAGGTAGGTATCACTAAATCAAACTGAAAAGCCAGAGTGGTGGAGGGAGTCAGGCTTGCAAACGAGATAGTGAGGCAACCCTTCAGTTCATGGAGGACAGTGGCAGGAAAAACAGAGGAGGGAGAAACTAAACCAGTATGGAGGGCGGAATAGAATTCCAGAAAATCGCCTCCAGGCTGCAACCTGTTCTCTTGCAGTATCCTGACTCAATTCATTAAACACTCTTAGCCTGGAAACAATCTGATGAAGCACAGTGTTAATAGTGGAAACAGCAAAAACTTTTAACGTAGCTTAGGTTTAAATTCTGAATCCATAATTTCCTAGGAAAAACTGACTGACATTTCCTATGCCTCAGCTTCATCAGCTGAAAAATGGGAGAGAAGGCCAGGGAGCATGACAACGGTCCTACCTCTGGAAGAACTGAACATTATAAAATAACACACACGTGTCATTCATTCTAGATGCCAGTCAATAGACCCATGATTTATCTAAAATGTTTTCATGGGTCCATCAAAGAATGATAAAATGCAGTGTTGTGTGTTACGGGCTGAAATGCGCTGTGCTGTGCTCAGTTGTGTCCAACTCTGTGTGACCCCCGGGACTGTATCCCACCGGGATCCTCTGTCTATGGGGTTTCCCGGGCAAGAACACTGAGTGGGTTGCCTTTCCTTCTCCACGTCTCTTGCCGTCTCCTCAACTGGCAGGTGAATTCTTTACCACTGTGCTGCCTGGGGAGCCCCAGGGTTGAAATATGGCTCCCCAGGATAAAAAAGTTTATGTTGAGGTTCTAACCACTATATATGTGATCTCAGTCAGAAATGAAGTCCTTGCAGATGTAGTCAAGTTAAGATGATGTCATTAGGATGGGCCCTAATCTGATATAATGGTGTCATTAGAAGAGGAAAAAGCCACCTGAAGACAGAGACCAGAGGAGAACGGGAGACAGGACAGCTGTCAGCTAAGACTCAGTGGGAGAGATGAGAAGGGTCTCTCACACGTACTGTGTCCCTGCTGTTCACATCTTGTAATAGTGTGTTACATTTGAAGAATGGCTCTTTCCCCCATATTCTTGCCAGAATTTAGTTGTTTTCAGAATAGCTTTTGAAATGAGATATTTTTCCTACTTTTTTTCACGATGGTAAAAAAGACTTTTAAATGAAATCACAGCGATGCTGAATGGTAGGGATGTCTGAGTGTCTGTGTGTGTTTGTGTGAGGAGCACATACACTGCCTTTGTTCTAATCGTTTATGAAATAACAATAATTTAAAAATCAAGGAATCACTGGCAAAGATAAACTGCGCGAGTCTAAGCCTGACACAGAGCACACAATAAGCACTTATGCCGGGCTCCACGGCGACCCAGACGTGGTTAGAGCAGAGCGGTCTGCATTTTCATCTGCCAAGTTTCCGTGGACTCTGGGCAGACAGGAAGCGGCGCGTCCTCCAGCCCCGCCTCCATGACATTGTGAGGCCGTCAGCACGCGCTAGTGCTCACGCCAGATCGCCAGCATCCCTCACGCTGGCCACTTTCTCCTGCACAGGACACGTGCTTGAGTCAAAGGCAACAAAGAATTTTGAGATTTCACAGCCCTAAGTCTGGTGAGCTTAAGGGAAAGTCAATCAAGGCTTATCTTACTTGTGGCGAAGGAGAAAGCCCCATATTTTAAAATCTGCTGTCTCCACCACGCCAAAACGTTTAGAGGATTTAAGAAATGGATGCCGAAAGAGAAGTGGGATGGACTCCTGGAATTTGTTTGCACTTCTCATAGAGGGATGAAAGTGTTTAATGCTGGTGCCCGTCCATTACCATTTTTCACTGTAACTCCTGTCACACATTTTTTCTAATCTGAATCCTTTAGGGCTGGAGGTTCATTTAGACCTTTCTCCTCCTTCCTGAAGTTCAGGGATGAGAATGATAGTCCAACCAACTCTTCTTTGCTGTTCTTCAGGAAACATAAACTTTTGTATTTCAATAACTACTCCTTACACTGTAGGCTTAGTTCTTCAACAAATGAATCCCTGCATACTATTAGACAATAAAAACAGAAAAGTACATTTCAGTGACTTCTTGTGAAATGCATTTATTTATTCTCTCTTAAAACTCCCCCTCACCCAACCCAAACCATTTCCTTATTAATTTTAAATTGTTTATTTTTTCTCATTTGGTAAATTCCTCATGAAAACTCAGAGAGTTGTTCTGAAAATAATTTTCAATCATTTGGTTTTATTTATAAAGTCTAAATTTCCAAAAAGGTTGAACTTTTTTTTCCAGGTAGAGACAGTTTAAAAAGCTGGAAGTATGAAAATAAACTTTCTCATTTTCACTTTATCATTCTCTCCCAAAGTTTTAGTTATCTCCTACCACTTATGATATTTCAGGCTAGGCTAGAGTCAGCTAGGCTAGGTCGTTTCTCACTTCTCATTTAAATGTTCTAGTTGTTAGTTTCCTCCATTTCCTCTTCTAGTGGAACATTCACGCCCACTCTCGATGAACATACACACCTGTGCAGAAGTCAATGATTACTGGTGCACACCTACATACACAGCACACGCATCAGTTCGACTACTCTGTTTTTGGTCTGATAGTGATTTTTTGCACTACTTATTTGTGACTCTTTTTCAAATGTGCTAAACAACCTTTTAGTTACCTTGAAATCCACCAGTATGAGTGTTTAACTGAGTGCAAAAGAGAGAAAATTAAAATAATCAATGAATGCAGTTTGCTGCTGGTCAATGTCATCAGCATTTAATTTACTCCTTCCCTCAAGCAATTGGAATTAGCTTCACTCCTTCCAGTAGCAGTTAGCCACAGTGAAATTACCTTCATAGCCCTTCCTACTGAAATCTGGGATGGCTTAGCCATAGGAAGATCTTTATTTGTCCATTTCATTCAAAAAAATAGAAGAAAGGAAGGATACCTTAACTTTTAATTAATTGTATTTTCTTAAACAATAGATACCAACTTTGAAAATACTTCTTTCCTTGCCTTAAACCTGGTTCCAAATCATCCAAATGGAAGAGAAGCTAAAAGGGTCCATCTGTATCCCCAGGCAGGAAGCACGCCCGAGTGCACGCACACAGCTCGTTCTGACCGCGAGCGCCTAGGACTCCTCGGAAGAGGGTTTGTGAAGGCAGCCAATGCCTATCAGCTTCGCACTGGGGGTGGACTGGACCTCCTGAGAGCAGCCATCAACCAATAACTGACAGGATTCGGTAGAAAACCAGCCCCGTTCCACTGCCCAACTGCTGGAATAACTGTAGAACTCTGCTCCACACTGTGGTATGTAGTCCAACGGGGCTGACGTCCAGTTTCCCACAGTCACAAATGTTAGATGATTCACCCTTTATCTGTGCCTGCCTTTCCCCATCTCAGTTCACTACTCTCCTACCAGTGCTTCTTGAGATAACTCCACACATGCAACTTGCACTCAAGTCTTTCTTTTAGCAGCTACAGTTTTCAAAAGTGTCCCCAGTTTAAATATAAAGATCATTTTCAGCTTCAGGTCGAAGGAATGGTTCTGATAAAGAGAAAAATCAGTTGTCATCAGTATGTTGGAGCCACTGTGATTATAGAGGTCATTGTAACGATTACATCTAACAACATCACAATCCACCCAGTGGCACCCAAATAACAGAGACTTTTTTTTTTAATACATCTTAAATCCCATTCCTCTATCCTTATCCCAAGAAGAAACATCGGCCATTTAACCTACTTTAAGTCAGAAGCTAGGGTAAATAAAAACAATCCTCTGTGTGATGTGCAGGTTTCCCTGTGTCTTGCACCCCACAATAAGTATACTTTAGATAATTTGTCCCATGTAACCCTCAAATCTAACTTGTAAAGTCTTAGATACTTTTGTCTCCCACAAATTTATAGATGAAAAAGTTGAGGCCTTTACAGGCCAAAAAAAAAAAAAAGATGTTCAAGGTTACCCAGCAAGCAGGTGGCACAGCTAAGATTCTAAACTAGCAAGAGTGGTGCCATCATTTTATCCTCTCCTTAAAGAAACCTTCTGGGTACCCATTCCAGGCATATTTGTAGCCTCTTCAGATGTAAAACAAGGACTTGTATGTCAACTCACAACAAACTGGTAAACAGGAAAGAAATACAAGCACCCTCATTTAATTGACAGAATTTAATCTATATTATAAAAGTGAACATACATAATAGTTCTTACTGATTTAAGAGACAACCAAAAAGCTTCCTGTACATTGAATCTTTGTGAGTTATAAAAACAAAATCCATTTACCTATCTTTGACATTCTAATAAAAAGATAAGATTATGATTCTTGAGAATTATATAGATGATAAACACAGGGAAGCTGAAAGACAGGGAAAACGCAGTAAATAAAACACCACATTGCGAAAAGCCTAGACAGCCAGCATGTTTAACAAGAGGTAAATAAATAATGGTATATCCACAAAACCAAATATAACGTAGCCTTGAAAAATCATGTTTTCAAAGAATACCTAAATGACTAGGAAAATGTTTAAGATATCATTTAGTGAGAGAAGCAGAATATAAAGCTCCATAGAGAATATAACACCAAGCTTGTAAAAAACGATTATAGTACACACACACACATATATACACATATCAATGTGCATATACAGATGGTGTGTTTGTGTATGTGTGTGCTTGCCCAAGAGAAAACTGCACACACAAATAATATTTACAGTGGTTATCTCTGTATGCTGAGATAGTTGATGACATTTATTTTCTGCTTAAAGTTTACTATTTTGCAAATACACATGATTTACTTCTAAAATTAGGAAAGAAAAAACTACACTGCTGTGCTCAGCCCCTCAGTCGCGACTGACTATCAGCGACCCCATGGACTGTATCCCACCAGGCTCCCCTGTCTATGGGATTTCCCAGGCAAGAATACTGAAGTGGGATACCTTTTCCTTCTCAAAAAAAAAAAAAAAAAATATATATATATATATATAAATATATATATATAAATATTTTCAAGGAAGACATACTGGTTAGAAAAATGGATATTTTTTCAACCTAAAATCTTGCTCTGAAAATAAACTCTCCCCTAACTATGATATTGACGGGTGTATTGTCAACATTTTCTGTAGAGAATTAAGGTCTAAATTGGAGAATGAATTTTTTTCTTTTCTTCATTTGAAACCAATCTGAGAGGCAGTCCCAAGATACCTTCTCTCCTTTCCCTACAGGACCCTGAAGGCCAGCCCGGGAGAACTCTGCTCAGATGAAATGGGGACCTTTTTGGTGTCCACTCCCTGACAGCTTTGAAAATTATTTCGCTTCTATCACGATGGAGACTCTCTGCCTAGAATGATGGATGGGCAGCATCTGAAAAAGGATGACATGAAATTTGAAAAATGGTACGAGTGCTGGTGGACAGACTTTTTTTTTAAAGCAAAGTTGACATGAGTTTGAAATACAGCACGGACGACTGTTCTATCATCTTTCTCTCTCGGAAGAAATCCGTCGCTGTCCTTTATCAACATGCTCTTGGGGGAAGAAAACCTATACTCAAGTTAAAATGAATTATTTTCCCCTTCTTAAAAAGAACATGGCGGAGCCTTAGGAGTGAATTTGTTCATTCAGTCACTCAACAACTTATTAAGCGCCTATTACAGGGAGGCTATCGGTTAGAGGCTGGGGACACAAAGATGAATTGGATGCAGGCCCTGCCTCTGGGGAACCCAGAGCCCAGCAGAGACTGACAAGTAAACAGATCACTACAATCCAGTGCAGGATGAAGAGGACAGAAGTGTGAAGCGGACGACTGTGGATTTTGGCAGAAGGGGACGAAAGTCAGTCTCATCCGGGGAGAAAGGATATCAGGGCAGGCTTCTCTGAGAAGATGATATCCTAAATGGGTCCTTTCCAATGACCAAATGCTTCTGTTGTCATCTAAGATGAATTCTGATTATCTGCCCATGAAACACCCACTTATCAACACAGAAGCAAACGTTTTCCTTTGAACTATTTTCTTTTTCTCAACAGTTCTAGACTGCTTCTCAGCTGCAGGCTGGAATATGCCCAGACAATTCCAGTTCTTTCAACAGATGACCTTTCAAATGTTTCACCAACCTCAACAGAACAAGGGTTTGCCCCACAGGTGAGCTAGTTTCTTCTTTCCCTTCTCCCCTCCCCCAAGATTATATAACACAAACTGATGTCACCAAGGTATTTATTTTCCTAGTGGGAGGTACCGGCTTGTGCTCATGTCACGGCAAGTGGCAGAGTTTACTGGAAGATTACAAAGGGAACCAAAGTGACAGGACTCATCTCACACCCAGGCCCCAAGGACGGAAGCGGCATCCAGCAGAAGCCCTGGGGTGCAGTGGTGGCCCTGGGGGTGGCACCTCCCAAAGCTGGCAAGCTCCATGCCCCACCCTAAGCTGGCAGTGTGATGCCTCAGCTACTCTCATCCTTACGGACCTTCTGTGCACTTTCTACCCTTCTAGTCGTCAACTCTGGGCCTCCCTGACCTCATGGTACCTGCTCACCCCCTTCTCTCTACCCCATTTACTCATTAATTCAAGTTCACAGTGCCTCTTGGTTTTGTAGATAAAAGAGCCTGACTAGGAAATATGCTAACACAATATAATATAATCTTTTGACTTGAAAGTATTTTTATTTTTTAAAGCATTTTATACATACGAAGGACATGGGGAGAGGGCAGGAGAGGGTGAGATGTATGGAAAGAGTAACATGGAAACTTACATCACCATATGTAAAATAGATAGCCACTGGGAATTCACTGTATGGCTCAGGAAACTCAAACAGGGGCTCTGGATTAACCTAGAGGGGTGAGATGGGGAGGGAGATGGGAGGGAGCTTCAAAAGGGAGGGGATATATGTATACCTATAGCTGATTCACGTTGGATCTTCCCTGTAGCTCAGATGGTAAAGAATCTGCCTGCAATGCAGAAGACCCAGGTTCGATCCCTGGGTTGGAAAGATGCTCTGGAGAAGGGAATGGCAATCCACTCCAGTATTCTTACCTGGAGAATTTCATGGACAGAGGAGCCTGGCAGGCCACAGTCCATGGGGTCGCAAAGAGTTGGACACGACTGAGTGACCAACACTACTACTACTATACATAGGAAACATACAGATTTTCAAACTCTACCATCCTCCCAGAAAAAAACAGAGCACTTCTTAGGGACGTAATTTGTTGCTGTTCTTCAATCATTAAGTCGTGGCCAACTCTTCGCAACCCCATGGACTGCAGCACTCCAGGCTTCCCTGTCCTTCTCTATTTCCCAGAGCTTGCTCAGATTCATGTCCATTGAGTCGGTGATGCTATCTAACCATCTGAGCCTCTGCCACCCACTTCTCCTTTTGTCCTTAATCTTTCCCAGCATCAGGGTCTTTTCCAATGAGTCTTCCCATCGGGTGGCCAAAGTATTGGAGTTTCAGCTTCAGCATCAGTCCTTCTGATGAATATTACCTTTGTTTAAGAAAATGGTTTGACTCGAGGCTGTGATTAGCAATACTGGACCAAACAGAGCTAAACTTTACAGCTCAGAAAGGAACAGGAAGTCCTACCATGCACAGGACAGCTCCAACTGAACACAAAAGTATCTGACCCCGAGCATCAGTGACACTGATGCTGAGAACTCCCTCTATTTCAATGGGCATGACGCTCTTTAAGTTTCACTTTGCTCTACCAAGCTGTGAACTCCTGGAGAGCTGGGGTCATACCTTACTCACCCTTCTAGCCCACCCGTGAACACAGAGCAGCCCTCAGTACACGTTTGCACATGTCATTAGACGTGAGTAAATACAGGAAGGCCTGCTGCCCTCACCTGAGGACGCCACGTGGCACTTCCCATAAAGCAGCAGCTGGACTGCAGGTCAGGTCGGGTCGACTCCTGGACTTCCAGTGTGTGCCCCTGTGACCTTCGGCTAGAGCTCACGATGAAAACACTGGGCTTTTTGTTTGTTACTCTGATCCCATCTTCTTGGTATGAACCACTGGCTACCCACTCTAGCATTCTGGCCTGGAGAATCCCACAGACAGAGGACCCCGGCAGGCTACAGTCCATGGGGTCGTGAAGAGTTGGACACGAGGGAGTGACTAACATTTTCACTCCTCCAGTCACGTGGGCCCCTTGCTGAACCTATTTTGGCTACCCCAGAGCATCGCATACATCTCCCTCGCCACCACACGGAGACTCCAACAACTCCACAGACACTAGAAATCTGAAGAGCCCAAACTACACCCTCGAAATCTGGCAATAAGCCATCTAGATACTATTATTTAATGCGGTAACCAGAAGATAGAAAATTCGATTTATTTTTTATAGATTAAATGATCTGGGAAGAAAATCAAGAAGCCACTGAATAAGAACAAAAATTCTTAAAATAATGCAGGGAAAGAAGGATAAAGAGAAGAAAGATACAGTGTCGACAAAGTAGGCATGGCAGGGCAACACAGACTCCTCCAGCCATGACTTCAGTGGGGTCTGGTCACAGGGTCTCTAGGGGTAACCCTGAGTGGGTCATTGGACACATTTGGGTCTTACTATGAAAAAGATCTCATTATAAGACTGGTACTTACTTCACGGAGGTCCACATGAAGAAATGCACTCAAAATGCTTTAGAGGCCAGGAGAAATATCAGCAACCTCAGACATGCGGACGATACCACCCTTATGTCAGAAAGTGAAGAGGAACTCAAGAGCCTCTTGATGAAGGTGAAAGAGGAGAGTGAAAAAGCTGGTTTAAAACTCAACATTCAGAAAACTAAGATCATGGCATCCAGTCCCACCACGTCATGACATATAGATGAGGAGACAATGGACACAGTGACAGTTTATTTTCTTGGGCTCCAAAATCACTGCGGACAGTGACTGCAGCCATGAAATTAAAAGAGGCTTGCTCCTTGGAAGAAAAGCTAAGACAAACCTAGACAGCATATTAAAAAGCAGAGACTGCCAACAAAGGTCCATATAGTTACGATCCAAAAAGTTATGGTTTTTCCAGTAGCCATGTACAGATGTGAGAGTTGAACCACAGAGAAGGCTGAGCGCCAAAAAATTGATATTTTCAAACTGTGGTGCTGGAGAAGACTCTTGAGAGTTCCTTGGACAGCAAGGAGATCAAACCAATCAATCCTAAAGGAAATTAATCCTGAATATTCATTGGAAGGACTGATGCTGAAGCTGAAGCTCTAATACTTTGGCCACCTGATGCAAAGAGCTGACTCACTGGAAAAGACCTTTATGCTGGGAATGATTGAGGGCAGGAGGAGAAGGGGATGACAGGATGAGACAATTTGATGGCATCACTGACTCAATGGACATGAATTTAAGCAAATTCTGGGAGATGGTGAAGGACACGAAGCCTGGCATGCTGCAGTCCATGGGGTCACAAAGAGTCAGACACAACTGAACAACAACAAATGCATACCAAATACTTAAAAGATAATAATTATTACCGTCACTCTTAACTATCATTTAAGAACACCAAAGAATTTGTTCTTGATTTTCTTCATGGTCACAAATGTGAACCTTCATCTTGAGATGGCTGGGGAAAGTTGTTTAATCCTCTTGGTGATTCTTGGCCAAAGCAGACAGGGTACCCCAAGGGTAATGCTTAGGGAAGAGGACGTACTTTTATTTGTCCCGTGACTTGGAGACATCTGTTGGCATGTAATGCCTGGGTTCCAGAGACGCTGGACACCTTGCCACGCACAGGTCAGTCCCACACAGTAAAGAACTGGCCTGCTCCATGGACCAGTGGGGCCACGCTCCCACCATGAGACACCCTGAGCCAATGTCCCCCAAACCCCACGTGGAACCCTCCATCTGCTCTATGAGTTTCCAGTCTTTTAAATAGTGTCACATCAAATGTTAGCTACTGGGTGTAGCAGGCTTTTCTGTGGATGGCGTCTAGTTACCTACGAGTGCCAGGGTGATAAGAAAGTTGCTAACGAGGAAGGGCATTGTGAGTGAGCACAATTAAAATAACCCCCATTTTCATAGAACCCTGGTTTGACTTTTCCCTCGTCATATGGCAAGTACTATAAGTTAGGATTGCAAAGGCTGGCCCTGCTTTGCAGGCACTCCTATTTCCCAGCCCATTTTCGGCTTGGTGTAGTATCAGTTAGAAAGAAAAACAACAGGATTCATCTCTCATTGCATTTTGCAAAGACAAAAAATAGTTCCCAGCATGAAGAGGCAAAGGGATGCCAAGTTTCAGTCTCAGATGAAACCTTGTTCCTTTTGCTAAAATTCACTGGGAACGGCCATCTATATTGAAACTATAACACTTCACTATGGATGTGACAGAAGAAACCTAGAAAGATTTTTGGAAAAGACAGCAGATGAGAGGGCAAAAAAAGAGAGGGAGAGAGAGAATACACTGATTCTATTTTTCCTCCTGTTTCTATTTTTCTTCTCTTTTTCAATCAAATGCTCAGATACCTATTTTAGTGATCTGAATGGATCATAGAAACTATTGTCCTAATTTGTTCTATGATACATTCTCCATGTTTTATACTCCTTCCATCCCAATCCAGCACAACACACTGTCTTAATCCTGTCAGCCACGGGTGTATGAAGGTTGCTATAACTCTGCCAACCACTGTGTATTAAATTAACATTCATGTTATGCCAACAATGTGAATGTCTGTGCTATAACATGATTAACAAACACAGAAGACATATTTGTGTCCTTCCAACCCTCACAAGGGAGAAGGCAGTGGCACCCCACTCCAGTACTCTTGCCTGGAAAGTCCCATGGATGGAGGAGCCTGGTAGTCTCCAGTCCGTGGGGTCGCTAAGAGTCGGGCACGACTGAGCAACTTCACTTTCACTTTTCACTTTCATGCATTGGAGAAGGAAATGGCAACCCGCTCCAGTGTTCTTGCCTGGAGAATCCCAGGGACAGAGGAGCCTGGTGGGCTGCTATCTATGGGGCTGCACAGAGTTGGACACGATTGAAGCGACTTAGCAGCAGCAGCAACGCTCACAAGCCAGCTGAGAAAATCAAGACACACTTATAAGTCTATGTATCCACATAACAAATATTTATTATGCTTTTGGACAAGACTCTGGACCAAATGCTGGGAACACTGTGGGCCCGTCCTCATGGAGCTTACAATCCAGATGAGGAAACACATCATCAGTAAGTAATCAAACTACAAACAATGTGATCAGAGAGGTGAAAGAAAACAGCTGCAGCGGTAGAGAATTAAAGAAAGGCGGTAGATGGATTCGAGGAGGAAACAAATTTACCACATAAAGACAAAGGCAGGCAAGGATTAGGGGCTGGGAACTGAAGACAGAGAAGTAAGCTGTGTGAAGTTTCTAAGTTAGGGAAGAATTCTCCTGGTTCAAAGGGAGACCAGTGGGACAAGGAAAGGGCGGGAGGCAAGGTGTCAGGAGTACAGACAGGAGGCAAGAGGCAGACAGAGCACGAAGGGAAGCCAATGCCAGCGGCGAGTGGGGCTGAGACTCCACAGTCACTGTTTGTGTTTTATGAATGTTTCTGCTCCCGCGGAGAACACAAAGGAGAGGACTCTGGGGAGCGTTTGCAGAAAATGATTCTCCACCAGTTCAGGAGAGAGGTGACAGCAGCTGGCAGTACCCAACTTGTGGGAAGAAGGAAAAAAGAAGTGCAGCTGGGTGTGAGCTGCGTCTTCCAGGAGGCAAAGACAGGACTTGCAAGCTAGAAAGGGAAGGAAGCAATGAGATCCCGTCAGGTGTCTGGCTTCAGAAGTGCTGGCAAAGCTGAGACACTGAAGGACCAGTCCAGGAGTGAGCTGAGTGAATCTGTGCTTCTCACACGTGGGGGCTAGAACATGTGACAAGGTAGAAAATACACAAAATACAGCAGAGCTTCATCACACCATGTCAGAGGGGCTTGTGAGCCGGTAGTGGGAGGACAGGGGAAGCATTCTGAAGGCGACCAGGACTTATAGAGAGAGTGGAGACTCTACCAAATGCTAAACTCCACACTTGAGTCAACTCAACCCCAAATCTGCATCTATGGTGAGTTGTAGCACCTGAATGCATAATGGTCAAGAGCATGGTTTCTGGAGTAAGACTATGAAAGTGTTAGGTCGCTCAGTCATGTCTGACCCTTTGTGACCCCATGGACTGTAGCCTCTGTGCGTGAGATTCTCCAGGCAACGATACTGGAGTGGGTAGCCATTCCCTTTGCAGGCGGACTCTTTACTATCTGAGCCACCAGGAGTAAGACTATGGATTGATCCAAATCCCACCACTTACTGGCTGTGTTGAACCTGTCCAGGCCCCGGTTTCCTGCCTGCACCATAGGGGTGATAACAGTTTCTGCCACAAAGAGAATCATAATTATACAGTTGGTCCTCTGTAACTGCAAGATCGGCATTTGGACCCTGATCAGTTGAATCCGTGGATGTAGAATCTGCAGCTGCAGAATCTGCAGACCCAGAGGTCCAAGTACATGATGCCATTACATAAAAGGGGCTTTTCAGGATCCAGATCTTGGAATCAATTCTCTACAGGCATGGAGGGACAACTGAATGTGCTAATGTATGCATTAACAGGGTGATTGGGACACAGAGAGTTCAGTAAGCCTTAGTGACTGTTTTTAGTTTTTTTTTTTTTTTACAAATGCTGCACCCTTCAAATGGCCAAATCTGTTTTTCTATGGTTGGTACCTGTCAGGGCTTATTCTGAAGAACCTTGAGTATCAGGGACTCACTAATGTTTTATGATATTTTACCTCACTTTATGGTAGTCATTTATGACAAGACCAGTATGACATAAACTGCCATAAAGTAAAGCAGAGCAATCACACAAATGACCATAAATCAAGGGGCGCAACCGAAAAGGGTCATAAACGGAAGGAAATTGAGGGAAACAGGAGTGAGGGGGAGTGGGGAGTGGGGAGCTGGCAGCACAAACTTTGAGAGAGCGGAATTTCAATCGAGAACAAAGTCAAAAAAAGAAAAATTAGATGGCTGTCTCCAGGGATTGTTTAAGTTTCACAGACACATTTCCAGACGAATATGGTACACGTTTATGGTTTCAAAAAGAAAACCATTATTTTATGCCCTACTCTGTCATGCACTTTTCTATTTAAAAATGCTATTTCTAATCCTATCAGTGTATCTGGGATCCATATTGGACTTCAGAGGATTTTAGACTTCATAAGACTAGCAAATAATTTTGCAGGTGAGGAACAATCAATGTCCCTGGATTCATTTGCAGTTCCACTCCTTAAAAAGGGGCTTCTTAATAAGCAGATGTTTTTGCTTTTCAATTCTTTTCTTTTTTTAATATTTATTTTATACTATTTTTTTCTGAACCTTGTTATAATGAAGAGAATAGAGAATACATAGATTCAGCATGCTTAGAAAATCTCTGCTCAAGTGTGTAGGAATGAACAGAAATGCCTGCAAAGATCAAGAAACACATTTTTAACCCTTGTAATTAGACTTAGCTCAACTTTTAAATGGGGCTTCCCAGGTGGTACTAGTGATTAAAGAATCTGCCTGCAATGCAGGAGACGTAGGTTCAATGCCTGGGTTGGGAAGATCCCCTGGAGGAGGAAATGGCACCTCACTCCAGTATTCTTGCCTGGGAAATCCCAAGGACAGAGAAGCCTGGCGAGCAAAGAGTTGGACATGACTGAGCACAGTGCAACTCTTAAATGAAGTCACAAAATAAAACCAGGACAATTGATTTGGATCAATTTCTGATTACAACTTTCCTCAGTTATAATTCAGGTAAGAGAAACTAGATGGAAAGATAAAAACATAAAATTTTAACTTCTATTTTTGTCACAGAGAAAATTTTGTGACCAATTACCACTCCCACCCCAAGTGGTGCATTTGAAAGTACAGTTGTGTCTTGGTATCTACAAGGGATTGGTTTCAGCACCCATCACAGAGGCCAAAATCCAGACACTCAGATCTCATAGTTGGTTTTCTGTATCTGCAGTTTCACATCCATGGATTCAACCAATCTCAGACCGTGTACACTGCAGTATTTATTGGGGGAAAAAAAAAATCCTCACATAAGTGGCCCCAAGGAGTTCAAATCCATGTTGATCGAGTCAATTGTGCACACAATAGATTCTGTGTTCAAGTAATTTCACAACTAATCCTCTTTCCTGGGGGTTAAAATTTGCCTAGCTAAAAGAGTGCTTCTGTTTAAACACCCTAATTTATAACACAGTCACTCCCTACAAATGTGTATGGTCTATTCAATTTAGAATGTACGTGCTTGGAGGTTTTGCAAAACAGCCTACCTGCGTGTCTAACAGACCTCTCAGGCCACCTGCATGGGTCTTCAGGAGCAGGCTCTGTCCTGTGCTCCAGTGGAGACTTAACGCACAAATCCCAGGTTTCTCCCGAGATCCACAGTGCTGCTAGTGTGCAGGCTGGCAAATCCAGACTACGCGGCAGTGAATTCTGTGCCTCCCTCACAGAGGCTTCAGAAGCTTCGGGGAGACAGAGGCTACTCTGCCATCAGGTTTGCACCTCTGTATTTTTTTAACTTTTTTTTTTTACAGTAGGTCCTGGTTGGCATCTTACATACAGCAGTGTGTACATACTGATCCAAACTCCTAATCTATCCCTCGTCACTACGCTTCCCTCGGTAACCATAAATTCTTTCCCTGTGTCTGTCAATCTGGTTGTTTTGCAAATAAGTTCATTTGTATCATTTTTTTTTAGATTCTGCATAAAAATGATATCATACGATGTTTGACTGTCTCTGACTTACTTCACTTAGTATGATAACCTCCAGGTCCATCCACCTTGATGCAAATGGCATTCTCTCATTCTTTTTAATGACCATTCCATTGTGTACATGTACGACATCTTCTTTATGCATTCCTCTCTTTTTTAAATTCATTTATTTTAACTGGAGGCCAATTACTTAACAATATTGTGGTCGTTTTTGCTTCACATCAACATGAACCAGCCACAGGTGCATATGTGTCCCCCAGCCTGAGCCCCCTCCCGACTCCCTCCCCACCCCATCCCTCTGGGTTGCCCCAGAGCAACAGCTTTGAGTGTCCTGCTTCATGCACCAAACTTGCACTGGTCATCTATTTCACATATGGTAATATACATGTTTCAATGCTATTCTCTCATATCGTCCCACCCTCGCCTTCTCCCACAGAGTCCAAAAGTCTGTTCTTTACATCTGTGTTGCTTTTGCTGTCTTACATATAGGGTCACTGTTACCATCTTTCTAAATTTCATATATATGCATTAATATACTGTATTGGTGTTTCTCTTTCTGACTTACTTCACTCTGTATAATAGGCTCCAGTTTCATCCACCTCATTAGAACTGACTCAAATGCATTTTTTTATATCTGAGTAATATTCCATTATGTATATGTACCACAACTTCCTTATCCATTCATCTACCGATGGACATCTAGGTTGCCTCCATGTCCTAGCTATTGTTATCTATTCCTCTCTTGATCGACATTTATGTTGCTTCCATTCTTGGCTATTGTAAGCAGCGCTGCAATGAACACTGGGGTGCATGTACGTGTTTGAACCATGGTTTTCTCCAGATATATGCCCAAGAGTGGGATTGCTGGATCATATGGTAGCTCTATTTTTAGTTTTTTAAGGAACATCCATACTGTTCTCCATAGTGACTACACCAATTTACATTCCCATTAACAGCAAAGAAGGGTTCCCTTCTCTCTACACACTGACCGGCACTTATGATGTAGATTCTTTTGGATGAAGGCCATTCTGCCTGGTGGGAGGTGATGCCTCACTGTAGCACTCACTGGCACTTCTCCACAATTAGTGACACTCAGCATCTTTTCTCGTGCCTCTTGGCCATCTGCATGTCTTCTTTGTAGAAATGTCTATGTAGGTCTTCTGTCCATTTTTTGATTGGGTAGTTTAGTTTTTGGAAATTGAGCCCCATAAGCTGTTTGTAAATTTTGGAGACTAATCCCTTCTTGGATTGCATCATTTGCAAATATTTTCTCCCATTCTGTGGGTTGTCTTTTTGTTTGTGGTTCCCTTTGCTTTGCAAAAGCTTTTGAGTTTAATTACATCTCATTTGTTTATTTTTGTTTTTATTTCCATTACTCTGAGAGATGGATCAAAAAAGATATTGTTTTGATTTATGTCAAAGAATGTTCTGCCTATGTTTTCCTCTAAGAGTTTTATAGTATCCAGTCTTACATTTAGGTCTTCTATTCATTTTGAGTTTATTGTTGTGTATGGTATTAAAGAATATTTTAGTTACATTTTTGGAAATCCACCAGGTGACAAGTTACAAATGGCTAACACCTCTTATACTGGGGTATACTTGATTGAGATGCAAAACATTCTTGAATAATTGAAGCAGACTTTAAAATCATCATGATCGACCTTACCCATGTCTAAATGATATCCTTGCATAAGCATCCAGGTAGCTGGGAATGGCGTATTTGAATGAGTTTGCTCTGCCCAATGCAAAAAGTCAAAGGGAGCCCTGAATTGCTGTGTATGATATTCAAACACACAAGCACTCCAGAAGCCCATGTATATGCAACAAAACTGAAAGCTACTCTTTTTGTTTGTTTGTTTGATGAAATAGGCTACATTACCGCAGAAGCAGAGCTGCAAATGACTTCTTGAAGGAGCAGGAAAATAGAATGTGTTCAGAAAGTACAGCAATTTAACCCACTCCAACAGATAAGACACCATCTTAAAAAGCCTGACTTATCTTTCCTTCGATCCTAGTAGGTACGTTTGAGATGATCCAGTTTGATGTTGAACAACCATAATTGAGAGGAAACATAAAGATATGAGTCTGGGGAAGGACTCTATTGATTGCCTTGACAGGCAAAAGAGACAGAAATAAAGTATCAATAGTAGCATGCAATATTATAGAGACTGTTTTACATCTGTTTTGCATAATGCTTTTTCAGTCCTTCCCTCCCTGTCCATGAGTATTTATTTTATTTATTTTTTTTTGTCTTTCAAAATAAATTCTAGAAAAGAAAGGGTAGATGTGGAGAAGAAAAAATAATAAACCCTCTACCCTATTGTTTCTTGACTTTACTAATCATTTTCTGGGGTAAAAGGGGTATTTATTATGATGATGCATTTGTGGCTCCATTGCTTGAGAAAATAAAATAAATTAACAGAAGAATGGCAGAGGGAGGGAGAAGGTGACATCTGAATTTTTGATGCAGCCTTTGCACTCTCATTAGTACATGTCTTTTTGTATTACTTTTGACTTATAATGTAATTGGAGAACTATAGAAATGTTAACGGCAGCAGTACAGCTGTAAGGGTGACGAAACTGTTTACTAATTATTGTCTTTAAACCTGGTTAATAATTGAAGTATTAATCCTCTGGGTTCATTTCAGACGGGACCACCACCGGGGGAGGTTTCTCTGGGTTCATTTCAGACGGGACCACGACCGGGGGAGGTCGGGGAGAATGTACTGCCTGGTTAGAAAGGAACTTTCGTAACTGTGTTGTATCTCCCCCTTGGTTGACCTTTTAAAGGGAGGGACAGATTGTAAATTAAAATTCTCTGCACCAGGGCTCAGTAGCAAACCTTAAGGTGAGCCGCTGCATTTTGTTTTGTATTTAGATGAAAAGTTGCTGCTCATGTTTACACTTTTTTTCTCCAGTGTGTGCTGCTCACTATCTTAAGGGAGAGACTGAGATTGCAACGATTATTAGCGAGGCTGTGAGGAGGTTACTGAACCATTTGGAGTTGACTTTCCTTTTGTGGTGCATAATTATAGGGGTTTATTCACAGTCCTTTTTTTTTTTTTTTTTTGCTTTTTAATGATTCAGTTTCATTCTTTGTTCTCTGCCTTGTGAAGGATATGATTTCTCCATTTTTTTCCATTTTTAGTATGAATTATTATTTGGAGTACTATGTTATTCCCTGGAATGCTAGAATTAAAGATAATTCTTCAAAACTAAATAAATAAAGAGCCGACCTCACTACAGTAATGTTCTCAAAATCTGGATAAGGCATACCAGAAAAGGAAGGCACAGAGCCATTATTCAACTAACACGTTTCCCACTCGGACGGCAATCCTGGGGCACATTATGTTGTAAAACATCATATTCCCCTTCTAACTTTTCAAATTGCTCCAGATGCTCTTCAACCATAAAGAAATGTAGTCATAATTTTTTTTAAGCTGCATCATCTGTTTCCGTATCTGACTTCCTTCAGATGTGCCAGTTAGTTTGGGAAGTTCAAAATCAGAAGCAGGTTCATGTATACAGTCCATTCACACACACAGGGACGACGCACCATAGTGAGCAACAGAGTGGAAGAGAATTATTAACGCTACTCACCACCTCACTCTCGCAGAGAACTATTTACAGGCTCTGTGACTTAGTTTCCTCACACCACAAAATGGCAATGATGATAATGCCTACTTGACGGGTTTTTGTAAGGATTAAATTCATTCATATATATAAAATATTTAGAATCTAATACCAGGTACATAATAAGTACTTAATGAATGCAAATTGTTATTTCCTAAAGTTGGTTAATCACCCCTTTGGTGAACATAAGATGTACTGGAGTGATTCATAAGGAAGTTTTATTCTGATGTTTACTGTACGTCAATTAGGATGCCCTTGGCTATGAAGAGGAGAGATTATTTGTGAATAATTTTCCACCAATTACTAAACAAATTGCTAAATAAAAATTGCCTTAAAACAGGGGTTGGCAAGCTATAGTCCACCAGTCAAATCTGAACTTTTGTATGCTTTTATATGCTCTGAATATCAAGAATGGTTTTTACAGATACATAACTGCAAGCAATTTGGTGATAACACATGCGCACACACACAAATCCATTCTTCTTCTTAGTAAATCTCTACTATGACATTTATACTCTATTATTGAATTTCATCAATAATTAATTGATGGAAATTTGTTTTGTCTTTTGTTACATAAATATGTGATATCCTTGATCTTTGCTTCTTGGTCTGTAAAGTCTAAAATATTTACTATCTAGACCTTCAGTACTCTCTTACACAGTCAGAGCTCCAGAATTAGAGCAACTCTCAGCTGGTTAAGAAAGCAGTTCTATGATTCATCAACACTAAGATTCTTTCCAAGTGTCCACTCTGCCACTTAACATGTGAGCCTTACCTGCAGGCTGGCTTCTTTGATGGTCACAAGATGAGTTTCTGCAGCTCCAGAGATGCAGAAATATCCTCTTCAGATGTCTGTTTCAGATTAAGGAAACCCTTCCCAGAAATCCCCTTGCAGTCTTCTTACCTCTCATTGGCTAGAACTGGGACAGATGTCTGCCCCTGAAGCAATCACCACAGAAGCGAATGAGATTTTGATAAGTGATGACTAATCAGGTTCTACCTTCCTGAACTGGGGATGTGCTCAGCCTTCTCTGAAGCATGGAAGAAAGGTAGATGGATAACACACCATACTGGGGTTTAGTTAAAAAAGGGAAGGGGAAAAATGGATACTGGATAAGCAATCTTTAGCATATTTATTTCTTCAAATACGATTTAAGGAAAATAAAATGAACACAATGAACCATGCTTTCATAGCTCTTTTTACCTAGGGTAAGGCTAAATTTTTAAATCTATTTAAATAAAAATGTTAAACAAGAGTAAAAACCTCAACAAAATATTAGCAAGCCAAGTTAAACAATAAAGGATCATACACCACAATCAAGTGGGATTTATCCCAAGGATATAAGGATAGTTCAACACCTGCAAATCAATCAATGTGATATACCACACCACAAAACAAAGAATAAAGATCACATGATCACCTCAATAGATGCAGAAAAACCATTTAACAAAATTGACATCCATTCATCATAAATACTCTTAATAAAGTTAGCATAAGGTAACATCAGATCAGATCAGATCAGTCGCTCAGTCGTGTCAGACTCTTTGCGACCCCATGAATCGCAGCACGCCAGGCCTCCCTGTCCATCACCAACTCCCGGAGTTCACTCAGACTCACGTCCCTCAAATCAGTGATGCCATCCAGCCATCTCATCCTCTGTCGTCCCGTTCTCCTCCTGCCTCCAATCCCTCCCAGCATCAGAGTCTTTTCCAATGAGTCAACTCTTCACATGAGGTGGCCAAAGTACTGGAGTTTCAGCTTTAGCATCATTCCTTCCAAAGAAATCCCAGGGCTGATCTCCTTCAGAATGGACTGGTTGGATCTCCTTGCAGTCCAAGGGACTCTCAAGAGTCTTCTCTAACACCACAGTTCAAAAGCATCAGTTCTTCGGCGCTCAGCCTTCTTCACAGTCCAACTCTCACATCCATACATGACCACTGCAAAAACCATAGCTTTGACTAGACGAACCTTTGTTGGCAAAGTAACGTCTCTGCTTTTGAATATGCTATCTAGGTTGGTCATAACTTTCCTTCCAAGGAGTAAGCGTCTTTTAATCTCATGGCTGCAGACACCATCTGTAGTGATTTTGGAGCCCAGAAAAATAAAGTCTGACACTGTTTCCACTGTTTCCCCATCTAGCACTATGTATGACACACCCACAGCTAACATCATACCAATGGTGAAAGTTGAAAGTTGTTCCACTAAGATCAAGAACAAGACAAAGATGACCACTCTTTTATTCAACATAATATTAGAAGTCCCACGCACAGCAATCAGAGAAAAAATTTAAAAAATAAAAGCATCCAAATTGCAAGAGAAGAAGTAAAACCGTCATTATTTGCAGGTGACATAACACCATATAAAGAAAACTCTAAAGACGCCACCAAAATACTATCAGTAATAACAAACTCATTCAATAAAGTTGCAGGATACAAAATTAATATGTAGAAATATGTTCATTTCTATACACTAACAATGAACTATCAGAAAGAGAAATCAAGAAAATAATTCTTTTTCCCACTCAATCAAAAAGAATAAAATAGCTAGAAATATCTTTACCTTTCCCTCCACTCATACTCCACTCTTCATCTATGATTGTAATAAAGGTAGATAATGGCTAGAAAAAATAAAAAATTTTAAAACAAACAAGAGTATAATAAAGAAAAGTCCATGGCAAAAATTAAGAATGTGGTATACAAGAGATTAAATCACAAAATGACTAAGATTTAGGCAATTCTGCCTGTTGGTTACTGATTATACTATATTCTTTCCTTAGGAAGTCCTACTGATTCTTCAAAGCCCAAATTAAAGATTGCCTTCTCACTAGAGTCTTCCCTGATAGCCTCCTATTCCTGCTACACTCATATAAGATTGGTCTCTCCCAGAGCATTATCTTTTTCTTATATCTCTTAAAACAAGGGCCACACTGTATTATCTATGTGTCATTCCTGATTGGAAACACCTTCTTCGTCATTCAACCGTTCGTCAAACACTTGTTGCACACCACTTACATGGCTCACAGAGAGCATCTGTACCCCCATTCCTAGCCCTGGCAGCTAAGGCATGACCTATGCGAGGTGCTTACATTTCCTGTACAAATGAAGGAGCAATTGGGCAATCAAATAATTCCATGAATTGACAGTATCTATGCAAGTTTAGCAAAGGAGGAAAACATTCTGAACGCTTGGCACTCTAGAAATGTCTTATTTAATTGAAAACAAAACCAATCCACCTCATGACATCTCTGAAGTTTGTGTCACTTTCAGAAGTAGGCTCAGATGAGAATGTTTCTGGAGCAGCACTGAATTAACACAGGGATAACTGAAGGTAAGTTCTTTTTGCCCCCAACCATTAGCTCTTTATTATTTTACTTTAAACGTATTTATTATTTCTTTCTTGTAAGAGAATTCAAGAAAACCTAAAATTGGACTCCTTTCACCATTTAAAAATAATTTCTAATTTTTTAATAACATTTTTAAAATTAAAATTTGATCACTTTACTATCTTACTTGGGACACGATGTCGATGACATTCTTTCAAAATAAAGGCAGGCTCCTTCAGATGGCTTTCACAGACACAGTCACTGCACCCAAGCTTGCTTTCTTTCCAATCTCTGCCCTCTCCACCTTTCTCTACTACAGCTGCACTGGTTTGCCTGCTACATTTCAAAGGGAAGCTGTTCCCACCTCAGGACCTTTGCTCATGCTTTCCCTCTGCTCCAAAAGCCCTCCAACTCCTATTTATCCTCAAAGTCTCAGGTTACACGTTACTTCCCTAGGGAAGACTTCCTGTTCTCTCCAAGCTAGAGCAGGCTTCCATTTCAAAATGGTCTCAGGATGCCAGTATTTTTTCCTTCAAAATTCTTACCCAACTCTTCATTAAATATATCCCTTGTGTAATTATGTTTGATTTCTGTCTTCCCCATGAGAAGGTCAGGTCCGTAAGGAGCAGAAACTATGCACTGTGAACTGCTATACCTGCAGTATTTAGAACAAGGTCTGGAACATACGAGACCATCAGTAAAGGTTACCTGAATCAACACAGAAGCGAGCCTGCCCACAGAGCAGCTAGGACCGCGGCCTGGCCAGTCAGTGCTCCTCCTGCCGTTGCCGTTCAGTCGCTAAGTGACGTCTGCCTCTTTGAGACCCCGTGGACAGTAGCCTGCCAGACCCCTCTGTGGGATTTTCCCGGCAAGAATACTGGAGTGGGGTGCCATTTCCTACCCCAGGAGATCTTCCCGACCCTGGAATCCAACCCATGTCTCTTGTGTCTCCAGCACTGACAGGCAGATTTATACCATTGAGCCACCTAGGAAGCCCCAATATTCCTCCAGGACCACACAAATATTTTCTCTTGACAAAAAAATATTTATTTCTGCATTCGGGCAACAAATATTTGTTGAGAACCTGCTGTGTGACAGATTCTTGCCATCAGTGCCGATAGAGCCCATAACCAAGACCGTGACCTCATGGAGTTTATATTCTAGTGGGGAGACCCAAAATGAAGGAAGCACCAGTATTTTCTTTGAAAATATGTTTTTGTGGTGGTGGTGTCTTTTTTCCAAAAACTGACTTTTTTTGCTGTGAAAAAATAACAGCCACCATCAATTAAGCAAGTATTTGAGCTTAGCTTACCTTGGAACGCCCCTTCACACCAGCCAGTAAGAATGTGTATACGTGAAGACCTCTTTCCCGAGTGGAAAACAGACAAATAATATATTTCAGGGTTAATTTAACTTTTCAAATTACAAATTCATCTAAAGTGCCATCCGCTGCCGGTGATAACTCACCGTGCTGCCAGCCTTTAAGTACTGTAGCGATGGGCTGTGTTCAACTCCTTAGGCACCCTTCTTAAAAGATGGCTACCCTGGGGTTTATAGCGAGCCTACATAATCATATATTGAAGCTTGGCTTATTTATTTCCATGTTTCTGAAGTCCCATTAATCACTTTTCTAAGATGGCCGACATGTTACATAATTAATAAAACATAGGAGCTTAGGAAAAAAGCCCAGAGAGAGTGAGATTCAGACAAATGCTGAGAAATGGTGTCAATTTTTGGTACCACTGAAAATCTCAGTTTTCAGAAGATCAAGTCTTAACTGGAGTAATAGGAAACAATCATTTTTCTTTTTTTTTTTTTCCAACCCTCTCCTCGCTTTCTCTTGTTTGCTGAACTTAAGACGCTGGTCGGTGCAAATTCTTAACCAGGAAGAAAAGTACATATGCAGGGAGGGGAGGAGTAGTGAATAAAATCATTCATCCAACTTCTCATCATTTTGCCTCTGGTGACTGCCGGGTAATAGCTTGTCTGTGGTTCTGACCCAGTTCTGAAACCCTTCTTCTGGTACTCCACCAATTAATCTAATGGTTCATTAATTGCAAACATCTGAAATCATTAGAACCTGACTGAGCACAGAAGCATCAAACCTTCCAAAGCTGTAAGTGCTTAAGCAGCAAATGGGCTCATTGCAAAAGAATGTCGATGTTTATAGTAGATGTAACCCAAACTCGGGTGTTCATTGACACATTGTTCCATTTGTATACAACCACCCTGGCATCTATCTGTTCAAGAGAGCATGATTTATCCAGTGCTATATCCTGGAACTGACAGGCCAAAGATTAGAGCTTAACCCAGATGAAAGCCGAGGCTGTGTGTATTCCTAAAACAAATATTTAGTATCTGACAAGCTCTGGTTAATATTAATTCATGATAGAAGGCAGTCAATTTAAGCTTAGTTCATGCCAAAATCTATTTGGGTTTTGTAAATCATTTTTTTCAGGATTATAGTGTAGAGAATCCAACAAAAAGAAGACTTCCCTAAAATTAGAACTCTGCAGACCTGGACAGAGCTTTCAGAAAGCATCCACCCCAGTTACAAACGGGCAATCCAAAAGCACGAAATCCTCCTGTAAATGTGCTTTGACTAGCACACGGTTTTAAAATCATCATCTGTAATTATTTGCCAAGTCTCAATTTCTGACTTTTCTTGCAGATGTGGCAATACTGGGTCCAGACCTTCTCACAAGGCAACAGTTGGCTGGGGCTGAGTGGAGGCGGGCCCTGTGGGAGATACACACGCTTTCATTTAGCCAGAGCCCCCCCTTCCTGCTGTTCATACACTCCCACACTCACCTGCCCACTGCCCATCTAACAGGCGGGGAAATGGCGTCTAGGAAGGGAGAAGGGCTGTCCAAGGACATGCATTCAGTTAGCATCAAAGCTGGGACTGTAACTCAGATCTCCTGATTCAACTTTATTTAGTTAGCAGCAGTCAATGCCATTCCATATTGATACACACATGGTTTTTGGAAGAAAAATAATCAACAAAAATTTTGGTGTTAGTTTTCAAAGACCATAGAGCATGCCTGGGTCATTAGCATTATTATCAGTTACTCTTCATTACAGCACAGTGTGTTGTTACTTCTGGAGCTTTGAAGATGGGTGATTTCACAAAACTGCTTTCCTGGTGGCTCAAACAAGTAAAGAATCTGCCTGCAGTGCAAGAGACCCAGGTTCAATCCCTGGGATAGGAAGATTCCCCTGGAGGAGGGAATGGCTACCCACTACAGTATTCTAGCCTGGAGAGTTCCATGGACAGAGGATACAGTCCATGAGGTGGCAAAGAGTCGGACACACCTGAGTGACTAACACTTTCACAAAACTGCAGTCCATTAAGACCTTTCTATCTGTGGGCACCTCTAATTTGGTTGGGCAGTGGCTTTCTACATTAGGGTATTGACACCCTTACCTAACCTTGTGCCAGTCCTGTAATAATAAGGACGACTACCATTTATTTATTATTAGACACTTGCTGTGTTCCAAACTGCCTATGCACTTTTCTCCTTAATATTCAGCACAGTCTTCAAAGATAAGTTCATTGTTCTCACTTTACAGTTGGAGAATTTTCAACTTAGGAGGACAAAACATCCAGCTTAGGATTACATATCTTGTGAATGACAGAAATGGAATTTGAAACCAAGTTGTTCCAACCCCAGTGTAGCACATGCCACACCAGCCGCTGATGAGTTTCGGGGGTTTTCCCCTCTACTAACACACACAACAACAATGCCCCTGCGTCTTATGTCGCTCAAAGGAGGCAAAGAAATACAGGAGAGACACACAGTCGGGAAGGGGTTAAATTCTGTTAGCATGGGTTTTAAAAAAATGAATTCTTTGCATTTTTAAAATGTGTGTTGGAAGCATATTTCTCAGTATGCAACAAAAACATTTAGGCTCCCCTGTCATTTAGGTGAATTCTGTTTGCATGCTCTCTTCATGTAATACTGATGTTAATTTTTGGTTAAGTTTAATCTTATGAAGTATAAAGCAATTTGATAGAATAAGTAACCTTTCATTAAAGTTCAATACCATACTTAAGGAAAATGGGACCGTGTGCATTAATTGATAGTTGACAGCTATTATTTCCATGAAAACCTTTTATAGTAAAATTTCTATTTGATGGATTGGAATTTATAAAATTTGCATTTCACTGAGCTGGATTCAACTGGAAGTACTGGGGATGTGTTTCCTCTTTAAACAGTATTCCATCTTTACATTTTTATCAAACACTTATTAATGGATGGAATCTTAAAGAGTATAATACAGATTTTACTTAATAACTCAGGTTTATTAGTGCATGAATACAAGTATTTCCCCCATATTTGACTTTGATTTTAAAATATGACTATTTATGAGTATTTTTATCTGTAGAGACTTGATTAGTACAGTTTGGGGCAAACTGCTTAATAAATTTTATTTTACTTTATTTTCATTTTTTAACTCACAATAAATTATATAAATATTGCTGGGAATTTTTCTTCCAGTCAGCAGTTTGGAAGAAATATTATCTCAGATTTGGTATAGTCACCTTGAATTACAAAACTCATAGACTGGAATTATTCTATTCAGATCCTGTCACACTGTACCCCTACATATATGACGATCCTTGAGTGACCACTGAGATTCAGCCTGACGTCATATTCTAAGATTTTAACAGATGAGAAGGCATTACCACGGAAGCAATCTTTCCCCATTAATCCTGATCAAAGAACTAGCAAGATTTCCCATGGTTTTCTAGAAAGCACTTATGTTGAAGTTGCTATTGATGTATAAGAGATAGGAAGGTTGAGGCCAAGAACAGTGAAGTTACTTGAAAATGAACTAATTTAAGAATATGCCAAGATCGGAATGTGAGATCTTCTTCTAAAATGTAACCACCAAATTTAAGAAAGCCTTCCCTTCATGCTGCTCCCAGTACCTGGAATGTCTTTCTCTTCCCCAGGTAGACCTGATTTCATGACACCCTTCAGGGTTCAAGTGAAGTGCTCAGACGACACCCTGACCCACCCTCCTGTTACCTACCACTCAGAGCATACATGTGGTGATGGCTACACAATTATCTCAGTACTTTTTTGTTGCATGTCTCTCCCATTAAACTTTGGATCTTATGAGGGCAAGGATGTATCTAATTTGCTCACCCCTCTATATACTCAGTGCATGGTATCAAATTAGTTCCAAGCAAATTGTTGAATGGATGGATAAAGACTCCTAAAACTCAGAGCTCAAAATTAATTTCTGCAACCACAAAGTAAACATCCTGTGAGACCAAGGATTCCTAGTTTGTATGAAAAGGCACAGCTTCTTTCTGTACTCTAAAAATTGGGAATGATAAATTTTAATAAGATATTTATATGAGCTCCTTATGATATAATAGAAATCCGAAGGTTGGGTGAAATCCAACCTTCTCAGAAATCCCATTCATTTCCCTAATAGCTACTTATGTGGTACCAGCCATGAATCCAAACCCACAGGACCCACAGTAGGTTCTTTTTTAATCATTTCAGGAAAAAAAAAAAAAAAAAACTCTCGTTTATTCTCCCCCTCGGTGGCATGCTATCCCAGAAGTAATTCACCAGGAATTATTGAGCAACTTACTAAGCATGATAAAAGATACAGTAACATCTCAAATGATATCATTCATTCTAAACTACAACTTAGTGTGACATAAAGAGAACGTGAGAAAATTTCATAAGAAAATTGGACAACAATGCAATTCCTCAGAGAACTACTCTGTGTTCAGAGTGAAGGCCCCCATAGCTGAAGGGAAATAAAGCTCCTGTGAGCTATAAATTCCTGTCTTTTCAGAGAGTTTCTCTCATCTTGTGCTCCCTTTGAGTAAAAGAGTTCTTGGGGTCTTTTAGTATCTTTTCTATGGTTAGGATTATTTATATAAAGATATATCACCTCACTTTATGAACTAGAAACAAGAATTTACTAAAATGGATTAAAAATCTAATCACAGTTCCTGTAGATGCAATCTTGTCATCAAGCCAGAGCTAACATATATATATATATATATATATATATATATATATATATATTTTTTTTTTTTTAAACAAGGGCCAGATAGTGAATATTTTAGGGCTTCCCAGGTGGCCCTAGTGGTAAAGAACCCACCTGAGAATGCAGGAGACATAAGAGATATGTGTTCAATCCCTGGGTTGGGAAGATCCCCTGAAGGAGACATGGCAACCCACTTCAGTATTCGAGCCTGGAGAATCCCATGGACAGAGGGGCCTGGCGGGCTACAGTCCAGGGTCGCAAAGAACTGGACAAACCGAAGAAACTTCCCCACAGGCACAGTAAATATTTTAGGCTTTACAGGCCATTCAGTCTCGGTCACAACTCAACACTGCCCTTGTAATATTGAAGCAGCTATAGATAATGCATAAATGAATTAACATGATTATGCTCTAATAAAGCCTTATTTATAAAAACAGATGTCAGGTTCACCGCCTTTAGTTTATCAGCTTCTGATGCAGGCTAGAGTTTCTGGATAAAGCCTGATTTTCTAGTGAGGAGTTAAAAAGAACTCACACTGGGGATTGCATGGAATGCCCCCAACATTCTCCCTTCTACTGCTTCCATCCACTGATAGATGCCTGAAATCATACCTGAAAGGTTTCAACTCTTTTCTCGGTCATACATGAACAGGTATGCCCCCATGAGAGGAAAAAGTGCTGTGCAGTCAGATATGTTTGGGATACTGGATCAACACATTACAGCAGATTTATTTATTGAAGAACTTTCTAGAGCTTTTAATGTGCTAATGTGTCTTGAAAATAGAGGAAAACAAAGCATAATCATTTCCTAAACAATATGACTACAAAATCTTTTGTGGTAGCATTTGTAGGACTGTTTTCCACCAAACACAACTTGGGAAATGCTATTTTAAGTTAAGGGTGCCATTAACAGGGAGTGAAAAATAATAATAGCTATCATTTTCTGAGTCCTTACCCCATATGATTATATATGCACTATTTAATGTAATTCCTGAAAGCACCCTATTAATGATACCCTTCTTTACAGTTAGGGAAACTGAAACAGGTCAGGAAACTTCCTTTTGGTTATATAACTAGTAAGTGGCAGAACCAGGCTTCAAATGTGCATGTGTTTTTTTTCAAAACTTAAGATCCTAATTTCTATTAAATTTTAGAGGCACCACCATTTTAGTTTGAAATAAGGACTTCCTAGAACCAAAGAATTTCAGACCAAGAGGGACCATTAGAAATACAGCTTAATCCATGTATAGAGAAATAAATGTATCACTTAAAAGAAAAAAATCAAAGCCAAGAGAAAGGACAGGACTAGTCCAAGGACACTTAGTCCTCAAACTGTGGGATCAAAGCATCAAAGAATACCGCTTTTTATCTCAGTTTAATTCCCCTTCTAAAGAAGGCTTTGCACAGATTTGCTCAATGAAGGAAGGAGAGAAAAAGGTTATATCAGTCAGGGTTATTTCATTTGCAAGAGGCAGAAAGTCTACTCATACTGACTTAAGCAGAAGAAGAATATTTTGGCCCATGCAAGTTAAAAGGAGAGAGACACCTGGCTTCAGGTAGGGGTTAATGCCGAAGGCACACAACTCACCCAGACCTTACAGTCCCCACCTCCCTGTGCTCGTGCTCACGTTTCCTTCTTCAAGTCAGGTTTTGTGTGGCAGTAAGACGACTGCCAGCAGCCACATGGCTGTATCCTCCCATGTTCAAATACAGGAAAAAATTAGGACAAAAGACCTGGGCCTGATTCTCATGTGATCAAATTAGACCATGTGGCCACACTGAACAAAACTGTGCTCAGAGTAATAACAGAAAATCAGAATTCAAATCATAAGCTAACTCTCTACATTGCCAAATATACCTTTAATCAAGAAGCCAGAATCAGTTGCATGGGTTGGGGGAGAGGGGAAAATAACTTTTTGAGAATAGTATCAAGGGTAAAATGGGTATATTAATACATACCTTAAAAGGTTGTTATAAGGATTAAAAAAGAAACAAAATATGTAAAGTGTCTACCATGACACCTGACAGATGGTAGGTGCTTGATCAATACGAATTTTTTTACACCTTAACTGCCATCAAAGATTGAATGCCAGCAGTATTCTCTTGCTATCTGATTCTGTTCTCATCTAAACAAAATGTTGTTCATGATGTTTTTAGGAATGAAGGGATCCAATAGAGCCAACAGTGTAGTACACAACAAGAAAATCACAACAATGGATTTGAATTATTCTCAGAATGGTTTCATCAAAATAAGAAAGTCTTTTTTCACCATAGAACAGTTTTTACTTGACGGTAATGTCTTCTAAAAATGTCAAGATTATAACAGCTTGTAAGAAGAGCCCAAAAAACAGACATTGAAAGAAAAATTCAAGCAAGCCTTTGAAAAATGCCAGCAGAACTACTCAAGGAACTGGAGGAGAAAAGGATGGATTCTGGAGGTATAGGAACCCAGAACTCCAAGTAGCAATTTCATCTATTTTTCTGCTAGACTTTCTAAAGAACTCAACTACATCAGTTCAGTTCAGTTCAGTCGCTCAGTCGTGTCCAAATCTTTGTGACCCCATGAATCACAGCACACAAGGCCTCCCTGTCCATCACCAACTCCCAGAGTTCACTCAAACTCATGTCCATCGAATCGGTGATGCCATCCAACCATCTCATCCTCTGTCGTCCCCTTCTCCTCCTGCCCTCAATCCCTCCCAGCATCAGGGTCTTTTCCAATGAGTCAACTCTTCGCATGAGGTGGCCAAAGTACTGGAGTTTCAGCCTCAGCATCAGTCCCTCCAATGAACACCCAGGACTGATCTCCTTTAGGATGGACTGGTTGGATCTCCTTCCAGTCCAAGGGACTCTCAAGAGTCTTCTCCAACACCACAGTTCAAAAGCATCAATTCTTCAGCGCTCAGCTTTCTTCACAGTCCAACTCTTACATCCATATATGACCACTGGAAAAACCATAGCCTTGACTAGATGGACCTTTGTTGGCAAAGTAATATCTCTGCTTTTCAATATACTATCTAGGTTGGTCCTAACTTTCCTTCCAAGGAGTAAGCATCTTTTAATTTCATGGCTGCAATCACCATCTGCAGTGATAAGTGGCCAAATTAAACTACAGCATCATTTAGTGAATGTTATATCTTAGTGATACTTCTAAATATGACTTAGAGTCTATGCCATTTTCAATAGCATCACCATCACTCTTTACCTAGTAGGTAAGAACTCAAGATTCCAGAAGAAATCAAATGTTTTTCTACATAACAAAAACACCTCACCAAAAAATGCAAGAAAATCTTGAAATTAGCAAAAGAAAACATGCTACAAACAGGGAAAAAAGAGGAGATTAACTACTAATTTCCCACCAGAAATAATGGAAGCTAGAAGATACAGGGATGGAATATCTGAAATGCTGAAAGGAAAAAAAATCAATTAACCAAGAATTCTATATCCAGCAAAACCAGCTGTAAATAATGACTTATTTTCAAAGAGTGCAGTGTGGAATAAGGAGAAAAGAGTAACTTTTCAATGAAGAGACTTGACAAACACTACCCCAGCTAGGTCAACATCAAGTCATAAATCATGTGGACATTATATACCCTTAATATAATGTGAAAATTACACCGTCCTCTTTCTCCAATAACCCATAATCCCAGTCTTATCAGAGGAAAACATTTGACAAATTCCAGTAAAGGAACATCCTACAAAATGCCTGACTAATCAGTTCAGTTCAGTCACTCAGTCATGTCCAACTCTTTGCAACTCCATGGACTGAAGCACACCAGGCCTCCCTGTCCATCACCAACTCCCGGAGTCCACTTAAACTCATGTCCATTGAGTCGGTAGTGCCATCCAACCATCTCATCCTCTGTCATTCCCTTCTCCTCCCACCTTCAATCTTTCCCAGCATCAGGGTCTTTTCCAATGAGTCCATTTTTCGCGTCAGGTGGCCAAAGTACTGGAGTTTCAGCTTCAGCACAGTCCTTCCAAATAAATATTCAGAACTGATTTCCTTTAGGATGGACTGGTTGGATCTCCTTGCAGTCCAAGGGACTCTCAAGAGTCTTCTCCAACACCACAGTTCAAAAGCATCAATTCTTCAGCGCTCAGCTTTCTTTACAGTCCAACTCTCATATCCATAACATGACTACTGGAAAAACCATGGCCTTGACTAGACGGACCTTTGCTGGCAAAGTAATGCCTCTGCTTTTGAATACGCTGTCTAGGTTGGCTTGGCCAATACCCCTCAAAATTTTCAAGGCCATTAAAACTTGAGGAAACAGGAAAGTCTGAGAAGTTAAAACAGCCAAGAAGAGCCTAGGAAACAGGCTGACTAAATGTAATGTGGTATATTGGATGGGATTCTGCAACAGAAAGAGAACAAGTGATTAAAAACTAAGGAAAGTGAAAAACTATGGATTTTAGTTAATAATAATATATTACTATTTGCTCATTAATTGTAATAATTATGCTATTCTAACATGACTTCCCTGATGGCTCAGACGATAAAGCGTCTGTCTACAATGTGGGAGACCTGGGTTCGATCCCTGGGTCGGGAAGTTCCCTGGAGAAGGAAATGGCAACCCACTCCAGTACTCTTGCCTAGAAAATCCCATGGATGGAGAAGCCTGGTGTCCATGGGGTCGCAGAGTCGGACACGACTGAGCGACTTCCCTTTCTTTCATATACACTGTTAATAACAGGGGAAACCAGGTGTAGAGCATATGAGACCTCTCTGTAGTAACTTAATTTTTCTATAAACCAAAAACTGCTCTAAAAAACAACTATTTTTTTAAAGTCACGATAAATTTAGAAGAACTAACCTCACACAAAATTTGTCCATAACAAAAATTAACTTTGAAATCACAACATATTAAGATTTGTAGAACACTGCCAAAGCAGGGCTTAGAGGGAACTATATGGCCATACATGTTGACATCAAAAAAATACATAGTTACCATAGAATCCAGTAATTCCATTCTGACAGGGAAAAACGACAACACATGGCTATAATATTTACAACTGTCAAACAACCAACAGTCTGAAATCAATGATCTAAACTTTCACCTTAAGCAGCTAGTAAAAGAAGAGAAAATTAAACTCCAAGAAAGTAATAAAGTATCATAGAAAACTACTTGTAAAATATACATCTTGCAAGAGACTGGTATCCAGAATATATAAACAATATCTCAGTAAGAAGATAAACAGACCATTAAAAAATGTGAAATACTTGAGCACAGTCTTCATAAAATACACACACACACACACACACAAATGACCAACAAGTACATGAAAGATAATGAAGCATCATGGGTCCTTAGAAAAACTGCAAATTAAAGTCACAATGAGATACCCCTTTAAATGTACCAAAATAGCTAAAGTAAAAATGATTAATAATACCAAAAATTGGGGAGAATGTAGAATACTTGGAGCCTTCAGATATTGCTGGTACAAATATAAAATGATACAGTCACTTTAGAAAACAGATCTGCAGTTTCTCAGAAAGTTAAAAATATATACACTTATCATACAATCCAGTAATTCCATTCTGAGGGAAAAGAATGACAACATATGGCTATAACAGTCAAGAAATGGAAACAACCCCAAAGCGCATCAATTGGTGAGTGGATAAACAAAATGTGGCATTATTCACACAATGGAATTTCAGTGAACAATAAAGAGAAATAAACTATTTATTGATACATATACCTGCTCTGAAAAAACATCTTGACACAAAGAACTCAAATAAAAATACAGTTTAACAGAAGGACAACAGGTATTATTGAAAATGAGCACTGACTGCAATCTCTTCAGCTTTCAAGAGCTGTCACATAATTTTTCATCCTAAAGAAGACTCCCTTTTTTGACCCAGGAAACCTCCTCTGAGCATAAAACTGAGAACTTGTAGATCATAGTATGGAAATCAAGAGTGAAATACAGAAACTGCTAAATATGTTCACATAAGAAAAGAAAGATAAGGGCAAAGGAAGAAGGCCGCAAAGATGAGATGCTCAGACAGCATCACTGACTCGATGGACATGAACTTGAGCAAACTCCGGGGGAGAGTGGAGGACAGGGAAGCCTGGCATGCTGCAGTCCATGGGGTCACAATGAGCTGGACACACTTAGCAAACAAACACCAACAAAGAAAAAAAAGGAAAGTCATGGCCTTTTGTTGGCAATTTTAGAGGCTGTGAGGTGAGGCGTCTAACAGAGAAAAAAAATGTGATATTAAAAAGGGAAGAAAATGGAAGATGATCCCAAGAAACATACCAGGCATTCAGAGGGGGTCAGGCTGCAGGAAATTCCACGTGGCAGGAAAGGCCCTAAATGCCGAGAATCCACG
This sequence comes from Bos javanicus, assembly GCF_032452875.1. Lineage (NCBI taxonomy): Eukaryota > Metazoa > Chordata > Mammalia > Artiodactyla > Bovidae > Bos > Bos javanicus. Next base: position 80,100,224 of record NC_083880.1, on the reverse strand, counting down.
ACAGCATGTGTTGAAACACCTCCGTCACTCAGCACTTCCTGGGGCTTTCCTCCGTTGCCATGCTCTGTTCTAGGCACCAGGGATACAAGTCAGCCAATAAAATAACAAATCACCTGGAGGAGACTCTCAACAGTGTGTGGCTGTTCTGTGTGCTGGGTTGTAATTTCCCTTCACCCCAAACCAGCAACAAAATTCTGCTCTGAACAAAAGCATTGTTTTAAGGGTGCATTAAGGGATGAGGACAACAGAGACTGCCCAACGAGATTGAAAACGATACCAGCAGGTGAGATGACAGTCACAGGAGGGAGGCACAATGGTTAAAAACAGATGCTGTCAGACAGACAGACAGCAGCAGACTGACCCAGGAAGCCTTAGAGACCTCAAGGAGGCGTTAGTAGATCTGCATTACGAAGTGGTAATAGCTATGGCTATTCACCAACATTTCAGTGCCTCTCCTTTCAGGAAAATGACGTAACGGCATGCCCCTGCTGCATTCAAGTTCACTGGCTTTAGCCTATGGACTATGCTGAACAGAAGTGGAATGCATCACTTTCATGGTGATACCATTTGAAGAAAATGAATAAACAGCCATGTCCTCCTAAGTTCCTCTGCCATGGCAACCAAAAACCACGCAGTTGTAAAGCCTCTGTCAGCCAGCTTCTCGCAGCGAGGAGAAGAGCCCCCGGCTAACTTGGAATCAACATAGAACATGAGCAAGAAATCAACCTTTGTTGTTCATAAGCCACTAAACGTGGGGGTGGTTTATTACCGCAGCACAACCTAGCTTATCCTGGCTAATCCAAGTAGATTGAGTCAGTCTGCGTGGATATCTTAGGAAAGCTGTGGGACCCAGGGATCCCAAAGATTTTTTTTAAAGATCTTTTTAAAATAACAGAGTCCTCTGAAGGAACTAGGAAGAGTGTGCTTTCAGATGCCAGATGGGAACAGATGAGAACATAAAAGCAGTAAATTCAGCCCTAAGGATTCTGGAAGGTACGGCAAGCAGCATGACAGGTATGCTTGTCTTTTTCTGACAGGAAAAAGTATACACCTTCATTCAGAGACAATACTTTTTATCCCCCTAGAACTAAATTCAAGCTGGATTTGTCCTCTGGGGATTTGTTTAAAGGATGAGGAGCAGAGTGAACAACATCTCCCGCCACAAAATCACCGAAACGTTGTAAAACTGCGGAGTCCTTTCAGTGAACCCGTTGAGGAGTAAAAAGCACCACTGGAAACGGTGAGCCGGTGAAGGCATTTTTCAAGAAAAGCTAAGACAATGTGGACAAAGCAAGCTGCTTTCAGATGACCTAAGGCAGGGCTAACCAGCTCTAGTCTTGGCTAAACATTTTCACAAGGTTGTTCTCATGGCCACTTGCTCCCTGTCATATTCAGTTACTAAATATTGTCTTTAAATTGATTCCATTGATTTACTTCATTAGATATATTTTAAAAGAAAAAACTGGTTCGAAGAGTATAAATTGAACACCAGTATCCTTAGCCATACATATAAATTGAAAACCCTCATAACAATACATACATATGAAAACAGAATAATGCATAAAATTATCCCATTTTATCTGGAGAATGTAACTTGCCAAAGTTTATAAGCCTGAGGCTTGCCTGTGGATAAAGGGAGACTTACAAAATGATAGCACCAACCTGAGTCTTTCTCCTTCACTAACCAGAAATAAGGAGAATTATAGAGAGAATAATCTTAAGACGAAACATTCAACATACTACCAAAAATCACCTCAAGTATTTGTAGCGTGTGTCCCACATTTGGGTAGATGCTATCATGGTGGCCGTGAAAATGAGCCTCTTAGGCTCCTGTCAAAGGGGCGGCATGTGAGGGACAAAGCCAGGAGCTGTACTGGGAAGGCCGAGCTCCCACCGAGACCCTGCTTCCCACAGGCTGCTGCCAGCCAGGGCCGCGCTGAGTCACTCAGGTGTGTCCGACTCTTTGCGACCCCGTGGACTGCAGCCCGCCAGCCTCCCGTGTATATGGGACTTCCCAGGGAAGAACATTGGAGTGGGTTGCCATTTCCTCCTCCAGGGGATCGTCCTGACCCAGAGATCGAACCTGAGTCTCTTGCATCTGTCTCCTGTGTTAGCAGGTGGGTTCTTCACCACGAGTGCCAGCTGGGAAGCCCTCCCAGCCAGTGACTGAGGCCCAGCACAGGGAAGGTATGGTTGTCCTGTAGCTGAAGCTGTCCTCTGACAGGTCGCTTTGTCAAACATGCTTAGAGCTGCACTGCGCTTTGAGAGGCTTCCTTCCATCCCACATCTCTCCTTCACAAGGACCAGACCCGCAGCTCACACTGGTGGCCCTCCCAACATCTCTCCAGGACCCTCCTCATTTTTTTAATAGGCTCAGGTAGGTCTAACCCTACCTCTGCATCTCAGAGAGTCTCAGCTCGCCTGTTGACCTTTCCAACAGCATCTTCTGAAGACTAAAGGAACGGGCAGGAAGGTGCTCCACTAGCTTGCTTTGTCCTAGCATCAGCTATCTCAAGTAAATCTCAAGCTACTCTTCCCCAAAGCAGACACAGAACAGATAGCCTATACTGTCGACTAAAGTAAAGGCTGCCAAGATCTGTGTATAGGGATTAGGGAAGACAAAGCTGACATTTTGTGGTAGAAGTTTAAGAGCTGCACTTCCATTCTTCTGTCAAGCATTAAGCAAACATCCACTTATGTGTTAAGATCCAACTCAAACACAACCTGCTCTGAGAAATTTTCCCCAATCTGACCAGCACAGGTCCTTTCTGTCTCTGCCTCCCCAAAACGCGTTAGCCCTTTCTTTCCTGAAAACATTCACCACATTACATTGCAATAAGAATCATATTTTATGACTCTTATCAGGTTGAAAAGTCAGAGCCTGGAGCAAAGATTATATAAGGAAAAATTTTCTTTCAAAATCCTCTAGAAAGGTCCCATGATACAGATGGACATGCACTTTCTCCATGAGTCCATTATAGCTAGTTTTTCCTCCAGCATTGGAAAAATCACTGTTTTTGGTTAAGCACTTCATAAAATAGCTGGCTTGCATTTAAAGACCACATTGCATGAAAAATAGAAAAATGTTGAATTTTTAACTGCCAGAATCGCCCTCCACACAAGAAGACATCCCACGAGAGGGTTCCTGAGAAAACCCCAGTTTCTTATCCCCACCTCGCACTCCAGCTGGAGTCCGCATCTATTGAGCTGAATGACAACTCTGACTATTTAAATAATTCTTTCTTTCTCTTACTTTGCATCCTTTGTGTCCAGCTGACTTCACAGAGGTCAAAGCCAGTACCTACTATAATATCTGTCTCGACAGAGTCCGCTTGACTGGAGCCTTCCTAACATCTACCACTGTGTGTGCACAACTGGTGTTAAATACGCGAGCGGGTGAGGGGCGGCCGGAGAGAGAGGGGAAAACAGATGCAAGAAATGGACACCAAGCAAATTCATCCCTTGAAGGTGTCTTGGGTTGATTTTCCCCAGAAGGAGACCCCAAACAAGGGTTTGAATGGAGGGTGATCCCAGGAGCAAGAAGAAGGGAGACGTGACCGTGAACACAGAGCAGAAGCCCCACATGAACAGTGAGTGAGCGAGCAGGTGGCCGCTGCGGGAGCCTGGGGCTCACTTCCGCAGAGAATTTCTGCGCTCACCGTGGAGCACAACTCAGACGTCTCAAGAGTCAAGGACGTTGGAAGATTTATCTACCCACTCCACCCGCATGCATAGGCTAACACTCCCATGGTGAAGAAATCCCTCAGGCTGAGATCTGAGATGGGTGAGATAAGGAGCCTAGATCCCATCAGACATCCATGGTCACAGAAGGAAACGGTGTTCTGTCGCTTTTATTTCAATCTATGCTCATTTTATCTCCAGTGAAAATAATTTTACTCTAATTCCAGATGTCAATTAGAGCAAGGACACCAGAATTCGAATGCCTTGGGATTCTGATGTTTTTTCCTTTGCAAAACATTGCTTTCTTTATGACTGCAATTTAACAGTGAGCCCAAACTATGTCACCTGTGTCTCACACGAGCCATCTCTTGGTAATCGATGTATGAATGAGTGCTTTGGTTTTACAGCAATTTTTGAAATTAAAAAAAAAAACTATTTGTAACATTCTAATTTCACTCAGTTTAAATGTATATAAATATCTAAACTAAATCTATAAATTTGTACAGTTTCCAGCAACTAGTTGCCCAGTATTCTTGACTGTTAACATCATTCACATGTAAATGTTTACACTAAGCAAAATTTTCTATCAGTTAAAACAAATCTACAGAGTAAAATCAAGATTTTACAATCTTGAAAAGAATTCTCTCTCATCATCCATTAAGAAGTTTTCATGAGGAAATGTTTGTTAAAGGTAGAAGTTAAAGATCACAAGATCATGAGGCAAGCAGCCTTTCCTTTAAATTTGCACATACATACCAACAGCTGAGTGTTATAAATAGAGGGCTGGAGAAGCTAGAAGACAAATTACATAATTCTGATTCAATGCCCTGGATTTGGGCAGCCTATTCTGAAATTGTGAAAACCAAAATGGAGACTTTTCTTCTATGAACAGTAGAAAATGGATTTAGAACATTTATGTTTTCGTTACATTTTTGAGCATCTGTATTTCCTAGCCTATTCTTTGACCTAAGCCCCAAATAAAGTTCTTCCCTGCAAGTTTTTGTGCAGATAGTGCACTGGAGTACTAATTCTCCTCATTAAAACCCCAGTCCACGCCAGGGTCCAGTGTGTTGCAAAGTTCAAAAAGGTATGCTTTCCAAAAGCTGAAATCCCCGATCTTTTTATTCGTGCTGGTGAGAAGGAAAAGGTGAGCTCACTCCCTCTGGGTAGATGTCTCGACCTTCAGCAGCCCTTCGTGACGCCTCCCTTCCGTCTCTGCCCTTGAGGGTCATATCCCTGCCCTAGACCTTCAGTACTGCCTCAAAGAGCCTTTCTTGCTGCTGCTGCTAAGTTACTTCAGTCATGTCCGACTCTGTGCGACCCCATAGACTGCAGCCCACCAGGCTCCCCCGTCCCTGGGATTCTCCAGGCAAGAACACTGGAGTGGGTTGCCATTTCCTTCTCCAATGCATGAAAGTGAAAAGTGAAAGTGAAGTCGCTCAGTCGTGTCTGACTCTTAGCGACCCCATGGTCTGCAGCCCACCAGGCTCCTCCGTCCATGGGATTTTCAAGGCAAGAGTACTGGAGTCGGGTGCCACTGCCTTCTCTTAAACAAGGCCAATTTTGAAAACTCCCAGATGCCTCTGTTATCTTAAGGAATGCTATCATGCATTTTGTGGTGAATTTGCTTCTATTGTGACCACTCCCTTGAAACAGGATGGACCCCCACCCAAGACCTGGTTTGAATGTGAAGACTCTGCACACAGGCCAAGAAGGGATGAAGAGGAATACTAATTGCAAGATGAGGCCTCCAGGGGCAGCGGGGGAGGCTCTCAAGGAGGTCCAAAGGCCTCGAGAACAGGGAAAGGCAACTGACGCGGGGTTTTTACAGTAGTTAAAGGGTGGGCCCACAAGAGGGTTTCCACCTGTAGCTTAGAGTTCCTTCTGACAACAGAGCAGGAATTGCCTGGGCTTCCTTATCAGCTCGCCAGATGTGGGCAGATGGCGGAGGATGGGTGAATCGAGGAAGTGGAGTCAGACCCTTCATCACAGCTTTCCTGTCCAATCAGATTTTCATATACTCATGTAAGCACAATAGATGATGTAACTGACAGTTTAACTGACAGGGTATTTCCTGCACACCAGCCAGGCGCTATTCACACGTCATTTCCCTGAATTCTCACAGACACCTTAAGAGTTCGTGCCTTAGTTGGAGTTCCCCGTAAAGGAGAAAAGGAGTCACCTCTTTGCAAAGTTAGGGCAGGAGCACAGTGAAGGAAAGGGCTGCTCTAGTAGCTCAGTCAGTAAGGCATTCGCCTGTAATGCAAGAGATGTGGGTTCGATCCCTGGGTCAGGAAGATCCCCTGGAAAAGAGCATGGAAACCCCCAGCAGTATTCTTGTCTGGAGAATCTCATGGACAAAAGAGCCTGGCAGGCTATAATGCGTGGGGTCACAGAGACTCGGACACGACTGAAGCAGTAGATCACACACACACGCACACACACCCCTAGTGAAGGAAAACCTAATAAAAATGCTAATACAAGCTGGTTACCACCATGGGGGTCTGGAACTCAGTATAACTCAGGACCTTTTGAGAGACATGTGGGACAGAGAGACATGTGGGCCATACTCAATGATGTCCTCCTGGGGGGGGTGAGGCTGCTGTTTATCCACCAACTTCCATCCTCACTGTTGGGAGATCACCAAACCTGGGGGCATCACCTCCAGAATTCCCAGGGGTGCAGAGAAAGCCTTCCAGCAGAGAGATGCTGGTGCTTGAGGTGAGACGCTATCAGCACGTATGAGAACAGTTCTCTGATCAGAAGAGGACTTCCAAGGCGCAGCCACAGAGACACAGGAAAGGCAGCCACTGTCTACCTGCAGAAAGAAACTAGCATTATCCCCATTTCACAGATGGGGATCTGACAGCTCAAAGAGGATGAAGAAGGCTTTCCAAGATCATAAAGACTGGGAACTAAGACGCAAGGCTGTATGACTCCTGAGCCATATTCATACGCGAAGCGGACTGATACAAAAGGGCACTGCTACCAGAGAATGGAACTGAAATAGCAGAGGCAGTCTGACAGACTGGCAAGAACATGTGCTCCTAAGTCAGACTGTATCATTTCAAATAACACTGCCACTTACTAGCGTGGCAACCTCGGAACGTCTCTGTGCCTGGGTTTTGTCATCTATACAATGGGGATAATTATTGCACCTTCAACTCATGGTTGTCTGGTGCCTCGTAAATCCCTTTTAGTACACATTTGGCTCAGCGTCAATATCTTGATACCTGATTTTCATCCCAAACCTATAGTTTTAGGAGATAATTTGTCTGACCTGGTTTACTTTCTGGAAACCTTTACGTATGTGTGTTAGTCGCTCACCTGTATCCGACTCCGTGTGACCCAATAGACTGTAGCCCGCCAGGCTCCTTTGTCCATGGGATTTCCCAGGCAAGAATACTGGAGCGGGTTGCTGCCAGGGTCCAGCCCCGGCTGATCCAGGGTATTCGAAGGGGAGACGGCTTCGGTGACTATTTAAATATTCATCAAAGATATAAAGAGTAATAGAATGAGGATAGCTCAGTAGGAAAATTTAGTGGAGAAAAGAGGCTGAGTAGCTTGGTTTACGCGGGAGACCAATAAAACTTCAAGACGAGAAGCTTGCACCACTTACGTAGGCCGCAGGCATCCTTCCGTTCTCCTGAAGGAGAGGAGACACTGAGGCCTCCCTGGTCGGATCTTAGAAGCCCAGGCATAATTAGTAAGCATGGCGGGTTCCGCGCTCCAGATGGAGACTCAACCAGAGTGAGAGAGCGAGCAACATGGGGAGACCAGTCTTTCAAGGAACTGATCCCAATTCTTTATTTTCCAGAGTCTGTTTTTATACACTGAGATGTTATACAAAAGTCACGTGGGGACAGCAGTCCTGACTTTTATTAAAGTCAGGTGCTTCACACAAATGTATACAGAGGTCTTAGGGGTGTTACATCATCTTCTGGCCAGGGGGGCCTGCTGACAATTTATGACCTCTCCTTGTGACAGTGGTCAGTCAACCAGGACACTTATTTCTCCAGGGGTGATTATTCTTAAAACAGACGCCACCCAAATAAAGTTACATTCCTATAGGGTGAGGTAGTGGGTTTTAGTTAAGGAAAGAATTTACTTAGCCTAAGGTCTAATGTGATTTATATATCAAAGGTTAACACTTATTTCTTCTATATATTCATTAATGTGTGTAAGGGCAGGGGATGTGGAGTCTTAGCAACAAACATTGGCTCAACAAATGAAAAACCCTTCACCAATACAATTTCTAATCAGCCCACTATACTTATACTAATGGTTTTCTAACTTTTCTAAGGAACCTGTTTTTAGAAGGTTTAAAGCATCTCGTGCCTCTCACGGTTGGGAGGCTGTGAGCAATCACATGTGGCCGGACGAGCCTGTCAGGCAGGCTAGAGAACCTTCAGAGGAGTTTGTAGGTTAAAACACTCTTGTCACACCCAGGAGTTTTTATTAACTGGAGCTCTAGGTTAACTCCTTCTCCGAAAGAGGTGGTGGGAGACAGCCCCCCATAAAGTCAGAGGTGTAGGGGAGAGCACAAAGTAGTAAAGTAGGCAGGCTCTGGTTATGGGGGTAGATGCTCGAGAATTTCCAGGGGGACTCCTGAGGCTCGATCCCGCCTTTGCATATGTCGAGCCTCCTTCCTCATGACCTTTGTCATGGGTGGAGTGCCTCATGCCATCCCCCAACATCTTGCCATTTTCTTTTCCACGGGATTGTCCCAACTCAGGGACTGAACCCAGGTCTCCTGCATTGCAGGCAGATTCTTTACCATCTGAGCCACCAGGGAAGCTCTGTATATGGGGGGGGGGGGGGGTGTGTGTGTGTGTGTGTGTGTGTGTGTGTGTGTGTGTGTGTGTGTGTGTGTGTAGGCATTCTTCTCTTTTTCATGTCACTTTCTCAGTCTTTCACTGTTTTCCGCCTAAACTATCAAAATAAAAGTATTCCGTGGACCCAAATCCTTCAACTTGCCCTTTTGAGGGGAATCCAACAACTATATGGTACAGAAATTGTTGGAAATATATATATAACTGTAAAATATATAAATATGTGTGTACCATATGTATGGGCTTCTCAGGTGGCGCTAGTGGTAAAGAACCTGCCTGCCAATGTAGGAGATGCAAGAGATGCAGGTTCGATCCCTGGGTTGGGAAGATCCCCTGGAGGAGGGCATGGCAACCCACTCCAGTATTCTTGCCTGGAGAATTCCATGGACAGAGGAGTCTGGCGGGCTACAGTCCATGGAATCACACAAAGTTGGACATGACTGAAGCGACTTAGCACGCACACAGCACCATATGTATATATGAGATAAGAAAATTAGTCCAGTCAGGTCCAGGTTGGGTTTATTGTTTATCTCTGATCACTCAGCAGATGGGATTTACAAGACTTGTCTTTCTCAGTGTCAGACTTTCTACAGGCATCAGCAGAATTCTACCTAGCACAGTTCTTTACTCAAGGTTTTAATTAGGCAAAACACTGGGTTAAGGGAAAGCAGGTAAAAACCCAAGTCAAATAAAACCCACAATTCCCGGATACTTAGTATCTGGAGAGTTCCTGGGTCCTCACGTGGACACAGCTCTGCATTCCCACTGGACCATTCTCATCCCTGTTCAAACCCTCCTCTGTGTGAATGAGTGAGTGAGTGTGTGTGTGTGCATGTGTATGCTGAGATAGCTGGAGATTATCTAGGAGATAACTGTTATTATCATTCTCATTCCATATTTGTGGAGACTAAGCTATACCAGTAGAAGGCGATGGCACCCCACTCCAGTACTCTTGCCTAGAAAATTCCATGGATGGAGGAGCCTGGTGGGCTGCAGTCCATGGGGTCGCTAAGAGTCAGACATGACTGAGCGACTTCACTTTCACTTTTCACTTTCATGCATTGGAGAAGGAAATGGCAACCCACTCCAGTGTTCCTGCCTGGAGAATCCCAGGGATGGGGGAACCTGGTGGGCTGCCTTCTACGGGGTCGCACAGAGTCGGACATGACTGAAGCGACTTAGCAGCAGCAGCAGCAAGCTATACCAGGAATTGGACTGACTTCCATCACATTTCATGAACTTCTTTCGAATGGTTCTGTTGGCCATTTGCATTATGAATAATTAATCCAATGAAAATCAACATTCCAAGACCAGTCTTGGGATATCAAATTTGAGGTTTCCTAAATGGTCCCACATCCACGTACTTATCCACAAAAATCACCACAATCCTGATTTAAAGTCACCTAAGAAATGCAATGCCAAAGAATGCTCAAACTACCGCACAATTGCACTCATCTCACACACTAGTAAAATAATGCTCAAAATTCTCCAAGCCAGGCTTCAGCAATATGTGAACCGTGAACTTCCTGATGTTCAAGCCGGTTTTAGAAAAGACAGAGGAACCAGAGATCAAATTTCCAACATCTGCTGGATCATAGAAAAAGTAAGAGAGTTCCAGAAAAACATCTATTTCTGCTTTATTGACTATGCCAAAGCCTTTGACTGTGTGGATCACAATAAACTGTGGAAAATTCTGAAAGACATGGGAATACCAGACCATCTGATCTGCCTCTTGAGAAATCTGTATGCAGGTCAGGAAGCAACAGTTAGAACTGGACATGGAACAACAGACTGGTTCCAAATAGGAAAAGGAGTTCGTCAAGGCTGTATATTGTCACCCTGTTTATTTAACTTATATGCAGAGAACATCATGAGAAACGCTGGACTGGAAGAAACACAAGCTGGAATCAAGATTGCTGGGAGAAATATCAATAACCTCAGATATGCAGATGACACCACCCTTATGGCAGAAAGTGAAGAGGAACTCAAAAGCCTCTTGATGAAAGTGAAAGTGGAAAGTGAAAAAGCTGGCTTAAAGCTCAACATTCAGAAAACGAAGATCATGGCATCTGGTCCCACCACTTCATGGGAAACAGATGGGGAAACAGTGGAAACAGTGTCAGACTTTATTTTGGGGGGCTCCAAAATCACTGCAGATGGTGATTGCAGCCATGAAATTAAAAGATGCTTACTCCTTGGAAGGAAAGTTAGGACCAACCTAGATAGCATATTCAAAAGCAGAGACATTACTTTGCCAACAAAGGTTCGTCTAGTCAAGGCTATGGTTTTTCCTGTGGTCATGTATGGATGTGAGAGTTGGACTGTGAAGAAGGCTGAGCGCCGAAGAATTGATGCTTTTGAACTGTGGTGTTGGAGAAGACTCTTGAGAGTCCCTTGGACTGCAAGGAGATCCAACCAGTCCATTCTGAAGGAGATCAGACCTGGGATTTCTTTGGAAGGAATGATGCTAAAGCTGAAACTCCAGTACTTTGGCCACCTCATGCGAAGAGTTGACTCATTGGAAAAGACTCTGATGTTGGGAGGGATTGGGGGCAGGAGGACAAGGGGCCGACAGAGGATGAGATGGCTGGATGGCATCACTGACTCGTTGGACGTGAGTCTGAGTGAACTCCAGGAGTTGGTGATGGACAGGGAGGCCTGGCGTGCTGCGATTCATGGGGTTGTAAAGAGTCGGACATGACTGAGCGACTGATCTGATCTGATCTGATTCAATATAACCCCCTCAAAAAGGTTTTTTTAATCATTTATTTAAATGGAGGATAATTGCTTTACAATATTGTGTTGGTTTCTGCCATATATCAACACGAATCACCCATAGGTACACATATGTTCCCTCCCTCTTGACAGAGTTCCATACAACCCTATAGAGGTATCTTTGGATACTCAAGCCAAAAGAAGGCAAGCAGGCAGAATATGGGGCTTCCCTGGTGGCTCAGTGGTAAAGAACCTACCTGCCAATGCAGGAGAGGAGGGTTCCATTGCTCGGTTGGGAAAGTACCTTGGAGAAGGAAATAGCAACCCACTCCAGGATTCTCGCCTGGGGAATCCCATGGACAGAGGAGCCTGGTGGGCTACAGTCCACTGGGTCACAGAAGAATAGTTTAGCGACTAAACAACAACAACAAGGCAGAATATGCACTAAAAAGAAAACCTTTTATTCCGCTGCTGAAACAGTCAGCCACAAACTGCTTATCAGGTGTTTTTCTTTTAATAAAGCAAATCTTCAGAGAGTTTAGCTTAGAAATAAATCTTCTTTCATCAGAGGCTATTTCTATCTCCCTTTAACACCAAGCAACACCTTCACCTTCTGTCTTTTGTATTTTCTAACAGATTCTGCAGTAAGTCAGGGTAAGATGAGTGTTATCATCCTACCTTGGATGAGATTCTCCAAGCTGAGCCTGCATTTGTGCTGCATCTTGAGAAAGAGAGGTATGCCCTGGAGGCACGCAGGGGATGCTATGGTTAATTAACTAATTTACTCAATCAAGTTTAACAGTGGTTTTAACTTTAATGAGACCATTACATTTTAATATGGAAATAACAGCCTTGTATCCTTAACAATCCCCACAGTCCGCAAACCCACCTCCCTCTTCCGCCCACCGTGCCCCAGAGTTGACGTTGATTTGTGAACCTGAACGCCTGAGTGTAACATCCAGAACTTGTAATACACATGTACAGGGTCCATTACAGACACAGCCCACATCAGCCACTGCTCTGCCTTCTGATGGCCCCCGACATACAGTCAAAGTTTTATCAATGGCAGAGTCCTTTCAAGATGAAAGTGCAGTGGGGGCTTTGGATACCCAAAACTGGTATGAGCGAGGAAGAAAGGCAGACAGGATCAGAAAAATCCCAAGGAGAGAAGCTAAAGGAAATGACCACACACGCCCCCTAGTTTCTATTGTCTTGGGCAGACCTACCCTGGAGCTGCCACCCCCAACTTGGGTTGCATTTAATTGGGCTCCTCTAAAGACCAGTAAATCATCACTATAATGGCTTTCCGAGCTCTTCTGATTGAGAATTTTTTTTTTTTAATTCCAGATACAGTACTTTGGAGATTAACTACGAAAAGTTTTACAAGACGGTGAAGGTAATGAATCATGAATTCTGTAAGGGTAAACCCAACACGCTGAGACCAAGTACAGCTGTCTTATATTTGCTCTGTGTGCATTTTGCTACCCGTAATTTTGTCATCAATTTTCATCTTTTGTTTAAACATATTTGTCTTTTGGACAAGATAGGTCATATTTCATAGGTTTGATGAATTTTCTCCTTGGTCCAGTTTTACAGAATTTGCACTTAATTAATTGCCCAACCTTTAATTCGACAGACTGTTTTTAATGGCTATGTAGTTTCAAAAGCATATACACAGTGGAATTTCGAAAAAGTAATTGTTTTTGTGTCACTTCCAAAGAAAGTCACAATTATTAAAATGTGTAAATAATTTGTCAAATGCGCAATGGGCAATAATTAGGAAGATATCAAATAAACCTTTAATGGATATTTTTAATTTGGTGTTCAGCAGGACTATTTTAAATAATGCAACAAAATATGTCATTTCTCGCCTCAGGACTATAGAAACCAAATCCCAATGTGAAAATGCACCTTTCAATTGCAGAGACTGGGTCATAATAGAGGTGACACTCACAAAAGATTTTCTAGGTCTTAGCAGAGCCGTAAATAGGGAGCCCCCCCCCCAACCCGGCAGACAGGACAGAATCCAAAAATCTGCCTATCAAAAGCATCATTCAAGCCACAAGGCTCGGTAAAAAGCAGGCAGGAAAAGAAGAGACAAAGGTCAGCTGTCGATTCTTTATAAACGCGACGGTGCTGTCAGTCTGCAGAGAACTGCCATGTTTCCCTAGCAACTTTGTGTGCGCAGATGCACTTAGCACTTTTTTTCCCCTTGTTATTTTCAGACCGTCTTTTTGTACCATGGACTATTTCGAATGTATTCTTTCAGTTACACAGGCCTTTTTATTAAGAGGATTAGAGCCTGACATTTTTTTGGAAAGGAAGTTCACTGAATTTGGGGCCATAAAAACCAGAGTTCAGTCTTTAGTCAGATTGCAGATAAAAAGCAGGAGGGAAAAAGGCTGGGTTGGAGAAAATGCATTAGCCCAAGTGAAAGCTGAAAGGATCCAGTTTCTAGAAATTGGAATCCGAGAGCCCATGACATTCCTGAACGGTATTGTGTCATCTCTTTGAAAGAAAAGTTAAGCAACGCTTCCGAGTGGACTCCACCCTGTCTTTTATGTTCCCCCTTCGATTCTGTGATTGTTCCAGAGCTCAGAGTCAAGATTTAATTTTGATTCATCTGTTCCTGCTTGTCTATTAGTGGCAGGGAAAGGACATTTACCAAGCTCTGCTGTTTCATTAATTCATCCACACATGGATTGGACACTTGCGCATCACCAGGCTCTGTGCTGTGCATTCTGCAGGGGTCTGCAAACTTTCTGTCAAGTGCTAGCTAGTAAATACCTTAGGATCTGCAGGCAGGTCATACAACCTTTGTCGCAACTAAGCTCTGCTCCTGTGGCTGCAGCGGCCACAGACAGTCCATGAAAGACTGGGCGTGACAGTGTGCCAATAAAGTTTTCCATATGGACACCAAAACTTGAATTTCACATAATTTCCATACGTCACTGAATATCATTCTTTTGATTTTTTTAACCATTTTAAAAAAATCTTAAAAGCTTGTTTTCTACGTTTGTGAGTCTGTTTCTGTATTGTAAATACGCTCATTTGTATTATTTTTTAGATTCTACGTGTAAGTAACATAACCCTTGTTTTTCTCTTATTTCAGTCAGTGTAATAATCTCTAGGTCCGTCCATGTTGCTGCAAATGGAGATATTTCATCCCTTTTAGTTACCAAGGGAAAAGGGAGGAGGAAGGGACAAAGCAGCAATATTGGATTAACAGATTTATACTGCTATGTATAAAACAGGTAAACAAAAAGGATTCACTGAATAGTGTAGGGCACTCATATAATATCTGTAATAACCTATAATGGAAAAGAATCTGAATATATATATATGTGTAACTGAAACTAACACAATATTGTAAATCCATTCTAACTAAACAAAAAAAAAGAAAGGAAAAAGGAGGGGGGAATAACAAAAAATCACAAAAGAAAAAAAGGAAAAAGCACTGCTGGATTTGTCCCGCGGGCCAGGTTTCCTGACGCCTAGTATAGAGGCAGGGGCTTTGCTGTCAGGACACTGACAATACGAAGGGACGCAGGAAAGGCGTAAAAGCATGAAGCAAGACGACACCAGGCTCATTTAAGTGAGGTGAAGGGAATGAAAAAGGCTGCTAAAAGCTTCCCAGGCAGCGCTGCCAATGCAGGCGACCTAAGAGACGCTGGTTCAGTCCCTGGGTGGGGACGACCCCCTGGAGGAGGGCATGGCAACCCACTCCAGGATTCTGGCCTGGTGGGCGACAGTCCACAGGGTCGCACAGAGCCAGACACAGCTGAAAGCACAGAACGCAACGCAACGAGTGACCCAGAGGGGTTTAGACGGAGCTGTCAGCAGAGGCCTCTCTGAAACCCAAGGACAAGCCTCATTTAACCATGGTACAGTCTCCCCCTCGGCATCTCTGACTGCGTCACTAATTCTGTAAGTCAGCGGCACTTATGCTAATTAGTCATTCCTAGAGTTACCCTGAAAGCATCAGAAAACAAAGCAATTGACTCACCGACCCTGTTATCAAAATTGTAGAAGATAAGCATATGCTAGTAAGAATAAGCACACCTATTAATATTACAACTTTCCAGGTGCTGCGCTGGGAACACCTAATCCCCAGTCGCTAGGAAATAGGAGTTTTTAATGGGCAGCACTGTGGTTCAAAGCAAGGTATCTTGTTTTGTTTTTTTAATTGAAAATAGTGCCATAACCTTAGGTCATTTCTCCTCTCATTTCAATACTTGTAGAGTCTAAATAATGGTACTCTCTCAATTTAGAAACTTGAGTTGACTGGGCCTCTTTTATTTACATCCTACTGAACTAACGTTAATGTTATTTTTCACAGCTGCTAATATATTTTTTTCAAGAGAAAATTACTTCATGAAGGTTCTCTTGGGGAAAACAATCATAAAGGGACTCATGACTTAATTTGTCTTTTTGGGGACAGGCCAAAGGTGAACAATATTCCTGCTCTTCTCACAATTTGCTAGCTTATTTCAAACCCAATGCCAAATGACTTGATAGTACTTACTTCCCTCAAATAGTTTTGTAGTGGGCTTTCCAACAGTTGTGAAACCGGAAGCTGGGCACAGGTTGGTTATTAGATGGAATTTAACTCAAGATGTCAAGCCTGGAATAGCCTTTAGCAGTGCTGGAGCTTTAAGGGCTATTTTGTCCATTGGTTGGTTGTGTCACAGGCAAAGTCCATTAACAATTCCTGGGAAATAAAAGTAGAATCTGGGTAATAATATCTAGCTTTTTCTCTTTCCTCTATGTCTAGTCTGTTTAGTCTGATACACTGGCTCACAGGGTACCCCGTGCACCTGGCCCTTCAGACCAGAGTTTGCTCAAATTCAGCTCCGTTGAGTTGGTGATGCCATCTAACCATTTCATTCTCAGACGCCCTAATATACCGGGGCCTTATCAGACTATGCCAACCAGTTTGTATTCCCCCATCCTCCCCATAAAAGAAGCCAGTGGGAAACACCAGATGGTCCAGAACCTCAGGGCAGTCAGCGAAACCACCAAGGATATACATCCCAAAGTCCCCAATCTCTATACCCTGCCGGCCACTCTGCTGTCCACCAGGATCCAGGTATTCTGTATTTTTAGATTTAAAAGATGTCCTCTTATGTATTTCATTAACCCCAGCATCACAAGAATTTTTGCTTTTGAGTGACAAGACCCAAACACAAAACAGAAAGAGCAATCCCGCTGGACTGTCCAACCCGAGTGCTCAAACAGTCCCCCACTGTCTTTGAGAAACTTTAGCTAAAGACCTAAAAGGTCTACATCTCCAGGAGGGAAACTTCTTCCCATACGCAGACAACATTCTGACCACCAGCCCTCCCAGGAGGCCTGTGACAGACACACTGTCCACCCTGGGCCACCTGGTCGGTAAGAGGGTACGGTGTCCAAGAAAAAGGGTCAAACAGCACCAGCTAGAACCCCGATGGCTCAGCAGTAAAGAACCTCCCCGCGATGCAGGAGACACAGCACACGTGGGTCCAGTCCCTGCGTCAGGAAGATGCCCTCGAGGAGGAAATAGCAACCACTCCAGTATTCTTGCCTGAGAAATCCTATTCTTGCCTGGGGGGCTACAGTTCATGGGGTCACAAAGAGCTGGACACAGCTGAGCAAGCACACGCACGCCTCACAAACTGGGGTAACCCACTCTGGGCCTCATCCTCACAGGTCAGAGAAGGCCATCCGAGAAAAGGAAAGAAGCCGTTTGCAGCCTAGAGCCTCCTGAAACTAGAAGACAATTTAGAGGTTTACAAGGGATGGCCAGGTTTTGCCACTTCTGGATTCACTAACTCTGGTCTAACGCCTAGGCTTCTACGTGAAAAGCTGAAAGGAAAGGAGAACGATCCTTTTGAGTAGAATTCAGAATGCCGAAGGGCCCTATCAAGTATTGAAAAAGCAGTTACTTCAGATCCCTGCCCTGGCCCTTTCAAATTTAGATAAACCCTTTGACCTTTACGTTTAAGAGAGGAAGAGAATCTCAAAAACTGGGACCCCCTACTCAGGTGGTTGCTTATTTCCCATAGATAAACCCTTTGACCTTTACGTTTAAGAGAGGAAGAGAATCTCAAAAACTGGGACCCCCTACTCAGGTGGTTGCTTATTTCCCAAAACAATTAGGTCGAGCTGTAGGGGATGGCCTCCGTGCCGCTGCTGGTGGGGCTTGTGCTCAGTCGCTAAGTCCTATCGACTCTTTGTGACCCCAAGGACTATAGCCCACCAGGACTGTCCATGGGATTTCCCAGGCAAGCATACTGGAGTGAGTTGCCATTTCCTTCTCCAGGTGATCTTCCTGACCCAGGAACCAAACCCAGGTCTCCTGTGTCTCCTGCACTAGCAGGCAGATTCTTTACCACTGGGCCACCTGGGAAGTCTGCAGCAACTACTACAACCCTGCTAATGGAGGCTGAAAAGTTAGCAGCTTGGTCAGTCAATCAGTGTATGGACCCCAAGCCAGGTTCAGGCTTTAGTCCATTCTAAGGGAATAGGATAGCTATGCTCAGATTCAAGTTCAGGCTATGCTTCTAGACAACACAATGGATACCATAAAAATTTGTCATATGGTAAATCCTGCCACCCTGATACCCACAGGGCCCCTAGAGCATGACTGTATAGAAACCATATACACAATCTGTTCCAGTCACCCCAACCTAGGAAGTGAGCCTCTTCCAACCACCAAAGAGGAGAGTTCACAGACAGGAGCAGTTTTATGAAAGAGGAAAAAACACTGGCTGGATACGCAGTGACCTCCCAGACCCAAGTTAGAGAAGCAAGAAGCCTGCCCCCAGGGACTTCTACCCAAGCAATGGATCTGACAGTCTTCACCTGAGCCTTAGAGTACATGCTAGTGAAGATCTTACATGTTTACACCGATTTTCATTATGTGTATGCCATCCTGCACACACAGGGGCTACTTGGAAGGAAAGACTTAGGCTTGCTACAGAGACCAAACGGGCAAACCATGGCCTAGGCATACTGAAGCTCTTAGAAGCAGTACAATCTCCAAAAAGGGTGGCAGTGACTCGTCGTGGGGTCACCAAAAGGAGAGCACAGAGGCGACAGAGAGACAAGGCAGACGGAATCGCCAAAAGGGTGGTCTCAGAACAAGCAACTCAGCACCACCCCCACACCAAGAAGGCCAGAGCCATTCAAGTATTCCCCAATTAAAACAAAAGAATTAAAGAAAGCCTGAAAACAGGGCTTCAACAGACACCCAAAAGACCATGGGCAGCTAGTTCATGAACACAGATGATACTTCTTTCCCCAAACTGCAGATTGTCAAATCATCATGGATGCTCATCAAGGAATTCACTGCGGGAGGAAAGCCGCAGTGGCGAGTAACTCCTGGCATGAAAAGGATAAGCAATCCAATAGCTAAGACATGCCCCATCTGACAATGAACAGCCCCAACACCAGACCCACCAGACCCTTCCATATTAGGGTCATTCAGACCATTCAGACCAGAGGGACACATCCTGAAGAAGGCTGGCAGACTGGGTTCACCATTCTGCCAATAGTACTGGGCAGCATCTCTAGGTGCCAGCAGACACATATTCTGGGTGGACAAAAGCGTTCCCTGCTAGAACTGAAATGGCAGCTGTGCCTGAGGCCTTACTAAAAGCCCCAGGTTCGGGCTCCCAGGATCCATACAAAGCAATAGTGGTCCAGAGTTACCAGGTGATGAAGCAGATAAGTGCTCCAGGCATAAAATGAACCTTGTACTCAGCCTGGAGACCGCAATTTTCAGGAAAAGTAGGGCGATCCAATCAGACCTTGAAACCGGCCTTAGACAAGCTATGTCAGGAAACTCAAGAAAACTGGATTATTAAGTTGCTTTCAATTGCCCTGCTCCATGTAACATTAGCTCCAAGGGATAAGGTAAAGTGAAGTGCATTTGAACTCATGGATGGTAAACCCATTCCCAAAGCCCAAAGAGATACCTTAGCCCCCTGATAGGGAACAACTCCAGTCTGCCCCCCACGTAGGAGGAACCAGGAACGCGCTCACGGAATACAGTGACCCGGCCCTGCACCCTCTCCAGCCAGGAGACCCGGTGCACCTAAAGCCCTGGAAAATCAGCCCCTCCCAAGGCCAGCCCCCTCCTAAGAGAATGGACCCCACTCAGTGACCCTAACCACCCACACCCTGAAGTCATAGGGGGGCACCTGTTGGGGACATCACACTTGAATGAAGGGTCCCAAGCCCCAGCTTCCGCAGAGATGACCTGGGGCAATGATCCAGGCTCACGTGAGGTGAACCTCCCTCTGACCTAAAGCTTCCTCTGAAAAACAACACAAGTGTGACCTGGGGGTCCTCAGGCCCGGGGGTTGGCGTGGGGGGAGCTTTAACATCAGGGCACACTCATTGAGACGCCTGCACTTTCAGGAAAAATTTGACATGTGATCGTTATTCTCTTGCTAACATTTGGGCCGCTTTCTTAACTTTTCCGGGATCCTTTGTCTCCAAAAGGCTGGACACATTGGGGAGACATTCATCTCAGGGAAATGAACAGTCAGGGCTGAAACCTGGTGACAACCAAACAGACCTAAAGGCCGCTGAGGAGAAGCTCCACTCCTCCACAGGCCGCTGCCAGCCCCACACTCAGCAGGAGGCACTTACAGAGCGGGCCCTGCACCCCTCTGTGCCACTCAATACCCCTCAGTTCCCTTCAGCCCCTCAAGAATGAGGAACAAGACTAAAGAGAGATCTGTCACCAGCAAAGCCCATTAACAATAAAAATAGAAGCTGGATAATAAAGTCTAACCTCTTTTTTTTTCCTTTGTGCTTCACCTGGTGTCACCGGCTCACAGGCTGCGGTGTGCAGGCGCCTCACTCCGGCCGCTCAGACCAGAGTTCCTGGTTCAAAATGGCCGCCGCCACACGTCAGCAGAAGTGCTGCACACGGCACCAAACCAAGATGGCGGCAGGGCCGTGTGCCGAGACGGCTGGGTGCGGAGACAGCCGGCGCTGGATGTGGAACCCCAGCTGCACAGCCCTGCCAGCCCTGCCAGCCCTGCCAGCCTCCACCCCCTGCCCAGCCTGCAAATAAGACCCTATAAAGCCCCACCCACAGTCTATGAGTGAGTGGGCAGCTGGCACCTCTTCATTCTTTGATGAAAGAACAAAGCTTTCCTTTGCTTCTTCATTAAGAAGACCCATAAAACTGGGTCTTATTCTATTGACTCAAGCAACACAGGGCAGAAGGACCCTTGTTGGGAATCAACGCCGAGGGTTGATAACAGCTGATTTTAATTTAGCAACTGTCTTGTATCTCTCTGTTCACTGAATCCAGGGTAGGAAAGGCCAGAGCAGGGAAGCTGGAAGAAAACTCAAAGAGCCTAGGAACTGCAGACACGTTCCTTCTCTCCAGGCTGGCACAGCAGCCATAGCAGCAGCAGACACGCTGTATGCTCTCCTCTCGTGGTTGACCCAGAGGACGCAGCCATACCGCAGCCTCAGGGACTTTTCAGGTGGAACTTATATAAGTTTACAGAACAAAAGTGGCCCGTGGCCAAGCAGGGCCATCATGAGACGCATGCGCACTGCTATAAGTGATCTCAGCTGTTACATAACCATGTATTTACAAAATATGGAGTGCGAACATGAGGCCATGGGGCCAGGGAACCTGAACACCAGCATCTTGGCCAATTTTCTCTTTCCCTATGGCAACTATTGTCATTCTTGTAAAGAGCTTCGATGCCCTTTACACAGTACTTCCTTTTTCTAATTCTGTGCCTTTTCCAAAATCACTCCTACCTGTGTGTGTGCACACACACATTTCTGTGCATCCCTCCAATTTCTTTCAACAATCTATATCCATGAGCTGTTTTCAGACCTTGATCTAAATTTTCCTCCTTTGTAAAGTATTCCACTACTCTTAGTAGAAGCTGAAAGAATTCTAAGGAAGACCTGCTTCCTCAACCCAGCACTTCACTGAAGGTATAACTTCAGCTGAGTTACTCCATTTCCCTGCCTATAAAACAGATTCCTGACCTCTGTTCCCTCCATCTCACACAGCTGTTGTTAGAATCAAATGAAATGACTTAAGAAAAAACAATGGGAAAACCATAAAATTATAAAATGCTCATGGGTCTTATCGTTATTCTCCCCTATTGAAGTGCCATCAACCCTTGGGGCTTCATTACAAATGAGACCATGTTATTTTATGCTTGTTGACACGTTGCCTGTAACCAAGTTCAAAGTCCAACTGTGGCTTCCCAGGAACACAGAATTAAGTTCTCATTTCTTCTGTGTGCTTAGCATAACTTTGTGCACACAGGAGGCTCCAAAATGTGACTCTTGACTGGAAGGCTAATCATTTCCAAAGGCCTTTCTCACTGGCTAATGCTGTGGTTCCCTATTCGTCACCCTTGAAAGAGGATGGTGTCCCCAGATTCATGCTTAGAGGTAGGGTTCCCATGGTATATTCCTCTGAACCCAAGTTTCAGAAACGTGCAAAATAAGATTCTGTGGTTAAACCATCAGGTAGTGGGAGGCTTCCTGAACCCCTTTTTCAAAGGCAGAAAGATTGAGAGTATGATTAAGAACGCCAGAATTTCTGCTGAAAGGTAGACATCTTTGTTCACCCTGGGGTCTCACAAATCCATCTGAAGAGAGATGCCTTCTTTCCATTAGCAACCCTTTGCACCACTGCTAAACAAGTGCCCCTCCAAAGTCACTTTGGGAAATATTCTACAAACTACAGGTCATAAAATCAATTTAATGGACTGGAGCAGGGACTGCAAACTACAGCCCATGGGCCAGATCCATCTCACTGTCTGTTTTTGTAGGAACTACAAGCTAAGAATTGTCTTTGTATTTTTAAAGAGTTGAAAAAAATCAAAAGAAGAGATTTTTGTGATTAAAAAAAATCGCATGGAATTCAAATTTCAATGCCCATAAGCAGAGTGTTTTTGGAACGCAGCCATGCCCATTCATTTATGCATTGTCTTTGCTGCCTTCACATCACAATGGCAGAGTTGAGTAGTTTTGAGTCAGCCTTCAAAGCCCAAAATATTCATTATCTGGCCTTTTACAGACCCCTGAGCTAGACCAACACTTTTTGAAAATGAACTAGAAAAGAAGAGAAAAATACGAGAGTACATCACGTGTGAGAAGAATAACTAGTGTTTCACAGAACATTTGCATCAACAAAATGCATGTATATTATATATGTGTGCACAGCCTGCAGCACAATAATTGTATTCGTTCCTGTGAATAACTGGCAAAAAAAAAGTGATTCCAAAGGCAAGTTAGAACATACCTTTATCTTGTGCTTACAACTCAAAGAGGTCTACAGTACTTAACATAGTCAAATAATAAGCAAAAAGGAAAAGAAAGAAGACTGATTAACAAATTCAGGTACCAACTATACCTGTCTCCTGAGAAACCTGTACGCAGGTCAGGAAGCAACAGTCAGAACTGGACATGGGACAACAGACTGATTCCGCATTGGGAAAGGAGTACGTCAAGGCTGTATATTGTCACCCTGTTTATTTAACTTCTGTGCAGAGTACATCATGAGAAACACCGGGCTGGAGGAAGCACAAGCTGGAATCAAGATTGCCAGGAGAAATATCAATAACCTCAGATACGCAGATGACACCAGCCTTATGGCAGAAAGTGAAGAGGAACTAAAGAGCCTCTTGATGAAAGTGAAAGAAAAGAGTGAAAAAGTTGGCTTAACATTCAACATTCAGAAAACTAAGATCTGGTCCCATCACTTCATGGCGAATAGAAGTGGAAACCATGGAAAGAGTAAGAGACTTTATTTTTCTGGGCTCCAAAATCACTGCAGATGGTGACTGCAGCCATGAAATTAAAAGACGCTTACTCCTTGGAAGGAAAGTTATGACCAACCTAAATAGCATATTCAAAAGCAGAGACTTTACTTTGCCAACAAAAGTCCGTCTAGTCAAGGCTATGGTTTTTCCTGTGGTCATGTATGGATGTGACAGTTGGACTGTGAAGAAGGCTGAGCCCCAAAGAACTGATGCTTTTGAACTGTGGTGTTGGAGAAGGCTCTTGAGAGTCGCTTCGACTGCAAGGAGATCCAACCAGTCTATCCTAAAGGATATCAGTCCTGAATATTCATTGGAAGGACTGATGCTGAAGCTGAAGCTCCAATACTTTGGCCACCTGATTCGAAGAACTGACTCATTGGAAAAGATCCTGATGCTGGGAAAGATTGAAGGCGGGAGGAGAAGGGGACAACAGAGGATGAGATGGTTGGATGGCATCACTGACTCAATGAACATGAGTTTGAGTAAGCTCCAGGAGCTGGTGATGGACAGGGAGGCCTGGCTGCTGCAGCCCACGGGGTCACAAACAGTCGGACACGACTGACGACTGAACTGACTGACTGACCAACTATGTTGGGCTTCCCAGGTGGTACTAGTGGTAAAGAATCTGCCTGCCAATGCAGGAGACGTAAGAGACACAGGTTTGATCCCTGGGTTGGGAGGATCCCCTGGAGGAGGGCATGGCAACCCACTCCAATATTCTTGTCTAGAGAACCTCATGGACGGAGGAACCTGGTGGACTATAGTCCGTAGAGTCGCAAAGAGTCGGATATAACTGAAGTGACTTAGCACACACACACCAACTATGTCCACATAAAGCATCTCATTGAAGGTTCTTTTCCAATGAGGAAAAGACGAAATTCACCAAAAAGACAGTATCAGTGATCCAGAGAATATGCTCCCTTGTACTTAGAAGTTTTATCAAAGGTTACTTACACCAAATCAAGCAGTGTAAAATATTACTGTTGGTTTAACCTTAAGAGGGCTTTGTTCCAAAAATAACTTTACATTCAGTCATCCAACACATGGTCATCAAATCCATAAAGATTTGGAGTAAAGAGATATGAGTAGACTGAGTAAAACTATAATAACTAGAAAATAAATCAGCAATTTTATAATTATATAACATATAATAATAATAAAATAATTATAATAACTAGAAAAAAATAATTATAATAACTAGAAAATAATAATTCAGAGAAGGCAATGGCACCCCACTACAGTACTCTTGCTTGGGAAATCCCATGGACGGAGGAGCCTGGTAGGCTGCAGTCCATGGGGTCGCGAAGAGTCGTACACAACTGCGCGACTTCACTTCCACTTTTCACTTTCATGCATTGGAGAAGGAAATGGCAACCCACTCCAGTGTTCTTGCCTGGAGAATCCCAGGGACGGGGGAGCCTGGTGGGCTGCCGTCTATGGGGTCGCACAGAGTCGGACACGACTGAAGTGACTTAGCAGCAACACCAGCAGAAAATAATTATTATACCTAAAATAATAAAATTTACTTAACACCCATTACCAAGACTTGTGCTAAAGCTCATTCATTTCACTCAGTCCTCAAAACAATCCTATTCTGTGGGGATAATTAACACCTTCATTCTCCAAGTGAAGATACTAAGGCACAGCGAGGCTGAATGACTTGCCTAAGGTCACCCAGAGTTAAAAATCGGACACGGGATTTGAATCCAGGCAGCAGGATCCCCAAACATGCCCTTTTGACCATTTCATGATATGTCTTACCATTTATCTGTCTCTGCTAAAAAAAAGAAAAAAACTGAATCAGTTGAGTGACTAAGCTATGGAAATAGGTTTTATTATGAAAACTGTTTTATGGAGATGATGCTACAACGATCAAAATAATAACCACCACCCAATAACACATGTACAACCTGGTATTGCCAGGAATGCAGCTGTAGTGTTATTGAATTGTCCTCAAACTTGAATTATAGAGGCACAGCTCAAATTATCCCCTTTGCCTGGTACTCAGCCCAAAAGACATATTTTTTTAATAAACATTTTGTGCTACCAAGCCATCTCATGCTGCACACTGCTGCATGAAAGCTACAGCCTTCCTAACATGATTCGTCAGAAAAATCAAGAGGGAAAATAGTGGTGATCTGATATACCGAGCACTCTTAAATTACACGGTGACTACTTCCTGTGTAGGGCAGGGGAGACAGAAACGCAGAGACGAAGTGCATCACAGCCTGTCACGTCTGTGAACTGGGGAGCGGGCCAGGTCACTGAATCATGGCCCAGCACCTCCACACATCCCTCGAGACACCAGGTAACCCAGCCAGCTTGCCCGAGATGAAAGTCTCAGTAATTCAGAGGAGGCTGTAATTCTTTATGAAACATACAGTAAGTAGTTTTGTTGACGCCTACATGACATTTCCAAGGTGGCTGGAAAACCAGACCATTTGTTACACAGGATCTAGATCAATAGAATGTTTGGAGGAAGATGAGCAGCATTTTAAAAATAATAATAATAATTGAATAGGAGTGGGATAATTCCCTCCCTTATAACACTTCCAGTTTTATGTTTAAAATTCAAGATTGAGAATTTTTTTTTTTTTTAATGCAGCCATAGCGCCCAGCACGAGTCCATTTCTCTTCTGGGTTAGCATTTACAGAAGAAAATATTTTTGATTCATTAGTCACAAAAAATATAATAAAGAAATGGTGAATTATTTTATCCTTTCTCTTTTTGTTCCTTTCTTTTCTTTCTTTTTTTTTTTTTTTAGTGACTGTTGTCAGTGTCACTCTGACAGGAGTCTGAAAAATTAAAACATCACTAGGACTTACCATGTGAGATTTAACTTTTGATAAACAACAAAGTGGGTTACTGCTGTGCTAGCTATTTTTAATCCACCTTGTGAGTGTGCTTTTTTTATTGCTTTATACAGCATATCTGATTCCCTCTAAAGCACCAAGTAAAAAATCTATCCAGCTGTCATTTGCTGCCCGGTAACATCTATCATCACACAGCCTGGCAGGTCTAGTCTATGAGGCAGAGGGGAGAGGAGACAGGAGGCAGAGTCAAGGACTGTCACATGGGAAGGGAAAAAAACTTGTCACAATTATTTATGACTCTTGCTGGGGCACATAATGGGACACGTAAGCCTGTTTCAGTTTCAAGCACCCTTGCACGGCTGCTCCCTTGTCCGAGTTGGACGCAGGCAGTTCTGCTTTACACTTACCATTTCCTGAACAATGCCAAGCACTTGGGAAGTGACAGTGACAAATACTGGAGTTGGTGGCTGTAGCTCTGTGGGCTGTTATGAGCGTGCGGGTGTCAGCAATCAGGAGCACTGCCACGTGCAGCCCCAGAGTCTCCCCTCCCCCTTTCTTCCTGGTGAGAGACTTCCTTCTTCCTCGTGGCTTTTAACTGCTGGGGACACGCGTTTAGAGAACAGGAAATTGTGATACCCAGCCCTACTTTATTATTCTAAGCCGTGTGCATCCTTCCCAAGGAGGCTTCTGTATTCGTCTGTTCCTCGCTTTACTCATCCCTACACACAAAGAGCAAGAAACCAATTCCAAGATTTCAAGGGGAAGCATCCTTTGGTTTCATGCCTGCTGAATGTCCATGTTTCTGAGCAGTTGGTTCAATTAATGTTCCACCTCCGGGTGTGTTCATGAAAGCAAGTGCTGGATCAGATAGTAGTTTGGTCCAGTTCTATAATCTAAGTCCTGCTCCAGGGCCCTTTGTTTTTAGTAGCCTCATAAGGGTTTAACCTTTAGCTCCTTGGAAAGACTTAAAGGAAACTCTATCAACAGTCTCTCCACCCAACAGACCATGGCCAACAGAAGAGCTGAACTTGCAACATTTAAGATAATTAAAGGCAAAATGGAGGTCTGGTCGAGGAGGTGACTTTTGCACTTACTGCCCCCAGCCCGAGCCCTGAGGCACCTCAGCACACCTGCCTGGATCCTGCTGATGAAAAATGGCACAGACCTAAATTAAAGATAATGGGAGTAGAATGACCTATACCTACCCTGGAAGCCAAACCAGAAATCAATATGGGGAAGAAGGCAATCTACAAATAGAAGCACCCAGGAACATTGGAATTGCTCTGATTTTCCGTTTAGAGTTGGCCAAACCCAAACTCAGCCATCTTCGTTAGAAATATCACAGGAGGCCAAAATAAGAAAGAGAAAATGATTTTGTTTCACTGGACTAGTCTCATTGTGTGTGAGAACCAAAATGCTTAGGTATTAGGGAGTATTATTACTCCCAAATAATACCACATTGTTGATAGACGTCTGCATATCTGTCTCAAACCCCAAAGGGGGTCTGTACTAATTTAAGCAAGGAAGAAGCTAATAGGGGTCCCCCAAGATTCCCCATCTGACCAGGAGTCGTTTCTCTTCTGCTTTGTCCTCTCCTCTTTACGGCCTTCACTTTCTCCCTGTCTCCATCGTCTGGGGAATCACAAAGTTGAAGTCCAGGACACCACTGTGCCTGCCTATGTCTTGCTTGTCCACAAAGTGATTTTTTTTTTAACATGTTTAACTTGAATAACTTTAGGCTAAATATGGAGTCCAGATCACTAAAGAATTCATCATTCCTTCTCATATTCAGTTCTTTGCACATTTATGGTACCCATTTGGCCTCTGAAGACAGTTCAGTTTATAACACTTGTTTCCCTTCCTTTTAGATCGCTTCCCCATGGTGCTTTCATATATAGAATTAGGAAATAAATGTTGGCTCCCCCCAACACACACACACTTTTCTCAAACAAGCGAGGGACAGCCTCTCCCCTCCCCGGGCACTCCTTCACCCCCTTCACCCCATCCCCATCTGGTTAGTGAGTTAGCAGCAGATCTGACACCTAAGAGACCACACCCCCCAGGCATAGAATCACTGCCTTGGGATTCCTACAGGCTCCCTGCTAAAAGATTCACGTGCTCAACTCGCAGTGCAGTAAATATCATTCTGATACAAACTTCACTGGAAAACATGCAACTTCCAATCCCACCATTTTTTAGAAAGACATTTATTCCACAGATATTTACTGCGCACCCACAGGCCAGGGGTGGTGATGCGGTGGTGAACAAGAACAACATAATTTCTGCTTTCAAGGCATTTTCTCCACGACGACTCTTTAGTTACAGGAGTGGAATGTACACGGCAAGGCAAATACAGGGTGTATAGTGACACATTTAACATGGGGGCCTGGCCCCATCTGGGGATAAGAGAAGGTCTCTCCTGAGAAATGATGGCGAATCTAGATTTTTAAGGATAATCACTCCAGTACTCTTGCCTGGAAAATCCCATGGGCAGAGGAGCCTGGTAGGCTGCAGTCCATGGGGTCGCTAGGAGTCGGACACGACTGAGCAACTTCACTTTCACTTTTCACTTTCATGCATTGGAGAAGGAAATGGCAACCCACTCCAGTGTTCTTGCCTGGAGAATCCCAGGGACAGGGGAGCCTGGTGGGCTGCCGTCTATGGGGTAGCACAGAGTCAGACACGACTGAAGCGACTTAGCAGCAGCGGCAGCAGGAGTTATTCAGACTGGTGGCTTGATTGAATTGCCTCGTGTCTGTTGGGAAGATTACATGAGCTCATGCAGGTAGGAAAGCACCGTATAAACTACGAAAGAGTTAGTTGGTGGCATTGCAGAAGGGGGGAACGTGACAATATGCCTTCAGTGTCACTAGAGGTAAAAGATGAAAGGCTGTGGAGTCAGACAGTTCAAATCCTGACTCTGCCACTCACTCCCGTCAGAGGTTAGGCGTTTCCTTAACCACTCTCAGTCTCAGTTCCTTTGCCATTAAAATTGAGACAATACTACCTGATTAACCAAAAAGGATTATGCACATAAGCCCGTCGAATGGTCCCTTGCATATATGTAAAAGTGCTCGGTGGATGTGAGTTTGCTTTTTCTTGTTCTGTGTCTGACAGCTGGGATAATGGATGGTGAGGGTTAAAATGTAATTAAGAATCATTGACAGAGAACTCTCCAGAATTTCAAGATAAAGTGGACAGTCATACCTCGTACTGGAGCAGCACCTTAGCATGTCCACATTCACGATCTCATTCAGTCCTACGATAACCTTTTTTTTTCTTTTTTCTTTTTGACCATGCCATACGGCTCACAGGACGTGGTTCCCCAACCAGAGACTGAACCAATGTCCTCGGCAGAGATAACGCAGAGTCCTAGCCATTGCACCACCAGGAAATTTCCCTGCAGTAACCTCTTTAAGCAAGAAGGGCAGGAGCCTCTGTCCTCATTTAATACATAAGAAACCATGAATTGAAAAGTGGCTTATTCAAGAGCTTCCAAATGCTGGGACAGGTCTGAAATTTGGGTGTTTTGATTTCTAAGGCACTGCCCTTCAACCATGACACACTCAGCTTTCCAAGGAATGGGATTAATTTATCTGTAGCCAGGAGTTAGCAAACTATGGCCCAAGGGCCAGATCCAGTCCCTGGCCTTTTGTTACAAATAAAGTTTTATTGGAACACAGGCATGCCCATTTATTTATATATTATCTGCCCTTGCCTATAATGGCAGAGTTGAGTGGTCATAACAGAGACCACGCAGGCAGCAAAACTGAATGTATTTATTGTCTAGCCTTTACAGAAAAAGCTTGCTAATCCCGATCTACACCACTTGTAACATGACAGCTCCAGAGTATGCATTGTCAAAATCCGGATGGGATGAGAGGCTTAACATGAAGTGCTAGTATCATAATTCATCAAAACAGGTTACCAAAGACCAGGTTTGCTGATAGTTTTAAATACCTCTGCTACTTAAAAGGGCTTGTGGTATTATTAAGTATTCTTTGAAATACTGCTATTTGCAGCAACCTGGGTGGGCTTAGAGACTATCATACTAAGTAAAGTAAGTCAGATGGAGAAAGACAAGTATCATATGATGTCACTTACATATGGAGTCTAAAATGTGATCCAAATGAACTTATTTACAAAACAGACTCACAGACATAGAAAACAAACTTACGGTTATCAAAGTGGGAAGGAGGAGAGGAGAAAAGCTAAAATTTGGATAGGCAGATACAAACTACGCACACACACATATGTAAAATATATAAACAAAAAGGTCTGACTGTATAGCACAGGGAACTAATTTAATATCTTGTAATAAACCACAACGAAAAAGAATATATATCTATAACACAATACAGTAACTCAACTATTCTTCAAAAAATAAAATAGAAAATAAATTATTCTTACTTTATGGTCATAATTTTTTCAAAGGCTTTTTCTATGAAGATCCATGTTGAATAATGTACAATGAAAATACACAATGCCTGGAATTTGCTTTCAAATCCACCCCCTAAAAAAAAGCAGATGAGGATGGCGATTAAGTGAAGCCAAGATGAAATATAAGTGGCGAAATGTTGATAGTTGTTGAAGCCAGGGGATCATTATACTTCTCTCCTTACTTGAGTATGTGTTTGATAATTTCCATAATAAAAAGTTGTATTTAAACAGGGAATTTCAAAAGGCTAGATTAACTTTTTTCTTTGAAATCTCATCTGACTGTAACAATGCATGTTTTTATAGTTGCAGAATAATGTTTATTATCTGAAGATATGGCCCAAATAATCAACCACGTGATCTGCTTTCTCAGGAAGAGGAGCCCTAGTGCAGCAGCCTACAAAGAGCCCATCGTTTGCCCTTGATCTACAATGTTCTCTCTGCCTGCCTCCAACTCACTCTCTGTGCTCACATTTGTACATCTTTTAACATGATATTAAATATTTAAAGAGTCATTTAAGGAACTAAAGTTCACTGTGGTTTGATGTCTTATAACCACAGAAAAATGCTGTTCTAGTTGATCTCTGTCATCAGTGGAGACCAAAGTGCTTTGGTGCATACAGTTAAGATGTAATTCTATCCAGGTCGAGCGGTTCAGGTGGCAGCAAGCTGGACTTTCGAGGCTGTCCAGCAGAATGAAATGAAAGAAGGAACCTCAGGTTTCTGGGTATTAAGTATTAGAGGCTGTTCATTAATACTAATTTTGTTGATTAAAAATACTAGAAGTAGTACCATCTTATGCCTGAAAACCTCTCCCTCTCTGCCAGCGTGGAGAAGCCTACAATGATAAAGATAAGCCTAAGGAACCTGAGTATGAATCAAACCTTCAGATCAACATCATACTCGTCTCCTCATCACCTCCATCATCATCTTCATTTTTGTTTCCATTTGCATCCTCATCGTTTTCACCACCATCACCTCTTCTTCAGCATCATCTCCTTTATCATTTACACAGAATTAGCAATTTGCCAGTCATACATAGTTCCCTTTATTCCTCACAGCAGCTCCATCACATAGACACACTGAAGTTGCATCATATGTGAACTCAATCATGAGAGGTTGGCAAAGACCAAAAAAAAAAAAAAAAAAGAACAAGAAATAAAAATAGCAATCTAATGATTGCTAATCTAATATACCATGAAATTATATTTTGCATATGTGCTATTTTATAGAGAGCACTTTATGATATTCACTATTATACATTTACAAACACTTATACTGTGCCTGGAAAATCCCATGGGCAGGGGAGCCTGGGCTGCAGTCCATGGGGTCGAGAAGAGTTGGACACGAACGGGCGACTTCACTTTCATGCATTGGAGAAGGAAATGGCAACCCACTCCAGTGTTCTTGCCTGGAGAATCCCAGGGACGGGGAGCCTGGTGGGCTGCCGTCTATGGGGTCACACAGAGTCGGACACGACTGAAGCGACTTAGCAGCAGCAGCATACTGTGTAATTGTACATGTAAAACCACTACTGCTCTGTTTTATGGATGACATAAGGGCTCTCCAATAACAATATTAACTACACCCAATTTACATCTTATGAGTTAATTTAAAATCTGAACTCTGAGTAAACTATGGCTTCACTGTTGAATTACACCTATTGTATAGCTAAGGAAAGTGGGCTTTAAAGAGCTAAATATTTTATATGAACATTCAGACATAGTAATGGGCAAATTGAGAAGTGGTCCTAAAATTTGTTTAAAACCAAAGCTATGGTGTCAATCACTGCACTATATGGCTGACACTATACTGTATGTCTTCAGAGAGCAGTTCACACTCTAGAGAGAAGGGGAGGGGGAGATAAAACAGGACTTGAACACCTTATGCTTAACACCTTTGTTTTCAATTGGCAAAAAATGGGATGGGGTGAGGCAGAATCAGCCAAACAAAAATAGGAATAGTGGCATTTTATGGGCGATGCGTCTCAATTTGTTTTTCCACACTGTGTTGGCAGAGAGATTAGTATTGAAGCAATCCTTTTAAAGAGGAGTGCTGAATCTCTAATCAGGAGCAAAGCAGAATTGATTAAAATAATAGTCCTGCAACTCTCCTAAACCATCTTCAACTTCTCCCAGAAGATATCCTCATTGTTTTTCTAATTTCTAGGTTGCCATCTACTTGTCTTCCTGTTGTGGCAGAACAGAAAATTGTCAGATGAACTAGGTGAAAAATGAAGACAATAAAACCCAGTCAACAGGATGGGATGCTGCTGCTGTTGTTCAGTCACTAAGTCATGTCTGACTCTTTGCGATCCCATGGGTTGCAGCACACCAGGCTGCCCCCATCCTTCACTACCTCTTAGGGGCTTGCATAACTCACTGAAGCTATGAGCCGTGCCATGCAGGGCCATCCAAGACAGACACATCATAGTGAAGAGTTCAGACAAAACACGGTCTACCGGAAGCGGGAATGGCAAACCACTCCAGGATTCTTGCTGTGAGAACCCCCTGAACAGTATGAAAAGGCAACAGGATGAAATAGTTTGCCTAGAATTTTAAGATTCTTTTAAAAGAGAAGTATGCCCAAGCTTCACTTCATGTTGAACTTTCCTAAAGTCCGAGATCTCCCTGTACATCATAAACCTGGAGGAAGTATTTGTTGAATCGGTATTTCCAGAATTGGACAAATAGGAGAATCACCTGCAGAAAGATTTCTGGCAGCATCTATGAAAGGAAGAGCTTTGGAAGGGAACAAGCTGCAGGTTTGGCAAGAGATAAGCTGAGATCCTCAATAAAACTTGCATCTTGTCTTCCTAAACAGTCTTCTCTGGGCTTTGGTATTTTCAAAAACAATTCAAGTTCACGCCTTCTCAAAGCTCTGGTGAAAACTTCAAATCCATGATATCCTCTCTGAAAGATCCCCAATACAAGAATGTGTTTGAATTACTCCCGGTCTTCCTACCCCAGTATCAATATGATTTTATGCATAAAAATAAAAGAGTTCAAGTGAATGAAAATAAGTCATGTAAGAAGAGAATTAAATTTTGTCATTAAGGAAAGGGAAAGACAGACAAGTCTCCAAGGTTCAAGGACACAAAACACTAATACTTTCATTTGTTCATTGAGCTCATACTTCCTTAGCATGTCTGCTCTAGAGAAGAACTATGCCTGTGATGCAGGACAGAGACTGAAATAGTTTCTTGAATGCCGTTAACTTCCTTAAATTCATCTACAACTGCTCGGAATAAAAGACAGACTGTGGGCATGAGGACAACTCGAGCAGTGCCGACTATTCCGCCAATATGTTCCCAGTGAGTACACGCCCAGAAGTATAAAAAAGAGATGAATTTGCTGCTTATTTGGGGAAAGAGGGTCTTTTTTATTTTTCTCCTGCTTTGAGCAATCCTACATGTCATTGATTAAAGATACATATCTGTGCCTGAAATAATGAAACAGCAATTGGTTTCAATGCCAGAGGAAAAACTGGCTATGCTGGACTTACTGAGGCTTGATAGAAGTCTGAAATATACGGGAGATTTGAGGAATTTTCAGTTGTCACCAGAAGTAATTTAAGTCTTACCGTAAGCAACTTCCACTCTACAGATTAACTTCAGCAACAAACACCCAAGAGGCCATTTTACTGTATAGTGACCAGTCCTCTGCCTCATAAAAGGCAGAGATAAACAGATGAAGCAACAATATAAAAATTAAATAGATAAATCTATTTTGTTGAAGTCTATGAAAGAAAGGAAAGCGCTCTGTACGTATATTACCTAACTGTCCTTTGAAAGGACCACAAGCAAAGAGCCCTGCGGAAACGAGCACACTCAGCTCCCAGTGTGGGCTTCTAAACGCCATTTTCCAGTAAAAGAAAGCAGGCTCCCTTGGAGAAATGGCTGACTCCAGAGCTGTACTAGGTAAAGTAAAAGATAATCCCAATATCATGTTGGGGGCATGTCAGAATAATGCCGGGACTCCATGCGCCAAATTTGAGGCAATTTGAGCATCAAAAAATAATGATATTAAAAACTAAAAAAGTCTGTTGAATAAAAACAGAAAACTGTGAGTCTATAATGATAAAAAAAACCAACATAAATTCATAAACTTAAATTTTGATGAAGAATGAAATTGCAGTAAGCAGAAAAATGATGCTAAAGATATCCACGTGCACTCCCAGGAACCCATGAATATACTGTGCTCTTAGCCAGGGACAATTTAAGCTACAGATGGAATAAAGGTTGCTAAGCAGCTGACTTTAAAATAGGGATATTGTAGATCAATGGAACAGGAGAGGGAGCCCAGAAACAAACTCACACACCAACGGTCAATTAATCTATGACTAAAGAGGCGAGACTATACAATGAAGAACGACTGTTTCTTCAATGAAAGATGTGGGAAAACTGAAGAGCTACACATGAAAAATGAAATTAGAACATTCTTTAACACCATACACACAAACAAACTCATAATGGATTAAAGACCTAAATGCAAGACTGGATACTCTAGAACTCTTTGAGGAAAACATAGGCAGAACACTCTGTAACGTAGATCACAGCAATGTCTTTTTCTGTCTCCCAGAGTAATGGAAATAAAGACAAAAATAAACAAATGGGACTTAATTAAACTTATCAGCTTTTGCACGCAAAGGGAACCATAAACAAAATGAAAAGATAACCTTCAGAATGGGAGAAAATATTTGCAAAAGATGTGACCGACAAGGGATTAGTCTCCAAAATTTACTAACAGCTCGTGTGGCTTAAGCATTACTCACACGCTAGTAAAGTAATGCTTAAAGTAATGCTTAAAATTCTCCAAGCCAGGCTTCAGCGATATGTGAACCGTGAACTTCCTGATGTTCAAGCTGGTTTTAGAAAAGGCAGAGGAACCAGAGATCAAATTGCCAGCATCTGCTGGATCATGGAAAAAGCAAGAGACTTCCAGAAAAACATCTATTTCTGCTTTATTGACTATGCCAAAGCCTTTGACTGTGTGGATCACAATAAACTGTGGAAAATTCTGAAAGAGATGGGAATACCAGACCACCTGATCTGCCTCTTGAGAAACCTATATGCAGGTCAGGAAGCAACAGTTAGAACTGGACATGGAACAACAGACTGGTTCCAAATAGGAAAAGAAGTACATCAAGGCTGTATATTGTCACCCTGCTTATTTAACTTGTATGCAGAGTCCATCATGAGAAACGCTGTACTGGAAGAAGCACAAGCTGAAATCAAGATTGCCGGGAGAAATATCAATAACCTCAGATATGCAGATGACACCACCCTTATGGCAAAAAGTGAAGAGGAACTCAAAAGCCTCTTGATGAAAGTGAAAGTGGAGAGTGAAAAAGTTGGCTTAAAGCTCAACATTCAGAAAACGAAGATCATGGCATCCGGTCCCATCACTTCATGGGAAATAGATGGGGAAACAGTGGAAACAGTGTCAGCCTTTATTTTTCTGGGCTCCAAAATCACTGCAGATGGTGACTGCAGCCATGAAATTAAAAGACGCTTATTCCTTGGAAGGAAAGTTATGACCAACCTAGATAGCATATTCAA
The DNA here is from genome assembly GCF_032452875.1 of Bos javanicus. Taxonomy (NCBI): domain Eukaryota; kingdom Metazoa; phylum Chordata; class Mammalia; order Artiodactyla; family Bovidae; genus Bos; species Bos javanicus. Next base: position 80,064,384 of record NC_083880.1, on the reverse strand, counting down.
AAGCAGATATTACTTTGCCAACAAAGGTTCGTCTAGTCAAGGCTATGGTTTTTCCTGTGGTCATGTATGGATGTGACAGTTGGACTGTGAAGAAGGCTGAGCGCCGAAGAATTGATGCTTTTGAACTGTGGTGTTAGAGAAGACTCTTGAGAGTCCCTTGGACTGCAAGGAGATCCAACCAGTCCATTCTGAAGGAGATCAGCCCTGGGATTTCCTTGGAAGGAATGATGCTAAAGCTGAAACTCCAGTACTTTGGCCACCTCATGCGAAGAGCTGACTCATTGGAAAAGATTCTGATGCTGGGAGGGATTGGGGGCAGGAGGAGAAGGGGACGACAGAGGATGAGATGGCTGGATGGCATCACTGACTCGATGGACATGAGTCTGAGTGAACTCCGGGAGTTGGTGATGGACAGGGAGGCCTGGCGTGCTGCGATTCATGGGGTCTCAAAGAGTCAGACACGACTGAGCGACTGATCTGATCTGATCTGATCATGTGGCTAAATATCATCAAAACAAACAACCCAATCAAAAAATGGGCAGAAGACTTAAATAGACATTTCTCCAAAGTATGCATACAAATGACCAAGAGGCACACAAAAAGATGTTCTACATTGCTAATTATTAGAGAAATTTTAAATAAAAACTACAATGAGATATCACCTCACACCAGTCAGAATGGCTATCATCAAAAACCCCAGAAACAATAAATGCTGGAGAGGGTGTGGAAAGAAGGGAACCCTCCTACATCATTGGTGGGAATGTAAATTGGTGCAGCTACTATGGAGAACAGTGTGGAGTTTCTTTGAGAAGTAAAAATAGACCTAGTATATAATCCTGTAATCCCACTACTCCTGGGCACATACCCAGCAAACAGCAAGATCCAAATTGATCCATGCACCCCAACGTTCGCTGCAGCCCTGTTTACAGCCTTCAAGACATGGAAGCACCCAAATGTCCATCAACAGAAGAATGGATAAAGAAGGTGTGATGCATACATAAAATGGAATATTACTCAGCCATTGAAAAGAAGGAAATAATGCCATTTGCACCAATAGGGATGGACCTAGACATTGTCATCTTGAGTGAAGCAAGATGGAGAAAGAGAAATATGATATTGCATATCTGCTGCTGCTGCTGCTGCTGCTAAGTCGCTTCAGTCGTGTCCGACTCTGTGCGACCCCATAGACGGCAGCCCACCAGGCTCCCTTGTCCCTGGGATTCTCCAGGCAAGAACACTGGAATGGGTTGCCATTTCCTTCTCCAATGCATGAAAGGGAAAAGTGAAAGTGAAGTCACTCAGTCGTGTCTGACCCTTTGCGACCCCATGGACTGCAGCCCACCAAGCTCCTCCGTCCGTGGGATTTTCCAGGCAAGAGTACTGGAGTGGGGTGCCATTGCCTTCTCCGTATTGCTTATCTATGGAATCTAAAAAAAAATTATACACGTGAATTTAGTAACAAAACAGAAAGAGACTCACAGACTTAGAGAATGGACTTCTGGTCATTGAGAGGGACGGTGGGGCTTAGTTAGGGGTAGTTACCAAGTTTGGGATGGACATGTACACACTACTGTATTTGAAATGCATAACCAACAAGGACCCGCTGTCCAGCACAGGGAACTCTGCTCAGTATTCTAGAAGAACCTAACTAGGGAAAGGATTTGAAAAGCAATAGATACATGTACACACATAACTAAATCACCTTGCTGTACACCGGAAACTAACACAAGATTGTTAAACAACTGTACTCCAATACAGATAAAAAGCTTTTTACAAATACGGAGATATGAACCAGGATTCCCTTAAAAGTGGAAGAGGGAGGCAGAATAGTTGGTGTCAGAGTGATATAGTGTGAGAAAAATGATTGGCCATTGCTGACTTTGAAAACTGAAAAGGCCACAAGCCATGAAGCACAATCATACTCTGGAATACAAGCACACTCTAGAAAAGGCATGAAAACAGGGTCTCACCTAGAGCCTCTTGCCAACACCTTGATTTTATCCCAGGACACCCATTTCACACTCTGACCTGTAAGAACAGTCAGACCATAAATCTATGTTGTTTAAAGCCACTAAATTTGTGGTCGTCATACCAGGAATAGGAAATTAATAGAGAATATGTATGTAGTTTGAAAGTATCTCTCTATATACGATACTTGCTAATTACAAAAGGAAAAAGAGGAACATCATGGTGGAGAAACTTGGCAGATGCCACTTGAACTGAATGATCAAAGTTAACATCACAGACAGTAGAACAGTTCAGCATCACCACCTTCTGAAATGATGCATTTAGAACACACCATTGCTTCTGCGGAGCCTTCCCCAGTAATGCACAGCACTCAGACAAACTCAAACGGAGGGGCAGTCTACAAAACAACTGTCCACTACGCTTCAAGAATATTAAGATCATGAGAGACTAAAAACGACTGAAGAACTGACCCAGATGCGAGGAATCCAAAGAGACAGGATGCCTGAATGCAATGTGACAGTTCGGGTTGAGTCCTGAACCAGAAAAAGAGCATTGCTAGGACAGCTCAGAATTTCTAATAAGATCTGTACGTTCGTACCAAATCCATTTTAACTTTTTGTTTAGATCATTATGTTTCTGTAAGATGTTAATATTTGGAGAATCTGGGTGTAGATATACCTTGGGAAATCTGTGTGCTACTTTTGCAATATTTCAAGTCAAATTATTTCTAAATAAAAAGCTTTTAAAAGGGAAATGTGATAATGATCTTATGCTAAGAATTTCTGTAAGGTCTGTTTTCAAATTCCCTTTTAAAGAGCCTGTTCATTTCTTTCTTGGGAGAAAGCCCTTCATTGGGCATCTGTATGCCCGTGGGCCTTGCGGCCTTGGTGATTTCTCTCAACAAGTCATTCAGAACCAAGCAAAGTCTTCACGGGTATCAAAATAAAAAGCAAATGTTTGTAACATTAGTCTTCGTTCTAGAGAGGATTCCCCCCTAAAGAACAAATAAATGAAAGATACTCAACCAAGGGATTGAACCTGGGCCCCAGCAGTGACCCAACCAGGGGAATGCCAGGGGGTTCCCCATTGCTTACTTTAATATCTTTACACACACATTTCTTTTACCTAAAATGTTATCTCCTCTTCTCCTGACCTAACTAAATAAATTTCGTAAGGGCAGTATTCCAATGACTTATTAATAAATGATGGTATTTCCAAAGAATGTAATATTAGTTAGCATTAAAAAGAGTGAGGTAGAGTTTCTATATATATATATATACACAAACATATATATTAAAACATTTTTTATATATTAACTATATATTTATCTAACATACACCCCCCAAAATTTTTTTCAGATATATTCAAAAGAACGAACTAATTAATTTAACTTTTAAATTTTAACTTGAGAAATATAATGGCAATAATTTTAAACTGTGGCTAAAATGCCTCATGAGAAACGCTGGGCTGGAAGAAGCACAAGCTGGAATCAAGATTGCCGGGAGAAATATCAATAACCTCAGATATGCAGATGACACCACCCTTATGGCAGAAAGTGAAGAGGAATTCAAAAGCCTCTTGATGAAAGTGAAAGTGGAGAGTGAAAAAGTTGGCTTAAAGCTCAACATTCAAAAAACTAAGATGATGGCATCTGGTCCCATCACTTCATGGGAAATAGATGGGGAAACAGTGGAAACAGTGTCAGACTTTATTTTGGGGGGCTCCAAAATCACTGCAGATGGTGATTGCAGCCATGAAATTAAAAGATGCTTACTCCTTGAAAGGAAAGTTATGACCAACCTAGACAGCTTACTAAAAAGCAGAGATATTAGTTTGCCAACAAAGATCCGTCTAGTCAAGGCTATGGTTTTCCCTGTGGTCATGTATGGATATGAGAGTTGGACTGTGAAAAAAGCTGAGCACCGAAGAATTGATGCTTTTGAACTGTGGTGTTGGACAGGACTCTTGAGAGTCCCTTGGACTGCAAGGAGATCCAACCAGTCCATCCTAAAGGAGATCAGTTCTGGGTGTTCATTGGAAGGATTGATGCCGAGGCTGAAACTCCAATACTTTGGCCACCTCATGCGAAGAGTTGACTCATTGGAAAAGACCCTGATGCTGGGAGGGATTGGGGGCAGGAGGAGAAGGGGACGACAGAGGAGGAGATGGCTGGATGGCATCACTGACTCGATGGACATGAGTCTGAGTGAACTCCGGGAGTTGGTGATGGACAGGGAGGCCTTGTGTGCTGCGATTCATGGGGTCACAAAGAGTCGGACACAACTGAGCGACTGAACTGAACTGAACTGAACTGAAGATGCCTCATAAACTCTGAACTCATTCTGCTCTTGGACAGGACCAGGAACAGCCATAGAATTTCACACAGTTATTTGCTAATGCTGCTGCTGCTGCTGCTGCTGCTGCTGTTTTTGTTGGCAGTGGCCTCTCAGGCCTGGAAGCTTTTGTTATCAGTGAGGTGTTAAACCCCTCAGCAGTCCTACTAAGGGACAACCCAGAGCACTGTGAGAGCACTGCCGAGGAGCGGCTCAACGCGTAGAAAATGGGAGTGGGGACTGATCTGAATCTGGGACCCCAGAGCCACCCTATATAAATGCCAGCTTCTGGCCCCTGACATGGTGAGCTCTTCCACACCAAGCCTTTGCAGCAGCTGATCCCTCTGAGCGAGCATCGTGTTGTTCAGTCACTAAGTTGTGTCCGACTCTTCGTAACCCCACAGACGGCAGCGCGCCAGGCTTCCCTGTCCTTCATGACCTCCTGGAGTTGATTCAAAATATCTAAATCTTCACATGTCTATTTAACATCTATATTATTGCATACTTGCCTCGTTCTCATCCTATAGCTGTCAAGCAGAGTATTGCTCTTTAAAAGACACAGTCCGCAACGTATCACGCGGCTTCCAGGGGGCACTAGAACCCACCTGACAAAGCAGGAGACGTAAGAGACGAGGGTTCGATCCCTGGGTCAGCGAGATCCCTCAGAGTAGGGTACGGCAACACACTCCAGTATTCTTGCCTAGAGAATCCAATGGACAGAGGAGCCTGGTGGGCTACAGTCCACAGGGTCGCAAAGAGTCGGATGTGGCTAAAGTGTCTTAGCATGCCTGCACAGCATAGCACATTCTCCCCTTCAGTTCAGTCAAGAACAGTGGCCGGGAGGACTTCCCTGGCTGTCCAGCGGTGAAGACTCCGCACTTCCGCTGCAGGGTTCGCGGGAAGGTTCGATTCACGGCCGGGGTCTCATACCATGGACTCTCGAGGAGTCACAACGGATAGAGCACACGGCACACAGACGTGCAGTCACAGTCACACTGACCTCCTTTCACCCAGTTTAAAATGCTTTCTTCTGCTCCTGCATGTTCATCTCCTTGTTTCTTCATCTGCATTATGTGCCTAAAAGAATAGCTCTTCCACCTGGGAACTTTAACAACTGCTCCAACATTTCTTTACCTGTAGGTGCCTGTCTTCACACAAAAGCTGCAGAAATCCGATAAACATGACCGATGACCAGCAGCTCTTTTAGATGAAGCCTGGGGTGAAGGGCTGCTGAGCAAGGCCAGCCTGGACGTCCACTTAGCAGCCTCTCTGACCCTGAATCCCCACCGGACCCAGACCTACCACTTGTGAAAATCACTGAAATACAGAAATTGAGAACTTTACTCACAAAATACAGAAGAGCTTTAATTAAACTTGCTGTGTCAGCGGTTTCACATTAAGCTTCCATTTTATTCCAAATGATTATGATTTGATTATGAGCCCACTCAATCGGGTGGCTATGCTATGCTTTTTTTTTTTTTTATAATTAGCAAGCAGAAGGTCTGAATACCAACCACATTCATCTTAACCATCGGTTTTGTGCATTTTTTCTAGGCAGCGACCTGATACTAGAGAAGTACTGACTATTTTTTAACTTTTATGCAAATTGCATGTACAATAATCCATGCTATGCCTTAGCATTAGTTGTTTTGCAATTTGAGGAAATGCTGATTTAAAACATAATCTAACAAATTATTCAGTCAAGCATAATAAAGACAAAAATTCTTCCTCCCATCAAATTCTCAGAGACATTTGGACAAAGACAGCAATAGCTGAGTGAAAAAGCTCTCACACTCTTTTTCCTTCCCCAAATGTATCTGTCATTAAGGCATAAATGCCCCAGTACAGACACTGTCCATTAAAAAGTATCAATCCAATGCAATCTTTAACAAACTTTTCTGGAGCTATAGTTATTACCTCAAAACCCACAGCATGAATTTTTTAAAACGAAGTGGATGCTATTAAAAAGGGGTGGATTGATAGCGCTGGAGACTGAAGGCTCCTACTGAACCACAGTCCGGGTGAAGCTCAGACATAGGCAATGACAATCCCCCCTGCCTTCCCACCTCTGCCGCTCAGACTTACAGAGGAGACACGCGTGGGAAGAGGGGCACAGGGGCTCATGCTTGGTTTCCTCGTGGTCATCTCACAGGCTGGCTTCATAAGGATGTGGGTTCTCACCCATGAGAAGGAAAGGCCACGGCTTGCTTCCTCTCTTGTCATTCTTGTTCAGTCACTAAGGCGTTGTCTGACTCTTTGTGATCCTGGACTGCAGCACGCCAGGCTCCTCTGTCCTCCACTCTCTCCCGGAGCTTGCTCAAATTCATGTCCATTGAGTTGGTGATGCCATCCAACCATCTCATCTTCTGTTGTCCCCTTCTCCTCCTGCCTTCAATCTTTTCCAGCATCAGGGTCTTTTCCAATGAGTCAGCTCTTCGCATCAGGTGGCCAAAGTATTGGAGCTTCAGCTTCAGCATCAGTCCTTCCAATGAATATTCAGGACTGATTTCCTTTAGGACTGACTGGTTGGATCTCCTTGCAGTCCAAGGGACTCTCAAGAGTCCTGTCCAACACCACAGTTCAAAAGCATCAGTTCTTCAGTGCTCAGCCTTCTTTATGGTCCAGCTCTCACACCCATACATGACTACTGGAAATACACAGCTTTGACTATCCACACCTTTGTCAGCAAAGATCCTTTCATTGACCAGATCACAACTAATCGCTCAGAGCCCTGTGTCAATCCAGTGGCTTCCCACCAAACACAAAGAAAGAACCCAGAACAGGTGAGAACACAATGTATTCAACTCAGTACCATCATTTCAGATGGCTAAATCATGTGATAAAACCTCAAACTTACCAACAGTCCAAGTTAAAGCTTCTATATACAAGGGTTTCTCCATGTCAGTGCTATTGACATTGGAGGGCTGGATAACACGTTACCGGGACAGGGGCGGAGGCGGTCCTGTGTGCCGTGGGATGTTCAACAGCACCCCCCGCGCCCTCTCACTAGACGTGACAGCACCTGCCCAGGTGTGACAACCACAAGTGTCCCCAGACATCATCACATGTTCCCACGGGGCTGAGATCACTCCCAGTTAACCCTCTGCTCCGTTCATCCCAGCACCAATTCTACTCCTGTCTGGAGACGGGCACCGCTGTGCAAACGTCTTATTCCTTTTTACAGTCTTCTCTTCTTTTAACCCCTGCCCTTGGAAGGATAGTTCCAAACACATCACTAGACAGACACGCTCGTATGTACGCAGCTCAGCCGGGCAGAATTCGGCCAAGCTCTGCGGGCGCTGTGCTGTGTTCTTCCCTTTGTTGGGAGGATCTTCCTGTGCTACAGTTGGTTGAATTATACGCAAACTCCCAGGCAGAGCAGCTTGAGGAGATCTGATGAAAACCACATTGTTTGGTTCACGGAATGTGATTTACACCCCCTAGGTACTGGATTTTAATTTGTTATACACGTCTGTTAAACTCTGCCTTCCTCCTCCCCTTTCTTACGATGAAAAGCAGATTATTTAATGCACAATCTAAAAATCAGCCGGTTATTAAATTTTCCTTTTCGTTTAGTTTTGAAGCTTTTATGCCTCTGAAACTTATTTACATGCTGTATATATTAAATAAAGTATAATCCATAGTACTCACAGGATTCAAAAAATGATGAGGTACTCTTCCCATGGTCTCAAAACAGATTCTACCTGACTCCCCAAAAGAAGGAGACATTTGTAACACAGGTCTGCAACTCAAGAATATACTCTACCAAGGCAGCAACTTACACCAATATTAGGCAAGTACATAAGATGCAGCAGATAGAAACAGCTCCATATATTCTAAAAAACATGCAAAGCAAAAAAAAAAAAACCATGAAAAGCTGCAATATTATATGTCCAGTTACATTTTTCTTGTAAAACTTAAGTCAACCTTTAACATTCTTAAAAATAAGATACATTAATTTGTATAATCATTAATAAAGTATGTGATTACTTTCATCAATATGGCTACTGTATCTTCAGTACCTACAACTATAGGAGGCATGAGACAGGGATTTTTCTTTAATTCATACTTTGGACAGTTTGGAATAATAGGCATATGTGACCCCATTTTGCAGATGAGAAAACAGGTTCAGAGAGGCTGAGTCATTCTTCTCACTCACAGAGTTAACAGGCAGAGGAGCAGGAGTCTGGGTCTGATCTGGATGATCCTATGTTCAAGCTGAATCTACCTTATTGCCTTTTACTTTCTTCTCTATCTAAGGCTGACGTTGCTTGAAATCAAGCCAGCAGCTTAGGGGACAATCAAGGTAAACTGCCTTTTTTTGGGTAAAACGCTATCTAAACAGACTCATTAGCATTTTCTAAATCTTCAGAAAGGTCCTGTTCTCAGACTCATGGAAACTAATAGCTATATATACTATTCGGGTTCACAAAACAACAGAGTACAAAATATTCCCAGCAATTTTACCCTTCTACCGCTTTCTGCTTGCTCCCCTGTCCGTGGCTCCCTCTCGGCCTCCTTTCCAAGTCCACAAGCCCCACCACTCCACCCCCACCCCGCCCTGCCCCAGCCTCAAATTCCAGGCTCCAGCCTCACTGAGCTACTTGTGGTTCCCATAGCGTCCTAGGTCTCTTTTAGCATAGACCAGGCTCATATACAGCAACGGCGCCCCACTCCAGTACTCTTGGCTGGAAAATCCCATGGACAGAGGAGCCTGGTGGGCTGCAGTCCATGGGGTTTCGAAGAGTTGACCACAACTGAATGATTTCACTTTCACTTTTCACTTTCATGCATTGGAGAAGGAAATGGCAACCCACTCCAGTGTTCTTGCCTGGAGAATCCCAGGGATGGGGGAGCCTGGTGGGCTGCCGTCTATGGGGTTTCGAAGAGTCAACCACGACTGAAGCGACACAGCAGCAGCAGCAGGCTCGTACACTCATGGTTCATCTTATTAATCAGGTACCTGCACTGTTGTAGGTACTAGAGAGACAACAGTAGGACGGAACTGCTGCCCTCATGAAGCTTACAGTCTAATTTGGAAGAGACAGACAATGAATGAATGAATGAAATATTCAGTGTGTCAGATAATGATAAAGGCTTCGGTCGAAAAGCAAAGCTGGGAAAGGGATTAGTGAAAGCTAGAAAGGAGAAAATATCAGTTAAAAGTGAAGGAGCAGGGAAGGTCACCCTGACAAGGTGGCATGTGAACAAAAACCAGAAAGAGGTGAGGGAGTGGTATGCTGCTGCTGCTGCTGCTGCTGCTGCTGCTGCTAAGTCGTGTCAGTCTGTCCAACTCTGTGTGACCCCATAGACGGCAGCCCACCAGGCTCCCCCGTCCCTGGGATTCTCCAGGCAAGAACACTGGAGTGGGTTGCGATTTCCTTCTCCAATGCATGAAAGTGAAAAGTGAAAGGGAAGTCACTCAGTTGTGTCCGACTTCTAGCGACCCCATGGACTGCAGCCCACCAGGCTCCTCCATCAGTGGGATTTGCCAGGCAAGAGTATTGGACTGGGGTGCCATTGCCTTTAGACCCTGGTAGAAATGGGGTCCGTGTGGCCAGGATGGAGTGAGCAAGGCAGGAAGTAGCAGACAAGATGTTAAGGGCTGTGGACGGAGGGCTCCACGTAGGAGCTTGATAGTCTTTATGAGGGCCTGGACATTAGCTCTTTATGGCAAAAGAGGTCTCTCAAGTTTCTGTGCCTCTGGTGACTTGGAAGCTTTGCCCCAACATAATATCAGAGCCATTGAACATGCTTAGTGTTTCCTATTCAGGGGCTGAAAACTTAGCGGCCAAGAAGCTACTGGAAATATGAAAGAGGGGTGCCTGGTCTCAGTAAGGCTCCAATAACTGCTCCATATGGAATACGGTCCCGAGACCCCCGACATCACAGATCCCTAGGCCCGCAGTGGCTGGCAGGCCACCAACGCCCAGCATCTGTTGTCATCCAGGGTCTGTTTCATGAGCGTATCAGGAAGATAAGACGCTACGCGGTAGCATTTTTGAGAAAAAGTGTGAACGGCCAGCGTGTCCTAGAACTGAATGTCTGTGTCCCCTCAAAATTCCTGCGTTGAAATCGAATCCCTCATGTGATGGTACTTGGAGGCACGGGCCTTTGGAAGGCGATTAGGTCATGAGGGTGGAGCCCTCGTGAAGAGAATTCATGACCTAATGAGAAAAGTCCATGCTGGCTCCCATTGAAGAAGATACAGTAAGAAGACAATCATCTATAAAAGCAAAAGTGCCTTCTCAGCGGAATCAAGCCTGCCAGCACCTTGATCTTGGACTTCCAGACTCCAGAACTGTGAGAAATAAATGTCTACTGTTCGTAGCCTGCCCAGTCCATGTTATTCTGTTATAACAGCCCAAACAGGGCTTCTCTGGTGGCTCAGTGGTGAAGAATCCCCTCACAAGTGCAGGAGACACGGGTTCGACCCCTGGTCCAGGAGGATCCCGCATGCCAAGGAGCAACTGAGCCACGCGCTGCAACCGCTGAGCCTGAGCTCTCGAGCCCCAGAGCCACTGAAGCCCTCGTGGCCGACGCAACAGGACAAGCCACTGCAGCGAGAAACCACGCACCACAGCTAGAGAGGCCCCGCTCTCCACAACAGCAGAAAGCCCACGCGGCAACAAAGGCTGACACAGCAACAAAACTAATTAATTTTAATAAAACAGACCCAATACACTGAAACACCTTTCATTTCACTGGCAAATCAAATTTTTGAGTTACTCCTCTGTAATGTACTAGCAAACTACCTGTCTTTTGAAAAACGATGCTTCCTGCATTCTGTTGCCCAGCGATTACTGCATCCTCCCAAAGTTAATGAGAGGGTTCTTGCCTCTGTAACTCTTTCCAGGCTTCTTCCACAAAAGCTGCTAGTTTCACAGAGCTGAAGTAAAGCTATATATTAAATTTCCTTAATTGTCACTAGAAAGGATTGCTGTCTTTAAATGCAGATGTAAACAACAAAAAAAGGAATTTTGTTTAAAAATGAGCTAGAGTGAAGCATTAGCATGGGGAGGATTTTCTGTTGGCTTTAACTGGGGAAATGCTGAATATGCACTGATTTTTTTACATTAATAATAATAGGAAACAGTAGATAGTGGCACCTCAGCACAATTCTAATTTAATGAGAAACAATAAAATAGTTTTCCAAAGGGGCCTATTTAGGTCCGAGAAAGGGGGATATTAAAGTTCCAAGATTTATTCTACTTTCGTTAAGGTATGCTGATACAGATTTTCTGAGGCTATATTCTACTCACTGATTAGATCTCTCTCTTTATAATTTTCTTACTTGTGAGGGAATTAGATTGGTATTTTCCAGGCCAAATAACTTTTAGACAAAGTATTTAAACTGAATCAATTCATTCCCAGTGCAAGTGAGGTTGATCAAAACCCTATATCACTCAGACAGCCCTGTGAGACGTATTTTTAATATATTTAGATATTATTAACTGCAAAACCATGGGGATCAACTATTAAGAAATGGTTTTGAGAAAAGAATTGAATACACATAAAAGAATTGAATATACATAAAACTTCTAGTAAAGTATATTGCCTTTGAATTAAGCTCCCTATTTTTTTTTTATGTTTTTTAAATTAATTGCACAAGGTAACCAGTATGTATTAGTCATCGTAATGTTCAAGCAGAATGAGCTGGGAGGTCAGACGTAAGGAGGAGGGTGATGATGAGGATAATGGGGATAGCTGGCATAGACTGAGCCATCGCTCCCTGGTAGATGGTGTGCTAAACACGCTGCCCTCCCGGCTTGACTCGATCCTAACGTTCATTCTGTGCTAAGATCTATGCTAAATATATTCTACATGCTAGACCTTTCCAAAACGTCGCAAGTCACGTTGTGCTCCCACTTCACAGCTGAGGAAACTGACACTGTGACAAGTCGAGCCAGCAAGAGTCACCTGACTGAACGGTATGAAGAGAAGTGTCCTCACCAAGTCAGCAGACATGGAAGAGACCTACCCCTGAGGAACATTGGAGCCCTTGTCGCAGGCACTTTTACCATACACCCTGCAACACCTCTGGTGAGGATACGGGCCCTGAATGGGGGCGTGGGGGAATACCCCCTAACATTTACTAAGCGCTTCCTACCTGCCAGGCATTGTTCTAAGCCCTATATTATGTTTATCCTCATAAGAAGCACGAGAGGAGACAGCAGCGTTGATGTTCCACTCTGCAAATGGGTAGGCTGCACCACAAAGCTTATTTGTCCACGAACACAGGACTATAAGCGGTGAGACTAGGTCTGACCTCGGAAGTTTAAACCCAGAGCTCATGTTCTTAGTCTCTCTGATACCCTGACTATTTATGACCCAGTGCTTTGCCTGAACTTGGCATTGAAGTAACACCCTTCAAATGTACTGAACGGACCACACCCTTCCGATTGTCACAGGGGCCAGCGGCGCCCAGCACCAGAGAAAGAGACTCCAGACCGATCCAACTGTGGAGGACACTCGTAAAGTCCTGCCGCTTTTTTGCTGTCCTAGAGAGAGCCAGGGTTCTTGAAAATATGTACGTATGAGAGACTTAGATTGCTCACCAAGCCTGGGGTACGGCCTTGGAATAAACACACCGGAATTGATTTAGAAGGAAAAGGTATGAGACATTGTGTATAGTCATGCTGCAAATCCATACTGTTTACACAGAAACACATAGTGAAGTCCCTGCCGTCCAGAAACACAAACTCTAACGTGAATTCTGGGAGAAGGGAAGAGCACAGACCACCACGGCTGAGGGCGCAGAGAGCAGCCAGCACTCCATGTCACAAAACGTCAGTGCTCTGTCCTCTGGCTGGCTGAACAACAAGCTCTTTTCCCGAGCTCAGAATGCCAGGATGGGAGGTCCGCTCTTCAGTCCATGGGAAGCTATTGAGGGTTCTAAGTCGCGCACTACACGGCCAGAGCTGCCCTTCAAAGCATTCAATTCAGAGCCGTTCATAAGACAGCATTGAATAGAAGAGATTGCAAAGGTAGAGACCCCACTGGGAACTGCCATGAAAACCCCAGAGCGGAACATAAACTGTAGTAGCAAGAAGAGAAAGGGGCAATGCAAAGAGCAAAGTCCAGGAGTCACAGGACAGAAGTCTAAAAGGCCTGCCTTCTTTATGTGGGCTTGGGGCCAAAGCTTGGGGCCAAAGCTCTAGTGGCCGCAGAAACCAGTGTGCAACGCCGTCCACCACCATCTCACCCTGGGGCAATGACTCAAACTTCTTGAGCATCAGTTTCTTCATCTGTAAAGTAAAGATAACCATGCCCCACCTCTTAGGACTGTTAGGAAGTTTATGTAAGCGTATAAAGCACTGGGCTTCCCAGGAGGCTCAGTGGTAAAGAATCAGCCTGCAAATGCATGAGATGCAGGTTCTGTCCTGGATCGGGAAGATCTGCTAGAGAAGGAAATGGCAACCCACTCCAGTACTCTTCCTGGGAAAGCCCAGGGACAGAGGAGCCTGGCGAGCTACAGTCCACAGGGTCACAAAGGGTCGGACACAACTTGGCAACTAAACATGAAGCGTTCGGCACACTGAACAAACATGTAGTGAGCTCTCAATAAATTCTGCCCACTGACATCAATGTTTTTGTGTCTGTCAGTAGAAATAAGAAGATTCCTCATATACACACTGCTATATATATAATAGATAATCAACAAAGAACTACTGTATGGCACAGGGAATTCTACAAAATACTTGTAATCACCTATATGGGAAAAGAATCGGAAAAAGAATGGATATATGTACATATATAACTGAAGCACTTTGCTGTGCTCCTGAAACAAACACAACATTGTAAATTAACTATATTCCAAGATAAAATAAAAAATAAATTTAAGGGAAAAAAATAAAATAATTAGGTTCCTACATTCCTTCCTCTCTTAAGGGATACTCATTGGGAGTTCCCTGGTGGCCCAGTGGTTAGGATTCTGGGCTTTCCCTGCCACGGTCCAGGTTCAATCCCTAGTCAGGGAACTTAGATCCCACAAGCCTTGCAGTCACACACACACACACACACACAAGTTTTATAATCAGAAATTAACTCAACATTGTAAATCAACTATATTTTACTTTTTAAAGAAATAAGCAGTTTAAAAAATAAAGAATTCTCCTTTACTAGTTAATAAAGGATGGAGAGAAAGAAATCAATGCTAGCAAAAAGGAAAAACCCACAAGAAATCTTTTTTTCATACTCATACACTTAAAATGTTCTGTGTGAAGGTGCCAGATGGTGTCCACTTTGGTGTCTGAACAAGTGTTCCTGATGGGAGGAAATGAATAGATGCACTTCAAATTAAGACATAAGCACAGTTTATAATCTGGCCAACTCTCATCCCTAGGGAATGTGTCAACCTGATATCTGTCTCACTTGAACTAAGTTTCAAAATCTGGAGATGGTGCCAATCATAACCACATCATCAGCAACCTGAGTTCCACTGTGACCCTGGCTCTACGATGCCCTAGCTCCAAGGTCCATGCCCTGCTATTAGTACAGCACTGGCCTTCCCTGAGACTCGTCTCCAATTTAACCCACGCAGCCCCAACCATAATCAACACCTACACTTGTGTGTGCCAGGCATGGTGCGAGTTGGTTCACATACTGCTTTTTCTTTGAGAAAATGCAAACACAATCAAAACATAGACTGTAAAACTCAACAGAGTCAATTATTTCTCTTTCTCCGCCTTCTCCTGCTACAGGGCAACCATATTCTGAATTCCTTCCATAAAACTTAAACACAGGCTCTTGCTAAATAGATATGGTTGGTGGCAGTGGTTTAGTTGCTAAGTCACGTCCGACTCTTGTGACCCCATGGACTGTGGCTCGCCAGGCTCCTCTGTTCATGGGATTTCCCAGGCAAGAATACTGGAGTGGGTTGCCGTTTCTTCTCCAGGGGATCTTCCTGGCCCAGGGATTGAACCTGGGTCTCCTCCATTGCAGGCAGATTCTTTCCCACTGAACCACCTGCGAAGGCCCTAGATACGGTTGATCACCTGCTTAAATGTCACATGGTCTCCCATGACACTTACAATGGAATCTAAATTTATTAAAACGATCTCTGAGGCCCTGCATGATTTAGACCACATGTATCTCTTCCACCTCTTAATGTCTTCTGTCCCTAAATTCCACTCCCTCAGCATCCTCATTTCCTCTGGAGAACATACTAAGTTTGTCTCCACTTCAGAGCCTTGCCTTTGCAACCTATCCCCTCTGCCTAGAAAGCTCTTCCCCTGGATCTTCCTTCTCATGGCCATCTCTCCTTATCACCTCCATCTTGGATAATACAGAGGACAAATATCCTTTCTCAAAGAGGTTTTGCCTCTTGCCTCACTTTTTTTCTGAAAGCAATGTAACACAGTCCCAGAGGTATTCCTCCACTGTCACACACTGTAGGCATCTGCTCCCAACTCTCGTCGTGTTGGTAGCTTGAAATCAGCCACAATGGGAAGGTTTATGCTAAAGAAACTGGCAAACGCTCATCGCTGCGATATTCACAACAGCCAGGACATGGAAGTAACCTAAATGTCCATCAACAGGGGAATGGGTAAGAAGACGTGGTGCATACGTACAATGGAATATTACTCACGTGCAGTGGAATATTACTCAGCCATGCAAAGGAATGAAACTAGGTCATTTGTAGAGACATGGATGGACCTAGAGACTACCATACAGACTGAAGTAAATCAGAAAGAGAAAAACAAATTATATGAACCCATGTGTGTGCAATCTAGAAAATGGTGTAGATAATCTTATTTGCAAAGCAGAAATAGAAACACAGGTGTAGAGAACAAATACATGGATACCAAGGGGGAAAAGGCAGGTGGGATGAATTGGGAGATTACTGTGTAGACACTGCTGTGTGTAAAACAGGTAACCAATGAGAACATACTGTCCCACACAGGGAACGCTGCTCAGGGTTCTGTGGTAATCGAAGTGGGCAGGAAATCCAGGAAGAGGGGGTATCTGTACACGTAGGGTTGATGCAGTTTGCTGGGTAGTAGAAGCCAACACAATATTGTAATGCAACTACACTCCAATAAAAATTGATTAAAAAAGAAATTGGCAAACCCTATAAATCAGGGTCCCCGCCCCCGAGAACAGTGGTCAGACACTTAGCAGCATGCGACTGCCTACTTCTATTCCCTACCTATTCCTCCCCCAGACTTGGGTTTTCTCATTTTCTTCCTAGCACCACCGCTCTGAAATCACCTTTTCTATGTGTTCCATTTTTATTCTCTTCCAGATTAATCTAAAGAGAGCAGGAACATAATCCAAATTTCTACTTGCTATATCCCTAACACTTCAAAGCACATGTGTAAGAAGTTTAAAAATTCTTTTTGAAAGAATGAATTCATCCCATAATCTCTCTATATATTATGTACCCCACTGTATTTAAGATTCTGAATTTCCTAATGGAGGCCTTTCATGGTTAAGATATTTTCAACCTAGAATTTCCTAGTAGCTACAGCTTCAAGAGCTATCAAAATTGCCAGTGTATGTGTGCCTTACCAGTCACCAATTAAGAAATGGAATGCTGATTTAAAACATCACTTGCTAGTTTCCCTACTCTATAATATCTGTTTGGAAATTGTGAAGAGTTCGCCCTTGTCTCTTTCCATTCTAGAGTTCTACATAGAAAAACATCTCCCTTCTGAAGGGCACTTACTGTGCAATCCCTTTGTTAGGAGAACAGGACCATCTGGCCCCATCCATCTCGCTGCAATTCGATCCGGGGTTAATTGCACCCTGTCACAAGCCAAGATTGACACTGTATGTTTTCTCTCTTCACTAAAACTAGTTCATTAAGGAGACAGCTTTCTGAAGACTCAAATTCTTGAAGACCTTTTCACAGTAGAGTGAATAGGACCAAAGACTTGCTGGGATTTTCCTGGTGGCCCACACAGGATCAGTACATCACCAAAAGTAAGAAATGAGGGGGGAAATTGACCGCAAGAGGAAAGCAAATATCAATTGTTTGGAAGGTTGGTGAGCAGCATTTATTGGGCCAAGGGACAGAGGAACACTTAAACAATCACTCTAATTGATTACCCAAGCATGGCGGATGGCGTCAATGGGAAACGCTACTTAATGAAAGTATGACAAGCCTGAAACATATAGCTATGGAGTCCGAAACTTGCATGCCTGTAGGAGCTAAGCAGTTAAGATAACTATTGAGGCAAATAGGGTATAAAGTATACGGTGGTTCAATGGCAAACTGAAGAATCCATCTACTTTTAAAGAAGGGAAAGTAAACCCAGCTCCAGTGAATTTCTGCCAAGAGGGGATGTGGAACCTGTAATGTCAGATTGTAATAGATTTTGTTGATTGCCTCCCAACACCCATTCTCCACTTCTTTGTCCCTGTAATCCCCTCCGCTTACGTGACCCAGAGAAAGTTGATCCTATTCCCAGGCTGTTCTCCAGGGCTGGAACCAAACTGGTCTAAGCCAGTCAGGAGAATTCCATTTTCCTTGTCGGTGACCCATATACAAATGAACATCTGACCCAGTTTTGGTCAATGACACGTGAGGAAAGGCCACTTTGATGCCCAAACTTCCAAAGAGACAGTCTTTCTTCCTTCGAACAGAATTGTGTCTCTGAAATGCCAGAAGCTGCTGCCACCATCCTGCCACACAGAGTCCAGGGCCCCTGGAGGAAATCTCAGAAAACCACAGCTGGCACCAACCTCTGGAATTGTTTTATACGAGATAACAAATTTCCTTATGGCTCAAACCAGGTCAGACTAAGTAAGGTTTTATTTGTTACCTACTGATGAAAACACCCCTCCTCCTTGAAGGGATATATCAATCAATCTACCAACTTTTCAAGAGAAGTAGGAAATGCCATTTTTGTAATTCCATTTTTTCAAATTGTGGTCACTAATTTTTAATATTGTAGAGGAGAGCCCTGTCTGATTAAAACAACACAAAACAGAACAAACTTCAGTAAGAAATGGTGGGGGGGGGGGAGCATTGATTTACAACTCTTGGCCTGGCCTGGCCCCTGCCTGCCTTCACTCCCAGCTCTCAGTGGAATCTATCCCAAATTGCACATCTCAGGGAGAGTATGAGTTCCTAGAACTTTACACATCACTTTACCCTTGATCAGAGCTTCCTGTGTGACTCTTGGGGCTTCCCATTCTGCATAAGTTAGATATAATTTTGTTGTTCAGTCACCAAGTCATGTCCAGCTCTTTGAGATCCCATGGACTGCAGCACACCAGCTTTCCCTGTCCTTCACTATCTCCCAGACTTTGTTCAAACTCATGTCGATTGAGTCAGTGATGCTATCTAACCATCTCATCCTCTGTCACCTCCTTCTCCTCCCGCCCTCAATCTTTCCTAGTATGAGGGTCTTCTCCAATGAGTTGGCTCTTCTCAGCAGGGCCAAAGTATTGGAGCTTCAGCATGAGTCCTTCCAATGAGTATTCAGGGTTGATTTCCTTTAGGATTGATTGCTTTGATCTCCTTGCAGTCCAAGGGACTCTCAAGAGTATTCTCCAAGACCACAGTTCAAAGGTATCGATTCTTCAGTGCTCAGTCTTCTTTATGGTCCAACTCTTACATCCATACAATACTACTGGAAAAACCATAGCTTTGACTGTAAGGACCTCTGTTGTCAAAATGATGCCTCTGCTTTTTAATAGGCTGTCTAGGTTTGTCATATCTTTCCTTCCAAGGAGAAAGTGTCTTTTAATTTCAAGGCTGCTGTCACCTTTCGCAGTGACTAGATACAATATGCCTATTCAAATACTCCCTAGCATGGTGTTCAGCAAGAAATGTGGGGCTGTTGGAGAGATTTCAAAAATGAAAGGGTTTGTTAATTAAGTTTCTTTGCAAGGAAAAGGTCATGAAAATGAGAAAATACTTACATTATTAAAGTCCAGCAAAACCAATAAACTTGAATTACTATGTATATTAACATGGTTAGTTCTGCAAATATGATCCACTCTTGTCTTCTCAGCTTTGCTCGTAACTTATCCCCTCTTGAAACATACCCTCTCCTGTCCCCTTTGCTGACCCATAGTTTACCTAGATTTTTTTAGACTCAACTGCAAGTCTCTCTCTTCAAAAAGCTGCTTCAGATAGAGCTTTATCAAACTGTTGAGGTGTAGTCCACACATCAGCTGTGGTTTTAGAATCATCTGAAGCCATCTGTCTGTTGAACAGTAGATTTCTGGCTCCTGGACACAGAATTACTGGGTCTGAGCTTGAGAATCTGAGTATTACATGCTCTTCAACTGAGTTTTCTACACATAATGGTTGGGAGACACTGTTCCAATATATTCACAATTATATCATTATAATTGAACGGTGAATCACTACCTGGGTTTATTTTCACATAGTTCTTTCTAAAGAGGTAATCGATTACAAGCTCCTCAAAAGTAAGGACCTTATTTTATACGTCCATATTTTTATTTATCCTCTGTGATAAATGGGATGCTGTTTCCTCCAATATATCAGCAAAATGCGGATTTATTGTTGAGGGGATTTTTGAGGATTAAATGAGATAATGAAAACATTAAAATATATTGAATCTTAACTATGTATTAAGACAGTTCTAAGCCTGAGGCACTTTATTTCACTTCCTCTTTAAAACAACCCTGAGGGGCTGAGGAATCATCTGCTTCTTGCTAAGGAGGTAACTGAGTCCAGAGAGGTTAGAAAGTCTGGGAAGTTTACACAGCCAACAAGAGAGAGCCAGATTTCAAAGTCACATTGCTCTGATTCAAAAGTCTATGCATTTACTCCTAAGATGTCTGCACAAATATAAGTTACTGGTAATATACAAGCCCTGGTGCACAGTCAAAGACCCAAAATATGCTAGTGTCTACAGTGCAAGGCATGTTAAAGCATCCGACCCAGACCTGGAGGAAAATTGCTGCACCTGTATCCAACCCAGACCTGGAGGAAAATTTCCCCACTTGTATAAGAGTAATCCTGTGTTGAGATCAGAACTTATCCCGAGAGTACAGAGCTGAGTTCCACCTCAGAAGACACAGGGCACTCACAGGAAAAATTCAGGGAAAGCAACATCTCAGGCGGGATGACCCATCCGAATGGAAGCAACCACTGAAACCATAGCAACAGCCTGAGCAGAGGACCAGCAGGCACGGTTATTGGTCCATGCGGTGCTGTCAACCCAGACTGCCTGGGATGTGTTTTTAAACTAATGCAGATGCCTGGGCCCTAGTCACAGATTTGTATTTCATCATTCTGGGGTCTGCCCAGGGATTCCGACAGGCACCCAGGCTTAGACATCCAGCCTCCATCAGCACGGACTCCCTTGCAGCCTGACCCGTGGACCTTTCCTCTGCTCGTTCTTTTTGTCATCATGGATGGGTTCCCACTCCTGGTGCTTGGCACATAGCAGGCGCTGCAGAATTGTATGTCGAAAAATGATGAGTAAGTGAATTTTGAAACTTGCTACCCTAAAGTGCCTCATTTAGCCTATTTACTATCCCCTAAGGAGAAGGCGATGGCACCCCACTCCAGTTCTCTTGCCTGAAAAATCCCATGGGCGGGGGAGCCTGGTAGGCTGCAGTCCATGGGGTGGCTAAGAGTCAGACACGACTGAGCGACTTCACTTTGACTTTTCACTTTCATACATTGGAGAAGGAAATGGCAACCCACTCCAGTGTTCTTGCCTGGAGAATCCCAGGGACAGAGGAGCCTAATGGGCTGCTGTCTATGGGGTTGCACAGAGTCGGACACAACTGAAGTGACTTAGCAGCAGCAGCAGCCTCAAGAGTCCAGAAAACTGGCACTCCATTATCTAACCCACTCCAGAACAATATTAACTCATAGAAATAGTGAAAGAATTTCGGGTTCACTAACTCTGACCCTCACAGCTCTGCTCTTCTGGGGAACAGTTCTCCTTGCGTGTCTCACGTTGCGGCATGTCCTGGGAGCAGAGGCTCTCGTATCTTTCGTTCTGGACCATCTTCTCCAGAAGATGCTTGCTTCTTGGAAGGAAGTCTATGACAAATCTAGACAGCATATTAAAAAGCAAAGACATCACTTGGCCAACAAAGGTCCATATAGTCAAAGCTATGGTTTTTCCCGTAGTCATGTACAGATGTGAAAGCTGGACCCTAAACAAGGCTGAGCGCCAAAGAATTGATGCTTTCGAACTCTGGTATTGGAGAAGACTCTTGAGAGTCCCTTGGATAGCAAGAAGATCAAACCAGTCAATTCTAAAGGAAATCAACCCTGAATACTCATTGGAAGGACTCATGCTGAAACTCCAACACTTTGGCCACCTGCTATGAAAAACCAACTCATTGGAAAAGATCCTAATGCTGGGAAAGGTTGAAAGCAAGAAGAAAAGAGGGCAGCAGAGGATGAGATGGTTGGATGGCATCACTGACTCAGTGGACAGTGAACTTGGGCAAACTCCAGGAGACGGTGAGGGACAAGGAGGCCTGGTATGCTGCAGTCCTTGGGGTCGCAAAGAGCTGAACACGACTTAGAGACTGAACAACAACAACCATCTTCTTCAGTCAGTCAGACAGCAAATAGCCCCGGCAGACAGAGACGGCAGCTCCGTCCAGGCAGAGGGCACACTTGCTCCCTGGCCAGGGTAATAAAGATAAGTTCTCCTGTAGGGCAAAGAGAGGGGAAGCTTGCTGGCAGCCTCCTTATAAAAGACTGGGGTTTCCTAAGCTCCGGTTTCCTGTAATATGAATGCCCTGTATGCACAGTATCTACCTGGACCACTGCATGGACCCGCCACGAGCCTTGAGGGCAACAGAGTGGCAAACACAGAGCTCATACTCCCTGCTGTGCTGTGAGAGAGAAAATCTTGTCTCTGATGACCTGGACCAGAATCTTCTGGCAGACGTGGAACCGTGACTCACTTGTTAGCGTGGGATAAAACCTCAGACCCTGCACGGATCCTGACAAATTCCTATACATCTCTCCAGATTGGCCCCCGCGAGATTCCTTTGGGCCACCCCTTAAACTGTGCCCTGCCTTCTGCTCACAAGAGCTGGAAGGCAGTTCTAGGAAGAGAGTTGTATCACTGCGCAAACGGGTTAAAACCACCAGTTTATAGACTCACCTTCCTCACTAAACTCAAGTTTCTTAGAAATAGGAACTAAGTGATACTTATCAACAGAGCTGATGCCAGGGAAATAAAGCCCTTCACACACGACCCGGGCGCCCTCACCTCCCTAGCCCGTCCCGCAGGCCTTGTCTCCACCCTGCTCCTCCTCGCCTGCCCTTTGCAGCCACACTGGCCCCACAGCCACACTCAGCATTCTGGCCCATGCCATTCCCTCTGCCTGGAATGTTCTTCCTTCTGACTGTCACATGGACTCCCTTCTGCATTCCGGTCTTGGCCTCCCACAGTTATTTAAGCTCCACGAGAAGCTTCATCTGTTTTGCTCACTGCCGTATCCTCAGTGCTCAGCCCTATTCTGAAGAACCAGGCCCACCCTACACTACATATTCGTCCCTACTCACCGAATAGATGAACGAAACAAGGAATAAAAGCGGCTAGCACAGCTACTTGCATGGAGTAGGCGTTCTGTAAAAGTGGCTGCTGTGAAGGTGACCATGGCGGATACACACATTTCAGCAACACCCGGTCCCCAAACTGTCACATTTCTTTATTTGTTGAGATCAAGTTCAGTCTGCTTCAAGCCTCCTCTGTTGGGCTGATGAGAAACTCGTCTCAGTCTTTGCGGGGGAGGCTTTCCAACCCTCGCTAGGATCATACAAAAACCCCAGGGGGCAGATGCAGCACAGAACATTCAGGGAAAAAAAAAAAAAAGAGAGATTTCTGATTTTTAGATGGTAGCCTTCATGCTCATATGCGCTGTGCCCCCCAAAACACACACACACGCTCACTCCCTGCTGAAGAATAGTGTCCACACAGCACCAACAGCCCCTCTAAGGCTCAGGCACCTCCTGGGGACTGCGAGAGAGGGATCAGACCCTTTCTCCCGGTGAAAATGCAAAACCAAAACCCCTTCCCTAGCTCCGGGGTCGCCCCCCACCTCTCTGTCTTCCATATGCTCCCACCTCCCGAAAGTGTTCTTCCCCGGCTCCCTCCAGCACAATACCCTTCAAACAACTTTAGATTTTCCAAATTTTAAGCTGGGAAATTTTTGCCTTTGGCCCTACTACACACAAGCTGCTGTAAAATGCTAAATGAGGCATTTAAACAGACTTGTTGAAATTCAACCAGGCAAATTCAAAGTCTCAGCTCCCTTCTTCGTATGGCAAGGGAAATACATCAGAGAGAACAAAATACAGGGTGATACCCAATAAATCACCTGCCACATTAGAATTAGTCTTTGTGTGGTCCCAGCATTCAGCACAGGGCCTGGCTCATAGGTGTTGAATAAACATTTGCAGAACTCATGTCTGAATGAATATATTGAATTTAGCTAATGTAAATTTACCTAAACAAATGGCCTCCAGGGTGGACAACTCCCTAGAGACGGTTGGCTCCTCCAGAGTCTCACTCTAGCCTTCTCCACTATTCTCCGGGCTCCAAGAGGCTGGCATTATGCTTTCTGGTTGGGTTTGCTTTAGGGGATGTTACCAGCAGGCAAGCTCAGGGAAGAAAAGGACGATCCGGGTGTTAATCCTCTCCACCCTGGTTAATTTCAGTGGTGTCACCAAGAGCTGATTGTGTTCCCGCTTCAGTGTTTGCTACGGTCTGAATGTTTGAAGTGGAGTGAAAGTGTCAGCTGCTCGGTTGTGTGACTTTTTGTGACCCCCTGGACTGTAGCCCAGCAGGCTCTTTTGTCCATGGGATTCTCCAGGCAAGAATACCAAAGTGAGTTGTCATTCCCTTCTGCAGGGGATCTTCCAGACCCAGGGATTCTTTACCTTCCGAGCCACCAGGGAAGCTGTAAAGTATAATATTGGGAGTGGGATCTGAACCAACACCTCCAGGAGAGACTGCAACCTGGACGCAGCTTAGACAGCTCGGCCATCCTGATTTGCTACAAAAAATCATATCTTGAGGGACTTCCCTGGTGATCCAGTGGTTAAGACTCCACACTTCCAATGCAAGGGGTGCAAATTCGATTCCTGGTCAGGGAACTAAGATTCCACATGCCATTTGGCACAGCCAAAAAAAAAAAAAATCATATCTTAAAGCCTTAACCCCAGTTGATGGTATTTGGAGGTGGGACCTTCAGGAGGTGACTAGGTCATGAGGATGGAGCCCTCATGAATGGGATTAGTGCTTTTATAAGAGGCCAGGGAGCTAGCTCTCTCTTTTTCTGCCAGGTGAGGATACAAGGAGAAGTTGTCCACCTGCAACCCTGAAGAGGGCTCTCACCTGAGCACGGCCATGTTGGCACCCTGATCTCAGATTCCCGGCTTCCCTGACTGTAAGAAAGAAATTTATGTTATTTATAAGATACCCTGTCTACAGGGTTTTGTTACAGCAATCCAAGCTAAGAACAGACAAGCAGAACCACTAGGAGATGTACAAATGCTTGCATTCGTGTGTGGGTGTCTGGCTACATGCATGCTAAGTCACTCCAGTCGTGTCCAACTCTTTTCAATCCTATAGACTGTAGCCCCCCCAGGTTCCTCTGTCCATGGGATACTCCAGGCAGGAATACTGGAGTGGGTTGCCATGCCCTTCCCCAGGGGATCTCCCTGACCCAGGCATCAAACCCAAATCTCCTGCGGCTTCTGTACTGCAGGAGGATTCTTTACCCCGAGCCACCAGGGAAGCCCATGTTTGCCTACATACACAGCTGCATTTGTTTCAGGGATTTGACCATAAGCCCTTGAGGCAGCAAGTGACATTAAGCAATCTCCATACAACTGTTGTCTCTGTGTCACAGGCTGGAGCTTGGGGTCCGCAGAGCAGACCATCAGGAAGGAATGGGGATGTGAAGTGGGGGAGGATCAGGACAAGCTGAAACCCACAAGGATGAGCTGCGGTGCACGCAGCTGGACAGAAGCTTGAGTCAGTTTTTGTTTCTCTGGTTTTGGTGACTGCAGCCGCCAGGCTGAACCTCATCATAGAGCTGAACACGTGCCTGGCCCAGAGTTGGAGAAGCTGAAGGAAGAACCAAGGAAAGGGGATCAGGGCAGATCCCCTAGGGGATCGGCCCCCCCAGGCCAAGGAGGAAAGCCAGCTGATGAGTGGAGACAAAGGGTGCGAGCCACAAAAGGGCTTCAAGTCACTCTCCAAATCCCACACACACGTCTCTCCATGGCCCTCCCTGACCACACACCTCCAAGGAGGGGATTCTGGGGGATATAGTTCAGCCTGGTCACGTGGACACACGCAAAGCGAGAATCTCCCTGAAGGAAAACTCACAGCTCTGCCCTAAGGCCCCCTCCTCACAGTCAACTCTTCTCTTGCAGAATCTCTCTCTGTCTAGTAAACGCTCCTCCCCATCCGCCTTGTGGTCAGCGGATGGAGGCTCAGGGCATGGCTGGTCCCTGGTGGTTTTCATGCACACCACCCATATTGTAGTCAATACACTCTTTTGTACACTCTCCTCAAATCACCCAGTTGGAATGTACCATCTGGTCCCTGCTGGGATCCTGATAAACAGTACACCCACCCTCAGTGCAGAGGAACCAACAGAAGATGAACTGTGGGTTTATTTATTGCTCTTCTCTGCTGGAGACGGATCTGTTCACAAATATTAATTGAGCATCTGGAAATGAAGCACCTATGTCCCAAATAAGCATGCTAGGAATACAGGTGTGGGTATGAGACACGGATTCCCTGCTCCGACAGAGCTTGCCATCCAGCAGAGGAGACTGATGGTAGCTACATTTGCTTCCTACCATCTAATGCAGTAGACACACAAACTGGTGACTGTGTGCTCATGAAGGCTCTAGAACCTTCTGGAAGAATGTTAATGGTGATTTATGAAACAGTTACTGTAACAGTGCTCTATCTCTGAAGATAGTTTATTTTGTCTCATTTTTAAGCATTCACCCCTGACAACCTAATATAAATACATTGTATTAATAAATCCAATATACTTCAATAAAAGTGTTCTTTAAAAACAAAGAATACACCCCTGACAGATGGTAAATATACATATCATGGTGATCATTTTGCAATGTATAGAATTATTGAATTACAATGCTGTACACTTGGAGCAAACATAGAGTTGTAGGTCAGTTACACTTCAGTAAATAATATATACATGTGTATATGAGTACATGAGATTCCCAGGTGGCTCAGTGATAAAGAATCCACCTGCCGATGCAGGAGACACGAGTTGGATCCCTGGGTCAAGAAGATCCTCTGGAGGAGGAAATGGCAACACACTCCAGTATTCTTGCCTGGAAAAATGCAATGGACAGAGGAGCCTGGTGGGCTACAGTTGGTGGGGGTCACAAAGAGTTGGACACAACTGAGCATACACACACACACACACATACACACACACACACACACAAGCATACATATACATATTTTTTTTTATTATGTGAAAATTTTTTTTTATGCATATACATATTTTGAATGAAAGAAAAGGGGACTTATCATAAAGACAAGATCTATATGGCTAACTCTATACTAGGCTCTCCACAGACACTCTCTCATTCAACCTTCAGGCAGTATCACCAAACGAGTGAGCAAATAGTTGTCTCCTCTGGATAAATGGAGAAACAGACTGGGAGAGGTAAAGAGTCCAGCCAAGGTCATATGGCCAATGAGGGTAGAAAACTGGATTTTTTTGGGGTTGGGGGGGAGCATGTCTGGGCTCCCTAAGTGCAATCAATCATGCCAAATGCTTTATTTTTTTAAATCTGCGCAACAAACCTAATAAGACACGTTTCATTGCTGTTCCTCCTTTTGTGCAATAGGGAACTTCCGTGTAGAGAACACACAGATACTAAGACAGCAGACAGGAACTGAACCCGGCTCAGCCCCATGTCAAGGCCCACCCGCCCTCTGCTCTGCATCAGAATCCATAAAACACAATTGACATGGCATTTGTTAAGGCTGTGTTTCATTCCTGAATATCTTTCTCCATAAATAACAGCGAGATCTACATATCTATAGAGATATAGCCCACATATCCATTATATTCTATTCAACACATAATACAGATATTCCGTCTAAAGCTTCAAGCTGTTCTCCTTCTGGCACTGAATTATTTGCTTCTCCCAACCTCCATTAACCAAGTTTGGGGAGAAAAGCGAGCTGCCACATAAGTCTTGATGAGAATAAAGTCTCTTTATTACTATTATTATTCCCCTAATGGCCTGTGCAGTATCGTACATAACTTTTTAGTCCTTCATAAAACCCCGTTGATAAACATTTGACAACTTGTTACAATTTTAAAACTTTCATTGCCCGATGAGCGCTGGCACCACCGGAATCTAACAATGTGATATGGAGGCGGCACAGTAGCTTTCTGCGATGCTATAAAGAATTTTGCAGCCTCTCTCAGCACCTAATTTATGACATGTGCCCTGATGAATGATCACGATTCACTATTTGCCATTATAAGAAACAGGCCAACCAATTCATAATTTTCAGGAAAGCTGGTTTTAACAGCCCTATTAGTTTTACCATTCCGACTTGCGTAAGCTTCAATTTGTTATGTTTAAGTTATTTGCTCTGAGGAGTTTGAGTGTTCTTACTGGGGTCTTAAGGTCTAGTTTTCCAAACGGAGTTTGTAGAAAGATGATGGCAATGCCAGAAGTTCAATTATGATAAACTCTAAAGATCCAGGGAAAACGCTGGGCATGTCCATTCAAGGTGAAAATGCACAGAGTCTTTCCACACGTCTTCTGTTTATTAAGAAAACATAAAATAAACTGGAGATGATCTGTGTTGTGGTCTAAAGGCTTCATCACAACACTGAGACATTTGCTAAACCGGGTCCTGTTTCTGACCTTTACAATATTACTCCCTTTATCTACTGACAGACAGTTAAAGTGTATAGTATAGACATGTACAGTCAAAAGGTACACTTGATTCTGATATACGCTTGTTCAATGGAGAAAGAAATGGCAAGCCACTCCAGCGTTCTTGCCTGGGCAATCCCATGGAGAGTAGACTGGAGGGCTAAAGTCCATGGGGTTGCAAAGAGTCGGACACGACTGAGCGACTAACACACACACACACACACACACATCTCATGAAATACATAGGCTCAAAAATAAGTTTTCATATGTGCCTGAAATAGTTATTAATATATACATAGTATTACAGAATCATTCATGAGCTGAAATGAATTATTTTTAAGTACCTAGTACAGAAGTTGGCAAACTACAGCTTGTAGACCCAATTTAGCCCTCTGCTAAATTGGTTTTTTATAGCCCATAAGTTAAGAATGCTTTTTTTACATTTTTTAAATCAAAAGAACAATAACATACCCTGACATGTGAATTTACATGAAATTCAAATTTCAGTGTCTAAATAAAGTTTTATTGGAATACAGCCATGCTCATCTGTTTACACGTTGTTCATGGCTGCTTTCACACTTACCGTGTCAGAGGTCAGTAGAGTAGACAACTCTGGGGTCCACAAAACCCAAAGTATTTACTACTTGGCCCTGATCCATTCTATTCCAAGTACTGGAAGTGAAAACACAAAAACGAAAAAACAAAGCAAGCTCTTTCCTCATTCACGACAGCAGTAAATATGTCAGATGGTTATAACAGCTAGGGAGAAACGTGAATTAGCTGAAAGTAAATCAAATACAGACTGATAAGGTGGGTTGAATAGGTGACTCAAATACCAGGGTGGTATTGCCAGCAGGGACATGATTTTTGAAGTGGTGAATAACTGTTGGTGAATTTCCAAACAAAACAGACTACAAGTCTCCTTCAGTTTATGCAGTGGGTATTAAACCTGTACAAAGACTACTTTGTGCTATATATAAAACGGAATTTGGTTCTAGGTCCCAATCATTAGAATCAGGTTTTTCAACTCCCCGGCTGTCTGACACAGAGAGAAAAAGTCATGCCGGATGTGGAACACGTCTTCATTGTGCTGGACTGTGGCTCAGACAGTAAAGAATCCGCCTGCAATGCAAGAGACCGGTTTGGCCCCTGAGTTGGAAAGATCCCCTGGACGAGGGCATGGCACCCCACTCCAGTATTCTTGCCTGGAGAATCCCATGGACAGAGGAGCCTGGAGGGCTAAAGCCCATTGGGCCACAAAGAGTTGGACACGACTGAGCAACTGGGCACACAGCACAGTCCCTGGCAGGGCAGGATCTTGAGTAACCCTGGCCCTTACTCACTAATTCAACATAGACATTAAAATCTCTGACAACGTCGCCAGACATGGAGGGAAGAAGACTGTGACCCATGAGCCAAGTTTTCAACAAATGAAAAGGAGGGAGGGAGGGAGCCGCAGGGGAGTGATCAGCGATGGGCTGGCAAGTGTGTCGTAACTGGCTCTGATTTGCAGCATTTGCCAATCTCCTCGGTGTCACCCTTTCACTAAGGCCAACGTCAAGCTACCGATACAACGTCATTAAATACAGATGGTGGGAAGATGCGTGTTCAACCCGCTCTTCAGAGCCAGCGCACATTCGAGTTCTAGCAAACCACTGGGATGGGTAGAAGTGGACACAGGCCAAAAACATGAAGCGCAAGTGAACAGAAGTTTATCCATGGGGGTGCAGGAACAGCCCCTGAAAGATGCATCCGTGAGTCAGATACCATAACCCAACTTCCCAACTTAGGACACGTTCTCTTGACTAAAGGGGGGACCTCAGGAACTCAACTGAGGTGGGAAATAAAATAAAGCATTTTATAAAACTGATAAAGGGACTCCCCTGGTGGTCCAGTGGCTAAGACTCCACGCTCCCAATGCAGGGCCTGGGTTCCATCCCTGGTCAAAGAACTAGATCACACGTGCCACCACCAAGACTTGGCACCGACAAATAAGTATTCTTTAAAATAAAGCTGACAACAATTTAGTAGAGTTTTTTTGTTGTTGTTTGTTTTTAACCCAGGAATCAAAATTCTGGAAGAAACAATTAGGGGCATTGTGAAAGAGAAGTTAGCGGAGGAAGGCTCTGTAAGAACACCTCCCGCACAGAACACACTCCGGGTGTGACCAAGAGTGGGAAGAGAGCCCCTCCCGTCCCAAAGATCTGACAGCCGTCGAGGAGGCAGCACTTCAGCAAATTCATCCTGCACGCCGTCATCCAATTATTATAATGTAGCTTCAGCAACTACAGTAGCTGCTCACAAAAACACATTACTACAGTAGAGTTCCGCGAAACGTTTTGCGCACACAGCAAACGCGGCAGATTTTGCCACTTCATTGACTTTGTAAAACTGAAAGATCTCCCCTTTTGTCTTGTATCGTTTCCCTAATTACATCATTAGCAGAAGGCCATTTTGACCAATACGGAGAAGATAAGAACTACTTTTTCTAAATTTTAAGTGTAAATGCAAGTTAAAATATAAAGATATTCAGGCCTGCATGGCACAGAACCCATAGGAGATAAGACAGTCAAGTGATTATAGAGATGTCATCTTAAAAAAAAAAAAAAATCAAAAGAATTGACTTCCTTCTTGTCTAATTGGTGTGATTATCCAACCAATCTGTTTCTCCATCTTCATAATATGGACACTCTGATGAAGACAGAAAGGCAGGGAGAACGCAAATGTTTCAGCATAAAGATGAAAGGGTGTGAAGAGAAAGGGATGGAAATAGCAGAGATGGGGGCAGCCCTATGCCCACCACAAACTTTAAGAGAGGATAAAAGAAAGTTCCCTCCAAGGGAGTCTGGGGAGGATTGTAAAAAAAGAACCTCCATCCTCCTTTACCCAACAGTAGGCTTCCTAACTGCACACCTGGCCACAGAAAGCCCACATTCCCCAGTGTCGCTCAGAGTTGGGTGTGGCCACGTGGTCAAAGGATGTGTGAACAGGAAGTAACGATGTGCAGGTTGTTTATCTTGCACTTAAAAAGGAGGGGACGGGGATGCCATCCCCTTTCCTGCCGCCCCGCCCCCGGCTGCAATGCAGCCCTAATGACAGCAATCCCGGGTCAGTGGGACAATAAAGGTAGCATATTAAGAGAAAGCGACAGCAGGGAGGGTCCCAGGACCCCAACAGATTTCCAGAGCAAGGTCACCCCCTTAGACGGGACTTTTATCTCTGTGAGACTGAAATAAAATCCTGTTTTTTATTACTATTTTTTTTTT
The DNA here is from genome assembly GCF_032452875.1 of Bos javanicus. Lineage (NCBI taxonomy): Eukaryota > Metazoa > Chordata > Mammalia > Artiodactyla > Bovidae > Bos > Bos javanicus. The sequence goes on along the minus strand of NC_083880.1, from coordinate 80,032,954 downwards.
CAAGTTTTAAATGTTGATTTATTTATATGTTTGGCTGTACCGGGTCTAAGTTGCAGCACACGGGATCTAGTTCTCTGAGCAGGAATCAAACCTAGGCTCTCTGAATTCGGAGCTCAGAGTCTTAGCCACTGCACCAACAAGGAAGACCAAAATTCTGTTGCTTTTAAGTCACCACTGTGGGGGGCCCTATGCAAAGCAGTCCCTGATCGTAACTGACACAGTTTGAATTTTATCACCACAAGAGGAAATGGAGAGTGTAAAGATGAAACGAACGATGACCTTCGCAGTCTGCATACAGTAGCATTGTTAATTCTAGAACTTTAACACTCACTGGTGTGAAGTGTTTTTTTCATAGAAATTTCACAGTTCTGCTAGAGTTCCATCCCACCTAAGATCTATTGCATCAATTTGTTCAAACAAAGCTTTGAGCCTTTTTTCATTTACAAATGTAACCAACCTTGCTTAATCTTGGCGCTACATCTTCACTCCTAAACCTGATGGTGGAGTTCCTTGAGCCCTTCGGAGATCTGAAAATAGAGACATCGAATCTCTGATTTTAAATGGAGCTGCTGCAGCTGGTGTGGAGCCCCAGAGCCCACAGGAAGAGAGGAGACAAGTTACGAATCTGATCATCCTATCACCTCCCCAATTGTTTCATTTAAAAGCAAGAGTCAAGATTGTCACTGCTCTGGAAAAAAAAGGAAAATGCACACAGGCCATGAGCAAATGTATTTGTCTAGTGTACACAGAGGCAAAGACGGTCCTCAAACCCAGAGGAATAAAAATGTTATATACATGTATTATCATTAGTAGGTATAAAACTGCCCTTTCTCTCACTAACATTTTATCATCCCAGTGTGTTCCTGCATATAAGCAAAAGAAGACTCCATGTTTTATATTATTTAATATTACAACTTTTAATTACAATTATATAGAATATTACTATAATATGAAGGGTAATGAAAAGTGAAAGTGTTAGTCACTCAGTCGTGTCCAACTCTGTGCAATCCCGGACTGTAACCCGCCAGGCTCCTCTCTCCATGGAATTCTCCAGGCCAAAATACTGGAGAGGGTTGCCATTTCCTTCTCCAGGGGATCTTCCTGACCGAATCAAACCCAGGTCTCCTGCATTGCAGGCAGAGTCTTTACCATCTGAGCCACCAAGGAAGCTCATGAAGAGAAATACCTAACCCTACTAAGTGCCCACTACATGCCTTCAATCCACTTCCTGCACCATGCTGTCCAACCACCTTGTCAGACGGGCCTAATAACCACTGCGCTGCAGATGCAAGACTGAGCCTCAGAGCAGACGGATAACCGGCCAGTCATTGAGCCAGGGAGTGGCACATCCAGACATCAAAGCTAGGAAGTCCGATTCCACAGCCTCATCTTTAAACTTTCTTCTCCTTGCCTCTTGACTGCAAAGAATGGACAAAGAGCTGTGCCACCCAGATCTCTTTTCAGGGAAGGATTTGCTGCCCAGCTTCGGATGTATGGCCAGCTGGTAACAAGATATCTGTTACTGCCGGTCTGCACATGCAGAAAGCTCTCCCAAGGCCATGCCCCACACTGGAGAGCACACGAGGGTGACCAAGCAAAGCGTGGGTATAAAGCCCTGCCGCTTCCCTGGCGGTCCAGTGGTTAAGAATCCACCTGTCAATGCAGGTGGATTCGACGGCTGATCCAGGAAGATCCCACACGCTGCAGGACAGGTAAGCCCATGCACCACAACCGCTGAGCCAGCATTCTCGAGTCCATGAGCCACAACTACTGAGCCCATGCACCTAGAGCCCACGCTCCACAGCAAGAGAGGAGCCCCCGCTCGTGGCAAACAGAGAAAGGCCTTGCATAGCAACGGACACCCAGCAGAGCCAGTAAATACATAAATAAAAACGTGGAACGCTCTGAGGTGCAATACACATGCCAGCTGTGCCTACTGGGGTTGGCCAAGACGTCACACACCTGCCTCGCGACTCCCCCTCTGTCTCTGCTCAGTTTTGTTTCCTCACTCGTCCCTTGTTGGGGGCCAGAGTGAGGCACTCGGCCCGTGGCAAAGGTCATGAGGAAGGAGGCTCGACATATGCAAAGGTGGGATCGAGCCTCAGGAGTCCCCCTGGAAATCCTCGAGCATCTACCCCCATAACCAGAGCCTGCCTACTTTACTACTTTGTGCTCATCTACACCTCTGACTTTACGGGGGGCTGTCTCCCACCACCTCTTTCGGAGAAGGAGTTAACCTAGAGCTCAAGTTAATAAAAACTCCTGGGCGTGACAAGAGTGTTTTAACCTACAAACTCCTCTGAAGGTTCTCTAGCCTGCCTGACAGGCTCGTCCGGCCACATGTGATTGCTCACAGCCTCCCAACCGTGAGAGGCACAAGATGCTTTAAACCCTCTAAAAACAGGTTCCTTAGAAAAGTTAGAAAACCATTAGTATAAGTATAGTGGGCTGATTAGAAACTGTATTGGTGAAGGGTTTTTCATTTGTTGAGCCAATGTTTGTTGCTAAGTCTCCACATCCCCTGCCCTTACACACATTAATGAATATATAGAAGAAATAAGTATTAACTTTTGATATTAATCACGTTAGACCTTAGGCTAAGTAAATTCTTTCCTTAACTAAAACCAACTATACCCTCACCCTATAGGAATGTAACTTTATTTGGGTGGCGTCTGTTTTAAGAATAATCACCCCTGGAGAAATAAGTGTCCTGGTTGACTGACCGCTGTCACAAGGAGAGGGTCGTAAATTGTCAGCAGGCCCCCTGGTCAGAAGATGATGTAACACCCCTAAGACCTCTGTATACATTTGTGTGAAGCACCTGACTTTGATAAAAGTCAGGACTGCTGACCCCACGTGACTTTTGCATAACATCTCAGTGTATAAAAGTAGACCATGGAAAATAAAGAATTGGGATCAGTTTCTCAAAATACTGGTCTCCCCATGTCGCTCTCTCTCTCACTCTGGCTGAGTTTCCATCTGGAGCCTGGAACCCACCAAGCTTACTAATTATGCCTGGGCTTCTAAGATCCGACCGGGGAGGCCTCAGTGTCTCCTCTCCTTCGGGAGAACGGAAGGACGCCTGCGGCCTACGTAAGTGGTGCAAGCTTCTTGTCTTGAAGTTTTATTGGTCTCCCGCGTAAACCAAGCTACTCAGCCTCTTTTCTCCACTGAATTTTCCTACTGGGCTATCCTCATTCTATTACTCTTTACATCTTTAATTAATATCTAATTGAAGCTATTGTATCCTGATCCTCGCTGATGCCGTCCCCGCTTCGAACTCCCTGGATCAGCCAGGGCTGGACCCCGGCAGTCCCTCAACAGATGCTGATTCCACACACACACCTTGAACCCTAAACTCTATCTCAGTACCCACATCTGCCACCTGTGTCACCAGCCTCACCGATAGAGACGGCCGCTGAATGAATGTGTGAATATGTGGATATATGGTGGTTACATTATTTAAGTCAGGTTTGATGGAACACTCCATTCAGCAAACAAACAATCTCCCACTGTGTTTCCAGCACCTTCCGAGGCAAGAACGAAATACACAAGGTCTTTGCCCTCAAGGTGCTGATGGCATTTACTGGCCTAGAGTCAGGGTTCTCAATCTTGACCATGAGACACACCTAGGAATTTTTTGTGCGGGTCTTGGTTTGTTTTAGCCATGCCAGGCCCCAGTGGAATTCAACTGAATGAGAACAAAGTGCAAGCAGAGAGCAATAGAGCTCGCTGACATACCAGGACCCCTCCAATTTTCCAGGTATATGAATCGCCTGGGGCTCAGGTTCGAATGCAGACTGGTTCAGCAAGTCATGTGTGCCTCTGGGGCTGGCGCCAAACCACACTGGATTTAGGAGATCAAGGAGGCTTAAGATAAACATAAACAAGGAAGTACAGAGCCCCCCCACCCCAAATACAACTGACAATTATCTGATGGGTTTGCATTACAGATTCAGATCCTGCGCATTAAGATACTATCAGTTCAGTTCAGTTGCCCAGTCATTTCCGACTCTTTGTGACCCCATGGACTGCAGCACGCCAGACTTCCCTGTCCATCACCAACTCCTGGAGTTTACTCAAACTCGGGTCCATCAAGTCAGTGATGCCATCCAACCATCTCATCCTCTGTCGTCCCCTTCTCCTCCTGCCTTCAATCTTTCCCAGCATCAGGGTCTTTTCCAATGAGTCAGCTCTTCGCATCAGGTGGCCAAAGTACTGGAGTTTCAGCCTCAGCATCAGTCCTTCCAGTGAATATTCAGGGTTGATTTCCTTTAGGATTGACTGGTTTGACCTTGCAGTCCAAGGGACTCCTAGGAGTCTTCTCCGACACCACAGTTCAAAAGCATCGACTCCTCGGCGCTCAGCTTCCTTCATGATCCAACTCTCACATCCGTACATGACCACAGGAAAAACCATAGCCTTGACTAGACGGACTTTTGTCAGCAAAGTAATGTCTCTGCTTTTTAACATGCTGTCTAGGTTCGTCATAGCTTTTTTTCCAAGGACCAAGTATCTTTTAATTTCGTGGCTGCAGTTACCATCTGCAGTGATCTTTGGAGCCCAAGAAAAGAAAGTCTGTCACTGTTTCCATTGTTTCCCCATCTATTTGCCATGAAGGAATAGGACCAGATGCCATGATCTTAGTTTTTTGAATGTTGACTTTTAAGCCAGCTTTTTCACTCTCCTCTTTCACTTTGATCAAAAGGCTCTTTAGTTCTTTGCTTTCTGCCATAAGGGTGACTTCATCTGCATATCTGAGGTTACTGATATTTCTCCCAGGAATCTTGATTCCAGTTTGTGCTTCATCCAGCCCAGTGTTTCTCATGATGTACCCTGCATATAAGTTAAATAAGCAGGGTGACAATATACAGCTTTGACGTACTCCTTTCCAAATTTGGAACCAGTCTGTTGTTCCATGTCCAGTTCTAACTGTTGCTTCTTGATCTGCATACAAATTTCTCAGGAGGCAGGTAAGGTAGTCTGGTATTCCCATCTCTTTAAGAATTTTCTACAGTTTGTGGTGACCCATACAGTCAATAAAGCAGAAGTAGATGTTTTTCTGAAACTCTTGCTTTCTTGATGATCCAGTGGATGTTGGCAATTTCATCTCTGGTTCCTCTGCCTTTTCTAAATCCAGCTTGAACATCTGGAAGTTCACGGTTCATGAACTGTTAAAGTTTCACTTGTAGAATTTTGAGCATTACTTTGCTAGTGTGTGAGATGAGTACAATTGTGCAGTAGTTTGAGCATTCTTTGGCATTGCCTTTCTTTGGGAATGGAATAGAAACTGACCTCTTCCAGTCCTGTGGCCACTGCTGAGTTTTCCAAATTTGCTGGCATACTGAGTGCAGCACTTTCACAGCATCATCTTTTAGGATTTGAAATAGCTCAACTGGAATTCCATCACCTCCACTAGCTTTGTTCGTAGTGATGCTTCCTAAGGCCCACTTGACATCACATTCCAGGATGTCTGGCTCTAGGTGAGTGATCACATCATCGTGATTACCTGGGTCATGAAGATCTTGTTTATATAGTTCTTCTGTGTATTCTTGCCACCTCTTTTTAATATCTTTTGCTTCTGTTAGGTCCACACCATTTATGTCCTTCTGCATGAAATATTCCCTTGGTATCTCAGTGAAAACAGTGTCAGACTTTATTTTGGGGGGCTCCAAAATCACTGCAGATGGTGGCTGCAGCCATGAAATTAAAAGACGCTTACTCCTTGGAAGGAAAGTTATGACCAACCTAGATAGCATATTCAAAAGCAGAGACATTACTTTGCTAACAAAGGTCCACCTAGTCAAGGCTATGGTTTTTCCAGTGGTCATGTATGGATGTGAGAGTTGGACTGTGAAGAAAGCTGAGCGCTGAAGAATTGATGCTTTTGAATGTGGTGTTGGAGAAGACCCTTGAAAGTCCCTTGGACTGCAAGGAGATCCAACCAGTCCATTCTAAAGGAGATCAGCTCTGGGTGTTCTTTGGAAGGAATGGTGCTAAAGCTGAAACTCAAGTACTTTGGCCACCTGATGCGAAGAGTTGATTCATTGGAAAAGACTCTGATGCTGGGAGGGATTGGGGGCAGGAGGAGAAGGGGACGCCAGAGGATGAAATGGCTGGATGGCATCACTGACTCGATGGACGTGAGTCTGAGTGAACTCTGGGAGTTGGTGATGGACAGGGAGGCCTGGCGTGCTGCGATTCATGGGGTCGCAAAGAGTCGGACACGACTGAGCCACTAAACTGAACTGATCTCAAACTTTCTTGAAGAGATCTCTAGTCTTTCCCATTCCACTGTTTTCCTCTGTCTGTTTGCACTGACCACTGAGGATACTGTCAGTTTTAGAGAGATTACTTCCAGGCTCTTCTCTCCCCCTTGTTCCTTTAAAACTGAGACACAGACTCAACTGACCTGTAAGCGTGAATGTTGTCAAAGAAAAGAAGATAGACCACACCACTTCTCGTTACACCACTGAAGTATTCGAATACAACTTTGCATAGTTTACTTTTTAGATGCTTTATCAGTTAGATGCTGAGAACACAGACTCTGTGTGTGTGTGTGTGTGTCTGTGTCTGGCAATTCTGAGTGTATCAAGACTTTTCTTCTTTTCTAAATGCAGTCATCTCCACAAACAACTTTGACAACACACTTTCATTTTGTCCGAGTTGCTCGGGATGAAACGCGCTCAGCCATTAAAAGGTGGGAAAGTGTCCTGCTGCTTGTGTAGATGAGAGAAGGCCACTGTTTTGTCAGATGTCAGCTACCCATCAGATGAGGCCGAGGAAGCGATTGGTAACATGATGGGGTCGGTAAGAAGCCCTCCAAGCCTTAATTATCAGAGTGCCCCCCAGTTTCGCTGGGCTTGTCACTGACTTCTGACAAGCTCAGAGGCAGACGAAAAGACAAACAGCACATCACCAACTGGATAATTAGCAGGGAGGACAAAGCAACCCAAATTGCAAGCCCAAGAAAATACACCACAGAGTTGCTTTTTGTACATCGGATTTCATCAACACAGGCAAGGGGAAACGGGGAATGGTTCATACTTCAGAAAATATCTAGATTGTTCTTTGGGATCCACATCAGCCTTCAGGAAGGCAAGTAGTTCTTTTAATCTCTCAAAGGCTTACAGAGGACCTACTGTGTGTCTGGTTCTAAGGATACAATGTAGCTGATTGATTCTCTCTTCCTTGTATTCATTCAACAAACATGCATTGTTGTCTCCTGTCTCCTACTATAAGCTAGATTCTAGGTAGGTGGGTATAAAAAACAAAGGCCCATTCTGACACAGACGGCAGCGTGGATGAACCTTGGAGACGCCACACGGAATAAGCCAGTCACAAAAGGACAAATACTGAAAGGTTCCACTTACATGAGGTCCCTGCTGCTGCTGCTGCTGCTGCTGCTAAGTCGCTTCAGTCGTGTCCGACTCTGTGCAACCCCATTGACGGCAGCCCACCAGGCTCCACTGTCCCTGGGATTCTCCAGACAAGAACACTGGAGTGGGTTGCCATTTCCTTCTCCCCTAGACTAGTCAAATTCATAGAGACAGAGAGCAGGACGGTGACTTCCAGGGGCTGGGAGGGGTGGAGAGTTACTATTTAATAGACACAGAGTCTCAGTCTCAGAGGGCTTCCCCGGGGCTCAGCAGTAAAGAATCTGCTTGCAACGCAGGAGATGTGGGTTTGATCCTTGGATCTGGAAGATCCCCTGGAGGAGGAAATGGCAACCAGCTTCACTATTCTTGCCTGGGAAATCCCATGGACAGAGGAGCCTGGCGGGCTAAAGTCCTTGGAGGTGCAAAGAGTCGGACACGACTGAGCGCACACGTGCTCAATTTCAGAAGATGATAAGCATTCTGGAGATGGATGATGGGAATTACTTGATGCCACAGGACTCTACTCTTATAAATAGTTAAAATGGTAAATTTTATGTTACAGATATTTTACCACAATTTTTTTAAAAGAAAAAGAAAACCCACAAAGGCATGATTCCTGCTGTCATAGAAATGACAAACAGGAAAGAAACTGAGAAATTAATATATAACTGCACGTAGCATTGCCATGCAAGAGGACAAATTCCTCTCCTATAGGTCAATATGACTGATCTGCCTAAACGCAAAAATGGCCATGACATTATTTGCTTTATAGAAGAATTTTTCACTTACAAGCGGGTCCCTTTTGATATTGAACTCTTGAGTATGTTGAAAGTTTATAAATAAATCACTCACCACATAACTAAGAGGCCTACAGGCAGGGAATTTTCAAGATAAATTGTTATGAGGCAGTGCCAATTGAAGATCAATCAGAAATTACAATAAACATCTTGGTAATTACAACAAATACTAATGGAAAAAATGATTTAACTCGTAAAAGTTTACTATACAGCCAGCCTTACACACACATATACCTATAAAATGATGTGATGAAAAAATTCCATACGAAGCTGCACGGTTTGCATATTTAATAGACATGGTTATTGCCTGTGAGCACAATATTCCATATTTACTTGTCCAATATTCCTGCCCCTGCTGATTATGTGAGCACTGGTGTTTTTCAAAGTATAAAAACAGCATGTTGCTTCAGTACTCACAGCTATTGTGCAAAGGGTTTAAACTTTTGCATCTTTGTTTTTTTAAAAAATCCTTAGCAAAAACTTCTCATTAAAATGTAGAGGAGATAAGCATCCAAAAATTTAACTTGGAACTCACGATTAAAAAAAAAAAATCCACTACATGAAGCTTTTGGATTGAACACCATGCTTTTATCCTCTGACAACGTGGCAAACTTTCAGCACTTCCTGGAATATTTTCCAACTCCTTTAAACACCTGAAGGTTTCTTGCACACTGGATTAGTTGGCAGGGAGGGTGGGAGTAACGAGAAAATAGCGGAAGGGGGATAAAAGCGAAAGCAAATCTTTTAGATGAACCCACCAAATAGTCACATCCCTTACCGGCAACTTGATCTGGTCTCAAGCAAAGAAAATACTGCCAGGGTAATTAACAATTCTGGTTTTAAAAAGCTGAAGTCGATCATCTAAAGGGCAGGCTGCTCTGGAAATTAAAGATGATATCTAAGGCATTTACGGTGATATATGTTATAGCCACCAATATTACACGTAAATATGTAGGTTGGAGTCCCCTCCTAATGGTCTAGGACAGGCAGACAGGTGAAATAATTGAGCAGAGGGGGCTGAGCAGAGACGGGAGGAAACACAGAAGCCAGGCTTTTAATGAAATGGGCAGATGTTTCTCAGCCAACTGTGGCTGGACAAGTGTGGCCCCATATGGACAGAGCCTCCGGATTTCAGAAGAAGCTAGAACTTCTCATTTTCAAGTAAAATCTCCCGTGTGTTAAATACTGACACACATGTAATTAATTTTTTAACTATACACAATTTTATCACTGCTGGGCAGGCCAAACAAAATATGTCTGCAAGCTGAATTCACTGGGACCACAAGTCTTGACCCAGGTCCCAGTTGTTTCCAGCACCCAAACATCGTGGAGGGAGAGCATTCTGGCCGCTGAGTCCCCTGGAAGCCTGTGGAGGCAGGTCCCACTCAGAAAGCAGACGCCGTCCCTGGGTACCAGTGAGAGAGGGGCTGGCCACCACCAGGCCTTCGGGAATGCTCTGCTGGACAGAGGACTCCACCAAGCCAGCCTTAGATGTTCTGGGTGACGTGGAAGATCTTCTCTTCACTGGGAGGCATGGGCTTCAAGACTCGCCTTGGGGATGTCCCAGCACGCAAGGCGTTGGGATGTCCCCAACACCTCAGGTGCGGAGGCAGAACTCACTCTTACATGACTGTTGTTCAGTCACTAAGCTGTCTCCAACTCTTTACAACCCCGTGGACTGCAGCACACCAGGCTCCTCTGTCCTCTACTATCTCCCGGAGTTTGCTCAAATTCATGTCCACTGAGCCGGTGATGCCATCCAACCATCTCATCCTCTGCCACCCCCTTCTCCTTTTGCCTTCAATCTTTCCCAGCATCAGGGTCTTTTCCAGTGAGTCACCTTTTTGCATCAGGTGGCCAAAATACTGGAGCTTCAGCAACAGTTCTTCCAATGGATATTGAGGGTTGGTTTCCTTTAGGATTGACTGGTTTGATCTCCTGGGTCTTGTATAAATATCTCCCCATTTCTTCCTGGCTCTCCACCCATAATTTTTGTCTAATAATTATCAAGAGCAAAAAGTGAATAACACTGAGGATGGAATTTCTGAAGAGGATGATCTCCAGGAAGTTCCAAGAAGATTTGGAGTAGAGTATTCTGGGCTAAGTCACTTCGATTGTGTCTGACTCTCTGTGACCCCATGGAGTATCCCCCGACAGGCTCCTCTATCCATGGGATTCTACAGGCAAGAACACTGGTGTGGGTTGCCATTTCCTCCTCCAGGGGATCTTCCAGGCCCAGGAATCGAGCTCGCTTCTCTTTCTGTCTCCTGCACTGGCAGGCAGGTTCTTGACCACTAGTCCCACCTCCACCCACTACCATAACCCAAACAGTGTGAAGGTCACGCCCAATCTGCTTTCCAGGAGTTGCAAGTGTTTTTCTGCATGAAGACTCAGGTCCAGGAAGACAGAAGAGAGATACAAACAAAAATCTTGAGATGTATCTTCGGCAAAAGAAATAAAGGTATTTTCTCTAGCTAGTTCTTGCCCCAGTTTCAAATGAACAGATTTTTTTTTCCCCCATCAAAGAACTACCCAGTAAAGGAGGGTGGGAGACAAAGTAAAGGAGGGTGGGAGGCAAACTTGGCATGTTTCAAATATGTTCTCAAATAGAAGCACTTTTCTCTGACATGCCCAAATTTTCCAAGCTCCATTAACCAGATTGCCAAACTGCCTGATCTCAGGGAAAATCTGCCCCTGAGTTTGTTTGGTCTTTTTTTGAATAGCATAGGTTTTGTTTTAATGTTTTTCATTTTACCATGTGGGAGTTCTCTCTAGTTTGTTTAAACAGCCTACCACGCCCATCGGTCTTAAACCCAATTCAGGCACATGTGTATTACCTTTCTGTTCTCTGGAGGTATTTGAATTTACTTGCCTTGGAAGTTTATCCTTTTCTTTTCTTCATTCGTCTACTTACTTTTCTAAAAAGAAACAAACCTTGAAATGAACTCTAAGTCAGACGCAGTGCATCTTAACCACCTGGACGAAGACCGACTGTAGCTGCGCCAAACACTGAAGGTAAAACCGTGAGTAAAGCTGCGCCCGTGGCACTTCCCTGGTGGCCCAGTGGTCAGACCGCACTTCCAGTGGAGGGGGCACGGTTTCAATCCCTGGTCAGGGAACTAAGAGCCCACATGCCACGTGGAAAGGCCCCCCAAAAATATTTAAAGGACAAAGAGCTCAGGATCACACAACGAGAAATAAAAAGCACACAGGCTCACCGCCAACTCTCAGCTGCTCCAAAGTGGACGTGTTAGGGTGCCATCGACATAAGCAGAAACCATCTCTCGCTGGGTCTGGGGCTCTGACCTCCCACCCCTTTTGGAGGCTGCCGCGTGGTTACCCTGAACCTAGTTTATCCGTTTTTAATTGGTCGGGAGGCTGCAACTGGTGAAGGCCATGCTATTTGTGGGAGGTGTATGGTCCTTCCCTCATCCTTGTTGGGATTGGCCATGAGCTTTGGCTCATGGGATGTGAGCAGGTGTGTCCAGGCAAAAGTGCAAGAATAATGAGGCTAATGGAGCAGAGCTGACCTGAGCTGCAAACAATCAGTGTTTCTGCTTTCACAGAAACGCATATCACTCTAAGCCACTGAAATGCGGGGCTTGACTGTTATGCAGCACAGCTAACGAACGCACTAGCAGAGCTTACCAACAATTTTTTTAAGGAGAAGAAAGGTGGACACTCTCCTGTTCAAATAACCTCCATACGTCCACTGACCCACATCACAGAAATAAGTACCCATGACAACACTCGTAGAGAAGTGGAGCAAAATGGGAGGATAAAGACCAAGTTCCCTATCCCTCGCCCCAAAACCGCCCAGGCCCCCTAATTTTGCCCATTTTAGTAAATGTTAACTCCATCTTTTTCATTGTTCAGAACACTGGGGTCTTCCTTAACTGAACTCTTTCGCACCTCACAGTCCAATCAATGCCAAATTCTGTTGGCTCAACTGTTGAAATAGATCATAAGCCTGTGCCTTTTCCCCAAATTCACTTTCCCACCCTGATCCCAGCCACCACGACATCTGGCCTGAAACATTGCAATGACGCCCTGATTTCCCACTCCTGGCCCTATCCCTCAGTTCTGGGCAGTTTTCAGATTAATCTTCCTTAAAACCAAATTTATATCGTGTCCTTCTTTCTTTAAGTCTCCAGTGCCTCCCATCTCATTCAGGGCAAAAGCCCAAGTCCTCACCAGCGGGCCTCCTGCTCTCCCCTCGGGTCCCTCGAACCCAGCTCGCTGCTTTCCTCGCTGCTCTTCCAACACGGCACGCCACGCTCACTTCAGAGCGTTTCCATCTGCTCCCCTTCTGCCAGGACCACTCTTCATGGGGAGCCCGGTGCTTTGTTCTCACCTCCTACACGTCTGGGCTCAGATATCGCCTCATCGATGCAGCCTTTTCTGAATATCCTGTGTCAAAGGGCAAGCCCAGACCCATGGCCTCCCCTCCTATCTTCTGTACCTTGGCTCATCATTCCCCACAGGACTCGCCGCAATCTGACAAACTACACATGTAAAGACGTTAGTTCTAGGCTCACAGACATAGAACACAAATTTATCCTTACCGAAGGGGAGAGGCAGGGTATAAATGAACAGTTTGGGAGATTAGCACATACAAACTACCATATATAAAATAAACAACAAGGCCCTACTGTATAGAACAGGGAGCTATACTCAACATTTTATAATAACCTATAATGAAAAAGACATATATATATATATCTATAACTAAATCACTTTGCTGTATATCAGAAATTAACAAGACATTATAAATCAATGATACTTCAATCTAAAAAAAAAAAAAAAGAAGGAAAAAAAGACGTTAGTTCTTTTCTGATTCCCTCTCCTGGAGGTAAGTCCCATGAGGATAAGAAATTTATTTTGTTCACTACTTTATCCTCAGGTCCTACAAAGTGCCAGGCACAAAATAAGTACTCAATATATATTTCTTGAAAAAAAAAATATTGGAATCAGACAAATCTCCATACATTTGAATTCCAACTCTGACACGAGCAGTGACCTGGACAGGTCTCATTACCTCTGACCTTTTATTTAACCACCCAGTAAATGTGATACTACACTCCTCCCTTCAAAGGTTTTGCAAGGCATAGAGGTAATGCATTTTCGTTGCTCATGTAGACAAAAGATAGCTGCTATTCTCACAGATCCTGTCTCCCACCTCTCTGATGCCTCTCTCCACCCTGCTCCAGCCACACTGGCTCAAGCAACCTTGCTAAAGCATACCAAGAGTCTGCACATGACCTCTGCACCTGCTGTTCACCTGGAGTCCCGAGCCCCAGTCCTCTGTGTCTTCTCATCACTCGAGCTACAGCTATGATGGGACCTGCTCGTGTAAGACCTCCCCAGCCACCTTGCCTCAAGTACCACATCAGTCGCACTCAATCACATCATCACTTTATCTTCTCCGTTGACTTATCACCTTGTTATTCATGCATTTGCTTGCCCTTGGCAGGGCTGCCGCACTAGAAGATAAACTCCAGGAGGAGAAAATTCAGCGGACATTTCTACCAGCACTTCTGCAATACCTGGAACATAATACACACTTAATAAATATCTGTTGAACAGACAAACCAAAGGTTTAATGGAGGAAACATAAACTCAGAATAACGTATACGCCTCATAATATGTTTTTATGATCATCGTGGTAGAGTCAGTCCCGTATGGATTAAGAATCAGGCGATGATGTGCGAAGAGGGAAAAGCAGAACAATGAAACACTTTTGAAGGATTCTGCGTCCAAAGAGAGCAGACCTGGAAGATATTTTGTTTTTAAAGGAGACAGAGTAAAGTGAGAGTGTGGTTTGAATTAGGTACTAAAATTGAAGAATCATCAGTCTTACCCAGATGACACCAAAGTCCTAGGAAAGCAAGGGACCTTTGGGCAGACTCACAATTCCAGTATTTACAGAGAATGGACGATGCAGAGAAGAAGCTAAGAATCCCTGCCTAATTCACGTGTGAGCAGACACAATTAAACATGAGGAGTTGGAAAGAAATGAGGGCTGGATAATCCAGGACCTGCTCTTCACCGCCACTCCTGAATGGAGACCAGTTTTGCCCTCTGGGCACAGAGACTGAAATGTCTCCTCCTCTTTGGGATTCAAAACAGAAATGAAAAAACATCCCTCTAAAAATGGTCACGACTCAGGTTTGGGAGATTTGCCAGGGCAACCTGGAACCAGAGAGCAGGAAATAAAAATACTGCTTCAATCTCTGTAACCGCCTGACACATCCATATCCATCTAAGTGTAGTCTCTCGCATGGACTCACCCACCAGTGAGATGGTCAACATTTATTGACAGGATACAGCTAAACGCCATCTCGCAGAAGTCAAGGAAGCTGCTCTGATTTCTAAGTTAGTTCAAAGCTGTTATTTCTCCGTCTCTGGAAGAAGGCATCTTGAAACATCAGTGTCTTCTTTTTGCTGAGTTGTATGAGCTTAAAGGGCTTCCTTGGTGGCTCAGTTGGTAAAGAATCTGCCTGCAATGCAGAAGACCCGAGTTTGATCCCTGGGTCAGGAATATCCCCTGGAGAAGGAAATGGCAACCCTCTCCAGTATTCTTGCCTGGAAAATCCCATGGACAGAAGAGCCTGGTGGGCCACAGTCCATGGAGTCGCAAGAGTCGGACATGACTTACTATTTAAACTGCTCCCACCGCCACCATGAACTTACAAAGAAGATGTTAAGCAAACTGGCAAAACTTTCATTTTCATACTTGTCCAAATGAAAGGCAAATACCGAGGCCAATTTCCCATCCAGGACAATCAGTGAAAATTCATTTCTTTTCCTTCAGTGTTTCCTATAATTCACTCTGGTTGTGGTATATAGGCGCAAGACATGCCTGTAAAAAAAAGCTTTTAAACTCTTAGTTGTTTGCAGAATATTAGTAACGCTATAAAAAGTTTATGTTAATTAATGCTGCATTTTAATAGATTTCCTGGAAGTTTGTGACTGCGTACTATAAAGGCTTTCAAGATAATGTATTATACAGTGGTTATCATAAACTCCAAAGCAGTTCAAATATTCCTTTTATGTCTCAATAACTTTCCCCCCAAAGTTAGAGTATTTAAAAGATTCAAATGCAGAAATAAAAAGAAAAAATTTTCCCCACCAGGGGATATTTTAAATTTTTATATCTCTCATCATGATCAATCTCATTTCTTGGCAACACTGTACTTAAGCTTGCTTATAGGCAAAAAGCTATCTGTGTGTTCCACCAGCTCTGTGAGGACAAACCATGTCCCATCTTGCATGGGGGTAGGTTTTCTAAAGGTCAGGCAGCTCAGATAGCTCACCACTTTCATCCTCTTCTGGATCAAGACTTTATAAATATGAATATCCCTTATCATTGTTTATCTCTCTAATTTAGGGCAAAAAGAATTACTTGCAGTTCGAAGAATCCCCCTTTTTTATGTTCAGCAGACACACCAAATGGAGAGTCTGACTGTAAGAGTTCCGAGAGAGATCAAATTCACAGTAAACTTCAACTTTTGGGTTTGAGACGTTAAGCTTAAGTTCCCCCAACGCAAGACTTCCATGGGTTTT
This sequence comes from Bos javanicus, assembly GCF_032452875.1. NCBI lineage: Eukaryota > Metazoa > Chordata > Mammalia > Artiodactyla > Bovidae > Bos > Bos javanicus. The sequence goes on along the minus strand of NC_083880.1, from coordinate 80,017,212 downwards.
TCATGCACAAGAAATGCTTGGTCTCTACTCCACTCTGAAGGTTTTGAACATCCCATTCCAATATGAATCACCATCTCTTACAAAGGTAAACAGTAAAGATTTTTTGTGACTTTAACAAAGAAATATAATACATGTTGCCAAAAATAGAATTTTTAAAAATGTAAATGACTGGACTAGTGACCACAGTGGGAAAACTTTAAGAACGGAAAGCTGAAATTAATTATACAAATGAGGTTCCATTTCACTCATTTGATAAGGCCAATGAATCATAAACAAAGCTGCCATAAATTCAGGTGGACTCTGAAAAATATATGATACTAATACACACACAAATATGTCGCTTTTCTCCTGCCAAATTATACACACAGTATTACGAGTGCTTTGTGGCTCTCATGAAGGCCTTGGAAGCTACGTGTCTCTTCCTTTCCTTCACTCCCTAAGTCCCAGTTATAAAACATTTGTCATCTGGGCTCTGTGTCTGACAGCACCTGCATTATATCATATTTAATCTCAACTCCAGGAAAGGAATATGTTTCTTGAACTTCTGAGCATTATTACAATTTCTCCATCAAAACTTTAAGCCCCACGGTGACCCTAATTGAAGATTCTTACCAGAATCTCAACATGCTTGAAATATATACATATATGCATGTGTGTATCTTTATGTATAAAAGACACTTGCTCCTTGGAAGGAAAGTTATGACCAACCTAGATATTCAAAAGCAGAGACAGTACTTTGCCAACAAAGGTCCATCTAGTCAAAGCTATGGTTTTTCCAGTAGTCATGTATGGATGTGAGAGTTGGACTGTGAAGAAGGCTGAGCGCCGAAGAATTGATGCTTTTGAACTGTGGTGTTGGAGAAGACTCCTGAGAGTCCCTTGGACTGCAAGGAGATCCAACCAGTCCATTCTGAAGGAGATCAGCCCTGGGATTTCTTTGGAAGGAATGATGCTAAAGCTGAAACTCAAGTAGTTTGGCCACCTCATGCAAAGAGTTGACTCATTGGAAAAGACTCTGATGCTGGGAGGGATTGGGGGCAGGAGGAGAAGGGGACGACAGAGGATGAAATGGCTGGATGGCATCACTGACTCGATGGACGTGAGTCTGAGTGAACTCCGGGAGTTGGTGATGGACAGGGAGGCCTTGTGTGCTGCGATTCATAGGGTCGCAAAGAGTCAGACACGACTGAGCAACTGAACTGATCTTTATGTATACACATGAGCTTCACGAGTTAGTAGAGCCAGAAAGTGAACAATTCAAGATTGCAAATGCTTAAGAGAATTAACAACTGCCAAAACTCAAGTAACTTATGTGGGAATCAGAATCATCAGTTGTAAAATGACCAAATATCCAGGATATGATATCAGGATATTTTCAGTCCTGAAACCAGGACAGTCCAAGGCAAACCAGACAGTTAGTCACTCTAAAAGTTGCATGATCTCAATTTTTGAGAGTTAGATATTGAAACTCCAATTAAAAATCTTAATTTATCTATTTGAAAAAAGAATTGCAATATATAGTGGAACTATATGTGACTTCGTTCTATATTTTCCAAGTCTCTTGTAAATGCGTTATCATATTTTCATAACTTAAAAAATAAAAGAGAGAGTATGATTTATTAGAAAATAAATGAAAATTGCACATTAAATTAGCTGTAGAGATATTTTAAAAGATCCAAAACCACAAAGTCCTCTTAGATATAATGAAGTTATAAGAAGAAAAAAATGTGTACTTTGCTATTAAGATTATTCATCTTTTACTGCAATCATCCTGGAATGCATATCTCCATTACATTAATAAATCCTGGTAGACCGCTCAGTTCTCTCTCCACCGCTATACTCCCTCTCTTCTTTTCCTTGTCCTTTCTCTCCACACTCTCTCTCCTCCCTCTCTCAATCTCTCTCTCTCTTTCTTTACATTTCTTTCTACCACATGACTCAGCAATCCCACTACTGGGCATATACCCAGAGAAAATCATAATTCAAAAAGGTACATGCACCCCAATGTTCATAGCAGCACATGTACCACAGCCAGGACATGGAAGCAACCTACATATCCAGCAACAGAGCAATGGATAAAGAAGATATGGTACGTGTATACAATGGACTATTACTCAGCCGTGAAAAGGAATGAAACGGAACCATTTGCAGAAATGCAGGTGGACCTGGAGACTGTCATACAAAGCAAAGTAAGTCAGAGAGAGGAAAACATCACATAGTAACACATATGTGCAATCTAGGAACATGGTATAGATAATCTTATTTGCAAAGCAGAAATAGACACACAGACATAGAGAACAAATATATGGACTCCAAGGGGGAAAAGGGGGTGGGATGCATTGGGAGACTGGGATTGACATACATCCACCACTGTGCATAGAATAAACGACTAGTGAGACCCTCTCTATGGCACAGGGAACTCTGCGGGGATCAGGTGCTGCAGGGACCTGAATGGGAAGGAAGCCCCAAGGGAGGGTGTGTGTATATTGTATATGCACGGCCGATTCATCTTAAATGCGGTAGAAACTAACACCTCATTGTAAAGCAGCCATACTCCAATAAGAACTGATTAAAAAAAAAAGCCTTAATTTTACAAATACCACTTTGGAAATACCACATTTTACAAATACCACAAATACATACTTCAGAGACTTCATCTAAGTGTTTGTCAATAAACCTCTTCTTCATGCCCAGTCCTGCCTCTCGCCCCCAACAATGCAGACGCAATTCGTTGGCTGAGAGCACATTTCACACTGTGCCTCTCTCCTAAGCATCTCAGTTACGAGGTCCATACTGTGTGAGTCACTCATGCGTGATCTTCAAGGAAGAACCGAAAGATGGAAGGGAAATACAGCCCGAGGAAAAAGTCTATAAAGATTTCTCGCTTTCCTAATCCCTTTTCTCTAATGTTTCTTTGTAAATTTGTCAGATGGGAATGAAATTGCCTCATAACTCTCCAGACGTGAAGAGCATCTCTGAAGAAAATTACGTACTTGTCAAAGCAAGGGGGAATTTATGTTGGTGTTCCCGAGATGTGATTTTATTCCTTCTATTTCCTTTGTGCACATCAGAGCAACTAGAGACAAAAAAAAAAAAAAACTCGTTTATGGATTTTTTTTTCACTCTGGTGCATTTTTTGCTTCTATTTTTCCCTTTTGTTTTCTTATCCCCCTCCTTTCATCTGTGTTTATTGCCAGTGACAGTAAACTTCCATACAACAATCCTGCGATGATAGCAGCAATGATTTCTACCAGCGTAAGGCCATTTCAACAGGCACACAGATGATTTCCCCGTGGACCGTTCCGGAAGGTGCGGGTTACATTTGGAGTCCTACCCAGTGCTGGCCAGGGACGAGCGGGGTATGAAAGTCCTGTTAATGTTCCTTCCAGGCGGTGGCATGCTTCCTGAAATTAAATTCTTCTCCCTGGACTATGTGTTATGGCCTGCACTTCCTGAGTTTGCTTTCTGAATTGAGAAGCTCCAGAAACCTTGCTCGCTCAGTAGGTCCAGTGTAAGCTAGTGGGAAATTTGAAGGCAGGCGTGCCTGGGTTTGGGGCTTCCCTGGTGGCTCAGTGATAAAGAATCCACCTGCCAATGCAGGAGACGTGGGTTCAGCCCTGAGTCGGGAAGATCCCCTGGAGAAGGAAATGGCAACTCACTGCAGTGTTCTTGCCTGGAGAATCCCAGGGACGGAGGAGCCTGGTGGGCTGCTGTCTATGGGGTCGCACAGAGTTGGACACGACTCAAGCAACTTAGCAGCAGTAGCAGCAGTATTCTTGCTGGGAAATCCCCATGGAAAAAGGAGCCTGTAGGGCTACAGTCCACGGGGTTGTGAAGAGTCAGACAGGACTCAGCAACCAAACAACAAGTGCCTGGCTCAGATCACAGCTCTGCAACCAGCCGGCTGGGCAGAGTCTTCCATCTTTATGAGCTTCGCTTTTCTTATTTGTTCAGAAGGAACGCCTGCCTTGAAAGACAATTTTAAGGATAAATAAAAGGAGAATGTTCCCAAACTGTGAGAGGCTGTGTGGCTATGCCAATAGGAGCCTGAATCTTGAGACAGTCTGTGTGTTCTGGTTCCTCTCCGGCCTCGCCAAGTGACCTTGGGCAAATTACTCAGCCTCTGTGTCGCATCAGTTTCCTCATCCGTAAAGTGGGGATGATAATAAAACCAGCTCGCAGAAGTGTTACGAGGATCACATGAGTCTGTATAACACACAGGAATCTGCCAAGCATTTTGCAGCTCTTTACTATTCATTACAACATGTGCCAACTGACTGGCACAAAGTATTTGTCCAAGAAGTATTTTCCCTGGCCCTTCTTGCCATAGGCTCCCTCCTGGAAAGCCTGCTTCACTCACTGTGTTTCTCAACATCCTGCACAAGGCCCATCTCACTGCAGGTGTTCAAGAAATGGAGAATTCATTAATGTCAACCTGCCTTGTTATTGATGATAGTCTATATATTTTGTTCATTTTCCCATCGCTTTGTGATACTTTTTAAATATTGAAGAGAATAAGGAAAACATTCTTCTTTTAATAGCCTCCCCCCAAAAACGGCTCACTGACAATTTACGTAAAACGCACTCGGGAAAAGAAAGCACAGGAGACAATGTCGAGTCTCTTCAAACAAGCCAAGATTCTACAGAGCCACCTAAAGTGGTGTTTCAAATCTTTCTGGAAGTTTATCCTCGCATGACTAAAGAAAAATAAGATAAATATTGTATGGATGGTTTAGATTGATTGGTAGGATTTTTTCAAGGGCTTCCTGAAGGAAACATTCATCGAAAACCAGGGCAATTACTTACTTTTTGTAAGTGATGGCTAAGGAACTCCAGAACTGGGCTGACTGGCTGAGGGCACTTCTCTAGGGAGAAGCTCATCTGTGTGAGAGAAAATATGAGCACATCCCTTCACCTCTGAAGTCCGTCCATGGCACATCTGAAATTCATCTAGAGCATGGAGGTTAGAAACGACACGAGAGGAAGTTCTCACTGGACCCCAGACCTTCAAGGCGGTTGTTGTTCTCATTTAGTCACGAAGTCACCGACTCCTTGTGATCCCATTGACTGTAGCACACCGAGCTTCCTAATCCTCCACCATCTCCCAGAGTTTGTTTAAACTCACGTCCATTGAGTCAGTGATGCCATCCAACCATCTCATCCTCGGTCATCCCCTTCTCATCCCTCCTTCAATCTTTCCCAGCATCAGGGTCTTTTCCAATGAGTCAGCTCTTCATATCAAGTGGCCAAAGTACTGGAGCTTCAGCTTCAGCATCAGTCCTTCCAATGAATAGTCAGGGTTGACTTCCTTTAGAAATTTGCAGATAAATTATCAACACGACATGCACTTTAACCTGGCATGCGTAAACTAATTTCGGGATGCTGCGAATCTGGTTAAGTGTTTCCGGGAATAGCTCGATGCCTTCCAAGTGCTAAGACAACGGGAAAGCGGGTCTCCCCAAAACTGGGGCGCAAATGTGATTTGGTAATTTTGTTTTCCTTCTGTTAGCTAACGTCCGACCACTGACGTGGTGATAAGGTTTCAGAGGAGACCTGCCTTCACCCCAAGACTATTTCCCCTGTCATTCTGATCAGAACACACATTGTTTATTACCCCCTCGTTTACCAGCCCCCAAATATCATTACAATGTCTGTGCCATGATATATGTACGATTGTTACCCTTTTAATGGATAAAAAAAGATTTAAGTACTTCATTCTGTTGCATTTTGACAGCTGTTAGCCATCATTTTTCCATTCACCTGCATTTAGAAATCCCATAAAGGGAGGCAATCTCAGAAGGAACATGCGCGGGGCACGGCAAGGTGATAATTCTGTATCACTCGGGCTTATAAATAACTGCCGAGCTTTTGCTGAGTCAGCAGTCTCCGCCGGTCGTGGCAGCATGCCCTTTTATCTGTATGAGTGTCTCACGGCAATTGGACCACCAGCCCCTGCAGTGAAAATCCATAGTATCGATCAGGCCATTTCTCCACTGTAATTCTTTTGTAGGAAATCCCTGATGACAAATTTTATCTGCACCACTTTCTGATCGCTGGTTTGATGTAAAGGATCTCCAAGGGCAGAGTTAAGCACTGGGCCGTTCCACGTTATCAAGCAGCCGTTTTATTTACTGAAACTACAATTGTGGTCACGCGCACACACAAAAAGAAAGAGAGACACGGAAAGGAGCGGGAGGAAAAAATGGAGCCGAACGATATTTCAAAGGGAACAGAAGGTAAAGCTGGGAGAAGGAGGGGCTGCACCAGCGACTCAACTCAAACATCAGTTACAAAAGGCTGCTCCCCATTTGCAGCCACAATAAACAGCGGAAATGGTGCTTTGATAATGAAGCTAAGACGGTGTGAGGTCGTCTACTGAAACTGGGTACGGCTATTTTCCCCCTGTGGTTCTCCCTCCTCACCTCTTCTTCCCCAGACTTGTTAAGCTTCTTCACTCTATGTCCTAAATACATTAGCAGAATCTCTTTATCTGATGGTGTTTCAGCAGAGATTTGGATCAGATTAGAAACTGAGACCCAGATGAAGTTCTGTAAAATATCCAAATCCCCACCAAAAGAAGGGAAAGGTTACATAAGAACCTACATCCGTACAGAATTGCATATTTGCTATTTCTGGGCACGAGTGCAAAATGCAAAGAAAGGCAGTGTCCCTCCACAGGGTCCCTACACTGACACTTTCCCAGCTTCCAATTCAAGAGACTCCAGTGAACCCCCAGGAGGCGGGGCTCTGGAGGAAAAGCTCGCCTGGTCGCTCAGGTGGGCATCCATACCTACTGTGGCCAGCTTTCTTGGCCTCGACACTAGCAACATTTGGGGCCGGGAAATTCACCGTGGAGGGGAACTGTCCTGCGTGTGATAGGGTGCGTAGCAGCATCACCGGCTTCTACCCACAAGGTGCCAGGAACACCCCATTCCCAGCTGTGACAACCGAAAACACCCCAACATTGCTGCATGTTCCCTAGAGAGGGGGGTGCAAAGTCACCCTGGTTGAGAAGCAGTGGCCTATGCAGACAGGGAGCGGGGATGAGTAGAGAAGGAGTGTGTGTGCGTGTCTGCTCAGTCGTGTCTGACTCTTTGCAACCCAGTGGACCAGAGCCCGCCAGGCTCCTCTGTCCATGGGATTCCCCAGGCAAGAATACTGGAGTGGGTGGCCATTTCTTTCTCCAGGGGATCTTCCCGACCCAGGGATCAAACCCACGTCTCCTGCACTGCAGGTGGATTCTTTATCCCTGAGCCACCTGGGAAGCCTCAAGTAGAGAGGAGAGATGTGGCCACACAGCAGGAGCTACCTTGACCCTTCAGCATACTTGGGCACAAACCGAAGTGAAACACACTCACTGGCACCGCAAGCCACAGAATGACTAAGCCAGCTTTTCCGTTTCAGGAGTCGCAAACTGGGTCCTCTTCACATAGATTCTGCCCACAGAGGAGTTTAATTTGGCTAAAAACTTTTGTAAATGAATTTGAACCATTTAGTTGGGACCTAAACTCTGCTGCTCTAGGCATCCCTCCCAGCAACCCCTCCAACCCCAACACCGTGACCTTAAGCCTGACTCTCACTGGGAGCCGTGCCTGGCCCTAAGGCATCTGAGACCTAATTCATCCTCATGGTGATGCTTCTAGTACAGTGATTCTCAACTGGGGGTGAGTCTGCCTCCAGGATGCACCTAGCAATGAGTGGACACGTTTCTGGATGTCACAGCTGGGGTGGCAGGACACCCTACTGGTCCCTAGTAGACGGAGGTCAGGGATGCTGCTAAACACCCTCCAATGTAGAGGACAGACTCGTTCTACAAAGACGTATCCGACCCCACGTGCAGAGGCTGAGAATCCCTGTTCTAGCTAATCTCTCATCGTCTCCTATGAAGCCTCGCATGTTTTCAGTGAAGGAAGCCAGAGGAGGATCTTCAGAGTGCACACGTCAATCCTGTGAGACATGTCACCACTTCCTTTCATCAGACAGAAAGGCTTAAGCAATTCTCTCTTGAAAAGCACCTCCCTCCTTGGCCAGGTCTCTCAACCTGATACAAAGCAAACATCCCCATCCTTTGTGTCCTGGTGCTAAAAAATGGCTGCTGTTTCCTCGGGATGTTATCAGACCTGATTCTCTATCTGAAAGACTCCAGTGGTAGCAAGACAAAGCAAAGTGCTCGCAGCGGGGCTCTGGGTTCACATGACTTCCCTCATGCACAGAAGCGCTTGGTCAGAGAACTCACCCATACAGGGCTGAGACGTGTCACACGACTATTCCTTGCACTGACTATACACATGTAGGCGTGTAAGGCTTCCGACCTTGAGGAAGTTCATTAAACAGGAACTTTCACATGAAAACCACTTCAGTGACTACACTCAAGTGCTGCTTGGAATTTTATCTCAAATCCTGGGGCCATCTATGCCGATACCCTAAGAAGCCAGGGAGAGATCACAGGCGAGGGAGCTGACAGGTGCAGGGGACGGGAGGAGTGGAGGATGGCTGCCAGATAAAATACAGGCTGCCCAGTAAAATGTGAATCCCTTGTAAGCAACAAATCATTTACAGTAGAAACATGTCCCATAGTTTTAAAAAAATTAAAATGTTTTTAGGATAAGTATGTCCAAAACATTTCATAGGGCATACTTAAACTTTTTTTTAAAAAGTATCCTGCTAGATCTTCTCATTTTCATAGAAAATTTTTAAAATACAAAATTAAGTGAGTTTACAATGCTGATAACTAATTTTAAAAAGAAATCTAACAATGTCCCATGAAAGGAAGCAAGAAGTCTGCAGGTGGCCCTCAGCTTGGGGACACAGGCTCACGACTTGGCTGTAGAAGAATGTGCTTTTGAGTTTTTACTATAAGCCAAGCGCTCGCTGTTAGAAGGGCCCACGCGCAGCTTGCTAAGTTCTCCCAGCAACAGGGAGGCATGAACAACTACCTGGTTTGCTGCCTGCTTTTATAAATAAAGTTTTATTTGAACGTAGTCATGAACATCCACTTACTGCCCACAGCTACTTTCGCTCTATTCCAACAGAGATCGCCGGGCCCTCAAAGCCAAAAACAGCTACTACCTGGCGTTTTACAGGAAATGTGTGTGGACCCCTACACCAAAGCAACGCACAAATGAACTAAGTATGGTTTAAATGCTTTTCTTTTTCGGTGGGAAGCAATAAACAACAAAAAATCCATTCCTCATTTCTTCTAAGATTGATCATCTAAGAAAGACCACAGAGCAGGTGGGATTTTGTTTATAAAACACAAGGCCAAAAAAAAAAAAGACAAACACAAAGCCTTATGTTAAGCCAGTCATGATGGAAGTATTAATAAATGTGTCACTCACCTACAACAGAGAAGAATGGTCAGCACAAACTTTAGCCTGTGTTACTAATTCTATTCAAAAAACGTACTCATGTTTCAGGTGAGAATCCTGACTTCAACTGCATTATTACAATGGTCAATATATGAAAATATTGACTAAACTTCAGTCTCTAATTGAAATTTACCTTGGTTTATGTGATTAAATACATTGTCATTTCCTGTTTGGACTAATTACACAGACAGGAAGCCTGAGTTCAAAGACTAGCACTAACAATAAATAAACTGAACAGACTAGGTCAAGGGTCAGCAGATTTCTGTCAAGGGCCAGAACACAAATATTTCCCACTCTGCAGGCCATGTGGTCTCTGTCAGAACTACCTAAAGTAACACAAAAGCAGCCGTAGAAAAAATGTGCATGAATGGATATGCCTGTGTTCCAATAAAACTTTATTTATAAAAACAGCTGTTGGGCTGCATTTGGCCTACAAGCCATAGTTTGCCCATCATAGGACTAAAGTTGCAAAGTCAATTTTCCAGAAGGTCCAGGAAAGTAACAAATAAATGAAGTGTGTTTGTGTTCTTCAATTGGAAATGGGGAGACTGTGGTCCCCTGGGAGCACGTGCCCTCTCTAAAAAGGTGGCTTCTACTCCACCTGGGGGATACAGACTCAGTGTTGCCAGATTCTTCTGATTTTTTTTTTTTTTTTAGTCTTTGTTTCCTGCTTTGTATGTAAATGGAGAAGGAAATGGCAACCCACTCCAGTATTCTTGCTTGGAGAATCCCATGGACGGAGGAGCTCGGTGGGCTACAGTCCACAGGTCGCAAAGAGTCGGACACGACTGAGTGACTTCACTTTGTATGTAAAACGCTAGCAACTCATTCAAATTAAAAGGAAAAAATAAACATTGAGAGGATCAAAACAAACATGCTTAGGGCTCAGGGTTTCTAAATCTCAGGAATACTGACAGTTTGGTCTGGATAATTCTGTACTATGGAGGGCGAGGGGGGAAGGGAGCGGGGAGCTGACCCTCCCACAAAATTGTGATGACAAAAATGTCTTTAGACATTTCCAAGGGTCCCCTAAGATAGCGGTCCCAAACTTTGCATCAGGGACCAATTTTGTGGAAGACAATTTTTCCACGGACCAGGGTGGAGGCAGGGATGGTCCCGGGATGCTTCAAATACATTACATTTATTGTGAATTTTATGTCTGCTACTATTACATAAGTTACACCTCAGATCATCCGGCATTAGACCCAGAGTTTGGGGACCCCTGTGCTAAGAGGAAGAAGTGTCCCTTGTTGAGAACCACTGTGACGGCTGATCCTGGCCATGGCTCATCTGTTGCCAGTTTGGATAATTATTAGTCTCTGCATGATCTTCATCTCTAATATTGGCCTCCACACCATCCTTTGTGTTTAAAATATATTTTGCTTTGCCTTGTTTTCAGTTTCTTTATGAAGAGGCAGAAAGTGAGAACAGGATAGAAGGAACAATGACAACAACAACAGCAAAAACAGAAAAAAAAAAAAATGGGAGAGACGAAAACACCATGCAGGACTAGAGGGAAGAACCAGAAGGCGTGGACAGCAGAGAGTCATGGGCGAATGAGGACCTGGATGCGGACCGCCCCAGCCGCAACATATGAGACCCAAACGATCGCAAGGAAAAGCCATCCACAAGGACTCTCCTGTGTTTAATTTAAGATAACTCCTAGGCCCTCATGCTTACCTTGGACACACATTCTTCATATAGTGATTCACGAAACTGGGGAAAACCCGTATTTGGATGCACCTCTATGAGGTTTCAGACTAATGCTATAGAACATTCTCTATTCATCCTTCTTTATATCAATCACAAATTCATTTCTGCACTCAAAATGTTTTGCTCTGCTTGGGAGTACTCATGATATTTCCGTAATATCACTGTTGCGTTTATATGGAAATACCCCATTTTCTGCACTATATTTCTAACACTGTATCTGGATGAACTATTTTAATTTTCCCAATGGCCAGCTAAAATCAAACAGCTTTCCCCCTCTTTCTAAACACTGAACTTGCCTTATAAACCAAAGCTCTTGAGTTCTCACTGCGAGAGTTGAATTCTTCCAAGGTGAAATTCACAATCATATCTGTTGGTGTTAGAAGAAAAAAAATGCTATTAGGTAAATTTCTAATCGGGGGTAAGCATTTTGATATTAGTGTTAGTGTTAGTTGCTTCATTTGTGTCTGACCCTTGTGACCCCTTGAACTGTAGCTCGCCAGGCTCCTCTGTCCATGGGATTCTTCAGGCAAGAATACTGGAGTGGGTTGCCATTCTCTTCTCCAGGGGATCTTCCTGATCCAGGGATCGATCGTATCTGGGTGTCCTGCACTGCAGGCAGATTCTTTACCATCTGAGCCATCAGGGAGGCCTCATTTTGATATGAGGTGGATTTAATTCCTAGCAATTTATCCCTAACTCATGGCTCTTCTCCATTCAAAGTAGAGCTTGACATATCTTGTTCCCAACTAGGTTGATCATAGAGGATCTGAAAGACAAGGCATCAGGCCGTTCTCTACCGGCCGGGAATGATGCCATGAGGCCAGCAGAGCAGAGGAACTGGCCATGAGTCGGGACAACCAGAATGCAGGAGCAGGGTGTAGGAATCAGACAATGAGAAGCCGAGAGTTAGGTGGTTCATTCACTGACAACAGGAGTAGACGATGTTAATTCAATGTGTTGTCTCCACCCCAACCACCCACTGACTCTGGAGTCCTATCTAAGTCCCTTTAGAAAGTGTATGCATCTCTAGGGTGCTATAGGATGAATTGTGTCCACTCCAAATTCATATGCTGAGGTCCTGCTGCTGCTGCTGCTAAGTTGCTTCAATCATGTCCGACTCTGTGCAACCCCATAGATGGCAGCCCACCAGGCTCCCCCGTCCCTGGGATTCTCCAGGCAGGAACACTGGAGTGGGTTGCCATTTCCTTCTCCTAGCCCCTCAGAATGCGACTATATTTGGTTTTCTTATTAACTTTCAGTGGATATAGTTGCTCTACAATGCTGTGTCAGTCTCTGCTGTATAGCAAAGTCAGTCGGCTGTATGCTTACATACAGCCCTCTTTTTTGGATTTCCTTCCCACTTAGGTCACTAGAGAGCATTGAGCAGAGTTCCCTGGGCTATACGGTAGGTTCTCATTCGTTACATTAATATATTCTATACGCAGTATCCACAGTGCATGTATGTCGATCCCAATCTCCCAGTCCATCCCACCCCCGCTCTCCTGCCTTGGTGGACATATGCTCGCTCTCTGTGTCTGTGTCTCTGTCTCTGCTTTGCGAATAAGATCATTTATACCATTTTTCCAGATTCTACATATGTGCATTGCTCAGTCACTTCAGTCATGTCCAACTCTTTGCAACCCCATGGACTGTAGCCCACCAGGTTCCTCCGTCCATGGGATTTTCCAGGCAAGAGTACTGGAGTAGGTTGCCATTTCCTTCTCTGACATATATGCATTAATATACGATATTTGCTTTTCTTTTTCTGACTTACTTCACTCTGTATGACATGCTCTAGGTCCATCCATGTCTCTGTAAATGGCACAATTTCATTCCTTTTTATGACTGAGTAATATCCCATTGTATATTACCACATCTTCTTTGTCCAGAATGTGACTATATTTGGAGATGGAGTCTTTAAAGGAATGACTTTAAAAATGAGGCCGTTGGGGTGGCCTCTGATCCACTCTGACTGGTGTCTCTATAAACTGAGATTCTGGATACAGGTACCTTGACACACACACAGGAAAGGCCACGTGAAGACCCAGCAAGGAGGCACTCATCTGCAAGTCAAGGAGAGAAGCCTTGGAAGAAACCAAACGCGGCAATGTTTTCACCTTGGACTCTAGCCTCCAGAACCGTGAAAGTGAATCACTGTTGAAGCCGCCCTGTCACTGGTATTTTGTTGCGGCGGCCTGAGCAAACCCAGTACATTGGGCAAAAGAGCCTGAAGCAGGGAAGACCCTAAGGAAGCTCAGTGACCAAATCTGCTGTATCAGTCAGGATGAACTAGGCTATGCTCGGATTAGCAAACCTTAATGGCTATACAAGGAGGCCAATGTCTTGTTCATGGAAAGCCAGCCTCAGGTCCAGACAACACTCCAGGGCAGCTGACCTCTTCATGGTAGCAGAGTATTCAAAGACACTTTGATTTTACATTGTCTATGTATGAACATATCTGTTCACAGTTGAAGGAAGGAAGTACATGATAATTCCATGAGCATGCTTGCTAAGTCGCTTCAGTTGTGTCTGACTCTTTGCAACCCCATGGACTACAGCCAGCCAGGCTCCTCTGTCCAGGAGTTCTCCAGGCAAGAATATTAGAGCAGGTTGCTGTACCCTTCGCCAGGAGATGTTCCTGACCCAGGGATCGAACCCACGTCTCTTATGTCTCCTGAACTGGCAGGTGGGTCCTTTACCGCCAGCACCAGCTGGGAAGTTGATAATTGTATATCAACTCCTGATGTTTCCACCCAAAAAATGTGACCCATTTCTACTCACATTTTATTGGCCAAAGACAGTTGTGTGGTCATAGTTAACTCCAGGGAAGAGAGGCAGTGTCATCCTTCTATGCAATCAGAAGGAGAGAAGGGTTGGACCTAGTGGTAGATAGACATAACATCTGGCCTTCCTAGGAGGCGCTACTCAGAAAGAACCGGCCTGCCAATGCAGGAGACCTGGGCTCAGTCCCTGGGTCAGGAAGATCCCCTGGAGAAGGGAATGGCTACCCACTCCAGTGTTCTTGCCTGGAGGATTCCATGGACAGAGGAGCCTGGCGCGCTATAGACAGTCACAAAGAGTTGGTCAGTTCACACGACTGCAGTGACTTAGCACACACACACACAGACATAACAGCTGTCGTAGACATATGGCCCCAGGTCACCTGGAATTACCCAAGAATTAATAACCAATTTCCTACCTCACAATGGGCATGGGGTCTCAGAAGAGGAAACAAATTTAGTTCAGAAAAATTAAAGTATTTTCACACCTAAATTTTCCGTCTGTGATTTGGGGGTTGCTGACATAAAATTAAGGTAAGAACAGTTAGAATTGCAGATTTTATAGAATCTCCATCTTATATCACTGATTCCGTGAAAATCCTGTATAACAAAAAAGCCACAAACCCAGGGGCTTAAAGCCGCGCCCACTGGTGGTGGCTCACAACTCTGCGGGTTGGCTGCGTGCGCCTTCTGAGCTCGCTGACGCCGCCTGCTCAGCCAGCAGGGGGCTGGGGGGCTGGGGGGCTGGGGGCTAGGAAGGCCACTACACGAACAACTCAGCTCCCTGCCGCGAGAGCGTTCACCCCAGGCTCGTCTCATGGGTGTGGCAGGGATGTGCGGAACTGAAAGGAGAGAGAGAAAAGGAGAGAAACAGACAGGTGAAGAGAGACAGAAGTGGGGGAGAAGTGAGCAGCGTGGAAATCACACTCTCTGTTCCCACCGCATTCTATTGGCCAAAGCAAGATGCAACGGCAGCAAATATTCAAGCGCTGAAGACATAAACTCCCTCCAAGAAGGAGGAACTTGCAAAAAGTGTGGCTGCGACAGGGACAGGGAATTGGTCACTGTTCTACCACCATCACACTTGGGAGGAGAGCTGGTCCAAGCTCCAGGCGTTCTCAAAACTTGGCATACTCAGAATCACCTGGAGTTCTTGCTAAAAAAAACAAACTGCTGGGGATCCCCCCGCCCCAGGGTTCTGACTCAATAGGTATGAGTGAGGCCTAAGAACCAGCATTTCCAACTGGTTCCCTGTACAGTTAATGCTGATGCTGCTGGTTAGGAGATGGCACTTTGAGAATCAATACAATAGCCTCCAGGAAGCCCGGAGGCTCAATGGTAAAGAACCCACCTGCCAATGCAGGAGTTCGATCCCCTGGTCAGGAAGATCCCCTGCAGAAGGAAGAAATAACCCATTCTAGTATTTATGCCTCGGGAAATCCCATGGACAGCGGAGCCTGGTGGGCTAGAGCCCATGGGGTTGCGAAAGAGTCGGACACAAGTTAGTGACTAAACAAGAACAGTGACAATAGCCTCACTCACAAATCAGGAAAACCTGAAAGCATGAAAAAGAACCGCCTGGGTCACACATCAGGCCCGCATCTCCGGCCTGGGCTCTCTTTCCCTGACACCCCGCTCAACTTGGCAACTCATTGCCTTGCCTTTCGTGCCTCCACTCTGGAAATCATCATTATTTTTATTGTCATCATTAGTAATGATTAAGAAGATTGAGGTGTGACAAGGTGTTTAATATTCTGTCCAAGGCATGTTAAAAGCTCTGGGCCCTGTCAGAGAAGCATAGCCTCAATCCCAGCCAGACATGTAACACTCTGGCTGAGAAGCGCCACAGCACAACTCTGAGATGAAGCAGTCCCTGTCATCCAAGCCATTCATCTCCACAAGAGGTCAAATGTGTCCCTGTGAATCACACGAGGCTCAGGGTTCCTGGCTGAGAGCTCGGCCAGTTCACCCACATATTCCCCAATCTGGACAGATAGGTTTCATGGCTTGTGTCGGCCAAGGCATGGGACAACCTCTATAAGAGTGACATGGCGTTCAGTTTCTTTGTATCCACGCTGCAAAGCAAATCCTCCTGATTATTTCCTCTACCGATATGCCTTGTTCTTGCACCTTGATGACTCTGTGGAAAGCGCTCACGGAATTGCTTTAATGGAATCAATGTTCCTGGCTTTTCTTGACTGATGCTACGAGGTATCATCAGTTCAGTGGTTCAGTCGCTCAGGCGTGTCCAACTCTGCAACCCCATGGACTGCAGCACGCCAGGCTTCCCTGTCCATCACCAATTCCTGGAGCTGGCCCAGACTCATGTCCATCGAGTTGGTGATGCCATCCACCCATCTCATCCTCTGTCGTCCCCTTCTCCTCCTGCCTTCAATCTTTCCCACCATCAGGGTCTTTTTCAATCAGTCAGTGCTTCACATCAGGTGGCCAAAGTATTGGAGCTTCAGCTTCAGCATCAGTCCTTCTAATGAACATTCTTGGCTGATTTCATTTAGGGTTGACTGGTTTGATCTCCTTGCAGTCCAAGGGACTCTCAAGAGTCTTCTCCAACACCACAGTTCAAAAGTATCAATTCTTCGGTGCTCAGCTTTCTTTATAGTCCAACTCTCACATCCATACACGACTACTGGAAAAACCATAGCTTTGACTAGACAGACCTTTGTCAGCAAAGTAATGTCTCTGCTTTTTAATGTGCTGTCTAGGTTTGTCATAGTTTTTCTTCCAAGGAGTAAGCATCTTTTAATTTCATGGCTGCAGTCACCATCTGCAGTGATTTTGGAGCCCAAGAAAAGAAAGTCTGTCACTGTTTCCATTGTTTCCCCATCTATTTGCCCTGAAGTGATGGGACCAGATGCCATGATCTTCGTTTTTTGAATGCTGAGTTTTAAGCCAGCTTTTTCACTCTCCTCTTTCACCTTCATCAAGAGGCTCTTTATTGATTAGATACTACCCACTAAACTTAAACCCTAAGTTAAATTTCTTGGTATGTAGGGGGAAATAAGACATACCTCTGGGTGGGTGGTGTTTGAGGGAGAGGTGGAACAGGGCTTAAAAAACACTTTTATTTCATAGGACTCAGAAAACGTAGAAAGGCAAGAAGTAGGAATTGGAAGTAAGTCTCTGTGACTTTCAAGCCTCTTTCAGCACCATGGCATAACTGAGAACTCCCTGCAGATGCTCCAGAAACCCTACAACGTGTCCAGCAGGCTCTGCCCCAGCCAGGTCTCGGAGGCTTTCTTCCTTCCACAGAACTGCCCCTTCCCAAGATTCAGTAGTGCCAGATCACTCAAAAAACAGAATGTTCTGGTTTAAAAGCTCTGTACAGTGTTACATTACCCAGATGCAAGATTTATGAAGTGCTTATGAGGTTAATCGGGAACAGACCCAGAGGAAAGAGGAAAGAAATTAAAAAAAACAAACACCTTTATTCTTACTCTAACGAAATCCAGAGAAAATCAGGTTTTTTGTTCAAAGTAGTACTTTAGATAATGTTGCATGAAAAAAGTGAATACTTTAAGCCCCGGATACTTTTCTGATGGTTTCCTTTTAGATGAGAACAGCGACCACATGTCCAGAAGGTCAAACAGCCCGTGCTTTTAGATTATCTAAAGGTATTTATGTGCTTCTTGGAGCATTTAGAATGCAAGCCTTTCAGACATATTTCTCTCTAAACCTCACTCTGCCATTTCCCCGAAGAACGACAGATGATGACAGCCATGGAGTGATGTAACCAGCGTGGAGCATCTTGGGGCGATGGAAAAAAATGCAAATGTGCAAGCTGTGGGCTGGGAGAAGCCATCATTTCTGCAGGAAGACAGAGTACACACATGCCCAGGGGTGGTCACAGGAAGTCCTTCCCTGTCAGTGTTACAATCCCTCTGGCTCACCTCGGCTTGGGGGACTCGGAATCACAGAACAAATTGTGATCAGCTTCCCCCTTCTGATTTAAAAGTCATTTCTGAAGCACTTCATTAAGAAAGGGAAGAGAAAAACTTCTCTCTCATTAAACATGATAGGAAGAGTTTAAGACATTCTTCTTCTACTCGCCTTCTCATTATCAAAAACACTGCAGCCAGTGTCACTCAGATGTAAACGAAAAGGTCAGTATTCAGCAAGGAGGCGCCTGTAACAGGTTAGAGAACAACACTGATGCCTCCCAAGGCAGACGCTGGACCACCACTCCGGCTGGCCCACGGCTTCTGCATCTCTTCCCCGGGCAGTGGAATTGCAATGGGACAAATGTTTCTCTTTTTTCTCATCGTTCATATTCTTTCTCTGTTTAATATCAGAAAATGTTAACTCCATCTCACTCCTGACCCAAGTGATCCAGCCTCATCTAAGCCCCACAGGACAGGCTGGCTAATTCCTACCATCTGCGTCTAAGTATCACCTCCAGGGAACTTTCTCAAGTGTTCCACTCAGCCTTCCCTCCACACAGTCTGCCAGAAGCCATTCTCCTGTCTCTAAAATTGTAAACCCCCGCCTTAATACCCCCGTATGGTATCTGCACACGTGCACGCAGATGAGTGGAAGTGGGGGCAGGTCAGGGAACGTGGCTGCAGACACTGCCTAAGAATACCCAACTGTCCATTCGGTAAATGAAGATTTATTGAGTGCTATTTGCCAGCACGTTCCTACAAGCTGAGGATACTGGAAAATAAGTGATGCAGGAAGCTTTCTCTTGGAAGCTTACAAACTATCAGGGGGCATAGGCATTAAATCAAGGACTCAATACGTTAGTTATCTGCAGGTGTGAGAGGGGCTCCAAAGGAGAACCAAAGCCTTGAGACCTGTCCCAGCAGAACCTGATCCATTCTCACAGTGAGGGTCACAGAAGGCTCCCTTGAGGGAGTGCCAGGTGAGCAGGTATGAGATGGTCAAGGGAGAGAAAGGAATGCTCTTTCACACAGCATGTGCCAAGGCCCTAGGACAACACGAAGATGGATTTTTTTTTAATCTTGTTCAGGTTTGTTAGAAATAATTGACATTGTCATAGTATAAGTTCAAAGTATATACAGCATGATGGTTTGAATTGCATATATTGTAAAGTGCTATTTATCTTCTAAGGATTGGCGATATTTTAGAATTTCTTGGTAATGACAATTATGAAATCAACTGTGCTACCCACATCCTTTGTACTTTGGCCACCAGGAAGCTCAAAGTCAAATTTAAAGGTCAGTTTTAGTTGAGCTTGGTGATATGCTTACTAAATTCTTTTCTATAGGTTCTTGATTTTTTATTATATTTTCTATTTTTCTATTTATATTTCCCAGATTCTAAATTTGGTGATTTTTTGGTGTTGTTCAGTGACTCATTTGTGTCCAATTCTTTTGCGGCCCCATGGACTGCAGCGTACCAGGCATCCCTGTCCTAATTTGGTGATTACCAATATAGTTTTAGCTAACATTAATCTTCTTGAATAGACATAATAAAAAGAAGAAAAGAAGAAAAACATAAAGGAAAATAATTTTTCTCCTTGTGATAAGGACTTTTAGGATTTACTATCTTAACAACTTTCCTGTGTACCCAATAGCATTGTTAATGGTAGTAAGAAGATGGATTGTATTCGTAAGACTTCAAAAACCAGCAGTGCTGAAGCAAAGAGAAACTGACCGGTAGGAGCTGCGTGCTCGTGTGCTTGGTCACTCGGTCCCGTCTGACTCTCTGCGACCCTTTGGACTGTGGCCCTCCAAGGCTCCTCTGTCCCTGGATTTTTCAGGCAAAAATACTGCAGTGGGTTGCTACAAAAAGGTTCCAAATCAAAGTTACATGACTTGGAGTAGTAATTGGGAGCCACAGAAAAATTCGATGACTGATTGTGATGTGATCATTGATAAGAAAATTAAATGTAGGATTTTAAAAGGCCTCTCTAAAATGGGAAGAATCACCTGGCCTTTGCTTAGCTCTCTGGCCTCCTTTCTTCCGCTTCACTCACTGTGCCCAGTCACCCCCGTCCCCAGTGCTCCTTGAACAAACCGGGGCCTTTGCACCTGCTTTCCCCTCCCCTACCCCCCTCCCCACGTAGCCACATGGCTTCATTATCCCCTCACTCCATTCATGTTTCTGCTCAGATGTCCCCTCTCCAGACAGGTCTCCTCCGAGGACTTGATCCAAGTCCTGCCACTCCCAATCCTTAAGCTGAAGAATCATCATCATCATTTTAACATGAAAATCCAGATTTGGGGCTTTCCTGCAAAAAAGCTGAACCCCAGGGAATGCTCAGCCACATCGCCACATGGCAACCACTGGCCTGAACTGAGGGCTTGTCCCCTTTAGAGGGACCTGCCACCAGCTGTCCTGCCATGGCCCCTGGGGGCTTTGTATACAGGATTTCTGCATACGGTCTGTGCTTGGGACAGAAAGAGTCTAGCTAATTTTTAAAAAAAAATTTTGGCCACACTGCACAGCATGTGGGATCTTAGTTCCCTGACCAGAGATCAAACCCTTGCCCCCTGAGTGGAAGCATAGTGCGTGCCAAGTCGCTTCAGTCGTGTCCAACTCTTTGCGATCCCATGGACTGTAGCCCACCAGGCTCCTCTCTCCATGGGATTCTCCAGGCAAGAATACCGGAGTGGGTTGCCATGACCTCTTCCAAGGGATCTTCCTGACCCAGGGATGAAACCTGCGTCTCTTACTTCTCCAGCATTGGCTGGCCAGTTCTTTACCACTAGAGCTACCTGGGAAGCCCAGGGGCAAGCCGTGGAAGCCCAGAGTGTTAGCCACTGGGCCGCCAGCAAAGGCCCAGTTCAGTTCAGTTCAGTCGCTCAGTCGTGTCTGACTCTTTGTGACCCCATGAATCGCAGCACGCCAGGCCTCCCTGTCCATCACCAACTCCCGGAGTTCACTCAGACTCACGTCCATCGAGTCAGTGATGCCATCCAGCCATCTCATCCTCTGTCGTCCCCTTCTCCTCCTGCCCCCAATCCCTCCCAGCATCAGGGTCTTTTCCAATGACTCAACTATTCACATGAGGTGGCTAAAGTACTGCAGTTTCAGCTTTAGCATCAGTTCTGACTATTTCAGTCTGACTTTGTCCGGGGGCAGGGGTGACTGCCTGCCACATCTCCCACAAAAAAAGACCAGCTTCTCTGTAGGACTCAGCTCCTTTCCAGCCTGTTCGCCTTCCCTGGGGCACAGTGGCAGCCACCGCATCTGTTCCCCAGATGCAAAGCCCCCACGGTTCCGTACGGGACGAGGTCCTACCATTCTTGGTTCACCCTTATGTCATCTAACACCCTGACGACCTTCTGGCCGCCCCATCGCACAGTGGCCTGAGGGTTCTGAGAACATTCACTGTGCACAGAACTGCCAGTGAAAATGCAGCTCTCTGTCTTCCTCTCAGCCCTTCTAATGTCAACAGAGGTTAGCCAGAGTAACCCTCGGGGACCCGGCTATCTCACTTTATCTTGATATCTTTATGATACCAGGCCTCCCAAACACACACATTGGACTTCTCAGTGTAATCCCCTGAAATGGCTCTTAACTGCTACCTGAAAACACGCAGATGCTTGAGATGAAGCAGCTCGAGTTAAAATGCTTATAAATTATAAGCGAGGTTAAGCCAGGACCACAGATGAGTGGCAGATATGGATGCAAGTGAGGTGTTTGGGACGTTTCTAGGTCTTCTGTCATTTATGAAGAGTTTTCCAAACTTAGTGGGTAAGCAGGGTCACCTGGAGTGCTTGTGAAAAATATATGCTCTCTTATGGTTGCTAGGGGGAGAAAGCAGGGGCAGAGATCGTTTAGAAGTTCGGGATCGACACGTACAAGCTCCTGTATCTAAAATGGAAAACTAACAAGGCCCTACTGTACAGCACGTGGAACTCTGCTCAGAGTCATGTGTCAACCTGGATGGGAGGGGAGTTTGGGGGAGAATGTTGTCCTGTAGCTCAGCTGGTAGAGAATCCGCCTACAATGCAGGAGGTCCCAGTTCAATTCCTGAGTCAGGAAGTTCCCCTGGAGAAGGGACAGGCTACCCACTTCAGTATTCCTGGGCTTCCCTGGTGGCTCAGACAGTAAAGAATCTGCCTGCGATGTGGGAGACCTGGGTTTGATCCCTGGGTTGGGAAGATCCCCTGGAGAAGGGCGTGGCAACCCACTCCTGGAGTTGCCTGGAGAATCTTGCCTGGAGTATTCTTATTCTTGCCTGGAGAGCCCCATGGACAGAGGAGCCTGGCGGGCTACAGTCCATGGGGTCACAGTCAGTCAGACACGACTGAGTGACTAAGTACAGAGTTGTCGTGTTGTGTTGAGCAACAACAGTTGCTCAGTTGTGTCTGACTCTTTGTGACCCCATGGATTGCTCCTCTGTCCATGGGATTTTCCCAGCAAGAATACTGGAACATGTTATTATTCTCTCCCCCAGGGGATCTTCCTGACCCAGGGATCGAACCTGCATCTCCCAAGTGTCCTGCATTGCAGGCAGATTCTTTACTGTTGTGCCAGCAAGGAAGCTGGATACAGGTATATACGTGGTTGAGCCCGTCTGCTGTCCACCTGAAGCTGTTGCACAGTTAATAAGCGGTACTCCAATACAAAATTAAAAGATAAAAATATATATGTTCTCAAGGCCCTCCTTCAGAGAGTCTCAAAATAGCAGATGGAGCCAGGGTGCTCCTGCTCTTTAAAAACTTGCCCCGAGTGGTTCTGATCAGCAGATAAGGCTGGGAAATATGCAGTGGATCCCAGAGCTGGCTCAGCCTGACACTCAATGGGATGATTCTTTAAGCTCGCAGGTAATCGGGCCCCTGTGGACACCATACTTGAGGCTGTGCATCTAGACTTGAAAGGAAGGACAGGAACCATCCGAAGGTCTTGTCAAAATGCAGATTCAGAATTGGCAGGTCTGGGGTGGGGCCTGAGAGTCTTGCAGGTGAGGCTACTATTGAGAATCACAGAGGACCAGCTACGTGATTCATGAGGTCCGATGGAAAACTGAATGGGGCTGCCCCCACACCAAAAGGAAGCGATCTTTTCTCCTCCAGTCCCTCTTTCCATCAGCTGTAATGTTCTCTAATTTGTGTTTTAATGTTGTGCTCCTGTGAGCAAGGGGAGAGTTGCAGGGTGAGTCCATGAGGTCAAGGCCCCACCAGGGCTGGGGGCAGCAGCCATCATCGGGCAGTGCCTGGAAGTGGGCCACCAGGACCCACCCAGGGAGGCAGACAGGCAGCAGAGGGAGGAACTAGTGTGAGCCGAAGCACCAAGCCCCTCCACATAAGTGATGTCCCGTCAGACTTACAAAATGCAAACTTAAAGATAAAACGAGGAATTGAGAGAGCAGCACTGAAGTGTGCGCATCACCGTGTAAAGACAGACAGCGGATGGGAAGCTGCCCTGCAGTGCAGGGAGCACCTGACATCCAGAGGGGCGGGATGGGGCCGGAGCTGGAGGGAGGCTCAGGAGAGAGCAGAGCTGTGTGCACCTACGGCTGATTCATGCTGATGTCGGGCAGAAACCTACACAATACGGTAGAGCAATTATCCTCCAGATAAAAATGAACAACCGCTTAAAAAATAAAGATAAAACTAGGGATCTGAATACGGAGGCCAAGAGTATTAAACCTCAAGCACAGGGACCCCTTCTGAGTGTAGAATTTTCTGGCTCTGCATCGGTTACATGCCCAGGCAGTGACCCCCAAACCATTAGCATCCATAATGACAAAGTGGTCTCTGCTTTGGTTACTGACCCAACAAGGGTCACTTTGAAAAATTTTAAATATTATCTCTTGCAAACAAGTCTTTTCATATAGGTATATGAAAGAAATTGAAAGATGGGAATCACTCTGTTACAAGAAACAGCATTATTTGCACTAAGACAAAAGGAGGTAGAGTGGAATCCTGGCTAAATGTACTGACTCTAGAGTAGACAGGTTCCGGTCAAGTCCTGTTTTTATCACTTATTAGCAGTGTGACCTTGGTCAAAGTACTTAATGCCCTTGTCCCTCAACTTCCTCATTGGTAAGGGCGCGTGACATGGCTATCAACATGCTGCTAAGTTGCTTCAGTCGTGTCCGACTCTGTGCGACCCCACAGACGGCAGCCCACCAGGCTCCCCCATCCCTGGGATTCTCCAGGCAAGAACACTGGAGTGGGTTGCCATGTCCTTCTCCAATGCGTGAAAGTGAAAAGTGAACGTGAAGTCGCTCAGTTGTGTCCGACTCCTACAGACCCCATAGACAGCGGCCCACCAGGCTCCTCCATCCATGGGATTTTCCAGGCAAGAGTACTGGAGTGGGCTGCCATTGCCTTCTCCTATCAACATACCTACACACAAATCCTTACTAAGATTAATAAATTAGTTCTCATAGGACTAACTATGAGCTTTACTGAGAGATGGCAGAGCAAGATTGGCAAACTCTGGGCCCCCGGCCCTCCACCTGTTTCTGTCAATAAAGTTTTATTGGAACAGCACCTCGCCCATCTGTGCTCCTATCGTCTGTGGCTTTTTCATGCTACGGAGGCAGAGCTGAGTAGACGTAAGGCTAAAACATATACCTCTAGCCCTTTATAGGGAACGTTTGCTGGACATGGTCATCGGAGTCCAGGGTTTCACATAGGCGATTTAACCTTCAATTTGTTGAAATTACATCTAAGTCCTCTTTAAAGAGTGAACATACACTCTCAGATGTGTTGTAGATCACCCTGTAACACCTCTGAGGCCACATCTTTCTAATTTGAATGGCCAGAATAACTCAGTTTTGTGCAGACCTTGGAATAAATCTTCTAACTCTGGGAACATATCTTAAAGTCCTTGTAAAGGCAAAGCCTTGTTTGAAAAGGCTATAACTCTGCCCTGTTCTGTTTCAAAAGTTCTGGGCTGCACGTGTCCACCCCATAAATCCATACTCGGAATGCACTGGCGTGGCACGTGTGGGACATCAGGGGTTAAATGCCAAGTGAAGGCCAGGTGTACCTGCCCAAGATGGGCGCAAGGGCACAGGTAACAGGCCATTCAGAAGGAAGAGCGTTACCCACGTGCTGGAGCTAAGCTGCTCATCAGGCCACCACCGACTTGTTAAGATAAATATTATTATAAACTTCATTTTATATGTGAGGAAGCCCAGGATCAGAGAGGTTGTGTAATTTGCCCAAGGTCACTCAGCTGGTAAATGATTGGAACTGGCAGTCTGGCACCAGGAACCCTCTAACCCAGGGATTTGCAAACATTTTCTGTAAAGGACCACCAGATACTAAATATTTTCAGCTTTCCATATGGTCTCTGCCACAACTCCTCAATTCAGCCATTAGAGCAGAAAGCAGTCACAGACAATATGGAAATAAATGGATGTGGCTATGTTCCCATAAAACTTTCTTGACAGAACAGGTGACGGGCTGGATTTGCCACTGACTGTGGGTTACCTGCTCCAACTCTAACCACTAAGTTAGAACGGCTGCTTCTAATACGCACATTAGAATACATCATCATTAATTGTATGGACTCCCATCTTGAATATAATAACAACAGTGTGTGTCTTGGATTGCATAAGAACAGCCTGCTCAAGCTGTCTTCCTGCCCCCCGCCCCAGAGCTATATTCACTTCTGAGCTGAAAGGCCTCTTTCTGGAATTTCATCTTGCCACCCTCCGAGATGGGGAAGATACAACAGAATCCTCCTCTCGGATGGGATTTAGCCAATCACGTCTACAATACAGCTTGACCTCTGCTTTCGGCTCAGGCAGGCGCGGACGTCTGGGACAGCTTCTGGGGCGCAGCGCAGCAAGCTGCTGCCATGCCCAAGGCAGCCATCAGCTCACAGATTTCAGCCCAACTCCTGGGGATGAGGGGTGCCGAAGCGTGCCCCTGAAATACCTGTCAGCAATTAGAAGCACAGAAAACAGGGATCGGGTTTGCTGACCAGAGAGACTCATGAAGCATCAGGATGGTTGGCAAAACTCACACAAGAGGGCCTGGCGTGGGGGCAGCAGAAGCGTGACTCGTCACCCATCAGACGGCAGAGCACAGCTCAGTCCATGTGGATGGTGTGATGCATCCCTTGATAAAGAGGGACCACATGTAACAGGAGGCGAAAGAAACTGAGAAAAACTCGTTTTCAGGTTGAAAAGCAGCCGTCAGTCTCAACAGGATCCCTTCTACTCAGTTTTACCCCCTGCGCTCCCTGGAAGCAAACACCAGCCGGAGGCCTTTCTTTTCCTTCCCCCCAAAAGTTCAAAGGGTGAGATGTGAACACAGCCAGTAAAAAGCCCTGAACGGCTGTGGCTTGTTGGGGTCGTAATTCTTTCCCGCAAAGTTACCTTTCCTGTTTCTATGAATTACTCTTACATTCTTGTAAGAGATATGGTTTGAGGTATTTATGGTGCATTCAATTCTGCTATCATTGATTTATTGAAAGAAACCAGCTCAGGGATATGATGGAAAGGCCCTAATTCCAAAACCTCTTCCATCTCGGCACGAAGAGTATTTTCTGCCCTGTTGGCCTCCTGCAGATGACCAGCCGAGATAAACAGAGGGCACTCCACTCCCTGTTGCAATGTGCGTGGTGATGTGAAGGAATCAATCAGACAAAAGCAGATTATTACAGTGTCTGAGAGAGATCAAACAGAGCTGGCATCCGCACCCACACACGCCTGATTTACAGGCCGGCTGATAAAGTGCCGCAGCTCACTGTCAGAAGAACATGACAACTCCTTGAGCTCTGTGGATAAATTATTGCTGAAGCCCATGATAACATTTCTCCACCTAGCAACCAAACATAACAGGGTGTGCTTTTAGTACTAGGAGCCAAATGATACAAAGACGAGACGCCCGGGAGCTCTTGAACCTCTGAAAGCATATTCTAAGACGGAATCGGAAAACAGCAGTGTCATGCAAACACACGTGAAATCTATGAGTAATTAATACCTCTGCAGACGATTCCCAGACCTTTCCCATCCAGGCACACAAAGGAACGTGTTCTGTTTTATGATGAATATTCCTACGACCAAAAGGTACCTTCACTGAGCATTTGCTCTGTGCTAGGAATGGGGCTGAGGGCATAATGTTGCTTCCGAGGGGTGCCTGCAAAGGCGGACTCCACATGTGTGCGTGCTAAGTCGCTTCGGTCGTGTCTGACTCTTGTGACCCTGTGGACCGGAGCCTGCCAGACTCCTCTCTGTCCGTGGGATTCTCCAGGCAAGAATCCTGGGGTGGACTGCCGTGCCCAGTGATTGAAGGAGTCAGCCTGGACAACAGAATTGAGACACGTCAGCTCCCACCCTGAGGAAAGTCACCCCATTTCTGGTTCTCTGTCTTGGTCCCAGTTACATCAGGGAGAACCCTCACGCCGTCCTAAGCTGTCGCACGCACCTCTCCAACAGATGGAAATCTCTTTTTCAAACAAAGAAAGGGAAGGCAGAGCCAGCTAGGTTCTGTGAGGCCAGCATTGCTCTGCTGTTACTATTTTTGCGTTTTAAATCACCATCTTTTGCAACAGAGAGAACAGGCCTGCGGTTGCCAAGGGGGCGGGGGTGACGGGGTGGGGCGGGCGTCCGGGGTACGCAGCCGTAAACTGTCACAGGACCACGTGTCAAAATTTCGACTCGACTTATTAATGAGGGAGTCAAAATGATGGCAAGAGCGGCTCAAAGGAGGAGGTGAGGAATGCAGCTTCATATTGTAAGTGGCTCAAAAGGGGCTGAAACGAATTTGCTAAGAGATTCAAAACTGGGCCGTGTCCTATAGCCACTAAGCCACAACTGTGTGGGTTTTTCTTTTCTCCAGACAGAAATCTGCAAGTCAACATACAACTTATGTTTTCTGGTTCCAACCAAATGGCAAACAGCAAGCCAAACTTACAGGCGCATCCTCCTCAATATTAAATTAACTCTTGGGTGAATCTGACCAGTCACAGTGAAAGGACATGGAGTCATCCTTAGCTTTATCTGCAGGTTTCAGATAACTTTTTTAACAAGCTCATCAAGTTGATGCTATAATGGCTGATGCCTTAGAGTGCCTTATAAGAGTGCCTGATGCCTTGTAAGAGTACTGGTGCCTCCCTCAAACTCCAAATTCCTATGTTTACAGTGGGTCCCAGAATACCTGTTTTAATAAACTCCTACAAAGGAGAGAGTGGGACGAATTGAGAGAGTAGCATTAACACAGATACAGTACCATGTGTAAAACAGACAGCTGGTGGGAAGACGCTGTCTGGCGCAGGGAGCTCAGCTCGCTGCTCTGTGATGACCTAGAGGCGGCGGCATGGAAGGGAGGTTCAAGGGCGGGGGGACATACGCATACTTACAGCTGGTTCACGCTGTTGAACAGCAGAAACTGACACTGTACGGTTAAGCAATTATCCTCCAGTTTAAAATTTAATTAATTAATTAAAAAAATAAAACCCCAAGTCCAGTCCAGATAGGCTATAATCATATACTAAGAAATGGCCAGTTTAAGTCATTTAAACCATAGCTATGGGGAGGTATTTTGGTTAAATGTGCTCTCACTTGCAAGAAATAAAACCTTGGACCCAAGGTGGTTCCAAGAATGAAGAAGATTTAACGACAGGAAGAGAAGAGGCAAGGTTGGTTCTAGGGTGGCTTGAGTCTGCTCAGTGATGCCTGTGATAACAGAGGAGAATCTGTCCACTTCTCACTTCTCAGCACGTATGTGGGGCTGTTGACAAGATACGTCTAGTGATTCCACGTGTCCCTTCCTGGTTTAATATATAGAGGTATAAGAGAGGATTCCTATCCTGTGAAGTGTGTCTTACCATAGGACTGGGGAACCCTCTTCCAGAAACTTCCCCCACCCACAGCCCAGCAGACTTCCCACAGTTCATTGTCCAGGATTGTATCAAGCGATCATTCCTGAGTCAACCGCTGGCAGGTGGGGTTTGAATGGAAAACCTCACACCTATCAGATTTACTGAGGAACTGGAATGGGGATGGCCTCCCCTAAGGCAACTGGTTGAGTGGGGAAGGTGTGGATATCTCAAAAAAACTAGAATTCTACGGGAGAAGTAGACATGTGGATAATGAAGAAATTAGATCAGCAACCAACAGGACCCAGCATGAGATGAGTTAAAAAGGAATTACAATCAGCATCTTAAAATTAGCTTGCATTAAAGATGTGTGGGAAACTGCCTTAATGCCATGGTAATCTCCAAGCACATTGCCAGGCGAGCTAACCCAGTTACCCCAGAACAGAAAGGTTCACAGACCAAATTAAGATGCTGGAATCACAGTTTAATAGATCAATTGAAAACACATATCCATAAGTGAGGGCGGCAGTGAAGAAGGAAGGATGAATAGACAGAGCACGGAGGATTTTTATATATAAAATATATAGATTGATACACTGCTATATATAGATTTCCCTGATCGCTCAGTCAGTAAAGAATCCACCTGCCAGTGCAGGAGACACAAGAGACACAGGTTCAACCCCTGGGTCGGGAAGATCCCCTGGAGTAGGAAATGGCAACCCACTCCAGTATTCTTGCCTAGGAAATCCCATGGACAGAGGAGCCTGGTGGGCTACACTCCATGGGGTTGCAAGAATCGGGCATGACTTGGCAGCTAAAACCTACCAAACCATACTGATATGTAACTTAACAATGGACACACATCATCAGACATCTG
Organism: Bos javanicus; assembly: GCF_032452875.1. Lineage (NCBI taxonomy): Eukaryota > Metazoa > Chordata > Mammalia > Artiodactyla > Bovidae > Bos > Bos javanicus. The sequence continues at coordinate 79,987,759 of NC_083880.1, read as the reverse complement.
TCCAGACCCATAGAATGCACGTAACCAAGAGTGAACCCTCATATAAACTATGGACTTTGGGTGAAAATTATGCGTCAAGGTAGACTCATCAGTTGTAATGAATGCACCACCCTGGTGGGTGATACTGGAGACAGGGGAGGCTCCGCACGCATGATGACAAGGAATACGTGGGAAATCACCACGACTTCTCCCAATTTTGCTATGAAACTAAAACTTCTTTGAAAAAGAAAGTCTTTTTTAAAAATTTAAGTTTTTAGAAAAAGAAACAAAGGGAAATAGATGGATATCACACTTAGGATAAAAATGCAAGCACGTCGTAAGACCACACCACTTCAGGCAGAGGTTAGAAATCATTTACTGATGCCTCCTTTGTCTTCTTTCTGCATCGTCCTCTGCAAACGCCACAGTGAGGTGACAAGGACCAGAACTGAGGTCTGAGCAAGGGGACCACAATTGGAAGATGCTTGGGGCCAATGACACATACTTGCTCTGTCCTGGCAAATACACCTGTCCACGGCCACCTCTAGTCAACCGGCCTGCTAAGTCACTATGGGATTTATCTGCATTTCTAGGTTGGAGTGAGATCATGGCATCCGGTCCCATCACTTCATGGGAAATAGATGGGGAAGCAGTGGAAACAGTGTCAGACTTTATTTTGGGGGCTCCAAAATCACTGCAGATGGTGACTGCAGCCATGAAATTAAAAGACGCTTACTCCTTGGAAGGAAAGTTATGACCAACCTAGATAGCATATTCAAAAGCAGAGACATTACTTTGCCAACAAAGGTCCGTCTAGTCAAGGCTATGGTTTTTCCTGTGGTCATGTATGGATGTGAGAGTTGGACTGTGAGGAAGGCTGAGTGCGGAAGAATTGATGCTTTTGAACTGTGGTGTTAGAGAAGACTCTTGAGAGTCCGTTGGACTGCAAGGAGATCCAACCAGTCCATCCTAAAGGAGATCAGTCCTGGGTGTTCTTTGGAAGGACGGATGCTGAAGCTGAAACTCCAGTACTTTGGCCACCTCATGTGAAGGGTTGACTCATTGGAAAAGACTCTGATGCTGGGAGAGATTGGGGGCAGGAGGAGAAGGGGACGACAGAGGATTAGATGGCTGGATGGCATCACCGACTCGATGGACATGAGTTTGAGTGAACTCCAGGAGTTGGTGATAGACAGGGAGGCCTGGCGTGCTGTGATTCATGGGGTTGCAAAGAGTCAGACACGACTGAGCAACTGAACTGAACTGAACTAGGTTGGAGTACAGAACAGGAGCATCTGGGGGTCTCCAATTGGGGCTGATTTAAGGATGACATAGCTGTCAGCCCAGAGCTGTCATAATCACTCACTCTGACTTGGTCTTTGTATCCATTTCTGGATACAAGTAAAGCTCTTGCTTGTTCCATCAAGCATTCCATCTCTTCTGTCTCTATCATTCTTATGGATTACCAGCTTACTCTATTATTTAGCATATCTCATGAATTCCACCTTTGTTCCACAAGCTCTTCCTTACATTCTTAACACAGCCTGAGAGTACTACCTTACTTACTTACTTACCTTACTTACTTACTTACTTACCTTACTACCTTACTCACCTACTCACCATACCACTACCTTACCATCAATGCTTACAATTTCTTATGAGTTTCATCCATTCCTTTTGCTTTCTTGTCTAGTAGACTTAAATATACACAAATAATACAGCAAATCCATATTATAAAAGACCTAAAGTGTTGTGATGAGGGTGAAAGAGAGAGGAATGACTAATAGATTAAAGGAAATGTAAGAGAAATAGGAATCAGACACAATTTCGTTTTTAACACGTATGTATTTGGCTGCATTAGGTCTTACGCGGCACGTGGACTCTTTACTTATGGCATGTGGAATCTTTACTTGTGGCACGTGGAATCTAGTTTCCTGGCCAGGGACTGGACCTGGGCCCCCTGCGTTCGGAGTGCAGAGTCTTAGCCACTGGACCACCAGGGATGTCCCAGAATTTCTTAAAAACTATGAGACAATTGGGAGAATTGAAATCTGTCTGGATACTTGAGATACCAAGAAATACCATACGTTTTAGGTACAAATATTGTATTTTTAGGTATGAGGAGCTAATGAGTTTTATGCTTTAGAAATGCATACCAAGGTATTTATGGATCAAATTACATGATATCTGAAGTTTGCTTCAAAATAAGCCAATGTTTTGCAATTCATATCAACAAACAGTTCTTGAGCTTATGCTAAGCAGAGTTTAGCAAACTGAGAGTCGTGAGTCATTAGTAAGTTAATTGGTTTGGTGGGCTTTGGCCAGAACTTATGAATAATGAATAGAAGAGAACACAAAATATCAGAGCGTGTGGCACTCCACTGTGGTAAACTTTGTTCCATGAAACTTTTGCTTCAACTCTGTGTGTATATGTGTTATGGACATATAGATGGGTCATGGTGCAAAATGTGTTTCTTTCTATGGGTTACAGTTCATGAGGTTTGAAGAACACGGTTGAAAGCAGAGTCCTGATCACTGATAGGCACAGCAGACCCAGGAGGAGTAAGTGCAGTTTCCACTCTCCCAAAGAGACAGACGTGAGTAGGCAGTGTGGACAAGTAAGAGCTCTGCTAGCAGTGAGCTCCGAGGACTGTGGGAAGACGAAGGAGGCGCTGACTAACACTGGCACAGGCTCCACAGAACAGGTAACAGGTGAACTGGTGTTGAAGGATGGCAAAGGGGGAAAGGGCATCACTCTGAAGCAACAGAGTGGCACAGCGGCGCAGACACACACGTGGTCTATGTGGGCAAAGGAACGTAACTTGGCGAGGCTGCGACCGGCTGAGAAGTGATGACGGCATGGAATAGAGCAGGGCCGAGGGGATTGGGGTTCTGAGTGTTTCATTCTTCCCAAAAACGCAGCGATCGTGACTCATTGCCTTTTTCCCAGGACCCCTCCCAAATTCCTTTCATCTTATTATTATTTTTTAAATATTTGTCTACTTGCTCCCTTGTCTGGCCACACTGGGTCCTAGCTGTGGCACACAGTACCTCCGCTGGGTCCCGTGGGACTTCACTGGTGCACAGACTCGCTGCTTGTGGCCTGTGGGCTCTCTGGCTATGTCACACAGGCTCAGCAGTTGCGGTGCACGGGCTTCGCTGCACCGTGGCATGTGGGATCTTAGTTCCCTGACCCGGGATTGGATCCGAGTCGCCTCCATTGCAATGCCGATTCTGAACCACTGGATCACCAGGGAAGTCCCCCTTCCCCCTTTTCGTCCGATGTCCACTATCACCTCACAGGTCAGCGTGCTCCCCGTGATGCCGCACTCAGGGTGATGGGCTATCGGCGCTGCACGCAGATGCCCTCTGACCCTCTCTGTGCATCGTTCCCCAGCCCTGGGTGCTGCAGCCACTAGGCTGCCCCCTCTACCCTCTTGGAAGACTGCTGTCTGATCGCAGAAAGCTGGATGTGCTGGAAGGTAGCAGCCCTTTGGCGATGACTGGCTGGTGTAGGGCTGTGAAAGCCTGGCTCCCTTGACTCAGACTGCGATCGACATGGAGGTCTGAGCTACGCTGCATGGCTCCCCTGTGGGGTCAGGCTTCAGTTTCACTCTGGGGGGTTTCACTCCGGGGGGACTCTGTCTGAAATCTCTCCTTTACTGGTGTCACCTGTGAGCAAACCCTAATAAATCACGTGCCCACGAACTCTTGTCTTGGGGCTCTGCTCTAGCAGACCTGGAACTAATGCACACTCCAGATACAAAGAGTCATGAGCACGTACAACCGACTCACTTGGCTGTACACCTGAAACTAACACAAGCCTGTAACTCAACTTCAATAAAAGTATTTTTCAAAGTCATGAAGTTCTTTTAACTCTCCACATTCTCACTGCAGCAGCCTAGGTTCTATATTGAAGGCAAAAGGAGAAGAGGATGGCAGAGGATGAGATGGTTATATGGCATCACCAACTCAATGGACATGAATTTGGGCAAACTCCAGAAGTTAGTGAAGGACAGGAAAGCCTAGCATGCTGCAGTCCACCAGGTCACAAACAGTCAGACATGACTTAGCAACTCAACAACAACAACAGGTTTTATATGGGCTCCCCTGGTGGCTTAGTGGTAAAGAATCTGCCTGCCAATGCAGGAGACTTGAGTTCAAGTCCCTGGGTTGGGAAGATCGTCTGGAGCAGGAAGTGGAATCCCACTCCAGTGTTCTTGCTTGGGAAATCCCATGGACAGAGGAGCCCGGCAGTATACAGTCCATGAGGTCGCAAAGTGTCAGACACGACTGGACAACTAAACCAGAAGATTGTACATATGTGTTTTTACTGTCTAGTTTCCTGCAATGGATTTCTACTTTAATTCATTTATTCAGAAAATAGTATTGTGCCTCTACTATAATCTAGGCACTGCTGACGTCTACTTAAATTCATCTTCTGTTAATTTGTCTTGAAACATCATTTTCACGAGATCACCTTATTGATCAAAATCTTCTGAGGGCTCCCAATCACCTCGAGAGTTTTTCCTTAGGCTCAAGTCATCTCCTTTATAAAGGAAAATATAGATACTCTCATGGACCTTGGATGTAATTTTTGAAATTCATTATAATTTAATTTCAATATGTATAAACATAAAACTAGTTATAAACTCCTTATAGTGACAGCTTTGATATAACTATAAATCCAGAATAAATTTTCAAATTATATTCAAACACAACTACAAAACCAATATAATTTAAATTCCCAACATTAATTTAATGTGACAGATCTCAGGTTTGTTTGTATATTTAATCTGTTTCTATATTACAGCTTCAATAATGCTAATGTAAGGAATAATGCTTAATGTAACCAATAGTCATTCTCACAAGAACACTATCTAAAATTGTATTAATCCCTGAAATTTTTTATTTCTAATTCAGGATCATCAAAACCAAAATCTGCCCAAGAATAACCCTTGCATGCCAGTGTGTTAAGGCATATATGGATAACTCTGCAGAACTATCTTGTTCCCTTAAAGATAAGGTTAGGGCTGTTGTTCAGTTGCTCAGTCGTGTCCAACTCTTTTGTGACCCCGTCGACTGTATCCTGCCAGCCTCCTCTGTCCATGGGATTTCCCAGGCAAGAATACTGGAGTGGGTTACCATTTCCTTCTCCAGGGGATCTTCCTGACCCAGAGATTGAACCCTGCGTTGTAGGCAGATTCTTTACAGCTGAGCCACCAGGGAAGCCCACAGATAAGGTTAGCACTGTGCTGTTCCAGGAATCTTCATCAAATGAATATTTATTCCACATGCTTTGGAATCAGGATCAGTCTTGGCTTCCTAGAAGCAAATCTGGGACAAAGATTCGGATACAGGGGTTTATTTCAAAACTGATCTTAGTTAACCACTGGTAAGCAATGTGGGTACATGATATAGAGAAGGAAAGGTCAGCACACCATGCCATGACAGACAGGTGTGGAGCTCATTGCCACGGAAACCTCGGAACTGGCCCACCAAGAAGTGAGGCGCCTGGGGTATTTATCCTCCAGTTCCCTTTTGTCATTGGTGGATGGCTGCTCCCAAAATTGTCTCCACACCACATCTGGCCTGCCAAGAGAAAGCCATTAGGCAAAGACTCAGAGGTGTTTGGAGCTGGACACCTGGGCACAGGCCAGAACAGTGACTGCCAACCAGGCATGGGCGAGGCACCAACAGCAGCTGTCTCAGAAGCAGATTCTTTCTTTCCTGGGTGTTAACAGCTGGACTGTCCAGTATCGAAGGGTTTCAAGTTGATAAGTTCCAGAACAAAATCTGCTCGCATGGGTAGGACACTCACTCTGTAGAAGTCTGGCCTGTCCATCCTACCGGATGCTGTGTGCAGATTCAAATGGCCAGAGTTTCCTCTATGCCAACAACCGGGAGATCCTTAGGCACTCAACTGAGGTGGCATTGTTTACACGCCACTTGGGAAGATCACCACAAGAGATACACAGTGAGAGGGCTGATCTTCTATGTATGCTTATGATAGTTTCCAATTATCATTAACATTTAGAAAAGTTTCACGTAGGACTTCATAACCCCTGACAGTAAGCGTTGAGACCCCCAGGGTGGTGGGAGGGGACTGGGGGAGGGGGAAATGAGTGAGACCCCCTAGGGTGGTGGCAGAGGATTGGGGGAGGAGGAAATGAGGGAACGGCAGAAAGAAACTGACCCGCGTGAAAATGTACACGAGCCTGAAGTTCACGGCCCGCTGAAATCTACCCTCAGGCTTCCGCCAAAACTTTCCATCGTCAAATGAGTCTACTAGCAATGTGATGAGCATACCTTGGGCTTATCGCCTACAAGATTCACACCTCTCTACAATTCACATGGACCTACCTAAGTCCCTCAGAGAGGCCAGGCCTTCCCAGGTTGCTCTGGTTCATGACAAATTCACAGATCCTAACTCTCACTTGCCGATTAACCACACGCTGCATTCTCGTGTCCTTGGTCTTGCAGTGCTTTCTAACCTTGCATGTGTTCACGTCATACACCCCCAACCAAGCTGTGACACCCACGATGAGACTAAGCCAGCACACCTCAATGGAAGGATGCAGATCCTGCAATCCACCCACCTGCTCACAGACACGGGCTCAGCTGTGTACTAGCTGTAACCTTGACCCTCCATTTCTCCCTCCGGAAAAGAGAGACCCTAGGACCTTCCTCACAGTGCTGTTGTGTGGATAAATATCTGAAAACATTTTGCAGAACGTCTACACTTGAGCAGCTGCCCAATAAAAGGAGTTCCCTCTCTCACTTTGCAAACATGCATCTTCAGTGCATGGCTCTTTCCAACAGCCTTGAGAAATTTCCAGTATCATTTGAAGGTCTGGCTCTTGTGATGAGTTGAGAGACCTTTGGTTGCACTGTGATTTGCTAGTAATCTAAACACATTTTTATAAGACACTATTCTAGGGAGAGAACATCTGGATCTCTCTCATCTTTCTCTTAAAAAATTTCCCTGTCTGTGCCTGTAGAAAGATAAAGAATTGATAGAGAGATTCTCACGGTCATGGTTACATTTTGTTGATAAGAAACTTCCTTATTTGGCTGAAACAGATGTTCAGCTAAGAGATGTCTTGCCAGTACAAACCCTATCCCACAAGCATGTTACTGATTCACACGGAGCAGCCATATCGCCAGGATTATGCAGACTTAGATCTGTCCTCATCTTGGGCTAGTAAATTAAGAGACCTGGTTTCCGTAACCCTGGCCAGCAATAGCAAGTGTTAGAAACTCTATGAGGCTGACTCAGTCATTCACAAGTTTTTGTTTTCTTTAATATAGGCTGTTGAATTTTGCGTCTTATGATGGTTTCATCTTGACCCTATTCACAAGGCCAAGACCTAGGGCGCTGCCACCCACCCACTGAGGGCGACCCTTTAAAGTCATCTGCGTTTCATGTTGCTGTTCAGTCACTAAGTCACGTCTGGCTCTATGCAACCCCACGGGCTTTAGCCCACCAGGCTCCTCTGTCCGTGGGATTCCCCAGGCAAGAATACTGGAGTGGGTTGCCATTTCCTTCTCCAGGGAATCTTCCCGACCCAGGAATCGAACCCTCATCTCCTGCATTGCAGATGGATTCTTTACCACTAAGCCACCAGGGAAGCCCAAGGGTCAATAATAAAACTACAGTTAATAACAGGCAATTTTTAAGAGTGAGATTCTCCTTGCACAAATGAGTTTTTAATTCTACAGTATGTGACACAGTCTCTTGCTTTTTCGAGATGAAAACCAGAAGCCGCAGGAGGTGTCTACAGTTCACTGAGTATTTATATCATTTAAATTGCAAACAAAAAAATTTCTTCTAAATGGGATGAGCCTTTGAAGTTGAGGTTATTAGGACTTACAGGTGAATTGCTTGTGTGATCTGCGATAGAAGTCTATTCATGAGGCACTAAATACAAGGCATTATGTTAACACTGCCACTTCATTTGGGGCCAGTAGCTGAAAAGCAGCCAAGTGCTAAATGCTAGAGATGAATTTTTGTTTTAGAATGACGGTGCGGATCCCTAGGGTTCCTTCTATTCCAGACACTCTCCCAAGATCTTCTTCCCATACTCTCCCAAATCTTACAGAGTTTTCATAGACATATTCTTTGAAAATATACGCTTCTATATGACCAGTTTTGTTAACAAAGTCTGACTTGAACCCTGTAGTTAGAAAAGTGTTTGGCTGCGAGTAACAAAAAACTCAGATAATGTATAGGTCTATTTTTTTTTTTCGGGTAACCAGAAATTCAACGGTGAACAATTCTGAGCTGCTTCAGTTGCATGTGTATATCAGCAACAGTCAAGGCTTCTACATCTGCTCCTTCATTCTTAGAGTGCACGTTTTGCCCTCAAGGCTGCTGAATCTCCAGAGATCATGTCTGTATTCTAAGAAGAGAGTAGGGGCAAGGGCTTATAAAGAATCTGCCAATCAGGTTTAAAAAAATTTTTGCAAAGCCTCTCAGCAAAGCCTACTGCCTATATCTCACTAGATAAAACTGGGTGGATTGGCCATCCCTCTCTTCGAGGAGGTCTTGGATGTAAGTATTTTAGTTGGGCATATTTCTTCTCCAAAGAAAATCAGAATTTTATTAGTACAAAGGAAGAGAATATCCAGACAACCAGCAATATCTATTATATTAGGGTCTAGGAATGAGAGTCATCCCTGAATAGAAAATCATTTGCATTAAAAATACTAAAACCTCTTTTTCGGGAGACATGTCTGCTTTTAACAGGATCATAAGCTGAGTTAGCCAAGACATATAAACAAGAACACTAACTTGGTCGTAATCGACGAGCCTTGATCATCAGTGAAGCTGAACTTTGGGTTGTTTTGCCTTTCCTGGAGTCATAAATATATCTCTGAAAATATTTTGATTTGTGTTAAAATTGGTCTTTGCCATCACAAAGCAAGTTCTTTCTGAAAACCACTTTCTTTAAAGCAAGATCCTCTGTGTTACATCTTATCATCCTGCTGTCTTCCATTTTAAAATTAGAGCTCTCTTCTAAAAAGAACGCTGGCCACCTGAAATAACATCCAAGAAAACAGCAAACTTCAAGAAACACCCTTTCTTTTCTGTCTTCCCCTCTAGATTATTAAATTCATTAGGGAAAGAACCATTTCTTTGTTCTCTATTGTATTCCAAACATTCGCCACAGGATCTGAATGTATAAGATAGCCAAGAAGTACTTTATAAATAAATGTCATATATTTCTTTTTTAAATATTGTTTTCCTAAGGGCATTATTATTGGAGCTCAAAGTAAATTTATAATACAAATGTAAACCAGAAAAACATAATCCCAATTATCTTAATCTGAAGAGACAATAGATAAAATTCAGAATTAACTTCTGAATGAATAGTAACAATAAACTCAATAAACTTGAGATAAAAGTGACCCTCTCAAACATGAAGAATGTCTCAAATCAACAGACAGAATCATACTTTAGAAACCCTAAAAGTCATCCCATTAAAACCAGAAGTGGGATAGAAAAATAAAAGAAGATTCTCTTCTTGCCAATATTATTAAACTTTCTTTAAACTCAGCTAATAAAGTTAGACTAGAAGATAATTCTAAGTACAATTATTGGAAAAGATAAGACAAAGGTATCAGCTGATTATATGACCATCTTCTAGGAAACTCAAGAGGATCAATGAAAAAACAATTAGAAATAAAAGTTTAGTAAGTTGATGAGTTACAGAATAAATTCTGAAAATATGCCAGCAATAATTAGAAAACGATTGTGATATAACATTGATGTAAAATTCAGGCTTCAAAATACACACAAACACACACAAGCTACTATCTCTACTAGATATAAAAATGGAAACAGATTTATAGCTATTGACACACAGACGTAAGCAAATTGCAATATAGATATTGACACACAGCATTAGAGCAATGACACGAAATGAAGAAATCTCTGCTCTGTGCACCTGTGAGCGTTCCATTGAGTGACCCATGTGAGAAAATGAAATCAGAACGATCAACACGGGGCACAGGAGCATGTGTAACTGAAGCCTTCAGCACAGGACCCATATTTCCATGTTCTCTGCCCGCGATATCTCGATAAATACGTATCTCTCTTAGTCAGTCACTCAACGGTTCATTCTGCCATAGTTTCAACTTTCCTAAACCATGACCACTGGCTTTGTTGAGTTGTCCTTCAAAAATGAATTTTGTAAATGGTACACAGCCTTTATTTTATGCAAAGTCATCCTAAATCCACCCTCCAAATCTGGTTTAAATCAATCCAGACCAAGAGTCAGAACATTCATTTTATTTTCATCGCTATATCAAAGCTTAAGAGGAAATATACTAAAACACTTTTTTAATGGGATAAGAGGTTTTTGTATGCTTTTATTATGTCTTCAGATTTTCTACACTGAATAGGCATTACTTAAGATTTTTTTTAGGTATTTTTTTAATCTTGATTCAACCCTTTTCTAAATCCTTCATTTCCTATCTCCCAGTACATCTTTCCAAGAAATATCTCAAATTTTCAAAATATACCTTGAGTCTGGGCCAGTGCTCTTCTCCGTGGCTATCAGCCTGGTCCAACATAATGCCTTTTCCTTCCTGGGTAACTCTGCTGAACCCAGGTTCGTCTCCTGCTGCAGTCAGTTCTTTCAACCATAGATCAAGAGAGACCCCACGCAGGAAGTCTGTACAAGCTGACAGGAAGTGAACCCTAGTAAGTGAGCAGCCCAGGTAGAGGGGGCTAACAGTCCTGCCAAGAGACAGACTGAGACCCGGGGAATGGCTAAGCCCTTTTCAGTGCCAACTCCAAGCTACATACATCCTCCTCATCCATCCCCTCATTCTCAGCATAATTTCAATGTATCTCTGAGCCCAATAAAATCAGTCTAGAAGAATAAGGCAATGAGTAAAGATAACATGTTCTTGAAACATTAATAGAAGAGTCATAAGCAAGCTCAAAGAATAATTCGAGCTGACGGTTATTACTGGATCTGGATAGGCAGCCCATGAACAGCTAGAGCCTATGTATAAATTTAGTGCACAGTTAGGCAACATTTAAACCATTAATCCAATCAATGGGGATTCCCAGGTGGCTCAGTGATAAAGAATCCGCCTGTTATACAGGAGACATAAGTTCGATCCCTGAGTCAGGAAGATCCCCTGGAGAAGGAAATAGCAACCCACTCCAGTATTCTTGCCTGGGAAATCCCACGGACAGAGGAGCTTGGTGGGCTACAGTCCACGGGGTCACAAAGAGTCAGACACAGGTGAGCAACCTAGCATTCATCCAATAAATATATTTTAGGAAATTGGGAAGAGGAGGCAATTCCAAGTTAAACCCATTCAGTAAAACACAGTTGAGATTTTTTTTTACTTTTCATTTAATTTATATTTATTTTAAAAGTTATAACTGTGTGATTCAACTAATTAAAGTAGTATATGTCAAAAATACCATCAGCAAAAATAAAAGGCAAACTTCCAGGTATTAAATGGCATTGCAATATCATGATAAAGGGCGACCCCATAGACAGCAGCCCACCAGGCTCCCCCGTCCCTGGGATTCTCCAGGCAAGAACACTGGAGTGGGGTGCCATTTCCTTCTCCAATGCATGAAAGTGAAAAGTGAAAGTGAAGTCACTCAGTCGTGTCTGACTCTTAGCGACCCCATGGACTGGAGCCTACCAGGCTCCTCTGTCCATGGGATTTTCCAGGCAAGAGTACTGGAGTGGGGTGCCATTGCCTTCTCCTGTGATAAAGGTTATAATCTTAATAAAGGCTACTCTTCCTTATCACCAACTAGAAAAAGAATGCCCCCTTCGAAAAATGAGTAAAGAACATGAGCAGACAATTTATAAAAGAAAAAACACGTGTGGCATATAAACATGAAAAAGCTCAACTTCATCTGTAGTCAATAATTACAAAATAAAAGAATGTAACAAAATTGACAAATCCGAACAAATTTATTCCTGTTGAGGGAGCCACAGTGAGACAAGTATCCGTGCTCCACGAGTGGAAGCATAAACTGGAACCATAATTAAGTATCACTTTTCTTAAAATATGTTAAAATATTTATACCCACTCCTAGAAACATGTGTGTGCCCAACACACACAGGATTATTCACGAGAATGTTTACTGCAACATTACTCCTAATGGTAAGAACCTGGCAACAATCAACAAAATTAATGAGAACATTTAAAATATTCTAAGTCTATTTAATGACTCTGGAAAATTATCATGGATAATTTGCTAGATTTTCAAAACAGCTTAAAAAATAAAAAATTTAGTTTGATGCCAATTTCATTATATTTTATACATTTCTATAATGAGAGAAAAAACTTGGAGTGAAATAAATTATTAACAATTGCTATGTGGCAATATCATGGGTATATACTGTATTTTTCCTATTTTTTTTTCTAATTTTCATGAAAGTGACCTGCCTCTTGTGAAACTTGTATGCAGGTCAGGAAGCAACAGTTAGAACTGGACATGGAACAACAGACTGGTTCCAAATAGGAAAAGGAGTTCGTCAAGGCTGTATATTGTCACCCTGCTTATTTAACTTATATGCAGAGTACATCCTGGGCTGGAGGAAGCACAAGCTGGAATCAAGATTGCCGGGAGGAATATGAATAACCTCAGATATGCAGATGACACCACCCTTATCGCAGAAAGTGAAGAAGAACTAAAGAGCCTCTTGATGAAAGTGAAAGAGGAGATTGAAAAAGTTAGCTTAAAGCTCAACATTCAGAAAACTAATATCATGGCATCTGGTCCCATCATTTCATGGCAAATAGATGGGGAGACAGTGGCTGACTTTATTTTTGGGGGGTCCAAAATCACTGCAGATGGTGATTGCATCCATGAAATTAAAAGACGCTTGTTCCTTGGAAGAAAAGCTATGACCAACCTAGACAGCATATTAAAAAGCAGAGACATTACTTTGTCAGCAAAGGTCCGTCTAGTCAAGGCTATGGTTTTTCCAGTAGTCATGAATGGATGTGAGAGCTGGACTATAAAGAAAGCTGAGCGCCAAAGAATTGATGCTTTTGAATTGTGGTGTTGGAGAAGACTCTTGAGAGTCCCTTGGACTGCAAGGAGATCCAACCAGTCCATCCTAAAGGAGATCAGTCCTGAGTGTTCATTGGAAGGTCTGATGTTGAAGCTGAAACTCCGATACTTCGGCCACCTGATGCAACGAACTGACTCATTTGAAAAGACCTTGAAGCTGGTAAAGATTGAGGGTGGGAGGAGAAGGGGACAACAGAGGATGAGATGGTTGGATGGCATCACTGACTTAATGAACATTAGTTTGGGTAAACTACAGGAGTTTGTGATGGACAGGGAGGCCTGGTGTGCTGCGGTTCATGGGGTAGCAAAGAGTTGAATACGACTGAGCCACTAAACTGACTGAATACCTGCTCATAATAACCCAGAGAAAAACTACTCTATAAATATATATGAGATATATGTGTGTATTCTCCTAAAAATCAATAAACAGGATTGTCAGAAATGATGTCATGAAGAATCAAAGGGTTTTTTTATTTTAAAGATTTATTTTTAAATAAATGTTGCCCTCTTTATTCTGATTATGTAAAGCCATTTGGGAGTTGTCTATCTGTATACTCCTGTGTGAAACACCTAAGAGCGGGTCCTTTAGAAATAATTGTTGAAGGAATGGATAGATGCTACAGCAAAAATGGGGAGAAGGGTCCTCTCATCCTTTGATGATAATTTTCTCGACACAATTTAGAACCCATCTAAATAGACTATTAATCCTGCCGTTTAACTACTTTTAGAAATGTCTTAATATTCACTACCCTAAAAACAAGAATGATTATTTTTGACAGATGCTGTCTACAATATAATTGGTTTAACACCTACCATCCCATATAGCAAGTTCATTGGTTTAGCTACTTGGGGGCATATTTTGCAATTAATTCTTTCCGGTGAGTTCACCATGATGTTCGTTGCTTAAATCTAGATGCTTCACAAGAGCGTCACTGAGATTTTCTACCCCTACACTGAGGGGCGGTAACACCTGCGGTGAAAACGTCTCCAGATAAACCACCCGGACCCTGCTCTATGAAGTGGGAGCCTCCGGAGTTCACTGATCATCCACTCATTTGTAGCGATGATGCCAGAAATTGTGAGTGGGGGACAGGGGAGTTCTGGTTTTGGTTATGGATTCCAAGGTCCACATTATAAGAGAGTGAGAAAGCCTGACAAAATAATCACCAAAAACGTATAAACATGATGCAAAGCTTATCCCTGCTTACCCAGCAAAACATACGAATCCAATCACAACAATGTAGGGAGATTTCACAGCAGAATCTCATTAGAAGATATACTCACTTCCTATCTGTGACCTACTTCCTAACACAAACCTATTGAGAGAAATGCATTGTACAGATTTTACAGTAAGATATACCTACAATTTTCTTTATTTTCCTGTAACTGAGCTTAACCCAGAGCAATGAGAAAAACTAAACCCGGTCACCGGGGGTAACCAGCTGCCAGGATGGCTGCCAGTGGGCCTCGCCTTCTTGTGTGGCCTCCTCTCAGACAGAATACTGTTGACCCGGCTGGCCTGAAAGATACCGTGGAAATGAAGGTATGTGACTTTGGAGACGAGACTCTGAAATACACTGCAGTTTCTGCTGTGTTCTCTCGGAATACTTGCTCTGTGGGAAACCACACGCCATGCTGTAAGGAGACTCAAGTAGCCCCTGGGTGTGTGTTCAGGGGGCAAACGGTGGGGAAAAGGGAGCCTCCGTGTCTGAGAACCAGAGGCTCCCAGCCAGCAGCCACGTGAGTGAGCCAGCATGGAAGTAGCTCCCTCAGCCCCAGCCACATTTCAGATGACTGCAGCCATGGCTAACGTTTTGACTATAATTTCATGACAATCTCTGAGCCAGAACCATTCCGCTAAACCACAGCTCAATTCCTGACTTTCAGAAACTGAGAGAGAGAATAGATGTGTTCTGCTTCGTCTTAAGCCATGAACTTTTTGAGTCATTTGCTATGCAACAATAGACAATCAATGCATTCCTTCTAAGAAAATTCACTCAGACTAGTGACTAATCTGTCATTTTAGGATTTAAACTCAGCGAATTCCAGATTGTCTACTTCTTTCTCTCTGGAAGTGGGTAGGAATCTAAATTTTAGAAGACTTTACCTAACTTCCTACTATTAGGGAAAGAGATTCCAGGCCATTAATTTCTGTATCAATAGGATGGTTTTGGCAATTGCTCAAATAATGCACATTTTTATCTCATACAGCAGTATGGGGGCATGGTACTTCCAGAGGCAAATAATTTGGGGGCTTCACAGTGTCGAGACTTCTGCTAGCTTCAGTCTGTCAGCTTTCCCTTTATCACATTATTTTTTTCTGTCAACAGTCTGTTCGTATCTTTTAACCATTTTCCTCTTAGATCACTGGTCATCTTCTTATTCAATTTCCAGGAGCTTTTCATATATTAGGAGGTTAGCTTTTGGCCTGTGTTCTAAGTTGAAATGTTCACCATTTTACCTTGCTTTTGGATTTTTTTTTTCTTTTTTGTAATTGAAGTGTATCTGGTTTACAATACTGTGTTAGTTTTTGGTACATAGCAAAGTGATTCAGTTGTCTGCGTATAGACATATATACACTTGTGCATATACATACAGTTGCACTCATATATACGTGTGCACACACAAACAATTATACATATATTCCTTTTCATATTTGTTCATTATGGTTTGTTATGGAACATTGAATATAGTTCCCTATGCTATATAATAGGAACTTGTTGCCATTCTATCTTAGAATTTTTGATTATGCATATTTAGTAATATCCTTAATTTATTGATCTTTTTTTTAATATGGGTTCTGGATTTAGAAGCTCTGCCTCTAGCCCAAGTTCACAAAGCAATTATCTCGTGATACCTTCTAGAGCTTTGTGTGTGTGTGTGTTTTTTACATTTAAATGTTTAATCGTTTGTAATTTATAATTTGAGATGTGGGTCCAATTAAATTTTTCCTTCAAGGCCCCCACACCATTTACTGAGTAGTTCATCTTCCCCTTTGTGATCACATTTTACTAACCTATACCCCCTCCTCATTCCCCTATAGCAATCTGAGGGGCTAAATAAGTGAACGGTAGTTAGCTACCACTTCCAAAGCGTTATTTGAGCTCAACAAAGCCACATCATAAGCTTTAGAGCAGGAACTGGCCAACTACAGCCAGTGAGCCACATACGGCCTCCACTCGGTTTTGTACAGTTTTACTGGAACACAGCCACACTCGTTCATGTATTTTCTATGGCTGCTTTCGTACTACAAATGCCAAATGGAGTTGTTACAACAGAGGAAATAAAATCTGCAAAGTTTCAAACATTTACTATCTGACCCTCTCAGAAAAAGTTTTCTAACTCCTGCTTTAGAATTTATAGAGCACTTTGACATACATTAGCTCCAATAAGGGCTTCCCTGATAGCTCCGTTGGTAAAGAATCTGCCTGCAAACAGGAGACCCCAGTTTGACCCCTGGTTTGGGAAGATCCCTTGGAGAAGGGATAGGCTACCCACTTCAGTATTCTTGGGCTTCCCTGGTGGCTCAGCTGGTAAAGAATCCACCTGCAATGCGGGAGACCTGGGTTTGATCCCTTGGTTGGGATGATCCTCTGGAGAAGGGATAGGCTACCCACCCCAGTATTCTTGGGCTTCCCTGGTGGCTCAGCTGGTAAAGAATCCACCTGCAATGCGGGAGACCTGGGTTTGATCCCTTGGTTGGGATGATCCTCTGGAGAAGGGAAAAGCTACCCACTCCACTATTCTGCCCTGGAGATTTCTAGGGACTATTCAGTCCGTGGGCTCGCAAAGAGTCGGACATGACTGAGTGACTTTACTTTCAACTCCAATAAAGTCTCAATAATCTAATGAGATGGTATTATCCCCATTTCATCTGTAAAGAATATGAGACGTGGGGAGGTTAAATAGCAGGCAGACCCCAGATCTAACCCAAGTCCCAGGACTCAAATCCCACAAGTGTTAAATTTAAAAAATCCATAAACGTTTCTTTTATCATCTACACGGTGCTCATAGTGCTCTGTGGTTTTCAAAGTCCTTCCACATCTTAATTCTCTTGATATTTCCAATATTTCTATGAAGAATAAATGAATCTCATTTTATATATGTGAGAACTGAGTTATAGAGAGGATAAGGAAAATTCTGATGTGCTCACAGCTTTTCAGTGGTGGAGTTCTCATTCAAGCCGTGATAGTGTTAGTCACTCAGTTGCATCCAACTCTGCAATCCCGTGGACTGTAGCCCACCAGGCTCCTCTGTCCATGGGATTCTCCAGGCAAGAATACTGGAATGGGTAGCCATGCACTTCTCCAGGGGCTCTTCCTGACCCAGGAATTGAACCCAGGTCTCCTGCATTACAGGCTGATTCTTTACCAAGCCACCAGAGAAGCCCAAGTTCTCTAGTATAAATGAAAAAAAAAAAAAAATCTGCTTTCTATAAAATACCTCCTTGCTGATACTGTAATGCAAATCCAGCCCAGAATGCTCTGAGCAGTCCAACTATTCTTTAGTTAATGGTAACGTAGGGAGAAATATCAATAACCTCAGATATGCAGATGACACCACCCTTATGGCAGAAAGCGAAGAGGAACTAAAAAGCGTCTTGATGAAAGTGAAAGTGGAGAGTGAAAAAGTTGGCTTAAAGCTCAACATTCAAAAAACGAAGATCATGGCATCCGGTCCCACCACTTCATAGGAAATAGATGGGGAAACAGTGGAAACAGTGTCAGACTTTATTTTTCTGGGCTCCAAAATCACTGCAGATGGTGACTGCAGCCATGAAATTAAAAGATGCTTACTCCTTGGAAGGAAAGTTATGACCAACCTAGATAGCATATTCAAAAGCAGAGACATTACTTTGCCAACAAAGGTTCGTCTAGTCAAGGCTATGGTTTTTCCTGTGGTCATATATGGATGTGAGAGTTGGACTGTGAGGAAGGCTGAGCGCGGAAGAATTGATGCTTTTGAACTGTGGTGTTGGAGAAGACTCTTGAGAGTCCCTTGGACTGCAAGGAGATCCAACCAGTCCATTCTGAAGGAGATCAGCCCTGGGATTTCTTTGGAAGGAATGATGCTAAAGCTGAAACTCCAGTACTTTGGCCACCTCATGCGAAGAGTTGACTCATTGGAAAAGACTCTGATGCTGGGAGGGATTGGAGGCAAGAGGAGAAGGGGACGACAGAGGATGAGATGGCTGGATGGCATCACCGACTCAATGGACATGAGTCTCAGTGAACTCCGGGAGTTGGTGATGGACAGGGAGGCCTGGCGTGCTTCGATTCATGGGGTCGCAAAGAGTTGGACACGACTGAGCTACTGATCTGATCTGATCTGATCTGAACATAGCCATCTTTTTTTAATGCTCATGATTTGTCAAAAAGAAAACAAAATTAAGCCCCCCAAAGGGAGAAAGTGGCAGGAAGGACAGGGAGAGTCTGAAACTCAGACTTTAAAACACAACTAGATTAAATATGTGCCTACTCTTCAAAGCAAATAAGGATCTTTTGAAGGGAAAAATCAGAAGAGTGGCACTGAATCTCCTCTGGCGTGCGATGCCCATCAGCACAGCTGCAGACTCCCTGCCTGTTCCTCCCAGCCAAAGGGAGGGAGAGCGCTGCACCACTGCTGCTGAATTCACTTTCTCAAGGCAGCGTTTGTCTTTCCGCAGGAACTAGCAAGGTTCACACTGAGACCAGAAAGAGGAGTATTAAGCACATTTCTTAAAACCGATCTTTTTAATAAACTGTCTCCATAATATCTACGTAATTCACACTATTCCCCCACAGACTCTGTTTCTGCTCCACTGACCCACTGGCTCTGTAAAGTCACATCTTTCTGTTATTAATAAGGCAGTTCACCTCAGGTACTTCTTTAATTTCCTGTATTTTTTCCAACACAAAGTTAATTTACTTTATCCCTTATCCCAAGAATGATAACAGGGTTTCTATAAAAGTGAACATCCATGATCAAAGGGAAGCTTGTATTATAAACAAATTATTACAACTGGGCTCTCTTTGAAATATTTTAACTTAATTAAGCTCAAACACTTTTGGCAAAGGTTTAAAAACTCAAGAGTAATTGAAGAGCCATTCCAGTTTGGCAGGATCTTTCTTTTCATGTTAGGGCGGGGGAGGGCAGTCTACATGGCTATAGCATAAATGTTGCCCTGGTATTATTTTTTAGTTGCTACTTTTTTAAACAAAAGATATTAGGCAAAATTGAATTTGTTGGGGGATGGTGGAATTGTTGCACAGCTTGATTTCAGTGGTAGTTACAAAACTGTATGCATTTGTCAAAACGTAGAACCGAACATGAAGACAGCTGAATTTTACTGAATGTAAACTATTCCCTATAAAACTGATTTTTTAAAAAACTGGATTCTCTCTACTCAGCTGAGTTGAAAACATTCTCAAGATGCTTTTTGAGGGATTGCCTGTAGCAACAGCAACAACAAAAAGGACCTAGAAACTGTGCAAATATTGATCAGTTGAGAATTTGATTAATTTTTAAAAATGACTTAAATCTATGTATCTTGACCTGGAACACTCTATGTAAAGCACTGTTAAACTGGAGGCGGCGGGGGGGGGAGGGGGGGACAAAAGGCAAGCTGCAACTAATGTGCCCATAAAAACAGTGACAGCAATCAGTAGCTGAAATGGTGGCTTAATCTCACGGAATAAATAAGTAGGAAAGAATTTGGGGAAGAGTAACGATTACTAATATTTATTATTGACCACTTCGACGAGGCATGATTCTAAGTATTTTACAAGTATTATCTCATTTATTTACCCTAAAAACTCTACAATCTAGGAAAAGGAGATCTGCTTCCCATTGGATCCAAGAGAGAATGAGAAAGAGCACCCAAGAGGGAAATGACACTCCACCTAATCGAATCTCAGAAGTGACACTCCATCACCTCTGCTCATGCCCCGTGTTAGAAGCAAGTCCAGAGGTCCAGCCTACACAAGGGCATGATCACCATGGTCCCAGAGACCAGGGACCCTCTTGGAGGCTGCCTCCCCTAGAAGCACAATCATGCATTACCTAACACCAGCAGAGGGGTCTTGGACAACACTTTTTAATTTTAAAAACTTGATGTTTCTGCATCAAAACACTTGAACACTCATGCTAAATGGTATAAATAATGACCATAAATAACCTCATATCAATATAGGGCAGATTTTGCTTCCAAATGAATGATGAACATTTTTTTATTTTCAGAACTTTTGAGGCCCAGAATTATGGAAAAGAAATTGGAGATCTATCTATCCCCTGCTTTACAGATAATGAAACTAAGGCACAGAGAAGTTACGTGTGTGTATATAAGTTTGTGTATATTTGTATGAGCCCAGACACAAACAGACCCATACACATCAAGCTTTATACATGGATGTTCTCACAGCATTGATGATGAAGAAAGAAGTGGCTTTTAAATATGTCTCCATGACTTTCTTTACCTATTACAAAAGAAGCAGTTAGTTAATTAACTCTTATTAATGTTCAAATTAATAAAATAATTTTTAGAAGGATAAAATATCACTTCTCCCACAAGGCAAGGAGTTTACATTCATACTTCTAACCCTCAGCTGTGTTTGTGCCCTGTGATGTCACAAAATGCAAGAATTAGAGAAAGAAGTACAAAGAACAGAAAAAATAAAAGAAATTAAAGTGTGGTATACAAAGATTAATTTCCTCAGCTTACATATAGTTGGGAGCAGTCAGGGGACAGAAATGAGCCTCCAGGTTTAGAAAACAGCTAGGTACGATCTGGGTGCGTGAGGAGAAATTTCAATTTGCTACGGTCTTGGTGTAAGTTAATGAGAACACCGCATCATTTAAAGGTTGACCAACCTTGACTAGAACACAAATGCCAGGCAGGCTAAAACTTTTTCCTGCCTTTTAAGTTATTACCTCTCATTCATGGCTTGCACTCATTTCTAATCAGAATTTTGAACATGTATTAAATATAATCGTAAGGAGAGAGTTAGTCCTTTATTTCAGATTTTACTTTTTTTATGACCTGTTTAGACAGATAAAAACTGACTTTAATAACTGCAGGCAATATTAGATATACTGAATGGCCCTACTTCTGATGCTGTATATGTCTTACAAATTAAGCATTTCATCATTACGACTAAAAATAAAGTGTTTAGCAAGGCAGGCTGAGAAATTTTTATCATCTACTTTCAGAGGTATGAATATGCCTGAACATCATTGGTTTCTATTATAATATTGAAACTTTAAATAGAACACCTCAATTCCAAATACATTGATGTCAGAATCTGCAACGGCTTTAAAACTACGACATGGCAAACATCTTTTCTTTAAGTGAATTTTAGGAGCCGGAAGAGAAAAGGGTCAGTGCGGTCTTGCGGTGCTTCAGCCTACCACCAGGTGGCGACGCTTCTCAACGGCAACTAGATATTTTTACAAAATAAAAATGGGCTTTTCTTGGCATTTGTGATATCGCTTTGCTGGCGTGAAAGAGTTCACTAGGCCTGCACCCTCAAGAAATACCTTTATTCCCAAGAAGAAAGTAATCCTGAGTGGGTTCCCTTGATCAATATATTGTTAGGCATGGCCAGGAATGAGATTGATAACAAAACCCAACCATTTACTAAGACAGTTCAGTTCACGGTAAGAAGGCAAACTCTAGAGCCAGATCGCCTGGGTTCCAACTCCAGCTCTGCTACTTGCGGCTGTGTTAGCTAGGGCAAATTACTCGACTTCTCTGCGGCTCCGCTTTCTCATCTATAAAACCGGCACAATATATTACCTAACTCAGAAGGCTGGTGGGAGGCTTAAATGAGTTGGTCTGAGTAAAGCCCCGGAATATGACAAGCACCGCTTAGAGGGAGCTGTCATCCATGTGGACACCCCAAGAATGCAGTGCTGGCTGTTGCACTCGTCCTATTTCACTGAATCCTGCCAACAATACTGGGAGTAGGTTGGCTCCAACCAGCATCAGATCCATTTTACAGATGAGGAAACAAAGGTCAGATAAGTGAAATAAAATTCCAAAAGCCAAAATTAAGGGAAGAACTACAACATGAATGTACACTTACCTAGAACTACAGTATGCACTTACACTCACCTAACTCTACATCCACTCTTCTATAATGTATTATAGAAGAAAATGGAGAAGGAAATGGCAACCCACTCCAGTATTCTTGCCTGGAAAATCCCATGGACGGAGGAACCTGGTAGGCTACAGTCCATGGGGTCGCAAAGAGTCGGACACGACTGAGCGACATTTACTTTACTATAATGTATTATACAGGTCAAATACTACAAGCTATTTTTTTTAAAAAAATCACAAAATGGGTAACTCAAATGAAGAGGCAGGAGTAACGACACTCCATGAAAGTGTGTTTTCTCTTCAACATAATTCTGCTGCCTTTCCTTTTCACAGTTTGTAGCCCCCCTAAAAATTAAATCTTTACCTTAATATTTATTTCCAAGCCAGCAAGAGCTACTAATAACCTAAGTCTTTAAAAACTCTCGAGATATGGCTTTGAGGTGAACTTAAGACTTCACTTAAGTGAATTCCACAAAAAAAGGTTAGATTATTTAAAAGTCAAGAGAGAGGATTTCGCAATTCTGCACAAAGATAAAAATAGAATCCCAAGTCCTCCACCCAGAAAACTCCACCACCTCCCAGCTGCTGTTTCATTCCCTGTCCGTCCTTGAAATGACCTTGGTTTAATTACCTGCATCTCAATGAGTGAATCTACATAGAAAGTGAAGGTTAATTAATGAAGGATCGTTTCTTTCGCTAGGCCCACCAGGCAGTGGCTGACAGCGAGTCGTCCACACCGTACAACATACGTCTCATTAGAAATGGTCAGATTGATGTGTTCATTTTGGAACAGGGAAACGAAAGAAAATAGTTTACTAACGATGACCCCTCCCCGTGTGCGGTCACAAAACTTCCCACCTGACACCTGAACTCACAGAATCCAAAATGTTGGACCCAAATAGAAATGCAGAGCTCAGATTCCAATGAGACCTGGACACTTGCATGCCCGCTGCACAGTAACATTCACATACCTCCTATATTACTACTTTTCTTAGCATTCTTGTCTTTATATATTATTTTAAACTGGAGTCACTCTAGAACTGGGTTCATAAAGCTCAGAATTAGTGACATTTTGGACCTGATAAATTCTTGCTGGAAGCCCCTGTCCTGTGAATTGTAGGCTACTTAACAGCAGCCCTGACCTCTACCCACTAGATGACGGTAACATCCTTCCCTAATTGTGACAACCGAAATTGTCTCCAGACATTGCCAAATGACCCCTTGGGTACAAATTTGTTCCTACTTGAGAACGACTGATCTAGAGAAAGTATAATTCTAGAGTTTTGGATTTCCAACATTTTCTGAAATGTTGAAAACGTTCCAGACTTAAGGGAAAAAAGGCTGCAAAAGTAATATACGTACCCCTTTCCCAGTGTCCCCAAATGCTTCCATTTTACACAACTATAGTCGAGCTACTAAAAGCAGAAAATTAACATTGATAGAATACTATTAAATAACGTATAGGTCTCTTTCAAATATCACCAACGTCTTCCCCCCCAACATCTGTCCGTCTTGGTCCGAGATCTAACACAGGGTTGCACAGTCCACATAACTGCCGTGGTCTCTTCAGTTCCCCCGCACTGGGAAGGTGTCTCACTTTCTTTCCTGACCTTCACGTGTTAGAAGAGCCTCAGCCAGTACAGCGTGCCTCAGTCCAGGCCTCTCTCGGTTCTGCATTTCTGAGAAGACAGCATCGTGCCCTTCTCAGTGCACTGCATCACGAAGTGCGTTACACACTATTGACTCTGCTCTCTAGGTGTGAGGCCGCTTTGTAGTGTCCCCACCGCCAAGTTACTTTCTCCTCCTTTGTACCTGGTAAGTGTCACGTGGGGAGGCTCTCTGACAATGCAAATTTCTTGCTTCTCTTATTTTTGCCCACGAATTTTAGTGTCCATTGATGACATTTGCCTGCAATAATTATTACTGTGGTGTTTTGCCAAACTGTGATTTTCTATTTCCATCATTCTACATTTATAATTATCATCCTGTTGCATTGAAGAGCTGTTCTTTTTACTCCGCTTTTGAGTTATTTTTAAAGGAAGTTTTGTCTCACTACCATGAATGAAAAAAGGATTAAAACAAGAGTTATAATGATAAATAATAACATTAAAAAATAAACTCAAGGAAAAAAACGATAGCATTTTCTGGCTGGATACTACAGCCTTTGAAGGCTCCAATCTGATGTCTTCTTTCTCTTCATTAAGAAGAGAGACTAACAGGCATTAGAAAAGTACTAAAAACATCCTAGAATCAAACTGACTTCCTTCTTGACGTATAGTCAGGAGAATTGGAAGACAACTAGAAAAAGAATCACTATGTCATTCAGTATTATTCGATATCGGCTCTAAATAATACTTAAGATCTCATCATTCTCCAGTGATTCATATCCTGCATTTTGGAAAATACTCACCAGTTTCTCCCATTTTACAGATGAAGTGACTGCAGCCCATTGAAAGTAAATAACCTGCTCGACTTTCACTGATAGAAGATCTTTGTTACAAAGAACGGTAATAATTCAAACAAGCCTGTAACTGTGGTGCCAAATGTGAAACGGGTTGGCAGGAGGCTCAGTATCGGGCTGCCAGGGTGTTTCCTAAAGCCCCAGAGTGGGGATGCAGCCAAGCCAGGAAGGGATGGGAACCCGGAAAACAAGAGGGACCAGGACCCTCTTCTCATGTTTATTGTCGTCTGTGCTCCTATTATTTTTTCTCCCAGGCTTCCTCTCTTACAACTAACCCAGCCTGTCCGTCCCATAGCAAAATACAGCACCTCCAAAGCAGCCACTTTCTGAGTCCAAACCACACTCACAGCCTCACTGGGTCTCCCTGGATCCCTAAACTTTTAAAGGAGAATCTGATTGGCCCAGCTTAAGTCAGGAGCACACCCTCGATCCAATCAGCTGTGAAGAGGTGGCCACTTCACAAACACTCACACATGAAAGATGGCCATTGTTAGTTGAGCAGTTCTCCGAAGCAAGTGCCATAGTACAAGCTCTTCATCCAAAGAGCTAGAGAACTGGTTTCTCAATCACTGGTCCAGGTCCTTAAAATAATGTTTTCCCAGCATCAATTACGAATATACCAGCCACCTAAAGACCACATGTACTATTTTTCTTACAGTTTTCCTTTGACAAGATTCACTTTTTGCCCCTTAAAGCATCAAATCAGGAAAATTATGATACTACGAACTTAACTAGGAAAATCAGATGTCTTCCTAATGTTCATTCAAACGCATGCATGTTACTAAGAATGCACACCCTTGTGCCTTATAAAGCCCCAGTGTTCTGCATCCTTGACTTCAGTACACACTAGACCCTTTATACTCTGGAGTTCATTCCCCATTTTCTCTGACCCCTGCAGTGAAATAGTCTATATTCAAATCATTCTGACGGTTCTCAATCCATCCCTGCTTTATTCTACCTAAAATTAAATTTTCTGGCTTGAAGAGCTGCACGTTGTTAGGAAATTGGCTTTTGATGTTTCTCTGAGCTCTTCACATCAGCTATTTTAAAAAACAAACCTGCTAAGTGTTTTGACTTAGTTTCACTTGTATTGCCTTTAGTGGGGGATTCTTTTTTTTTTTCTTAATTGGAGAGTAATTACTTTACAGTATTGTGATGGGTTTTGCCATACATCAGCATGAATCAGCCATAGGTATATGTGTGCCCCCTCCCTCGTGAACACCCCACCCCTCCCTCCCCACTCTACCCCTCTAGGTTGTCACAGAGCACCGGCTTTGGTTCCCTGCATCGTACGTCAAAGTCCCGCTGGCGGCCTCTTTTATATATGGTATGTGTATGTTTCAGTGCCACTCTCTCAGATCATCCCACCCTCGCCTTCCCTAGCGGAGGATGGGTTTGATTCATGCTTTCAACTTTGGTTTTAAAGATCAATGCAGATAGTTACCTAATACGTTCTTTGGAAGATCTTGAGTTCTGGGGATACAGATCTGCCCTCAAGGAGCTCCCAGAATCTTGAGGGGGAACAGAAACCTAAATAGACAATCACAGTGTGCGGGATAAGCGCTAGGCAGAAGTCTGCCCCACACCCTGCACCTCCCACAAGATGTGGAGTGAAGGTAGGGGAGTGCTTATCCATCCAGGAAGTCTGGGCAGACTTCCTGGAGGAGGGGACACTCAAGCTGAGCCTTGAAGAATGTTTAGAAAGCAGGAAAAGTCAAGAGAGGAGGGCCCCCTGCAGAAGAAAGATCTATTAAGTATATGTGAAACAATTCAGGAAAGAGCCACTGGACAGGTGAGCCTCGAGTCAAAGGAGAAAGGCGGAAAGAGTGGAGTCCTTGTCTCCAGCTTTAGTGCAAAGACTATACTGGAATCATTTCTAAAACATTTTTTTAATCATATGATGTCTAGAGAGAAGCCAAGGGAAGAAAACCAAGGGTAGAGATTAGGGCAAGGATTTCCAAACTTGTGCCCAGAAACACTGGCCCTCACGGCGTTCACTGGGATTGCCAAATTAAGCTTAAGAGGCACTAGACTTGACAGTGGTTTTTAAATGCCAAGAATCCAGGACTTCTCAGAGCCTGAGACGCAGATGTGCCTTGTGAATTTCTAAGAGGCGGAAGGAGCACAAAGCTCTTCCCAAACTCTCCAGGCTCCTCTGACTCAAAGTGTCTCAGGATCCAGCAGTACCAGCCTCACTTGGAGTTTGAGGGAAACGCAGGATCTGCATTCTAACAAGGTGCCCAGGTAGTTCGTGTGACTATTAAACTGGAGGAAGCTCTGGCCTCCATCATGTCAGAGGCAGGTTCTCACTCAGTAGGTCTGGGATGATACCAGGGACGCTACATCTATACCTTTGAGTAACAAGACTCTAAGCCACGAACACTAGTGTTCAAAGATCATATTGGGTGATGCTTGCTCTGCAGGAACCCCCTGGGAAAAGCTGAAGACATCAACCAAACTTACTGTCAGTAAACTACCCCAGGACCATCTTTCACTTGAAAACAAGAACGTGTCAAAGAATCTGTGCTGGTCCCTGCCCTCAAGGCACTTTGGTTTAGTTGGGAAGCTAATACTTAATGATGAGATATAAGTAGTGAACAATAAAATTGCAAAGATACATATAACCATTTTTGTTCAACAAATCTTCATGGAGTATCCACCGTATGCTATTCTTACTTGATGGCTGGGTTTCCATAGCATTGAAACAAGCAGTCCAAGTCTTGGCCCAAATGCACTTTATATTCTGGAAAGGGCAAAGGCGGGTGGCATATAAATAAATAAGGAAATGCAAAGCAGAAGCAACCGTGATAGGGAGAAGGAGAAAAAGGAAGCCAAGTAAAGGAGGAAGGGCACGTGGGTGGGGATTCAGGAACAGGCTTATATGATGAGGCAGGAAAGTTGAGGGAGTCCTCAGTGATCAGATGACACTTTAGCAGAGACATGAAAGGACCGGAAGAAGATGACACAAATTCTCCAAGTTAGAGGGAAAGCAAGTGCAAAAGGCAGGAGCCTACCTGGAACATTCAGAGAA
Source organism: Bos javanicus (assembly GCF_032452875.1). NCBI lineage: Eukaryota > Metazoa > Chordata > Mammalia > Artiodactyla > Bovidae > Bos > Bos javanicus. Next base: position 79,960,149 of record NC_083880.1, on the reverse strand, counting down.
AGGCAGGAGCTGCCTGTGGCTGGAACAGAGTGAACGAGGAGCAGAGCAGTAGGAGATGCAATCAGGGGAGCAGTTGTGGGGATGGGAGGCAGGTCATGGAGGACCTTATGGAAGACTTGGGCTTTTCGTTGGCCTGAGATGGAAACCACTGGGGGTTTTGAGAAGAGGAGTGACTTATTTTAAAGGCTACGTTAGCAAGCTCTGCATAGAGTATCGGAGAAGGCAATGGCAATTCTCTCCAGTACTCTTGCCTGGAAAATCCCATGGACGGAAGAGCCTGGTGGGCGGCAGTCCATGGGGTCGCGAAGAGGACTGAGCGACTTCACTTTCACTTTTCACTTTCATGCATTGGAGAAGGCAATGGCAACCCATTCCAGTGTTCTTGCCTGGAGAATCCCAGGGACGGGGGAGCCTGGTGGGCTGCTGTCTATGGGGTCACACAGAGTCGGGCACGACTGAGGCGACTTAGCAGCAGCAGCAGCATAGAGTATAGGGACCAAAGGAAAAAACAGAAAGCCCAGTTAGATCTGATGAGACAAGCAGTAACGGCAGCTCGGGTTCTGGTGGTACCAGGGGAGATGGTAAGTCTTGGCTTGTGGATGTATTTTGAAGGTCGCACTCAACACAGAGAGTGAGATAAGCCAAGGCTATACTTAAACTTGACTTCCCAGGTGCTCTAGTGGTAAAGAACCTGCCTGCCAATGCAGGAGACATAAGAGACGTGGGTTCGATCCCTGGGTTGGGAAGATCCCCTGGAGGAGGGCCTGGCAACCCACTCAGGTATTCTTGCCTGGAGAAACCCATGGACAGAGGAGCCTGGCGGGCCACAGACCATAGAGTCGCAGAGTCGGACACAACTGAAGCAGCTTAGCACGCATGCGTGCACACATTCGTAAAGATGTGCCTTGAGCAATGGACTAGATGGAGCTTCCAGTTACTGAGATGAGGAGAGAGTTCTGGAAATGTTAGGAGGAAGCCTGGCAATCACGGGTTCCTTTTGGACACGTCAGGTTTCAGCTGTCTGTGAAATGTATCCTCTATGTGGAAATACCAAGGGGACAATTGGAAAAATAATGCTGAAGTTCAGGTCCACAGTGAATATATTGGGGAGTGTGGCCTCTCTTAGTCTGTGCCTGGCACATATAGTAGGAATTCAGTAAATGCTAAATGCATAAGTGCCATGGCTTAGATCAGCAGAAATATTTGCTTACTTTTGGACAAGAACTAGACTTTCACACCCTACTAATGGTGAGTCAAAAGATTTTCACAGGAGGAGAAAAGCATTTTCTTTTCTTAATCCAAATGATCGGCAAAATAAGATAGCGTGGTTTCATTTAGGTCATTTTTTAATCTCCAAGATAACATTAATAAACAAATTTGAAATCACACAAGTATGAACGTACATTATTTACAGTGTACTTGAAGCGCTCAGAAGGGCTTTGTAAGATAAATAATTTATAAACTCATAGAAAGAGTTCCTTTTTTCACTAATTAAGGGTGAAAATTTTACCAATAAATCATGAGAGGTTTCGGGAAGTATGCAGAGTGGAGATCAATTCAGGGCAACAAGCATTTACTGAAAAACTGCTATGTGCCAGGCGCTCGGTCGGAGGTGAGCGGCTCAGAGAACTGTGCATCAAGCTTCTCCTTGTAAGTGGCCTCCTGTGCCGTGGGAGAAGCACCACCCTGAGCGCCAAGTCACGGGTGGTCGTGGACATCGGTGCTGCCCACCACTGAGCTCTGACGCTCAGCTTTGCAGGCCCGCAGTGAGGTGGCAATTCCCCACGCCTAGGGGCAGGTAGGACCATGTGGCTTGCTTTAGCCAATTCAATGTAAACAAATGTTTCCTATGTTACCAAACAAATGTTACAAATGTTACCTATGTTTCCAAGTGGAAGCTTCCCTAAATCCCTAAATTGCTTCAGTCCTGTCCAACTCTTTGCGACCCCCTGGACTGTAGCCCCTCAGGCTCCTCCGTCCTGGGATTTTCCAGGCAAGAATACTGGAGTGGGTTGCCATTTCCTTCTCCAAGTGGAAGCTTTAAGAGGTCCTAAGTGACTGACCATTCTTATGGACTGAATACTTCTGTCCCCACAAAATCCCTATGTTGAAATCTAATCCCCAGGGTGCTGTTGTTGGGAGGTGGGGTCCTTTAGGAGGTGATTAGATCTGGAGAAGGAAATGGCACCCCACTCCAGTACTCTCACCTGGAAAATCCCATGGGCGGAGGAGCCTGGTGGGCTGCCGTCTATGGGGTCGCACAGAGTCGGACACGACTGAAGTGACTTGGTAGTAGCAGTAATGGTAGATCTTGAGGGTGGCGCAAGCCCTCCTGAATAGGATTACTGGCCAGAGAGCTTGCTTGCTGTTTCTGCACTGTGAGGATGGGATGAGAAGTAGGCAGTCTGCACCCTGAAAGAGAGCTCTCACCAGAAACTGACCATGCTGACACCCTGATCTCAGACTTCCAACTTCCAGAACCATGAGACATACAGTTATAGGCCACTCAGTCTATAGGACTTTGTTACAACAGGTTAAACTCAGACAGACATGCTCTGACGCACTGCTGCAGTGACAAGCATCAGTGCGGAAGTCTTGCTTCCTTCTCCTGAGGCCCATGGGTGACCACTGTGAGCAGAGCCTCCCCACCCTCCCCAGATGACCTGCTGAATTTACAGCCTGAACAGGAAGCTTTTGTTGTGTTACATCATTGATATTTGAGAGCTGTTAGATATTACATACGGACTTTCCTGGTGGCTCAGATGGTAAAGAATCTGCCTGCAGTGCAGAGACCCAGGTTTGATCCCTGGGTCAGGAAGGTCTCCTGGAGAAGGGAATGGCAACCCACTCCTGGACTCTTGACTGGAGAATTCCATGGACAGAGGAGCCTGGCAAGCCACAGTCTGTGGGGTTGCAAAAAGTCAGACATGACTGAGTAACTAACATACATAATCTAGCCTGTCCCAAATGGTACCAACCCTATATTGATGAAAAATATTTCCTTTGTTTATTTCCATTTCCCAAATACCCTCCTTATCCCCCATCCTTTGACTTTTTAGTAATCTGTCCCCTTTTTTAGAATATAAATTCTGCCCTGACTAGGTATCCCAAGTCATTTTTCTATGATCATTTATAGAAACAAAGGCATAGACCCAAGCCATCATTCAAATTCTTTTTTCCACTCCAGTTTATTTTAAAATTCCATTTTCCAGCTGGAATCACCTCTTTCTCTCTTCAGTTGCCCTTCTACTTGCATCAGCTGTAGGCGTTCTTGGCCACATCACATGTGTCCCCAGAAGCAAATCTGTAGGTTTTTTTTTTTAATTATTGCTGTTAATTTCACAAGCATTTCGAGGTATGTAAGAAGAGCAGAGGTCAAGAGACTCATGTGAAACCTGGATTGTAACTGATTATGTGGCTCCCTTCTATACCTGAATTTACTTTAATAAATGCAAAACAGACCTCTGTGAAGGTTATAAATGATTGTTCATTAAATACCTTTCAGGGGCAAAGAAAAGAAAAGTGAAAGTCGCTCAGTCATGTCCAACTCTTTGTGACCCCATGGACTGTCCATGGAATTCTCCAGGCCAGAATACTGGAGTGGGTAGCCTCTCCCTTCTCCGGGGGATCTTCCCCACCCAGGAATCAAACCGGGGTCTCCTGCATTGCAGACATATTCTTTACCAACTGAGCTATCAGGGAATTTACTTTAATAAATGGAAAATAGACCTCTGTGAAGGTTAAAAATGACTGTCCATTAAGGACCTTTCAGGGGCAAGCAAGTTGCAAGACTTGAACTGGTTACTGCTTTTGTGTGTTCTGTTGACTGCCATCTTTCTATGGCTAGAAAATCTGCCACACAGCATAAGATGCTAAATAAAAATTGAGTTGCAGAGGGGAGAGGCATGACCTGTGATGGCTTCCTGAAGAACACAAGAAAACAAAGGCCAGGAGATACTTTGCTCCAGTGGTTCTGGGAAAGCTCCACCCTCGTTCATTTCGGACCAGGAGAAGAATCTGCACAGGTCAGCAGTCGCTCTGATAGTCTGGAAAATCTACTCTGGATCAAGAGCACATGCTACCTTGCAGCAAAGGTACAGGGTGTTTTCCTTAAGAGCAACCTAGTGCCATTTCAGCTGTTATGCTAGACTGAGCTGGGAAAGGCCAAGGCAAACAGAAGGGAGAGGAAATATGCTTACATAGCGGTGGACGGGCCAAGACAGAACGGGGGAGGGGGCCGTGGAGGGCTTGAGACTGCCTCCCCCAGCATAAAATCCATTATCCTCAAAAGTCACCCCAAATAAACAGTATTGAAATTTATTTGTTTTCACTCATTGACATTTTCTTGATCTTAGGAAAACATGACTACTTTTCAAAATTCATATCGATTGTAACACAAGCAGAATCATAGTGTTCTTTCTGTACAAATCCAGCTTTGGGAAAAATCCCAGCACTGTTACCAGGTTGCTCTGTTACTGAATTTTACAACAGACCCTGGCTTAGAATATACTCTTCATTTCCAGCATCAGCACCAATGAAAACAGTGGTCCCATCCTCAGAGGCCCCCCACCAAACTCCAACAGCTGATATTACTACCTGCTGACTTCCCCCACTGGCTCATGCAGCTGCGGCTTGCAGAACTCAGTATCAATTTTCCCTTGTTTACCTGGAGACCATAGACAACTACCCCGTCTTAGTTAAGATGAGTTTTTGACTACAGGGATAGGAAACCCAACATAACAGTAGGGGGAGTTTCTAGTCTACTACTAGGAAGCTGAGGGTTGACATAATCATAGGGGCCCCTCTGTTTTGTTTCTCTCCTACAAAGAGTTTCCACTCTCATAATCACTTCATGACCCAAAACCGTTGCTGGAGCACCAGCTGTTGTACCCACATCCCCTCCATCAGGAAGAAATAGGGGAGAAGGGAGGCAAAGACGTACCCATCATTTCCTTTTAAATGCATTTTTCAGAAATCCTTTCTCCTACAATTAATTGGACAAGAACTCAGGTTCACAGTTCCACTTGGAAGCATGGGGAACTGGGAAATCTTGCTGTACTGGGGGCTTACGTGGGCCACTGAGCAATTACAGTCAATTATTAGGGAATAAGAAGGGAGCAGTATTGGGGAATAATTGGCACTTCCACCCACTCCAATATGGTTTATGCCAGGTTTTAATTTGTCTTACTCTGCCTCTCCTCAAGTGCTAAGAAAAATAATGAGATATATAAAGTTTTCTGAAACCATGAAACCGAACTCATTTACCTTTATAATTTTCTATTAATCTACTACCAGAATTCATTTTACATTTAATTCCAGCCTCTAACACTTTAATGCCATCTCTTTAGTCTTTACACATTAGTGGTCTCAGTCATGTCAGACTTTTTCATCTCCTTTATGTTCATTTATTTTAACTTTTAGTGGTCTTCTAGCCAATCCTTTATCCTTTTTATTACAAGAGCATGAAATTTTATAATCCCCTAGAGCTTTGTTAGTCAGCTGCTACAAGGTTCTTAACCTTCACTAATTTATTCCCTCATTTTTGACTTTCCGATCTGAAGCATGCCTTAATATTTTGTTTTTGAATACGAAAGTAACTTTTATTAAGTAGGTTTATTGCATTAATAGATTTTTATTTCAGTTTTTACAGTTATATTTAAGTTCTCTGCTAGTTATGCCGCAGATCACTTTAATAACAATTTATAATGCTGTGTAATATAATTTATATTTTAATATAACAAAATGTACCTAATATAATAAAGCAAGAGTAATTTTATAAAACTTTACCTGGAAATCATTTCAAATAAGCATGTATTTTTTTTTAACTCCCTAACAAACAGTTTTATTGATATTTATTATAATAGAAACTCCCTGAACAAGAATAGCTTCTCTTTTTCAGGAAAAAAAATAATAATAAAGACGGAGCCTCTTAAAATACCACACATGTTTTGATTTTTTATTTGCCTCATCCTTTCTCCTCACTGCTTTGATTTCTCAAAGGCAGAGAGGGAATTGTTTTCCCTGCGTCGTACAATTACATGAATGATCAACACCCCGCCGTGAAAATTCCTAATTCAGGTTACAAGAGCAAGAACAATCACGTCGGCATTAACTGAGATATATGTGTGACGATAAAATAATACTAATAATTATAAAACACTCTCTCCTCCTCCACTGAAAATCTGGCAGGGAAATATAGAAAGACTGATCAAAATGCAAATGTTAGACATATATTTGCACACCAAGGGCAGGAAAAACCCAAGCATGAACCTGAGCACTTTAAAGCTTCTGGGCTTTCAAGACCAACACAAGAGAAAAAGAATGGTCCTCAGGGGTTGAACTCTAATGATACTTCTCTTCAGGCAAGAACCTAACCATATCATGAGCGTGTGTTGCCTAACAACCTCTCCCTCCAAACTCATGGTTTAAAAGAATTTTTATTTAGTTCATGAGTCTACAAACTGGCTGTCGTCCTTGGGAAGGTCTGGTGACCAAAGGCCTGTGGGGTTTGCCGTGACTCTGGCCGTGGGCTGGCCGCCTCAGCTCTCCACCGCAGGGTCTCTCGGGCCCCAGCGGGCGCCTCCAAATGGCGGCCGAGCTCCAAGAGCAGGAGGAGAGCAAACCCGAGGCCCTGCTGCTCTTCAGCCTTCCGCTCGCTCTGCCCGTTGTCAAAGCAAGTCCCACTCTCAACCCAGATGCAAGTGGGAAGTGGGAAAAGGGACTCCCTCTCTTTACGGGAGGAGCAGACAACTGTGGGCACTTTATAATCTGTTCATTTGGGTTTTTCTGCAAGCTCTTACGGAACTATCTGACCAACCCAATACCGTATCACACCCAGGATGCCAGCACTGTCTGCGGTCACTTCTTGAATTCCCCCGAACACTCCATTTTCTCAGTCATGAGTACTTCCTTTGTGACAGCCCTATTTTAGAAGTAGTAAACAAAATAAATAAATAACAAAATAAACAAAACTCCTGACCTAATGAAGTCTACCTTCTAGTATCAACAGGAGTCTCCTGTTTTCTAAACAAATATTCTTTTTGACCCCCAACGTCTCTGCCTCCTGCACCCAATGACAGACCTCTCTGGATTTTCCCCCTTCACTGTCCTTCCCTTTCCTTCTGGGAATTTCTCCTTCCACCTCCTAGGGGACTGTCACACACAGGCTTCCCCCTCCCGTTCCCACATAGCTGATCATAAGATCCAGGTGGGCCAATCAGAATACTTTATCCTGGACACAGGGATTGGCCCACGGTTAGGCCAATTGGCCAGGCAGGACTAATCAAAGACATTCTCAGGAACTGATAGGAAGCTGGTTAAGAAAATCTGGTAACTTTACCTATAGACAAAATGTGAACTAGAAATGCCAATAATCTTAAATACCCCATGAGAATAAATCAGCCAAAGGAAAACAGACCAAATAATGAAGAGAGACAGACTCCTTGTTATGTCTTTTGCACACCTGAAACCACATCCATTTCTGCTTTCAGTTATACAAGTCAACTGATTATCAAGTTTGAGTTGGGTTTTTGTAATCCACAACCAAGTGAACTGGGATCCACTCAGTCCTCCAGCACTGAACACTGCAGCTGAGCCTCCTGAACCCAGCTACAGCCCTGAGAGCCCTGTGTGCTATTTACAGAAAGCCATGAGAAACATTACATATAATCCTACCATGCAAACAAAGAGCAATCCACTATCAGAAAATAGCTACACTGAACAAAGCTAGTGGAGGTGATGGAATTCCAGTGGAGCTCTTTCAAATCCTGAAAGATGATGCTGTGAAAGTGCTGCACTCAATATGCCAGCAAATTTGGAAAATTCAGCAGTGGCCACAGGACTGGAAAAGGTCAGTTTTCATTCGAATCCCAAAGAAAGGCAATGACAAAAAATGCTCAAGCTACTGCACGATTGCACTCATTTCACACACTAATAAAGTAATGCTCAAAATGCTCCAAGCCAGGCTTCAGCAATACGTGAACTATGAACTTCCTGATGTTCAAGCTGGTTTTAGAAAAGGCAGAGGAACCAGAGATCAAATTGCCAACATCCGCTGGATCATGGAAAAAGCAAGAGAATTCCAGAAAAACACCTATTTCTGCTTTCTTGACTATGCCAAAGCCTTTGACTGTGTGGATCACAATAAACTGCGGAAAATTCTTCAAGAGATGGGAATACCAGACCACCTGACCTGCCTCTTGAGAAACCTGTATGCAGGTCAGGAAGCAACAGTTAGAACTGGACATGGAACAACAGACTGGCTCCAAATAGGAAGAGGAGTATGTCAAGGCTATATATTGTCACCCTGCTTATTTAACTTCTATGCAGAGTACATCATGAGAAACACTGGGCTGGAGGAAACACAAGCTGGAATCAAGATTGCTGGGAGAAATATGAATAACCTCAGATATGCAGATGACACCACCCTTATGGCAGAAAGTGAAGAGGAACTCAAAAGCCTCTTGATGAAAGTGAAAGTGAAGAGTGAAAAAGTTGGCTTAAAGCTCAACATTCAGAAGACGAAGATCATGGCATCCGGTCCCATCACTTCATGGGAAATAGATGGGGAAACAGTGGAAACAGTATCAGACTTTATTTTTTGGGGCTCCAAAATCACTGCAGATGGTGACTGCAGCCATGAAATTAAAAGATGCTTACTCCTTGGAAGGAAAGTTATGACCAACCTAGATAGCATATTCAAAAGCAGAGACATTACTTTGCCAACAAAGGTCCGTCTAATCAAGGCTATGGTTTTTCCTGTGGTCATGTATGGATGTGAGAGTTGGACTGTGAAGAAGGCTGAGCACCGAAGAATTGATGCTTTCGAACTGTGGTGTTGGAGAAGACTCTTGAGAGTCCCTTGGACTGCAAGGAGATCCAACCAGTCCATTCTGAAGGAGATCAGCCCTGGGATTTCTTTGGAAGGAATGATGCTGAAGCTGAAACTCTAGTACTTTGGCCACCTCATGCGAAGAATTGACTCATTGGAAAAGATTCTGATGCTGGGAGGGATTGGGGGCAAGAGGAGAAGGGGACGACAGAGGATGAGATGGCTGGATGGCATCACTGACTCGATGGACGTGAACCTGAGTGAACTCCGGGAGTTGGTGATGGACAGGGAAGCCTGGCATGCTGCGATTCATGGGGTCGCAAAGAGTCGGACACGACTGAGCGACTGAACTGAACTGAACTGATACAACTACAATGTAACAATAGATACACCTTTTCTCTTTTTTTTTTTTTTACAGGAAGGAAAATAAAAATGAACAAAATTCTATCTGATAGGTCTTTTTTTTTACCCCCTTCCAAGTCAAAAATGATTAGCTTCCATCCAGGTCATGCAAAACTCCAATGATCCTTTGAACCACAGACAGAGAACCTTTTTCTAAAGAAATATTGGAGATTCTGTTACAATAATCAATCCTAATCTACAAACGGTAAATTCTGCTCCTCTCTAACCACCTTCCCAAAGAACACCGGGGGTTCTAATGGCAGTCTTTTGGAAATATATTTCCCCCAATCATAACCCAGTTCAGTCTTTTTCAAGTGTGTCCTCTGAAATGTTACACACACACACACACACACACGTGAGTTCTGAGTTCAATTATGCCACGTATTTTATCACCTTCTTGAAAGAGAAACTGTCTGCATCAGTACATTAAAGGCTTCAGAGAAGAGCAGGTTTAAATTTGTCTGAACTAACAACATTCCTCAAACGTGTTTGATCACAGACCACTGGGTGTTTTTCCATCATACCACACCTGTTCACGTTCACGAAACATCATGGGTCCCATGTTACCCATGGAGCCAATATCAGCCTATCATCTAAATAGGAGTCAATGAACTTTTCCTATGAAGAGCTAAAGAATAAATAGTTTAGGCTTTACAAGCAATCCAAATATTCAGCTGGGTCACTGCAGCATGGAAACAGCCATCAGTTCAGTTCAGTTGCTCAGTCGTGTCCAACTCTTTGCGACCCCATGGACTGCAGCATGCCAGGCCTCCCTGTCCATCATCAACTCCCAGAGTTTACCCAAACTCATGTCCATTGAGTCGGTGATGCCATCCAACCATCTCATCCTCTGTTGTCCCCTTCTCCTCCTGCCTTCAATCTTTCCCAGCATCAGGATCTTTTCCAACGAGTCAGCTCTTCGCATCAGGTGGCCAAAGTACTGGAGTTTCAGCTTCAACATCAGTCCTTCCAATGAACACTCAGGACTGATGTCCTTTAGGATGGACTGGTTGGATCTCCTTGCTTTCCAAGGGGCTCTCAAGAGTCTTCTCCAACACCACAGTTCAAAAGCATCAATTCTTCGGTGCTCAGCTTTCTTTATAGTCATAGACAATATGTAAACAAATGGGCATGGCTGGGTATCAATAAAGTTTTATTTATAAAAACAGATGGAGGACCAGATTTGGCCTGTGAGGCATAGTTTGTTGGCCTACGTCTAAGCTAATCAGAGATTTCAAGTGTAGAAGAGAACAGATGAGACCATGAATTTAATCAATGTCCGAGTCCCCACCACTCCATGCACACGTCACATAACCCTGAGCAGCTTCCTGAACCTTTTTAAGCCCTGTTTCCTTGCTGTAAAATGAGGGTTAAGTGTACTTTTTACACCTTGTGCAATGAATTTGCGTTTCTACATGATTTCTCTGAGTGAAGGGTGTACAAGTGTATGTAATTTCAAAAAGGGGTGGGCCAAGATGAGTCAAAGCAAGGTGGGCAGATGGAATGATCCCTACACCGAAGTCACACGGCAAACACAGCACTCCGATCCAAGGATGACAGATTGAAAAATATAAGCCTCCTGGGAATTTGTAAAATTTGGGGAGACAGCTCTGAACTTCTAGCATATGGAGTGAGGTTTAAGCCAATCTTACATAATTCTCAGGGGCCAGGGAGGCTCAATTAACATCTTGCTTCCATAAACCGATCAAAGGCTGTATTTGGGTTTGTAATGTGTCTAAAGAGACAAAAGAAAACTGCTATCCAAGTCACAAACAGGCATTTTCACTTCAATTTTAAACCAGAGCCTCTGATGACCAAACAAGCCATTGGAAAGTTCTGTTTTCCTTTTATTAGAAGGACAAAATGGAGATCAAACCAGAGTTAGGCTATAACTGGTGCTCTGATTCTAAGAGATTGGACTTTTTACCCAAATGTTCACTTTCATAAAATCTTCTTTATATTCATACTAGCAAAATTATATTTTTATTTTGCCACACTGTGTTCATAATTTCAACTTTTCCTGCATAATGCAGACAGATCTTTTCCATTCATTTTATTGTTTTACATACAGAGGTGATGGAAAGGAAGAGAACATTCAAATCCCTCCAGAATTCCCCTTTTGCTCCACAGGGACCTAACATTTATCATGATTAATTTTTCTCTGAAAAAAAAAAAAAGAAATGAACATTTCTTTGTCAGGTAGAAGCTTTTAGTCATCCTGACACCAGGCTTTCACGCAGCAGAAATATTACTAATACTATTTTCCCTCTGAAGTGCATTTGTTATCAATATGCACTTAAACTGGTGATCAAGTCTTGCTACGAGAGACACCTGCTCTGCATTTTCTATCTGTTTAATACCTTAGGGATACATCACTTAATAATTTAGTGCTAAACCATTTAGCATTTTAGCCCATCATCGCTTATATTACACACAGGATTTCAGTAATGTCTGATAAAATTATGTGTTAGCTGCCTTATGTGTGTGTAAAACTTAATAAGTCTTCTTTCCCCCCTCAAGTTTAATAACTGATTTTCTTACATTTATGGATGTGAAATTTTATTGCTCATGGATATAGTTTGAACCTAAATCTTCATATCTTATAAATTGATTTTTAGTTTCCTTTTTGACCTTATGAATTTCAATCAGACAGTGACCTCTTGTTGCTCATGAATCTGACTGATTTAATGCCTTATAACAATAATAGTAGAGAAAAAGCATTATCATAAGAGCCCACAGGGTTTGCAGAAACCCATAACTAGATCTTGGAGGCCTCAAGCAATAATAATTCTTGACCTAAGACCATTCTCTGAAGTCGGCATTCTTCACTGTACTGGGATGGCCCATCCTTGTGGTAGCATAACTAGGCTGAAGCAATGGTAAAGTCCCAGGAGGAGATTGGCTAAAATTGTTTCAAAGACACAGTCTTGAACATAAACCAGTAATAGAAAAGGTGCAAAAAGCGAATTTTATCTCAAGGATATGATTGGAAAGAAAAAAAGAAATAATATACTGGTGCTATCTCTGGGGGGAGAGGGGCATTGTAAATGTTTTAGCTTGACAAAAAAAATGAAAAATTAATGTTAATTGTACAGGCTGTATTGTTACTTCTCCGTCTCATATTGTGACTGCTGAGTCTATAGTATAAATGGGAGAGCGGGAGGAGTGTTCCTTTGTTTCCCTGGCTATGCTAACTTCATTTAATTGGTTCACTGAATAACTGTGTGTTACTGGTCATTATTCCTTATTAAGAAAGACTCTTAAACCCAAAACAAAAGCAGCTCCTTTTCTCTTATTCTTTTTCTTTCTTTAAATGAACATGGGGGTCCAACTTTTCCTACATGGTGATCAACACTTCTCAAAAGATGAAGCCCGCTGAAATGTGGGCTTACCCCAGAGCTTCCATTCTCTGAATCCTTGTCTCAAAAATCTAAAAATCCTCCCAGTTGCTCAACAAAATGCTGGCAATGGGATGCTGACTAAAACAGAAATCACTTGTGAAGAATTCATTTTTTTCCTGCTGAGAGAACTTAAGAAGTAGATGCCCCGTTTAATTCACGTGCTTGGTAGGTGAAGGTGAAGTCGCTCAGTCGTGTCTGACTCTTTGCGACCCTGTGGACTGTAAGCCCACCAGGCTTCTCCATCCATGGGATTCTCCAGGCAAGAATACTGGAGTGGGGTGTCATTTCCTTCTCCAGGGGATCTTCCCGACCCAGGAATCGAACCCAGGTCTCCTGCATTAGAGGCAGACGCTTTAACCTCTGAGCCACCAGGGAAGCTTGGTAGACAGCTGCTTAAAAGGAAGAGGAAAGCAGACCTTCAAAAACCTTACTCTGAATGAACCCCCCTTCCCGTGCCGTGCCGAGGCCAACTATTAGGACTCAAAACTACCTAAGACACTAAGACTCTTCTCCCGTTTCAACCCAGCGCCATACCAGGAACCAGGAACAGAGCGGCGGGTTCTGCTCACCACACCGCCATACCAGGAACCAGGAACGGAGCGGCTGCTTCTGCTCACCAGTATTTTCAGTACTCTCCCTTCCAGGCATTGGACAGGATTAACATTGGACAGGATCAGTCCTTCCAGTGGATGTTTAGACCAATGAGATCTTGGCATGAAAGCCTGCTGTGACTTACACCTATCCTAGTTATCTCCACTGGGGGGAGAAGGCATCCTCTGGATGAGGGACGTAGGGTGTGGACTACCTGGAATCAAAGTAGAAATGACCACCTGATCCCAAATAGCAACCTTATCTGTGACACATCTCTAAGCTAAGGCATTGTCACAAAAGGATTCTACTGAAGCAAAAAGCAACAATAAATAAATAAACACCAATGAGCACTTGTTAACACATCACAATGCATTAGTGAAGTTTTCTATTAAAAAAAAAAAAATGGTTAGGTCCTAAGATAAAAAGGGCAGAGCAAGGTAAAGCTGTCTTTCAGTTCAGAAGTTGAGGAACCCTAGTTCTAAAAATACAAGAGGCCACCAAAAGGAAAAGGAATGGAAATAAGAGGTGGAGTCATTCATCGTATCATAAACCTAACTTTTGAACTGTCTGTCCAGTAATTTTTGTAGTCTCTTGTTGTGAATGCAAACTTAAGAGTTAACAATATGGCCCCTGAAAGAGTGGGTAGCAGTCAATGCTTCATTTATTCCTTAATCAAGTATTTATTGAACAATAAGAGGGCTGAGCAGCTTCCTACCACGCAGTCAGGGTCTCTCACACAGACTCTGGCCTCCACCCTGACGTCAAGAAAACACACCAGATGAAGGATTTCTCTCTAAAGTGCGAGCAACATGTCACCTCGTCCAAGGATGTCTTGAACAATGTCAATCTCCCATATCTGTTTCATCTTAGACTGTGATGAAACACCCAGGGGGCTTACAGACCAACCAGTTCCTCAAATGGGATCAGATTTGGGGGAAAGCAACTCCACAAAAAAGGCTTAGAAAGCTTTCCTATGTTAACAATACGAAGAAACAGACGAAAACAATAGAATGCGAAAGACAAGAGGTCTCTTCAAGAGAACTAGAGGTTCCAAGGCAACATTTCCTGCACAATAAAGGACAGAAATGGAACAGACCTAACAGAAGCGGATGAGATTCAGAAGAGGTGGCAAGAATACACAGAAAAACTACACAAAAAAGATCTGTATGACACAGATAACCACAATGGTGTGATCACTCACCTAGAGCCAGACATCTTAGAGTGTGAAGTCAAGTGGGCCTTGGGAAGCATTAGTACGAACAAAGCTAGTGGAGATGATGGAATTACAGCTGAGCTATTTCAAATCCTAAAAGATGATGCTGTGAAAGTGCTGCACTCAATATGCCAGCAAATTTGGAAAACTCAGCAGTGGCCACAGGACTACAAAAGGTCAGTTTTCACTCCAATCCCAAAGAAGGGCAATGCCAAAGAACGTTCAAACTATCACACAAGTACACTCATCTCACACACTAGCAAAGTAATGCTCAAAATTCTCCAATCTAGGCTTCAACAGTACGTGAACCAAGAACTCCTAGATGGTCAAATTGTATTTATAAAAGGCAAAGGAACCAGAGATCAAATCGTCAACATTTGTTGGATCATAAAAAAAGCAAGAGTTCCAGAAAAACATCTACTTCTGCTTTACTGACTACACCAAAGCCTTTAACTGTGTGGACCACAAAAAAACTGTGGAAAATTCTTCAAGTGATGGGCATACCAGACCACCTTACTTGCCTCCTGAGAAATGTGTACGCAAGTCAAAAAGCAACAGTCAGAACTGGACAAGGAACAATGGACTGGTTCCAAATTGGGAAAGGAGTACGTCAAGGCTGTATATCGTCACCTTGCTTATTTAACTTATACGCAGAGTACATCATGCGAAATGCTGGGCTGGATGAAGCACAAGCTGGAATCAAGATTGCCAGGAGAAATAGCAATAACCTCAGACATGCAGATGACATCACCCTAATGGCAGCAAAGAGGTACTGAAGAGCTTCTTGATGGAGGTAAAAGAGGAGAGTGAAAAGGTTGGCTTAAAACTCAACATTCAGAAAACTAAGATCACGGCATCCAGTCCCATCACTTCATGGAAAATAGATGACTAAACAATGGAAACAGTGACAGCCTTTATTTTCTTAGGCTCCAAAATCACTGCAGGTGGTGACTTCAGCTGTGAAATTAAAAGATTCTTGCTCCTTGGAAGAAAAGCTATGACCAACCTAGACAGCATATTAAAAAGCAGAGATATATCTAGTCAAAGCTATGGTTTTTCCCATATTTATGTATGGATGTGAGAGTTAGACTATAAAGAAAGCTGAGCGCTGAAGAATTGATGCTTTTGAACTGTGGTGTTGGAGAAGACTCTTGAGAGTCCCTTGGACTGCAAGGAGATCAAACCGGTGAATCCTAAAGGACATCAACTCTGAATGTTCATTGGAAGGACTGATGTTGAAGCTGAAGATCCAATACTTTGGCCGCCTGATGTGAAGAGTCAACTCACTGGAAAAGACTCTGATTCTGGGAAGATTGAAGGCAGGAGGAGAAGGGGACAATAGAGGATGAGATGGTTGGATGGCATCACCGACTCGATGGACTTGAGTTTGAGCAAGTTCCAGGATATGGTGAAGGACAGGGAAGCCTGGCGTGCTGCAGGGGTCACAAAGAGTCAGACACAAGTGAGCGACTGAACCACAACAACAACAACTCCACAAAAGGAAAGTGTTGTTTCAGAATGGGCTATGACATGGGGACACCAGAACTTATCGTCAAAACTATTAACATTGTCAGTAGTGATAAAGGATAACTTCCTCCTCTATTTTTCTTTTATTTTTAGTTGTTATATTTTTAAAAACATGCATTGCCTTTGACATTATATAAAAGGAAAACTGCTACATTTAAAAACCACATTATCTTCATATCTTCAATCGTTTTATCACTAAGATTATAGCATAAGATAAAAAATCTCAAATTTGGAGCAAATCAAACCACTGGCTTGACATTCTGAAGTCTGACCATTTATTCCAAAGTTACTTGAATGTCTCCAGCAATCACACCCTTTTTTAAAAAAAATGTTTCAATGGCTTTTCTAAAGCACATCAAATTATTTTGCAAAAGATGGACATAAATTGTAATGATATCTATCAATATTCATTTCTTCTGGTCTTCCAAGAGCCTTTCCTGGTTCTGTTTTCTAGGGTTCATTGAAAATAAGTTCTTTGGGGTGAATCTCATGGTGTCTCAGATCTTTTATTTTTCTCATTTTGTTTCCTGTTTAAGTCATGTTTCTCACCATGGCAGAGAGCTGGCTGACTATATAAATTTGCCCCTTTCTGTTTATCCTGTAGTTGCCTGTCAAAGCAAATAAGCCTGCTTTGCATTAGAGCTTGGAAATTAAATTGTGGAGGAGTAAGTCCCTCCAATGAAGGTAAACCAGAGTGGTGTGAATTCATACCCAAAGGAACCCACGGCCAGAACATCTGCATCTGAGGCAATTAGGCAACCCCTCATGGGGTGGGAAGGAAATTTTTTCAAGGCACATTTATATGCCAAATAAAGTCAACCAGGTTTCTTTAAAAACATCTGCTTTTTAAATATCTTACCCTATCAAGACTGTGACTGTGAAAGTTAATTCTCCCTGATGCTATTAACACAACTAAGAAGAAAATCTCATTTCCTTCTTAGCTTCCTCTACCACTGGGTCATAATCTTAAATGGAACTCAAATCACTAAGAGATTCTTCCTTAAAATATAGAAAGTGCAGAAATAGGCGCACATGATTATGGTTTCAGTTCTTAACCCTGAATATTTCCCAGAACACTTTACATGTATCACAGGTTGATAGTAATAAATATCATCGAGTTCCTGTTATGAACTTTAAATTGTTTGGCCTTCGATATGTACTCTCTTTTTTGCTCCACGCAGCTCTCAGAGGTGCGCATTCTCATGCTTACTTTATGGATATCAAAACTGAGGTTCAATTAAGTGACTTGTCAACTACAATTGATACATTTTTTCCAAATATACATTAAAATACGCACATAAGTTTAAAAACACATCTTATACATGCAGTGTGTAAAATTTCTCTCTTACTGCCTCTTAAATATGCACCTCAGTTTAGAAAATCTAGGAAACAAAAAGCTTGTGAAAATCTCAAAGTGCTGAGAACCGCTTTCGCACTTTCCAAACTGTTCCTGTGTTTGGTCTGCACACACAAAACCAGGTCGCATGACTAAGACCAAGTGCAAGCAAGGGGCAGAGCTCGGATTTGAACTCAGGTCTCTCCACGGAAGGTATGGGAGGCCGCGTTAATGTACGGGCTCTGAATTCTGCCGTGTAAGTGACAAGCCCCGCTCCACAACTCACTAGCTGTGTGACCTGAGACGAATCAGTGGAACTAATGTTTCCACTCCTCACAGTAGTAGATCCCACCTTGCATCTCTGCTCTTCCACTGAAGAGCAAAGGAAATGAAGTTCATAGAGGCAGTGTCTGATGCAAGCTCTTACGGCAACCAGCCTCCAAGATGACTAACCTCCTGATAGTCACAGCCTTGTACGTGCCCCTCTCACGTTCAAAAGCGCTGAGCTATATAGATTATTACGGAAATGACTGTATGATTTCTGAGCCTGGGTCATAAAGGACTTTGTAGCTTATGCCTTGGTCTCGACTCACTCCGGAGAAGCCATCCATTATGCTGTGAAGATGCTCAAGCAGACCCCTGAGAGGGCCCATTAAAGAGAAGCGAGGCCTCCCACCAACAACAGCAGCTTGAGGGCCATGGCTTTCTTATAAGTGTGGTCCCCTGGATGCAAACCTTCAGTCCACAGTCCCAGCTGACATTTGGACTGCAATCTCAGGAGAGACCTCAAGCCAGATCCACCAGATAAGCCACTTCTGAATTCTTAACCCACAAAAACTGAGATAATGCAAGTCTATTGTTGTTTTAAGCCACTAAGCTTTGGAGTACTCTGTTACACAGCCACAGATAACTAATACAGTGCTCAAAAAACCTTAAGCTCTTAGCAGAAGCAGAAGTTCATGTTCCTTCTGTTTCACCAAGAGACCTCCCCTTTCATGAAGGAAAGACTACCTTTGCGGCAAATGTTAAGCCCTCTATCACAGGGCAGGAGATGCAGGTGGTGAGGAGTATTTTTAAGGACTGGAGGGGGAGGCTGTTGGGTTGTACTATCGGGTGATCACAGGGCTTCCCAGATGGCACTCATGGTAAAGAAGCCGCCTGCCAATGCAGGGCACATAAGGGATGCGGGTTTGATCCCTGGGTCGGGAAGATCCCCTGGAGGTGGACATGGCAACCCACTCCAATATTCATACCTGGAGAATCCCCGTGGACAGAGGAGCCTGGTGGGCTACAGTCCATAGGGTAGCAAAGAGTCAGACTTGAGCGACTTAGCACGCGCGCAGACACTCACTGAGGTGACCACATGCCTTATTCATGTGTGCAGTGCGTCATATCCATTGAAAAGTTCAAAATTCCATTACCGATACCACCAGCTGGGGCATCTGCCCTAACACAATCACAAATCAGTAGGCTATTTTGCATTTTCAATATCCATTTGCAGACCCCAAATATGCCACCTTTCCCCATGATTCCCTCCATTCACTGACTTGTTTCTTTTCTGACTTCTCCCGGCAACAGAAAACGATGAAAGAGAAGCATGCAAAGCAATATTTCTAGTAAAGAATCTTGTTTTCCTATATGTTGTATCTTTCCCATCAGAGACACGCAGGGAGCGGGAGTGGGCTTAATATTTTTGTATTAACAAGACTCATAGTAGTAACATCCCTCTGCAGCCCCTGCCGTCACATCAAAATCAATCACCATCTTATCAACCCATCCAAACACTCTAGGTCCCATCGCCCTGAACAAAACTCCTCATCTATCAATAGTTGCAGGAAAAGTTTCAGAACCGAAGGGAAGTCCTTAACTTTTCCCCCAGGTTCTGTGATGAATGGACTGCCTTCTCTCTCATTCTATCCTAAACATTGGGACACAGACGAGTAAGTGGTCAAATTCTGGCAGTTAGACACTCTCTGCAGATACACTGTTGATGGGGGTGTCATTGGCTACAGCCACATTAGAGATGATTTAGTGACACAATGATTTGCATCGAGCACTAATTTAACACTGACTTCAGCTCAGAATGCACACGTCAGATGCAATCTCACTGTAAGATAAGGGGTCATGAAACCAAAACCAGGGGCATGAGAATAATGGGAGCGGAACCCGGAAGTGCCGGTTAGACAACAGGTAGCCAGTTTCGTACAGGACATGTGTCAACTCGCGCATTCAACAAGGCAGATATATGCTGAATGGCTACCATATGCCACGGTCTCTGCCAGCTGCCTTTGCTGATGTCATGATCTCCTCAGTCTTCAGAGCAACCCCGTCTATTAGCACGTGTTTCATTTCTAGAATGGCATGACCCAGGGGTGGGCCAACTACAGCCCCAGGGCCAAGCAGCCTGCTGCCCGTTTTATAAGTAGTTTGCATTGGAATATGGCCACATCCATCGCCTGCACGACGTCTATGACTGTTCACACACCACAACAGCAGAGCTGGGGAGTTGGGACAGAGACTGCAGCCCGCGCAATGGCTTGGATTGCGCTCAAGTCCTAACCCATAATATAACTGCATTTGAAAATAGGGTCCTTAGGAGGTAATTAAGGTTAAATGACGTCACAAAGGTGGGGCCCTATCCAATAGGACTGTGGCCCTGTAAGAAGGAGACCCCCCCCAACCCCACATGGGAAACACAGTTGTCTTTGAGAACTTGGAATGTGGACACAGCCAGTAAGCCCTCGTTCTGTCAGTAAGGAAAAGGGAAACATGGACATTGTGCGGGCATCTGGCATTCTCTACCACATCCCTTGGTCTACAATTTTCACATCTAAAAGTTTCTTACACTACATGGAGACATGAATAGAAGAACATTCATCACAGCAGTATTAATGCAGAACAGAGAAAACTTGCAAACACATAAATATATGTATCTGATGCTGGGTATCCACCCAGATCCCTTTAATGAACTGGCATCCCCACACACAAAGAGCAGTAAGAGCTGGTCACTCATGGCTCAAATCTGAGTCTCCTCTGGAGGGGCTGGCTGCCTGGGTACCACTCCACTGATAAATCATCTAGCAAATGCCTAGCACAGGCACTGCTTCTAGGAAACCCGAGCTAAGACAACATACATCAATAGAAGACTGACCATTCAGATTAAGATATAAGCATATAATAATGAGTGCCAGTTAGAATTAAGCAAAGCCACATACAATGATATCGACAAGATGTCTGAGATTTTTCATTGAATGCAACAAAAAGCAAGTTGCAGAACATTATGTGTAATCTGCTCTGATTTGTGTAAAATAAGAATATACCTCAGTAGGCTTAAGTATATTTAGAAATTTTCTAGAAGAATACAAAAGAAACTGTGTTTGTTTCCTCTAGTTGCCTTTTCTTCTTCTACTCTTCTATATTATTTAAATTAAGAGAAATATGTTTTTCTTTTATGACTTGAATTTTTTTCCTTAAAATATCTCCATTATCCAACATGATCAGAGGTTGAGATTTTTGCTCAGCACAGTGTCTGCTACCAAATGATTTCAAACTTTAAAAGCATTAAATAGAAGGCTTAGGTTCAGTCCTGCTCTGCTATTTACTAGTTAACTTAGGTAGGTCATTCCACCTCTTAGATGCTAACCTGTAAAATATGAGTTAAAGTAAATATATTGACCCCACAGTGCTATCTGAGGAACAGATGAAATAATGCATGCATAAGTATTCTGTGAACTATAAATCTTTACACAACAGTTATGTTGCTATCAGTAATGATACCAACAGTACATCAAAACCTTAAATGTCCATGGATACAAATTAAATATTTTTATGTGGTATGCCCCAGCCATGGTTCTGTGATGCAGATAAGAAAGACTGATTCTGGTTGATTTATATGAAAAAGGTTATCGGGAGGCTCACAGAAACATTCAGGAAGCCTAGATAACAAGAGTTGGAGGAATGGCAGTACAGAAGGTGGTTTTTCATTCGGAATTACAGAAAAAGCACGTCATAGCTCTTGTTATCATCTGGTTAGGATGGGTTGTGGCCACACGTGCTGGAGACAATAGCTTGTTCTCCTACCCGCACTGACCCTGCTGATTCTGAGCCCTGGTGAGAGGTCGTTCCCATGAACTGCTCTCTGGCACTGCTGTACCAGAAATATGAATACAGATGCAGCATCATTAGAAAAAAATCCCTCTGCCACTATTTCATCACCATCTCTGGCTACCAAGGCAAAGTTCAGAAGGAGTTTTCCCACAGAGCAGTTCAGGACATCCTAGCTGCAAGAGAGTCTGAGAAAGTAAACATTTGGCATATTCAGTTTTGAATTAAAGAATCTGATTCTGAGACTTCCCTGGTGGTACAGCAGATACGAATCCACTTGCCAATGCAGGGGACACGGGTTCAATCCCTGGTCTGGGAAGATCCCACACGCCGCAGGGCAACCAAGCCTGTGCACTACAGCTGCTGAGTCCGCATGCTGCGACTCCTGAAGCCTGTGTGCCTAGAGCCCTTCTCTCGCACTCCGCAACAAGTTAAGCCACCACAATGAGAAGCCCATGCCCTGCAATGAACAGCAGCCCCCACTCGCCACAACTAGAGAAAGTCTATGCCCCCCAATGAAGGCCCAGTGCAACCAAAAATAAATAAATAAATAAACATTTTAAAAATAAAAAATTTTTAAAGAATCTGATTCTAACCAAGATTTATATGGTAGAAAAATTTCTTCCAACATTAGAAGGGAATTCAGATACCAAGAACAAACACACAAATAAAAAGATAAATGTTACGTATATTGTATCAGCATAGAAGTCCTTGTGAGTAGCCAAAACCCATGTCATCTGTACCTATATATTTAGAAATACATTCACATAAATTGGGTTCTCAGGGAAGCTGACTCTGAGACAGAGATTAGCTTGCAGGGATTTTATTAGGAAGTCTTCTTAGGATCAACATCCTTAAGGGAAGAAGAGAGCAGGGGGATTAGACAGAAGGAGAAAGTGGGTTTCTGTGCAGTCTCAATGCAGGACTTGCAACGCTGTGGTAACAAAAGGGCTGCCACCATCCCAGCCATCACAAATGCATGCAAAGACAGGACACTGGAAATATAAAACGCAGAAAGGTCGGAAGTCTTTTCCTCAAATGGTTTTCCTTCCCAGATTCCAGTTTTGTTTTGTTTTTTCCCCCATAAGTTCTAGAAGACTACATCTCACATTTCATTGGCCAGAACTAGATGATATGAGCATTGTTAGCTAAAAGAAAGGCTGGGAAGTGAGCTCCTGGCAAAGAAGAGTCAGCCGTGTTTGGGCTGGATTCACAGGCAAATAACAGAACATATACAGTGCACACCTTCACACGACCTACAACCTGGTGTCGCTCACCGAGCACTTGCTCAGAGCCAGCCATTGAGCTAAGACTTTATACATTGAGCATCTTGAGTCTCACCTTGGCCCTATCCGGTGAGTTCTATCATCATGCCTATATCACAGAAGGGGAAATTGAAGTTTGGAGCAGTTGTTATGTCCAACGTCAACACCATTAGTAAGCAGCAGAGCTTCAACTTAAAGCCAAGCCTGACGGACCCCAGAGTCCGTGTTCGCTGCCGCTTCACGGCATACGACCACAGGTACAGTTACCCCCGAAAAGTGGACCAGGGACAAACCCAAGGGACCTGAGGGATTGGGAAGATGTGTGGAAGGCCAGGACCTGGGCTGGACCACACACGGCAAAGAGGAGCAGATAGAAAGCATTACTTCTTCGCTGAACCTGCTTATGGATGCAAAGGAGAAAATCAAGTTGGAATTAAAATGTTTGCACCAAACTATACTTGCTACTCAGTGTATGGTCCCCAAATTGGCAGCATAAGCATCTCCGGGGAGCTGGTGAGACATGCAAAATCTCAGGTCCTTCCCAGACCAAGCCAGAATCTGCATTCAGGAAGGTCTCCGGGCCATCCGCGTGCACTTAAAAATTGGAGGGACATTGTTCTAGTGGCTTCATTGAGAGGTCAGGCTGGGGAGTAAGCAGAACAAGCCCTGAAGGCTGGCTTTGAAACCAACTCTCTCTGTAAAATGGACTGAGTATAATAGTGAGAAGCCAGTCACCATGTTCATACAGACCGTCTCTTCTTATCACCATGGGCATCAACAAAGCTACGGGTTAAGCACTGTCATCACTGACAGAGGAGGAAACACTTAGTAACTCGAACCCACTTCACATAACCCATAACTTGGCAGAAACTAAGATGTGAAAACTCCACAGTTTGATTCTAGAAGTTTCCTCCTTCTGCAGCACACAACATCCCCTAATGGCAGACGGCCTGAGGAAAGAATGAGATCATCTGCGTAAAAGAGTTAATACGGTGCCTGGTACTTCACACACACGAATAATGAAGAGAAATAATCTGACTCCCTTTAATGAGATTTGAGCCATGAACTCTGAATCACCTAAAAGTAGCTATCTGTTGAAAACTTCTAATACCAGCTTCTACCAACACCCAGAACACGCTTCAACAAGTTTCCTCTCCCATCAGTCCATGTATTATCAAATGAAAACAAATCTCCCTACTAGCCTAAAGCAAAATGTAATTAGAAAGGTGAATCTGCAGCTCTGAGTCAAAAATGGACCTCCAAAGTCACACTTAAATGATTTTGGGTTTTCCACTGTTTCAAATTATCCATGCCACTGCTCCCCTCATTGGCACTGATAACAGAGTGTTAACTACATTACACGCAATTAAATTCAAAATATTTGTGCAGCAATTATATGGATTCATCAAACCTAATGGTGCAGTCACAATTTCGTGTGTACTCATCAGTACTGCTCAGGAATAAAAAAAAAAAATTGGCATATAGAAATATGTTCCCACAAGCTGACAATTATAAAATAAACATTGTGTCTGATGTCCTCATAGTAGCTGGCATCTATCAATAGTAAACAAATTAGAAGTTTCTCACAATATTGACCTTACTGCTATCAGTATTCTTACATGTCCTTCATTAGGGACCAGATATATCAATACTCATTGGAAAAGACCCTGATGCTGGGAAAGACTGAAGGCAAAAGGAGAAGAGGGCGGCAGAGGATGAGACAGTTAGATGGCATCACCAACTCAATGGACATGAATTTTAGCAAACTCCAGGAGATAGCGGAGGACGGGGAAGCTTGCTGCAGTCCATGGGGCCACAGAGAGTCTGACGTGACTTAGCGACTGAAAAACAACATCAAGAGGGTGTTTGCTCAGCAACCAAGTTACCCGCACCTGTGTTTACTCTTTTGTTTACAAAGGTAAACTTCTTCGTTTGAAGTCTTCCCATCCTCTTGTTTCTGGTGAGCATATAAACTCGCTGTTGATCCCTAACCCCGTACTCTTGGTGATGGGAGCCAAGGCGGACATTCCCTGCACACAATGGCAGCTTCCTCCTTCAAGCATTCAAGACTCTTTCTCTCCCTGGGAGCTTTCTCTGGTACATGGAGAGTTTACCCAGCTGGGAGTTTAAGGGCCCTACTGGGAAAACCCTCAACCGAAGAAGAAAGGCAGATGAAGGAATCACACCCTGGCTTTTCCACCATGTGGTGGGTCGTTTCTGAAGCTGGCCCCACACAGCTCCTCAGAGCGTCCCCAGTGGGACCCCAGGTGCCCACGGTGGGAAGCCACTGGTTGGTACTTCTCTGACTGACTTTCCTCCCTTCTTTGTCTCATTTTCCCTACGCTCTCACTTGTGCTTCCTGAAATCACCTTCCAAACACACTCCCTGGACCCAAGCTCTTGGTGAAGTGTCTGCTCTGGGCGAGTCAACACAACCCATTTTGTAGAGACACTTGACCCTCTTACAAAACTCCCACAGCAGACGCTATAATCTCACTTTCCTGGACTCCTTGAGATAAGGATACATAACATAGGCTCCAACAATCAAGTGAGCCTTGGAAGTTTGTGACACAAAGAAGCAGGGCCTGTGGATAGTCTGTTCCAGCAAAGGGAGGAGCAGCAGTGACTGTCTTCCAGAGGCTGCATAACTGGTTTCCAGAAATTCCCATTTCTGGTGAGAGGGGACACCCGGTGGAGGCAGCAGCATCAGGCCCAGAGCGTCTTCACGATACCAGTCCCCCCACCCAGAATGATTCTGGCCCTTTTCCTGGCTTCTCTGGCCCTCTGCAGATTCTCCAGTTAATTCCTTTTCTGTTTCAATAAGCCAGAGTTCATTTTCTGTGGCTTGAAACTGAAAAGACCAACTGATTTGGTTATGTTCTCCTAATGTATAAAAAGAACAGGGATATTCATTATGACATCATCTATCAGAGGCAAATATTGGAGACAAGCTAAATATCCATCAGGAGGAAACTGATCGATTATGAAGGATCAAGTCAATGGCTAAAAAGTAGCAAGACAGCTCTGAATGTGTGTACGTGGAATTATCCCAAGATTAAGTTTAAAAATCAGAACCATGTATGTAGTTTGCTATCCTTCCTGTTTTTAATATGTGTGCATATAAACAGATGCATTCATGTAAGTACATGTATGTATGTACAGTTCTTCATACAGAAGATAGACAGAATGTCTGACATACAGGCAAAAGCATCAGATGTCTCCAGAAGGAGATGGTTTATATCTTGGAGGAGAACAAGGATCCTGAAAAATCAGGCATGGACCAAGTCTTTGCCTGTACATGCATCCTGCATGCATGCTAAGCTGCTTCAGTCATGTCTGACTCTTTGTGACCCCATAGACTGTAGCCCGCCAGGCTCCTCTGTCCATGGGGATTCTCCAGGCAAGAATGCTGGAGTGGGTTGCCACGCCCTCCTCTGGGGATCTTCCCGACCCAGGGATCAAACCCGCATCTCTTGAGCCTCCTGCATTGGCAGGCGGGCTCTTTACCGCTAGTGCAACCTGGGAAGCCAACTCTTTATCTGTATATCTTTTAAATCTTTTGAGTTTATACTTAGGAAGATTTTTCATCTATGCAAAAATAAATAAAATTTAAATGAACTCAACAGTCTGAAAAAGAAGAAAAAGGCAAACCTGATCCACTTAGTCTGAGGCAAGACCAAATATTCTGCATTTTTTAGCAAATAGTTCCAGCACCTCTGACTCCAGGTGCTTCCAAAACCCTGGTCCACATCGTCAGGGATCAGGAGTGGTTTGTGCTATTCCACACCATCCAGATCTCGGCACTGAGCCCAAATTAATATTGTAGTTTTTAAGTCAATACTTTTTTAAAAGGGTTCATGCTGGGAAGACACGCATGTACTGGCGTCTGAAGATTTCACCAGGTGTTTGAAGGGCGCACCAATATATTTGACAACCAGCAGGGTTTCCTAGACCCAGACCAACTACCCAAGAGCGAAGGTTCTGATCTTTGCCTCCTTTTCCATCCTTCCTGAAATATTAAGTGGATATGATCCTATGGTCATAATGTGCTTTTATTAATATGTCTACATCATCATACACACACACACACTCACACACACCTGCACACTATTCTCCACTCTCATAAACCTGAAAGTTCTTACAGTGTTTTCCACCAGAATATATTTTGAGCCCGAGGACAAAGGTCAGTCTTGAAAGTTGAAAGGTCACTATTCTCATTGTGTATGAACACGGTTACTTTTCTCGGCTAAAAGGCTTCCTGCCTGATGCCAACTTTTGTCTGTTTCTTACTTTTTTGGGGCATCATGCCAAACATCTAAGAAGGTGACCCACTTGATGAATCTATTATAATCTTTTAAAGCCTCTGCCATTTCAAACTAATTTCTTTTTACATGGCATCTTCCATAAAAATTATCTCAAAATACTTTGAGAAGAAGTAAAATTACGATGAAAGAGTTTAAGCATTTTAAAAATTTTTTGGTTTTGAGGATCAAGAGTTAAGCACATTTCGATAATTTCTTGCAAGTTCACAGCTCTTCCTGTATTAAGAGTTGTATCATTCTTAGCAATTCCCGTTTCAGACAACAGTGGCTGGCAAAAACTGAAACTTAGGTCTCAATTATTCAGAGCGCCTGCTGCTGCTGCTGCTAAGTCACTTCAGTCGTGTCCGACTCTGTGCGACCCCATAGACGGCAGCCCACTAGGCTTCTCTGTCCCTGGGATTCTCCAGGCAAGAACACTGGAGTGGGTTGCCATTTCCTTCTCCTGTGCGTGAAAGTGAAAAGTGAAAGTGAAGTCACTCAGTTGTGTCTGACTCTTAGCGACCCCATGGACTGCAGCCTACCAGGCTTCTCCGTCCATGGGATTTTCTAGGCAAGAGTACTGGAGTAGGTTATCACTGCCTTCTCCAAACACACAAAAGCTGAACACAGTGGCACTCGATTCAGACCTGCGGCCGTTCAGTTAAGCCAGCGTCCCAGCCTGCTTCCCACTCTTCACCTCTGCCTCATTCTTCCCCTCTGGTTCTCTCAGTGGCATTTGACTCTAGTCCTTTTTTGCAGCTCTTCCCTGCTCTGGCCTCTGTGACTCTAAACGCTACAAGTTCTCCTCCTAACATTCTGGCCATTTCTTTTCCCTCATTTTTTCTGGAATTTCCCACCTGTCCCCTGGTTTTCCCCCAAAACTGCTTTAAGGAATTGGTAGGAGATCTAAATTTATACCAAAGCTAGTTCTGATTTCTGTTCTCTCCTTTTCTTGCTTGTATCTTCAAGCAAGATGATAGTTTTGTTCCCAATGGAGTCATCTATCTTCCTGACCAACACATATTGCTCTTCTTTAGTCCCGCTCAGAACCTACTCTTTCTTATGTTGATAATTACCCCCAAGATTTCCTCTGGGAAACAAGACCTCCACCATCTGTGGTCCATGTGTTTTAACGGGGGTCTCCACCAGGCCTGGGTTAGAGCTGGGCATAAAACCTTGATAGACACAGAGTTGTCCATCCCCCTGGTCATGATCAGTTCATGGATAAGTATGTGGCAGTAGGTTTTGTTTGTTTGTTTGAGTATGATCCCAGGAAACACCAGTAGCGGAATGGGGGACATGAGACAGGAAAGGGGAGGCGGCCTAGACAGGGTCTGTTATCAAGGCAGCCACCACGCTGAGTCATTGTTGTCGTTTATTCGCTGTCGTGTCTGACTCTTGGTGACCCCATGGGCTGTAGCCCACCAGGCTTCTCTGTCCATGGGATTCTCCAGGCAGTATTCTCAAAGAACACTGGAGTGGGTTGCCATGCCCTCCTCCAGGGGGTCTTCCCAACCCAGGGATTGAACCCAAGTCACCTGCATTGCAAGCAGATTCTTTACTGCTAAGCCAGCAGGGAAGCCTTTGCCATGCTTCCTAGCCTGTCCCAAATACAAAGCCTCTTTCATAGACGTGGGTGAATTCCTGCTAATGAGTCTTGATGAAAAGTAGTGACTACCTACAACTATAGACTAAAATCTATTTATTCACATTCTTGCAGCTAGGATGCAGTCATGTGACCTTCTCCAGCCAATCAAATGCACCCAAGCCAGATGCAAATAGTCACCTTTTGGCACTCAGTACCAGGAACCTATTCTGGCAACATTATCTGGGTCATAGGCTGTGCTTAACAAATGTTAGCTGCTATTAAGATTAAAAGGAATATTTCCAATTATTTTCTTATATTTAAAATATGGGATGCATCTCTTTAACAGCAACAACAACAAAAAAAACCACACCATATGCCCTTCAAAATGCTATTTGATAGACAAACAAAATTAAATATTATTATGGACAATAAATCAAAACAATGGAGTAAAACACTACAGTTAGAAAAACATGCCCAGCCCAATAATCTGGCAGTATGTTGATACGCCTACCTCCAGACACTTTTCCCCAATGAAAAAAATGGAAGGATTTGAAAGATAATTATTATACTGATTAAACTGTCTAACTGAGCCTCACCATGTTCTAGACTCTGCAGATGTCAGGGATAATGAGACAAAAGACAAACCTCCATCCTTCAAAAGAACACAGATTAGGTGGGGCGATGCACTGGTAGAATAATAATTACCAACATGTTACCACCAAAATATTTCCAGAGGGCAAAGAGAATACCCAAAGGGCAGCACCTTGTTGCTGGCTGCCTAAGCTGCATCTTGAACTTCAACTAGGATTTAGCCAGAAAGATAGAGGGCAGAAACACAGTCCAAGAAGAGAAACGCATGAGCAGAAGAGACAGATGTAAGGGCGTGTGAGCACCTCGAGCTTGATCAGGGGAGGACTGAGAGAGAAAGGATTCAGGGGCCTCCAGGAGCCCCAGTATCCACTCCATGGTGGACAAACCTGACCACGACTTCCTTTCTCTGGAAATTAAAGGCAGGAAGGAATTTCAGAGAAAGATCAAGGCTGGTGCTTACAGCCCTCTTTAGAATCAACATTACCCAATACAAGAACCACCCCTGGATCAACACATGCAAGCACATTTCTGTGATTCACCACCCGAGCGGAAACAGAACTGACTAGAAGATCGCACTCATCAGGAACCAGAGTTGCGAGTTTATCTGTGTGTATGTTTAAAGAAAGGTTCTGAGCTATCATTTATTCCTAAGGAAGTTAAGTCGCTCAGTCGTGTCCGACTCTGCGACCCCATGGACTGTAGCCTATCAGGCTCCTCCATCCATGGGATTTTCCAGACAAGAGTGCTGGAGTGGAATGCCATTTCCTTCTCCAGAGGATCTTCCCGACCCAGGAATCGAACCCAGGTCTCCCACATTGCAGGCAGACACTTTACCGTCTGAGCCACCAGGGAAGCCATTTCTAAGGGAAACCAAAACATATGTAGATTTCAAAGTTATTCTTTGAATAAGTCACTGTAACTATTCTACAATTTTTTCACAAACAGAAACAAACTATTAGTTCAGATAGCTTAAGTTTTCTAAGAAATACCAAAACTCCAGCTGGAATCACATCTTATTCTAGTACATATTTAAGTATTTGCCATTATTAAGAAGATTAGGTGACAGTTTCCATATCAGAGATGTGTCTTCCTGGTATCATATTTGGAACATTTCTGGTCTCCCTTTGAAATACATATGCAATTGTCTTTTAAAGTTTGACCTTTACTCGGCTTCACCAGGAATTTCATTTTGGTCTTTGAGGTGGTCATCAATATAAGAAATGCCAACTATTCATTTCTCTTGTCAATTCAAATTGAATCAACAAGCCTTATTGAATACTGGTCACTAGTACAGCACTTAGTACAGAGAAACTAAATTTTCCTCCTGTCTTTTTGTATTGACTACCACTTTTTACCTATGAAATCCACTTGGGAATCAGAGAAGGGAATGCTATTCAATTTCTTATGATTTAAAGTAGGTAAATCATAAATGGATGCTTTAATTCTGAAAAGTCCAGTATTGTTCAGCCAACAGATCAAACACGCAATTTCGTTATCAAATACATTCTATTTGAAATCTACTTAGCGATCAAAATTTTAGATGGGGTAGTAGGTTTAAAATCAGATTTGTCCAAAATATTCAAGCCCAAAACATAAAAAAAAAAGAAAAGATGGAATACCCACCTCTATAGTAGCCCCTGTTCTGCAAATAAATCTAACATCAGTCTTCTCCTTCCAGATTTGTGAGAAAATGTATCTGGATGAAAGACTAACTTAATCCCGGGTATAATTTTGGGTTTGTTTGCAAGTGGGAAACCCAGATGTTAAGTGACTAAGAGATTCCTTTGGAAGGCGTGAAGTGAATGATCCAGATGTGAGACACACAATCCACATTATTTCTACTTCAGGGGCACAATCAAAACCATCAGAAATGTGAGGCTATCTTCGCTTATTATCATGGGAAGACGTAGGATGATGAAATATGAGGATTATTTAGTCTAAAAGCCCCAGGAAATAACAAGTGACCTTAAGAAGAGGATCCTTTTGAATGGTCTCGTGTTGACTTTCCTTTCCTAGACTGGTGACTAGTGTAAGAGCACAGGGAAGCTAGAAGGCAGATTCACACTCCTCCCTAGGGTTGAGTCATGCTTAGTTAGCCAAGTACAAGATGCAAACACAGTCGCAACAACTTGCACAAGAGCTGGGCTCTAGAGGCAGCGCAGAAAGTGCAAATTACAAGTGACCAAATTATCCTTAAAAGACTGTCATGTCTGCACCTACATACCACCTATACCCACACACCATATCCCAGCAAGCCCAGGGCAGACCCTTTTCCTAAAGAACTGAAACAGATGGTTGATTTTCTGGTCTATTCTAGAGTTCACTTACACGTAAAGGCCACATTATATGACCAGTATGCCTCTTTAAATGCTAGAACCACAGAAAACAGGGTGAGCTGCCCACTCTCTGGGTGAAATGCAGGAACTGGGATCAACCAAAGGAAAAGCAAATTCTCCTTTCCCATCTCACACTGTGTGGGACCTTATGAGTGAGCAAGTGAAGTTGCTCAGTCATGCCTGACTCTTTGCAACCCCATGGACTGTAGCCTAACCAGGTTCCTCCATCCATGGGATTTTCCAGGCAAGAATAATGGAGTGGGTTTCCATTTCCTTCTCCAGGAGATCTTCCTGACCCAGGGATTGAACCCAGGTCTCCTGCATTGTAGGCAGATGCTTTACCATCTGAGCCACCAGAGAAGATGTGTGGGACCTTAAGCATTAAGTAAACTGAGGAAATATCAATAATCTCAGATATGCAGATGACACCACTCTTATGGCAGAAAGAGGAACTAAAGAACCTCTTGATGAAAATAAAAGAGAGCAGTGAAAAAGTTGGCTTAAAACTCAACATTCAAAAAACCAAGATCATGACATCTGGTTCTATTACTTCATGGCAAATAGACAGGGAAACAGTGGAAACAGTGACAGACTTCTCTTTGGCTCCAAAATCACTGCTAATGGTGACTGCAGCCATGAAATTAAAAGACACTTGCTCCTTGGAAGAAAAGCTATGACAAACCAGACAGCATATTAAAAAGTAGAGATATTACCTTGCCAACAAAGGTCCGTCTAGTCAAAGCTATGGTTTTTCCAGTAGTCATGTATGGATGTGAGAGTTGGACCATAAAGAAATCTAAGCACCAAAGAATTGATGTTTTTGAACTATGGTGTTGGAGAAGGCTCTTGAGAGTCCCTTGGACTGCAGGGAGAGCCAACCAGTCCAACCTAAAGGAAATCAGTTCTAAATTTTCACTGGAAGGACTGATGCTGAAGCTCAACCTCCAATACTTTGGCCACCTCATGCGAAGAGTTGACTCATTGGAAAAGACCCTGAGGCTGGAAAGATTGAGGGCAGGAGAAGGGGACGACAGAGGATGAGATGGCTGGATGGCATCACTGACTCGATGGACATGAGTTGGGCAGTCCATGGGGTCACAAAGAGTCAGACACGAATGAGTGACTGAACAGAGCTGAAACTGAAGAGTGTCTTTATTTAGATTGCTTTTCTCTTTTTCTCCTTTGCTTTGCATAAATTTGACATATATTAAAAGCACGTAGGACAGAGTCCACAAGTTCCTAGCTAAGACAGCGGTGAGATTCAACGACATACAGTTACTCGCGGCACAGGGTGTGCTCCACATGTGCACCTGGCAAGGCAATGCCACTGTTCACTTCCGGAGCCTCTTCTGATTGACTGGGCTTCTCTCATGGTTGGCTGGTGCCTACAGTTCAGTAGTTTTAATGTCACCACTGTGTACAATTTCCTAAATCCAAGAGCACGAAAACTTAGACCATTGACAGAATTTGCAAGAGAAGTCTAGACATGTTGCAGCCTAACCAGTATATGAACTACTGAAATCTAAAGAAGTCAGGGTGTCTACAAAGAAAAAGAATTTTCTGCCCTCTCTGACAACCAAGGTCATGGTCAAATGGGCTGTTTTTTTCTTTTTTTTTTTCCCAGCTCTCCCCACCCTCGAATAAGCACTCCTGCTGCTTGTCACGTGGGGCCCCCGGCTGGCCCTGTGACATAGAGGATGAAGAGCCCTGAGGTGGGAGCCTCCGACGGTGGGAAGATGCTTGTCACATGCTTCTAACAGCCCCCCGTGTTGGGGAACTCACAGAGCAAGTGTCGGCGCTGAAGGCAGCAGATAACCCTCTCTTCCCATCGGAAGCACGAGCCTCCTTTGTCAGCTGCACAAAGGCAGCTCGGGAGGAAGAAGCAAGATAGAAAGGAGCTCAAAAAGTGAAAGAAAAAGCCTGGAGTGAAATGAGAGGACAGAAAAAGGTAGAATGTAGGAAGAATTTGCCAGGTTCCTCCCAGCTGGTCACATCACACTTGGCGAGGAAGCAGCGGGGCTGTCATCTCCAAGGCTGCAGCTGTGAGGAGCACCCTTCCCGCCCCCCCAGCGGCCCGTGTTCTCGGGGCAGACAGACCCCGCTTCTCGCCACGGCCACGCAGAGTTTATGCAGCGTCCAGAAGGTCACCTACTTGGGCTGGGGCGGGAAGGCGCCGGTGTGGTCTCGGGCCTCACTCTGAGCAGGGAGGACGGACCTCAGTTATCATAGTCAATAGGTTTCCGGTGGAACCGCAGTCTTCCTCACTTGTTCTTGCTAATGAGAAATTATTAGCTGGCTTCCAGAGAAAGGCCCCACACACACCTAATGCCTCAGCATCTGTCCTGTTGTCTACATCCCAGGGCTTGTATTCACTTAGAAGTGAGGAATCAGCCCTGGAAGTAAAGAACACATTTAAACTCTAGCTTACTTTTCTCCCCAATCACCAAAATCATACGGGCTTCCCCGGGGGCTCAAATGGTAAAGAATCAGCCTGCAGTGAAGGAGACCTAGGTTCGATCCCTGTGTTGGGACGATCCCCTGAAGTAGGAAATGGCACCCCACTCCAGTATTCTTGCCTGGAGGATTCCATGGACAGAGGAGCCTGGCAGGCTACAGTCCATGGGGTCATAACGACTTGGATGTGACTGAGTGCGCATATGCGCACCAAAATCAGCCTGGATGCTCTCCATGCTACCAGGATGGGCAGCGGGCAGCCTGCAGTGGGGACTTCCTGGCCCTCCCCCTCCCAGGTCTTGGTTCTACGAGGCCACCCTGGGTGCTCATGAAGATATCATACCAAGAAGCCACGTCCTACATGCATTCAGCTCCTGCCAAATCTACAGTATGCACTGGGCCGAGAGAGACAGAAGCGGAAAAGAAGAAAGCTTCGCACGCAGGTGAGTTTCCTCCGCGAGCCTGTGCCCAGAACAGGTGTGAGAACAAGGCGTGAATCTGAGCTTCCCCCGGTGTCGTTCATCACCACACCCCTCCCACAGGCAAGGATCTCACCTTGCTGAGTGTAGATTTTGTGTCTGTAAATGCAAGCCAGCTCTTTCATCTGGAGTTCCACCAGAGAAGCTGCAAGCTGTACTGACCCTGAAGGAAAACCGGGCTGGCTTGGACCTGTACTGAAAGATGCTGCATTTTTACGTAATTGTTGTTGTTACTCTTTGGTCGCTAAGTCATGTCCGACTCTTGCAACCCAGTGGACTATGTTATATGTAGCCTGCCAGGCTCCTCTGTCCATGGGATTTCCCCAGACAGAGTGGGTTACTATTTTCTTCTCCAGGGATCTTCCCGACCCAGGGATCAAAGCCGCATCTCCTGCATTGGCAGGTGGATTCTTTACCACTGAGCCATCCGGGAAGCCCCCGTTAATGTAAATCGTTTGGGGATTTTCAGGGGTAGTTTTGACTCTACGAGAATTTTCCCGAGGATGACATGAGACCCAAACTTGTGTGGGGGGTGAGCCTTCCTAGTGGTTGATGAGAGTGTGAAGTTTTGAGGTGTGACCCAAGGTGACCTCCGTGGGTAATGCTCCTGAAGTTGGGACCCAGGACCCATCCTGTGTTGTCCCTGATCTATGTCACAGCTGAAGGAACATGCTGCATGCAAGCCCAACTGACTTCAGTATTATGCCAATCCTTTATACTTGACTGCAAGAAATAACCCTTTAATATTCTGTCTCCCCACCGCCTCACACAGCCCAGATTCTCACCTCAAACCACTCTGAAACCATCGTCTTGCTCAGTTCAACAAACACCTATTTCTATCTTGCTCCTTTTTTCCTTTTTATTCTCCTCCGCAAAGACCCAAGTGAGATGACTCTCTTTGAAGAAAAGGGGAAAAGAGAGAATCTAGGGAAGCCAGAGTCTTCTTTAGCAGGCAAAGAATGCGGAAAGGATGGGGAACGTTTTAGAATCGGTATCATTCTTAGGCTGTCACACATTTGCAGGCTCTTGAAAATAAATCATTTTAAGCCCTGAGGACTGCCAGGCACCTACCCGCTGCCTCTTCAATCTATTAATACACAAACAGAAGCTGCTGAATATTCCATATCACTCAGTAGGGTCAGCTTGTCAAGTCCCAGTTCTTTAGTTTGCCATTTGAGATGAAATTGATTTGCCAATCATGCCATCTGGACCAATGGGGACTCCAGTTCCAATATCATATAATCCTGTAGAGTGGATTTGTTGCAAAGATCTCTCTTCATTTCCCATTAGTCCCTGGGAGATTCTTAGAATAAACCTAAAATCCAAATGGACCATGCAAAAAGCCACACCAGACAGGGCCAAAGACTCCACTGGCATCTGCTGCGCCAGCCTCTGAGCAGTGGCATGCTGCCGTGGCCAGCTGCAATGTGGCCCGGACTCCAGGTCCTCACACTCACCTGCTGCTTTTCATTAAGGAAATCCTGCAAAAGTTACAACCTGTCACACTGCATTGCATCAAAGCATGACGTAACATCATAATTTTTTTAAAAAGCATTCCTTTTAATTTATAGTGTTGCATTATACCACAGAAAGCTTGATTTTCCCCTTGAGCACCCATAAATTTTTACAGTGATGGTTTATCCCAAAACTCTGGCAGACAATAACACAATGAAGGTTGGCCAAAATTAAGTATTTAACTGCTACTGGAGAACTGCTTCTGAGTCACCAGGCACAACTCTGTCTCCTATCCGGACTCAAACTCTATTGTCCCGTGCTGTTCACTATAGTACCCACTAACCAATACGGCGAGTAAGGACCTTACACGTGACTTACCCAAACGGTGAAGTGAAAGTGAAAGTCGCTCAGTCGTGTCCGACTCTTTGCGACCCTATGGACTATACAGTCCATGGAATTCTCCAGAGCCTTTCCCTTCTCCAGGGGATCTTCCCAACACATGGATCAAATCCAGGTCTCCCGCATTGCAGGTGGATTCTTTACCAGCTGAGCCATAAGGGACGCCCAATACCACAAGTGTGGAATGCACACTGGATTTTGAAGGCTTAGTACCAAAAAAGGTGTGGACTATCCCAGTAGTAACTTTTTTATATTGATATGTTATTGTTCAGTCACTAGGTCATGTTCAACTCTCTGCAACCCCATGGACAGCAGCACACCAGGCTTCCCTGTCCATCACCACCTCCCAGAGTTTGCTCAAACTCATGTCCATCGAGTTGGTGATGCCATCCAACCATCTCATCCTGTCATCACCTTCTCCTCCTGCCTTCAATCTTTTCCAGCATCAGGGTCTTTTCCAATGAGTCGGCTCGTCGAATCAGATGGCCAAACTATTGGAGCTTCAGCTTCAGCATCAGTCCTTCCAATGAGTATTCAGGGTTGATTTCCTTTAGGACTGACTGGTTTGATCTCCTTGATGTCCAAGGGACTCTCAAGAGTCTTCTCCAACACCACAGTTCAAAGTCATCAATTCTTTCATATGGATCACATGTTAATATAATATTTTGGATATGTTTGGCAAATAAAATGTATTATTAAAATTAATTTCACATTTTCCTTTTTAGCCTTTTAATATGATTGCTAGGAAATTTTTAATTACATTTGTGACTTACATTATATTTTGTACTATTAGTGTTACATTTTCTGTAACATACATTTTCACTGTCTCCATACGTGTAATTTCATTCCATACAGTTTCACTGTCTCCATGGGGAGGAAGACCAAACAGCTGAAAATTATAAGTAAAAGAGACCTTACATCTCCTTCACAGGTTCAGATAAGAGATAGCAACCTGATCCCAAAGGGCCAAACTATATGCATTCAAAAAGCATTTACTGAACACCTACTATATACCAGGCATTTTTCTAAGCATGAAAGACAAAAGTGGGGGGGAAAAAAAGCTAAGTCCCTTCCCTCATGGAAATCTCAACCTAGGAGAGAGAGAGACAATACATACAACAAGAAATGCTGTCAGAATAATGAATAATGAAGCACAGGAAGGGAATGGTGCATATCACGACAAAGGGTCTTGTTTTAAGAAAGTCAGAGATTTTCCCCACCACCCACACCCCCACCCCACCTCATGTCTTATTCTCCCCATCTCTCTCCTGACCAGTCAACATCTCCACTCATTCCTGGATTTCTGTCAAGCCATGTCACCTTCCAGTTCTTGCAAAGACTGGCCCTGTACGTGGGTCTTCAGAAAATTGAGTTTTCAAAATGACTAATCCCAAGATGACAGGTCCCCAGCCTGCTTTCTCTAAATGCCCACTTCTCCGCACTGAGTTGTCCCTTAAAAGCCTGGCAGTACATGGCTCAATCTTACAAATACAGTGCCTGCAATTCCCACTCTTTGCCCCTACAAGCAAATCATCTGCGGAATGTCTGAGGACAGGAAATTTTCATCAACAGTGAGACTTTTGATTCTGGAGCAGGAAGGAAAGGAAAATGTATTATGGAATTTCCCCGGTGGTGCAGTGGATAAGAATCCGCCTGCCAGTGCAGGAGACAAGGGTTCAATCTCTGGTCCGGGAAGATCCCACACACCTCAAAGCAGCTAAGCCTGGGTGCCACAGTACAGAGCCCGTGCCCTTCAGGGCCCGTGAGCCGCAAATCCTGAGCCCGCGTGCTGCAACTCCTGAGGCCCTCGCACCTAGACCCCATGCTCTGAACAAGAGAGGGCACCGCAGTGAGCAACCCGCACACTACAGCCAAGAGCAGCCCCCGCTCGCTGCAACCAGAGAAAGCCCACTCGCAGCAACAAAGACCCAGCCCAGCCAAAAACAAATAGTAATGTTTGAAAAAGTGAATGTATTATGATGTATTGTGCAAAGCCAGAAACCTCAGAACAAGCTTTCTCCTCCTCGGCTCTATCGAGACTTGGGGCCTGAGAATTCTGCACTGGGGAAGGGGAGGGGTTTGCCCTGTGCTCGCAGGGTCCCAGCAGCACCCCGGCCTCTGCCTATTAACGGCAGCAGCTCCCCTGTTGTGACAACCGAGACACGTCTCCAGACGTTGTCAAGTCTTTCCCTGGGGAACAAAGCCACCTTTGCCTGAGAGCTGCAGCCATAGAGATACCCAACCGAAGCCTGCCATTTGCACTATATGCCATTTTGAGAACCTTCCCAAGAAGATGTTTCTGCTCTGACACGTCAGCACTTCTCTGCTGAACCTACAGTTTAAAAAAAAATTAGCGTCCAGAGGGCTTGCATCTCGAGAACTGCAGCAAAGACCAGCCACCAGTTCACAGCAGCATGCAGAGCTGCACTCAGTCAGTCCACCTAAGTGTCTCCTCTTGCCCGGTGGGCTCAGATTTGCTTGGGTCTCAGAACTTCACACTTTTCCTAGGAAGCACAAGAAAAACAATATTGGATATCACAGACTTCCTGGCTTTTTATCTTCAGAGTCTAACACACTGAAGATCAAAACTAGATCTTCTTTAGCATCCTATACTCTGTTTTCACAATCCCTTCCTGGCTACTCAATTGTTTGTATCAGGGTTTCTCAACCTCTGTGCTATTGACATTGCTGTTCAGTGGCTCAATCGTGTCTGACTCTTTGTGACCCCACGGACTGCAGCACGCCAGGCTTCCCTATCCTTCACTGTCTCCCAGAGTTAGCTCAAACTCATGTCCATTGAGTCGATGATGCCATCCAACCATCTCATCCTCTGCTGCCCCCTCCAACCAAGTAATTTTTTGTGATGGGGGCCGTCCTGTGCGTGGTGGGATCTTCAGCTGCATCACTAAATACCAGCATCACCCGCCCCCGATGTGACCATCAGGAATGTCTCTAAGGGACTTCCCTGGAGGCCCAGTGATTAACAATCCACCTTGCAATGCAGGGTGTGTGGGTTCGATACCCGGTGGAGGAACTAAGATCCCACCTGCCGAGAAGCAACTAAGCCCGGGCGCTGCAACCATTGACCTTGAGCCCCACAACCAGACGGTCCTTGCACTGTAAGGAAAGATCTCAGGTGCTGCAATTAAGACCCAATGCAACCAAGTAAATGATCTTTTTAAGATGTCTCTAAATGTACCCTAGAAACAAAGTGCCCTCTGGTTGAGGACCACTGGGTTATTTCAATTTCTCTTTCCTAGCTATTCTGTCTAGATTAATCATTCCTGTTTTACCCAGCCATCAAACCACCATCCCAGGAGGCATTTAACTTTCAAATCTTTTGTCAACCATTCATATATATATATATATATATATATATATACACAGTATTGGGGCTTCCCTGGTAGCTCAGCTGGTAAAGAATCCACCTGCAATGCAGGAGACCACAGTTTGATTACTGGGAGGTGAAGATCCCCTGGAGAAGAGATAGGCTACCCACTCCAGTATTCTTGGGCTTCCCTGGTGGCTCAGACAGTAAACAATCCACCTGCATTGTGGGTAACCAGGGTTTGATCCCTGGGTCGGGAAGATCCCCTGGAAGAGGGCATGGCAACCCACTGTAGTATTCTTGTCTGGAGAATCCCATGGACAGAGGAGCCTGGTGGGCTGCAATCCATGGGATCACAAAGAGTCTGCCATGACTGAGCAACTAAGGCTAGCAGAGTATGTTATATTTATGGTTACACTCTATTAATAAACCCAGATTTCTTTTTGAAAAGGGGGAAATCATCACAAAATCTCATCTTGGAGGACATTAAGAGGCGGCGGCAGCAGCTCCTTCCCAGAACATTCGGCAGCTCGCTCCAGCCCCGGAGCATGTGCTGAGTTCCCTGACCGTGGCAGCTGCAGCATGAGGATCCGTCATTTCAGAAAAATAGGGAAAGAGGCTCGAATCCTTACTGCCCTCTAGAGAAATTTCAGCAGAAGAGCTCAATCTGTCGCAGTCAGCAGAAAAACAATGCTGCCCGTCGCAACTGCTCCTGAAGTTGTAAAGCGCACAATTTATTTGCTGAAATCTTTGAAGGACGAGTCTACCAGACCCTTTCCTTTACAATCTCACACCTGAACCGGAGCTGATGCTGGCTCCTACGTTGACGCAATCATAATTTTCCCAATTCCAGGTCCACCCTCCAACACAAAGATTTTATGCCCGCAGATGAATCAAACTCTGATCGTCAACAAAGCCACAGCAGACCATATTTTAAATGCAAATACCTAGATTCGTACAAATGAGTTCTCTGGCCTTTGTTTACTTGTCTACCAACGCTCACAGGCACGGTTTGCTTTTTTATGCGTCTTAGGAACACCAGGACTGAAAAAGTTATTCACTAATTCCTCATATTTGCATTGGATCTTGGTGGATGAGAATTTTCTAGTACATTGTAGAACTAATCAGAACTTGTTTTTTCCTTTTTTAAGAAAATTTTTAACTTTGGGTATTGTTTTGATAAAGACCTAAAATTTACTGACCATCTGTATTCCAATGAGGGCCGTGACACTGAGATTAAAGTAAGCTTTTTCTATTAAATACCAAAGGCCTAAAATAGTTGTCCAGGTCTAACTCTTGTTTGTTTAGAACCCTTGGAAATTAAAAAAAAATAATAACTTTGAAAAGCATATGCTTGAAGACATACTAGATAGGAAATCTTGCAGGTTTAATCAGAACTTTCAAATCATTGTTTCCATTATGACAGGCAACAGCAAAAAATGCTGATTGTTTATGCCTAATGGGTTTGCCCTTTGCCAGACAAATCCTTTTAGCCACAGCAGAGAAACGTGTAATTTTTATGGGCTCTTGGAGAGAGTGCACACTGCCCTCTGATGGTAACATAAGCTCATAATTTTATGGGGTCCCTTGATCAGGTTCCAGAAGACTGAAGGATGTTACTACCAAAGACAGATCAATAATCCCATAGATTAATGGGCACCCATGGTTATCTTTACTTTTCCAATTTCTTCCACCCTCTTGACAAGGAAGTAAGATATTGGCTCTGTTCCTTTTTTATCAATATCTGTGAGAACCATTTTATGAAGAAGGAAACATATCAAAAAATAATACCTAAAACATTTAAATGCCATCAGACGCAAAGTAATATGCACATGCAGAGCACACCACAGACATAAAGCCTCAGTAAAATAATGCTTTACTGATGAATAAAAAGGTTTCCCTCTGAATTCAAACTGTCAATAAGTAAGCCATCTACAGTATCAGAAATTCAGACTCAAAATTAGTGCCCATCCCCATCCCCCGCACCCCAAAAAAACATGGAAAAGCTTTTGAGGAGGTTTTACCTAGAGTCTATAAAGGTATTTTCACATGAATGAGACAGAAACTATAGTGTCGGACAAATTTTCCCCAAAGCGCTTTTGAAGTCAGGATACTACACTGTGACCTCTTTAAAAATTTACAGATTTGTCATATTGGACTATTTTTATCTACCAAATTACAGATGTCTCCTAATTTCGCTAACTCCCAACAGCTAAGAAAGGGGAACAGGGGAAAATAAAAGCCAGCATATTCCCTGTCACAGCGAAGCTCTTGGAACTGTATCCGAAGGGGCTGTTGATCTGTGGAAATGCAAATGTCACTTCTAAATATAGCATCAGGGAGCCAGAGAATCAGCATTTCTGTTGATGAAACACCTTTTCGGGAAGTAGCGTGTGTGCAAGGCGACGCTTCTCTCCAACACGTGGGAGTCACGAATCTTCCGCCCAGCGCTGCCTCCCGGGGGGAGGCTCTCAAAGCCTGTTTGCGCTCACAACCAGTGCGATCTCACCGATTTCCTTAACCTGCTACCGCACCAGATTGTGAATGAAAGCAAATAATTTCCTGTGTGTGTCTCTCTCTCCTCTTGTCTTAAAAGTAAAAAGAATTTCATCCTGCCTGATCAGGCTTCCTGACTAGTTAGGGATGCTCACGGGCTCACAGAGGAAACCAAAAGGTGGGGCGGTGGGCTGAACGTGCCAGCGAGCTTAGGGGAGAACTCACAGCACCCCGCTGGCAGGGAACAACCACGCCTGGCTCTTCCACCTTGACCCCTGCCCTTCTTCCCTCCCTCGACCACTCTGGAATGTTTCCAGGTTCTGGAATGTTCCATCTTCCCCATGTCAGGGGGCCTTTTTGTAGGCTGTTCCCTTTGCCCGAAACCTCCTTTCCTGCGTGCTTTGCATGTCTAGCTCTTTCTCCTCTTTTCCACCTCAGATGGTCACTTCCCAGTAGGAGCGGAAGAGCTGACTCATTGGAAAAGACCCTGATGCTGGGAGGGATTGGGGGCAGGAGGAGAAGGGGACGACAGAGGATGAGATGGCTGGATGGCATCCCCGACTCGATGGACGTGAGTCTGGGTGAACTCTGGGAGTTGGTGAGGGACAGGGAGGCCTGGCGTGCTGCGATTCATGGGGTCACGGAGAGTCGGACACGACTGAGCGACTGATCTGATCTGATCTGATAGCCCCACTTCCCTGGTTTGGGTACAGTGCAGCCCCGCTGGGTGAACAGCTTCTGCTCGGAGGCCTGGTATTTGGTTTCAGGCTCTGCTATAGCTGTTTGACACTCTTAATGTTTTTCACAAGAGGCCCTGCATTTTCACTTTTCACTGGGCCCCACAAATCGTATAACCAGTCCTGCTCACCGCTCTTGCTTTCCCTCATAAAATAGAATTTGTAGTTGTTGATCTGTCAGTTTACTAGGGTGAGGGAGACTGATCTGTTTTCTCCATTGGGGCAGAAATTGTATCTGTTTTGTTGTCTAGTCCAGCGCTGTCCAGTAGAATCTTCTGCAACGATGAAAATGTTCTAGACCTTTGCAGTCCAGTGTGTTATCTACTAAGTCACATGTAGCCATTGAACACTTGGTGGCTAATGCAGCAGAGGAACTAAATTTTTATTTTATTTCATTCTGATTAATGTAAATTAAAACTGAAATAACCTCACGTGGCTAGTGGATGCCACGCTGGGTAGGTCTAACCCCTAAGGCCAAGCGCAGCAGCTGGTAAATTCATCTAGGATATGATGAAGACTTTTTAAAAGGAGCTCCTTGGCAGAAGCACAGCACTTAGGTATGATCATCAGAATTCCCTGAGGAGCTTATTAAAAATACAGGTGGCTCTGCCGCACCTTCCAAGACTGATTCAGCAAGTTGACAAAAGGTCTGAGCATCTGGTACCCAAATCTGAGAAGCACTATGTAGGGTTTAATGGAAGAGGCTTGTCTTTACAACAATTATTTGCATCTTAACTCTTCCTGGTCAAACAATGTTAACACAAATACCATTTCTAGAATTTCATCACTCAAAAAATGTCCCAGCTACAACCAATGGCTGCTTCAAGTGATATCAACCCAGTAAAATTCCAGTGGAGAAAATACATTTTGACTTTTTGTTTTGTAGTAATGAACTTTGATCTATGACCTTGACTTTCAGTGCCAAGAGTGAGAGAGAGCTCTTTTCTCAAGACTCGAAAATTACGGGTTTTAAGTGTGTGTGTTTCACCCAGCATTAGGTAAACAGCAGGACTTTATTAGGGAGATACATAGATCTCAACTAGGAATTATTTGGGGGGAGGAACAGGGAAGTCTTTGTTCATCAACGTGGAGTGCTTCTATTTTTAATGACTTGATGTAATCTTATTCTTCCTTTTCACAGACAGACATACAAAAATGCAAAAGGCTGTTAATGTCCAACCCTCTCTTTATGTACCTTTGTCTTTAACCATTATTGTAATTCAGGCCTCTAACATGAGC
The DNA here is from genome assembly GCF_032452875.1 of Bos javanicus. Classification (NCBI taxonomy): domain Eukaryota; kingdom Metazoa; phylum Chordata; class Mammalia; order Artiodactyla; family Bovidae; genus Bos; species Bos javanicus. The sequence goes on along the minus strand of NC_083880.1, from coordinate 79,916,078 downwards.
GCTTTTTACTCCACTGAGCTATCAAAGACACCTTCCTAATCAACATTAGTGTAAACACAGTAGCATAATAGATGGCACCACGGTGAATACAAGGCTAAGCTGTAATTCACTCTGGGGCTCTGCTGATGTCATAAACCGCACGACCAGCTTTATGGAGACTGGCTGAGCCTAGAAAGTGAATTCCGATCTCGGCTCACTGTGGGAGCCATCTGTTAAGGAAACAGATTTAAATGCCGACCTTTTCATCTCTGTCGTTTACAGAGAATTCAAACTTTTGCTGTAAAATTTAAAGTTTTCAGCCATGAACAGATTAAAATTCCTTTCTAGAGGCACATTTGGTTGTGTATTCCCGTCTTGCACTGACAAAGATTAGTGGTCTCACTGCTACAAAATATTTTAAAAGGGTGAGATGCACCAGATACAGGAACATTGTGGCTCTGTGTGCCTGTTCCCAATGGCCTGACCCACCTCCCACCCAGAGACTGAAAAGACCAAGGAATCACCTTCCCAGCCTCCTTTGTGGCAAGTGCTGGTCATGTGGCCAATCCTGACCAATGAGACACACAGAGGTGCCTTCTGGGAAACAGGTTTTCCTTGTTTCAAGAGGAGCATGTGAGGAAAGAGCCCTTCACCTGCTGCTCCTGGTGAAGGAGCTCCGACCCCCACCCCAGCACTTCTGGCTTTAGATCCTCAGGTGTAAGCGCACTATCTGAAGCGGCAGTGGCCATCTTGTCTCCCTGACGGAACACGCCGGAAGGTACAGAGCCACTGGGCAGAGGAGGGAAGAGAAGGATGGAAGTCTGGCTGTTGACGACCTTGCCAAGTGAGCCAGCCCCAGCACTGTCCACCTCTGGGCTCTTAGTTAAAAATACTTTTATGTCAGGTTCCTCCATGAGATCAGCATGTGGGTGCAAACCGTCTACATGGAGCAGACTTCCCGGGTGGCTCAGTGGTAAAGAATGCACCTGTAGTGCAGGATATGCGGGTTTGATTCCTAGGCTGCGAAGATTCCCTGGAGAAGGAAATGACAACCCACTCCAGTCTTCTTGCCTGGGAAATCCCATGGACAGAGGAGCCTGGTGGGCCACAGTCCGTGGGCTCTCAAAGAGTCAGACATGACTTAGTGACTAAATAACAGCAATTTACATGGAATGTGATCCCAGGAAGTACCAGTAGGAGAAGGCAGGTGAAACAGGGAAGGGAAGGAAGCCGATTCAGAGTGTTAATGAGTGGATAACCCCTCTGGCCATCGAGGGCCCCTGTCCAGAGACAGCCCCGAGGCAGACTCCTGCTTTGAGTGATAAGCCAGTGACCTACATGAGAGTACCGTGTGTGTGCTGAGATGCAGGGTGATGGTGAGGAGGATTCCAGTGGTACATCATCTTCTACAGTAAACTGAAAAGGTCTCAGGTTTTGAGTCACTCTTTGTCAGTAGTCTATTATGAGTCACAGGTTGTTCCTAATTGACATCACAGCAGAACTCTTCCTCTAAGTCTTTTGTACCCTACAAACTTCTCTAGAATTCCATGCCAGTGAAAAGACACAAATGCTAATTCGTTTGGCGGATCCTTACAGAGCACTGCCTGTATCTGGCAATAAGAGTTCGATGTGAACCATGGAGACATGGTCACTGCCCATGCAGGGCTCCCTCTCATGGGGGAGCTAACAGGGAACAAACCACCCCTCGTGCGTGTCCTGCTGGAACATGACCAACAGTGCTAAGCCCTCTCAAGGAATAGTGAAAGGATAATAAGAGCGTGCCACAAAATTAGAGTGTGGAGTCAGGGAGGAGTTCATGAATCAGAGACGGAAATGAGTGGGAGGCAGCCACAAAGAGAAATATTATCCCTAATCCCAGCACAAATGGAGAAGTGCTACCAGATAGAACATCATAAAAGCTCCGGTAAGAAGGTCATTCAAATAATATATTTCATGGGAAAAGAAAACAAGAGTTTGACCCTCACCCAAAAACTTACACAAGTTGGTTTGACTAAAAAGCAAATTTTAGTCAAGAGCCATCAATTTCTCTTGAAACCAACCAGAAGTCATGCCCAGACTAAATAACTTCTGATCTTCCTACTTCTTCAGACTAGACGACAACTCCTTTGAGACTTTACCCTTAAAGAAATAATAAAAAGTCATTCACACAAATGCAATTTTCCTACGGAAAAAAAATTAAACCATTTGTTTACCACCACATTTGGGCATTTATATGCACATACGTGTAAAGAAGATTGGATTTCATGGCTCTCAAATGTCAGGTTCACGATCATGCCCATCGCCCTGGGGACAGGCCTCCCCCCTCCTGGGCTCATCATTTCATCACCTCCACAGACTCTAACACGATTCCATTAAACACCAGGGGACTACAGAGCACCATTTGAAAAACACTGATAAATGGTTTCTTTTTCTTTTTCCCAAATAGTAAGTCAAGAGTCAGAGGTCAGCAAACTACACCCTTTGGCCAAACCTACTTCTAAATAAAGTTTTAATGGAACACAGCCACACCCACTCATTTACATACAACCCAGGGCTCTGCTCAGAGAAGGCGATGGCACCCCACTCCAGTACTCTTGCCTGGAAAATCCCATGGGCAGAGGAGCCTGGTAGGCTTCAGTCCATGGGGTTGCGAAGAGTCGGACATGACTGAGCGACTTCGCTTTTCATTTTCATGCATTGGAGAAGGAAATGGCAACCCACTCCAGTGTTCTTGCCTGGAGAATCCCAGGGACGGGGGAGCTTGGTGGGCTGCCGTTTATGGGGTCGCACAGAGTCGGACACGACTGAAGCAACTTAGCAGCAGCAGCAGGGCTCTGCTAGAATTTGTGGCAGAGACGGGAATAGGCTGCAAAGCTTAAAATATTTACTCTATGGCTATTTACAGGAAAAAAATCAACCAACCCTTAATCTAAGTCATTGTATGCAGGAAATAAGCCTGATATTAATTCAAACGCTAGTCCTGGCCTGTACCCTAACAATGGCATTGCTGTGAAAGCAGGAAGGACCGGAAGAGTCGAGGGAAACCACAGTGGGAGGTGAGATTCTGAGAATGCCCAGAGTCCAGCACACCTCCTTCCGTCTGAGAATGGACAGGGGACCTGGCCTGGTCCTCCAGGGCATCCTGCCACCGCTGGGCTCTCCGACAAACCCAGAAATCCTCTGAGAATCCCTCCTCTGGGGCTGGTAAATGCTGCTGCTCCAACTGAGGGCATACTTCCCTCCCTTCACCTGCCAAATCTGCATCCATCTTGTGGCATCTTTGATAGCACACCCCGAGTCTTCTCTGAGCTCCCCAACCTGGAGAGGTGGCCTGGTCTCTGCTCCCACATGGTCTCTTCTCCTGCACCTCCACCTGTCACTCTGTGTTATAACTGATGGATTACTCCTCTGATGTCTCCACTGAATGGAAGCTTCATGAGGTCAGATCTGCACCTGTCTCCTACAGGAAGAGATAGTCAAGGAGTTTGGGATGGACATGCACACACTGCTATATTTAAAATGGATAACCAACAAAGACCTACTGTTCAGCACAGAGAACTCTGCTCAGTGTTATGTGGCAGCCTGGATGGGAGGGGAGTTTGGGGGAGAATGGATACACGTATTATGTATGCCTGAGTCGCTTTGCTATCCACCTGAAACGATGACATTGTTGACTGGCTATACTCCAATATAAAGTAAAAAGTTTTTTTTAAGAATAGACACATGTCTGTGCATAAGTGAATCACTGTGCTGTACACCTGAACCTAACACAACACTGCTAATTAACTACACTCCAGTATAAAATAAAAATCTTCTTTAAATTAAAAAAAAAGAACTGCACCTGTCTCATTTACTGATGTCTTATTCTCAGACTCTAAAATAGTCCCTGGCACATGGTAATCCATGAATGTTTGGTGAGTGAATTCCTTAGTATAACGATTTGTAGATGAAATCTGTAGAGAGGGTGTGTGTGTGTGCACTCTCAGTTGTGTTCAACTCTTGGAACCTATGGGCTGTGGCCAGCCAGGCTCCTTTGTTCATGGGATTTTTCAGGCAAGAATACTGGAGTGGGGCACCATGCCCTTCTCCAGGGAATCTTCTCAACCCAGGGATCGAACCTGAGTCCCTTGCATCTTCTGCACTGGTAGAGGGATTCTTTAACACTGAGTCACTTTGTGATGCTTATGGAATAGAAGAATTACACATAGTCTGTTTTAGGAAATAATCTCAGGACAGCATGTGCAAAGGCCCAGAGGCAGGAACAAGCATGGGGCACTGGAGGCATGGAAAGCAGACCAGCGTGGCCAGAGCACAGAAAGCCAGGCATAAAGAAAGTTACAGCCAGATCACACAGACCTGCACATCATGTTCAGGCACTTTTTTCTCTTATCTTCAGAGCAATGGAAGAACCACAGAAGGTTCTGCATAAGGCAGGAGATGACTTGGTTTGGACTACCAGCAATAGAATTTGTTAATTCACAGGTAGTAAACATCATCCTTAACTGAGTACCTTTCATTGTGCTAGATATTAAGAATAAGATGCTTAAGGAATCACTGTCTCTGAACTTCATATATTTTATATAAGGAAAACATAATTACAGTTTGACATGGGCTTCAACAGAGTTAAGCTTAGAGGACCATGGAGAAAGCACCTAAAAGACCTCCACATTTTATTCAGCTGCATGAAAAGAGTGGATTCGTACAGGAAACCTTTAGTATTGCTCTCTACCTGGGGGCATATGAGTAAAGGAGAATCACTCAACCCAATGGAAGTATTTCTGTAGCCAAAATTTATAACAGTTATGAAGACTCTGAAAATGTGAAATTATTCACAAGAAACTGTTAAGTAAAAAAAAAAACAAAAAAACACACACACAAAATTCCAATTCCAGTATATACCAAGAATGGCAAAGTCTCTCTGTCATGGGCCAAATAGTGAATATTTTTAGATTTCAAGGACCATGTGGTCTCTGTCACAATTACTAACTGTGCTGCTGTAGCATCAAAATAACTGTAGACAATGTGTGAGTGAATGGGCATGGTTCTGTGCCAATAAAACTTTATTGACAACAACAGGCGATGGCCACATTGGGCTCTTGGGCTGTAGTTTGCTAATGCCTAGTCTATCCTACATTAAAAGTATAACTAAATAAATGTGCAGTGTTTATGAAAATAGACAAAAAGAAACACAGAAAATGGAAGCATCCTGTGTTTGGAGAATGCCAATTGTAAGTTTGACGGCCCTCTAATGATTTTCCGTACTCAACACGTATTTATCCTTCTGGGTACAACACTCTGATTTAAGGGAGATTTTCCCATCATCTTTAATCCATGTGGTCCCTGGACTTAGCCCACCCCCAAATCCAAAGTAAGGCAGATACCAATATATCATTTAAGGAATGAGGGTTTTAGCCTGAAAGCTAAGAGGAACAAACCACTGAGGAATCTGAAAAGTCAACCATCCCAAGAAGGCAGGACTGGTCATGAGAGGGAGGAGGGTTCTAGAGGTCTCCTCAAACAGCATCTTGTGAACATCCTATTGTGCTAAGCAGAAAAGCATGTGCAAAAGGATAAATAAAAACAGGTACCTGCCCCAGACCTGGCTCTATACATCACCTCATCGCCTTGCCCATGGTGATTCATTCAAGGGAACCAATGAGAATCACTGCCTAGGATTTTTTCCTTCTTTAATATCAAGAACAAGAGGACCCTCTAGGGCTGAGTTTGCTGAAACCATGGTGCCCACCCCTGGAGCTGCCCGTGGTCATCTTGCCATTCCAAGGGTTGTCCTGCCCAAGAACCATGCCCTGGAAAACAGAACTGAGACATGGACAAATGCTGGTGGGCGTTCGTGGGGTCCCCAGACCCAGCCTATCTGACACCTTGCCTGAAACCAGCCCCACTCCTGGGTTTTTCCATGACTGGAGCCCACATCTGCTTTCTCCATCTCAGCTCGTTTCAGTTCAGTTTTTGTTCCCGCCAACCAAAAACCCAGAGTTAGGTTGTTGTGAATGCTTTTTCTTTTTCTTATTTAAAGAAATTCTTTAATAGCATGATACTACCACTTTATGAACAAATAAAATTGAAAGAAGAAGGATGCAAAGGTAACATATTTAATATTTTATTTCTCAAATGAAAGGCATGCTCTTTTTTTTTTTTTTTTTTGCTTTTCCTTGTCAGTTGAGTGACTGAGTCACTTGCAGTTCTTAAATCTGACCCAGAGAATCTAAACACTCTCTCCAAAAATTGACTGGGAGCCTATTTTGAAGAAAATATATAAAGACAGGGCTATAGTGGAGATCACAAATGATGACAATAGGAAATATTTCAGGAAAGACCATCTGACTCTGCAAAAATGTAGTGACATATATAGGACAGTTGAACATTTCGAAGAGGGGGTGAAAGTGATCCGTGACCATCACGTGGCCACAACCTATTAGAAAAAAGACTGGGAGAAAACACAAATCTGACAGTGTCACAGCCCTGCTTAAAGCTCAGCAATGACCCCCAGCTGCCCACTCGAGCCCAGGCTCCCACAGTGGACATAATTTTCACAGAACACAAATTTGAGTGTGAAAGAAACACAGTTTTCTTAAATTGTATAACTTAAATTTCATTTTTTTCTCAAATCCCCAATATACCTAATAGCAGAAAATGTAATCACTTTCAGATAAGTGCCGTCTTTGGGGGTTACACACAATCAATTTAGGATTCTGCATGCACAGGCACACACACACACACACACACACACACACACACTCCTTCTCCCCTGGGCAACCTTCAAGGGCTAAGAGATTTGAGCATATAGTCATATCTATCCACTAGTATCTGGCAATATTTTCTGGTCTTTGGTGGTGTTAGCTTTTACCTCCTGACCTTACTGAGATGCTCATGTTAACCTGTGTCTCTGGTCATCAGGTCTACCAAGGTCAAGACACAGCTTCCATGTCCAGGTCCAAAGGAACCTCTCTATCGCCAACCCCCATAACCACATTCCAGCAAGCAAGCAGCCAGTGGGGCAAAAATGTCCCCAAATAGTGGCAAAGAGGACTTCTACTCACATCCCTTTGGCCAGAGATGGGTCAGATGGTCACACTTAGTCCCACCAAATCCAGGGCTATGTGATGTTATTCTGGGTGACACATGCCTGGAACCTTTGGGGTTCAGTTCCTAAGAAAGAAAGGGAGATATCAGGAGAAAACAAGCACTCACTGCCTGAGATGTTTAATATGCACCTCAAAATTCTTCAAGGTCTAAGGACAAACACAGAGAAGCAATGGGTCAGAGAGAACAAAGAACAAGGGAGCAAAGGGAGACAACCAATTAAAAGAGCAAAGACAACGCTAGCCATCAGAAAAGACAAAGGTTTAAAGAGCCACTGTGGCCGAAGACGGAAACAGGAAAAAACCGAGAATCAAGAGCTGGGGGTGGGGGGTAGCTTCCAGGGAACAGAAGCAGAAGAAGTGAGGCCACCTCAAAACGTGAAACAAACTTTTCACAGTCATTTTCTTGATCTTTAGGGGAAATAAACTGAGCGTGAAGCAGAGAAGGTGAGAAAAACACAGCTTATAAATGGAAACGCACCAAACAAAGTGGAAAATTCACATCAAGCCCACGGATAAGTCTCAGAACAAAGGGAAACATTGTAGGGTCAAAAAAAAAAAACACAAACAGAAAATAAGGTTCTCACATTGGAAAATGTGACTTGCGAGGGAAGGAAGATTTGGGAAGAAACCAAGCAGGTACTCCCACCGAAACCTAACCTTTAGGTTGGTGAAACTTAGTTATTTGGTTTTCTCAAATAGAAATTTGCATGCAAGTTTTATCCTGGAATTTGATACCTGGCATTTTTTCATCCCCTGGTTTTGCACCGGTTCTAATTCTCAGAAAGAAAGAGAAGAACCTGCCTGCTTTAAACAACACGCAAATTAAGGTGTGACTTTTGGCTCCCTTTTCCGTTATATATAGCTATCATCTGCTCTGGAATAAGGTGGATTTCTTCCACTGAGTTCATATCCCCTTCTGTGTTTTTTAAAATGCAGTTTAAAGCTTCATGTTTCTTTCTGGAAAATCTACCATAATGTAACAACAGATTTTAAAGCTTATATGTATATTAATCAGGATGCCAACAACCACAATCTAATATAGTCCTTACCTTTTACTGACAATGGGAATTTTAATTAAGTGCATAATTAAGATCCGAAATGCAGAATATATTTTTGGTCCTGTTTACTGTAAGTTAGAAACTCTTAACGTGGAATAAAGTTAGCCTCCTGCTACAAAGACTTCAGTTCAGTTCAGCTCAGTTCAGTCGCTCAGTCGTATCCAACTCTTTGCGACCCCATGAATCGCAGCACGCCAGGCCTCCCTGTCCATCACCAACTCCCAGAGTTCACTCAGACCCACGTCCATCGAGTCAGTGATGCCATCCAGCCATCTCATCCTCTGTCGTCCCCTTTTCCTCCTGCCCCCAATCCCTCCCAGCATCAGAGTCTTTTCCAATGAGTCAACTCTTCACATGAGGTTGCCAAAGTACTGGAGTTTCAGCTTTAGCATCATTCCTTCCAAAGAAATCCCAGGGCCGATCTCCTTCAGAATGGACTGGTTGGATCTCCTTTCAGTCCAAGGGACTTTCAAGAGTCTTCTCCAACACCACAGTTCAAAAGAATCAATTCTTTGGTGCTCAGTTTTCTTCACAGTCCAACTCTCACATCCATACATGACCACTGGAAAAACCATAGCCTTGACTAGACGAACCTTTGTTGGCAAAGTAATGTCTCTGCTTTTCAATATGCTATCTAGGTTGGTCATAACTTTTCTTCCAAGGTTGTTACAAATTAATCAAATAGCGGCCACAATTGGGTTTTCAAAGACATTTTGGGGAGTCCTTCAAGATGGCTGACGGAAATCAGAAACAAGTTTTATCTTCATCAGTAGAGCAGGGGATGATGAAATAAATTATTGTACATCTATACCATGATTCCAAATGCTTTCCTCAAAATAACGGAGTAATCTTATAGGCACTGATATGGAAAAATTATCAAGATATATTATGTAGAACAATATACATAATATGACTTCTTTTAGGTAAAATGTGTGTGTGTGTGTGTGTGTGTGTGTATGCCTGGGTGTTTGTGTGTACATATATATGTATGGGCTTCCCTGGTAGCTCAGCTGGTTAAGAATCTGACCGCCAATGCAGGAGACATGGGTTCGAACCCTGGGTCGGGAAGATTCCCTGGAGAAGGAAATGGCAACCCACTCCAGTGTTCTTACCTGGGAAATCTTGTGGACAGAGGAGCCTGGCAGGCTACAGTCCATGGGGCGGCAAAAGAGTCAGACATGACTGAGTGACCAAACAATAATATATGCATAAATATATGTGTGTGTTTATGTGTAGAGAGACGTGTTTGTACAATCGGATACATATGCAGACATACTCAAAAACATGAAGAAGAGTCTCAAATAACAGATGACAGAATGCAAACACTGACCAGCTCTAGAGCAGGGCTTGACGAACTTTTTATGTGCAGGGACAGATAACGAGTATTTCTATTTCTGTGGCCACACAGTCTTGGCAAAACTATTCAACTCTGACCTTGCAGCACAAAAGGAGCCATAGACAATATGAAGCAAAGGTTGTGACTGGGTCCCAATAAAATTTATTTACAGAAATGGACGGGGCAACAGGGCTGCTGGAGGCAGTCTGCGTGTCAGTTTGCCAAACCCTGCTCTGCAGAAATGAGTGTTATGTGTGCAGGGAGTCGTCAGAGGGATGAGGAGAGACTTCGAGTATTGATTCTCTGTATATTTGATTTATTTTACAAGCACTCTTACTTAGGAAAAAAAAAATTAGAGGACTTAACTGCCATATAGTAAAACTGGGCAAATTTTAGTTTTAGATTTTTTTAAATGCAGACTTTTACATTTAAATTACAAAAAAAATAATAAGCTGTTTTGCATTCTCTTCCAGGTAAGTATTTCACATTTACCCTCAGGGAGTGGTGATTCTTATCCCCATCACATGGATGAAGTGATGGAGTCTGGCTCTCTAGGGCTGAACCACGAGTCTGGCTCTTCCTAACTTTTAGATCTTATGCAAGTCACTTAACCTCCATAAGCTTCAGTTTCCTCACCTATAAAGTGTTAACTGAAATAACACTTTATCTGAAACAGTGCTATAAGACTTCAGTGAGCTAACACTCACACAACACTCAACCCGGATTCTTACACATAATGGGCTCTCAGCGCTGGTGTGTGTACTCAGTCCTGTCTGACTCTCTGTGACCCCGTGGACCGTAGCCTGCCAGGCTCCTCTGTCCGTGGGATTCTCCAGGCAAGAACACTGGAGTGGGTTGCCATTTCCTTCTCCAGGGGATCTTCCCGACCCAGGGATCGAACCCGCGTCACCTGCACCAGTAGGCGGATTCTTCACCACGGAGTCACCTGGGAAGCCTCGAGCTCTCAATCACTGCTAGCTATTAATATTACACCTCTAAGTTAAATACGATTTATTATACTTCAAAAGAGGGAAAAGATATTTTTATGAATAGCTTATGTGGGGCTATAAGTGACTTAATTTAGTCTTGGCTGCAAGTTCTGAGTCATCATCATGTGTGTGAAAGACAGGAAACCGTCCCCAAGAGCCATCTTCCCTTTCTTCCTTTTAAAGACAGAAGTCCCTGCGTGTCAGCTGGACCCCTGGACATCCAGCTGAGAGTACATTCCCCAGCCTCCTTCTGAGCCTTTTGTGGCCATGTGACTCCACATTGGACAACAGTGTATGAGTGGAAGTGAGAAACGAAGCAAATACAAACTGGGCACCCCGTCTGCAGACAGCAGTCACGAACCAGGCCTGACAGTGTCAAGAGCATCACTCTAGCAGATGGCAGGACCACAGGAGAGAAGGCGTCTAGGTGGGCATCACGGATCGCTGCTGACCACCCATCAGCCAGCTCACCCTTGAGCAGGATGACCTTGCTCAGGGCTTAATAAAGTGGGAGAACGGCTGTAAAAGAAGGATAATAACAGAACTGTACCACTTGGAGCAACTCTAGCTGATGGCACAAAACTGATGCAAAAAACACAAAACGACTCAAACACAGTTTCCACTTGTTACCTGCTAAGGCAGGAGTACTGAGTGCTTCTAGACTGGGGTGTCTCTAGCTCGGAAAGGAGGACTCTCAGCTCCATGCTGTCACTCGGGTCAGCATGATAGGAACTGCCATCTTTAAGAGGCACCTCCATCCAGTGAAAGATCACAGATAGAGTTTTATGGGCCAGGCCTGGAAGTGGCCCAGAATACTTCTACTCAATTCTGTTGGTTAGAATTGTCATATGGCCACACCTCACTGTGTGGAGGAGGGTATGGCAATCCACCCCAGGATTTTTGCCTGGAGAATCCCATAGGGTTGCATAGTGGGGCTGATGCAGAAGAAATATCTGCTAAGTGAGCGATAGGGAGTAAATAATCCAATGTCACAGGTTTGTCCCAAGGAATGCATAACATAGTGCATGAAAAGATTTAGCAAAATGCTGATGCATAGTGAGTGCTCAAAAATTCCATGCACACATTATTTGGAGATGTGAAAGAGAAATAAGATATGTTCCTCAAGGAGGAACCACTAGAGCAGAGAGATGGATACTTCCAGGAAAATAACTAAAATATTGTGAGGTTATAGGAGTATGTCCAGGGCTCAGATGTAGGACATGGTGGTTAATTCTGGGGAGGAGAGAGTGGGCCAAGGGAGAAAATCACAAAGAGGGTAAAACCTAAAGAAAAGATTGTAGAATTAAAAGAACCTTCACAGGCATTCTAAGAAATGCAATATTTTTTCACCTTTCTGACCCTTTCTTTCATTAAAAGAAAGTTGATGGCAGACACCGGAGCCTGTATGGAGATGTCCTGTCTGCCTGGACAGTCCTCCCCTCCCACGGAAGCCCTGCCCTTCAAAGTATCAGGTCAAATATCGCCTCCTAAGGGAAACGATTCCTACCTGTTTTTCTCTGCGCGGTGACGCACAGACCAGGTCAGCCTCCACTGTTGGATGCTCTCAGCATTTGCTCCCTGCAGACTTACACTTAGCCGAGTGTGTGTGTGTGTGTGTGTGTGTGTGTGTACACAACATCTACTTCCCCAGAGGACAATCAGCAGGACTGCATGGCTCACCACCTGGTCCTTAACTCCACGCAAGGCATGTAGAAAGCACTCAATCACCATTTGTTGAACTAGAAGAATAAACCTTGCATTGTGTTCTCCAATGGGGCCTCAGATGTAGTTAAGCAGAGCCTCTAACTGAGGTCAGAGCTGCAGTTAAGAGGTTAGGTGAGGGCATCCCTGACGGCTCAGTGGTGAAGAATCAGCCTGACGATGCAGGAGACACGGGTTCGATCCCTGATCTGGGAAGATCCCACACGCCACGGAGCAACTGAGCCCCAGGGCCACAACTACTGAGCCGTGTGCCACAGTTACTGAAGCCTGCACGCCCTGGAGCTGCGCCCAGCAACAAGAGACGCCTCTGCAGCGAGAAGCCCGCACACCGCGAGGAAGACGAGCCCCCGCTCACAACTAGAGAAAAGCCTGCGCAGCAACAAAGACCCAGCACAGCCAAAAATAATTAACTAATTCAATTTAAAAAGAAGCTTGGTGATAAAGTTGACATGATCTAGTAAAATCTGAAGAATCTCAGGAGACAGTAAAGTGCAATGGTGAAACAGTAGACTCATACTATCTCTGTAAATCTGCTGGAAACCTAAAATTATTCTGAAAATCAAAGTTTATTTTTCTTAAACGGCAAGCTCTAGAACCGACCATAGGGCATCGGAAATGCAGTCTTGGCCCTGCCACGGATTCAGCATCACTGAGCGTTCACTCTGCCAGTCTCTTTTATCAATTAGCGATGGTGGGAATAAAGGCTCAGACTCTACAGGGGAGTATGGAATCTGCAGTAAAGTCCTTGCACATAGGGAGTTTTCCGTAACTATTAGATATTCCTATTTTTTTCCCTCCTGCCTCTGGAGCGTTAAACAGGAGAGCCATTCCTCCTTCTGCCAGAGGGAGTCACAGCGACAAGTGCAGGTGATGGGAACAGTAAAGAATCAAAGAGATTTAGCTCAGAGTAATCATCTCATTGCATTCTCCAGATGTTACTGTGATTTCATTTCCTTGAGAAGATTCAGAGATGTTCGCACATCAGTGCAGGGAAGTAGAGCTACTCAGGATAAAACTAGGTCGGTACTGACCGAGAAGGTCGCAGAATGCTCAGACACACTGCCACGGCATACACCCACGAAGCTGTGAAATAACTGACGTTTCAAAATGAAGACCATAGGCATTGGGAAGAGAACATGATTCACAGATGTTACATGTATATACATTTGTTTACAGACTCTGAGGTACATATATATGCACACAAGCCAGGAATAAGTCACCTGGTAATTCAAGATTAGAGGCACATACAGACTCACAAGTCTATTATATCACTTTTGTTTAAATAAAAAGTGTGTGTCGGTGTTTCATAATAAAAATTTATATTGATCAAGTGCTTTACTATATTATAGGCATTGGTAGAATGTCACCCAATCATATTTGATTCTTTGTGACCCCATGGACTGTAACCCACCAGGCTCCTCTGTCTGTGGGATTCTCCAAGCAAGACTACTGGAGTGGGTTGCCATGCCCTTCTCCAGGGGATCTTCCCAACCCAGGTCTCCTGCATTACAGGTAGATCCTTTACCATCTGAGCCACCAGGGCAGGCCCAGCCATTGGATTAAGCATTTTATATACATTGTCTGTTTAATAAACATACTGACCTATAAACTGGGTTTTAATAGCGTGCCCACTTTTACATATGAAGACAATGGACGGGCAGCAGAACGATCCACCTCGGGTGGCACCACCAGAAGGGCAAGAACAGGAGTCCCCACGCCTGGCAGCAGGGCAGCACTAGCTCACGCTAGCTGCTCTTGGCGTTGGCCGTGCCAGCAGCCAGTGTATGGAAAGGAAAGACCGGGACGCAACAGTAAAGAAATAAAGTAAACATTCCGTGTTTAGGTACTAGAACCGGAACGATTGCAAAGAACAAAATCCAGCTTCATTTGCCATTGAGTATAATTATCCATTTGCCTGATCCTTGAAATATATTCTAGCCCACCAGCTCCAAGCCTGGATGGCACATACCATCTTGACTGAAAAATAAATAAATAAAAGAATTCTTCCTAGCTCATTAGAACTATTAGAACTCTGCATTCCTGAACACAGCTTATAAAAATTCCACAAAAAGAAAACAGGTTCATAAAAGATTAAATTCTCATCAAAACAATTACAAACACTAGTCATAGCAGAGATAGGAGAAAAACAGGGAAAAAAATCCTAACGCTGTGTAACTTAATCTTCTTATTGTCACATGGAAATAGAGAAACTATGACAAACGAATCCCAGACAGAAGTTGGGATACACAGTGATTCTACAGTTTTTATGTGGGGGTTTCCCAGGTGGCTCAGTGGCAAAGAATCCATGTGCCAATGCAGGAGATGAGGTTCGATCCCTGAGCCAAGAAGATCTCAAGAAGGAAATGGCAACCCACTCCAGTATTCTTTCCTGGGAAATGCCTGGACGGAGGAGCCTGGCAGGATAGAGTCCAGGGGGTTGCAAAAGAGTCAGACACGACTTAGAGACTAATAGCTTGTATGTCCATGGGGGACCCCATATGGGGACGCTCAGAAGTTCCTGAAGAAGAAGGCGGGTTGCAGGAGCTGTGGGGCCGTGTTGCTGCGCAGGTAACGGCCACGATGCAGGTGAGCCATCAGTACCCATTACTACCCCTGGTTGCTGGGGCCAGGAAACAGATTTCAGGGTAGTTCAGAAAGCCAAAGCTGATAATTGTCCTAAACTCACAGATATACATAAATTGCCATATTCTAAGCAATGTTTTTAAAGTTCTCAATTCCTTTTCATAACAGATGGTAAACTTCTAGAAATTACATCCCCAAAGGTAATACTGCTTGTAAATATAAGTAGTTATGAACTTTTTTTTCCCGGAAAACTCTTGGATGATATATACATAGAGAATGATTTTAAGCAGCACTGTAAGAACTAAAGAAGAGGGCATTATGAGAGCAAAGCGATCTCCCTCAGTCAGACAGCACAGGGCATGTATTCTGACACCAATTTAAAGATGTATTTCAACTTCCTAAGGTTTCTAGATGTATTTTTAGATTTGGTGTTTAAAAAGTTCTATTTTTCAGATAGTTATCTGAAGGCAGATAGTCTGGGGTTCAAATCCTGGTTCCGTCACTTATTGGCTCTGAAACCTCAGGCAAGTTAAGTAACCTTAGGCAAGTGACTTAACCACAGTAGGTCTCAAGACTGTCATCTCTGCAATAGGGATTAGTACAGGGGTGTGATCGTAGGCAACTTATTCAGCCTCTCATTAGATTTTGTAACTTGAGGAAAGGCTATGATTCCAAGTTAGGACATTTGTTGGAAGGATTTGCCGCCTCTTACTGAATTTCCCTGGCGGTCCTCTCGTTTCGGGCATGTATTCCACAAATCCACGTGTACAGAGAGGCAAACAGTTAGACAAAAGGACTAAGGGCCTTGGAACCAAGTGTTATGTGGCTCCTGAACCCGTCTCTAACTCCCGTGATCTTCTGTGAGAAGTCAGTGACAGGGAAAGGGTTAATCACTCAGTCTCTTCTGACTCTGCTGCCTCATGGACTGTAGCCCACCAGGCTCCTCTGTCCATGGGATTCTCCAGGCAAGAATACTGGAGTCGGTAGCCATTCCCTTCTCCAGGGGATCTTCCTGACCCAGGGATTGAACCTGGGTCTCCGCCACTGCAGGCAGATTCTTTACCATCGGAGCCACCAGGGAAGCCTCATGAGAAGCCAGTATTCTCTTAACAAACCCAGGCTTTGTCTGAGTTAACCAGAATTAGTTTCTGTTGCTTACGGCCAGTAACCCTAACTGATAAAGATGCTTCATTCTATAACTGGGCTGAACTCTCTCAGGGCAGTTTCTCTGCCTTAAAATCAACAGTATGGCCAAGATCTGAAATTTAACCAGGGGCAGAGTGCCAGAATGTTGGCAATGTTGAGTGTGTGTTCTGTGTGCGTAGAGTAAATAAAGTTCTACAAAAGCCTCCTGGCTCTTGAGACTTCACAGAAGTCTACAGGGCAAATCAGAGGTTAGGAGCCCAGCATCTAGAATGAGGGAGATGTGGGTTTAGGCCCAAGCCCCACTGCTTCCAAGCAAGAAGGTGCCCGGGAATTTATTCCTTGGGTCCTCAGCTCCCTCACTGGCAAAAGGCACAGAATCACGGATCCCACTAGCCAGGGCTATGGCAAGGAGTAAATGAGAGATGGTGCCCTTTGCCCTCAATAAATGTGGACCAACAGAGATGAAGATGATGAGGGCAATGGATACGCCTGATTCCCAGGTGGTGAGAGCTGCAGGGAGCCTGGAGAGCAGCAGGAAGAGAAGCCATCCCAAGGGAACAGGCGTTCAAACACAGTGAGACTAGCTTTGTACAAAAGCCTTAGCCTCCAAAAGAAGGCATGATCCTGAATAGAACATTCTTTGGGGCTCTTGGGTTTGTCTTCTGGCCAAGACCCTGTTGGACTCTCATCCCCAAGTCTGATGGAGAACTGAGAAAATACAAGTAAACACTGAAGATGCTTTAGGCACAGGAACTCTGTAAGACACAGGGGTGCCAGGAAACTCTGGGATCCCTCTGTCAGAGGGTGCCACAGGGGGGCCCTTCCAAATAACACAGCACACCTGGGCACTGTGAGGGCCCAGTTTCTCAGTATTGCCCTCCTTGAGAAGGACATGAAAATATTAAATAAAGACAGAATCAGGAATAGCACTGCATAGCCAAGCCATCCTGGGGCCTAAGGCATCAAAAAACAGCAGCTGTGTGGACCCTATCTTCACCGAGAATTTTCGATATTCTGTTAATTGCAGATTTCTTTACATTCATCTTGATTTTTTTAAATATTCCATTAAAATATTGATGTTGATGATGGAGTTTTGGAGGGCCCCCTTAAACGCTGAACCCAGGGCCAAGGTCTCACTTACAGCACCCCGCAGGGTACCCTGAAATATTCATCAGGGAGGGGAACCACTTACCGGTTGCGAGCTGGGCAGATGGAACCCAGGGGTAGAAAAAAGTGGGTTATTTCTGTCACCGTGTTCCCCCCACCCACCACTTGTGCTTACCGATACAGGTCGCCAACATTATGCTGGAAAGCATTTCAGAACCACTGATATCTCGGTGAAGAGCTGAAAAAGCACCTGGTCAGTTAGGTAGGTGGTCAGGACTTGGTTCTCTTTCCTGCCCACCCCCCACCACCCTGCCACCACACACTCACAACAGGAAGTTCGTCAGCAGGTCATCAGGATCCACCTACCTCTCTTCCTTCGGCGATGGTGCATCTCCACGTGAGGACAAGCCGTGCGCAGGAATCGCGCCCGCCCTCCCGTCCTGCGCGCGCACACAGAGGCTGAGACCAGGGCTGGCAAGGGCTAACCGGCAGCCTCAGGAGTCAGTTTCTAATGACACAGTCGAAACCATAAAAGACAGAGATGAGAACGAGAAAGTTTAGAGGGAATAATAAAAAAAAATCTGTACCATGAACATTTGTAGATGAGAAGAGAGGGCAATTTGAAAGAGAGGGGAGGACCAGCTCTCCGTAAACAAGGAGGAATACGAAAGAAAGATACAGAAATGTCTTCCTTGAAAGACCATGTTAAAAGATATCAATGCACCGACAGATACATAAATCGACAAACTCGCCTATGAAATGGATAATTTGGCATGTTATAGTCTCAGGCTGCCATTTACTTGAATTCAGGGAGAGATACACAGATACAAGTTAAATTTAGTAATAAACAGAGCTCGAATTATAAAGTCAAATACTGATGCGACTTGAGGGACTGGCTACAATATCTGTTTACATACCCACAGTTGCCCTAGAGTGTTTAGGAATATTTTTATCTCCTCATTTGTTACTTCACCCTTTATTAAATTCTATAAAATGAAAAAAAAAAAAAAAACACACACACACACACACACAAACATCCAGAAGGGAAGGAGAAAAAAATAAAAACAAATAACTGTTTCTTGTAGAGGTCAGCATTTTCTTAAGGGAAGCTAAGCAGTTGATTTGTGATCTTGCAGGAAAACCGATTTAGGATTCAGCTTAAGGTGATTAAAAATTTTAAACTGCATGAATTTAGCATTTTTGTCAGACGTGGTTTTTTATTGTGTCAAACTCTGTGTAGGTTTTGGAGAGAAAGTATATACTTCTGTAGTAGGAAAATGATGGATTTTTTTGCTGCTTTTGCTTCAGAGAATTTCCCTGTCCGAGGAAATGACCTAGTTTATGGCTTTTCTGCATTCAGGGCATGTTACCAATGTGCACACAATGACAAAAAAGAAAAAGAAGAAAACAGAGCAACAGTGGGAAATAGCCTTTGGATTATTAAAAGAAAAATCATAAGCCGAATTTTATGTATGGAAAATGCTCCAGAGTTCTTTGACCAAACTGTGGTTTCACTCACGTCTATTTGCCTATCTTCTGTGGGCAGCTCACATTCAAACCCTAGAGGAAGTTGTCAGATGAAACGGAGCTTGCAAACTGGTGGCCTAGGGGACCAAACTGGGTTAGAGATGCAGGGTTTTTTACAATCTTGTCACACTGCAGAGAATACTGTGTGTGTGTGTGTGTGTGTGTGTGTGTGTGTGTATGCGTTTAGTTGCTAAGTCATGTTCAACTGTTTTGTGATCCCATGGACTGTAGCCCACCCGGCTCCTCTGTCCATGGGATTTCCCAGGCAAGAATATTGGAGTGGGTTGCCATTTCCATCTCCAGGGAAATGTTCCTGACCCAGGTATCAAACCTGGGTCTCCTGCATTGGCAGGCAGATGCTTTACCACTGAACCACCAGGGAAGCTGCAGAAAATATTATATTTTATTTATTTAGCTGCCAACATTTAAAAATTTGGAGACCTCCTATAAAATTTCAGTTTGGGCTTCTCTTTAAAAACCTGACAGTCTGATAAGATAAGGTCTGTACCCCACAGCACAACAGTTGAGCTGAGTAGTGGCTGCCGCCTCAGACAGCATGAGTGGCTCCATTTCTTCCCAGGCCCCACCACTCCCTAAGGTCTCCTGCATAGAGGCTGAGTCTCAGCAACCATATATCATCACACTGGCACTACTGTTGACCTTATAGTGAACTTAAGAAATAATGAGCAATATCCCGTATACCCACATCTCTTTTAAAACTGGGGAAATTAAGCCAGATCGGGCAATTCACATGCTTCAAGAAAAAAAAAATTCTCAATTTCAGCTTGATTCACTTCATTAATAGGTCCCTATAAAAATAACAGCTAACACCTCTACAAAAATAACAGCTACCAACTCAATGTGTCAGGCAATTTTCTAAGCCCTTCACATATTTTAAGTGCATTTAATCTGTACATCTACTCTATGAAGTAGGTATTAATATGATCCAGTTTCACAGATGAGGAAACTGAGGCTCAAAGAGGTTGTGACTTGCTTAAAGTCCATTGCTAGGATTTGGACGGACCCTGCAGGGATCTGATGCATGCCCCCCCCGCCCCGACACACGTATACAATACCAGCATGCAATAAGAACAGCTAGCGTATACTACCTGCCTAGTATGTTCCAAGCACCAGAAGAGGCTCTTAAAATATAGATCAATGCAGAAACTTACGGCGGGTTGCAAAAAGGCTACAACTATAATAAGATGTTTCAAAGGTTAAAAAGAGAAAAGTGTTAAACTGCTACACGGAGTGCCCAGAGGAGGCTCAGAAGCAGTTTTCACTGAGGAGGTGAGGGCTGTAATGCACCTTCAAGTGTAAGAAGGCATGGATACATAGGTTTGTGGCTCGAACATGATGGTCTTTGGAGGGAACAGACAGGAAAGTACAGGACACAGCCCGGGAAGTCCAGGGGCAAGACCAAGGTGAAGCTGAATGCTGTTTCTTCATATTTCTTGAAGTACCAACAAAGCATCCTGCGTTCTGGAGGAGACATGGATGAACAAAGCTTGACCCTGCCCTCAAGGAGTTAACACATCAGGGACTTCCCAGGTGGCACAGTGGTAAAGAATCTGCCTGGAGGCCAGGGTTCGATCCCTGGGCTGGGAAGATCCCCTGGAGAAGGAAATGGCAACCCACTCCAGTACTCTTGCCTGGGAAATCCCATGGTCGGAAGAGTCTCACTGGCTACCGTCCATGGGGCCACAAAGAGTCGGACACGACTGAGCAAATGAGCACACACACACACACACACAGTCAGAATGCTAAGGGCTTGGCACACAGTAAGTGCTCAAAAACTGTATTCTTTATTATAAAGATTGTTGTTGTTGCTATGTAAAGAATAATGCTGAGTGTTTCATAAACCAGGTGAGCCGCATCACTGCGCCCTTCCCGCAGATAATCAACAATTCCAGCAGACCTCCCGGTCCTCGGGGTCTTGTGAACTGTGAAGCTAACTCGTGTGTTCTGCCTCAATTAAGAGTAGAGAAATAGCATCTTCTCCATGCTGTGATTTTAAGTAATATCAAGGTTTCATAAAACATATTAGCGTAGGTCTAGGTGAAACAAAAATAAGATAGCACACTGGGAAATTAATTTTAAACAAATTACATGTAAAATGCAAGGATTCATAATATTGTCTCTAAAGCAGTCTAATCTTAATATCATATATTTTGCTTTATGAAGCTCCCAGTTTTAGATTAATCATATTGTTTTTTTATTTACTACTTCATATAATAATTGGCTTATCTGTGATATTAATATGTATGAATTTTTTTAGTTTGCTCCTTCAAGAAAGCATTCAGCTTGATGCTTATAATATGTTGATTTTAATATGCAATGGATGTGTTTATATGCAGATTAAATTGGATTGCATTTATACTAAACAAGAAAACCAAAATGTAGAGGGTGCTGAGACCTGAGTAACTCTCATTAAAGTATGGGAATCCATGACAGAGCTTTCAGCTCACTCCCCTCTAACAGCACAGCGGTAGATGGAAACTTGCCATTTACCTCATGATGCGCTGCGCGTTTTTACAACGATAAAGAGGTACCTGACTCTGGGTTTCTCCCATCACAGTGGTTCTTGGTGAGGGAAACGGGGAGGGTTTTGACCCCGGAAGGACATTGAGCAACATCTGGGGATAGTTTGGTTGCCACCACTGGTTGGAGGCAGGAAGGGAGGAGTTACTGGCATCTAATTAATAGAGACCAGAGATGCATTAGGGGCTTCCCTGGTGGCTCAGCTGGTAAAGACTCTGCCTGCAATGCAGGAGACCCAGGTTCGATCCCTGGGTTGGGAAGATCCCTGGAGATGGGCATGGCAACCCACTCTAATACTCTTGCCTGGAGAATCCCATGGACAGAGGAGGCTGGCGGGATACAGTCCACGGGGTCACACAAAGTCGACATGACTGACTGACAAGCCGCAGCGGAGATGCTATTTAACATCCTACAATGCACAGAGCAGCCTGTCAAACCAAAGTATCCCTGCCAGAATGTCGAAAGTTCTGAGGTTGAGAACTCAACCCTTATTACACAAAAGTAAAATTGTTGTTTGTTTATAAGTAAAGGATCCTATACATGTACATATATAATGTATATACTCATTTATTCAACAGATATATATTGAATCCCTACGATGTATCAGAGAGACTCTTCTAGAAAAAGTCTTTCACAGAGTTTACATAGACAGATTGAGATAAAAGATAGGTATAAAGATAGATAATGCACGTGAATCAATGTAGTGGGTAAGCGCTATGAAGGGAGAGCGGGGAGAGCCGCACTGACACGCATACACTGTCTCGTGCAGAGCAGAGCGAGCAGAGGGGAGCTGCGGGCAACTCGGAGATCCCCGCTCAGCTCGGTGATGCCCTAGAGGGTGGGAGCGGGGCGGGAGGAAGGCAGGAGGGAGGGGCTACACGCGAACTGAGCTGACTCACGCTATTGTATGGCAGAAACTAACACAACATTGTGAAGCAATTATACTTCAATAAAAAATACCGTATTTCAGATATAATACTTGAAAATACACCAAAACACGAATATCTACAGTTTGGTGTATATTCCTCCATTTTTTGTTTCCATGAGCATACGAACTCTACCAAATGTACTGTTTATTTATTCATTCACTTTTTTACAAGTGAATATACAAATACATATCCTTCTTGACAACTTCCCTTTTTCCCACTTACTTCTAAAGCCCAAATGGTCTTGCTTTGTCTCGTTTTAACTTTTGCAACAACTCACTGAAGAGGAGCAGAGAAGGGAGGAGGAAGTATTTAAATAAGTTTTATTTCCATTCCTTACCTTTTCACATCCAGTGGAAGAGCAATCAACAGAGGAGATAGACCTGAAAATCAGACCAACAAATAACACAGGGTTACCAGGGGCAGCCCAGGGCTTCAGGACTTCTCTTTCTCGAGGGTCTGGTTCATGTCCTTCACTCATGCCTTGTCATTTTCTCCGTAGATATCTTACACAAT
This sequence comes from Bos javanicus, assembly GCF_032452875.1. NCBI lineage: Eukaryota > Metazoa > Chordata > Mammalia > Artiodactyla > Bovidae > Bos > Bos javanicus. The sequence goes on along the minus strand of NC_083880.1, from coordinate 79,893,542 downwards.
TTTTGTTCGTTTTTTCCTAGGCGTCACTGTCTTTTAGGAACACATCACCTCCCTGTTTACAACTTCCCAAAGCGTCCCTAGGGACTGCTGCTGCTACTGCTAAGTTGCTTCAGTCGTGTCTGACTCTGTGCAACCCCAGAGACTGCTGGGTAAATGCCAAACCCCTTGTTTGACACACTCAGTACTTCTTCATTAAGGATCTTCCCAACCACACGTTCTAAAGCTGCAGCTGTTTCCACCAACATTCCGTGTACTTTCAGACACCTTCCCTTTGGGGCCCTATCGTTTCTGTCAAGAACATCCTTTTTCTTTACTTTACCTCAGAGACGAACTTATCCTTCAGTACCAGCAAAAACAACACCTCTTAACAAAACCTTTGATGACCCTCTAATCAGGCTGTGTGGCAGGAGCAGCTCTTGAACGATTACCCTGTGTTTTCAGCCTGGCCCCCTCACCCTTTGTTCCCTCACTGGCATTCCAAGGAACATTTTCTCCCAAACCAAAAATGAAGACCCAGAGAAGCTACAAGACTAACTCCGAGATAGAATGATTTACATGCGTGTTTCCAGGGGCAGCTTCTGTCTCTCAAGAAACAGGGCTCAGACATGGATCGAAGGAAAAGAGGAAGGGGAGGGGCCAGACGAGGGGCCCAGCCTGGAGAAGGAGTCAAAAACTTGGCTTCCTGAAGCTGCAGGGGAGGATTCATTACCAACGGGATTGTGTCTCCAGGACCTCAGAGCAGAACATGAGACCAAGTGTGAGCACGTCCCCATGTAGACAGTGCGACCCAAGGATCTGAAGTACCTATAAACCCTCTGAGCAAAGAGGGGTCTGGATATCTTGAGAAAGGGAGAGCATTTGCCAGGGAAACCCTTGGCCCCTGAGCAAAAACTAATGAAAGAAAAACAGAAAGGTTCTTGTGTGAGTTTCCTAGCAAGGGGAGGAGAATCTCCAAAGAACGCAGGACAGTGCTCAGAGGGACAAGAGTCAGCGTACACATCTGCTGGGGCCAGAGACCAGGACACAGTTCACAACGCTGTCAGTCACTTCCCTGCTCACCCAACCTCAACCCCATCCCCACTCTCTGAAGAAGAGGGTCAGAAGCGCCTTTGGACAGACTCATGACTACAGAGTGAAGGAAGGAACAAGGCAACCACTTTCCTATTTACTGGATGTAGACTTCCCTGGACAGCTTGTCTAAGGGAAGGAGATCTTAATTTAAGTCAAGTTCAGAAATTGGCTTATTATATGAGGCAAATAATACCATTTGCAGCAACATGGATGGTCCTAGACATTGTCATACTGAGTGAAGTAAGCCATACCCAGAAAGACAAATACCATATGATATCACGTAGATGTGGAATATAAAGAAACAGGGTACAAAAGAACTTAATTGCAAGATGGAAGCAGAGTAATGGACGTAGAAAACAAACTCATGGTCACCAACGGATGGGGGGGAATAAGTTGGGAAATTGGGATTGACATATACACACTGTTATTAATATAGCTAAAGTAGAAAACTAATAACCTGCTGTATAGCACAGGTGCATGCATGCATGCTAAGTCGCTTCAGTTGTGACTGACTCTTTACGACCCTATGGCCTGTAGCCCACTAGGCTCTTCTGTCCACAGGACTTTCCAGGCAAGAAAACCACAGCGAGTTGCCACGCCCTCCTCAAGGACAGCACGGGTAACTCTACTCAGTACTCTGAATGGCCTATATGACAAAAGAGTCTTTCCAAAAAAAAAGAGTGGGTATATGTATATGTATAACTGATTCATTTTGCCGTACAGCAGAAACGAACACATTGTAAAGCAACTATATTTCAATAAAAAATTTTAAAAGATAAAATTAAACAGATTCTGTTGAAGTAAAAAGAAATTCTAATTTTGGAACTAAAACTGTGTTTAGTAACCTAGAGCAACTGCAGAAGTTTCTATTAACATAAATGACCAAGAAAAATCATCTAAGAGCAGAGGAAAACCCCTCCCAGCTCAATAAAGTTTTAAGTGATAGAGGGAGATAAAATAAAATTGCTTTATGTTTACACCCCATTATTCCTAACCTGTTTAATGTTCTATTATATACATAAAGCCACTGCTTAGCATAATGTCTTACACATGGTAAATTCTCAATAAACGTCCTTGAAAGAATGAAGACATCCTTGAAAACTACCATTTCAAGATAAAAGAAAGAGAAGAGAGAGAGTATAAGAGGACAAAATCCCCATAGGTAATTTCTAGCCCACTTAAATTTAAAATGACATTAAGATTATTATTCCATTTATTTCTGGGAACTTGAAAATTTCTCCTCTGCACCCATGCATGCGTGCTAATTCGCTTCTGTCATGTCCGACTCTTTGCAACCCTAATAACTGTAGCCCGTCAAGCTCCTCTGTCCATGGGGATTCTCCGGGCAAGAATACTGGAGTGGGTTGCCATGTCTTCCTCCAGGAGATCTTCCCGACCCAGGGATCGAATGCACATCTCTTACATCTCCTGCATTGGCAGGTGGGTTCTTTACCAGTAGTGCCACCTGAGAAGCACCCATTCCTATTACTAAACCAGTGAACAAGTGAGGTTGATAAGAACCCAGAGATCCAGGGAAGAAAGGCCTTAGGAAATGCATCTTCTCCTTGAAGAACAGTATGATGATACTACAGAGTTTCAGAATCTCAAGTTTTCAATAAATTATTCCATCAAAACACAAGCGCCCATAAAATAAGGACTCTGTCTATAGAAATTCCCCCAAATGGCCAAACTATTTCTCAAAACATTTATTCAAATAGTAGCCATACCTCCCAGTGGGGATTCCCTCTCTTCGTTTCTTTTTTTCCTTTCGTGTTTATTGAGATATAATTGACATATCCCAGCACTGTACAAGTTTAGGGTGTAAAGCATATTGACTGATTTACAAGTATGAAATGATGACCACAGTAAGTTTAATGACTTCCATCATCTCATACAGATACAAAATGAAAGAAATAAAAATATATATATTTTTCCATATGATGAGAATTCAAGATTTACTTTCAACTTTCACATAAAACACACAGCAGTGTTAATTATACTTATCAGTGTTGAACGGCCCTCAGTTCAGTTCAGTCGTTCAGTCGTGTCCGACTCTTTGCGACCCCATGAATCGCAGCATGCCAGGCCTCCCTGTCTATCACCAACTCCTGGAGTTTACTCAAACTCATGTCCATCTAGTCAGTGATGCCATCCAGCCATCTCATCCTCTGTCGTCCCCTTCTCCTCCTGCCCCCAATCCCTCCCAGCATCAGAGTCTTTTCCAATAAGTCAACTCTTCGCATCCAAAGTATTGGAGTTTCACCCTCAGTATCGGTCCCCCCAATTAACACCCAGGAGTGATCTCCTTTACGATGGACTGGTTGGATCTCCTTGCAGTCCAAGGGGCTCTCAAGAGTCTTCTCCAACACCACAGTTCAAAAGCATCAATTCTTCGGCACTCAGCCTTCTTCACAGTCCAACTCTCACATCCATATATGACCACTGGAAAAAACCATAGCTTTGAGTAGACGGACCTTTGTTGGCAAACGTCCCTAGTACTTATTTATCTTACAACTGAAAGTCGGTACTTTTCAACTGTCTTCATTCAATTCCCCCTCCCCTCAACCATTCCTGAAAGAGAAAAGATCTCTTTTTCTGAGTTTGTTTTGATAACTATATCAGTTCCAGTTACACAACAAAGCTATTTGATACATCTATATATTTCAAAGTGAATTCCAAAATAAGTCTAGTTACAATATATCAGCACACAAAGACATTAAAACATTACATAGTTCCTGGTATGCATTCCCACACCATCTCCATTTCTTTCTCTTTTTCTTTTTGGCTTGTGGGATCTTAGTTCGCTCACTAGGGATGGAACCGGTGCTCCCTTAAGTGGAAGTGGGGAGTCAACCACTCCACTGCCCGACGCATCCCTGCTTTTCTTCTTAAGGGTAGTTAGGATTTTGTCTCTAAGAACCAGTAAACAAGGAACACATCAGACAGAGAAAACAATAGTGCAGAGAAATATGGGAGCAAAGAGATACTGGAGACATGTTATCTGCTTTTGTTACGACCCTCCGGAGTCAGTTCTACCTCAAGTGTCCTCCTGCCCTGTGACACTCGGGACAATGGAAGGAGACAAGCTCAGTCAAGATGCAGAGGAAAGCCTCGTGGTCTGATCAAGGCGTGGAGGGGTTGGAGTTCCCACTATAGAGACAGGCAGTGGGCCTGCCGGAGAGGCAGTGGGCCGGGCTGCTCTGTGAGGTCTCACCAGCAGAGGGGAGCAGGCGGAGTTCTGGCGGGCAGGCTACGGGGCTCAAGGTTGCAGCTCACAGCGCAGGCGCGGAGCCTCAGCACACAGCCCCGCCGCCATCTTGGGTGGAGCGTCGAGCGCCGCGCCTCTGCGCACGGCCCCAGGCTGAGGGGCCGGGGCCGCCATTTTGAGCCAGGAACTCTGGTCTCAGTGGCCGGGTTCAAGGTCTCTGCATGCAGCAGCCTGTGAGCCAGTGACACCAGAGGAAGCGCAAAGGGATGACAAAAAAGGTAAGACTTTATTACCCAGATTCTATTTTTATTTCCTGGGAATTGTGAATGGGTTTTGTCCGTGATGGTTTGGTTCAGCAGGAACATGGGTTCTGTGGAGCAGAAAGAGGCATAAATGTCGGGGCGTGAGGTCAAAATAGTGGACCAGTTCTGCCAGCGGTCCCGACATACAGCCTGTAAGATGTCACCCTCTGGAAAAGGAGAATTTTCTCCCTGCATTGCCTCACTGGCTTCCTCACTTTTAATCAGATCATCGGATCTGCAGTTGACAGGTCAGGACAGAACACAAATTGTCCTCAAAGTTTTCAGGCTCTCTTTTCTCAAAATCCTGCAGTTAACAAATGTGACTTTTAAAATAGGTTTGAAAACAAACCAATTTTTCTACTAAAAGGAAAAAAAAAAAGAAAGAAAACAAACCCAAAGTATTAATATATTGGTTGAAATATGTAGGAAAGGGCGTTTCTCCAGAATGGGAAGAGACTCCTTCCAGGCTGGAGAAGATGAATTTAAGCAAGAGGGAAGGGTGGTCTGTGGTGTCACAGAGGTGGGAGGCCTATACCTCACTTCATATAGCCCACTAGAGAGGCAGCAAGTGGGATGGACATTTAAACTGTGCTCTATTTAGAATCAATAACCAGCAAGGACCTACATGTAGCACAGGGAACTCTGCTCAATGTTATGTGGCAGCCTGGATGGGAGGGGAATTTGGAGGAGAATGGATACATGCTTAAGTATGGCCGAGTCCTTTAGCTGTTCACCTGAAACTGTTACAATGTTGTTAATTGGCTGTACCCCAATACAAAATGGGCTTCCCTGGCGGCTCAGTGGTAAAGAACCCACCTGCTAGGCAGGTGACGCAGGTTCAATTCCTGGGTCGGGAATATTCCCTGGAGGAGGAAATGGCAACCCTCTCCAGTATTCTTGGAAAAATCCCATGGACAAAGAAGCCTGGTGGGCTGCAGAACATGGGGTTGCAAAGAGTCAGACACAACTGAGCAACTAACACAACCACTGTAGCTCACAGAATCTCTCAAAAGTTCTGAAGGGCCTCCAGGGTGGCTCAGTGGTTAATAAATAAATAAATCTGCCAGTTAATGCAGAAGCCGCAGGAGATGCAGCTTCAATCCCTGGGTTGGGAAGATCCCTTGGAAAAGGAAATGGCAACCCATTACAGTATTCTTGCCTGGGAAATCCCACGGATAGAGGAGCTTGGTGGGCTACAGTCCATGGGGTCGCAAAGAGTCAGACATGATTGAGCTAATGAGCACACACGTACGCAGTCAGAATAGCCTAAAACTGAACTGTGAGGCTGGTCCCAAGATGACCCATCCTACAGCCAGCACTTGGCACAGACACTGTCATTTAAACCATGCTGGACGTCAGACACTGATGTCAGAATAGCTTCTACCTCTACTTAGATATGAGCACTGCTTTTACTACAGTCAGATGGATCCTGTGCAGTCTTTCCTTTCACAAGCTTCTCAACAGAATCTGGAACCTGCAAGGAGGCTGGGGAAGCACTTATCTAGTGCTTTTCCCTCATCAGAAGTGGGAGGTGAGCTCAGCTTTGTAAACTTGAGGGTTCCTCAGACTTGAGAACTCAGACACTCAGCCACCAGAAACAATAACAAATCTCCAGGACAGAAGGTAATCTGCAGAAAGAACTTAGTTTAACAATTCAGCAGAATGGGAGCTCCAAGTTAACGATTAGGTTGAAATCCAGAGAATACAGTTCCATTGTGCATTTCACTTTGCAAACTAAAATTGATACCCACTCCACAATGATGATGTGAGATTTTCAAACACTAAAGTCGACAAGCTACAGGTTTTCTGTTTGTTACAACCAAATTCCCTAGTGCAGCAACAAGTGCCCAGATTCTCTCTCAATTTCCATCTGGAGATATTTTTTTTCTGTTTACAGCATTAATTAAGCATCCTAGGCATTAATTTCCTCTGCTGCAAAATGGGAATAATAACACTACCTAAACTCATAGCATGATGGTCAGAATTAGTGAGCTATATGATAGTCTCAAAGTGCTGCACTCAATATGCCAGCAAATTTGGAAAACTCAGGAGTGACCAGAGGACTGGAAAAAGTCAGTTTTCATTCCAATCCCAAAGAAAGACAATGCCAAAGAATGTTCAAACTACCACACAATTACACTCTTCACACACACTAGCAACCTAATGTTCAAAATTCTCCAAGCAAGTCTTCAACAGTACATGCACTGAGAACTTCCAGATGTTCAAGCTGGATTTAGAAAAGGCAGAGGAACCAGAGATCAAATTGCCAACATCCATTGGATCATAGAAAAAGCAAGAGAGTTCCAGAAAAACATCTACTTTATTGACTACACCAAAACTTTTGACTGTGTGGATCACGACACACTGTGGAAAATTCTTCAAGAGATGGGAATAGCAGACCACCTTTCCTGCCTCCTGAGAAATCTGTATGCAGATCAAGAAGAAACAGAACCAGACATGGAACAATGAACTGGTTCCACATTGGGAAAGGAGTACATCAGGGCTGTGTATTGTCACCCTGCTTATTTACCTTATATGCAGAGTACATCATGCGAAATGCCGGGCTCAGTGAAGCACAAGCTGGAATCAAGATTGCCGGGAGAAATATCAATAACCTCAGATGCGCAGATAACACCACCCTTATGGCAGAAACCTAAGAGGAACTAAAGTACTTCTTGATGAAAGTAAAAGAGGAGAATGAAAAAGCTGGCTTAAAACTCAACATTCAAAAAACTAAGATCATGACATCTGGTCCCATCACTTCATGGCAAATAGGGAAACAATGGAAACAGTGACAGACTTTATTTTCTTGGGCTCAAAATTCACTGCAGATGGGGACTGCAGCCATGAAATTAAAAGATGCTTGCTCCTTGGAAGAAATGCTATGACCAACCTAGACAGCTTATTAAAAAGCAGAGACGTTACTTTGCCAACAAAGGTCCATCTAGTCAAAGCTATGGTTTTTCCAGTACTCACATATGGATGTGAGAGTTGGACCATAAAGAAAGCTAAGCACCAAAGAATTGATGCTTTTGAACTGTGTTGGAGAAGACTCTTGAGTGTCCCTTGGACTGCAAGGAGATCCAACCAGTCTATCCTAAAGGAAATCAGTCCTGAATATTCATTGGAAGGACTGATGCTGAAGCTGAAGCTTCAATACTTTGACCATCTGATGTGAAGAACTGACTCATTTGAAAAGACCCTGATTCTGGGCACGATTGAAGGCAGGAAGAGAAGGGGACAACAGAGGATGAGATGATTGGATGGCATCACCAACTCGATGGACATGAGTTTGAGCAAGTACTGGGAGTTGGTGATGGACAGGGAAGCCTGACGTGCTGCAGTCCATGGGGTCACAAAGAGTCCGACACGATTGAGGGACTGAACTGATGACAGTCTCAGTTACGGGCCCCAGTTCTTCTTCATCTCTGTATGTACACCCTTTGCCAGATCACTTTACAGTGTTTCTCAGTAAAGAAGAAGAATCCTTTATATCTGGGTTGACCTTGGACTTCCTTTGGCTGATAGAATGTGTTGGCAATGATGGCAGTTTGAGTCTGGGTTTCACGAGTCTTATGTATCCTGGTTGGCCTTCAGCCACCATCATGAGGACCTGCCTGCCTGCCAGAGGATGCAAGACATGGAGCAGAGACACATCATCTATCACCCAGTGGCCCTAACTGACACTCAGATATGGGACCAATCCAGACAAAGGCCACTTAACTGGCCACCCTCAAGCAGGAATAACAAATGCTTATGTATACGTCACTGAACTTGTATAGCAATACCTTACTGCTACAGAATGGTTAAAAGAAAAAAAATAATATTTAGCAAACAAACAAAAGGCAATGAAGCACGGAGTAAGAACTCTATAAATATTAACAAGCATACCAAAAGGAAGGCATCCTGTTAGTGCCAGCAGCTGTGTAATTTGACAGACCAAGGGCTGCTATTCCGTATAAAATCATCATCAAGATTTTTCAGTCAAGGGCACTGTCCAAGGCATAGATATTCTTAATGTCACAGGTAGAAAATGTTGACCCTTCCCTCTGAAACACAGATCTGAGTGAAGGCTAAAAAATAAAGAACTTGCAGACCCCAGCTGTCTAGATTTGATGTCTACTAGAAGTGTATTTGGCCTTGCTGACTCAACACATAAGTAACATGTGATAAAATAGACCATTGCAGCTCAAAATCCTATTTAAGCCTCAGATCAATGGTTTAACTCTTATGTCAAGACAGGTAGACACTGCTATGTGATGGAAATGTTGTTTGGGAAAAAATGATTTTTAGTGGTAAAAACCAAGACAACCACATCTCTTTTCACTGCTTTAATGTCAAACCAGCTCTTCAAAAGGTAAATTCCAGATCCATGTGAGTAGATTGTGGTGCAAGCAGGTTGTTTTTATTCTTTATGATTTTATGTTTCATCTAGCCCCAGTCCCTTCCCTTACAAACTTGTCTCCCCAAAAAATTCACATAGTAATCACAAAATAGTTTACTTTGCAAATCTACTGAGATTGTCAAAAATCTGTTCCTTGTGCTTGAAAAGTAGGTGGTGTATAATGAAGTCAAAAATTCAGTAAATAGAGCTCAGTGGGCCTGCTTTTTTCTCCTGACTCCAGTGATTATCATAATTTGATTTTATAGTTTTCTGTCCTAAGCTACCAGCTAGAGAGCAATCTTTACTGAGTCATGAACTTTCCCATCATTAAATGTCTGCACCTATTTTCAACATATCAAAGTGTCCAATAACTACATTTTATCTACCTTGAATAAAGTTGAACAGAGACATGGGGGAGCATACATGTAGTAAACTCTCCTTTATGCTTTAGCGAAGTCCTTGTGGTTTGGAGTTTTCAGCTTTGTCTATGACTGCTTTTTCAGAAGCATAAAGATTGTATAACACATCTTCCATAGAGACCAGGACATATGTTTACAAGGACAGAAATCTGAGTAATTTCCCACTGGTCCAAAGGGAATATTAAACTCTTCTGTCATCCTGTAGTATATTATTTATGGTTCCTCTTTTGTTGGCTTTTTTTTTTTTCATTTGTAAGTTCAACTCTGTGTCCTGATAGAGGGTGATAAAATGCTCAATATGTTAAAAAATCTTATCACTAAATCAGGAACAAAACTATAAATTTTGGCCTTTGAAATCAAACTGACTGGTGAGGATCATTTTGCTCCTGAAATATTACAGTAGTGATCAATTTGCTGTAAAACTAAGCAGTTTAGCTCAGCAATCTGTAGTTGGAAAGCAAGTTGTTCAACAGGAAAGTTTATGCCCAGCCCAAGGGATAAATTAAATTTTATGGGGAAAATATGCATTATTACATGCTTATCTGTTTAACATATTATTCTTTTCCACATCAGTATAATAAATATTTTTAATCGTATATTTTATCTCACATACATATAGTGATGTGGTAATTTTATTCCTCCTGTATTGGCCCAAACATGTTCAATTAATCACAGAATAGAGAAAAGCTTTCAAATCATTTTTTTAGAATTCTGATGTGCTTAGCAAACGTACATTCCCAGCTACATGGAGTTGCCTTACAACAGGAAAGTAGTTCAAATTCTATTTCCTCAAAGGGCAAGCATCAGCTGATCTATTTTATCCTTTCTCCCAATTTCAAACCCCTTCTCTTTGCATAGCAGCTCTCAGCCGAAAATACTTTGGCCTTACTTGATTCCATTCATAAGGAGTGATTTCACTTTGAAGATTTTTTGCCTCAGAGTACATGATGGTTGTAAGAAATCAAAGTTAGAGAATATGAATTCAGGGCCTGTGCATATAGAAGTAGTAAATCATGAGAGCTGACATTAGTTGAGCCTCAGTACTTGTCAGGCTGACTTGCCTTTTTCCATGTAATTCTTGAAAAATTCTATGGGGTAGGAATGTTGCTATTCCTGCTTTAGAGATCAGAAAACTAGGCTTTGAGAGACTAGCTAAGCAGTGGCTGGAGCAGACGGGAAGAACCACTTAGGAAGCCATTGCTCTAACCCCAAGAGAGAAAGCTGCAGCCTGAAACAAGATGACAGCAATGGAGGTGAAGACAAATGGGTGAATTCAGGAAATATTTGGGAGATGGAATCAATAGGACATGATGGTTTGGTGGCTGGTGCCATTCCCAGAGAAATGCATTTGTGAATGTTTGCCAGGGAGTTCTATCTATGCATGTTCAAGAATAATTTAATACAGAAAATACCCAGGCATGTTTCTACGTTTTCTCTTCATCCCATCTATCTTGCATGTAAATGAATATACAAGGAAATGTTACCTCAAACTTCAAAGGGTAAAAAAAAAGTTGACTCTGAAGCTTATTCTAAAAGCATTAACAGATCAGTGCATCATGGTGACTCTCAGGCGGAGGTGGTGAATCTCCATGGTGTTTCAATGTCTTGTGACAGGTGTTGTCTCAGACTGTCTACTCAAGGATGTTTGTATCGCATATAGCCTTGAAAACTAGAAGTAGTGTCTTCCTCCAGGGCAGAAAACAGATTTGTTCCTTATCTGGAGAATAAAAAGGTAATGCCCCCCCTTTAAGGCAAAGTTTGGGAAGATTTGCCAATGGCCCCTGTATAATATTGGAAGTTTCTTAAACATGGGGATCCTCAGCTGCACCATAAACCTGCAGCATGTGCAAATTCTAATGAGGCCACTCCACAATACCCACATGGGACTTGCAAGCAAGGGGGACAGACACAAAGAAGCTCATGCCTCCAGCTGTGCTGCGAGTAACAAAACCTTTTGTATCTGACCCTCATCTTATGGCTTCTACCAGCATCCATGAAACTGTGGCGGGCTAACTTCACAGCCCGCAAGCAAAGTCAAGACATAGACCTTCCATAGATCTTGACAACAACATGAGCCATTATTTAGTGATTTTTAAAATTAATTTATTTTTGAAACTTACTAAATGAACCAATATTCCTCCCTCCTCTCCAAAGTACCTAGAACAGCCTATCAATTTACGTTGCTCAAATTCCACCCTTTTGGATTTCTACTTCCTTTTCTTAGTTTTCAGTTGGTAAAATTACATGGCACATCAGTATTATCACAATCCTGAAATATAAATTATCAGAACTATCTATACTTGGAAGTATCTTAACAACATTCTAAATAGACTGTTTCATATAAACAAACTGGCATAAGCACTCCATCCATCAATCAGTATTTACTGAGAGTCTTCTGTGTGCCAGACATGGCACGTGTAATAGTGAGAAAGACAGACACAGTCTCTGCCCTGGAAGAGCATTGAGTCTAAATAGAAATGCAGATAATTGATCAAGCAATTACAATGAACGGGATTAAGGATCATGTTGGAGAGATGGTAGCTGCCGTCCAGGGTAGCTAACCTGTAAGTTGATATTTGACACCACTCAAATGCATAGAAATCAGCCAGGAAAAGGTGAAGAGGGTTGTGGAGCAGTGACTCAGCTTTTGGAAACAGCTTATGAAGCGTCTGTAGGAGAGCAAGGACAAGGCGCATGTACAAAAGAAAAGTGGGACGGGAAAAGAGATGAGGGGAAACAGGCGAGGGGGTTTATAATCATGAAGAAGTGTTCAGGTCTTAGCCTGCAAGCAATGAGAACACAATAAAGGCTCTTAAGCGAGGAAGTGACATGATCACACGTACTTTTCTTGGGCCAAGCTGAGTAGCTTCTGGGATCGTAGTTCCTCAACCAGGAACTGAACCCAGACCACAGCAGTGAAAGCACTGAGTCCTAACCCCTGGACCGCCAGGGAACTCCCCACATTTACATTTTAGAAAGTAGAAGTCATTCTGGCTGCTGAATTGAAAACCCATTGTGGGGGAATGACTAGAACAGGGACCTGGGCACTACTGACATTGTGGTCTAGAGAGTTTTTTGTTGGGGATGAGGGGCTGTGCTGTGCATTGTAAGATTTTATCACCATCCCTGACCTGTATCCACTGGATATCAGAAGCATCCTCTTGATCATTAAAAAAAAAAAAAAAAAATCCCCTGGGAAGCAAAATCAGCCCATTTGAAAACCACTGGAGAGGGGGGAGGCCAGGTTGGGAAGCCATAAGCCAGGAAAGAGATGCAGGCAGCCTGGACTACAGGAATGTGGAAAGGAGATGGATGTAAGAGAAAAGCAGAAGCGTCCTTTAAGTCTCCCACCCATCTGTGGATGTCCCTGAGAAGGGTCTGCTGCAGTGACCTCCTGCTCCACTTGTGTACGGAAGTGAAGTTTACCACTTTACCTGCTTTTGCAAGACCTACTCTTGTGTGTGCCTGTCTCATCCCTGCTAAGTTGTATACTTTCATACATATGTATGCATACGTTAAGTTTTTGCAAGCATAATTTAGACTTTTCAAAACAGTGACACAGTAACAAAGAAAAATTGAGACATGCATGCATTTTGAATATTGATTCCAGTTTCTCACATACTGCCCCTGACACTTGCCATGCTGCTTTGTTTCTATGCATTTGTTTTCTCTGCTTTCCTGTGTCTTGCCCAACTTTAAAGGAATCTGCAGCTAACAGGCAATTAGGCCCACCATTAACTGTAGAATGTAAACACTATTCCAGACCAACCCACCAGAAAAATCTGCTGGTTAACCAAATAGGGCCTTCATAGTCTGAGGGACAACTTAGATAACAATATTTTCATAAAATTTTCTGTGGTAGAAATGGAAATTATGTTTACATGAAGTGAACTGTGTGCTAGGAGCTTTGCAAATATTTCCTCAAATGTTAAATCTTCACAAGTGCTGCAAGGGAGCAATTATTTATCTCATTTTATATTTATAAAATCTTGAGACTCAGAGAAGTAAAGGAACTTACCTAAGGCCACCCAACTAATAAGCTACAAAGCTAGAATAGAAAGGCAGTAGACCAGGGCTCAACAAACTTCTTCTGTAAAGGTTTTTAAGTATTTTTAGCTTTTCAAGCTATTCAGACTCTGTCACAACTACTCAGCTCTGCCTCTTTAGTTGGAAAATATACACAGGCGATATGTAAATGAATGGGCATGGCTGTGTGCCAATAAAACTTTATTTATAGACTGACATTTCAATTTCATATCATTTTCCCATGTCAAAAATATAATTTTTCTTTTTATTATTATTTTTTAATTATTGTAAAAGGTAAAATTAATCATAGTTCATGGCCAGACAGAAAAAGGCAGTAAGCCAAATTTGGCCCACAGGCCAGAATTCACCAAACTGTTGGTGGAGTGTGGGTAAGAAGACAAATTCTAGAGGCCAGCTCCATTGGTGTGAATTCCTGGTCCCGCCCACCACCCTCCCCGCCCCCCCGCCCCCCCCTTCATCTTAAATATGTCAACTCATTGAATTATTTAACCAACATCTCTGTACATCAGCATCTCAAGTTGGTTCCCCCAAAACAGACCCTGAGACAGGTTTTGAGGGCTTATTTGGAAAGTGATCCCAGAAGCACTGGTTGGGATGTAAGAAGCAAAGACATGGAGGAGAGGGAGCCCAATATGGAAACCATCAAGGAGCAGGTCACTCCTGGGGACAGCTGGGCCAATCCTGCCAGGCCCTCCAGGAAGTAAGCCTCGGCACCAGCAGCATCCCGTCTAGCAAAGAAGGGGAGGTGAAGGATGTTGACCCTCTGCTCCGGTGGTGGAGGGCTGCCAGGGATAATGACAGGGCAGCACCTCTGCACCCTTGTGGATAGACCATTCCCCGGGGACAAGAGAAGGCCCTGGGGCACAGTCCCAGAATGCCTAGGAGATAGGGGAGCGGGGTGCAGAGTACCCTATCAGTCAGCTCCATCACCTGCAAATAGGCACAATAATAAGGTCTACGTCTTGGGCATATTGAAAGGTTAAATGAATAATAATGTTAAGTGCTTTAGGTCTGAGACTAAAAGAGGTGGGTGAGGCACTTGCCTCAGGCATAGAATTTAAGGGGACGCCAAAAAACTCAGTAATCAGCATCAATCATATTTGGTGCAACGTGTAAAAAAAGAAACCAAAGTTAAAAAAATCCGTGATGAACTGAATATCAAAATTTTGCAAAGAAATAAGATCACTAACAGCTCTGTGTGAATCTACACTAGATCCTGAGTCAAAACAAACACACACATGCATTCCCACAGGTGTGCTTTTATATACTTTTTAGAAGTTTAACTTTTTTCAGAATTAGATTTTGAAAATGATGATAGTTTTGCACCCATTCAAAGAGAAAAGTGAAATTATCAATTCTGTTTGGGGTAAAAATAAAATATTTAGACTTAAAATAATGTTATGCATTTTAATACACCTACTTGTCAATTTTTCAGTATTTTTTTCAACTTTAACATTCTGAGGGAAAAAATAACAATTAAAAAGATACATATAAGCATGCATATGGGAAAAACACATTTGCCTCAGGTTTCAATATGATTCTGTCTTTATTTAAATTTTTGATATTTTGTTCATTTGGGATTTTATATTAACTTTGCTTTTTAAAAAAATGTGTAAAATATGAGTTAACTTGATACCTGAGTTTTTTTGATGTGCCCTCTCCCCCAAATTTTGTATGCACAGTGAGTGTCTCGCTTTCCTCACTCTAGAACTGGTCCTGGTTAATACACGCTGGCATATAAGTACTTAATAAATGTTACAGCTCATCCTCAAACCCAGCTCATCCAGCACAGCTGCAAGTGTTCTTTTTTTACAACCCCTCCACTGCTTCCTTGGTCTATCAGGAATAACCACATTTTCACGTCTTAACAGGTAACCAGTCACCACAACACATTATATCTTTTTTTTTTTTTATCATGGCATGTGGAAGCAAAAATGGCAGCCTTTTATTGAATGTTTCTGAGGCCTATGTGTTGATGACTACTCACGTAACCCGTTATGGAGGGGAAGTTAGCCAAGCCCAGGCAATTATGGCTGGGTAATTTGAAGGGCCCACTTTTTCTTGACAGCAAATTAATTGATGTTATAATGGGTATGTCACCCTGTCATCCATCAGCATTTATTGAGTTCTGACAGTGTGCTGGGTTACACGTGAAACAGAACACACGCACACCAGAATTCCAACTTATTCCTTGCCAAGTGTGACCCATCGATAATGTGGTTTGCAAGGTAGATTTTTTAAGTAAAAGGGAACTCATGTTTCCTGTGCTCCCTGTGTCGTCTCAGCCTGCCTCTCTCCTCTCTGCCTTTCTCTCACTCTTTCTCTCACTCTTCCCTCCAGGCACCCCCCCACCCCCACCCCCGCACCCTGTATTTATCTTAGCACAACGCTTCTGGTTTGTTTTGAACATGAGTTGTAATCAGCTTCTGAAATGGAATACAGAGAATTCTGATTTGTGGGAAGAAATAGATTTGTCTGATAGATGCATTTTAATGATTTCTGTTTATTAATGACCCAGGCTTTCCAGAACACATTGAGGAACTGAAGTCGCGCTTGGCTCTGCTGTGCTTGGCCTCACAGCGTATTACGGTAAAAGCAGTGAAAAGAATCCGCAGCAGCTGCCCAACCAGCTAACCTGAGCTCCCCAGGCCTGTCAACAGAGAGAGGCTGGGGTCTGGAGGAGTGAATACACAATAACTTTGTTGAAAATAATCCGGGGGGGTTGGGGGGGAGGAAGGTCTATGGCTCAAAAACAAAAACACAAGTAATTAAAAAAGAAACTTCATTTCCAGTTGCTGAATAAGACATTAAAGAATTGCAGGGAGAAAACCCAGTAGAAAAACAGCTATTTAATTTTTGAGTCATGGTTAGAAATTAAAATGAAAGAACACTCTGGAGTGGATTTATTACTTTGTCCTTAATTCCACATTCCCATTTTTTTAAATTTATTTATTTGTGTGTGTATACTTGCTTTGGGCAACACATTCCAGTGTTAGATTGAGGCCTAAGTAGTGAAATTTCATCCTTAACCCCACATTTCCTTTATTCCAGCAGCTCTAGTTACAACCTAATGTTATTTTAACAGTTTTTCTTTAATTTAACGATATTTAATTTGCATTCGCTCAAGTGACATACAATAGATCATGCTATTACCATGATTTATATCAGATGAACTGGCATAAATTCAACATTATAAATTGCGCCTGTAAATGAAACTATTATTTTACAGGAATTACTGAGCAGAAAGGGTAAGGACCCTCCAGTCAACCTTAGTCAAACCCACTCTTTAGAGTTTTATATTTTATGCCCGCAATAAATGCTTTTGTGAAAGCCCATAACCCACAGAAAAGTCATTCGAAGTACATTAATTACGATAATACTATCCAAAAAGCTGCAAGGGCCTATTTTTGTGACATCATTCTCTGATTTCTTGCTGCCTTAAATTATCCCTTTGATGGCTGTGGAGATTAACAGTCATACTTTTGTCATTAAATATAAGGCATTTTAAAGCTTAATCCACCTAAGTTCTAATTGATATTGCTTTCAGTTGGCAGATAGCGACCTGATTTATAATTTAAATATGCGGCATTATATGCATCTCTTCAGTATAATGAAAAAGCAGAGTTCCTCTCATCTTTCTCGGCAATGTTAAACATCAAGGAAAAGTCGCTTTCTTTTTTCCTTTTATATCCTAAGCCTAATTGAAAACTGTTCATTGAATTTCAACATGATAGAAAAGTCTTTTTATCTCTCAATTTGTCCATTAGCGATTATAATTGAAGTATCTGCTACACAGCTGAATAGATATTGTTCTTGTTTAAATTCTGAATTTCTCTAAATCTTTCAGAAGACATCAAAAAATATATATGTATATGTATGCACACACACTCGCATATGTATGTGGCTGAGGCGATATCAGCTAACGACTTTGCTTAAATGGAACATTAGACTAGCTCACTCTCCACGTGGATAAAGCCACACAAAGAAAGAAACCATCTAATTTTGCTGGAGAATGTGTTGCATAATAATCTTACCGGCATGACCATAAGGTTTGCTAATTGCCACATCTGTTTAACAGCTGTCAGAGGCTTCCCACATGTTGTCATCAATATTACAACACAGTACATTACCAGGAATTTTATTGTTTTCAACTGTTATTTATTTGCCATAGACATTACTACAGCTAATGATGTCTGTTTATGTTATACCACTAATTGTTTTCTGTTTTTTTAGAAACCTGTATTCAATCTACTGTCTTAGTTGGGATTACGCCTTTCTTTCCTGCCCCCTATCCCGTGACCCCTGGCTTCGTGTAACCCCCCTGACAACCTCTTCATGTTAATGATGCTAATTCTTCTTCATCCACAGTCATAAATATCCTAATGGGTTTGTAGCATTGAAAAGAAAAAAAGGTTTGCAAAATGTCCTCATTTCTTACTGGGGCTGCTGATTTCTTTCAGTAAATCACTAAGCTGAACCCACGTTAGTGAGGATCACTGTACAAATACATCAGTGTTTAGGCTGCCTTTGTGGAGGAGGAGTGAGCCGTGCCGGTTTTTTGTAATTACCTTTGTATCTCACCTGGTTCCTCTCTACAGTGTTTCTTTCTTGTAAAGCACAGCAAACCACAACATCTATTAAGCAGAAAGCAGAGACTGACGAACTGTGGACTGAGTGAAGTGCGCATGACCTGATTTAGAATGAACTGACAGGTGTCACTGATCTCTATTATACATAGAACGTGTGAACTCCATATGATGTATTATTTATCCCTAGTAGATGCCTTTTTGTTTCATTAATAAACCTGTATATCAGAGATATACAGTACTGATGCAGTTTGAGGCAGTACAAAACGACAGGGTATTTGCCTGCCATTGCTCAATTATTTTCCTCATTTTTCCCCTGCGTCTTTGCATGAATTATTAAGACCTTGGCTGTTTATTTAAGAATCTAATTTTAGTGCATGTGTCCGGCTGAATTCTGTTTTCTCCTCTAATGAAAGGAAAATCGTGTGAGAATTTCCAATCTTGGACTCTGGTTTTAGATTTGCAGTGCACAATGCAAGTTGTAAAGGTCACTCTGCTTTTGAACCATATAGCATAGACATTTGATGAGCCCAGAAATCCATTTTGGTTACACATCACATCGTGCCAGCAAATTAAAGCAGAGTTGCTTGGTTAAGTCAAGCACAATTTGCATGTACTTAGAACTAGATTAAAAGAGCAAGGATCTGATTTGAGTGAACCCTACAGAAAATCTCTTAAGCTAAAGGAAGGTAGACGATTGGAGATAACTTCTGGAAGCTGCTGTGAGTGACCATTGTTCATCGTGATGTCTAACATTGCCTGTTCTAAGCACCACATTTGGATGTCTTTGGTTTTCATGTTTAGTAATGCAGATTCATTTATAACCAAATCATGCCACACCCTGCACAGAGATCTTTGAGAAGTCTCATTGGGAGAGTAGATAGAGATGACCTTATACATAAAGTTTGCTTTGCTTTTCTAAATCAGAACTGAAGGATAACGTTTTGTTATGGATTAAAAGTGATTGAAGATGATACATAGATGTATAGTTGGGGGATTTTCTTAATTTTTTTTTTTTTTTATTAAATGACTTCTTCAGAGATAGGTCTGAGACCAAATCTCTTTAGCTTGTTTGTTCAAGATCTAGTGGAAGGAAAATGATAAGAGTTCAGTGTCCACATTGCTTTGAGAGAGCAGTAAGTGCTGCGGTGTCTGATAAGAAATTTCATGTGGTATAAATCAGGCAGTTTCTGGAAGCACCCTGTCCTGCCTCATTCAAATTTAAAATAACTAAGGAAATGCAAAAAATCACTATATGCATCAAAACCACCTTTTTCAGAACCAGACACACTCCTTCACACTAGTGGAAGTTTTAATAAATTCACCCTTTTTTAGGGCAGCTTGGCAATAGCTTTCAAAATGTGTGATTCTGTTCCAGCTGACCCCAGTGTTCTCCTTATAGAAACATACACTGTCGACATCCTTGCACAGAGGTACAAAGTTAAATGTACAAAGGCAATCTTGAAAGTTGTTTGTAAGATTAAAGATTTTTAAAGAGAAAACTAGAAATGCTTCAAGGTTGACCAATAGAGGAATATTTGCAAAAATTTATGGTTGATCCATTGTTTGTAACAGCAGAATATTGGAAGAAAACTAAATGATTATTATTAAATAATCAATTTGTATGAGATACCACACATTACAAATAATAAAGATCTATAGTACTGATGGAAAGACATACTGGATGATAAGTGAAAAAAAAAAAAAGTAGCTTACAGAACACCGTATGTGATACAGCCAGCAGGCGTCTGTGCATCTGTGGGTATAAGGTATGTCGGCTGGTTAGAGATGTACATGTCCACTACCGTGCGTGGATTCCCACAGGGGAAGGGCTTTGGCCTGTCTCACTCACCAGCATACTGCCTACATCTCCATATCCATGCCTGGCACAAAAGAGAGACTCCAAAATTACCTGTTAAATGAATAAATGAGTGCTCATATGCTAGTAGAAGCAAAAAGGTGTGTGTTAAGGGATGCAAAGGGAAGGATACAAACCAAGTGCGTAAAGGATGGGGTACAGGATTAGAGGAGAAAGACTAGGGAAGTTTATGTTGATCCTCTACACTGTTGGAGTATTTTTTGAATGAGTATCTTTCAAAAGGATTTATCAGAAAATTAAAAGGATTTCAAGATAGAGTAAAACTGCAAAATGGAAAGGCATGTTGTGGCTCCCATTTGCCATTTTTGTGTGAGTATAGGGTCTGTCACAAAACTCTGTAGGGTCTCTTCCATCGTGCCCCATTTTCCCCTTCCCTCAGTTTCCATTAGAAAACAGTGGGTGACGATGTGACCGGCAGGAGTTAGAAGGAATAAGTTGCTCTTCTAAAGCTCCTGTGATTGTGCTCTTGGGGAGCTGACCTCAGCGCTGTGGATTCTGACCTTGTGAAATACTCAACAGGAAAAAACCTGAACAAAGCCATCAAGGACAGCTCAATCAAGGTGTCTGACTGTCTGCAGCAGCAGTCGAGAGAGCAGGGGAATGGATGGACATGTTAAACATTAATAGAAAGTATATTAAAGGACTTCCGGTTTAAAATGGCGGGTTGAATTCTCCCGTTTATCTTCTCGCCTTCTCAAAACCTTGCTACCATGACAGTAAAGGGACTCGGGAGTTATAAACTCCACAAGGACAAAGAAAGAGAGTGGAAGAACAGACAATGACAGGAGAGAAATGTCAGCCAGATTTTGAAAGATGGCAAGTGAATGAACCAAGTGATAACTGACTGGGTTCCAGAACCTTCTCATTAACCTAGGACTCTTTGCAACCCCATGGACTATAGCCTGCCAGGCTCCTCTGTCCATAGGATTTCCCAGGCAAGAATACTGCAGTGGGTTGCTATTTCCTTCTCCAGGGGATTGTCCCAACCCAGGGATCGAATCCGCGTCTCCTGTGTCAGCTGCCGAGCCATCAGGTAGTCCTACTTGAAAATACAAATGAACATTCAAGCATCACCGTGTATTTGAGCAAAGCCTCTACGATAAAATTCAGGCATGTAAATAAACAGGGGAGAAAGGAGGAGCTCTAAGGAAATAGACTGTGTGGCATGCAAGAAAAAATCATCAAATGTTCTGAAATAATCTTTAGTGGGCTGTAGCTTTCATGAATAAAGTGCATACAACAATAAATAACTTTTGGAAACTGAAGGATAGAGTGCAACAGTTAAAAATTCAAATGGTGGTTTAGAAGATGATAGTGAAAATTCTCCCAGAAAGTAGAACAAAGGGGGAAAAAAAAAAGAGAGAGAGATGATGAAGAGAAAATACTAAGAACATTAAAAGTCCACACCAAGTTACATCATCATAAAATTTCAAATCCTAAAAATTCTGCAGAGAGATTTTAAAAGTATCATCACACATCACAGTAGCCATGATGAAACCCGGAAGACAATACATGTCTTCAAAACACTAATGTGCAAGTATTTCTTTCTGGTAATTTCATAACTAGCCAAATTATTAGGAATAAAAATATTTTCAAACTTGCAGTCTCTCAAAAATTGAAATTTCTCCAGAAAAAGGGGGACTTTTTTTTTTTCTCCAGCTAAAGGGGGTACATCTGTCTACGAGTGAAGCCAACCAGAGGGAAAAAGAGAGGGCACGGGGCGGGGAGGTGGAACCTTGCTGCCATCCCGTGAGCCCTGGACCCAGAAGTGAGGAGAGGGTGGGCACGGGGCCTGACTGCAGCATCTGCTTCACTCTGACCAGTGCAAGCCCTATTATTAACAGAACCCTTCTCTCTCTGCCACATTCATAAGTTTTTCTGAATTGTGCCAAGCAATGTGGATCTCTCTTCTTCCTGATCATGAGTCATCCTTGTTGATAATATTAAACCAGTGAGGCACTTTATTTCTAAGGTCTTGCTTCCTTTGCCTGTAGGTTTTGTGTTTCTCTCCTGCATGTACTCCTGTCCTTCCCAAAGGGTTAGTTAAAGGTCCTCTTGGACAGAAAGGGTGAGTTCCTGGATCCACCTCCCCCTCAACAGCCAGTCGGCCACCAAGTTGACTGTTTCCCCCGCTTGCTCCTCCCACCTTCTCTCACTGAAATCCCTGCTGATCTCCTTGCTTTCAGATTCACTCCTCTAGGATCAGTCCACACAGATGCCCAGCCATTCTAGAATGCCAGTCAGATCATGACCTTTCTTCCTGTTTGAAACACTTTGACTGCTCTCGGTGGTAGTGGAGCACAGCGCAGCGTCCTTAACACGTCATGCAAGACCCGGCCCCATGTCCCACCTGAGTTCACCTGAAATCACTTGGAGCTATTTCATACCTATGACTGCAAACCCCGAACCCTTAGCCTGGTGTGCCCACCCTTTTGTCTGACACGTTCCCGTGCATCCTTCTAAAACCAGCACAGATAATTCCTGCTCTCTGAAACTTTCTATAGTCCTTTGCTCCCCAAACAGGGACTGCCGGTTGCCCCCCTAATACCTGTCCTCTATTAGAGCACTTACCATATCTTCTACAACCTCTTGTGACATGTCAGCTTCCCACGTTAGGTGATGAGTTCATTTCTGTGCCCCCAGATTGAGGCAGGCTCTGTCCTTGGTGGATAATAAATACTTGGTGACGGATCAGTGAGTTCTCTTCTAGAACCTACTTCCTAGCACATTCATGGAAATACATCTCAATAGGTGTTTAGCAAAATAAATTGAAGCTTCTTTACTCTCAGTAGGGTGCATCTGTTGGCTTCGTCTGTCCCACATCTATTCCTCATCATCCTGGTGCAGAATGATGAATTTTTTAGGAAACTCTCTCTCCCGTGGTCTCTGCCACCTCTCCCTTGTCTTCCCAGCTCACGAAAGCTGACTATCAAATTGTTAGCAACCTGCGAAGTCATTTGAGATTGTGCAGGTAAGTTTGAAATCAGCCACAGTGGGAATGTTTGCACATAGAAATGTAATATATTCAGAAAGATTAAAACTAACACATCTAAAGGGATTCCATAGATGTCATTACTTAAAGTGAGTTGCTCAGACTCTTTGTGATCCCATGGCCTATACAGTCCATGGAATTTTCCAGGCCAGAATACTGGAGTGGATTGCCATGCCCTCCTCCAGGGGATCTTCCCAACCCAGGGATCAAACCCAGGTCTCCCGCATTGCAGGCAGATTCTTTACCAGCTGGGACACCAGGGAAGTCCATTATCTTAGGATGAAGCTAAAACAGGTTTTTTTTTTTTTTTTTCCAAATTTGTCCATTTCAAGGAAAACATTCAATAAATATACCCATCAGCATTCTTGACTCCAAGCAACAGAAACCAAGGTTGGTTAACTTAGCAGAAGTTTTATTTGTTGGCAGGAAATCAGGAAGTCCCCCCAAAGACAAGAAGGCTGGAAAAATGAGCAGGAACCAAGTGATGTCAGAGGAACCACTTCAAGGTCACTCCAGAGGAATTTTAACTCTTGTTGAGACACTGTTCTCCAAGTGCCATGGCCACTGCTGCTATGGGACATTTCTGCCATTGGGCTCACAACACCGTCCCAGTGCCTTTGCCACCAACCCTCACTGAGGGAGCTGCTTCTATAGCCCAGGGTTTAAGTGCGACAAGGTACGTTCCGAGCCAAGCCAAGACACCCTGTGCCACAGGCATCGCCACGTTAGTGGGGAGAGGGGAGCAGTACTTGCTGCTGCTGCTGCTGCTGCTGCGAAGTCGCTTCAGTCGTGGCTGACTCTGTGTGACCCCATAGACAGCAGCCCACCAGGCTCCCCCGTCCCTGGGATCCTCCAGGCAAGAACACTGGAGTGGGTTGCCATTTCCTTCTCCAATGCAGGAAAGTGAAAAGTGAAAGTGAAGTCACTCAGTGGTGTTACTCTTAGTGACCCCATCGACTGCAGCCTACCAGGTTCCTCCATCCATGGGATTTTCCAGGCAAGAGTACTGGAGTGGGGTGCCATTGCCTTCTCCTATAGGGGGTCTCAAATGTGGCTGCTCCTTGGAGCCATCCGAGGAGCTTTACAATATGCTGCTGCCTGATCCCACCCCTGAGGTTCAGACTGCATTGGTCTGGAATATACCGTGGACATTCGAGCTTTTAAAGCTATCTAGGAGGTTCGATTGTGCAGTCTAGGTTGAAAAACACTAGGCTAGGCCGCCCGACTTTCATAGTGGGCAATTTTCTTCACTGAAAGGAGAATCGGCCTTATCGGAGCCTCTTGCCTACATTCTGCAATTGATTTCCTTGCTCTCCTTATATGCTCTCGTGCTAATGCTGTTTTCAGCTCTTTCAATTATGCGATTTCCTTATCTTTATACTATTGAGAATACCTTACAAGATTTCTTAAACAGTAACTAAATTTATCTGCCTGTCATTTTGTTTTCATTATCCATGATAGCAATCTCTCGCATAGCTGATGAGAACATATCAAGTGATTGGTTTTAAACAAACAAACAGAAATCCACAGAGTCAACATTTATCCCAAGGTGTATAGGATATGTGTTGCTTCGGTGGCTTTGGCGTGCTCTGCATCCGATTCAGGCGTTCACTGAATTCAGGCCCACAAAGACTTCTCCCCTGAGCCCGTGGTTGGTTGTTCTTATCTACTGCTCCCCTCTTATCACAAAGACTGGCGTGCTGTTTTCCGGAGTGCGTTGCTGTGGCCCAAGTTTTGCTCCATAATGAAAGCAATAATTCTGAAAACATGCCGAAGGAATAAAGACGCGTGGTAATTGTCAGAAGTTCTTCATTTTGAACAGAAATTGCTCATCGTGGTTGACAGTTGATGGCTTTTAGCTGTAGAATGCCTATAAAAATAACAAGAATTTTAGCAACCTGACTTCTGTCTTGCTTTCAGGTGAGCTTATCGACAAAGGTGTGGATCCATGGAACACGTGAGGAGATCAAACTCAAAGCCGTGTTGAACTGCAGCTATGACTCTCCGTGGTTACCCACTTGGCTATCTGGGTACAGTGTTCATGCATTTCTACTTGCCACCACCTGCCCCAGAGTTAAACTCAGATGATGCAACGGGCCAGTCCTCTGTGATTCCTCTAACCCCGAATTCCCCCCTCAGAATCCCTGATGCTTTGAGTGGATGTGTGTTTATCACGGCAGGCACCACAGGCACTGAAGGACGTCTAGCTGCATCCCTGCTCGCTCTCAGTCCACAAAGAGAGAGCACATGTCTCTCGCGGAGCTGCACAGACCAGGACTGCTCCAGCCATTGCCAAGTGTGCCCTGGGCAGGGGCAAAATCACTGTCAGTTGAACACCACTGTTCTAATCCTTGCTGAATACCCTTGACGCCATCCCAATGGAATCAGAATCTTTGGGCACGGACCCCAGGTGCCAGCATTGGAAAAGCTACCCAGTGCTTTTAAACCGTAGCCCAGGTTGAGAATTTCCATCCTAAGCAACTGGTCTAATATTGCCATAGAGCTTCTTAAAGTCCTTCTCAAATATTTTTATAATCGGGCCCTCCACTTAGCAACACATGAGCAACTACTATGTAGAAACAATATTAGCTATAATGTCAAGTACCGTCTCATGGAATTTGCAATTTAATGAGGTCATGAGAGTGCGAGGGAAATAAATTGTTTTTCATGTGTGAGTACGTATGGAAAAATACCTAGAAAGAAGACCTAAGAGGAACGAGAGAAATGAGTGTTGATCTGTGGAAGGAGGGCAGGGGAGTTAGTAGACAGGTGGGACCCGGGAAGCTCATCGGGGGTGAAGAGCCACATGACCTCTGAGAGGACAGGAGAGGGTAGGGCATTGTGATGTTTTGCAGAGCCTGGTATATTTTTTAATGAAGAGGGTTATGAAGACTACAGTATATGTTCAGCACTGATCTTTTTTTAAATACCAGCTTGATTATAACACACACACCATAAAATTCACCATTTCAAAGTGTACAATCCAGTGATTTTTAGTATATACACAGAACTATGCAATTGACACCACTATCAAATTTCAAATGTCTTCATTACCTTAAAAACAAACCCCGTACTCCTTAGTAGTCACTCTCCATTCACTGCAACCACCCCAGCCCCTGGCAACCAATGATCTACTTTCCGTCTCTATAGATTTGCCAATTCTGGATCTTCCATATCAACAGATCCATGTAATATATGGCCACTTGTGTCTAGCTACCTAGACAGCATCTGAAAACAAAGCAAAGCAAAATGAAAGGGAAAACAAAATCTTCCTCCCAAGAGGCAATTTAGCCTACAGCCCAAGAGATAGGCTTTGGCACCAGACGAAATTTCAAATTAAATCAAGTCCTAACCCTCTAGCTGTTTGATCTCAAGCAGACAGCGTTGATCGACCACCCAACACCCTTCTCAATGTCCAATTCTCACCATAGAGACTGGAAAGTCTAAGTAGCATTGTCCCAAGTCCTCCAGTTTCACCAAAAAGGAGACATTGGAAAGTCTCAGATAGCTCCTAGGAAGGATATTTCCTTCCAGGATTAGAGAGAGACGTACCAGAAGAAAACATAGTGTCATTTGTCCTCCTTCCTTCCTTCGAAGGATGTGTGAAGGCAGGAATCTCGGACACATGGCTGCCATATTTTGACCATGAGGGAAAGGCTAAGAAGATCCAGAAATGCCAGCCTAGATCTGATTCTGTTGCTCCAGATCCAGTAGCAGCAACTGTCTTCTCAGTGATTAATTATGCCTGAAAAATAAGCCCTTGTATGTCTAAGCTTCTGTTACTTGGGTTTTGGTTACTGGGAGTATCAAATTCCTGCAGCAGAAAGTTACTTCACTTCTATGCACAAGTTCACACACTGGGACAGAGCTCCCTCACCTGTATCTCAAGAATCCGCGGTGGGGACTACTTGGCTGGCAGAGTTTGCGCTCCCTCCCTCTCTACCCTAACATTTTGGGGGTGGGGAGACCAGAAAAAAAGAAAAAAAAAAAAAGAATCCGCTACCATTTGTTGAAAATTGGTTTCCTTTTGGGAGTGTGTCTTCTTTGGGGAAGCTCATGGGATTTGCATCCTGTTCTTTTGCTAAGATATGAGCCTGTTAGTCAACCTACACTCATCAGAAACCCCTCCTGAAATTTTATTTTTGAGATGGAAAGTTAATCAGAATTCATTCTTCCCAGTGGAAAGCACACTGACTAATGAACCTGTTCCCACCACAGGGCTGATCCTATATTTATCCATGCATACCTTCATCCATTCATTCTAAAAAAAATATTTATTGAGCACCTAATATGTGGCTTCTCTGGTGGCTCAGCTGGTAAAGAACCTACCTGCCAATGCAAGAGATGCAAGAGACATGGGTTTGATCCCTGAGTCAGAAAGATCTCCTGAAGGAGGAAATGACAACCCACTCCAGTATTCTTGCCTGGAAAATCCCATGGACAGAGAAGCCTGGCATGCTGCAGTCCCTGGGGTCTCAAAGAGTTGGATACGACAGAGTACACACACACGCAGTTTAATAGGTGCCAATGTAAGGACATGGAATTGAAAAAAAGAGACAAATTTAAGTTGTTTATATCCTAAGTAGCTGATGAAAAGTGAAAAGTGAAGTTGCTCAGTCGTGTCCAACTCTTTGCGACCCCATGGACTGTATCCAACCAGGCTACTCCATCCATGGAATTTTCCAGGCAAGAGTACTGGAGTGGGTTGCCATTTCCTTCTCTAGGGGATCTTCCTGACCCACGGATCAAACCCGGGTCTCCCACATTGCAGGCAGATGCTATACCGTCTGAGCCACCAGGGAAGCCCCAAGTAGCTTATATCCTAGGACTATAAGCATCCGTGTCTTATATAACATCAAGTGGTGATGAGGCTATGAAGAAAAAGTAGACTGAAGGGGATAGAGTGTGAGAGAGATGGGGAAAGGTGACTTCTGTTTTAGAGGGTGATCAGACAAGGCCTCACTAAGGAAGCTATGTTTGAACAGAGAAGCTCTGGCAAAAGTGTTCCTGGCAAAAGGTAGAGCAAGTGTGAAGGCCCTGAGGCAGGAGCCTGCTGACTATATCTGAGAAACAGGAAGGAGGAAGTCAGTGTGGCTGGAGCAGAAGGATGGAATGGAAATGTGATTGATGAGCAGGCAGGGGAAGAGGCAGGACCCAAATCAAATCGGATCAAGCCACTCACCAAAACATGAGCAAACCATTTCAACTTAATCCCTCTGGCTGCTGGATGTCGTAGCCTGAGAGGGGAAGGCAGGGAGGGCCAGCAAGGAGGTGACGGCAGTGTTTCCGGTGAGAAATGATGATGCCTAGGATCCAGTACTCTTGCCTGGAAAATCGCATGGACGGAGGAGCCTGGTGGGCTGCAGTCCATGGGGTCGGGAAGAATCAGACATGACTGAGCGACTTCACTTTCACTTTTCACTTTCCTGCATTGGAGAAGGAAATGGCAACCCACTCCAGTGTTCTCGCCTGGAGAATCCCAGGGACGGCGGAGCCTGGTGGGCTGCGGTCTATGGGGTCGCACAGAGTCAGACACGACTGAAGAGACGCAGCAGCAGCAGCAGCAGCAGCAGGATCAAGGTTGTACCCGTGGGGTGAATGGGAAGTAATCAGATACCATGCATATTTAGAAGGTAGAGCTAACCAGGTTTACCAAACACCTGGATGTGAAGCGTGAGAAAAATGGGAGAGTCAAGGACAATTCCACCCTGATGGGCTGAGGAGCCATTTGCTGAGGGGGAGGACCACAGGAAGGACCAGATTTTTGGTAGACAGGGTGATGACAGACATTACGATGGTGGTCATTATTGTGGGCCTCTTGGGGCTTCCCCGTGGAAAGTCTAGTCCCTCCGCTTTCCCACCATTCAGAGCTCCCAGCATCCTTGCAGTAATTTGGCTGAAACTAACCAGAGTTCATTTCTATTATTTGACACCAAAACCCCTTAACTGATACAAGGGGCTCCCTTGGCCCTTGAGTGTCAGCACAGGAAACTAAACCCCGTTCTGACTGTGGGAACATGTGTTCTGAGCAACAACTAACAAATTCACAAATGAACTTTCGGACGCCACCCACTTCTCAGCAGGAGGCTGACTTTTCCTCTCCCGGTGTCTCTCCTCAGAGAGACAGCTTCTGCCAGTACAAGGTGGGGAAGTGTCAAATACTATTAAAACCTGATTGCTAATTCAAATGCGATTGTGCTTGATATGCTTGTCGTGTAAAAGTGCGCAATGTAGCTTCATAAAATTGATAGAACTCCCTTTGAAGATATTTTTGTCACAGAGGCACTCAATAAAACTGTTTCCATGAGGCTCCTCTGCCTCTTCAGTATTTTGCTAGTGACACGTGAGTGAACTAGTCCAGAACCTAGCGAAGCATGTTTCCCAAAGAATGTTGGAGGAGAAGGAGGAGTGCTCAGATCCTTCCTTTTTATTTCTTGTTGTTAGGAACTTCTCTCCCAACTGCCCGACGATACGGTTCATCTGGTCACTGGGAAACCAAATCAAAGCTGTTTTGCTTCAGAATCAGACGCGATGAATAAATAACCCACAGAGGTTGCTGTCACTAACTCAAAAATAGCTAATTATAAATACCAAGTCCAAAAATTAATCTGTTCAAGGAAATGTTTCTTTTCTTCCTGCCAACGTCCAACAAGCGTTTTCAGCCTGGGACCCAAGAGAACCACAGATTCCCATTCACTAGCAAGATGGTGGAACTTGACTCCCATCTTTGTTTTTCATTTGTTTGTTTTCCCATCTAATGTTTTAAGTTGATACACTGTAGTTTCCTTCTTACTCAATTCAAAAAAATTTTTTTTTCCCACGTGACATGTGTGATCTTAGTTCCCAGACCAGGGATGGAACATGCACCCCCTGCAATGGAAGCATGGATCTTAACCACTAGACCACCAGGGAAATCCTGACTCCCAGACTTGGATGCAGCCAGCATCGAACAGAAGTAGGTAAGTGATTTCTTAGTGGTAAAGCTGACCAACTTTGGAGGGACACTGACTTGAGTTCAAAGCTGGGTGGTCTTGGGAAAATTCTGTCATCCTGGACGCTCGGTTCCACATCTGTAAAATGGGGCTGGTATACTACTACTGCAGTGAGAGGTGGTACTCTTTTAAGTGTAAGTGACAGAAAATCCTATTCAAATGGGTTGAAGAAAAAGGAGATTAACTCAAATATTTGAAGATATTGAAACTAGAGCTGGCTTCTACCCCAGTCACTTGGGGAGCTCAAAAATCTCATCAGGACCTGGTAACCCTGTGTCTTGGCTTTGCCCTCCACTGTATCAGCTTCACATTCAGGCTGACCAGTTCCAAATAGGGGCAGGATGGTGGCCGGGAGCTCCTGGCTTTTGTATTTTTCGAATGAAAACTAGAACAGCCCTCTCCAGCCATTTGAACACTGGCCCAGTGTCGTGTGTCCATCCCTAAGCCTGTCCCTGACCCAGTGATGCTCTGCTCATCCGGAAACCCGCGATGGAGCCCTAAAGGTGTCGGGCCCAGTGTCGTGTGTCCATCCCTAAGCCTGTCCCTGACCCAGTGATGCTCTGCTCATCCGGAAACCCTCGATGGAGCCCTAAAGGCGTCAGGCCCAGTGTCGTGTGTCCATCCCTAAGCCTGTCCCTGACCCAGTGATGCTCTGCTCATCTGGAAACCCGCGACGGAGCCCTAAAGGTGTCGGGCCCAGTGTCGTGTGTCCATCCCTAAGCCTGTCCCTGACCCAGGGACGCTCTGCTCATCCAGAAACCCGCGATGGAGCCATAAAGGCGTCGGTGCTGCTCAGAACACATGGGCACGTGAGGAAGACGCTGTTCCCCAGGGAAAGTGAGTGCTGCTGCCAGGACTCGGAAGAACTCGTGCCGTGACCCCGAAACCTGGTAAACGTGCATCCTAGATTCTGTCAGGGTAGATGTTTCAGATGCAGTTTATTAAAATGAAAGCTTAAAAAAAAAAGACAAGACTGGAAAACAGGAAGTGATCGGTGCACAGCAGCACACAACGTCTGGTACCAGTATCTACTTTATCAGGCCCGTCCAGAGCGTTCAATAAGAAAACACTGGTCTAACGCCGGTGTCAGTCAAGAATTACTTTGGTTCGGGGGTGATGAAGATGTTTTGAAACTAGACAGAGGTGGGAGTTGCACAACACTGTGAATGTGCTAAATTTCCCTGAAGTGAATTCACTTCAAAGTGGTTATATGGATTTCACCTCAGTATTTTAGAAGAATACTTTGGGCTGCACATAAGAGAAAGCCCTAAGCTACTGACCTTAAAAAGTAGAGATTTCTTCATCTTATACAACAGGAAGTCCAGAGGTTTATAGACCAGAGCTGGTCAACCAAGCCCTCAGGCCTTCCTTCTTTCTGCTTCATCACTCTCAGCATAAGGCAGTGATCCCCATGGTCACAAGGCGACTGCTTCTGCTCCAGGCCTCACATCTGTATTCCAGGTGAGAAGAATAAAAACGGCAGAGGGACAAAAGGGGGAAGGTCGGAAAGAAAACAAGTTTAGCAGAAAGGCTGGCTCAGTCTTCCCTACTAGAACTGCGCTAGTGGCCACCCCTGGCGGCGGGCAGGTGGGAGGACAGTGCGTTTGTTTATGTGGACACCCTGAGCGCCGAGGCAGAGTCGGAGTCTGCTGACAAGGAAGAAACAAGAACAGATGTTAGAGAGACAACGAACATTGCCTTCCAGCGCCCACAATAAAGTAGGGCTCCACAGATGTCAGTGGACACAAAAGGAGCAGGGTGTGGTGCTGAAATTCTGAAGACAAAAGACACAGTCCTCTGTGCCATCACCTCTGAAAGCTACTGATTTCTAAGTGTGAGATTAATTAGGCTTATTTTTGGTATTAAATACAAGCTGATTGAATAGGAGAGAAATGAAAAGGTAAGCGAAAGAGACCAATAATCCTCTTAGACCAATCATTTGCCTTTTTTCTTGTCTTTTCTTTTTTTCGTTTTCATTTTAATGAACTGCATGCATCTGAAACAGCTTCCCTAACAGAATCTGGGATGCAAGTTTACCAGATTCCAGGTTCACTGCCTTCACGTCCCCGGCAAAGAATCACTCTAAAAGCTTGATTTTTGAATCCCGGTACCTCCGTGTGTCTTGTGTTCACGCAGGACGTTAATGTACTGAGGATGACTTCTCTTTCGAGGTACAATGAAAACATGAGAAATGGTTTTAATAAAGAGGGTTTGAGAGAGGTCTGGGGGGGAGCAGAGGAGGGACTTGGTTTACATCTGGATACTGAAAGGGCAGCAGAGGGCTTCTCTGGGGGTCCAGTGGTGGGCAGTCCGCCTGCCAGCGCAGGTGACACTGGCTCGGCCCCTGGTCCAGGGATACCCCACGTGCCTCAGGGCAGCTCAACCCGTGCGCCACAGCTTCTGAAGCCCACGCACCTGGAGCCCATTCTCTGCGAGAAGAGAAGCCCCTGCAACGAGAAGCCCGCACATGGCAAGGAGGAGCAGCTCCCTCCCCGCCCCCCGCGCCCACCGCAACCAGAGAAAGCCCGCAGCAGCGAAGACCCAGTGCCGCCGAAGAAAAAGACAGCAGAGAACACACGCAGAACCCATCACTGCTCTCATCGTGGAGTCCGTGTCGCTGGATTGTCAATGTTTAGCTAACTATAAAAGACACTTGCTGTTGTATGACTAAATGTCATTTACATACCGTAAGCATTACACTCTGTTTGAACAGAAACTTCATTTTCTAATGAAATATGTTTCAGTTTTTTCCCTCGTGAAAAATAATTATTGTGCATTTTTGAAAGTCCAATAATAGCAACTGAAGATGACCTCCCAGCCCCAACCCACAGGGAATCATCCTGATCAAATATCCATCTCAGGCCCATTTTTATACCTATTTCCACCAACATACACGCATTTTTAAAAAACAGAAATGGAATCCTACGGTGCTACTGGGCCAGGAACGTTTATCCTCTTGTCTCGCGTTTCCCTGGAGAGAGACTGCGAGCACGTGACACGCGTGCTCCCGCCCCCAGAGAAGTGAGTTACTTGATTGACGGGCGATAGCCATTGGTCCACAAGGCTCAGGTGGGCGGGCTAACAGTAAAAAGCTAATTTAGAACCTGCTGCTTGGAAAATCCCATGGATGGAGGAGCCTGGTAGCTTGCAGTCCATGGGGTCACGAAGAGTCCGACACGACTGAGCGACTTCACGTTCACTTTTCACTTTCATGCTTTGGAGAAGGAAATTGTAACCCACTCCAGTGTTCTTCCCTGGAGAATCCCAGGGACGGCGGAGCCTGGTGGGTTGCCGTCTATGGGGTCGCACAGGGTTGGACACGACTGAAGTGACTTAGCAGCAGCAGCAGCCTTTCTTCTCTATCCCAGAACCATGTAACCTGAGGCAGCAACCTTTGACAAGTGTAACTTTTCCCTGGGTAAACTGTGCCCAGATGGACATACTGCTCAATACATCCTTAAAAAAAAAAAAAAAAAAATTTTTTTTTCATCAGAAGTAAAGCTGACATTTTTATATCTCCATCTATCTGAAAGTCCTCTGGACTCATCTAATTATTTTCCTAAGTAAACTCCTAGACATGAAACTGCTGGATCAAGACACATGGACATATAAAGTTAGTTAGCTAGTTATCGCTAACTTCCTTCTGGAAGGATCTCTGGAATATGATTGAACCACAAATGTCTTATTTTCACATCTTTATCAGCACTGAACGTTTTAAAAAATCTTTCCCATTTCTCTGAAATAAAAATAATGTGTGATTTTACTTGCAGTTCTGCTATTACTGAGACTACATGATTTTTCATGTGCTTAATATATTCTTTTTGAATTGTCTGAGAAATTAAGTTTTATTATTATAAAGCCAATGTCCTAATAAACCCTTGTTCAATGTTAAAGTGTTAGTCATTCAGTCGTGTCTGACTCTTTGCAACCCCTTGGACTGTAGCCCACCAGGCTCCTCTGTCCATGGGATTCCCAGGCAAGAATACTGCAGTGGGTAGCCATTTCCTTCTCCAGGGGATCTTCCTGACCCAGGGATGGAACCCAGGTCATTGCAGGCGGGTTCCTCACCATCTGAGCCACCATGTGAACTCACATCACAAGGGCCTCACGCAGCCTCCTCTCTCACCACTCCTCAAAAGCAGCCATCCCAAGGTCAGGACTCGGAGTTGCAACAGAAACCATCTCTGGCTGTCTTGAGTGGAAAAGGATAGTTTATAGTGAGAGAATCTCCATGAGGGACTGAGAAGCGGGCTGGAGGCAGCCCAGCCAGGAAGCTCGCCTGCGGCCATGCAGACCTGCTCGGGGACAGACGTGCCCTGCAGCCTCAGCCCCTGAAGCCGGCCCCCTTGCTTGGCCCTGCGGTGGGCTCTGGACAGCGCCCGAATGCCTCTGCAGCTGCTGCCTCCAGAACCTGGACAGGGCTCCCCTCCACTCACGGGAGTGCACTCCGCAGGGCGCCTGCAGGAATCTCAGGGTCCGAAGTGGGTGTCTGAGTTTTGCTGTATGAGAGCTGCCGGGGAGGCTGGGACGGTGAGCCTTCTAATGACAGACAGTGGGTGCTCACGTGTGGCGAATCTCCCACGCCTGGGGAGGATGCAAAAAGGGCTTGTGCTGCCGAAGAAATAGCGAGGGCCCAGCACAGTCCTGGAGCACCAGATCTGTGTGTTGCAGCGCCTTGGGACCTTCAGAAGCTCCATCCAAGTCAGGCAGCCCAGAGTCCCTGCCCGACCCCAGTATACCTGGTATCCCACTGTCCCTCCCTCTAGGGTGCGCCCTCTTTCTTCGGCCTGTCAAAGCCCTGCTGATCCAGGCTGCACTCCAATAAAAATTATGCTTAAAATATATCACAGGATCTGAAGTTTCAAACAGTCTCTAAAAAAAAAAACAAAAAACAACTTGTCCTCTGCTTCTTTGTTGCTACATTTAGAAGACACTTGGAGTGAGAGACATTCTTCTAAGAAAGAGAACTTTCTTCAGGATGGAAGACAGATCCCCTAAAACACACACCCTAAAACAGAGATTCCTGTCTTCCTAATACTTATATTATTTTTTAAGTTTGCTTAATGAACAAATAGAAACTTCTTCCTTGACCTGGAAAGCCTGGAACCCGCCTGGCTATCCCTTAGCACCATTCTGGCACGAGAATGTCGGAGCTCTGGGCAGAAAAATCACCTCACAGTGTTGATTGACATCTCAACAAGCGTAGAAAGATGTAGCGTGTTTTGATAGGTACATCGCACATTTTTTACTTTCTCTTCAGTACACCGGATGGTGCCTTCTAGAAATGGTGATCAGACACTTGTATATCCCAGACTGAGCTTGAGGAAGGAGGATATTGTTCCGTAGCGTTACAATTGCATCATCTCCTTGTAACAGGCAATTGGGCCCTTCCCAGATGCCCTCAGGATAGTAGGAGGGGCCTCTGCATCTGCTCTTGCCGGCTGAGCCAGGCTCACTAAGGACACCCACAGTTGAGAAGAGCAGACCCCGCATTACAAAGTATGCATTGGGGAAAAATACTCAAATATGTCAGAATTAGCGCAGTGGTTGTCTTCGGGAGATCAAGTTAGCGGGATTTCCTCAGGTGCTTTGTGTTTTCCCAATTGTCTACTAGGTGCATGCATTTCATTTTCACACAGTAGCTCATCTGCTCCAACCCCTCGCCTCTCTCCTCTTCATCTTCAGGGGGGAAGGCCAGCCCATCTTTCAAGACCCGCGCCACCTCCTTCAGGAGTCCCCACAGCTGGGTGATCTCTCAAGTCAGTCTCTCTCTCTCCCCGGCTCCCCTGTCTCTCACTCTCCTCGATGGGATTAGGTTTGGCTATGTTCTCAGTTAACCCTGCCTGCCACTGCTGCCCTCTGTGAGCACCAACTCAGTTTGTTTATTTTTTCCAGCCATGACTGGCACAGTAGCTTACATGGATCAAGTACTCAACAAGTATTCAGAGTTGAATTCTCATTTTTTTCTTTAACAAAGGTTTACCTTATCAGATTAATGGTCTCAAATGACACTTCTCTCTGAGAAATCGAACCAGGTGGGGCACAGCCATATCCTTGAAGAACCAGAGCCTGAGATTTTTCACAAAATCCACACATGGAAGCTCAGAGGCTTTGCCACATTCTCACAAGCTTCAGGTGATCCTGGAAGCCCCCAAACTCCACCCCCACCCCCATCGGAGATCCACTCAACATACCCACCAACACAGGCACCAGAGACACACACCAAGACATCTCGTGCAGGGTAGTGTGAACTACTCTAAAAACTGGATTCAGCCTTAACCTCTGAATGTAAGTGAAAAAACGTCCACAGAGACTGTGGAATATTCTCCAGTGGTTATAAAGACAATGTTAGTTAAGCCTACACATAGTGAAATAAAAAGATCACCAAAACACGTTGTTAACTAGAAAAAGCAGTACATCAATACATAGGCTAAAATTCCATAAAAGTAGTAAAAACTAAAAGCTTATTTTTAAATGACAGATACATACAGGAGATATCTGTAGTCTATACATGGGTATGTGAACAGTGATTATTTCTGGGGAAGGAAGAGAATTTTCAGGAAGGGATAAAAAGGGATGGTAGCATATACCTCTATGTTAAAAATTATGTCCTGAAATGATTATTGTTTGCATTTTTATGAAAATGTATTCTCCTACATTATATGTGCGATTATAAAAATAAAAAAGAATTGTAATTTTAGGACAAGTTAGAATTCCCAAACACGTTTAGATGAAGTCTTCTGTAGAACACCATGGGAATCAATTTATAAAACTTTAAATAACTACGTTTTGCTTGTCTGCGTTATGTCAGTCTCATAGTAAGTTATAGCCTTAATTTGCAGCAGTTAAAACTGTAATGCAGTGAAACAACTTAAATTGAGAAACTTTTATTGATTATTTTACTTTTCTGAATATTGGGGCGGGGGGAGTGAGTCGTAATTTATTTTTAAACGTGTGGTTTCAGAATCACCAGAATCTCATACAGTTTGCTTTGAGAAGCCCAAATCTAAGGAGAAAGGGAAAGAATCTAGAAAAAAAGTAGGCCATGATTATCAGGGAGCTAAGACAATACAAGCTGAACAGACTGAAATCTTGAAAAACAAATTAAAAGAATATCCTGGAAAACTGGCTTAGATAACAAAAATCACTCTGGAAAAAAAACAGCAGAATCACCCACCTAGACCACACTGCTGCTCTGTCTTTTCACAAAGGATCTAAGCAGACAGTATTAATATTTACAATAAATTTTCTTTGTGCAGTAACATATATAGAGAAACAATAGTCAAAAGACCTGTGGGATTGCAATAATTTAAACTTATACCTTTGCTTCTATTGTAGCATAATACCATGGGGATTCTATACATATTGAAAGACTCAGGATCGTGTTATACTTCTTAAAGTAGAATTTCACACACATAAGCTGAAAATAAAACAATGTCTTGGAGAAAATTTCATAACATGCTCAACAAGAATTGTATCAGAATTCATAGCCCCATAGTCATTTTTTCAAATTATTTTTACAAGAAAAACGTTAAATATGCAACTAAAGAGCGCCCTCTAGTGGGAGATGGTGTTTGTACAAAAACTCAGAATTTGACCTATTTCCAGAAAATACTGCATCTCAGATTTGCTGTGGATAAAACAGACTATCCTTAGAATATATTGCTTCAAATCACAAAATTCTTTTTGAAATCACTGCATTTCACAATTCTTCTCTCCAACTATTAAATGAAATTGGCTATTCTTTAAAATATAGTTTTTCTTTGAAAGCATATCAAGACTTAAAACCATCACTTTTTCCTATTAAAACACCTTCCTTTGTTTAGAAATCCTTGAGCCTTGCAAGCGTGATTCCAAGTGAGTATACAATGAGGACACGTTTGCCCCTCTTTGAAACATGTCTCCTTTGGCCTTCAGCGCAAATCTGCTGATGCTGTCCTATGGCCTGATGCAGACAATGATAACAACCAAATTAAAATCCCTCTTTAGGCAGAATTGAAAGGTGCTGAGGAAGCCTGCCACGGCACATTTCAGCAACGTGCCTGAACCCGGCCATCTTTATACAACCATTTATCCTAGTTTTTCCCTATCAGGTACACACACGTGAATGCGGAAAAGAGTTTAAGCCCTCAAATGCCGAGAAGGTTGAACATATGACCCAAAAGATCAGAAACAGGAGTTTCACCAAAAAAAAAAACCCTCAAGGAAACGCAGGAACACTGACCTTGAATCTGGACAGCATTTAGTTTATTTTACTCAGTATCGCACCCTTGCGATTTTTACCAGATTAATGTTCCATCTGTACAGCTCTTACCTGTTTAACTTATTTAAAGACCAAGATCACATACCATAAATAGAAACTAACCACAAAAAGAAAAGAGTAGTATATTACATTCTAGAAACTGGGTTTTCTATTGGGGTTTGCTTCCTTCTTAGTGAAAAAGAGGAGATTGCAGGATAAGTGTTTAGGACAAAGAAACACGCAAGTAGACTCTCATCCATGTTTCTGGAAGGACTGGACAAATCAGGATTCAGTGTTACTGAAGCTGTGTCCATATAGCACCAAAATCATCTCTCATCCTGGCAGCAGTCCATGTCCACATTTTTAGGAGGCATTCTTCAAACTCTCGCTTCTCACATGATCACAGAAAATAAAACTCAAGAAGGGAAAGTGCCTTGCCCAAGGCTGTTGGAGTGGGCCTGGCTGGGGCCCGCCCACAATCCCTCAGGCGTTTCCACCACAGTGCTCTCTAGGGCAGCTTCCCGCTGCTAGCATCCCGTCTCTCTGCCTGGGGGCTCCTATGGGGCGCGGGGTGGGGGGGTGGCAGCCCACTCTGCTCATGCACTCAGGGCTGAACCAGGAGTCCTGGAGAATTAACATCCCAGGGGCAGTTCTCAACCAGTGACCAACAGGAACCGGTATATAAATACCCCAGCTCCCTCTCCCTCCTGTCCAGCAGGCATGCAGTCCGCTCTAGCTCCTAGGGTTCCCACGAGGGATGAGGCTCATGTTACTCGCAGAACTAACCTATTTTATCTTGTTGCTTAGTCGCTTAGCCATGACCATCTCTTTAGCAACCTCATAGACTGTAGCCCACCAGATTCCTCTGTCCATGGGATTTCCCAGGCAAGAATACTGGAGTGGGTTGTCATTTCCTTCTCCAGGATATCTTCCCGACCCAGGAATGAAACCCACGTCTCCTGCATTGGTAGGCAGGTTCTTTACCACTGAGCCACCAGGGAAGTCAGCTTGCTTGACAGCGCATCTTTCATTGGCTGTTCTCAATCCTAGTCTCACTGCCCCGTTCCTTTATGGATGTTTCTTGGGGTCACTCCCCAGATAATCTACTTGCACTTGGGTCTGTATCTCAGGGTGCGCTACGGTTCAGTTCAGTTCAGTCGCTCAGTCGTGTCCGACTCTTTACGACCCCATGAATCGCAGCACGCCAGGCCTCCCTGTCCATCACCAACTCCCGGAGTTCACTCAGACTCACGTCCATCGAGTCAGTGATGCCATCCAGCCATCTCATCCTCTGTCGTCTCCTTCTCCTCCTGCCCCCAATCCCTCCCAGCATCAGGGTCTTTTCCAATGAGTCAACTCTTCACATGAGGTGGCCAAAGTACTGGAGTTTCAGCTTTAGCATCATTCCTTCCAAAGAAATCCCAGGGCTGATCTCCTTTAGAATGGACTGGTTGGATCTCCTTGCAGTCCAAGGGACTCTCAAGAGTCTTCTCCAACACCACAGTTCAAAAGCATCAATTCTTTGGCGCTCAGCTTTCTTCACAGTCCAACTCTCACATCCATACATGACCACTGGAAAAACTCAAGTTAAGACAGTTAAGTAGGAAATGAGCAATAGAATCCATTTCTTAAGCCCACTTTTCCACTTCTTTTAGGATGGTGTTATTTGTCTCCTCTTTGCCATTGCTTCCTTGTCCCAAGGTCTTTGGACTGAGCCAAATCTAAACTATGGTGCCCTTCAGTTACAAGTGTGCCGGCCAGAAGGTGCCAGGGCTGAGGAGTTCCCCAGAAGGTGGAACTTGCAGCACAAAGTCCTGGGCAAACCAGCACCCGTTGCTCACCCTAGTCAGCCACCACTTTTCCCTTGTGAAGGGGCTACAGTTCGGGATCCAGAAAGCCTGGCCGCCTATGTGTAACACGTAGGCACAATCCGTAAGACACAGCTCTAGTAATGCAGCGCCTGGAGTTCCCCAGGTTATTACAGACAGTAAGTCCACTGCGTACAAGCCTTCCAGCTGCCAACTTTAAAAGATGCACGCACGCTCACGTGTCCAGTCACGTAAGTCAGTCCGCGTGTCTGGCGCGCGTTGTCACGTGTTGCGTCCTCTGCGAGTTGTTGTGCTTCCGTGTGGTGCTGGTGGTGAAGAGCCCCTCTGCCAGGGCAGGAGACATGAGAGACGGGGGTTCAATCCCCGGTCGGGAAGATCCCCTGCAGGCGGGCACGGCAGCCCACTCCAGTATTCTTACCTGGAGAATCCCATGACCTAGGAGTCTGTGGGGTCTCAAAGAGTCAGACGTGACTGAAGCAACGTAGCACACACAGCACACGCATAGCGTTCGCCATTCCCTTTATTTCCTTCCCTTTATTCCGCGCCCAGGATGTCCAGAAGTCAGTGTTAAAGCACAGGTGATGTAGCTGGTACTACTGTGCTTTTCAAGGCGTATGTGTTAGTTACCCAGTCACGTCTGACTCTGCAACCCCATGGATTGTCGGCCACCAGGCTCCTCTGTCCATGGGATTCAAGGCACGAATACTGGAGTGGGTTACCATTCTCTTCTCCAGGGGCTCTTCTCTACCCGGGGATCGAACCCAAGTCTCCCACCTTGCAGGCAGATTCTTAACCATCTGAGCCACGAGGGAAGCTGTTCTATAAGATTAAAAATAGTTTCTTTATTCTTTGCGTTTGTTTTCTGTGTGCTGTTGTGTGGGAAGTGTTACAAACCTATCACATACAGTACTACATAGCAGATCGGGTTAGTTGGGTACCTGGGCTAACTGTGTCGGATTTGAGAACAAATTGAACTTAGGAGCCCACTCTTGGACCAGAACTCAATCATATGTAGGGGACTTGCTACATTCAAGTGACATAAAAGATGACTTTGCACTCTGCTAGGTATACATTTACCTTCTTGTGTATTAGGAAAAATTTAGCACAGCAAATGTGTATTTTAGAGACATTCATGTCAAAGAGGATACTCAGATAGTCATTTAGATGTACTTTTCTAAATGAGCTCATTAAATAAAAACAAATTATGGTACACATTTTACACACTCCTGGCAAAAAGTCTTGTAGAAGTTTGTTAGCTATACAGATAATACTAGAAATCATATATTTATACATTTTTAAGTAAATTAAATTCACTCTTTTAATTTAAGTAGATATCTTTTCAACTGTCCTTCAGTAGTCATTCCTCTTAACCTATTAAAAATAAAGGTTTCTATTTGACAGAATCTCAGACAAATGAAGCCAGCAGTCTCTATCAGGTGGCAGAAAGATTCGGTTCCTGAGTAACTGCTGGGTGCCAGTCGTTGGACAATTAGAAAATACATACTGAGCACTCACTCTTGTGCCACTCGGTCCTTCATCTAATAGAGAGGGAGGCAGACACAACCCCCGCCTTGGGGAGCTGACAGTCAAGAGGGTGAGACAGACATTAACTGAATACTTACGCAAATAAGCACGCAGTTATCGTAACTGAGGTAAACAAAAATAACGTTCAGCAAGCTGTGCTCAGAGGCACAAGGGAAAATGTATCTTTATTTTCTGTAACAAACCCTGGAGTTAGTGGGGTGGGCGGATGAGAAGACGCACAGAAATAAAAATCAAAGCTTGCTTTTTAAGGTATCTCTGTCTCTTCTGGTTTAAATGCAGCCTCTTTGGGTTCGAAATAGTGTCTTTCAGGTGAACCTGAAAGACGTGTCTCTGAAGTAGAGATCCACGCTGTGGGAACGAACGATAGCTCTGTCGCGCCCTCACTGTGAGATCTGGGGCGAGTCATTCAGGCCCCTGAACCCCAGCTCCCAGCCTGTGAACTGGGGGTGGGGATGGCGATGCCCGCTCCTCACTCCAGCGGGGCGGTGAGAGGTGTATTCTCTTTCCCTCAGAGTTCTTCAGTGGCAACAAAAACCGATAGGCCACTGTTGTTCGGACAGCAAAAGCAAAAAGGAAATGCACTTGGAAGGAGATCTGGGAGTCTCCAGAATTTATGGGGAGGCTACAGAACCGGGCGTGAACAAAGGTTCTGCTCAAGCAGAACCACAGACAGGGCTCACTGCCTTTGGACACTCTTTCGGTCTCTGAGTCGCTTCACTCACAATCCAAAGTCCAGGGTTAAGAGAGTCTGATTTACTGAGCTTAGTTCACTTGCCCACCCTTGCCTGCCCTGGAATAATAAGAAGTTTCTACCTCTTTGGCCTCTATAGTGGGAAGTGTGAAGGCTTTGATTAACCATGCTCATGAGGGAAAGATAATTTCTAAAACTGAAAACAGGATCCTGTCGAAAGAGGGGGAAAGTACTGGGAAAGTACATGAAAGGTCACCGAAATGTAAAGTGGTGGTTATTCCATTTTTCTTAGCTTTAGTGGAAGCCTTGTCTACGCATTTGTGGCAGAGGGCGATGGGGAGGGAGCATCTGCTCCCCCAAGGGCTTCTTCACACTCTTGTTCCCAGCGTTACAGCAAAAATACAGACACTTAATGGCAAACCTAGGCACCAAGCTTTGATTTATACTAAATCCAAATTCTTCTCCCAAAAGCATCAACCATAAATAGCAAAAAGATAAATAAGAGTATGTGACATGTGAGGAAATCCATGGGCTTTGTGATTTGTGTATGAAATTACTGATGATAAAAACATGATCAGATTATCATGCATTTTCAAGGCGAAAATAGTAGGTCACGGGGTAGGATAAATGTGAGGCATGACCATTCAGTTGGGAAAGAAATCTTTTTTAAGTTCAAAATAGAGTGAATCATGACCAGACAGTCCAAGAACATAAATTTTACCATCATCATTTACAAAATATTACTATTGAAACTAGGCCATTATGCAAAAAATACAGGTAGTTCCTCAAGAGAAAATACTTCAAACATTAATGTAAATAATAATGTTTTAAAGTTTAAAAAATATAACCATGAATGCAAGAGTTATAGACATAATATTTGACTCTTTTTGTTTAAATGCTGTTCCAAGAAAAAATGTCTTCTCTTGGGCACATACGTAAAGGTTAAGAA
This sequence comes from Bos javanicus, assembly GCF_032452875.1. NCBI lineage: Eukaryota > Metazoa > Chordata > Mammalia > Artiodactyla > Bovidae > Bos > Bos javanicus. The sequence goes on along the minus strand of NC_083880.1, from coordinate 79,850,406 downwards.
ACATTAGCAGATCATCTGTATATACTAGTTTTGTTTTTCTACCATAAAACAAGGAAAAAATGCAGCACAAATTAAAAAATTTTAATGCTTCATCCGAATGATATGTTAAAATATCCCAGAAAGAAATTTTTTTTAAATTTTATTTCTTGGCCACACCATTAGGCATGTGAGATCTTAGTTCCCCCACCAGAGATGGAACCCACACCCCTGCCTTAGAAGCTTGGCGTCTTAACCACTGAACCACCAGGGAAGTCCCAGAAATTTTTTTAAATAAGCAATAAAGTTAATACAGAAGTTCTCCTACTTCGTGAATGTATTGAAGAAGGAAGAAGAGGGAAGGGAAAACGAAGAAAAAAAGAAAGTGAAAAAGAACGCAAATTTATAATGCTAAAAGAACAACTGTACAGCTCAGAAAATTCGTATTTGGTTACACCGTAAATGCAACACTAGAACCAAACTGCAGTAAGTCACCTCAGAATTTTGTGTTAATGTTTGATTGACAGCATTTGAGTGATCCATTTAACAAACACCAGTTGAATTTCGAGATGATTCAACACTGCATGAAGCAAAACTGTAAGAGGGACTTACTATTTAAATTATATGATATGTTACTATCAACATAATTGTATCCCACATGTGACTAAATTTTGCCTACATGGTTAGAAAATAACAGATAACAAAAGCTTTTAAGAAATACACATTTGTGTAAGTTCCATTTTCTATTATCTGTTGATACTGTATCTCACGTTCTAATACAGTGGTTGTTTTGAAAACACAAATTATACAGAAACTCACTATTCTCCCCCCCCAATTTTACCCATCATTCAAATTCCAAGGCAGAGAAAATTTTCGTCTAAATGAATTGTAGGACTTCCTTCTCCTTCTGTTAATTTTTTAAGGCATTAGGCACCTAACAAAAGAAAAATACATTCTATGCATTTTACAGTTGTTTGCAAATATCATGCTAGTGGAAGAAGCCATACGGTACTGTTTTTAAGTCTGTATCAATACACATCAGCCAGTGTAAAAACCGCAGTGCTTTATCTATAAAGCTTTGACTGAAGGAACTGGCGTAAGATTTGTTGAGTAAAATCTCCACAAAGAATATTACTCTGGATAAGATTTGGTGTGTATGAGTTAATCAATTTTTTGTCAGGCTGGCCCTTAGGATTACTCTTCTGCGTGAATTTTGGTTCTGTTTTCTCTCTGTTCTCCCCTCATGGAGTTGAACCTGGAAATAGCATCACTCTTGAGCTCGTTAGTTTGATAAACTGGCCTAAGTGTAAGCGACAATGGGCACCTCCAGCACCGAAGCTTTTATGGGTCTCCAGGGGATTCTGGAAAACACCAGGAAGTGTTTAGGTACTGAATCACAGCCAAGTATTCTGAATCTTTCATTTTTTTTTCCTATGAGGATGTCAGCATTAAAATATAGAACCTGCTTTTCCCACTTGGTTTCTATTACTTGTAAAGCATTCAAGAGCTCATAGGCTAGAATTACTTCCTTCCCAGACAAGAGAACAGGCAAAAATTTGAAAATGCGTTAACACTTCCTTTGCTGGTCTTCTTTAACATTTTTGAGACAACGATATAATAAAAATGACTAAATACTAAACCTGAGCATTGAGCTTCTAAATCCATCATATTTTTATCATATTTATCCATGCAGTGTTCTCATCTTTGGTGGTTTAGATAATGCATGTTGAAATAAATTTCACACAATAACTAGTGTGTTTTCGGATATGACGCATCCATCATCCAAATAACCAGGCAATTATGACATACAAACCTTTGGGATAAATGATTTGTTTTAAAGGTTGTTTAGGTTACAGGTAAAAATTAAGCTTTACTACAAAGGCAGGAAGAAATAAGATAAAATTAAGGTTTGTAAATAAGAATTTAAAACTGAAATTTGGGTAGAAATGACTTGTTGTTTTTTCTAATTAAGCACATGTATTATTTATGTCAGAATACCTCAGACACCCCTTGGGGGGGTGGGGGCGGGAAACAAGAGATAACTGTATTTCCTCAAATCTTAGCTTATCTATCTTTGCTTACTGACTGCTTTAGCATTTTTAAAAAATCATCCCAACAACTGAACATTGAGATATTTATCTACAATCAAACAAGCAAAAATATAGGTACGAAGATGCTGAATGCACCAGAATGTAATATTAACAAGCTGGAGACAAGTGTCCATCAATAGGGAATGACTAATAAATATTGATTAGAGTCATATAATTGGGATATAGAATGCTTTGCAGACATTTTGAAAAATTGAGGAGATCTGTGTACACCAGCGTGGAAGTTTATGCATGACTTAGTGTCGAAGGCAAAAAGTGTTCTACATTCAATAAGAATAGTAAGATGTCATTTTTAAATAAGCATTCATAGATATATTTGAACATTGCTTACATTTTTACAGCAAGAATATATTATTTGCTTGCTTTATTATTTTTCAAATGATTATTTGAAGGGCCCAGAGGATACCAAAAAACCTGTTAATAGTTCTTGTAGTGAGAATGATACAAGAGAGAAAACATTCACTTTTTAACCTGTGTCCATTTTACTCATTTTAAACAAAAGACCCCATATTGCTTTAAACAATACTCATTTTGTCTGTGCACTGGTTCAGCAAACAATGGAAAAAATTTCATTTATGTGAGGTAAAGGGGATAATATTAAAATCAGTGCAAGAATCAGCAACTAGAGAAGGAAAAAGACATGGATGTCTAATAAAGGAAATGTAAACTAACAACAATCATGGCGTCCAACGTGGCAAAAAGGGTATTAAACTATTCCAGCTGATGGTAGGAACAGAAATCGGCATCGCCTTCACAGAAAGCATGTCTACATCATATAGCTTGAGCTTCACAAACATTTGTGTTCTTAAATCCAACATTCCAACTTGTAAAAATTTAGCCTAAGAAAAGAGTTGATGCCAACAGCAGCGCTTTAAAAAGCAAAGAGCAGGAAGCAGCCTAAACATCTGGCAGAGAGGAGTAGGTGGCTTATCATTATTTTTATTCATCGTACGTTGATGGATTAGAACTAGGCATTAGAACTGTGGATTAGAACCAGGCATTATTCCGTTAAGTTCCAAGGGCTTAATAAACATTCTGTCCTGTGCTCTTAGAACAACCCTATAAGATATACAGTTTCTTTCTACTTTTACAGGTAAGAAAACAGAGACACGAGTTGTTTCATCACTTGTCTAAGATCTGCGACCAGTTAAGAGGAGTGGAGGGATCAGCTGCCAAAACCTGTGTTCTTAACCAGCATATCAATCTGTGTTCATCCGATGGGATACAGGTAGCCATTAAAGATCATGGAATATCACTGACGAGGAAAAATACTCACGATTTCTTGCTCCATAAAAATATATAATTCAACATAGTATTTATAGTATGATGGTTCTTCGGAACCACACATTCACATGTAAACATATAATTTTCTAAAATTAACATTTCTTTTTATATGATTAGAACACATACACATTAGACATAAAAGAGGGTATTTTTAATCATTCTGTGAATGCTTAATGACATCAATTGATAAGCAAAAGTAGAAGATGCTGGAATTCCCTGGCGGTCCAGTGGTTAGGGCTCTATGCTTTCACTGCCAAGGGTGTGGGTTCAATTCCTGGTCGGGGAACAAGTCTCATGGTGTAGCAAAAAAAAAAAAAAAAAGCTTTTTTTAATGCTAAGAAAGTGCCCTTGGACTTCCCTGGTGATCCAGTGGCTAAGATTCTGTGCTCCCAATGCATGGGGCCTGGGTTTGATCTCTGGTCAAGAAACTAGATCCCCCATGCCACAGCTAAGACCCTGTATAGCCAAATAAATAAATAAATATTCTTTAAAAAAAAAGGGAGCGGGGAGGGGTGCCCCAGTGTTCACTGCAGCACTGTTTACAATAGCCGAGTCTTGGAAACAACCCGAATGCCCATCGACAGAGGAGTGGATAAAGAAGGTGTGGCGTGTGTTTATACAACTGGGAAGTCCACACACAGACACGCGAAGTACAAGACACTCAAAGTACAAGGCCGCAAAGAACAAGGCCGCAAAGTACAAGGCTGCAGTATGTAAAAACATCAGGGATCCTCTGAGAGATGAGATTTAATCTTTTTCATTATACTTGCAAAGATATTTTCCAAATTTTTACAATATAAATGTGGAACTTTAAAAAAAAATGTTATAATATGCATAATAGCTTCCCTGGTGACTCAGACAGTAAAAAACTCACCTGCAATGTGGGAGACCTGGGTTCGATCCCTGAATTGGGAAGATCCCCTGGAGAAGGAAACGGCTACCCACTCCAGTATTCTTGACTGGAGAATTCCACGGACAGAGGAGCCTGGCGGGTGTCCATGGTGTCGCAAAGAGTCGGACACGACTGAGTGACTTTCACTTCTCACGTATGTAATACATGAGTGAAGCAAGACAAAGCTCTTCTGTTGCACATATATTAGTATTTGTATTATGTTTATAAAGTTATATGTTTTATTGGAAAATTCAAAATACACAATAGTCTGACATTCCGTAAACTCATTATCCACATTTAAGAATTATCAAGAATCGGTAAGACTGTGCTGCGTTTACTTCAAGTTATCAGGAAAGATAGCAGGGCCAAGTTTAGAATGAGGCCAGACACTCATCTCAGGTAAAACACTTAAGGAGGCAACAAAAAGGTCAGTAATCAAGATAAATAAGATTTTAATGCAATATTTTTTGCCTTCAGGAAAATCGTGCCAAACGTTACAACCTTGTAATTTCTAGTAAGAAACTTTGGAATACTACCATATCACAGGAGAGAGGAGTTTGAGAGCTAAGCTTCAATCTGCCAGGGCCCTTGTTTACATCCACAGACCCCCATTTATATCCACAATGTTTTTCACCAAATCCATCTTCAATTAGGAAGTCTTCTGGGAACACATCTTTCTGCAGAAAGCGGCCGCGGTGGGGACCCAGGGAGCCACAGGGCCCCGCGCTGTCTCTCTGGAGGCTCGGCTCAGAGCAATTAAGCCTGAGTTTGGTGTAAGATGGTGTAATAGAAGGACATGCAATCAACTTCTCCTGTGAGAACTCCAAAACTACAACTCACTGCTGAACAACCATTGACTGGAGAATGTTGGAGCCCACCAAAAAAGGATCCCCCACAACCAAGGGCAAAGGAGAAGCCCCAGCAAGATGGTAGGAGGGGTCACATTGTGTTGAGAATCAAACGCCTTCCCCTCCAGAGACGCTCAGAGGGCTCAAACATACCTTGTGTGCCCCAGGACCCAGAGACCCCACGAGACTGAGCCAGAACTGTGTCTGAGTGTCTCCTGCAGAGGAACGGGTCAGCAGTGGCCTGCCACAGAGGCCGAGGCTCTGGGTGCAGCAGACCTGGGTATGGCATAAGCCCTCTTGGAGGAGGTTGCCATTAACCCACCATAGAGCCTCCAGAACTTACACAGGAGGGGGAAATAGACTCTTGGAGGGCACAACAGAACCTTGTGCACCAGGACCCAGGAGAAAGGAGCAGTGACCCCACAGGGGACTGACCCAGACTTGCCCATGAGTGTCCAGGAATCTGCGGAGGAGGCGTGGGTCGGCGGGGGCCTGCTGCAGGGTCGGGGACACTGAGTGCAGCAGTGCACCATGGGACTTTTGAAGGAGGTCACCGCTGTCTTCATTAGCTCCACCATAGTTTGGCCTCAGGTCAAACAACAGGGAGGGAACACAGCCCCACCCATCAACAGAAAACTGGATGAAAGATTTACTGAGCATGGCTCTGCCCATCAGAACAAGACCCAGTTTCCCCCTCAGTCAGTCTCTCCCATCAGGAAGCTTCCATAAGCCTCTTACCCTTCTCCATCAGATGGCAGATAGAAAGAAAACCACAATCACATAAAACTAACCAATCTAATCACATGGACCACAGCTTTGTCTAACTCAATGAAACTATGAGCCATGCCGTGTAGGGCCACCCAAGATAGACAGGTCATGGTGGAGAGTTCTGACAAAATGCGGTCCATTGAAGAAGGGAATGGCAAACGACTTCAGTATTCTTGCCTTGAGAACCCCATGAACAGTATGAAAAGGCAAAAAGATAGGACACTGAAAGCTGAACTCCCCAGGTCGGTAGGTGCCCAATATGCTGCAGGAGATCATGTCCAAACTACTGCACAACTGCACTCATCTCACATGCTAGCAAAGTCATGCTCGAAATTCTCCAAGCCAGGCTTCAACAGTACATGATCCGTGAACTTCCAGATGTTCAAGCTGGATTGAGAAAAGGCAGAAGAACCAGAGATCAAATTGCCAACATCCATTGGATCATCAAGAAAGCAAGAGCAGTTCCAAAAAAAAAAAAAAAAGCGAGAGTTCCAGAAAAACATCTGCTTTATTGACTACACCAAAGTCTCTGACTGTGTGGATCACAACAAACTGTGGAAAAATCACTGTGTGGATCACAACAAACTGAAGAAAAAATTCTTCAAGAGATGGGAATACCAGACCACCTGACCTGCCTCCTGAGAAAACTATATTCAGGTCAAGAAGCAACAGGTAGAGCTGGACACGGAACAACATGGTTCCAGATCGGGAAAGGAGTGTGTCAGGCTGTAATTGTCACCCTGCTTATTTAACTTGTATGCAGAGGACATCATGAGAAACGCTGGGCTGGAGGAAGCACAAGCTGGAATCAAGATTGCCGGGAGAAATATCAATAATCTCAGATATGCAGATGACACCACCCTTATGGCAGAAAGTGAAGAGGAACTAAAGAGCCTCTTGATGAAAGTGAAAGAGGAGAGTGAAAAGTTGGCTTAAAACTCAACATTCAGAAAACTAAAATCATGGCATCCAGTCCCATCCCTTCATGGGAAATAGATGGGAAAATAGTGGAAACAGTGACAGACTTTATTTTCTTGGGCTCCAAAATCACTGCAGATGGTGACTGCAGCCATGAAATTAAAAGACATTTACTCCTTGGAAGAAAAGCTATGACAAACCTAGACAGCTTATTAAAAAGCAGAGACATTACTTTGCCAACAAAGGCCCATCTAGTCAAAGCTATGGTTTTTTCAGTGGTCATGTATGGATGTGAGAGTTGGACCACAAAGAAAGCTGAGCGCCGAAGAATTGATGCTTTTGAACTGTGGTGTCAGAGAAGACTCTTGAGAGTCCCTTTGACTGCAAGGAGATCCAACCAGTCCATCCTAAAGGAGATCAGTCCTGGATGTTCATTGGAAGGACTGATGCTGAAGCTGAAACTCCAATACTTTGGCCACCTGATGCAAAGAACTGACTCATTGGAAAAGACCCTGATGCTGGGAAAGATTGAAGGCAGGAGGAGAAGGGGACGACAGAGGATGAGATGATTGGATGGCATCACCGACTCAATGGACATGAGTTTGAGAAAACTGTGGGAGTTGGTGATGGACAGGGGGGCCTGGAGTGCTGCAGTCCATGGGGTCGCAAAGAGTCAGACACGACTGAGCGGCTAAACTGAACCAAACTGATAGGAATGCACACATGAAAAATTATTTGTGTATAAGTTATAAACTAAGTATAATTACACAAACAAGAGAGAGGTTTAGTTTATATCATTTTAGATGATGTCAACGTGCACTATCAAAAGTGTTAAGACTAAATTGGGAAGAATTCATTGAGGATATACGTTCAAGGTAATACTTAAAGAATGAAGAGAAGCACATGTTTTCTATGTTTAGCCCCAACAGTGTTCCAGCAAACAAACCAAATTAGAAGAGGGTACAATCTTTATCATGACGGAGAAAAAAAAAAAAAAACAAAAACACTGCCCCTTCTCCCACTGAAAAAAATACCACAAAGTTTTCATGAACAGAAAATTCTCATAATATTGCCATTGACATGTCCTAGCCACTAGTTTGAAACCTAAGACATTGTCTGGAATTTCCCTAGAACTTATTGACCACCAAGTAACATATTTGGACAAAAAGGAAGCTCCCACATAATACATTTCAGAAGAAAAAGTAAACACCACTTCAGAGGTTGATCCTCAGCTCTGACAATATACTTAATATTTCCTTCACACTTCCCCCCAAATTAATAATTATACATATTAGAAAGGAAGCAGACAAATTACTATTTTAACATAATTAATTTGACACTTATTCATTGTTGTGAAATTATTATTGTCACACACTCATACTTTAATGTGCACATGTCAATAAGGCAGGCCAAGGATGAAGGTTTTAAATAGTTTCAAGAAGGAAGAGAATTAATTTTTATGATTGTTGCATAAACACTGAGTTAAGTGTCAAAGTAACACATTGGAAGAATTCAAATGGCTTCGTAAAATGGAAGAGAAGAAAAGCCATAATTAAATATATCAGAGAATGACTAACTATTCTTTCAAAAGAATTCCTTTGCTGAAGATTAGCAAACTTGGTTTCTCCCAGAATGTTCCAAAATGTGCACCTTCAGTGGGATGGGAGATAACTATGATTCTATTTTAATTGTTATTTTAATGTGTCCTGGAAATATCACGAAGGAGCCAAGCCTGTGATACCCAGTAGTATTGCTCATGGTGAACTTTTGTTTTAAAGGAAGTTCTTATAAATGAAAATAAAGCTAAGCCACGGTGTAAGTACTGCACAGATGAGAACACGTGATGTGCGTATGTCGTGTCCCTGAGCGTCTTTTTCCCAGTTTCCTGCACACAGACTCCCGACAGGCACCTGCTTCTAACAGCCCCACACTTGGGCTCTTTCTACTTCAAGCTGCCCAAGCCAGTTTCGCCTGGGATTAGGCAGAGCTAGAAACGCCTTGGGCTTCTCTAGTGGGTGAGATGGTAAGGAATCCCCCTGCAGTGCAGGAGACCAGGGTTCCATCCCTGGGTCAGGAAGATCCCCTGGAGAAGGGAATGGCTACCCACACCAGTATTTTTGCCCGGGCTATAGTCCATGGGGTCACAGAGAGCTGGACACGACTGAGAGACTAGCAGACCCAGAAAAATGCCTGAATCAATCCCCTTTACCAACGACCAGGTAAAAGGATGGAAACCTGCTTCATCCAATAGAAACACAATGCGACCCATCTCTGTCACTTGAAATTTTCTGTTGGCTACTGTTTACAAAAGTAAAAATAAACAGGTGGAAATAAATTTGATTATGCATTTCATTTAGTCCGTTACAGCAAAAATATACCATTTCATCATGTAGTCAATGTTAAAAATTACTAGTGAGGTATTTCACATTCTTTTTTTGGTACTAAGTGTTCAAAATTCAGTGTGCATTTCACACTTACAGTACATTTCAATTTGGACTAACCATATTTCAACGGCTCAGTGGCCACATGTGGCTCGGGGCTGCCATCTTGAACAGAACAGATCTAGACAGCCGTTATGCACTCAATGCTTATGTCTTCCTGTTTCTCTCTCTCTCTCTCTCTCTCTCTCTCTCTCTCTCTGTCAGCAAGAAGACATCTACTTATATACAAACCAGACAGACAGCTCTCACGAGGAACCGTAATGGCCAGCACCTTGATCTTGGACATCCCAACTTCTAAGAGTGTGAAGGACAAACCGATGTTGTTGAAGTCTCCCCAGGCTATAGCATTTTTGTTACAGCAGCCCAACTGCCTTCAGTCAAACCAGTCCATCCTAAAGGAAATCAGTCCTGAATATTCACTGGAAGGACTGATGCTGAAGCTGAAACTCCAATACTTTGGCCACCTGATGCAAAGAACTGACTCATTGGGAAAGACCCTGATGCTGGGAAAGATTGAAGGCGAGAGGAGAAGGGAACGACAGAGGATGAGATGGTTGGATGGCATCACCTACTCGATAAACATGACTTTGAGTAAGCTCCGGGAGTTGGTGATGGACAGGGAAGCCTGGCGTGCCGCAATCCATGGGGTCGCAAAGAGTCAGACACGACTGAGCGACTGAACTGAACTGTCTCCAGAGCTCTCTCGGAGATTCAACCCACATAACTTTTGGGGTGGTACACAATTCAACTCACAATAGAAACTGTGCCCTAAACTAAGTTATCTGTGTATCTCTTTAAGCATTACCAGGTTAGAAGGCTTTAAGAAAAAAAAAAAATGTGTGCCAGAAATGAGCTGTTACGAGACCTCATTGAAATCTTCTTGGTCAGTTCTCACTTTTCTTTCCCCTTTTGCTCTAGGCCTGGTCAGCCAAGTATACTTACCAAAGTCATCCTTTTTTAAAACTTGAGCCAAATGTGCTAGGACACAGGACCAAAGACTAATGACACCTTGAAGTGCTGAATAAGTTTTTTGGGAAAACTTATGTCACATATCTGCCAACGAAAAAAACAAAGCGAACAATGAAATCTCTGGTAAAAATCAAAAAGGAAGTCAGTTGTGATGTTTCAACCATCGAGTCATCTTTGCAATGTGGTAAAAGAGATTAAAGTCAGTGGCCATCCCTGTACAACTCTCTTCTGCCTCTGACATCTCCTGGACGTGGCCTCATTAACGCCAACTTTGTTTCCTATGACTGTAGGAGCTTTCGGGAACCTTTCATGTACTATGGTCAGACAGAAATGCTGACCCAAGGAGATCCTTGTTTCTCATACTTCTAGCTGAATTTCTGTTACAGTAAGAGGAGTTTGGGGGCTTGAATGCATTTTGAAAACCGCATAAGTGATCCTGATGAAGAAGCTTACTTTAATTCAGGCTGCAGGGCTCGCTTTAAGTTACTAGCTTAGTGAGCCGTTGAAGCCCTTCTCCACACCCACCTCTCCATCTCAGGCACTGGTACTCAGGCTGCCTTTGTGTCCCGAAGCAGAGGAAGGCTTCCCCTCGCTGCTGTACCAAATGACCACAAACCCAGTGGCTGGAAGCCTCACAAACGTGTTATCTCACAGCCAGGGAGGTCACAAGTCCAAACTCAGTCTCACTGAACTAAATTCAAGGTATTAGCAGGTCTGGCTCCTTGTTCTAGAACCAGTTCAAAGGAGGATCTAAAGAAACAAGGAATGTTGAATGAATGTATGAATAGAGATGTGCTGGTTTCCTAATTCTGCTGTAACAAATCACCACCGTGTAGTGGCTTTGGAACACTAAGTGGGGACTTCCCTGGTGGCCCAGTGGTTAAGAATCTGCCTGCTAATATGGGGGACAAGGGTTCGATCCCTGGTCCCGGAAGATCCCCATGCCACGGAGCAACCAAGCCTGTGAGCTGCCATGATACTGAGCCCATGTGCTGCAGCTCCTGAAGCCTATGAGCCTAGAGCCTGTGCTCTGAAACAAGAGAACCCGCTGCAAGGAGAAACCCACGCACCACAACAGAGAGTAGCTCCAACTCGCCACCACTAGAGAAGGCCCACATGCAGCCAACGAAGACCCAGTGCAGCCGTAAATAAGTAAATGAAAATTTTTAAAAACCGTAAGCGGCTTATTATCTTACAGTTCTGGAGATCAGAAGTCCTAGAACCAAGGTGTCGGCAGGGCAGTTTTCTTTCTGAAGGTTCAGTGGAAGGATCCATTTCCTGGTCTTTTCCAGTCTCTAGAGGCTGCCTGCACTCCTGGGCTCATGGCTCCTTCCTCCAGCTTCAAATCCAGTAGTGTAGCATCTTCAGATCTCTTTCTCTACCTCTTCTTCTGTCACCACATCTCCTCCCACTTCCCTTATATAAGGACCCTTGTGGTTACACTGGACCCACCCAGACAGTCCAGGGTCATCTCCCCAACTCAAGATCCTTCATTTCATCACACCTGCAAAGTAAGGTAACAGGTCCACAGTTTCCAGGAATAACGACGTCCTGGAAGGGGAGGGCATTACTCTGACTACACAGGAGGAAAAATGGGAAATTAGAGACTGACTTGCCCCCAGTGCAGTGTCAGAGAAGGGAGGGTGTATGGAAGCTCTATCAACACTCATACACCCTCTCTGAACCTCAATCTCACTCCCACAGAGCCCGGTTCTAGGGCTTCAGATTATACACCTTTTAAGCCTTCCCTATAGAGAAAGCTGAGTGCTGAAGAATGGGTGCTTTTGAACTGTGGTGTTGGAGAAGATTCTTGAGAGTCCCTGGGACTGCAAGGAGATCCAACCAGTCCATCCTAAAGGAAATCAGTCCTGAATATTCATTGGAAGGACTGATGCTGAAGCTGAAATTCCAATACTTTGGCCACCTGATGCAAAGAACTGATTCATCTGAAAAGACCCTGACGCTGGGAAAGATTGAGGGCAGGAGGAGAAGGGGATGACAGAGGATGAGAAGGCTGGATGGCATCCCTGACGTGATGGACATGGGTTTGGGCAAACTCTAGGAAATGCTGATGGACAGGGAGGCCTGGCGTGCTGCAGTCCATGGGGTCGCAAAGAGCTGGACACGACTGAGCAACTGAACTGAACTGAACAGAAGCCTTCCCTTAAATTATTCACTAATTCATTTTTTTAATTTAAAATACAGGTAACTTGATGTTTTTTTGTTAAATGTACAATGCTATAAATGGTATCTCACATGTAAATCTGTATAACCGCCACCACAGTCAGGACCCAGAAGGAGTCGTGATTCTGCCTTTTGTGAGGATCCTCGTGTGTGTGCTCACTCACGTCCACCTCCTCACGGCTCCGTGGACTGTAGCCCACCAGGCTCCTCTGTCCATGGGATTTTCCAGGCAACAAAGCCACAGCAAAACCAAATTTTAAACATAAAGAAATAAATAATTTAAAAGAAAGCAGAAAAGGAGAGGCGCAGGGCAGGAGTTCCAACGCAAGACGCTGGGGGGCCCAGGACGAGAGCAGAGGAGATGGTGGGGACAGGAAAAATCCAGAGGACAGGAGTCACTCAGTAATTAGACAGCCAAGATCCATGCAGTGGGTAGAAATAGACCCAAACAATAAATACCATCATTAAAATTCAGATTACAAAGGGACAAGGAAAGGTAGCTGAAAGCTGGTGGGAAAAAAATACAAAATTTTCATCTAAAAATACAACTATCACAATGGTCCAGACACACGATCATCAGCATGGGAAGCCCAAGGGCAGGGGCTGCCTTGAGCCTGCGCCTAACATCAGTGTGGTGTGTAAGCTTTACCTGGGCTTCCCTGGTGGCTCAGAGGGTAAAGAATCTGCCTGCAATGCCGGAGACCTGGGTTTGATCCCTGGGTGGGGAAGATCCCCTGGAGAAGGAAAAGGCTCCCCACTCCAGTATTCTTGCCTGGAGAATCCCAGGGTCAGAGGAGCCTGGTGGGCTGCAGTCCATAATATCACAGAGTTGGACATGACTGAAGCGACTCAGCATGCATACACGCACAATTAACAGTTGGCAGAGTTCAGCGGTAATGCAAAAATAATGCATAAGCTGTCTTTCAATAGAAACACATAAAATAAAGTTATGTATTGATGTGTTGATGACACTATCACGGCTAGGGGCTGAAGGGAACCTAACTCTGTGTTTCTCCTAGAAGCAGGGGTTCGGTATTTGCTAATTTGGTGGTCATGGTGACTGCAGGACACACCACCTCCAACAACAAGAATCAATTAGAATAATAGCTTAGAATGTTTCTTTTGTTTTTGCTTTATAATATAGACAATGACTTTTTTCAGTCCGGGTGCAGTTCTGTGGACTTATTGATCTGCTGTTGGCCGTGCCGGGTCCTCGCTGCTCTGCGTGTGCTTTCTGTGCTCGCGGGTGGTGCTCTATGGCTGTGCTCAGGCTTCTCGTCACAGGGGCCTTCCTCGCTGTGGAGCACAGGCCCTGGCGCTGCGGCGCATGGGCTCACTGCCCTGTGGCATGCAGGATCTTCCCAGACCAGGGGTCAAACCCAGGTGCCCTACCTTGGCAGACAGATTCTCGTCCCCTGCACCACCAGGAAGGTCCAGGCCTATGAGTTTTAACACATCTATAGACTTCGGTGAGCAGCGCCACAATCAGGATACCGGATATTCCCATCCCCCTCTAAATCGCCATGGCGTTGCCTGTTTTTACTCACAGCTTCCCGTCCTAAACCCTGGCGCTCGCTGATCTGTTTTGTTTTTTAGAGGGTGTCATATAAATGGACTCCTGTAACATGTAACATTTTGAGACTGGCTTCCTTCACTCAACCAGTGTCCTAGGGATTCACCCACGTTTGTTTTTTTCCATTTAATATTTATTTACTTACGTGGTCGCATGGTTCTTGGTCGTGGCCCGCGGGATCTTTAGTTTGGGCGCAGTCTCTGAGTTTCGGCTGTGGGATCTAGTTCCCTGACGTGGTCGCATGGTTCTTGGTCGTGGCCCGCGGGATCTTTAGCTTGGGCGCAGTCTCTGAGTTTCGGCTGTGGGATCCAGTTCCCTGACCAGGGGTGGAGCCCACGCCCTCTGCGTTGGGAGTGTAGAGCCTTAGCTGCTGGACCCACAGGGAAGTCCCCAGAACTCAGCCCAGTTCTTACACGTATCCATCATTTGTTCCTTTTCCCTGCTGAGTCATGGTCTGTCCAGCCTAGAATTTTAAACTCAAGTCAATAAAGCAGGAGGATACACAGATCTTAAAATGTACTTTGCTTCTACTTTGTCAAAGGAATCTACTGTACCAAAAAAAGAAAAAAGTGGAAGGTCGGGAATAAACCAGGAAGTGAAGACGTAAGATCGGTAAGATCTTCTTCACGAAGAAGAAGCGTAACAAAGCCCCGGGATGACGTGAAGACGTCCTGAGACAGTAGCTCCTCAGCGGCTCCAGTCTGGACCGAAGAGCTTCTCTGGGGGGTAAAATCAATGGGAGTTGTCAAGTGTTTGAATTCATCGAGAAGAGGTTTACACAACCGGTGGTAATGCATTCAGATGAATTAATACACAGATAAGTAAGTAGACAGAAAAGGAAAACTTTTAACTCTAAAGAAAACAAAAGCTTGTGCAGAACAGGAAAGGTAATCAGAATATCCTATGGTGCAGCTGTGACCACTGAATATTTGTCTAAACATAATTGTACCGCAGTTCCCTTGCGGTCTGGGAAACAGGAGTGGGGAGATCACTCTCATTGATAACAAGCCTTGCAGAATTATCTAGCTCTTTTATATATGTGCCTTAATAACACAGATGAAAAAACTAAACTTAAAACGTTAGCTTGATATAATAAATTTTTTCCTAAATCAGACCAGAGAGACAGAGAAAGCCATTCCTGATAACACTATCCTTGAAGCGGAAGTCATTCGTTCCCATCTTTGTTTAAAGCCAGTTCAAATTTGGATTTCTCTCTTTAACGACCAAAAGATAATGGACAAATACCCGAGCCACGGACCCGCCCCACCAGGAAGCACCGTGTCCTCGTTCTGGTCCTCCGCTGAGCAGCCCGGATGGTGCGGCATGTGCTGAACGTGGTCAGGAAGGTGCTGCCCAGCTAGACGTCCGTGTCAGCTGCAGAGCTCGCGGCTATGAGCAGTGACCGTCGCGTCCTGGGTGCTGGCGGAGCTCGTGTTCCTGATGCCCAGGAACACCGTGCCCTGGACGACCATCATGGAGATGCTGGGGGCCTGGCCATAACTACTGGGGGGTCCATTTCCAGGCACACAGTGGTCCTCACCTGCCTTTCTGTAAACTGGGTACTTCACGCCATCCTCAGCTGTGACCCTTCAGTGGGTGCAGGCTCCCTGCTGAGGATTGCTTGAACCACACCTCTGTGTTCTGCCGGTGGAAGTTCATCATTATTGTGAAATATGATATTTTACCTCTAAGTCTGACTGGACTTGAAAGCCATTTGTACTACCACAAGAAATCCCAGCATTGACCAATGACAGGAAAGGATATGTATGCTGGCTGCTAGACCCATTAAAAAAAAAATGTTATTATTGGAAATTTCTGAAAGTTTGGTATAAAAATAGTATGCTTTCACACAGCTCCCTTGTGCTAACAGAGCTTCTCATGGACGGCTCTCCTTGTGCTTGTGCCAAGAACCTCGTGCTTGCCAACACCGTGCCAAGAGCTGCACCGCCCTGAACTGAAGCCGCTCAGTCTGTCCGACTCTGTGCGACCCCGTGGACTGTAGCCCGCCAGGCTCCTCTGTCCATGGAACCTTCCAGGCAAGAATACCAGTGTGGATTGCCATTTCCTCCTTCAGGGGATCTTCCCGACCCAGGATCAAAGCTGCATCTCCTGTATTGGCAGGAGGGTCTTTACCACTAGGGCCAAATGGAACACATGTGAGGTGACCGTAGGTGACACGCTCAGTCGCCCGGGCGCGTCCGCCTGTCCCGCACCATCGCCCGGAGTTTGCCCCAGTTCGTGTCCATTTCATCACTGGTGCCATCCAGGCATCTCATCCTCTTTAATGAGGATCACATAACATGATGGTCATTAAAAAGACAGGAATTGCATGGAGCCACTTAAAGCATAAATCCGATACACAAACTTTATGGATGCAAACTCAAGTTTCTCATGTAAAAAACCTGATATTTTGTAACAAGACCTTTTGTAAAATTGTAATCGTTAATTACTTTCTAAAACTTTCCATTTTATTTTCTATATTCCTCATGGGGTCGCAAAGAGTCGGACATGACTGAGCGACTGAACTGAACTGAACTAAAGGAAATAACATAAAGAAATAGAATTGATTTTCTTTTCCCAGCCTGCATATCGTGCTTCAGAATTTCTGCCATTTGCCCCCAGTGTGATAATAACTTAGTTATTATCATTTAAATGATCATGTACCCTGTTGTGAAAAAAGTTGGAGAGAACTGGCTGAAATCATTCAGTTCAGTTCAGTTCAGTCACTCAGTCGTGTTCAACTCTTTGCGACCCCATGAATTGTAGCACGCCAGGCCTCCCTGTCCATCACCAACTCCCGGAGTTCACTCAGACTCACGTCCATCGAGTCAGTGATGCCATCCAGCCATCTCCTCCTCTGTCGTCCCCTTCTCCTCCTGCCCCCAATTCCTCCCAGCATCAGGGTCTTTTCCAAGGACTCAACTATTCGCATGAGGTGGCCAAAGTACTGGAGTTTCAGCTTTAGCATCATTCCTTCCAAAGAAATCCCAGGGCTGATCTCCTTCAGAATGGACTGAAGAATGGATCTCCTTGCAGTCCAAGGGACTCTCAAGAGTCTTCTCCAACACCACAGTTCAAAAGCATCAATTCTTTGGCGCTCAGCTTTCTTCACAGTCCAACTCTCACATCCATGAAATCATTAGGACATCTGTTATTATAATTAATGAAAAGTCAGGAGGTAGGCAGCCTCAGAGCAGGCTCGATGGCTAAGTAACACCAGCAAAAACCCAGATGCTTTTTGTTTGTTCTCCTCCTGCCTCAGCACTGCCGCCCCCCTCCCCACCCCCCGGCTTCCGCCGCCAAGCCTGGCGTCCACAAGGTGGCCGTCAGAGCTCTGGAACCCAGGTCCACTCCTGACAACACCCAGAGAAAAGAGGATCACGCTGGGAATGAGGTAGAAGGAGCTTTCTTCTCACATGCAACTTTCGGTTCAGAATGAGAAGTCTTTCTCAGAAGGCTCCAGATTTCCTCTGCCTCTTACTGAGGTAGGTAGTGTCAGATCCCACAAGTCAAGGGTTCGGTCCGGCAAGACGGCCTCGCCCTCTGCTTCAGAAGCCAATGACAGGTCCGTGTTGACACGAGCTTCTGACTGACACAGCTGGAGATCTGCGTGTCCCAAGACACGCCGCCCCGCCTTGAGCTCCGTTAACCCGCTAGAGTCACTCAGAGACTCAAAGAAACACTTTACTTATTTCTTACCAGTTTGTTATAAAGGGACACAACCTAGGAACAGCCGGGTGGACAAGGGCACAGGGTGGGCGTGTAGGACGGGGCCCGGAGCCTCCCTGCTCCGCTTGATTCACGGCCAGATGTTCACCAGCCCGGCGCTGTCTGCAGCCTGTCCTTTTGGGTTTTCGTGGAGGCTCCCTTACCCTGGCAGTGTTGATTAAATCCCGGCCATTGGTGGTAAAACCCATCTCCAGCTCCTCTCTCCTCCCTGGAAGTAGGGGAGAAGGGCGAGGTGAGACTGCAAGTTCCAACCAGGGCTGAACACAGGCTGGGTTTCCCTGGCAACCAGCACCCCTGCTTAGGTGAGGCTCCTTCCGAAAGTCACCTCATTAACATGACAAAAGACACTTCCATCGCTCTCATCTCTGAGGAAACTCCAAGGGGTTTTAGGAGCTTCAAGCCAAGAACGTGGAAAACCCAGCACACGTGTCTCGTTATAAATCACAGTATCACCACGTCCACTGGTGGACGTCTCACTAGCGAGGAAACAAGTATTTTCATGTATAGCTTAGACTGAGGCTGGGCACCCAGACCAAAGCTAGTCTTGACCACCGTAACCAGCCCAGGAGCTCCAGCAAACCCACTTCTGTCCATCTGCCGATAGGATTGCAGTGACCTATGCATGAGGCATAACTGAGAAAAACTCTGTGTAAGACGCTGGCAGCCAAAGGCGTCCTAACTGAGACAGGCCAACGACCAACCAGCACAAAACGCTCCCTGGCTGGCTCAGCTGGTAAAGAATCTGCCTGGAATGCAGGAGACCCCAGTTTGACTCCTGGGTCAGGAAGATCCCCTGGGGAAGGGATAGGCTACCCATGCCAGTGTTCTTGGGCTTCCCTGGTGGCTCAGACGTTAAAGAATCTCCCTGTAATGCGGGAGATGTGGCTTCAAACCCTGCGTTGGGAAAACCCCCTGGAGGAGGGCATAGCAACCCACTCCGGTATTCTTGCCTGAAGAATCCCCATGGACAGAGGAGCCTGGCGGGCTGTGGTCCATGGACTTGCAAAGAGTCGGACGCAACTGAACGACTGAGCAGAGCACAAGTGCCAGGGTCTGGCCACACAGAGGGACCTGTAGGGAGAGGCTCGGAGACCAGCCGAGGCTTCGGAAGAGGCTCCGTGGAAGAGGACCTTGAGCTCGTTCCAGTGGTCATGTGTGGATGTGAGAGCTGGACTGTGAAGAAGGCTGAGCACCGAAGAATTGATGCTTTTGAACTGTGGTGTTGGAGAAGACACTTGAGAGTCCCTTGGACTGCAAGGAGATCCAACCAGTCCATTCTAAAGGAGATCAGCCCTGGGATCTCCTTGGAAGGACTGATGCTAAAGCTGAAACTCCGGTACTTTGGCCACCTCATGCGAAGAGTTGACTCATTGGAAAAGACTCTGATGCTGGGAGGGATTGGGGGCAGGAGGAGAAGGGGACGACAGAGGAGGAGATGGCTGGATGGCATCACTGACTCGATGGACATGAGTCTGCGTGAACTCCGGAAGTTGGTGATGGACAGGGAGGCCTGGTGTGCTGCGATTCATGGGGTTGCAAAGAGTCAGACATGACTGAGCGACTGAACTGAACTGAACTGATCCTGATAAAGTGAGAAACAGAATTTCAGATGGGAAACAGGACAGAAGGTATACAGTACAGAAGTTTGGAGGAGCTTCAGGTAATTCAGGATGATAGAAGCTGTCTTGGTCTGGATCACATGACCATTTTAGTTGACAACTGGGCTGGGGGGAGGGGGGAGGGGTGGCTGTGACTTACTTTATGTGGAGTCAGGGCAATCATTCTCAAGGGAAGTCACAGAAAGAAGTAGTCCTGTTCTCAGAAGTAAGAAAGAGATACTAGGAAGACCAAAACAATAGCTCCTCTGTCCATAGAATTCTCCAGGCAAGAATACTGGAGTGATTTGCCATTTCCTCCTCCAGGGGATCTTCTCAACCCAGGGATCAAACCCAGGTCACCTGCATTGCAGGTAGATTCTCTACCATCTGAGCCACCGGGGAAGCCCCTAAATAATAAGAGACTGAACTAAACCCTAGGTTCCCCAATCTCCTGGGTGATACACTGTCTGAGAAAAAGCAGAGAATCCTTTCTGTGGCAGACAAGCTACTTGTACTTCAAAAATATACCTCCTCCAGTCTAGAGGGGTCTGTATTTCCTTCAAGGAGACCCCCTTCCATGGACGGGAACATCCATCTTAGACTGCAGAGAATGAGAAATTAGTTTCTATGACCTTGAACCCTTGTATCTTGGGGACTGTTGATTTCAATAGCACATGTGGCCCTAACTAAAATATTAATACTTCCTGGGACATCTTACTGAAAATCTGGATTATTGGTACAGTTGTCATATGACTACCTTCTGAATTGGCTGTGATCTTGGATGGGTAAAAAGCATTTAAAAGTAATAAACATTTCAAGATTTTGTTTGTTTGTTTGGTAACTCAAAAAGAATATGCCATTGTCACTGGGGAGAAGGTAATATAAGAACTTTACTGTTTTCACAACTTTTTATGAATCTTCAATGATTCCAAAATTAAAAGGTATTTTAAAAGATATTCAAAAAGGTTTAAAAAAAGTGTTTACCAACAGTTCTGGATTCCTACAAGGGAAGGGCCTCAGTTTTGCATTCTGTAAAATGAGGGTTTTGTTGCTTAGTCCCGAAGTCATGTCTGACTCTTGCAATCCCGTAGACTGTCGCCCACCAGGCTCCTCTGTCCATGGGATTTCCCAGGCCAGAATACTGGAGTGGGTTGCCATTTCCTCCTCCAGGGGATCTTCCTGACCCAGGGATCAAACTCTCATCCCGTGCAGTGCAGGTGAATTCTTCACCTCCGAGCCACCTGGGAAGCCCAATATGAGGATTAGATCAGTGATTTTCAAACCATACCATCATTTAGGGTTTCACGATCTTAGCAAATAACTGATTGGAATTTTCTGTCACATATTAAAACCATTTGAAAACACACAAACTAAAGTATTACCTGCCAATTTTTAACACACTGGGGACCCCAGGAAGTTGAGAGCTGACCCCAGCAGTCACATTTTGGGACAAGGTGTCTCCTTTGCCATCGATGCATTATGTCTGGACCTCTCGGAACTCGTAATTACACAGATTGTAAGTGCACTGTTCTGTTTTGTTGGGGACAGGTGTTGAGTTTGCCTTCCTTTGATTAAATTCAGAAGTCTATCATAATTAGAGAAATGCAAATTAAATCCTTGACACAGAATTTTTTTTACCCACCAGATTGACAGAGATCAGAAACCTGATAACTGTGTGAGTTAGAATGTAGGAAAGAGATGCCCTAACAAGTTGTTGATGGGCATTCTAAGTGCCATTGGAAAGCATCAAAATTTGAAAGGCAGAGTTGTCCCTGGCGGTCCAGTGGTTAAGACTTCGCCTTCCAATGTAGGGGCTGTGCTTCAATCTGTGCTTCAATCTCTGATCCGGGAGCAGAGATTATACATGCCTCCAGGCCAAAGAAAACGAAACATAAAAGAGAGACAGCATTGTAACAAATTCAATAATGACTTTAAAAATGGTCCATATCCCCAAAAAAACTTAAAAAAAAAAAAAAACCCACTAAATGCCCATACCCATTGACTTAGCAATTCTACTTTAGGAAATTATACTACAAATATACATTCTCCCCTGTACAGGCATAGATACAGATACTCATTGCAGCTTTGTCTGTGGTAACAAAACCCTTGAAACAAACTAAATGTTCATTAACAGGGACTGTTTAAGTAAATTTTAGTATATGTATATACACAGTGAAAAACTGAACTCTTCCTAAGGCAGGGAGGAAAATCTAGATTCACTTACAAGCAATATTTTCCAAACTACATTGTTATGCAAAAAAGCAGGGTGGTGAGTGTTGTTTACATTGTATTTTCATTTGGAAGAAAAAGAAATGGAGGGAGATATGTATATAGATCTGTACAGATAATACTGTTCTGAAGAACACCCCCAGCAACTGGCAATAATGACTGTTTCTTGGAAAGGAGACTGGGGCCTGTGAGAGGCTGCAGGGGCATGCCCTTTTTACGACACACCTTCTTATACTGTTGAGCATTCTCGTGTTCAGACAGTAACCATACAAAAGAGTGAAAACACTCAGGCGTGTGTGTGCTCGCTCGTATGGAGTTATCCACGTGAAGCTGCTCTGAAAGCACAGGTGTCCCACCCTCAGATGCCAGACACGTCTCAGAGCCAGCTCTCATCAAAACGATCGGTTGTATAATCACCACTGTATGCCCAACAGGTTGAGTCTTGACTATATCCTATTACAGAAGGTTTCAGTGGTTATTTTAACTTTCAAGTGTTTCTTCGTTGACTTTTATGTTTATGTAAAGATTGCAGGCCGTCATTAAATACTGTTGGCAAATCATTTCTGGATATAAAAAATGTCCCCCTGGTCTGCTTCTAAGATTTTAGATCAGGTTTCACTGAGGTCAGGAGGGGCTAGCTCTTGTCACCCATGACGTTTCTCCAGGCTTGGTGCCTGGAACTCCACACCTCAAGATTCTGTTCCCACACAGCTGGGTGTTGCCCGGGTGTGTGTGTTCTCAGAAAGCTCCCTTGGAGATTTTAAGGCAATCTCCAATTAAGAATCACCTGCCGTGTCCAGAAAAACCAGAAGAAAATTATAAGCCCCACACACCTTAATCCCAACCTTAAACCAGAGCCCAACCAGGAAAAGAAAGCAAGTCTGAGGATTTAAGTTAAGCTAACATCAGGAATTGATAGCTGAAAGGCCAAATGGGAATGTTCAGGTAACCAGAGATTATAGCATCAGCTGGAAGTCACCGGCCCATGCTCCCCAGGGAGGAGGCTGTATTTTCAGAGACCAGGAGTCAGAGTCCCCTGCCTGAGGCCACGGTGGGCCCATCTGGGATCTGAGGCCAGAGCAGAGATGCAGATCCTGCCACCCAGAGAGGAAGACCTGGGAAAAGACTCTGGCTGCTTCTCCCGCTTCCTTCCACCCATTAGCAAACTTGACAGGAAACTAGAAGCCCCAGAAGCCTGGAAGACACAGACAGGGGTCAGCTCCCCTGCAGAGCTGAGCAGGGGAGGCAGGGAAGGGATCAGATGACAAGAGGCTCAGAGCCAGCTCACCCACCTCGGGTGAATTTATGGGTGGAAACTTAGGCCAGAATTTTCTGTAGTACTTTTGAGAAATGGAGAAGTGGAGAGGTTGCTGACACAAGTACTTTTGAAAACCACAAAGCCCTGGGTTAGCCATTCTTGTTAGCCTTTGTCTAGAAAAATAAGGACGTGTATAAGGTATTTGCATATCAGTGACCATACAACTTAAATGAAATCTATAATTTTTCTAGATTCTGTCACTGTATCCTACTTTTGTCTGTATGTTTTACTGAAAAGGGAAAGATGCTTTCCTATAATTGTCAAAGATTTGCTTTAATAGTTATCTTCCAAAGTAACCATGATACTAGTCATTCCATCCATCCATCCATCATCCACCCATCCATCCATCTGTCTGTTCATCATCCATCCCTTTTTAGATACCAGACACTATTATAGATGCAGCAAGGAAGAAAAGGAACAAAAGTTTCTGCCCTGAGAACTTCAATTTATTGAATTGTGCGTGGTTGCTATAGGAAACTAAGTCTGTTAAAGTGGTTACTGTCAAAAAAATTTTGATCACTTGAAATTATAAACTATTTTGTTAGGATAAGGATATCTTTGCTTGCAGAACTTACAACAATCAAGCCAGTGACTGTGACCTCAGTATTCTTGTTACGATTAATAAATACTACCAGCATAAAAATGGTGTGTTCTTTTATTTACGTTTGGCTGCGCTGGCTCTTCGTCGCTGTGTTCAGGCTTTCTCTGGGTGCAGCAAGCAGGAGCTACGCGAGGCTCATAGTTGTGGCGCATGGGTTTTTGTTGTTCCAAGCATGTGGGATCTTAGTTCCCCAAGCAGAGATCAAACTCACGTCCCCTGCATGGCGGGTGGATTCTTAACCACTGGACCACCAGGAAAGATCCTATGTATTTTCTTACTAATTGAAGACAGTATCTGAAAATCTCCTGCCAGAAATCACGTAACGAAGGATATAATTCTAATTGACTGACTGTAACATACGCAAATCTCCATTCTTCTTACAGTCTCGGTTACTTGTTCTCAAGGATTCTCAACAGCGCTGGTCCTTTATTGGCCTTCCATGCGGATGACATCTATTTAACTTTCAGGAGACTCAGTTTCCACTTCTATAAACTAGAATGACAGTGTCTACCCATGTGTTGTTCTAAGGATTAAATGACATAGCACAAGTAGTGTAAGTAATCCAGGCAAGAATCCTGCAGGGGGTTGCCCGGCCCTCCTCCAGGGGATCTTCCCAACTCAGGCACCGAAGCCGCTTCTCTTCTGCCTCCTGCTTTGGCAGGCAGGTTCTCTACCACTACTGCCGCCTGGGAGCCCACGTACACATACAGACATATACAAAAAGGAAAAAAAGACTATGTATATTCATCAACCGAAAAGTTGTTTCTGGGTAGTGAATTATATATGGGTTTTCTTTTCTTATATTATTGGGTTTTTTCTAAACTACTAACCAAGAACTTGTAATATGCCTATAATAAGAAGTACATGTATAGAAAGAAAAAAAGAAATTAAAAAAGGATATTTTAAGACCTGAAAAAAACAACCCTGCAGTGACCTACATGTGCCGTAGAGAAAGTCTGGCTGGGCATAGTAGCAAGCGGTTATTATGGAGCTGGTAGAAACATGTGAACTCATTCAGCAGCAAAAGCTGTACTGAGGTCCCATGTGCCAGGCCCTGTTCTAGGCTCCAGAGACGCAGGGTTAATGAAAGAAATCAGGCCATGCTCTCTAGGAGCTTACAGTCTGGAGAGTAGACAGCAACAAGAACAGATAATAATAACAGTAACTAGGATTTGGATTTCTGGCAGGAGATTTTCAGATACTTTCTTCAATTATTAAGAAAATACATAGGACCTTTCCTGCTGGTCCAGTGGTTGAGAATCTGCTTGCCAATGCTAGGGTCACAGGTTTGATCCCTGGTCTGGGAAGATCCCACGTGCTGCAGAGTAACGAAGTCCAGTGCCGTGACGACAGAGCCCACGGGCCGAGAGGCTGCACTCCACGAGGGGAGAAGCCCCCGTGAGAAGCCGGGCGCCACAGCCAGGAGGAGCCCCACGCGCTGCAACCCAGAAAAGCCTGCGAGCAGCAGGGAAGACCTGGCACAGCCAAGACGAAACGGTTTTTACAAACTTAAATGTTAATTTCAGCTCAGTTCAGTTCAGTCAGTCAGTTGTCCGACTCTGCGACCTCTTGGACTGCAGCACACCAGGCCTCCCTGTCCATCACCAACTCCCGGAGTTAACTCAAACTCGTGTCCATTGAGTCGGTGATGCCATCCAACCATCTCATCCTCTGTCGTCCCCTTCTCCTCCCTGCCCTCAATCTTTCCCAGCATCAGGGTCTTTTCAAATGAGTCAGTTCTTCGCATCAGGTGGCCAAAGTATTGGAGTTTCAGCTTCAGCATCAGTCCTTCTAATGAATATTCAGGACTGATTTCTTTAGGATGGACTGGTTGGATCTCCTTGCTGTTCAAGACTCTTAAATGTCTTCTTCAACACCACAGTTCAAAAGCATCAATTCTTCGGTGCTCAGCTTTCTTTATAGTCCAACTCTCACATCCATACATGACCACTAGAAAAAACATAGCCTTGACTAGACGGACCTTTGTTGGCAAAGTAATGTCTCTGCTTTTTAATATGCTATCTAGGTTGGTCATAGCTTTTCTTCCAAGGAATAAGCGTCTTTTAATTTCATGGCTGCAGTCACCACCTGCAGTGATTTTGGAGCCCAAAAAAATAAAGTCTGACACTGTTTCCACTGTATCTCCAGCTATTTGCAATGAAATTATGGGACCAGATGCAATGATCTTACTTTTCTGAATATTGAGCTTTAAGCCAACTTTTTCACTCTCCTCTTTCACTTTCATCAAGAGGCTCTTTAGTTCTTCTTCGCTTTCTGCCATAAGGGTGGTGTCATCTGCATAGCTGAGGTTATTGATATTTCTCCCAGCAATCTTGATTCCAGCTTGTGCTTCTTCCAGCCCAGTGTTTCTCATGATGTACTCTGCATAGAAGTTAAATAAGCAGGGTGATAATATACAGCCTTGATGTACTCCTTTTCCTATTTGGAACCAGTCTGTTGTTCCATGTACAGTTCTAACTGTTGCTTCCTGACCTGCATACAGGTTTCTCAAGAAGCAGGTCAGCTGGTCTGATAGTCCCATCTCTTTCAGAATTTTCCTCAGCTTATTGTGATCCACACAGTCAAAGGCTTTGGCATAGTCAATAAAGCAGAAGTAGATGTTTTTCTGGAACTCTCTTGCTTTTTTGATGATACAGTGGATGTTGGCAATTTGATCTATGATTTCTCTGCCTTTTCTAAAACCAGCTTGAACATCTGGAAGTTCACAGTTTACATATTGTTGAAGCCTGGCTTGGAGAATTTTGAGCATTACTTTACTAGCGTGTGAGATGAGTGCAATTGTGTGGTAGTTTGAGCATTCTTTGGCATTGCCTTTCTTTGGGATTGGAATGAAAACTGACCTTTTCCAGTCCTGTGGCCACTGCTGAGTTTTCCAAATTTGCTAGCATATTGAGTGCAGCACTTTCACAGCATCATCTTTTAGGATTTGAAATAGCTCAGCTATAATTCCATCACCTCCACTAGCTTTGTTCGTAGTGATGCTTCCTAAGGCCCACTTGACTTCACATTCCAGGATGTCTGGCTCTAGGGGAGTGATTACACCATCATGATTTTCTGGGTCGTGAAGATCTTTACTGTACAGTTCCTCTGTGTATTCTTGCCACCTCTTCTTAATATCTTCTGCTTCTGTTAGGACTATACCATTTCTGTCCTTTATCGAGCCCATCTTTGCATGAAATGTTCCCTTGGTATCTCTAATTTTCTTGAAGAGATCTCTAGTCTTTCCCATTCTGTTGTTTTCCTCTATTTCTTTGCACTGATCAATGAGGAAGATTTTCTTATCTCTCCTTGCTATTCTTTGGAACTCTGCATTCAAATGCAAATATCATTCCTTTTCTCCTTTGTTTTTCGCTTCTCTTCTTTTCACAGCTATTTGTAAGGCCTCCTCAGACAGCCATTTTGCTGTTTTGCATTTCTTTTTCTTGGGGATGGTCTTGTTCCCTGTCTCCTGTACAATGTCACATCCATAGTTCATCAGGCACTCTGTCTATCAGATCTAGGCCCTTAAATCTATTTCTCACTTCCACTGTATAATCGTTAGGGATTTGATTTAGGTCATACCTGAATGGTCTAGTGGTTTTCCCTACTTTCTTCAATTTAAGTCTGAATTTGGCAATAAGGAGTTCATGGTCTGAGCCACAGTCAGCTCCTGGTCTTGTTTTTGCTGACTGTATAGAGCTTCTCCATCTTTGACTGCAAATAATATAATCAATCTGATTTCGATGTTGACCATCTGGTGATGTCCATGTGTAGAGTCTTCTCTTGTATTGTTGAAAGAGGGTGTTTGTTATGACCAGTGCGTTCTCTTGGCAAAACTCTATTAGCCTTTGTCCTGCTTCATTCTGTACTCCAAGGCCAAATTTGCCTGTTACTCCAGGTGTTTCTTGACTTCCTGCTTTTGCATTCCAGTCCCCTATAATGAAAAGGACATCTTTTGGGGGTGTTAGTTCCAGAAAGTCTTGTAGGTCTTCATAGAACCTTTCAACTTTAGCTTCTTCAGCATTACTGGTCAGGGCATAGACTTGGATTACCGTGATATTGAATGGTTTGCCTTGGAAACGAACAGAGATCCTTCTGTCATTTTTGAGATTGCATCCAAGTACTGCATTTTGGACTCTTTTGTTGACCATGATGGCTACTCCATTTCTTCTAAGGGATTCCTGCCCACAGTAGTAGATATAATGGTCATCTGAATTAAATTCACCCATTCCAGTCCATTTCAGTTCACTGATTCCCAAAATGTAGACGTTCACTCTTGCCATCTCCTGTTTGACCACTTCCAATTTGCCTTGATTCATGGACCTGACATTCCAGGTTCCTATGCAATATTGCTCTTTATAGCATCGGACCTTGCTTCTATCACCAGTCACATCCACAACTGGGTATTGTTTTTGCTTTGGCCCCATCCCTTCATTCTTTCTGGAGTTATTTCTCCACTGATTTCCAATAGCATATTAGGCACCTACCAACCTGGGGAGTTCCTCTTTCAGTATCCTATCATTTTGCCTTTTCATACTGCTCATGGGGTTCTCAAGGCAAGAATACTGAAGTGGCTTGGCATTCCCTTCTCCAGTGGACAATGTTTGTCAGAACTCTCCACCATGACCCATCTGTCTTGGGTGGCCCCACACGGCATGGCTCATAGTTTCATTGATTTAGACAAGGCTGTGGTCCATGTGATCAGACTGGTTAGTTTTCTGTGATTGTGGTTTTCAGTCTTTCTGCCCTCTGATGGAGAAGAGTAAGAGGCTTCTGGAAGCTTCCTGATGGGAGAGACTGAGGGGGAAACTGATGGGCAGGGCCATGCTCAGTAAATCTTTAATCCAGTTTTCTGTTGAAGGGTGGAGCTGTGTTCCCTCCCTGCTATTTACCTGGAGCCAAACTATGGTGGAGCTAATGAAGATAATGGCGACCTCCCTCAAAAGGTCCCGTGATGCACTGCTACACTCTTGCCCCTGACCCTGCAGCAGGCCAGCGCCGACCCACACCTCGGCTGGGGACTCCCGGACACCCACAGGCAAGTCTGGGTCAGTCTCTTGTGGGGTCACTGCTCCTTTCTCCTGGGTCCTGGTGCACAAGGTTCTGTTGTGCCCTTCAAGAGTCTATTTCCCCGTCCTGTGTAAGTCCTGGCGGCTCTATGGTGGGGATAATGGTGACCTCCTCCAAGAGGGTTTATGCCATACCCAGGTCTGCTGCACCCAGAGCCCCTGCCCCGGTGGCAGGCCACTGCTGACCGGTTCCTCTGTAGGAGACACTCAGACACAGTTCTGGCTTAGTCTCTGTGGGGACCCTCTGGTGTGCACAAGGTATGTTTGAGCCTTCTGAGCGTCTCTTGCGGGAATGGGGTTTGATTTTAAATGCAAATTCACCCCTCCTCCTGTCTTGCTGGGGCTTCTCCTCTGCCCTTGGACATGGGGTAAATATTAAATTTTTTAAACATCTGTTGCCCAGTCATGCTAAAGTTGTCCTGGCAGTATTCTAAGCACTTTATATATATTGACTCCCAGGTGGCTCAGATGGTAAAGGGTCTGCCTGCAAAGCGGGAGACACAGGTTCAATCCCTGGGTCGGGAAGATCCCCTGGAGAAGGAAATGGCAACCCACTCCAGTACTCTTGCCTGGAAAAATCCATGGACAGAGGAGCCTGGTGGCCTACAGTCCGTGGGGTGGCAAAGAGTCGGAGCAACTGAAGGACTCCACTTTCACTTTCCTCTGAAAAGACCTTAGGGACGTAGGTACCATTACTGTTTCCAGACTGTAGATAATGAGGCACAGAGCAGTTGAGTCTCCCAGGAAGGTCACCCAACTGGTTACAGCGAAACAGCTCCAGGGTTTACCTCACCTTGGAATAGTGTGTGTCCAGGACAGGCAGACTTAAGCACTGATTCGTAAGGCCCCTAATTATATCGTGGTAAGAATTACCTGAAGCACTTGTGAAATACATGCAAATTACCAGGTCTTGCCTTAGGAAATTTGGGTGCAGTTGATCTGGGTTTCAACTTTAGAATTTGTTCCTTAGCAAGCCCCCTTGGTGTTTCTCTTCTGACAAAAATAAAAAATACTGCTCTCAACAAAAGGAATCTGCAGCAACAGAATTCTGTACGGTGTTTACCTGTCTGGACTTGGGGAGCTGGGGTAACATTGGCTGGCAAGGGGCATGAGGCTGGAAATGTTCATCCAGGTGGGGATTCATTTATCAAGCATTAAAAAAATAAACACTGCCCTATGCTGCAGTGCCTTTCTGGGTCATACTGACTAGGAGTAGGTGTACTGAGGTGATGTACAGAGTGTACCAAGCAGGGGGTAAGTACTTCAGATAAGAGACAGAAAAGGTCTCCGCCACAAAGTGACCTTCCATTTGGCTAGTCCTGCAAAGACCAGGGGAAGGCAATCCAGGCAGAAGGAGGAGGAAAAGCAGAGCTGGGCGTGTCTGAGCAGGAGCAGTGAGGGGGTCTGGGGGAGGGCGGTGAGACTCGCAGTGGGACTGGGGGGCGGGGTGGCCCGTTCCTGTCTAGAGCATTGTGGCTGAGGGCTCCGGCACCTGCCAGTCCCCCAGGCTGGAACTGCCCCCAACGCAGCAGCCTCATTCACACATTGCTTGCTCAGATAGGCCAAGGAAGCCACCATCACATCCTTGTTTCATGTCTTCTGAGATCATATTACTCTCAAGAAATTACACTGCTGATCTGACTGTTTAGCGTGGACTGCATCGCTAGCCACCAGCCAAGTTCTGTTAGAGCAGGAAGTAAATAGGATCACCCTTGTACCTCCAGGGGCTAGCATGCTGCCTGGCACATGGCAGACGCTTCTAAGTATATTGCTGCTGGAGGAATGAGCAAACCCTCAATGGAAACCGCAGGATAATTTCATCAGTTATACTCACCCTATTTACTGTGGGCCTACTATGTTCCGGCACCAGACCAAGTCACTGGGGATAGATGTATCAGCAAGGCAGGGAGGTTTTTATTATTCATTCCAGGTTGCTGAGGATTTACTGAATGTAAGGGGCAAGGGAAAACAGGTAATAAACGAATAAATCTGTGTACCTGTCTGTAGAGATTGACAAATTAGATAGATCTACAGATAGATGGATAGACTGGTAGATACAGATAGAGATACCTCAGATTACCAGGTTAGATTTGATAAATCCTAAAATAAAGCAGACCAGAAAGTAACAGGGGGAGCCACTGGATGGAGGCACGGCAGGATTAGAACGGGGGCTAGCCAAGAAGGGCCTCTCTGTGGATGGCATTTAAAATCAAGACCCAAGGGCGTTAGGCAGGGTGGCAGGTGGATACAGAGTGAACAGTAAGCACAGAAGCCTTGAGGCTGAAAAGAGCTGGGGGCTGACGCCTGAGGGGAGGAGGGAATGGCAGGTGAAGTCAGCCGAGCGCGGGGTCAGATCGGGGGCAGCAGCGCCCACCGGTATCAGGAACTTCACCTTGTCACTTAGAATGCTGGTCCTCGGGCCTCTCCCCAGACCCACCGAGTCAGAAACTCTGGGCTGGCCCCGCGGCCTCCGTCCTAACAAGCTCTCCGGGTGGTGGTGATGCACAGAAGAGTTGGCGGACCCCCAGGGTCAGGGTTCTTGCCCCAGCGACCGATCCCAGTTGCCACCCAAGCACGTGAGCACGGGCCTCTTTATTTCACTACTGGGCAGGGGGCCCGCCCAGCGCTCTGCGGATGCGCCCAGCCGGCGTTCCCCACCCGCCAAGCCTGTGACCGCCCCCCCGCCCCGCCCCCCCGCAAGCACCCACCCAACTGCTGCCCGACTCGCTCCTCTTCTGCAAACCACCGGGGCGACCCGGCTGCCCGGACTCGGCGGGGCCCAGACGCCCAGAGCGGCAGGTGCAAAGGCGCCAGAGCCGGGGTGGGGGGTGCCCAAAGCGCCGGCCCAGCCCTCCGGGGTGCGGGCAGGGCGCCGGCTGCTGCAGCCCGGGGGGTTGCGGGGCGCGTCCCTCGCTGCCCGCGGCCGCCCCACCGCGTGTGCGCCGTCCGGACCCCGGGGAGACCCCGCGGCCCGAGTGCCGGGATTGGCCGGCTTCTTCCCCCGGGAGCCGCAGCCGCGAAGCCAGGTTGGTGCGGCCGGGCCGGGCCAGCGCCCTCTAGGCAGCGGAAGTGGCGCTCGCTGTACATCCGTCCTCCCCGCCTCGCGGAGTTGGGAGAAGGAAGGCTGGGGGGGTGGAAAAATAAAAGGAAAAGTCCCTGCACCATGTAGACCCGCGCGCCCCGCGCCCTTGCACCCCGGCCGGCCGGGGACCCCCCTCGGCCCCCAGTCTGCGGCCATGAACGCGAGCAACGAGGGCGAGAGCTTCCCGGGCTCGGTGCAAAGTAAGTGCTTTTCCGGGCGCAGTGCGCGCTCCGGGGCCCGGGCCCAAGCACGCCTGCGACGCAGCGGGCAGGCCCGGGGCCCCGAAATCGGGGTGACGGCCCCGAGCCGGCGTCTCGGGGACCGCGGCGGGCGCGCCGGGCAGGAGGCGCCGGGGTGGGCCGGGGGCGGGCGCACCCCACCCGGCGCGAGGCGGGGGCGCTCGCCAGCCTCCAAAGGGCCCCCCGTGCAGCGGGCGGTGGGGGAGGGCTGGCGGCTCCGACCGTCGCCCACCCTCTCGCGGCATTCCCCGCCCCCGACGCAGCCTGGAGGTGGATTTGGGGTAACCGCGGCCACGCTGATGGGAAAACTTCTGTCTCGGTGGCCCCGAATCCTTGAAGTCTGGGTTCGGAGGACTGCACGAGGTCTGGCTGGCTGGGCTTGCCGGCTTCCTGAAAAGCCTTGTCCACGTTGAAGGTGGAGATCTGAATGGGGAATGGGGCCGTGGGCGTTTTCTTTGAGTTTTGAGTTTGGGGTCCATTTTCATTATGATGACAGCCTTTTTCAAGCCCGTGGTTTCGCCGGGCTCGTTGTTTCCCTAAGTGTGGGGCTGAGCGCGAACCAGCCACCTGGGAGCTCCAGCGCTTATTTTTCAAAAAAGGAGGGGAAAAAAGCTCTGTGGGCCCCACCTACCAGGTGGTGGGGCCAGGGTAGAAGGGAGGAGGATGGGCTTGCCCTGGGCGATTCGGAGGCACAGGAAGTTTGAGAACCCCTGGCACTTGTTAGATGTTACTGTTACCGACTTGGAAGACACTGGCTCCTAAACATGTCTGTGTGTTCCTTGCATAACTTGTGAAAAGCGCAGATTTCCCTAAACCTCAGTCCCCGTTCACCCCACCTCCATTAGGACTCTCTGAAGTGGGGGTCAGATGTGTCCGTGTTTATCCGTGTTTAAATAACCCACCCTAGCCCTTATTCTGATGCCCAGACAGGTTTGGAGAACTTTGTAGGGATAAAGAGGCTTCTCAGGGGGCGCCAGTGGTAAAGAACCCGCCTCCCAATGCCGGAGACGGAAGAGTCACAGGTTCGATCCCTGGCTTGGGAAGACACCGTGGAGAAGGGCACGGCAACCCACTCCAGTGTTCTTGCCTGGAGAATCCCATGGACAGAAGAGCCTGGCAAAGATAAAGGAATTCTTTGTGTTGATGATACCAAAAAAAAAAAAAAAAAAAAATAGACCCAGTGTATTCTATTGGGTCTCAGTTCATTACAGATATTCAGAGGGGATATTTTCAAATTCAAATAGAACACCTCAGTAATAACCCCATCAGGTGACATGCTGGGGATCCCTGTGCTGGCCTTCTACAAGCACCATCTCATTTAATTCTCGTAACCATCTTATGAAGCAGAAACTTCACCCCATCTCCTCCTGAGTCCCACCATTAAGGAATCTCAATGATGCAGTCACTAGTCTCTTGGATTCTTTGTCTTCCTCTTAGCTTGGGCACCTCAGTAGCTACAGGAAGACAGTGTTAGAGAGATGAGAAATGTCACGTCCTTCCATCCATTGATTTCAGTGTTTGCAAGATGGCTTACAAACCTACCTTGCTCAGTGCAGAGTATCTTTTCTTAGAAGTCAACCAAATTGTATTTCTGCACAGAGATGTCTTGTCTTGGTTGTAATGGGACATTGGACATAATGCAAATATTTTATAATTTTTTTAAATTATGAAGCAAAGATGCCAACTGTATATGCACAAAGGTGGTTTTCATACTATTTAGACTCAGGGAAAATTGGGAATAATATACAAACCTTACAGTTAGTGAGAAATTATGAGGCTTAGAAAATATGGAATAATGTGTTGTCATTAAATAATTATATATATATATATATATATATATATAAAAAGAGACTTTAGTGATAGAGCATAATGCTTGTACAGCAGTATTGGGAAAAAGGTTAATTTACAATACACTATGATATAAACAATCTTTAATTCGATGAATGGAAGAAAATATTTTGTAATGTTCATGGTAGCCATAGGTGGAAAGACTGTAATTTCCCTCCTCCTTCTCTTCCAGATTTTCTGTTATAAACATGAATTTCCTTGTAATAAGGCAAAGAAAACTTTTAAAATAAAAATTCAGTTTGTCTTATTAGTTAGAGACTTAGTCGTTGTATTTCTTTATTTAACAAACATTTATATAGCAGTTTCTAATATAGTGCCAGGACTGTGGTAAGCGCTTTGCAAGTGTTAAATACAATATTAATTCTTGATATTATTACTATAGTGAAATAATGCCTGTCAGGAATTAATTTTGCTTACAAGTAACAAAACTGAACTATACTGGCCTAATTAGAAGTCTGGAATTGATTGATTCTAGGGTTGATTTAGGGGATCAGTGAAGTAAACTTTTGTAGAGATCTTACTATTTACCTCATGTTACAACATGGCTGCAGAAGCACCTGGCATCACACCTGCATTCAAGGCTGAAGGGAGAGGTGAACAGTGCCAACCATGTCAGCTCCCTTTTTATCGTGCTTTTCCCTGAAGCTCTTCCAGCACTGTGCTGGAGGGATTCCCAAGTATGTCATGAACCAAAATTATTCAGGCTAGTGGTTCTCATGATGGGGGAGAGGGTTGGAATAGTGGGAGCACTGGCTCCCATAATGACTGAGAAGTACAATTACGTTTTCCTTGAGACAGGAGATGGTCCTCTGAAGCGCAAGGTAGCCTTCTTGAGGTGCAGGGAAGAACCTTCCTGCATGAGATACCACTAGTGCCCCCACAGGGAGTGATCAGGAGCATTACTTGGGTGGGTATGTTGCTGCTGGGGTGGCACTGGGGTTCTGTGTGCAAGAAGAGGGGAGTGGAATAGATACTGGGCCAGCAGCTAGCCACGCCTGTCACCATGCCCGTTTCTCTCACCGTGGGTCTGGTTTGTGTTTCCATTTCAAGCTGTCTGAAATTAACCTGTGACTCCCCCTCTGTCCCCTGGAGTTCCAGGTGGCACAACAGTTTTGGTGGAGCTGACTCCCGACATCCACATCTGTGGCATCTGCAAGCAGCAGTTTAACAATTTGGACGCCTTTGTAGCTCACAAGCAGAGTGGCTGCCAGCTAACCGGCACGTCTGGGGCAGCGCCCAGCACGGTCCAGTTTGTATCGGAGGAAACGGTGCCTGCCACCCAGACTCAGACCACCACTCGAACCATCACCTCGGAAACCCAGACGATCACAGGTATGGTTGGGGGGTGGGGCAGTCACTCAGAGTTGGCCTGGCTATGTCCCAGACGCCTCTTCAGATCCTGTTAAAAATATAGACACCCAGGGCCCACCCCCTAGGATTGCTGATTCATTATTTTTAACAAGCTCCATGGGGAAGCTAGCTGCCTGGCCAGGTTTGGGAACTGCTAGGTTAAAACATTAAGTGGTAGCAGTTATAAATTGTTGGCATGTGCTAAACAAAACTAACAGACAAAAACCAGGTTTTTAAAACAAAACCAAAAAAAAAGCTATATACAAGAAAAAAATACTTGCAGGAAATGGTAAAAAAGGAAAAAGTGGTTATTTGGGGGTGGTGGAAATATGTGTGTGATTCCTGAATTTGCATTATTTGTATAAAGGACAAAAAAAATGTTTAAGAAATTTTTAAAATCTATAAACAAGTACTGATGACTCCCCTTCCCTGTGCCACCAACTGGAAAAACAGAAAAGTTCATCCTAGTTCTTGGTCACGTCCAAAAGAAACCACAGATGGATCCAAAAGTTAAACATGCACAATGAAACCGTCAAAGTTGTAGAGTAAAAACTATATATGTGCAAAAGAAAGAAAGTAAAAGTGGAGTCGCTCAGTCGTGTCCAACTCTTTGCGACCCCATGGACTATAGCTGACCAGGCTCCTCCGTCCATGGGATTTTCCAGGCAAGAGTACTGAAGTGGGGTGCCATTGCCTTCTCCAGGGGATCTTCCCGACCCAGGGATTGAACCCAGGTCTCCCACGTTGTAGGCAGATGCTTTACCGTCTGAGCCACCAGGGAAGCCCCCACATGCAGAGAGACCCAAATACTCACACCCCGAAGCTTATTCCTTTATAATCTGCCTTATGGGATGAGACAGATGACTCCAGTAAGCACCCATTTATGAGATGGTTGGTAGACACACTGTTGCATCCTATGGGAAAATAGAGGATGTATTTGTTGGCTTTTAAAGGCATTCAAATTTTTAAATCAAAAAATATATTAATACTGTGCCTTCCAAAGAAAGCAGGTTATAGGATTGCTCCCCCAAAAGAAAAAGAATTGTTATGTGGTTGCAAATAAAGTTACCATTCTTCCACAGTAAAAACAATGTATAAAAAAAGCTTAAAGACAACTGGGAAAAGAAAATGAAGTACATATGACTAAGGCCTAATATCCTTCATATATTAAAAAAAAAAAAAACTCCTAAAAATCAATAAAAAGACTAAATGGAAAAGTCAGCAAAGAGCAGCAGTTGCTATTCAAGAGCCAGTAAATATACAAGGATGTGTCATTGAGTCATCATCCCTCAGTAATAAAGAAATGCAAATCAAATACTGCTTTCCTTTCCTTTCTGGAGATATCCATTCATATAAGCTGGGCAATTTTGTGATATCTTTCAAACTTTAATTCTTACATTTAAAATATTTCAAATTTTAAAATGTACACATTTACCCAGTATGTGCACTTGTGGGTATTTATCCTCTAAAACTTGACAAGTAAAAATGTACAAGGGTGTTTACTGATATACTGTAAAGAAAATGGAACCTTTGTAACGTATATGTCAGGAGATTAGATAAATAAATGCCATGATGGATAATGAATAATAATCTAACAATTAGATGAATAAATTCAGACAGTAGAATGTGACTTAGTCTGAAAAGGAAGCTAGATCTGTGTACCCACATAGAGTCTCAAGGTAAATATAAACCAGCATATATATGCATATGTATTATATTCAAGGAAAGCTTCTAGAACAGGAGTGAGGCAAGTAATGTTAATGAAAGATGTCAACTCTGCAGAAGGCATTAGGGGATGGTGGGGACGCTGGTGAAATAGAGAAAGTTGCTCTTTGGATTCAGTCAGTTAGATAGTTTGGGTTTTTCTGAGCAACTGAAAAATGTAAAATTTCCCAAATTTTAAAACTTTGTTAGGAAACGTTCCTGTCAGTTCAGTGGTTAAGAAGGTCCTCTCACTGCAGGGAGTACAGGTTTGATCCCCAGTCAGGGAACTAAGATCCCACATGTCAGGCGATGAGGGGGAAAAAAAAACTTGTTGGTCAAACAAAATACATCTGTGAGCTTGATCGAGCCCATCTGCAACTTCTGACTTGTTTTCAATGTTTTGCAAACAGTTAATTGGAGCTAAGATGTGGAGAACCTCTGAAGTGAGGGTACCAGCTTTTGCCTTATCATTTGCACGTTGATGCTGTGTCTGAGTTTTTTGGCAGCAGGTGAAGTTTGTGGTCGTTTCCTTACTGCATCCAAAATAATGTTCCTGCTGAAATGTGTTAAGCGTTGAATATAACTGATCACCTCGGAAACTCTCATCAGGTTACCCTGAGGTCTTCCCACTTTCTCCCGAGTTTCTCTTCATCTCATCTTAGAGGAAATCACCAGGAAAATGTTCGAACAGAAACTCACCTTAGGGATGGGCCTGGTACCACCTTCTCATTTTACAGCTGGACAGAGTGAAGCTGCAGGTGGAGATGAGAGATGGTCAGGGTCCCAGCACAGGTTCAGGACAGTCCTGGGACTCAGGTCCCTGGGCCCTTGCCCTCGTGGTCTTCTCCCTGAAGATTGAGTGTCAGGTTCTCTGTTCTCAGAAACAAGCTCCCAGTCACCCCACACCCGGTGTGAAGCCTGGGACCGGAGGCCCCAGCACGGGGAGGCCCCAAGACCCTTCGTTTGTGGCCATTGCCTCTCGCTGGGCTCTGAGCCTTCCCTGCTGCCGTCCCCTCTGCCTTTTTCGCCTTTACCTGGCTGACACCAGCCCACCCTCAAAACCTAAGGTTCAGGACCATCTGCACACAGGACCTGACTGCATCTCAGGACACGCCGCCCCCTCTGACTCACAGTAGCTGTGATGACATCCTTTCTGTTTTCCGAGTGGGCCACTCTTCCTTGAGCCCCGGGGCATTTGTATGTGTTGCCCCCTCTGCCTGGAGCTGACTTAAAGCTGGTGCATGTGTCAGAGCTGGGCTTAACTGCATCGCCCCAAAGAGCCCCCCTCTGAGACCACACACATGGGCATTGTTCTCTCAGATCAGGTCCCCGTAATTAAATGATTGTTTGCAGAACAAATTTAAGGCCTGTCCCACTGCTGAAGCGTAAGCGCCACGAGGTCAGGGGCTGCATTTGACCCGCAGCATCATATTCCCGGCAGTGGTTGTGTGTGGAGTGAACGCACAGGGGCCCGCGCCTCACGTCCATTGGTGAAGCTGCCCGCGCACCACGTAACCGGCTCGGAGACCTTCGCCCGCCACCCGGCCTCTCCACGGCCCCGCCCTTGTTCACTGTAGCCGCGCCTCAGCTTTGCCGACCGCCCGGTACGCCTCGGCGCCCACTGCGCAAGCGCTCCCCACCGCGCAGAGCTGACGGGGGTGCCGCGCACCAGAGACGGGTTATCCCAGTCGGCAACCCTGGGCTGTGGGCAGGTCACTCACTCAGGTTCCTTGTCTGTAGAAAGGGATTATTAAAAAGGGTACCTAATACCAGTAGGTGCGCTTCCCAGGTGCCTCGGGTCCAGAACCCGCCTGCCACTGCAGAAGACGCAGGTTCGATCCCTGGGTTGGGAAGATCCCCTGAAGAAGGAAATGGCCACCCACTCCAGTATTCTTGCCTGGGAAATCCCATGGACAGAGGAGCCTGGCAGGCTACGCAAAGAGCTGGGCGTGACTTAGTAAACAACAAACAAATACTATTAGGTTTAGAATTAGGTGCCTAATATGATTGGGTTATTGTGAGACTCTGCAATAATCCAAATAAAGGACCTGGGACAGTCATTGGACTCAGTAGAGGACCGCCTTTATTAACATGAAGGGTGTTAATGTTTCCTTGGTGGCTCAGCTGGTAAAGAATCTGCCCGCAATGCTGGAGACCTGGGTTTGATCCCTGGGTTTGAAAGATCTCCTGGAGAAGGGAAACGCTACCCACTCCAGTATTCTGGCCTGGAGAATTCCACGGACTGTGGAACCATGGGGTTGCAAAGAGTCATACACGACTGAGCGATTTTCACTTTATTAACATAAATGAGCAACTTTCACTTTCTTAACATCAAGATGCATGCCCAAGTGAGATGAGCAGGGTGCTGAGTCTCTGCCTGACCCAGCTGCTCTCCCTGCGTGTGCCTGCAGCTCTGCCCCCAAACAAGCAGCATCTTGCTTCCCCCCGCCCTTTCTTTTACACTGTTTATTTTGGTTTGCGGGGTCCAGCTTCCCCAAAGTTTGGGCTTCGGTGTTGCAGCAGCGGCAGTTTGGACCAGGGTCCCTTGGGATCTTGTTAAAGCCGCTAGTGCCTGGGCTGCACCTCCGAATCCGCCTGGCTGAGGCTCAGGCATCTGCATTGTTAACAAGCTCCCCAGGGGATTGCAGGCCTCGACCCAGTTGGAAAGATGCTCACCACCCGACCCCCACCCCGGCAGGTTCCTCTCAATACCCGCACCCAGACCTTGTCCAGGGTTATTGGTCCGTCTTCAGTCCTTGATTAAAACAGACCCTTCCTCCTGCTCAGTCGCTTCAGTCTTTGTGACCCCATGCACTATAGCCCACCAGGCTCCTCTGTCCATGGGATTTTTCAGGCAAGAATACTGGAGTGGGTTGCCATGTTGGATAAAAAGTAAAGTTAATTCTCTGCCCGCTAGCTTTGAAAGCTGCCTATCATTTGGCATTTGATTTGAGAACTTTTCTATAAAAGCAGTAACATTAGATCTTGACGCTGGTGGAAAAATCTAGCCTCCTACATGCATTTTCTAAGTTCCCCGCTTGAAGCCATGGGGCTTGGGGTCAGCTTCCCGTGTTAAAGTCTTGGCTGCAGAGGGCCTTAGGAGCTGTGTGAGTGCTGCAAGTTGTAAGAGTTTGCATTGTCTCCTTTTTAAAGTGGGACAGAAATACATAGAAAGGCCATGGAACTTGGTAGTGGAGAGAGTCTAGGTTCCTGAGTCGGACTGCCTGGGTTCAGATCCGAGCTACATCACTTCCCATCCAGGTAACCTCAGGCAGGTGACTTAGAGTCTCAAGGGTCTCCATTACCCAGCTGTAAAACGGGAGAGTAGAGATAGAACTCACCTCAGAGGGTCACTGCCAGAGGCTCCTACATGCAGACATTCAAGCCATCAGGGTTAGTTCCCGTTACTTACTTACTGAATCAGGGGCTGTAGAAATTAAGTGGAACAGTTCATGGAAAATTTTCCGCAGGCCCTGACTCATGGCAAGCCTCCAGACAGTATTAGTTGAACTATCACTGACTTTTCCCACCTCTTCTGGTTCATTCCTCCATTTTTAGGACCCAGGTTAAAAGTCACCTCCACCTAGAAGCTAGCCACGATTTCTCCCTCCCTTCCCCACCCCGAAGGTTAGGTTCTTCACCACTTCCTCAACTAGCCCTTACCACAGTTGCCATCAGTTTATTTGGTAACAAGCAGTCTTTAGCCAGAGAAGTGAATTCAGATGCTCCTGGGCTCAGGCAGGGGCAGTAAGTACGGCAGCAGGTGGGCTGTGAGGGGGAGTGGGCGGGCCGTGGACGACCAGCAGAGGAGAGCCGGGGGGCGTCAGAGTCCCTGGGCGCTGGGTTAACTCCCCGGGGCGCGCTGTGCTGTTCCCCTGCTGAACAGAGTCACAGAACGTCCACGTGGGACAGGGCAGCTCTGACTGTGCTGGGACAGGCTGGAAAGAGAACTCCTGTGTTGTCATGCCTGAGCCTCGGAACCCCGGGCATCCCCTCCTGCCCCGCTCCTCTCCTGCTTTATCGATTTTATCTGCTGCTCTAGCCTTCTCTGCATCTGAGCACTAGTCGCTAAGATACCAAGTCATAGGCTTGTCCCCACTTCCTGACAGCCTCCAGCGCAGGCTTCCTTGAAGCCTCCTCGCAGAATCATCTAACATGAGCCCCAAACATCTAAAACTCTACGTGCTTCCGGGCACCCTCTTACTGAGACCCTCCACAGCCCCCGTGGGGCGAGGGTTCCCTTACTGTAAGGAGTAATCAACTTATTCAACTACAGGCGTGTCCCTGGTGGTCTTTGGCCAGAGGTCATTGACCTGGGAAAGACCCAGCCCACCTAACTGATTTTGAAAGCCTAAAAAACAAAATTATCTGAAGGCTCAATTTGCCTGTGGGCCTCAAAGTAGTGGGTTGTTTTGTTTTCTTAATTTTAAATGACCCTTATTCTGTATTTGCAAAACAACTAATTAGTAGTAAGCAAGGTAGTGGTTTAACTTCTAATTTACCAGACTATAATCTCCCTGGTTTAGTCACTAAGTTGTGTCCAACTCTTCTAGCCCCATGGACTGTAGCCCACCAGGCTCCTCTGTCCGTGGGATTTCCCAGGCAAGAATACTGGAGTGGGTTGCCATTTCCTTCTCCAGGGGAGATCCCGACCCAGGGATCGAACTCGGGTCTCCTGCACTGCAGGCAGGCTCTTTACCGACTGAGCACTGAGCTATGGGGAAAGCTCCATAACCTCCCTGGAGCAGGCACTAATCAGTCTTGCTTTTCGGCCGCCCAGCCCCAGGCCTGGTACATCCTAGGCGCTCAGTAAAAGTTACCGAGTAAATGCAGTAGGGGGCGCGGTTCGGATTGAACTCGTTCAAGCCCGTGACGTTCATGGCGTGGCGCCGGCTCCATCGTGAGGGTCCAGTGAGGGCGGCTCTGGGACTGGGGGGTGCCAGATTCTGGAGCCGAGATAATGGAGGTGCTTCCCTTGGAGGATTCCAAGCTCGTCCGGGAGCGGAGGAGAACTTGTTGTAAGACACAGAAGCCCAGCTATGTGTGACCAGTGCAGAGAGTTTATGGAGTAGGTTGGTCTCGGCGGGGAAAGCCACGGGGAAAATGATGAGTGAGATCACACGCATGATAGACCTTGAGAATCTCACCTGCCTTTGGGAGGAAGACAGCGGGAGGGGGGCGTTTCCTCCTGCTGGCCTGGAGGTGGAGAAGCTGGTCCCTGCTGCTGAAGGGGAGATCTGATCACAGTGGCTGGAGATGATACAGCGCCTACGGACTAGCGGCCCCTGCTTTGATCTGGCCTTTATTCTGAAGGAGCTAGGGAGCCACTGAAGGTTGTTGAGTGTGTGAGCAATTCAGTAAAACAAACTAGGTAGTGAGTTGCCAGGGGAATCTGGCAATAATAATAGTCATAGCTGACTCTTGGGTGTGTATGTTAGTCGCTCAGTCGTGTCTGACTCTTTGTGACCCCAGGGACTGCAGCCCACCAGGCTCCTCTGTCCGTGAGATTTCCCAGGCAAGAATGCCGGAGTGGGTGGCCATTTCCTCCTCCAGAGCATCTTCCCCACACCAGGGATGGAACCCACGTCTCCTGCATGGGCAGACGGATTCTTTACTGCTCTGCCACCTGGGAAGCCCAGCTAATTCTTGCTGCTGCTACTGCTGCTAAGTCGCTTCAGTCGTGTCCAACTCTGTGCGATCCCATAGACGGCAGCCAACCAGGCTCCCCCTTCCCTGGGATTCTCCAGGCAAGAACACTGGAATGGGTTGCCATTTCCTTCTCCAATGCATGAAAGTGAAAAGTGAAAGTCAAGTCGCTCAGTCGTGTCCGACTCTTTGCGACACCATGGACTGCAGCCTACCAGGCTCCTCCGCCCATGGGATTTTCCAGGCAAGAGCACTGGAGTGGGGTGCCATTGCCTTCTCCCAGCTAATTCTTACATGCTGCTTATTATTGTGCCAAGCAGTTTTCTCAGTATGTGAAGTAGGTTTTCACAACTTCAGTTAATGAGTTTAACGTTTAATTTTAAAAAATTAAATTTTTGCAACATATATTAGCTACTAATCATTATTATCCCTGTTTTACCTGTAACGAACTAAAGCATGAAGGCGTTAAATAGCTTCATGGCGGTGACAGAGCCAGAAAGGGGCTCGAAGCCAGACCTGGGGCTGGGAGCCGAGCTCCAGGGCTGCAGAAGCCCCTCAGCACCCTTGGTAAAGTCCTCATCACAGCCTTTCTCAAAAGAGCCCCCTGGAGCTTCAGTAAGACGGAGATCCCCAGCCCCCTCCCTTAACAATCCCATCTGGGTAGTTCTGAGCAGGGTCCTGGGAGTCTGGGCCAGCCAGTACGGGCTCAGGTTAGTTCAGATGCTTTTGGTTGTTCTTAATAACACTAAGCTACAAGAGGGCTGGACTGTGAGGCACTGCTTATCTCAGGATAAGAGCTGGCAGGGCAGACCCGGGGTTTCTGGGTCTTCTTATTCTCCCCGGCAGTAATGCTTCTCATGGCCACAAGGTGGCTGCTTTCCTCCTCAAGTCTTCACTCAGCCCTGCTCAGGGATGGGGAAAGGGACCTTCTCTTTAACAGAGAGGAAACGCTTCCCCAGGAATCCCAGATGCCATTGGCTAGGATGGGTAACAGGCCCAGTTCCACTGTCTTGGTGTAGCCAGGCCAGCAGGGGGTCACGGAGAAGGGGCTTAGCAGTGGAATCCAGCCCCAAAGCCCTTCTGGCCATCCACACTCCTGCCGGGAGAAAGGCAGGAAAGAATGGAACTCTATCGGTGGCAGTGTCTGGCACATAGGTGCTTCTTTTTTCAAAATAGATGTCCACAGCAAGCTGCAGTGTCTTTGTCCCAGTTCCTAACCGCAGGGCAAGCGGGTCTGATCGGTCCAGCTTCTGTGCCCCTGTCTGCCCCCAGACCAGCCAGCTGCTGCAGAGAGAGGGGCGGGTCAGGAATCAGAAGCTGGCGTTGGGCTCAGCCCTTGGAACCGGGACTGTTGGGCCGACCTGAGGATCAGGTGTGGCTCCCATGAGGGGAAAACCCTTTAGAAGAGCATGAGACTTTCCTTACAGAATTCTCCCAGGAGGTGAATGCTGAGTTTGCACTTGAATCAAGGCCCCTAAATGTGAGCTGTAAGCATGGGCAATATGGGGAAAACAAACAATAGGTTTAAATATGTGACAGTGAAAGAATAGCCTTAATTTATAAAGATCATTTACAAGTCAATGAGAAAAAAGTAAAAATTTAATAGAAAAAAAAAAAAGAGCTAATAGCCCGAACAGGCAGTTCATAAAGAAGGTATGTGAATGAATAAAATATAGTGAAAAGGGATTTTTTACCAATTATGAAAGAAATGCAGATTAAACTAAAACGGTCTCATATTGTCCTGACAGATAGTGTGTGTGATAGCCAAGGTGAAGGGGAGAATATGTATTGATTTAGATTTTCCTAAAGGATCTTATAGTTATGAGTCACCAAGCCATAAAATGACCATTGCATTTTGACCTGGTTCTTCAGCTTACAGGAAGGTATCCAGAGAAACTAAAGAGATAAGTTAAA
This sequence comes from Bos javanicus, assembly GCF_032452875.1. NCBI lineage: Eukaryota > Metazoa > Chordata > Mammalia > Artiodactyla > Bovidae > Bos > Bos javanicus. The sequence continues at coordinate 79,806,118 of NC_083880.1, read as the reverse complement.
AATTTTGGATAGGTGTTATTTATAAAGGTAAACCCCTAGAAACCAACTCAGTGTCCAAAAAAGAAGAAAAGGTTAATTTAGCTGGGACAGCCCAAATGTGGCATTTTATGTAGCCAGAAGAAATTGTTTTTTGGATGAATTGATAACATGGCAAAATGCTTTCACATAGCAAAATTGTTTAATCATTTAATAAAAAAGAAAAGCCATACAAAATGATTTAAGCCATGATCTCAGTTCTGTATTTTTAAAATCTGTGTGAAAAGAACAGGTTGGCCATCTGATCCATCACTAAACAGGTGTTCCCTGAGCCCCTGTGCGTGCCGGGTTCCACGCGAGGGTCTAGGAAACAGTGATGGAGGGAAATGCACGTCCTCACTGGGCTCATCCAACCGAATGGCGGAGAGGAAGGGCGTCAGATACTTTGCCACATAACTAGTTACAGCAGAGATGAGTGCTTTGGAGGAAAAGTGCAGAATTCAGCAAGCATGTCATGCCACGGGGGGACAGCGTTGGTCAGGTTTTCTCCCCGCGTTTCTGTGCTCCCGGGATTTTCTAGTCAGTGTTTTCTTTTGTTTTGACAATATAATACACTTTTAATTTTAAAAAAGAGAAAAGAATTAAAACTGGAGTTTTTAAGTTGAAGATGAGAAAGGAGAAGCAAAGGGACTTGGGAGACGTGGATGACTTCAGATGTTTGAAGAGCAGTTTCGTGGGAAGAGCTGCAGTTGGCCCCTGTGAGCTCCGCGGGTCTAGGACATCCAGTGGGTCCCAAGCTCAGGGCGGTTTTGGTTCCTTATGAAATTCGTGTGACAGTCTTACTTTTTAAGCAACATCATGGGAGAATAATTGAACACCTGAGGTGCTCCTGCTACAAACCGAGACTGCGTGTAACAAGCTGTGTGTCTCAGACGTGCAGCTGGGCACACTGGCAAGCCAGGGAGAGCCCCAGAGTCAAAACCGAAAGCAGGTGTGAGGCTGTGAGCTGCTGGGGGTGGAAGGGGAGGCGTGGGGGCTGATCCAGAAACACTGGACTTGATTGTAAGAGCCGTGCCCACAGGGGAGACGAGGCCTTGAACTCTTGAAGAAAGTTATCCCTATAGCTGAACAGAACTGGGCACCAGACCACCCACACCCCCAGAAAGCGGCCGCTCATGCTACAGATCACCCCAGTGGAAAGAAGGGTTGAGAACATTCTTCCCTGGGGGAAGTCACATTTCTGCTAGAAGCGCATCCCCGGCTTAGCAGATCTGGGTGCTTGGGGTTGTCCCCGCTGCCTTCACGTCTGCTGGACACTCAGATTCCACTGTTTACGCCAAATCTGAAGACAGACAAGGGACCGCCCCCTACAAACGACCCCTCCAGTTGGATGCCTCCCCCCCAGTTGGATGCCTCCCCTAAAGACACCGAAAGCACGTGCAGCAAAGGCAAAAACAGACCAGCAGGACTGCATCAGTTTCTGTGCGCCTAAGGAAACAGCCAGCGGAATGTAAAGACAGCTTCCTGGGTGGGAGGAAATATTTGCAAACCAGATTTCTGAAAAGGAGCTGCCCCCCCAGAATACTCTCAGGGTTCCCCTTTGCTGTGACTCACCACAAAAGAGATGCTAAGGCTTGTGGGGGCGGGGCGGGGGCGGTTAGCAGACAGGCCCGGCCATCTCCAAGGACGGTGGGTATCCCAAGCTCAGGATCATTCCAAACCCAGGACTCGCCTCCCGGAGGGTCACAGACTCCGCAGCCGGACTGTAGAGAGTGCCTGGCCACTGTCACAACCCCCCAGCCCCTGTGCCTCCCAGTCTTCTTTCCCACAAGCTGGGGTATCACGGTGGCATGACCAGCCGTCCTAGTTTTATCTCAGGTCCAATGACCAGGGAAGCCCCTCGGTCCCAGGCAAGTGGAGGTGATTGCTCCCCTAAGCCTTGATCATTCCCGCTAAGAGTTTGGTGCCCAGTTCTGTTCAGCTATAGGGATTAGTGTTATTAAGACTCAACTGTGCCCATATCCTGCACTATTGATGCCCTCATGAAGCTTCGTGATATCCTTGTGAAGTGGGCACGTGATTATCCCCACCGACGGGCTGGGAAACAGGCTCAAAGGAGCTCCTCGACTGGCCTGAAGTCCCACCCGAGGGAAGTGGCTGAGCCTGGACTCACATCAGTTCAGAGACACATTACAACACCTGAAACGGGGCTGCGCCTTGGAATCAGTGAGACGGCTGCCGGCCCGGAGGCAGTCACCAAGGAATTGTCTTTGCACGTTTGTGAATAACCTGGATTATTATCAGTGATCACTGTTTTACTCACTTCGGCAGAGATGTGTGCATTTTTTGGGGAGCTCTGTGTGTTGGGTTTAATTGCTGTTTGAAATGTCTCCTGAGATACTGCAGGATGGTTCAGGTTGAAGATGAAAAGTAACTGTACCCAGAAATACCTAGAAATAGTAGTAGGGGGTCCATTTGATATTGATGAAGCAAATTTTGTTGCTGGAGGAACAACCATTGGGTTTTGCAAAGCTACACCTGAGAGAGATGGAGTCCCTCGATTAGACAAAGTTGAGTTAAGGTTACTGTTGAGCTGCATGGAAAAGCATGGTCTGCACCATTAGTTCTCAAACTTGTGTTTATCAGAATCACGTGGGCAGCTTGTTAGGCCAGATTGCTGGGCCCACCCTAGAGTTTCTGATTCAATAAGCTGGGGTGGGGCCCGAGAACTTGCCTCTGCAGCAAATTCCTAAGTAAGTCCATTGCTGCTGGCTGGGGACCACATTTTGAAAACCAATAGCTAAATCCCAGAGTAGATGAAACATCTCACCAAGAGGCAGGTGTGGTTGATCAGGTCATCAAAGAGACTTGGCAAGAAGATGGAACTTCAGTTTGTCAGAATCTTTTGCCAGCTTTAAACAAAAGCCACTTAACTCCCCACTACATATTTCAGCTGAGAAGACGGGAAACCATGAGTTTGCTCAAACAGCAAATGCCGATCCACCTGGGTGTTCTTTGCCACACACTGGGATGAGGCTGTCATTGCTCAAGGTGCCCAAGAGCTGCGTGCCAGGAACGTGGGTTTCCTGTCAAATGTTCAGTGAAGCCTCAGAGAACTCATTCGATACATGTAAAATCTCTAAGGAATATCAATATATGTAAAATACCTAAGGAATATGAAAGCAGTGTGTTATCATGTGTTGAATTGACAGCTTTTAAAAATTTATTGTATATAAAATAATGTGACATCTTACGGTCTATAACATCTTAGCTTCAAAGAGAGAGAATGTTTGTTTTAAGAGAAAATATAACTGGCACCTCAGACCTTTGGAGTGGGTATTCCTGCTGCAGGCAAAGCCAAAATAGGGAGTGATGTCAGGCCCGTGTTGATTTAAAGAAGTGTACTTTGTAAATACAATGGAGAAATGTCACAGGTGGTGCCTCCGTGACTGAAGTTTGGGAAGCAGAATATGACATTGGCTCTCAGAATCATCAGGAGGGCCTCTCAGCCTGACAGGTTCACCTGAACAAGCCGCAGAGGCCGTATTTACTCCTGTCTGAAGCCAGATCTCCATGTGACGATTACATATAATAAAGGAAAAAAGAAAATACATATTCCCAAACTGCAAACTGTTAACTTCATTAACAAAGCAGTAAAAACAATTTTAAGAAAAGACATTTGGGACTGCCTGTTTTACCTGTTATAATGACAGATGTTAAAGACAAAGATGATAATGATGTTTGGTCTTCTTTTTATTCTTTTTTCCTCAAAACTTCCATGAGAATATAGGTTGATTTATGGGTTGGTTGGTCTTAGGAATGCTTGAAGAGTGTTTGTGTTTAGAGAGTATTTGTAGCTTGCCCAGAATTCCCTCAGTCAGCTCCCTTCTGGTTTTTGAAAGGATTTTGTGATAAAGTTTATGAAAGGACAGTACCTAAATGCATTTGGGTGAAGTTAACAGAAAACCTACCTGGTATAAACGATAGGGCATTTCTTGTTTATTTAATGAGTGTGGATTTGAGTAGGTTTCAGGGCTCTGGCCCAGCGTCTCCCTTTATGGTTACAAAGTGGCTGCCTCAGATCCAGACATCACATCCTCATCAGGCATGTCCAAAGACAGACAGCAGGGGAACCAGGGCAGCAAGAATGAGTTTTCCTCACCTACCTCTCTTTCCGCCCCCACCTTTTTTTTAAATCAGGGAGAAAATCTTTTCCAGAAGCCCCCGCAGCAGATGTTCTCCAGTGTCTCATTGGCTAGAACAGGGTCGCGTGATCACTCCTAAGCAGCAAGGAACAGTGGGAAGACAATCCAGCCTAATCGTTCTCACAAAGGAATGTAGGCAAAGGGAGTAGCTACTGGGGATTCGTATTATGAAAATTAATAATCATCCTGTCTTTTAGTTTCAGCTCCAGAATTTGTTTTTGAACATGGCTATCAAACGTATCTGCCCACGGAAAGCAGCGAAAACCAGACAGCCACTGTCATCTCTCTCCCTGCCAAGTCGCGTGCCAAAAAGCCCACAGCCCCACCGGCTCAGAAGAGGCTTAACTGCTGCTATCCAGGTAGAGGCGACACTGAGTCCTGCTTGTGTAGAGAACGTGACGTTTAACAGGTCCAGGGCTCGAGCTCCTGGATTCCCGACAACTGGGCAAAGCCAGCTGCAAACTGCCCGGCTTAGAAATCAACCCCCCAGAATTTCCATCATCACATACGACACACCTCTCACTGTCTCTGGTCTCCATGCACTTGGGCTCTAAGACTTTAACAGCCGAGGACCTTTGAATGGGAACAGTGAGAATTTCAGATTACTGTGGCTTTCTCTTGGTGCGACAGCTTAGGAAGATATCCAGAAAAATTGTCCCTTACCTACTTTAAAAAAGGAAAACAAAAAAATTTATTTGGAAATAATTTCAGATTTAGGGAAAAGTTGCAAAAGTAAAACAAAAAGTTTCTGAGCACCCTTTTGTTATGGTTCGGTCGCTAAGTCGTGTCTGACTCCTTTCCACCCCGTGGACTGCAGCGTGCTGGGCTTCCCTGTCCTTCCCTGTCCCCTGGAGTTTGTTCAAACTCATGCCCATTGCAGTCGGTGAAGCTAACTAACCTTTCCTCCTCTGCCGGGCCCTTCTTTTCCCTTCAGCCTTTACCTTTCATCTGGATTTCCCAAATATTAACATATTACATTTGCTTTGTTTTTTCTGGTGGTTGGTGGATTAGTCACTTCAGTCCTGTCCAACTCTTTGCAACCCCATGGACTGTAGCCTGCCAGGCTTCTCTGTCCATGGGATTCTCCAGGCAAGAATACTGGAGTGGGTTGCCATTTCCTCCTCCCCGGGATGTTCCCGATCCAGGAATTGAACTGAGGTCTCCTGCATTGCAGGCAGATTCTTTACCAACTGAGTTACAAGGGAAGCCCTTTTTTTTTCTAAATGTACGTGTATTTCCCCCAAAGTTGCAGACATGAACTTTACCTCTAAGCACCTTAATACACATTTCCTAAAAACAAGGAAATTCTTTTATATAACCACAGTACAGTCATCCAAATCAGGAAATTAACATTGATAAATGCTGTTATCAAACTGCTGACTTTATCAAGAGTTTGCCAACTGTCTCATTAAAGTCCTCTGTATCAAAAGAAAAATATTTTTCCCTTAGTCCAGGATCCAATTTGTGATCACACACGGCATTTAGTTTTCATGTGTCTTTCAGTTCAGTTCAGTTCAGTCGCTCAGTCGTGTCAGACTCTTCACAACCCCATGAATCGCAGCACGCCAGGCCTCCCTGTCCATCACCAACTCCCGGAGTTCACTCAAACTCACATCCATCGAGTCGGTGATGCCATCCAGCCATCTCATCCTCTGTCGTCCCCTTCTCCTTCTGCCCCCAATCCCTCCCAGCATCAGGGTCTTTTCCAGTGAGTCAACTCTTCACATGAGGTGGCCAAAGTACTGGAGTTTCAGCTTTAGCATCATTCCTTCCAAAGAAATCCCAGGGCTGATCTCCTTCAGAATGGACTGGTTGAATCTCCTTGCAGTCCAAGAGACTCTCAAGAGTCTTCTCCAACACCACAGTTCAAAAGCATCAATTCTTCGGCACTCAGCCTTTTTCACAGTCCAACTCTCACATCCATACATGACCACAGGAAAAACCATAGCCTTGACTAGACGAACCTTTGTTGGCAAAGTAATGTCTCTGCTTTTGAATATGCTGTCTAGGTTGGTCATAACTTTCCTTCCAAGGAGTAAGCGTCTTTTAATTTCATGGCTGCAGTCACCATCTGCAGTGATTTTGGAGCTCAGAAAAATAAAGTCTGACACTGTTTCCACTGTTTCTCCATCTATTGCCCATGAAGTGATGGGACCGGATGCCATGATCTTCATTTTCTGAATGTTGATCTTTAAGCCAACTTTTTCACTCTCCACTTTCACTTTCATCAAGAGGCTTTTTAGTTCCTCTTCACTTTCTGCCATAAGGGTGGTGTCATCTGCATATCTGAGGTTATTGATATTCCTCCCGGCAATCTTGATTCCAGCTTGTGTTTCTTCCAGTCCAGCATTTCTCATGATGTACTCTGCAGAGAAGTTAAATAAACAGGGTGACAATATACAGCCTTGACATACTCCTTTTCCTATTTGGAACCAGTCTGTTGTTCCATGTCCAGTTCTAACTGTTGCTTCCTGACCTGCATATAGGTTTCTCAAGAGGCAGGTCAGGTGATCTGATATTCCCATCTGTTTCAGAATTTTCTACAGTTTATTGTGATCCATACAGTCAAAGGCTTTGGCATAGTCAATAAAGCAGAAATAGATGTTTTTCTGGAACTCTCTTGCTTTTTCATGATCCAGCGGATGTTGGCAATTTGATCTCTGGTTCCTCTGCCTTTTCTAAAACCAGCTTGAACATCTGGAAGTTCACGGTTCACGTATTGCTGAAGCCTGGCTTGGAGAATTTTGAGCATTACTTAATTAGTGTGTGAGATGAGTGCAATTGTGCAGTAGTTTGAGCATTCTTTGGCATTGCCTTTCTCTGGGATTGGAATGAAAACTGACCTTTTCCAGTCCTGTGGCCACTGCTGAATTTTCCAAATTTGCTAGCATATTGAGTGCAGCACTTTCACAGCATCATCTTTCAGGATTTGGAATAGCTCAAGTGAAATTCTATCACCTCCACTAGCTTTGTTCGTAGTGATGCTTTCTAAGGCCCACTTGACTTCACATTCCAGGATGTCTGGCTCTAGGTGAGTGATCACACCATCGTGATTATCTTGGTCGTGAAGATCTTTTTTGTACAGTTCTGTGTATTCTTGCCACATCTTCTTAATATCTTCTGCCTCTGTTAGGACTATACCATTTCTGTCCTTTATCGAGCCCATCTTTGCATGAAATGTTCCCTTGGTATCTCTAATTTTCTTGAAGAGATCTCTAGTCTTTCCCATTCTGTTGTTTCCCTCTATTTCTTTGCATTGATCGCTGAGGAAGGCTTTCTTATCTCTTCTTGCTATTCTTTGGAACTCTGCATTCAGATGAGTACATCTTTCCTTTTCTCCTTTGCTTTTTGCTTCTCTTCTTTTCACAGCTATTTGTAAGGCCTCCCCAGACAGCCATTTTGCTTTTTGCATTTCTTTTCCATGGGGATGGTCTTGATCCCTGTCTCCTATACAGTGTCACGAACCTCATTCCATAGCTAATCAGGCACTCTATCTATCAGATCTAGGCCCTTAAATCTATTTCTCACTTCCACTGTATAATCATATGGGATTTGATTTAGGTCATACCTAAATGGTCTAGTGGTTTTCCCTACTTTCTTCAATTTAAGTGTGAATTTGGCAATAAGGAGTTCATGATCTGAGCCACAGTCAGCTCCTGGTCTTGTTTTTGCTGACTGTATAGAGCTTTTCCATCTTTGGCTGCAAAGAATATAATCAATCTGATTTCGGTGTTGACCATCTGGTGATGTCCATGTATAGAGTCTTCTCTTGTGTTGTTGGAAGAGGGTGTTTGCTATGACCAGTGCGTTCTCTTGGCAAAACTATTAGCCTTTGCCCTGCTTCATTCCGTATTCCAAGGCCAAATTTGCCTGTTACTCCAGGTGTTTCTTGACTTCCTACTTTTGCATTCCAGTCCCCTATAATGAAAAGGACATCTTTTGGGGGTGTTAGTTCCAGAAGGTCTTGTAGGTCTTCATAGAACCATTCAACTTCAGCTTCTTCAGTGTTACTGGTTGGGGCATAGACTTGGTTACTGTGATGTTGAATTGTTTGCCTTGAAAACGAACAGAGATCATTCTGTCGTTTTTGAGATTAAGAACAGAGATCATTCTGTCGTTTTTGAGATTAAGAACAGAGATCATTCTGTCGTTTTTGAGATTGCATCCAAGTACTGCATTTCGGACTCTTTTGTCGACCATGATGGCTACTCCATTTCTTCTGAGGGATTCCTGCCCGCAGCAGTAGATATAAATGGTCATCTGAGTTAAATTCACCCATTCCAGTCCATTTTAGTTCGCTGATTCCTAGAATGTTTATGTTCACCCTTGCCGTCTCCTGTTTGACCACTTCCAATTTGCCTTGATTCATGGACCTAACATTCCAGGTTCCTATGCAATATTGCTCTTTATAGCATCGGACCTTGCTTCTATCACCAGTCACATCCTCACCTGAGAATTGTTTTTGCTTTGGCTCCATCCCTTCATTCTTTCTGGAGTTATTTCTCCAGTGATCTCCAGTAGCATATTGGGCACCTACCGACCTGGGGAGTTCCCCTTTCAGTATCCTATCATTTTGCCTTTTCATACTGTTCATGGGGTTCTCAAGGGAAGAGTACTGAAGTGGTTTGCCATTCCTTTCTCCAGTGGACCACGTTCTGTCCGATCTGCCCACCATGACCCGCCCGTCTTGGGTGTCCCCACAGGCGTGGCTTAGTTTCATTGAGTTAGACAAGGCTGTGGTCCTAGTGTGATTAGATTGACTCGTTTCCTGTGAGTATGGTTTCAGTATATCTGCCCTCTGATGCCCTCTTGCAACACATACTGTCTTACTTGGCTTTCTCTTACCTTGGACGAGCGGCATCTCCTCACCGCCACCCCTTCTGACCTTGAACGTGGAGTAGCTCCTCTAGGCCCTCCTGCGCCCATGCAGCCGCCACTCCTTGGACATGGGTCTTTAGTTTCCTTTAATCTAAGCTTTTGTCTTTCATGAACTTGATAGTTTTGCAAAGTAACAGGCCAGTTATCGCATAAAATGTTCATCACTTTGGGTTGTCTGATTAGACTTAGATGCAGCAGTTTGAGTAGGACGCACGGAAGTGGTGTTATGCGCTTCCTGATACCTGGTGTCAGGATTCACACTGACGCTGCTGGTCCTGTTACCTGGTATTAATGTTCGTCTGTTGGTTAAGGAAGTTGCTTCGCTGTTTCTCTGTTCTAAAGTAAATGTTTCCCTCTGTCATTGATCTTTCCTTGCCTTTTGAAGGTTGCCAGTTCAAGACTGCCTATGGTATGAAGGACATGGAGCGTCATTTAAAAATCCATACTGGTAAGTGGTCACACACATCCCTCCTCTGCTGGGAGCTGGGGGTCCAGACAAGTCAAACACATGATATGACACAGACCTCCCTGGTCATCACGGGAATACAACACAGATGAAATAAAAACAAGACGCTGTTTCTACACATGATTTTGGCAGAAAATGTCTAGAGCAAGAAAGCTCAGTGCTAGAATCGATACGAGCAAACTGAGGAGTGGAAATGTGAACAGGTATGGGCATTTTGAAAATTGACCTGCCAGAATTAATTACAATTTAAATGTACCTGCTCTTCTCATCTGGAGGAGAATATCTTGTAAGCATATGTGTATATGGTGTGTGTGTAATGACTGGTAAACAGAGCAAGTAGGGGGAGAACAGTAACTTTTCACTTAGGTATCTTTACACTGTGTCACTGGATGGACACCTGAGTGTGTTGTTTTTGCAGTTTCCAAGGGGAAATTTGACAAAAACTATTTTCAAGGGAGAAAAAAAGACTGATGCATGGAAAAAGAAACCCACAATGATTTCTGGTGATTTAATTTTCTTTAATGTATCATTTTTGTGTCTCCCAGACTTTACACACGGAGAAGGAATTGCTTTTAGGCTATTTTTAACAAAGTATTAGATGCTTATAACTCAAATGATATAGTCATGTATAAATTCAATGAGGATCCATGTATATAAGGGAGGGACACTGAAATTTGTATTGGGCATCACTAATTGCCCAAAATCTGCTTAGCCTCAGATAAAGTATCTATAAGGTAAAATGAAGAAGATAAAATATCCAGCAGTTATCTCAGATATTCCTTGGCCACAGGTCTAATCAGCCTCACAGCATCTTGTCATTTGAATTTCATCGAGTTGATCAGACTCTGAAATTATTATGTTTCAGGTATTGGTAAGCATTCTCAATGTACCAAGCAATAAGCCTCTCCTGGTGGGTTTCCTATGTTGAAGTTCCATCAGTCACATATAGCATATTCATCACTGCAAGAGGAAAGTGCTATCATGACTTATGAAAATTAGGGAAATATTATAAAGTATAAGTGAGGACAGTGGCCTGAAGTTCACTGCTGCAGATCCTCAGGGAGCGTCCTCTCCTCCCGGTTAACCAGGCTTGGGCTTGTAAGGTGGTTTCTGTATAACTGCACGTCTCCATTAAGACGTTCAAGTCGGGGCGCTGACAATGCCCTTGCCTTAGAAGAGGGTGGGGCCAGGACCAACGGGATCAGGACTCTGCCAGCAGAGCTGGCCAGAAACCACCCGCCTGGCTCCACCACTGTCCAGCATCGGAGTACGCAGCATGGCACCCACAGCTGTAGCAGCTGACAATAACGAGAAGTGATGGTTGGATTTTCTGACCATGAACATTTTTAATAATCAAATTATAATCTTTAATACACTTCTGTAGATGTATTCTTAAATCCCAGATGTTTATTCTATGAAGATAGTGATGACCTTTGACTGACAATTGACTTTAGCACTTAGCTATTTAGGATTTGGTCAAAATATGTGTTTGGTATGTAAAAAGTGAAAATCCTGACTCACTGCCTGCTTCATATCTGATACATGCCCAAAAGTCATCAGTCTTTATAGTCCAGCGTGTCTCATTCTTGAATTTTGGCATGCCTATCCTGGGCTTGCTGTGCTTAGTCGCTCAGTCGTGTTTGACTCTTTGCATCCCCATGGACTGCAGCCCACCAGGCTCCTCTGTCCATGGGATTCTCCAGGCAAGAACACTGGAGTGGGCTGCCATGCCCTCCTCCAGGGGATCTTCCTGACCCAGGGATCGAACCCAGGTCTCCCACATCGCAGGCAGATTCTTTACCATCTGAGCCACCAGGGAAGCCCATACTGGGCTTTAGCAGACACAAAATGTACTTTTTCCATTTCTTATGAAGTTGATATCGTAGACGCTATCACTGCAGCTTGCTGTTTCTCCCTCAACGCCGGAGGTCTTTCCACATCCATATGTGTATGTATCCACTTCATTCTTTCAATGGCCAAGTAGGAAATTGGTTCATTAATTTACAGTACATCCATACAGTGAAGTACTTCACCCTTAACAATTACGTTCTAGAAATTTAATGATATGAACATGATTGAAATTATTTCAAGTATAAGAAAGTAGTCAATAATAGGGAGACAGTGTTGCATTTGGCTAAGAAGGCAAGGCCATCCTGGATTCTAATCCAAGTTGAGAGGGTTAAGTAAAATCTTTGAGAGACACAGTACCATTCAAAAATAAGTATTTAAATTGATATTGGCCACGAAGGCTTTTGTACCCCAAAATGTACACACACACATACAAAAGTCATCAGAAAAATATACATCAAAAAATTGGCAGGTGTTCAAGGGTGGCAGGGCTTCCCTGATAGCTCAGTTGATAAAGAATCCGCCTGCAATGCAAAAGACCCCCGTTCAATTCCTGGGTCAGAAAGATCCTCTGGAGAAGGCATAGGCTAACCACTCCAGTATTCCTGGGCTTCCCTTGTGGCTCAGCTGGTAAAGAATCCACCTGCAATGCGGGAGACCTGGATTCAATCCCTGGGTTAGGAAGATCCCCTGGAGAAGGGAAAGGCTACCCACTCCAGTACTCTGGCCTGGAGAATTCCATGGACTGTATAGTATAGTCCATGAGGTCGCAGAATGGAACACAACTGAGCGACTTTCACTTTCACTTCACTTTCAAGGGTGGCAAGATGACAGGTGTGTTAGTGAATACAGATTAAGCTGCTGTAACAGAGACGCTCAGATGCCAGCTCACACACGGTAGGGGTCTGTGTCCGTCTCGCATAACTGTCCAGAGGTCAGCGGGCGGTCTAGGCAGCTAGGCAGCGAGTTCTGGGAGGTCGTCTGAGGGCTGAAGTTCCCTCTAGTGTCGGTGCGTTGGGCACATATCCACCCTCTGCAGCCGTCATGGCCTCACGTGTTTGTTCACTTCCCCGTCTTGGTAACCGCTGGCAAGACAGGTGGAAAGAGAAAAAGTAAAAGTCAAGCAATTTCCTTTTACGAAAGGAACATGTTTACCTTCTCTGCCGTTTGATTGATGATGACTTTATCGCAGAATCACCCCTGGCTGCAAGTGAGGCTGAGAAATGTATTCTTAGGCTGGTCAGCCATGAGCTCAGAGACTTAGTTTTAGGCTGTGTCTGTTATGAAAAAGAAAAAAGAACAAGTGGGTATAAAAGACAATGTTTCTCATTTTTACTTAGCTGCACTTTAAAATTTGAGCTATTTTTAATTGATAAGGAATTCATATTCACTGTCAGAAAAATTAGAAAATCCTAATAAACAAAATAGAAGCAGTTCCCCGTCTCCCAAGATGCCAGCTCTTTGCCAGCTATCCATCCAGCTTTCTTCATTATTATTGTTTCTTTGTTTGACTGCACTGGGTCTTGGCTGCGGCCTGTGGGATCTAGTTCCTTCACCAACGATTGAGCCCTGGCCCCTTGCGTCGGGAGTGCAGTCACCGCGGCTGAACCACTAGGGGAGCCCCATCTAGTTTTACTTTTAAATTGGAGTATATTTGCTTTACCATCTTCTTTTAGTTTCTGCTGTACCACAAAGTGAATCAGCTATGTGTGTATATATATTTAAGCATATATATATAATATACATATCCCCTCCCCCTTGAACCTCCTTCCCTCCCCGCCACCCACCCTCTAGGTCATCACGCAGCACCAAGCTGAGCTCCCTGCGCTGTACAGCAGCTCCCCACCAGCTGTCTATTGGCAACTAAAACCCATCCGTCTAGTTTGGGGGGGAGTTTCAAAACATTCTTGGGTGACTCTGCCTTACTCTTTTCTTAAGGCCGCGGGAAGTAAGCCTTTTTCCTTTCTCATTTGCTCCCTGCTGCCGCACGCGCTTGTCTGAAGGCGACAAGCCCCACAAGTGTGAAGTCTGCGGCAAGTGCTTCAGCCGGAAGGACAAGCTGAAGACCCACACGCGCTGCCACACGGGCGTGAAGCCCTACAAGTGCAAGAGCTGCGACTACGCGGCCGCCGACAGCAGCAGCCTCAACAAGCACCTGCGCATCCACTCGGACGAGCGGCCCTTCAAGTGCCAGCTCTGCCCCTACGCCAGCCGCAACTCCAGCCAGCTCACCGTGCACCTGCGCTCCCACACGGGTAAGTCCCCCGTGCGGCCCTCGCCCTGCGCGCCCGCCGGCCTGGCGCTCAGGACCGGCGCCGTCTGGTGCCGAGTCACGACCTCGGGCAGGGAACTGGCGCCAGCTCACCCCCCGCTGTGCCGTCTTGCTCGTCATCTGCTCGGCAGCATCTTTCTCTGTACAACAGGGGAGAACAGCCAAGTTCCAGCTTTATGCATTTCTTTAGTAACTCAGCCACTAGTATTTAATCAAGAAGGTGCTCTAAATGAAATAGAGATATAAAATGCCTGTTTAGTAAATGTCTGCACATGTGGTTAGACATTTCAATGATTTTTTAAAGAATGCTCATCACTTCATCATGGGACGGCTTGATGGAAAAACTCAGCAGAGTAGGTAACTTAACAAATTACGTACGTTTTCCTTTTAGCAAGTGTGTGTCTGTTAGCTTTTGATTCACTGACGCTGTGTAACCACCACCAAATCTCAGTGGCATTTTATGTTAGTAAAAGCACTCATTGCTCACATACTTCAGGTCAGCAGGTGGTTGGCTAGACATTCCATTGATCTTGGCCGGGCTTAATCACGTATGTGGGAAAGGCCAGGTGTCCACGGACCTTGGCTGGGCATCTGCCGGCTGTCCCCCTGCTTTGGCTAGGGCCGTCTGGCTCTGTCCACATATGTTATGGCCTCCTTCTGGGACCAGTGGGCTACTCCAAGCTTGTCCTTCTCAGGACGATGGCAGACAAAACAAGCATGCCCCTACATGTAAGCTCGTTGCAAGCCTCTGCTTGCATCCCGTTGGCTAAAGTCAGTTACCTGATTGGACCTGGTATCAAGGGGTGGGCTGAGCTCACCCACAGTGGAGGGTCATCAAAGGTTACATGGCGAAGGCCATTTTCACACCAACCAGAGTTCACTTCACCATCATCTGCTTCTCTCTGACATGCAGGTGCATTCTTGCTCTCCCCAGACCCCCACAAGTCACATCTAATCATAGAATCAGCTTTACAGACCAGGATCCTATAATCTCCATCAGGTACAGATATGGCCTCTCTTGACCTAGAGCCTTTTGAATTTGAAATAGAAAGACAAGTTGTCTGTCCCCACACTCCCAAACATCGCAGTGAAACACAGTCAGAATACTGAGAATAATCCTGCCATTCCAAGGGGAGGAACGGGAGGCACTTGGTAGTCACTGGTCCACAGACTTCTGAACTCTCTCGGGAAAGGTGCTTCCAGGTCCCCCCACTCTGAGGACAGGGAGTGTTTCTTGAGTAAGCATTGGCCCAGCTGCCTGGCTTTGGGCTCTGTCCCCTGCAGCGTCCTGTGCTGGCCTTCCTTCTCCACTTCTGAAAAGGAGTGGAAACGTACTTTTGAGAAACTTTCTCCATCTGCTTCCATCCTAGAGAAACTTGGGATCTTTCTGGATTTTATTTTACTCTAGACTGGTGACGTCGTTGCTAGTAGAGCTGCCTTAACAATGCTGTGCATCTCCTGTGTATCTGTGTGCCTCTAGACTGGTGACGTCGTTACTAGTAGAGCTGCCTTAACAACGCTGTGCATCTCCTGTGTATCTGTGTGCCAGAAGCCACACCCATACTCCTCTTGGAGACTTGCCTTTCTTCTAAACCTAATTCTAGACCCTTTGGGCATGTAGCCTTCTGGAGGTTGAAACCAGTGAGACTTTTGGGAATCCTTGTCCAGTTGAGAGGACTCAGCCGGCAGCAGCTTTATTCGTCTGGAGATTTTAACCAGGAACCTTACGCTCTCACCCCCTTTCCTCATTTGTCCTTCCCTCGGAGATCAGCTCCCTGGATATGATCTTTGTCCCCAGGCTTTTGTCTTACTTTGAAAATCTTTTGCTGGTTGGAGACGAGAAGCTTCATCCAGACCAGCACATCTTTGGCTTTCTAGATTGTCTCTAAATTCCATCTTGAAATGGCCTGTCCTTGTTCGAGTTTGTCTCTTTCCTGTGGGACCTCATCAGACACAGCTTGTAAGATACTTTCACTGTTCTGCTTAGAACTGATCTCTCTGCTCAAGTCCAAACTTCAGTGGGTACACTTTCTATCTTCTGAGTCACAACAGGCGGCAGTTTTACCAAACGTTCGCCGTTCGGTGCTGGCCATTGCCACTGTTCCCTGCTTCTGCCCGCCGCCCAGGCCCACAGTCAGCGCTACGTATTTCAGTTTCCTGTTAAGGCAGCGCTGTGCTTCTGGACGCTGATACATGTATCAGCTATCTAATGTCACAGTGACGCTGTGTAACAAAAGGCCCCAGAAAACCTCGGTGGGTGCAGCAGCGTGCCTTCCCTGTGCACGTTCGGGGATCAGCTGAGTGTCACTGGGTCAACCCTGCTGGTCTTCGTTGGGCTCACTTACAGATCTGAGAATCTGCCGGCTGTGGGCTGGGCGTCCAGTGGCCTTGGCTGCAGCAGTGCAGCTCTGCTCCGCCTCTGTCACCCTCCTTCTGGGACCAGCGGGCAAGGACAGGATTGACCCTCTCAGGCAGTGGGTGACAGAGGTGCACGTGGGCAAAGCCTAATTCACGGGCCCTGGTTCAAGGCCTACTCGCATCAAGTCTAGTTGGCACACCATCCGCCAAACCCAGTGACATGATTGAGGCTATCCTCTGGGGGTCATGGAAGGTCACCCTGCCCCTGCCGGGAGAGCCTGCATAACCACATACCTGGAAGAGGCCGTGGCTGCAGAGACGGCTAGGAGGTGGGGACCTCTGGGGACATTAAGATACTATAGCAAGTTAAGACGTTGGCATGACTGGTGGCCATTTGATTTTCTTCAGAAGTCTCTCCCACCTGAGTTAGGGGCACTGAAGGATGCATTTACAAAAGTGGGTCAGAGTCAACTTAGGGAAAGCTTGCCATTTATAGTAGCATATTTAAGTGCATCTAGAAAAGGTATATTTTCTAAAAATTTAACTGTATGCCACTTACGCAGTGTCTCCATGAAACATTCATTTCCCTTTTATAAATCTGTGGCACTTGTAAATTTTTATAAGTTGTAAGATTAATAGGAGTTTGTTTTTACCTTTTCATCTCTTGGATCAACTACCTTGTCTTAGCAGCAACCTGAACTCAAGAAAGCTCTGTCAGCTTAAATACATCAGTTGCTTGTCCATTGAGCACCATTCATTGAGTCTCACCAGGTACCAGATACTGTGGGGACCAGGTAGTGGGCAGGAACGATCGTAGTCATTAGCTTTGAGAATTTCTGGTCCTGTGGGACTGGTACTAACATTTCTGCCTCATTTAAGAAATTAATTTACGGTTAAAAGGAAAAGGACTTCCCTGGTAGCTCAGCTCGTGAAGAATCCGCCTGCAATGCAGGAGACTGGATTCTATCCCTGGGTCAGGAAGATCCCCCGGAGGAGGGCATGGCTACCCACTCCAGTATTCTTGCCTGGAGAATTCCATGAACAGAGGAGCCTGGCAGGCTTCGGTCCACAGGGTTGCAAAGAGTCGGACATGACTGAGCGACTTTCACTTTCACTTTAAAAGGAAAAAGAAGAAAATATAAAAATTTTTTTAAAAAGGAAAAAGATGATGAAGAGATTTAAAGCCTCTGCTTTCATGTCAGAAAGTGCTGTCAAGCTCTGCAACTCAGCTATGAGATTTGGTTACCTGGTTTTTCCAGGTTTGACCTTTGCTGGTTGCTTTGAAAAAAAAAAAAAATGGCAAACAGATGGTCACTAGTTGGGGCAATGATGTAATTGGAATGCCTAGTAGAACATTCTGGAGCAACAGCTCTTCCTCTGAATTCACAGACACCTCCACCCCGAGGTCCATGAGTAGAATTTAGGAGGTCCGTGAACTTGGATGAGGGAGAAAATTACATCTTCATTCTCACTGATCTTACTGGATGTGATGTGTCCTTCAGTTCTGAACATGGGCATCCAATCTGATTACAGTATGTGTGACCTTGTCGAAAGAAGTCACAGATCTTTTTATTGCAAGTATTTTTGATAGATCAAAATATAGTTTACTTTCTTCTCTATTTAGAAATTATTGTAGTCCCTAGACCCGCCACTGGGGCTTGTCACTTCATGCTCCAATAAAGCACACACATTGCCAAATCACAGATTTTTTTCTTTCAATTTTTGATAACTTCAGTACAATTAGTTTCCCTTGTCTTCCTATTGCTTTTTATTTTAGTCTACCTTGTGCATTTCAGACTTCCCTGGTGGCTCAGATGGTAAAGCGTCTGTCTACAATGCGGGAGACCTGGGTTCGAGCCCTGGGTTGGGAAGATCCCCTGGAGAAGGAAATGGCAATCCACTCCAGTACTATTGCCTGGAAAATCCCATAGACAGAGGAGCCTGGTAGGCTATAGTCTATGGGGTCGCAAAGAGTCGGACTCGACTGAGCAACTTCACTTCCCTTTGTGCATTTAAACGTCGTCCTGAGAAAGGGTCCACGGATTTCACTGCCAAACGGGGGCCCATGGCATGAAAAGGGTTACGAGCAACATTCTAAGGCAGAAGTCAGCAAACTTTTTCTTTTCTAATGGTTTGATACATTTATTTATGGCTGTGATGGGCCTTTGTTGCTGCATGTGGGCCTTCCCTCGATGCAGTAAGTAGGGGCCACCCCGCAGTCGGGGTGCGCTGGCTCCCACTGCCGTGGCGTCTCCCAGCGTGGAGCGCAGGCTCTAGGGCGCAAGGGCCCAGCAGTCACAGCACACAGGGCTACTTGCTCCAAGGCATGTGACATCTCCCAGACCAGGGACCGAACCAGCATCTCCTGCCTTGGCAGGCGGACTGTCTACCACCGAGCTACCAGGGAAGCCCAGCAAACTCTTCCATAAAGAGCCAGATAGTTAATACTGTAGGCTTTGCGGGCAGTACATTGTCTGTCACAGTTACTCATCCCTGCTGCTGCGGCATGAAAGCAATCATCAACAACACATTATCAGACGGACGCGACTGTGGTACAATAAAACTTTATTTACAGAAGTGAACTGTGGGCCGGATTTGGCCTATAGTCTGTATAGCTTACCATTCCTTGTTCAAGAGTTCTGTGTGAATGGCCTTAGTGGCACTGTAGTCATGCAAAGCGTTGTTTGGTTTGGAGCATCTTCATTTTCTCAAAGCTTGTTTAATCTGCTCCCCGCCATTGTCGAGCATCTCACGACGATGTTATAGGTCTTGTACCAAAAAGCTGGAACACAATCCCAGTCTTTTAAGTTTATGGTAAGAAAGCCTTGGTCGTACGTACAGATAATCACCCAGCACCTGAAAATACCAGCTGGAACCCGAGCTCTGCCGCATGCCACCCAGTGACTGAAGCAGTGATGTAGCCCCTCTAGGCCTCAGTCTCCTCATTCGTAAATAGTGCTGAGAATATCATTGACAGTGGTCCCCACCTCATGGGAATGTCGGGATCTTCAGATGAGACCATTCTTGTGGAATGCTCAGCAGGGCACCTGCCTTCCCAGAAGCCACCGAAGACTCTTAGCTGCTGTTTCTCTTGCTCAAACAGCATTGCAATGGGTGGGCTCACCAATTTGCTTCAGTTATCAGACAATTGGGACTTGGCATTCACTGAGGAAATAAATTTGGAATATCCATGTCCTTTCAGATGTTTGCAATTGCGCTTTTCCTGTTCATCTTTCACCGAACATGAATCTTAAAAAAAAAAAAATCAAGCAGCTGGATTTTGTAACTCCAAGAGTAAAGAACGCAGCTGGCGATGTGGGATAAATAAGTTGCACGCAATAAACACATCTTTAATGATAAAAATCTACATGAAGTATAAGCGGGGCGTCTCAATCACTGTAAAAAGGATATTCTAATGAGTGAGCACGGAGCTGACTGATTTGAAAATGTACCCTTGAATCTGTTACAACACGTAACTCAATCAGAATCAACGGATTATGCAAAATTATTCAACTGTGAACGGTTCCATAGCAGAGCGAGCACAATAACCGTAGGAAGAGCTAGCCTGATTGTTTTAAAGGATACACTGAGTGTATTCACAAATCTCATTTTACGGGGGACGATTAAGCAGCTTGATTTTCAGTCTCCATTTTCCTTCCGGGTATTATGATGGCGGTGGTGGGAAAGTTTGGGGAAAGGAAAGAAGTCCCGGACCCCCTTTTTTTTTTTTTCCCTCCCAGGGGCTGCTAGGAGCTGCAGTTAGAAGGTCTCCACCCGCCCGCCTCGGTTTACGCGGGTTTCTGGTGTGTGCTTCGGGGGGATCCGCTGTGGGTGTTGCCTGCCTGTTCTTATCGAAACTCACCTTGTGTTGACAGGGGACGCCCCCTTCCAGTGCTGGCTCTGTAGCGCCAAGTTCAAAATCAGCTCGGACTTGAAAAGGCACATGCGCGTGCACTCGGGGGAGAAGCCTTTCAAGTGTGAGTTCTGCAGTGTCCGCTGCACCATGAAGGGGAACCTCAAGTCGCACATCCGCATCAAGCACAGCGGGAACAGCTTCAAGTGTCCGCACTGCGACTTCCTGGGGGACAGCAAGGCCACGCTCCGCAAGCACAGCCGGCTGCACCAGGCCGAGCACCCCGAGAAGTGCCCCGACTGCAGCTACTCGTGCCCCAGCAAGGCCGCCCTGCGCGTGCACAGCCGCGTGCACTGCCCCGACCGGCCCTTCAAGTGCAGCCACTGCAGCTTCGACACCAAGCAGCCCAGCAACCTGGCCAAGCACGTGAAGAAGTTCCACGGCGACGCGCTCAAGAGCGAGGCGGCGGAGCGGAGAGATGTGGGCAGGTCGAGCGGCCGCCAGGCGGCCAAGCTGGACGCCAAGAAGACCTTCCACTGCGACCGCTGCGACGCCTCGTTCATGCGCGAGGACTCGCTCCGCAGCCACAAGCGGCAGCACAGTGAGTACGGCGACGGCAAGGGCGCCGACGTGACGGTGCTGCAGTTCCAGGTGGACGCCGGCAAGCCGCCCGCCGCGCCCCTGGCCGTGGGGCACCTCCAGGTGCCCCTCCCGCCCACCCCGGCGCCCCAGTTCAGCGAGGGCAGGGTCAAAATCATCGTCGGCCACCAAGTGCCCCAGGCCAGCACCATCGTCCAGGCGGCGGCGGCCGCCGTGAACATTGTGCAGCCCACCTTGGTGGCGCCGAACCCCGAGGAGCTGCGGGGCAACAGCCGGCTGCAGATCCTCCGCCAGGTCAACCTGATCGCGCCCCCTCCGCCCTCTGGCTGCTCCAGCGAGGCCGCGGCGCTCCCCCAGCCGGCTGTCCTGCTGACCACCCACGACCAGACGGAGGGCGCCACTCTGCACCAGACCCTCATCCCCACCACCCCGGGCGGCCCCCAGGAAGGCTCTGGCAACCAGACTTTCATCACCAGCTCGGGCATCACGTGCACTGACTTCGAGGGCCTGAACGCCCTGATTCAGGAGGGGGCTGCCGAAGTGACCGTGGTCAGCGACGGAGGCCAGAGCATCGCAGTGGCCACCACGGCGCCGCCCATATTCTCCACGTCCCAGCAAGAGCTCCCCAAGCAGACTTACTCCATCATCCAAGGGGGTGCCCACCCAGCCCTGCTCTGTCCCGCGGATTCCATCCCAGACTAGAGCTTATAAAACAAGAGAAAGGGGGGAAAGGGGAGTGACACAACAAAGAAGTCAGAGAATTCTGTGAGAGGTTTGCCTTTACTGTTTTCAAGGGCTGTTGTGAAAAACGCCTCGCCCCCATAATAAATTGCAATTTTATACTGCTCACTGTAATTTTTTTACGCTGTGATGATTTTGAGACCTCTGAATCACCATATTGTAACTGCTGTAGAGTCTTCAGTGATACCAACATGATCCCATTTAGGGGTTGGAATGAAATGAGTAGTGAATACATCTGTTCGCTTCCAACTTGATTTCCCAACTTTAATAAAGGATTTTTCCATCTCATTAAATTTGTGTAGTAGATGGTACTTCTCAGCCTGTTGGAAGCTTCCATTCTGAAATCCCCCAAGTGTTTGGGGTAATCAATCGTGTTTTAATACATGGATACAAATCTGTTGGCATGAAGGACCATTTTCTACATAATGCTACATGGATATTTGACTAAAACAGCTTGGTGCAAATGAGGGGGGGAAAGGAAAGGTTTCCTAATAAGTTGATACATGATTCAGACATAACAAATGTTAATGATCTTTAGAGTCACCGTATGATTTGGGTTATTGGGGGGTGTGTTATATAATTAAAGAGAACTTGAAGAAGCAAAGATTCTTAGTCCTCTCTCATGAGTAGTATGTAAGCGTCTTACCTTCTTCACAGTCAAATATGTGTGGTGCCTAAAGTGACCCAAATATCGTTTTTATTTTAAAACTTCAGAGTGACGAACCTGACATTTCTGTTTAGATGCTAATATAATGCAAGTTTCTGTTAGCCTTTAGGACAATTTTCGAGGATACTGTTGCGTTAGATATTAATATACATGCAGTCCCAGGGATCAGACAAACGAGATTGGAAAAGCATCTATGTTTTTCCGAAGTGTGTGGGCTGTACAGAGAAGAAAATTCAAATTTTACTATTTTGAATTGAAATTCTGTGTGATCAGTAGGTGGCGCCAGAGAGTAGTCTCAAGTCTCCGTACTTCAAAGACCGGAGGCTTCCCTGGGTCTCAGGGAAGGTAAAGGCTCAGCTGGTAAAGAATCCACCTGCAATGCAGGAGACCCGAGTTCGATCCCTGGATCGGGAAGATCCCCTGGCGAAGGGGAGGGCTACCCACGCCAGTATTCTTGCCTGAAGAATTTC
This sequence comes from Bos javanicus, assembly GCF_032452875.1. Taxonomy (NCBI): domain Eukaryota; kingdom Metazoa; phylum Chordata; class Mammalia; order Artiodactyla; family Bovidae; genus Bos; species Bos javanicus. The sequence goes on along the minus strand of NC_083880.1, from coordinate 79,783,784 downwards.
AGACAAAGGAGCCTCGAGGGCTACATAGTGGATGGGATCGCAGAGTGGGACACAACTGAGCAAATAACACGTTCACTTTCAAAAACCTGAATTAGGGTCTTCATCTCTGATTTCCAGCTTCTAGCATTATCTCCAACTCGGGATGGGCTCTTAGTAAACCCTACATGAATGAAACATGCTGTCACAGAGCATCAGCACGGACTGGTCAGGAGGGGAGGTTACACTTGGGAGAGAAGCGTATTTAAAGTGAGAGAACATTTTAGGTACATTTACCAGTTTGTAATAACACACTAAGAAACTATGCAAAATGGAGATGCCAGAAACCTTAAGGGTTGCCTGTTAGAAAGCCAGCTTTCCGTAAGACACACAGAGTTCAAGCTGGGTTTTGTCTTCTATTTTTGACCCCTTCTATTTGAACACAGTCTTGATAATTCATATATCTTCTTTGCCAGAATTTATTTTCATGTCAGCAATGGTAATAATGCATCATTAACTGTGGTTTGATAAGAAATCAAAACAACTTGCAGTTTACTCTTAGTATTTTGGTTATTTTTTCACTTTAGGGTTATTACTTGCAGCTCTTTGAGAAAATATTCAGCCCCTAAATTCCAACTGGGAAACTCTCACGAACCTATGTTCTACATGGTTCTTTTTCCCAGTGTGCCCCTTGTTTCAACTTTTAAATGATATTTTTCCTGCTTATAAATGTTATATAGTCAAGGTAGAAAATATGGGAACCATGTTACAACTCTTCCTCCAACGTACAAACGGGTTATGTCCTGATAAAGCCATTGTTAAGTTGAAAATATTACTTAAGTCGAAAATATCAATGTCAAAAATTCATTTAATGCAGCTAATCTACCAAACACAGCTTAGCTTCACCTACCTTAAACATGCTCAGAACACTTACATTAGCCGACAGCTGGGCTAGTACAAAGCCCAAGAAACCTGTTTTGTAGCAGGATATGGAATATCTCATGTAATGTATTGACTGCAGAAACGGACAGTCATGGGTTGGAGGGATACAGAATGGCTGTAGGTGCATCACTGTTCATCTGTGGGATCCCATGGCTGAGTCACTGCCACTGCCCAGCATTGGGAGAGATGGTCAGACTGCAGAGTGCTAGCCAGGAAAAGAGCAAAATTCAAAGTACGGTTCCGTTGAATGCATATTGCTTTCGTACCATCAAAAAGTTAAAAAATTGTAAGTTGAGCCATCGTATAAATTGGGGACCATTTGCATATATATTAAGAAAAATTCAAAGACACAATTTTTACTCCCAGATGTAAAAATTGTGACCATTTTGCTGTACTTTCTTCTCATCTCTATTTTCTGTGCTCGTGTGTGTTTCCTGCTCCGGTTGCAGAGCCGGGGTTGAATTGAGCACGCTGGTTTCTCTTTATATACTGTACTTGTCTTCATACCATTATATCTCCACAGAGCTGCGGCTCTCCATTTATACATGTAAGGCACATACACATACATGCACATACACACACGTGCATATTTGGATTTTTTTAACAAACTACAACAGGAAAACTTGTTCTTCATGACAAACTATATATAGAGCTGAACAAAAATCAAGACCATGACCTCCAGCCTGTTCTTACCCCACCCAAGGTAAGTGAGTTCTCTAACCAGGAGAGGTTTGTCCTTATTTTTGTAGTATGGCACTGTCTACATTTCTCTCTGCTGTGAAAAATGAAAGTGTTAGGCGTTCAGTCGTGTCTGACTCTGTGTGACCCCATGGACTGTAGCCCACCAGGCTCCTCTGCCCATGGGATTCTCCAGGCAAGAATACTGAAGGGGGTTGCCATTCCCTACTCCAGGGGATCTTCCCCACCGGGGAATCGAACCCAGATCTCCAGATACTTTACTGTCTGAGCCCAGTAAAGGTCGTTCCTTATTTTTGTAGTGTCACACTGTGTACATTTCCTTCTACCTGGCTCTTACTGTCCCACTTACTAACAGTACCGTGTGTCAGGACAGCAACACCTAACTGTTTTTAAGCAAGAGGTAGAGTGTGAATTACCATGTTGTAAACACCCACCTCCACATTCGTGGATATTTGGGTCGTTTGGGGGTTTGTCTCCCATCACAAACTGCCATAGTAAATGTCTTGCATAATCCCTCGTGTTCGTTTGTGCTTTCTTTTCTTTCTGTAGGTTAGATTTCTCAGAGTGAGTGTCAGTGAGTTTCTGTAGTTTGCACTTGCGTAGATTCAGATGACTTTTTCAAAATGATAGTCTCACTGGGATATGAGCCCCGGCCATCACCAACCTCGGGTGTTACTGATCTTTTGAGGTTTAGTCGATCTGACGTGTGAAAATGGCAATCAGGACTCTGCATTCCCCGAGTTTGTGCTTTGGTCTGCCTCTCCCTGATGCCTCCGCGTAGGCTTCTGATTATTTGCATTTTTCTTACCTATGAACTTTAAACTCACACTCTCTCATTTTTCTCCTTGGGTTGTTGGGCACCTGGGACATGAACCCCATGTCTGTCACATGGATACCCTTTTTCACTGTACATTCCTGTGAAACTTTCCAATTTTTTTCTGTAATGTTCTATTTGGATTTTATATCTCAACCTGATATATTTTGGTACTATGGACTTTGCAAAAGGAAAAAAAAAACATTCGTTTCACTCTAAATTTTCAAATCTGTACTATGTAATTCCACTTAGTCTCTTAAAATTATTTAGAATCTTCAGTATTTTTTTGGTCTAACAGCTTTCTGATTACCTTTTTTGGTTTGTTTGTTTGTGGGGTTTTGTGAAAGGTTTTTGGGGTTTTTTGTCTGACTTTTGCTTTTGTTTTGTTGTCGTTATTGGGTTTGGGTTTTTTGGGTTCTGTTTGTTTGCTTGTTTGTTTTTGGTATTTTCAGTTTTCTCCTTAGGTAGTCTGCCAAGAGTTTATCTTGTTTATGTAAAAGTAAAGCTTTTGCTTTTATTTATTCTTTCTCTACTCCTCCTCCATTTTATTCACTTAAGCATTTATCTTTATTTCAGTATTGTCTTTATTAATTCTTTCCCCTGTTTTTCTTTCAGTTTATTTTATTAGTCTAATTTCCTGTATTAAGTTCAGCCTTATTTTCAGCCTTTAATAGTAAAAGCATTTAAACCTATATATTTTCCAGTATGACTTAAAGATCATTTTTTTCAAAGTTTTAAAATCATGACTGTCATACAAATATAAAGTGAACAGGCATTAGCAATTTTATTTAATTCATTAAGTAATGAAGGAATCAGTAAGATGTTACAACAGGTTCCAAGGAGAATTCAATGAATGAACACTTAAACAGGCAATCAGGAATACTGAAGTGAGTTCACAGACAGATGCAAAATTGATCAATGTCTACAGGGCAACCACCAGCTGCATTCCACCCACAAAGTCTGTTTGCATTCTTACATGTTTTTTGCATTATCGTATGTTTCTGTAACTCACAAAGTTGTGAAATATCTCAAAAACACTGACAGGCGTTGACCCCTATAGAATTAGGGAATCCCAGGCCTGGGATGTCTCAGGACCAGCCAGTAATCTTTGCCTATTTCCAAGTCTTTCAGAAATTTTCTTGACATCCATATCTCTACAGATTTTTATATGAAGTGTCTTTTCAAAAATTTCTGATTCTTTGTTATTCCAGTTTCAGGGTTGGTTGGTTGGTTTGGTGGGTCAGGGGGATAAAACCCAAGAGGTTTATTTCTTATTTTTTTAAGTAAGTACAATTTGTGAAACTACATTTTGGGTTTTGATATTAATGTTTTGATCTGAGAATATGACCTGTAAAATATGTGCTTTTGGTAATTTATTAGTTTTCTTTATGGCCATGCACATGACCAATTTTTGTAAATGTATGATGGAGATCTATGAATTAAGCATGTTGATTTTGTTATTCAGATTTTCTGAATCCCTCTTAGTTTTTGTCTATTTGGTAAACTTTGAAATAAGTATTTTTAAACCTTTCACTATCATTATGTTTTTTTATCAAGCTTTTCTTGTATTGCTGTGTTTTATTCTATTTTGTCACATGTTGTTTGATGCGTATAATTTTGTGGCTGTGATGTGTTCTTTGTCAATTTTACAATTTATCCGTTATGTCTGATCTTTCCATTTGAAAGCTTTTGGCCTTAAATTATACTTCATTTTGTGACAATATTCTAAGACTTATTTTATATTTTATTATATTTGCTCAGATCATCTTTGCCCACTCTGTGGTTTAATATCTTTCTTTAATAGCATCTCTTTGTCTTTGGTTGGAGAATTCAAACTGTTTGCATTTATCATAGTAACATATTCCTAGTATTATTCATTTCTGTCTTATTTAATATTTACCACTTATTAAACTTTGTGATTTTCTTCTTTTCCCTTTCTAGCTTTTCACTTTGTTCTCAATAGTTCTTAAATATGTCTCCATTCTGCTAATAGTTACTTTCTAAACTTTAGTGATTATTCTTAAATTGCTTCCTCTACTGTTATATCAAATATAAATATTCACCAGGCGCCAACCTTTCATTAAGAATCTGCGTCCTCCTAAGAGCAGACTGTCGGACCACATCTCTTTCTACACCCCCCTCCCCAGATCCTGGGTTTTGCTGAGATAGCTTCTGGATTGTTTACTTCCAGGCTTTTGTTAAATTTTACCCTACAAAATGTCCCTAGGTTACAATTCCCAAATTACCATCACCCACTGCTGCTGCTGCTAAGTCGCTTCAGTCGTGTCCGACTCTGCGTGACCCCATAGACGACAGCCCACCAGGCTCCCCCGGCCCTGGGATTCTCCAGGCAAGAACACTGGCGTGGGGTGCCATTTCCTTCATCCACTGAGATACAATAAAAGTTACAACGTTCATTATTCACCATAGTGCCTTATACTCTTTTTCCTGTATCATGTCTTTACTCTGATTTTTATCCTTATTCCATTAATCTCCTGAGTATATTCCTCAAAAAGGTCACATAGGTTGGTATTTCTTTTGTCCTGGCAGAGGAATAATACCTTTGGACAGAGGGTTCTTTTAAGTCGTCTTTAAAATCTGTTCTCATGGAGATGAAAAGTTTGATACTGATCTGATCCAGTGACCTGCAAAACTGAGATAGAATGGCAGTGTTGCTGGGGGGAAAAGTCGGGAAGTCTCTCATCTCAGCCAATCAGATTGAAAGAACCAGTCTCTGAGACTTCCAGATCTGAAACGAATCATTTCATCCAAATACTCAGCAAAAAAATTATGGTTCTATAAATTGAAACACATTTTTTATTCCCTTTGACCATAGGGCTCCAAGCTTTAAACATTTCTTTACATCAAATTATCATTAGAAACAACTTTTTGTTGTTGTTATGTTGTTAACATGTTTTGATAATTAAAATTTTTAAAATTTACAGACAAGCCTAGTTTTTAATCAGCTTATATATCTGTGATGACCATTATTTAAAAGTTTTTATCAGCTGCCAGAATCAGTTTTCTTTTTTATTGATGTAAATAAACCCTGAGAAGTCTCAGTCACATAACTAAGGATGTGGACATAGAAAGTGTGTTGTTTCAGCAATGCTTCTCAATTATTTAAATTCCTTCTGAGTTAAATGCCAGAAAATCATACAACAATCAATCATAATTAATTGGGTCAATTTTGTTAAAAGCAAAGAACTGAAAACCACCTGAGATTTCCTTCCCAGTGGAGCACTTACTCTCTCGACCTCGGCACCATCAGTCACCTTCTGGGTGTGTTCTTAGATGATCAGTTTTAGGGAAATGTACACTTAGAATTGGAGGGTCTGAGAACTGATTTCCTCAGTCATGCCCACACACCTCTTGAGAAATCTTTTATATTCCCAAACACAAGAACCCGAACTAAAGGCCCTTGCTATGGAGCAGGGTTTAGCAAACTTCTGTAAACCAGAGACAACAGTGAAGGAGAGGGTATGGTTGTGTTCCAATAAAACTTTATTTATGGACATTGACATCTGAATTTCATATAGTTTTCAAGTGTCACAAACTATTATTTTTCTTTTTTTTTTTCCAACCATTTTTTTAAAATGTGAAAACCATTCTTGACTCACAGACCACACGAAAACAGGTGTGTTGGGCCATAGTTTGCCAATCCTTGCCCTAGTACACCTGCACAGAGGAGGCACATAACAATTTTTATTAGGTAAATACCAACAGTGATCTTCAGTGATAAGAAGCTAACATTTACTGACTGAGGATGTGCCATGCACGCATGCACGCTAAGTCACTTCAGTCATGTCCGACTCTTTGCAACCCCATGGACTGTAGCCCACCAGGCTCCTCTGTCCAACATGGTGCTAAATGCTGAACGCAGTTATCTCAGCCTCCTAACAGCCCACAAGGGAGGCACAATTATTACCCACATTGTGCAGAAACAGATGTTTCCCAACTTGCCTGGTGTAAGAATCACCTGGAAACCTTGTTAAAAAGGCCCACAGCCACAGCCCAGCTCTGGGAATACCAATACAGAGCACCTGTGAGGGGGCCTGAGAATCTGTGTTTTAGAAATAGCACCGCGGACTATTTTTCTGATCCAGACAACATGGGAAATACTAAAGAATCAAAGGCTCAGAAAAGGTAAGAAACCCACCCAAGGTCACACAGCAAATCCCCTTGTAATGTTTCAACCAACAGCCCACACTCAAATCACCTACCCCCATTCGAATCAGCATGTTTTCTCTGGTCACGACCTTCATCCAGTCTGGTAAATCTGGGATTCTTCTCTACTCCCACCCACCCCTGGACCTCCCTGGAATATTAAATGGGACTGGGAAGCCGTTGCTGGTGTGCCTGCCGCCCCCGCCCCCAGATGTGAGTGACAGATGTGTTTTGTTGCATGTTGGTTCACAGCTATAATTTGGGAAATTCAAAGGTAGAATCTTTGCTCTGAGCTTCTCACACACAGAATAAGATCTGTGTTTGATCTAAGAGAGTAAAATATAAGCCTGTTAGCATTCTTCCAAAAGGAAAAGGCCAAAAAAGTAAATAAGCAAATGGTGCTCCTCGGGGAATGTTAGCTCCTGGGAGAGTTGTTTATTTCTAGAGAAGCAATACCACATTTATATCATGTATATAGAGACCGTGTGGTCCATTATCCAGTCTGGGACAGAGTGAGGCGGCACTGCTGCTGATTAGGACGGGAGAGCAGGTCTAAGTAGCTTCCAACACACCCTTAGCACCCATTCCAAGGGAAGCCCAAGCCCAGAAGCTGTAAAATAACGCCTAATGCTTTGCCCTAGAGATGGAAGACAGCAACACAACATAGGGCAAAGGTCAGAGTTTCATATCCCACGGGTCTGTCTTCCAAGAAAAATAACAAGTCACACGCCACAGAGCTGATGGAGTTTGAGTTTTGAGTTTTAAAGATAAATGTACTATTACTATAAATGTATCATCTTTATCTGTTCATTCTCCGCCGTGTGACTGTATTCCTATTTCCAATGTTAGTAGGCATAGTGGATTAGATTTCTATTTCCAACCCGGCCCCCCTTCCCTGGGACTGAGTCATCCTTACCCACCGTCGCCCGTCGGTATCGTGGTGGGTAGAGTGGCTGCCTGGCCCCGTTGGCTCTGGGCGAAGCTTTGTGATTTGCTCTGGCCAATGAAGCTGATGGGAAGAGGGGTTCTCACTGTGCCTGTACAGCTTGGCTCTTCCTGTCACTCTCTCGTGACCCGTCACGAGAAGAACATGCCCCGTGTAGATAAAGACCCAAGGAAAAATGAGCAGCCACATGGAGTTGACCTGAACCTAACCCAACAGAGCCACAGTGACTCCCAGATCCGTGAAAAAGAACATAAAGATTTGTTGTCAAAAGCCATGGAGATTTTGAGGTTGTGACACAGCAAAAGCTAACACAGGAGACTATTTGTGAACGTCCTCAATTTACGATTGTCTACTGAATTGCGTAGCCCGCGTTTAGCATTTACCTGAATAAGTAAGACAAAGTTTTCCCTACAATACCACTTTAAAGTCACTTTCAACACAAGTATGATGAAAAAAGTATTTGTCCTTATAAACTGTGAATGCAAATCCAGCTGGTCTCTTCTTCACATCTTACCTCCTTTTCCTTTTCCTTTTTTTTTAATTTTTGTCAGTTCCCTTTTTTCAGAAAGGGAAAGAAAACTGCCCAGAGGGCTCCCCACTTGGTCTGCCCAAGACCTGTTAGTCTCCCAGTGGGCGTCTTTGGTTCGAAGTAGCATTTTCCCTGCTGGCTCTGAGACTCAGCGCATTCCAGAAGATACATGAGAGGGACAAAGCGCTGGAGATGCTTCAGCTTTTAAGAGAGTTTACACCTTTTCTTAAAGAGGGTTCCATTCACTTCTACCTGACTCTAAGTTACTATGTGTCTTCAGAAAGATCAGCAGAGTTCAGGTTGATTTGAAAGATTTTTATGTTGAAGGATCCATGAGAACTTAAAATTTTTTCAGTACTAAAAGTTATTGCAAGTTAGTAAGTTGGCAATCATCTTTACAGACCTTCCCACCTAATCCAGTGTAGACAGCAGGAGTGCATGCTAAGTCACCTCCATCGTGTCCGACTCTGCAATGCTATGGACTGTGGCCGCCAGGCTCCTCTGCCCATGGAATTCTCCAGGCAAGAATACTGGAGTGGGCTGCCATTTCCTCCTCCAGGAGATCTTCCCAACCCAGGGATCGAACCCAGGTCTCTGCATTGCAGGCGGATTCTTTACCATCTGAGCCACTAGGGGTAAAAAAAAAAAAAAAAGTGGGCTCTTCGAAGCAGTTTGTTAGAGCTGGTTCTATGAAGTGCACGTGGATATCACTGAAAGCCCTCACAAGCCTGGGTTGTACAGCAGGCCCGTGGAGAAGTGGAACCTGGATGGCAGTGGTTAGGAAGAAAGGCTCTGGAGTCAGATCAATGTGGGTTAGAATCCCAGCTCCGTATCATCCCAGAGAATGGAAATGGCCCAGACAAGTGACGTAACCTCTCTGAACCTCAGTTTCGTCTTCTGTATAATTGAGGTAATAACCATGCCTGCCTTATAGTACTGTAAAGAAGAGTTAAATAAAATAATGCATGTTAAATAGAATAATGCATGTTAAGGTACAGAAAATTGGCAAAGGGGAGAAGAGAGAGGGGACAAATTAGGAGTGTGGGATTAACAGATACACATACTACATGTAAAACAGATAGGGAGCAAGGATAAACGGTATAGCCATATCCATTATCTTATAATAACCTATAATGGAATATAACCTACAAAACTACTGAATCACTATACTGTATACCTGAGACTCACATAATATTGTAAAGCAACCATACTTCAATTTAAAAAGAAAAACAAAAAGAGTAATATATGTTAGGTACCTAACACATGTGAAAATGCTCAGTCGTGTCCAGCTCTTTGCGGCCCCGTGGACTATACAGTCCACGGCATTCTCCGGGACAGAATGCTGGAGTGGGTAGCCTTTCCCTTCTCCAGGGGATCTTCCCAAGCCAGGGATCGAACCCACGTCTCTCATGTCTCCTGCACCGGCAGGCGGGGTCTTTACCACTCACAGCACCTGGGAAGGCCAGTGAGCACCAGAGGAGGTCCCAGAGCTCACTCACAAGAGCAGCATTTCCGCAGAGGCTTCAGCAGTGCGTGCTGGCAGCAGCGGCAGTCTCTGGGAGCAGCAGGGCCCACCTTAGGGGTTTCCAGCTTCAGCACCGCAGAACCCCTGCAGCATGCCGAGCGGACGTGCCCCGTTCGGTACCTCGTTCTGGCCCGTCTCCCTGTCTCCCTGTCGCCCGAGCTATGCTCTCAGCTCCCTCACACGCTGCCAGTCAATTCCTGATCTGGAGCAGTTGGCCAGCAGTTTCTGTTGCTTGTAATCAATGAACTCTAATTGATTCACTCCCAAAGAGAGAAGCTCTGATGGGATCTGTGGTCACTGGTCTTTACTGAGGACGCCGGTTGGGCGGAATCTGGGGCCGTATCAATGTACACGTCGTCGCTTAGACTCAGCACTTGCGCTTGGCTAAAAAGCCAGCTCGGATGTTTTCGGTCTCATAGTGCAAACCTCGCTTCCTTTAAACAAAAAGATGCCCCTACCGCCACTAGGGGAATTCTCCTTCCTTCTGAGAGCTTAACGGGTTCCAGTGTGTGAGGGCCGGCCTTCCTGCGGGGAGGGCATGTGTCCCATGCCGGGCCAGTCACAGTACCCTGTGACCTTGGTCGAAGCTCTCAGTCCCATAGCAAAGGTTAATCACTGAGTTTATCCTATAAGGCAATTGCTGGTTTCCACAGAAATAATTGACAGTAAGTATTTATCATCTCTGCTGCAGCCCCTCAGTTCTGTAGTTCTAGCACAAGAGCAGCCACGTGAAGTGAAGTGAAGCTGCTCAGTCGTGTCCGACTCTTTGCGACCCCGTGAACTGTAGCCCGCCAGGCTCCTCTGTCCATGGGATTCTCCAGGCAAGAAGACTGGAGTGGGTTGCCATACCCTCCTCCAGGGATCTTCCCGACCCAGGAATCGAACCCAGGTCTCCCACATTGCAGGCAGGTTCTTTACCCTTTGAATTACTCAGGAATCAGCCACAGATAAATATGTAAATGAGTGGAGCCATGTTCCAATAAAACCTGATTTACAGAAACATGCAAATGGGCGAGATTTGGTCCATAGACCACAGCTTGCTAACCCCTGGCTAAAGGATGGGTTTATGACCCAAGACAAGGCAATCAGGCACTTTGTAGATACTCAATAAAATCAATAGATTATAATTTGTATTTTAAAGTATTTTATTTAAAATACTTAAAGTATCTATTGCATTTTAAAGTAGTTTTTAAAGTTATTATGGTGTAAGGGTAGTAGGTAGATGGCTGTCGATAATAATAATAATAACTAATATACTTGATTCTTTATTGTCAAGCCCTTTACATGTATTTCCCTTTTAATACTCAGAAGAACTATTCGAGTTAGGTAGAATTATCATCCTCATTTTACAGATGAGGAAACTGTGGCTTGAGGAGGTTAAGTTCAGTTCAGTTGCTCAGTTGTGTCCGACTCTTTGCAACCCCATGAACCGCAGCATGCCAGGCCTCCCTGTCCATCACCAACTCCCGGAGTTCACTCAAATGGAAGTCCATTGAGTCAGTGATGCCATCCAACCATATCATCCTCTGTCGTCCCCTTCTCCTCCTGCCCTCAATCTTTCCCAGCATCAGGGTCTTTTCAAATGATTCAGCTCTTTGCATGAGGTGGCCAAAGTATTGGAGTTGCAGCTTCAGCATCAGCCCTTCCAATGAAGACTCAGGACAGATCTCCTTTAGGATGGACTGGTTGGATCTTCTTGCAGTCCAAGGGACTCTCAAGAGAGGAGGGTAAGGGACTCATTCAAAATCACACATCTCTGAAGAGCTGGACTCGGGTGAGGTAATGCATGTGAGATGTGCTCACACATGCTCACACATGAGCCTCTGTGATCACTGGCACCATCGCAGCCATCACTGCCACCACTACCGACGCTTCTCAGGTGAGGGGAGGTTAGGTCACCTTCCCAGACCAGGCCTCGGACCTGCTCTGGAAATGCCCCAGTTTAATAGGGAGAGAGGGGAGGAAGAAACAGGAGCTGGTTTCACTACACCCTGTTGCCATCAAAGCCTTCGCGTCTCCTCCCTACCTACCTCCTGCTCCAGCATTCCACCCGCCTCTAGCCAGACAGGTTTCTCGCAAGTGCTGTGGCTGATCTCTGCACGGTCTGTTCCCTCTTTGCCTCATTTCTCTGTCTGCCCAAGACCTGCTCTTCCTACACTTCTGGGGTTATGAGTCTGCCTCCTACGTGAAGCTTTGCCTGGCCTCTGTGTGAGTCTTTATCCTACTGTGTGGAACTGTTTACTTATTTTTCCTCTTGCCTACTCTGTGACTTCCTCAAAGGCTTACTGTGGCATTCCTAGAGGTCGATACAGCACCTCACACTCAGATGGAACCAAATGAATTTTTGTTAAACAAATGAATGGTTCTGGAACAAGTGCTAGTAGAATACGTCAGAGCCAGGGAGTCTGTGCGCCATAACATCAGTTCAGTTCAGTTCAGTCGCTCAGTCATGTCTGACTCTGCGACCCCATGGACTGTAGCCCGCCACACCTCCCTGCCCATCACCAACTCCCGGAGCTTGCTCAAACTCATGTCCATCGAGTCGATGACGCCATCCAACCATCTCATCCTCTGTTGTCCCCTTCTCCTCCTGCCCCCAATCCCTCCCAGCATCAGGGTCTTTTCAAATGAGTCAGCTCTTCGCATCAGGTGGCCAAAGTATTGGAGTTTCAGCTTCAACATCCGTCCTTCCAATGAACATCCAAGACTGATCTCCTTTAGGATGGACTGGTTGGATCTCCTTGCAGTCCAAGGGACTCTCAAGAGTCTTCTCCAACACCACAGTTCAAAAGCATCAATTCTTTGGCGCTCAGCTTTCTTCACAGTCCAACTCTCACATCCATACAGGACTATTGGAAGAACTATAGCTTTGACTAGATGGACCCTTGTTGACAAAGTAATGTCTCTGCTTTTTAATGTCTCTGCTGTCTAGGTTGGTCATAGCTTTTCTTCCAAGGAGTAAGCATCTTTTAATTTCGTGGCTTCAGTCACCATCTGCAGTGATTTTGGAGCCCAGAAAAATAAAGTCTGACACTGTTTCCATTGTTTCCCCATCTATTTCCCATGAAGTGATGGGACCAGATGCCATGATCTTCATTTTCTGAATGTTGAGCTTTAAGCCAGCTTTTTAACTGTCCTCTTTCACTTTCATCAAGAGGCTCTTTAGTTCCTCTTCACTTTCTGCCATAAGGGTGGTGTCATCTGCATATCTGAGGTTATTGATATTTCTCCCAGCAGTCTTGACTCCAGCTTGTGTTTCTTCCAGCCCAGCGTTTCTCATGATGTACTCTGCATATAAGTTAAATAAGCAGGGTAACAATATACAGCCTTGACATACTCTTTTCCCAGTTTGGAACCAGTCTGTTGTTCCATGTCCAATTCTAACTGTTGGTTCTTGGCCTGCATACAGGTTTCTCAAGAGGCAGGTCAGGTGGTCTGGTATTCCCATCTCTTGAAGAATTTTCCAGTTTGTTGTGATCCACACGGTCAAAGGCTTTGGTATAGTCAATAAAGTAGAAGTAGATGTTTTTCTGGAACTCTCTTGCTTTCTTGATGATCCAGTGGATGTTGGCAATTTGATCTCTGGTTCCTCCGCCTTTTCTAAATCCAGCTTGAACATCTGGAAGTTCTCGGTTCATGTACTGCTGAAGCCGGGCTTGGAGAATTTTGAGCATCACTTTGCTGGCGAGTGAGAGGAGTGCGGTGTGACCTAATGTGTGGACACTAACAGAGCCTGAGGATGACAGTGGGCTGGGTGATTTCAGTGTCACCGGAAAGGAACAGGAAATGCGTTTTTCTCACGAGCAGGTAGGATAACTGAGGAGTCCAGGCCTGCCACACCCAGCCTCACAGCTAGACGTTCAGAACGCTTGTTCTGGGAAAACGTTCCTTTACCTTCAGGAACGTCCACCTGTGGGGCCAGCCAGTGAGTCGGAGGCCGTTTCCACCATAAAGGTCCTGATCCACATCGTTGCGTACACAGCATCCTCCTCCAGTACTTCATGCTCATCGTTTCAAACTCTAGTCCATGCAGGGGAGGGGCTGGAGTGACGGAGGAGAAAGGAAAGGGGAGGAGGGACTGAGGATCTGTATCATGGTTATTTCCATTTTCAGCTAAGACTGTGTTCCAGTGACTGCGGGCTGCCCAGGTGGCGCTAGAGGCAAAGAATCCACCTGCTGATGCAGGAGATGCCAGAGATGTAGGTTCAATCCCTACATCGTGGAGGAGGCAATGGCAACCCACTCCAGGATTCTTGCCTGGAGAGTCCCACGGACAGAGGAGCCTGGCAGCCTATGGTCCATAGTGTCGCAAGGAGTTGGGAGTCAGACACGACTGAAGCAACTTAGCACTGGTGACTATTTAACTAGCTTCTACTTTTTTTTTTTTTAATTTTAATTTAAAAAGTTATATATTCTGACAAAGTGAAGTGAAGTTGCTCAGTCGTGTCTGGACTCTTTGCGACCCCATGGACTGTACAGTCCATGGAATTCTCCAGGCCAGAATACTGGAGTGGGTAGCCTTTCCCTTCTCCAGGGAATCTTCCCAACCCAGAGATCAAACCCAGGTCTCCTGCATTGCAGGCGGATTCTTTACCAGCTGAGCCACCAGGAAAGCCCAGTGGCTCAGCTGTGTATGCTATATATCCCATATATGCTGCTAGGGATATAAATTAGTACAGCCACATTGAAGGAGAGTTTAGCATTTCCTAGGAAATTCCTCCCACACTACATTTCTCAAACTTACCATGCATGAGACTCACCAGGGGATTTTGTTATTAGTAAGATGCAGATTCTGGGCATAGAGAAACTTACACATATGAATCAGGAAACCTGTGCAAGAATGTTCATAGCGACATTGCTCGTGATTACAAATTGGAGACCACCCGTCGGCAATGAAGGTGTAGATGAAGTGTGAATATATTCACGGGGCGACAGTGAACGAGCCACGGCTGCCTGCAGTGACGTGTTGACTCTCACAGGCTTAAAGGAGCAAGGGAAGGAAAGTCAAGTCATACCATTCCACGAGCAGCAATACTAAGCAACGTATTTAGCTGATGGAGCTGTTTCTAAACAATGCACAGAATTAGAGATTGTGGAAGCAGGTGGCTGAAGGAAGGAGAAGCTGAGATGGAGCGCGTGAAGGGCGTCTTTGGTGCTAAGAATCTTCCACTTCTTCCTGTGTTGATGGTTATTCAGGTGTCATTCCTTAAATTGCACGTTTATGTTTTGTACGTTCTTGTACGTGTGCCAAATTTAAAATTTTCAAACTTAAAAGAGTGTGAAAAGGCATACAGCCAAGATGTCCATCACTCAGACGACTGCGTCACAAATACTGCTGTCGTGTCGCCAGAGGTAACTCATGTTACCAGCAACCTGGTCTCCTCTACATTCACAGGTTTATGCGAGAATGTGCGTATATGTAAATGTGTTCAATTTTATCACAATACTATTGCGTGTGTGCGTGCGTCTTGAAGAATATTCTATCCGTGCACAGGGAAACTATTTTTATGGTCACAAAGAATTTATTCCATTGTATTATATAACCATAACTTAGTAATTTTAATTATTAACTTTTAACCATAAAGTAGTATGTGAACCCGCTCCTCCCTATTTAAAAAAAAATATTACTGGGTATAATGTTCTCTTAGGCACATCTGTGGATATTTTAGGCTCTCCAATCCTTCCCCTTCCAAACTACTCCCTGCTCACAGCTTCCTTAACGCATGGCCAGTACGCATGCGTGCTCAGTCTCTCAGTCATGTCCCACTCTTTGCAACCCCATGGACTGTAGCCCACCAGGCTTCTCTGTCCGTGGGATTCTCCAGGCAAGAATACTGGAGTGGGGTGCCATTTCCTCCCCCAGGGGATCTTCCCAACCCAGGGATCGAACCTGTGTCTCCTGCAGTGGCAGGCAGATTCTTTACCACTGAGCCACCTATGGGAATCCCATGGCCAGTGTGCATTCTGCTGAAACGTTTTGCCCCTGGACATTCATTTTTTTACCACTGGAAACATGTGGAATGGAATATGTGTTTCTGTCTATGTGGGCTTCCCCGGTGGCTCAGCTGGTAAAGAATCCATCTGCAATGCGGGAGACCTGGGCTCCATCCCTGTGTTGGGAAGATCCCCTGGAGAAGGGAAAGGCTACCCACTCCAGTGTTCTGGCCTGGAGAATCCATGGACTGTGCAGTCCACTGGGTCACAAAGAGTCGGACACGACTGAGCGACTTTCACTTTCATGTCTTTGTAGGACCTGTTTTTCCTCCTCAGTGCAGTCTTATCTAGAGCTCTAGCCATGCCTGTGACCATGAATCTGCCTGAGTACCGTTATTTGCTGTCTGATGTGGCTAAGCCACAGTTGAATCTAACCGTTCCTCTACTGTCGGCATTTAGGTTGTCGCTCAAGGGCTCTTGCTGTGACAGTGGTATTGCAACAAACATCCTCAGACCTGCCCCCTTGGCACAGGTGCACCCGTTTCTGTGCAGAATCGATGGGAAGCGGACCTGGCAGGCCGTTGGCAGGGCGAGTCTAAAGACTCATTGCCAGATTGCCCTCCAAAGGGACTATAAACACTCACACTCCCACCAGCAATGCACCAGAGGACTGACCTCCTTGCGCTCTTACTAAAAGTAGATGTTATCAGCATTCCCAATTTTTATTGAGCTGATAGGTTAAAAAAAAAAAAAAAAGGACTTTATGGTTAATATTCATTCCAATAATTGGGCTTCCCTGGTGGCTTAGTCGGTAAAGAATCCGCCTGCAGTGCAGGAGACCCAGGTTTGATCTAGTCCTAGTCCAGTATTCTTGCCTGGGAAATCCCATAGACAGAGAAGCCTGGCAAGTTACAGTCCACGGGGTCTCGAAGAGTCGGACACAACTTAGCAACTAAACCACCACCACCCTTATAATTAATGATGCCGAATGCCTATTACACATTTCTTGCCCAGAATCTGCATTTAGCATGATCCCCAGGTCATTCTTCTGCACTGGAGTCAGAATCTGCTTTTTAACAAGGTCCCCAGTGATGCCCACACACAGTTTGAAAAGGGCACTGGGAGAGGAATAGCTGGACCACAGCGTACACTCACTCCCCTCCACTAACCTGGGGTGTGCGTGTGTTTATCTTTTCTATTCAGACAGGATATAAAATAGTACTTCAATGTATTTTTGACTTGTATTTCTTTCATTGTAAGTGAGCTTGGACCTTCTCAAATTCTTATGAGCTATAGTTTTCTTCTCTGGGAACAGTCAGAGAGAGAATTGTGTTTTTATTTATTTCTCTTAGAAAAGAAATTACTCGACTAATTAAATGAGTATTAGTACTTATTTACCAGAGAAGAAACTGGCACGAAGGCATGAGAATATGTAGCTCAGAAGGGCTGCTCATGTCAGCACACGCTTGTTTGCTCCCTGTTTATTCCCACAGAAAACAAGGATCTGTATCAAGTTCACTGGAACCACCAATTCTTTTTTTTTTTTTTTTAGTCATACCATGAAGCTTGTGGGATCTTAGTTCTCCAACCAGGGATCAAACCCGGGTCCTCAACAGTGAAAGCCCAGAGTCCTAATCACTGGACTTCCAGGGAATTGCAGGAACCACCAGTTCTAGATGAGCATTCGCTGCTATTATAGATAACTATATCTCTTACCCTACTGTTATAAATAACTGTTCACATTTACAGTCCCGCCTCTGTAGCAGACACTGTTCCCTGTACTTTACACGTATGAAGTTCAGTCACCCTCGCTACCACCCTGGGTGTATTAGCATCCCCATTTTATTGATGGGAAAACTGAGGCACAGGGCAGCTTTCTCAAGGCCACGTGGTCTCAGAGCTGGGATTCTCACCTCGGCTCCCCCAGTACATGTGCTTTGTAATGATAGGATACTAACTCTGGAATCTTTGCAATGCTTTGTAAGGAGATGCTGAGTGACTAGGGAAAATCTCCTGTATAATTCACATGCATTATCTCTTGGCAAAATGCTTGCTTAAATTATCAAAATTACATATATACTCCATTTTTCTTTTACAAAGTGACAAGCCTTAAAAATTGACTTTCTCTGTGAAGAAAGGGAACTACCTAACAACTATTTTTAAAAAATCAAGATAAAAGTTATATATATAAAGAATGAGAAGTAACTAAGGAACTTCCCTAGCAGTCCAGCAGATAAGACTCCACGCCCCCAGTGCAGGCACCACAGGTTTGAACCCTGATAGGGGAACTTCCAGATGTTCAAGCTGGATTTAGGAAAGGCAGAGGAACCAGAGATCAAATTGCCAACATCCATTACATCATCAAAAAAGCAAGGGAGTTAAAAAAAAAAAATCTACTTCTGCTTTATTGACTACACCAAAGCCTTTGTGTGGGTCACAACAAACTGTGAAAATTCTTCAAGAGATGGGAATACCAGACCACCTGACCTGCCTCTTGAGAAACCTGTATGCAGGTCAAGAAGCAACAGTTAGAACTGGACATGGAACACCAGACTGGTTCCAAATAGGAAAAAGAGTACGTCAAGGCTGTATATTATCACCCTGCTTATTTAACTTATATGCAGAGTACATCATGACAAACGCTGGGCTGGAAGAAACACAAGCTGGACTCAAGATTGCCGGGAGAAATATCAATAACCTCAGATATGCAGATGACACCACCCTTATGGCAGAAAGTGAAGAGGAACTCAAAAGCCTCTTGATGAAAGTGAAAGTGGAGAGTGAACAAGTTGGCTTAAAGCTCAACATTCAGAAAACAAAGATCATGGCATCTGGTCCCATCACTTCATGGGAAATAGATGGGGAAACAGTGGAAACAGTGTCAGACTTTATTTTTCTGGGCTCCAAAATCACTGCAGATGGTGACTGCAGCCATGAAATTAAAAGACGCTTACTCCTTGGAAGGAAAGTTATGACCAACCTAGATGGCATATTCAAAAGCAGAGACATTACTTCGCCAACAAAGGTTCGTCTAGTCAAGGCTATGGTTTTTCCTGTGGTCATGTATGGATGTGAGAGTTGGACTGTGAAGATGGCTAGCGCCGAAGAATTGATGTTTTTGAACTGTGGTGTTGGAGAAGACTCTTGAGAGTCCCTTGGACTGCAAGGAGATCCAACCAGTCCATTCTGAAGGAGATCAGCCCTGGGATTTCTTTGGAAGGAATGATGCTGAAGCTTAAACTCCAGTACTTTGGCCACCTCATGCGAAGTGCGAAGAGTTGACTCATTGGAAAAGACTCTGATGCTGGGAGGGATTGGGGGCAGGAGAAGGGGACGACAGAGGATGAGATGGCTGGATGGCATCACTGACTCAGTGGACGTGAGTCTCAGTGAACTCCGGGAGTTGGTGATGGACAGGGAGGCCTGGCGTGCTGCGATTCATGGGGTCGCAAAGAGTCAGACACCACTGAGCGACTGAAGTGAACTGAATGCGAAGAACCAACTCATTGGAAAAGACCCTGATGCTGGGAAAGATTGAGGGCAGAAGGGGACGACAGAGGGTGAAGTGAGATGGTTGGAGTGAGATGGCACCATTGACTCAATGGACTGAGTTTGAGCAAACTCTGGGAGATGGTGAAAGACAGGGAAGCCTGGCGTGCTGCAGTCCATGGGGTCGCAAAGAGTTGGACACGACTGAGCGACTGAACAACAAGAGGCAACAAGTGCCACCTAATAATCCTTCTGAGACATTTCAGAAAGACACACAACAAACAAGCCGGCATGGATGTCCTGAAGCGGCTTTCCCTGCGTGTGTGCCCGGAGGGCTTCCCTGGTGGCTCACTCAGCAAAGAGCCCGCCTTCAGTGAAACGCAGGAGATGCGGGTTCAACCCTCCACCCCGGGCCAGGAAGATCCCCTGGAGAAGGAAAGGGCAACCCGCTCCAGTATCCTTGCCTGGGAAATTCCATGGACAGGGGAGACTGGCAGGCTACAGTGCACGGGGCCGAAAGAGTCGGACACGACTTAGCGACTAAGCCGCCACCACCACATGTGCACTTAGGCACACATCCCAAAGAAAGCTTTAAAAGTTGCTTTTAATAAACGTCGTGAAAATTTAACCTTGAGTGACTTCACTGGGTTTTACACAGACATGTTTACAATCAATCTACAACTTGAAAATCAACAGGAAATTTGAGGAAAACAGCTGTCTTTGAGAAATATAAAAATGCGCTTCTCGCAGGCAGTCCCCTGGGGTTTGTCAAGGGTAAACTTCACAAAAGGTGAATGAATTACTGGATGAAGCGGAAACCGCACGGGGCCGAAGCAGCCACTGAAGAAAAACTCACCGGCGGCTATGTTACAAATACGGATTCCCAGGCCCCGCCCCCACGGGTTCAAAGCTGAACCTTTTTACCCAAAGGCCCCACGTGACTCTCAGGTTCGGGCAAGCTCCGGGCACAGCCCGCCTTAAGTAACTCCCCAACCGAAGAGCGCAAACACCTGGGGCTCGTAGGTGGCGTTCTGCTCCCAGTTGGATGTCGTTTACCTGCTGCCAGGAGGGGTCCCCTCGGGTCTCATCAAGACCCAGCCAGTCTGAGCAAGAACACCAATTAGCTCAACCGCCCCCCGCTCCCAGGACCTCGCCTCGGTCACCTGCCGGGCGGGGTCCGCCCCCCTCTTGGCCCCAGGCTTCCTCTGTGTGGTCTCGGACCACGGGTGCCGGAGTCCCAGGACCGGGCGAGGAGAGGGGGCGGATGGGGAAGACGCTGCGCAGAAATACAGATTCCTGGGCTGCCTGAAGCGAAAACTTGCGGAAACTGCATTTTTACCCAGCTCTTCCAGGACCAGTGGGTTCACCCTGCAACTGTAGCCTAATTTAAAATTTAAATTCGAATACGCAGCCACGAGTGCAAGTCGTGCTTCCCAACCTTGGCTGCACATCAGAATAACCTGGGGAACTTAAAAAAAAATTTTTTTTTAATATATATATACACACCAGTGTCCAGGGTTCGGTCCAGACCAATTAAGCCAGAATCTAAAAGCGCTGCCTGGGCAGCAGCCGCCTCACCTGGGAGCTCGTTAGAAATACAGAAGCTCAGGCCCCATCCCAGACCCACTGAGTCAGAATCTGCATTTTAACGAGATCCCCAGTGATTCGCGCGCACATTAAAGTTGGAGGAGAGCTGTGCTTCTAAAATTTTAATGGGCAAACGAATCACCTGGGGACCTCATTAAAATGCAGACACGGTTTCTCAAACTTTAATGTGCATGCGAATCACCTGGGGAGCTTGTTAAAATGCAGATTCTGATTCCGCGGGTCCGGGGTGGAGCCCGAGAGTCTGCATTTCTAACGAGCTCCCAGCCGGTGTGGGCTGCCCGGGTCCGCCCCGCGCTTCCCCTGGAGTCCAGAGGTTTGGCTGCGGGCCAGTCCGCAGCCAGGGCTCCTGATAAACCGTCCTGCTGGGCTGATGAGCAGGATTGCCGGGACGTGCGCTCTCCGGCCGAGCCTGGTTAATTCTCGAACTCCGGGAATTGGCTGTGTGAGGCTGGCCGCTCGCAGGGAGTCGCCAGAGCCCCAATCCTAACGCCATGTCGCGGCGCAAGCAGGCCAGGCCCCAGCATCTCAGCTCCGAGCAGCCGCAGTCCGAGAGCCGGGAGTTAGCCGAGGCGGCCCCGGAGGCGGCGGGGGAGCCGGGTGAGTGGCGCCGGGGACCCCGGGTGCTGGGGGCGGTTTTCTCCGACTTTCCGCAGACCCACGTGGATGCGAGCTCCCGGCCCTTGGGCTTGGGCGGGGCGGGGCGGTGAGGCTTCCAACTGGAGTTCTGGGGCTCAGACCTTGTTACCCTTGCCTTTCTAAGTTACACACACACACCCTTGTGAATTAACCCTTCTCGGGTAGATTACGTCGCTCCCGGAGTCGCTCTCCTGCAACCACTCCTGCCCCCCAGTCCCCCAAGCGCTATTCGATGACGGTTCGTCTCTCGCACACCTTGGAAGGATGCTCTGAGATCCCTCCGGAGGCAGCCTTCGGCGTGCCCGGCCTCCTTGGCGCCGGGCTGGGGCTGTGCGCCTCGGAGGTGGGCGTTCTGAGACCCCAGGCGTCTTCGTGGGTGTTGGGGGCGGAATGTCCGAGCTTCTGCCGGGCCCTGGAGAGAGGTGCTGGAGCGGAGGCACTGCGACCGGTTCCTGTCTTCCTGGAGCTCGAGGCCGCTGGGGACCGGAGCGGTGACTCCCGAGATAAAGCGGTGGCGCGTGCGGCGTGTTCGGGGTGAGCGCTGGGACAACATCGAGCTGGGAGGGGCCGGGGTGCTGCCTGGGGGCGGCCTCTCGGCGGAGGGCACCGTCGAGGAAAACTCCTGAGGCTTTGAGCTAGCGGTAGAGACGGCCGAGGGCGTCAGCGAGGCTGGAGCTGGGGCGGGGGTGTCCGGCTGAGGTCTGAGAAGGGCCGGGGGCCCCGGGCTCCAGTGAGGGTGTCGACTTTTACTCTGAAGTGGCGCCAGGGTTTGGGGCGGGAGCGGGGTCAGGACGGTGGTGGGGTGTAGGGTTAGAGGGGTTCCAGGAGAAGCCTGGAGACCCTGGGCAACCCTGAGTGCCCCGAGGCAGCCTCTGCTTCCGAAGACCCTGCGGGTTGGGGAGCTTTGAGAACTCACTGGATTCCTCCGGCTCCCACCCCGCGCTCGTGGAATCCCAGGGGTGGAGTGGAGTCGGGGAATCTGCATTTCTAAGGCGCTTCCCGTTGTGATCATCTTGTTCTCCGGTAAGACCGTGTAGGTTCCTATTTCAGGTCTCTCCACCCCACCCACCCCCGCGATGAGTTGCTGCCTTTTGCTTAGCCAGGAGCTGTTGAGAGGTGCCCTTACTGGAACTTTCTCCCCTTCTCCCTCTCCCTCTCCCCCCCCCCCCCCCGCGCCTCCGCAAGGGAGAAGGGGGATCTGGTCTCTTCTGCGAAAAAGGGCAGACCTCCAGCAGCAGGTCTCTGGTGGGTTCTGATGACCGCACTGCTCCCAGGGAGGCAGTGGAGGAGAGGAGCAGCTTAACGAAGCCACTCCTAAACTGGTGGTTTGTATATAAAAGTAAAGCTTGGCTGGGTAAAACTTCTGCAACCAAAACACCCTGTCTCTGCGCTCAAGGTGTAGAGTGCGGATAGGCAGGCAGAACCAGGGTCTTCCTGGGGGTGGGGCAGGGCTGCGGATCCTCTGTAAAGAAGAGTTGGGGTGGTACTGGGGATGTTGAGTCTTGTCGGGGGAGCGATAATATAAGACCTTTCTTGAAGAAACACAGGCTGTCCAGAGTGAGTGCTATGGGCTACTTTTTACTCCTGCAAACGGCGCTTGGACGGCAAACTCCTGGAGCCTTGCTGTGTTTGGAGGGGTTGGGGAGGGTGTTCTGTGTTGTGCGGCACTAGGGGGTGCCAGGGCACCTCAACACCAGCCACCACTGCAGAGAAAAACAGCCCTGTAACTGATGTTCCCCTGCACTTGTCTCGGGTCTGCTCTGCTGAGCTAGAGGCCTGCCCTTTTTTTTAAGGTTGGGCGTGCGTGTGTGCGTGTGCGCTCGTGCGCTTAGTCGCTAAGTTGTGTCTGACTCTTCTCCAACCTCATGGACTGTAGCCCACCGGGCTCCTCTGTCCGTGGGATTTTCCAGGCAAGAATACTGGAGTGGGGTGCCATTTCCTCCTCCAGGATATTTCCCCATCCCAGGGATTGAACTCACATGCCTGCATCTCCTGCATTGGCAGGTGGATTCTCTACTAATGACCCACCTCAGAAGCCCATTTTTTAAGGTTGGGCTGCTCTTAATTTGCAGATGGCTTTGCAACTCATGTAGCTTCTGGAGGAGACAGAATGACTCAGATCAGTTGGTAGACTTCAGTCACCACCAGAGAAAAGCTACTAGAGGCAGGAAAACAGCCTTGCCAAAAGAACACCAGCAGTTTCTCAAAAGGTTAGAAGGGCCATTGTGCTACCCTGAGTTCTCACTGTCAGATGCGGCCCACCTCCTCCTCCAGCCTAGAAGGGTCTCCGCCCCAGCTGCACCTGTCTCAGGAGAGCAGGCTTCCCACCTTCCTTCCTTTCCTGGAAGAAGGAAGTCGCCTCTGAAGCTCTGCCGTTTTCTGCCTGGGTGACCCTTTATAGCCTTGGGCACAGTTTTCTGAGAGCTTTAACCCAACAGTCTCCCTCTGCCTGCCTTCCCATCGGCACTGTGAACTGTTTCCCTCTCCCTGAGAATTTGCTGGCTCGTGTGTGTGCACATCCGTGAATATAACCAGGAGCATCTGTATAGTGCTGACTCAGAAGGTTCTTTTACGGAAGTATGTTAAGGAGTTTAATCTTCGTCTAAACCTGGGAAATGGGGACCAAAATCCTCATTTTATAAATGTGGAAACTGAGGAACTCAGCCAGGGTCACACAGCTAATAAGTTTCAGATTCCAATTCAATTCTTTATCAGCTGGCTTCCCAGGCAGGATCGTAAACCACTGTGCTTCACAGCCTACTACTTAGCTTTCCAGTCTTCTTGGTTTCGGTGGGATTAAAAACCCTCAGGAGTTGAATGGCTTTCTTTCCTTAACACGTGAATTGCTAAGCAATGCAAGGTTTTGCCTTCCTCTGAGAAGCACAGTGATGGACTTCAGACCTGCCAAGTTTTCTGATTCGCTGAAAACTTTGGCCCAGCAGCCTTGAGCAGCAGCTCTGAGCCAGGTTCTCTTCCCGCACAGCAGAAAGTCTTAGTGTGGTCCCCAGACCAGCAGCATCAGCTGGGAACTTGTTAGAAATGAAACACTGCCAGCTCCACTCTGGACCTCCGGAGGGGGAGGCCCTGCCACCTGTACCTTAACAAGCCCTCCAGGTGACTGTGATGCGCGGGTAGTTTGAGAAGCTATGGCTTGGAGTTGTGCTTCTCCCCACTTGATGGGCATGGGCCTCACCTGGGGATCTTGTTAAAGCGCAGATTCTGTACGTCTGAGAGCCGAGGTTCTGCCTCTCTAACAGGCTCTTGGATCATGCTGGCGTTAGTGCTCTGAGGACCACCCCTTGAGATCAAAGGCTTAGAGAGTAGTATGAGGTTGGTGTGCTTTAAAACGCGTTCCTGGGCTCACCCCCGCCCCAGTTAATGTGGGTGAGGCCTTGGAGACTCCGTTTAACCCCCAGTTGAGGTGGTTCTGTGTTGCGGGGGGGGTCCCGTGCATCACTGGGTGGTGAGCAACGTCCCTGGCCTCCACGTACTAGATGCCACATCACAAACGTGTGCACACGATCGTCACAATCTAGAGTGTCCCCAGGTGTTGCAAAATGACCCCCCGTTGAAAGGCATGGGCCTGGGTCCCTTGTTCAGTCCCTGTTAAGGGGCTTCAAGCATCGCAGCTCCTTGGATGTGATGCCTGCGGCCCTTTTGCTGAAGCCCTATGATAGCATTGACGCGATGGAGGCTGGACGCCGTGCTGGGAATTTACATAGTACATCTCTTCTTACTCGGAGGCGGGTCAGTGATGCCTCTTTACAGCGAAGTAAACCGAAGCTCGGAAAGGTTGAGTAAGTTGCCAGTAATCACACAGCTAGCACGCGACTAAGCAAACCCTATGCCCTCATCAGCGTGTTCTGCAGCTTCTATGGTAAGAAGGCTGGCTTTGACCAGCCTGTCAAGGAAAGCGGAATCCACCTTCCGTGTTGTTTGTTGTTCGGTCACTGAGTCATGTCTGACTCTTTGGAACCCCACGGTCTGTAGCCTACCAGGCCCCTCTGTCCGTGGGATTTCCCAGGCAAGAATACTGAGTGGGTTAGTCACTTAGTCGTATCTGACTCTTTGCCACCCCATGGACTGTAGCCTACCAGGCTCCTCCGTCCATGGGATTTTCCAGGCAAGAAGACTGGAGTGGGTTGCAATTTCCTTCTCCAGGGGATCTTCCCAACCCAGAGATCAAACCCACATCTCCCACTTGGCTGGCAGATTCTTTACCACTGAGCCGCCTGGGAAGCCTGGGATCAAAAGTCCCTGACTCTGGGCTGTAATTCATAAACTATTTAATACATTTTTTCTTTTCAGACTTAAAATATTGACAGCACCTCTTTTCACTGGGTCTTAAATCTATTTGGAGAGAAATCACTTTACAGTCTTTGAGGAGCACTTGGTCTTTGTTATAGACGTTTTTAAAGTTTCCTGTTAGATGGAACCTTATGAAATAATCTGGCCGTTTTGGCTGGCAGAAACCACAGTTACACCTGGGTCAGCCTTGCTAACAGAGGGTTATGCGATGAACTTCATGAACCAGAGGCTCGGTTTCAATCACTAGTTACAAGTGGCCGATTGCTTCTTCATACAGACATTGCCCTGCCTGGGATTATTTTGATGCACATCAGACATGTACAATCAATAGCCATCCCCAAACTACTAGAACACGGCTTCCCATGTGGCTCAGTGATAAAGAACCCACCTGTCCATGCAGGAGAGTCCGATCCAATCCCTAGGTTAGAAGATCCCCTGGAGGAGAGCGTGGCAACCCCACTCCAGTATCCTTGCCCAGAGAATCCTGTGGACAGAGAAGCCTGGTGGGCTACAGTCCATGGGGTTGTGAAGAGTTGGACATGACTGAGCGTGAATGCATGCAAACTACTAGAATACTCTTTAAAACTTCAGTTTCATCTTCACGCCTTAAAAACTTCCCTTAAACGTTCATTTAGTGTTGGTACATCCTGGGGTCTTAAATGGATTTTACAGTATGTTTAATCAGGATCCCAGAAAGTCCTGATACTGCAGACCATCTCAAGTCTTTTAGTCTCTAGTTTTGTTTTTCTTCACGTTTCAGGTTGAAACGGTGGCATTTTAACCTGGAGAGCAGTGACACTTGAAGTGTGGTCTGTGACTTGTTGCTGAGTTGAATTAAAATAAGTTCAGAAACCACATTTAAAAGTAACTCAGCAAACATCCAGCTTTATGTCACATGTGAAGCGTTTGGGCTTTTACTGTCTTATTCCATTTTTCTCGTACTTTGTGTTTATTCTATTAAAAACACTAGCCTGGTGGGTTGGAAGTTATTTTACAAACCAGGTCTTCCCCCACGTCGTTTGAGAGGCTCTGTTGCAAAGCCTGGATCTTGGCAGTCGTGTCCCTGGCACATTTCCATGTTCCTTTGTCCCCTCTGCTTCCTGGAAGTTGGTGAAGAGGATGGTTGAGACCAGAATGTGCATGGCTTCTAATCTGTAATGTTTGGGGGTTTTTGGGGGGGTGGGGAGTAGGGGAAAGTAAAATAAGCCCAAAGCTGCTCTAAGACTTGTGTGCTCAGCTGTGTCCGACTCTGTGACCCCGTGGACTGCAGCCCACCAGGCCCCTCTGTCCATGGGATTTCCCAGGCAAGAGTGTTGGAGTGGGTTGGCATTTCCTCCTCTAGGGCATCTTCCTGATCATGGTGCTTATATTTGAGAAATCAAGTAATACTTTCCATTGTCTCGATTTCAGCTTCGGAACTAGATAACGATGTTCCCAAACCACCTTGTCCCTCCGCTGACGGCAGTGACGCCCAGAAAGCCCCTGTCGCGGCTCTTCCCTCCGAGTCAAAGGAACCAACAGCAACCCTTGGGGAGAGGACCTTCAACTGCTGCTATCCAGGTGAAGGGTAGACTCGATGTACTGAGCCCCTTCCCTGTACCCGGCGCGGCCACGCGAGCTCAGGCACTGACTCGCCGGGATTTCAGATTCTTCCTACCTTCCTCTTTGAGGTTCTGTTAAGGGAACCTGTTTTTTCTTTTCTAGGTTGCCACTTCAAAACTGTGCATGGCATGAAAGATCTGGACCGCCACCTAAGAATCCACACAGGTAGGTACCCGTTCGTTTGTTCCAAAGTTGCATGTTGGAAAAAAGCCCGAGAACACGAATGTATGATGGTGAGCCCGACGCAGAAGGTTTCTGCCTCAGGACGCAATCTAGTGGGAGAGGCTGGGACCTGAAGAGTCTCAAAGGCAGTGATGGTAACTGACAGGCGGGGGGAGACTGTCGTAAGCTGGTGATGGCAGACTTTTTGGAAGAAGAGGCTCTTCAGGTAGGAAAGATGGCTGAGGAGTCGGGCGAGGAGAGGGAAGGACTCCAGGGGGAGGGAATTGCTGTGCAAAGGCGTGGACGGAGCAGAATGGGTGTGGGGTGCGGTTGGAGAGGTGGGCAGAGGAAGGGTCAGCACAGAGGCCCTGTGGCCATAGGGGTCGTGGGTAAGAGTGGTGAGGCTGCTTCTGGATGGAAGGTGCCTTCTGAGCAACCACCCACGCTGTTGAGAATGCAGAGAAACCAGATGTCCTGGAGCAAAGGAATGACCTAGAAGCAGGCTCTGCAAACTGCGTACTGCCTGTTGTCATGCCCGGCTCGCCTGTTACCTATGGCTGCTGTTACAAATAATAGAAGAGTAAGCCCATCATATATTAACAGCTGCATGAAAAATAACTGTTCCTGGCCCTACAGTGGGATTACTGAATAGTCACGGAAGACCACGCGGTGCACAGAGCCGGAGACACACCGTCTAGTTCGTTACAGACACCCTCTGGCTGTGTGAGTTGAGATACTGATCTCTCTGCTCTCACAGAAACCAGACTAAATGACTTAAACACAATCAGTGTTCTTTTTCTCAAGTACAATTTAAGAAGCCAGGTAGTCCCCAGCTGGTGGGATATAGCTGTCATTCTAACAAACAGCTTCGTCTCCTGGTCCGAGGCAGCTGTTCCAGACCTCAGTCTCTCAGCTGGTGGAGAACTGAAGCGGGAGGAAGGCTCTGAGGTTCCCCCAGGCCAGGCCCCTGAAGCGGCCTCCTGGTGACTAGCCGGATGATGAGCAGGACTCAGTCATCACACCAGGCACGAAGCGGGGCTGGAAGATGGCTTCAAGAAGGGCAGCCACATGCCCAGCTGAAACCGAGGCTCCAGCGTCAAGAGGACAGCTTTCTGGACACCTAGTCTCTCTTGGAAATGGACGGTGGGCTGTGGAAGCTAGAGAGCAAAGAGCCAGCTTGGCCTGGGAAGGGTGGATCGTGAATGGCGTCCTTGTGAAGCCTCGGGAGATAGGGGTGCCAGGATGATGGCAGTCACCTGCAGCCCGCAGGAGCCATTTGAACAAAGACGAGAGACTCCCTATCAAGTTGGCCGGGTTAGGCAACTTCAGAGTGGGCGACTCCGTCCTGAGGGTAACCAGGCAGTGCTTCTCCCTCGGGGCAGTCCCGAAACCCGCATGAACAGGATGGGGCCTGCGGGTTGTCAGGCCCCTATGGCCACGGTACCAGGAGGACCTCGAGAGCTGGGCGGGGGCTAGATTAATGTCTTATTGGAGTGATACAAAGCACGAGGGGGATCCGGAAGTCCAAGGTGAGGCCATGTCCTTGGCGGGGCTCCCTGCGCCGGGGTGGAGATGCTGGGCAGGCCCATGCTGCCTCTGGAAAGCAGGAGTGGGCCCTGGGGCACTGGTAGTGTCTTTCCCCATGGTTGCAGAAGGCCAGCGTGTTTCTGTCCTGCTGGCGAGTGTGGTGACCAGCCCCATGGTTTCAGGGACTCAGGGTCCTGTGTTGTTGCTTGGATATCCCGAAGATTGGCGTGGTCTCAGATGGCTTGTGTTAGTTGATGAGTCGTGTCCGACTCTTTGGGATCCCAGGGACTGTAGCCCACCAGGCTCCTCTGTCCACGCAATTTCCCAGGTAAGAATGCTGGAGTGGGTTGCCTTCTCCAGGGGATCTTCCCAACCCAGGGATCGAACCTGGGTCTCCTGCATTGCAGGCGGATTCTTTACTGAGTCCTACCTTTAAAGGCAGCGTCCTGGAAGTTACACGTCATTTCAGTTGATGCCCGATTGGCCAGAACTTAGTGGCGTGGCGATTCTTAGCTGTGGAAATGAAGTCCGGGAGCTTGAAGTCTTGAATCTGTGTGGCAAGTGCCCAGCTACAAAGAGACGGTTCTGTTACCAAGAAAAAGAGCTCACATGTAGACCACATGGCCTCTCAGCGCAGCTGTGAGAGGGAGGTGGGGGTGGCAGTGTGTGCAGGGGGCGCTTGAGGCGGAAGCTGGACCTTTGCCAAATGGGTAGAACATTGATTTTCCAACCACCGTTTTGAGATCCTTTACGCTTCAAACCTGAAGATCCCCCGAAGAATTTTTTAATTGACAGTTACTGCATTAGAAGTTAAAACCAAAACTTTTACTTTTAAATGAATAAATTTACAGTAAGCCCACTATATATGAACACTTCTATGAGAAGTGACTGTTTTCCAAAACAAAGCAAGTAACAGTGTATATACATCTGCAGACATGTCTTATTTCATGGTTTAGCTGAACTCTCACCCCTGTATCCCAGTCCAGTCTATTGCTGTGTGTTCCTTAGGTTGGAATGTAAGAGGAAAATCTGGCTGCTCACATAATGTAATTGGAAATGGAGTATTTCGATAGTCTTTTCAGGTAATGCTACACCAGAATACAGCAAAGGGTAGTTTGTTAAATATTAGTTGCTGTATAGAATTTGCAGTCATTTCCATAAATTTTTCAAACTTGTTAAATTCCATTTGTCTGTGTTCAGCTTTGAATGGCCCTTACTTATGCTTGACTGGCTCTCCAAACCATACTTGGTTTGACAGTCATACGCCAGTCATTTGGGAAAATATGGCTTTTGCCAACTTCTGTAATTCTTCCAAATGTTGATCCATTTCATTGTACTGTAGGAGAAAAATCATGTTTAATTATGAATCTCAGTAGAAATACCTAAAGCTAGGATGCTGCAGGCCTGGGATAGTGAGGGATATATGTTTTGCAATCCAGACTGTCTAGAATCCAAAAGTTATCATCCCAGTATTGTCAGTAACTTTCCTTGACATGACTGGCTCACTTAGTTCACATTTAAGGAAACATCTGCCAAACACCAACTCTGAAATACCCGTGGTTTTTTTAGTTCTTTCAGGTCAACACAGTCCAGCGTAGGGAAGGCGCCGGTGCAGCCACCCCTCAGGCACTTGCTGTCAAGGCAGCCGAGTATTTTGGTTTACAGCACACTTTTTGTAGTGCAATTGACATCTTTAATAGGGAAATTTATCGTTCAAACTCCAGATATACTAAATAAGTTAAAGTCTATAACTTACTAGGAAATATAGGAGGACAAATTTATGCTGAAAATAGGTAAACACAATTAGCAAAGTCCACCAAGAAGACAGATTAAGTATGACTAAAGCTAAAACTTCCACTAAGACGACATTATGACTAAAGTTAAAACTTCCACTGAGACATCATTATGACTAAAGTTAAAACTTCCACTGAGACATCATCAAGAAATTAAGAAATTTGCAACATGGGGCAGAGTTCATCTTCTGAACACACAAGGATGCCTGCAAGTCAGTGATGGCTCCCATAGAAAAGGATCTGAGCAAGCAGTCACTCAAACAGAAGTGCCAATATTCAGATGAAAAGCCCACAGGAATAAAGTACAAAAGAAACACAAGAACTGTGTTTTCCTCAGAGTGGGCTAGCTGAAAAGTACTCAATTAAGACTGTGAGTCAGGAAACACGGCACTTAATTCAAGCATTGCCGCCACGGGCCGCCCCACCGCCCAGGTCAGGATGTGGCTCTCTTCAGGGAGAAGCCGGGGATGAAGGGTGGGGGAGCGATGGGGGGGTGTGGGAACTTATTAGAGTGCTGTCAGCGGCAGAACGAGCTCCAGAGAAGTTTTGCATGTTCTCTCCAGG
This sequence comes from Bos javanicus, assembly GCF_032452875.1. Taxonomy (NCBI): domain Eukaryota; kingdom Metazoa; phylum Chordata; class Mammalia; order Artiodactyla; family Bovidae; genus Bos; species Bos javanicus. Next base: position 79,752,563 of record NC_083880.1, on the reverse strand, counting down.
CCCCTGGCTGCCTTGTGTACTCTCGTAGGTCAAGTTTATGCTTTTGAATTGCCCTGGTAGATTGTCATATGCAAATCGTGTTTGTCTTTCTGCTCGATCTAGAGTGCCTTGGTGCTCTGGGTCAGAGTTGAAGAGTAGTGGTGAAGCAAACCATCCGAATCTTACTCCTGACTCTAATGAAATACCTTGATTCCCCACCCCTGCTTTGGCCGCTCTGCAAGAGCAGCTTATGGGATCTTAGCACCCCAACCAGGGATCGACCCCAGGCCCTCGGCAGTGAAAACACCCAGTCTTAACCACTGGACTGCCAGGGAGTTACTTGGATTTTTTTTTTAACCACCATTTGTGGTTCAAGTCCTTAGGATCCTTGTGGAAATCATTTTGTCATGTCAGAAGTTTTTGTTTTTATTCCAAGTCTGCGGAAGTTGGTTTGGGTCTTTGGATGTGTATTGTTTGGCTTTGGGTTTCTCCATCAAGAATGATAGTTGAGGGGCTTCCCAGGTGGCTCGGTGGTAAAGAATCCACCTGCAATGCAGGAGACACGGGAGACGCGGATTTGATCCCTGCGTCAGGAAGATCCCCTAGAAAAGGAAATGGCAACTCACCCCAGTATTGTAGCCTGGGAAATCCCATGGGCAGAGGAACCTGGTGGGGTCCAGTCCTTGGAATAGCAAAAAAGTTGGACACAACTTAGCTATTAAAGTATAAAAAACAAGTGACGGTTGAATTTCAAATGTTTTGCACTTAAGATAATTGGCGTTTAACCTCATAAAGGACATTGTCTTCCAATGTTTGTTTTATCCCACTCTGTATTTCATCACTTGGTGTTGATCTCAGGGTTAATCTGTCCTAAAGTGAGTTGAGACATTTTTTTCTTTCCCTCTGCTATTAAACAATTGAACACGGAAACACTTTTGCTGGAAAATTGGGTAGAACGTGACCACAGTACTCCATTTACGACTTTTCCCAGAGTCTGGAGAGTGCATGGACTAGGCTGTAATGACGATGTCCGTCTCAGTGGCCGCGGAGGCCAGCTCCGCTGAGCCCCGTGTCCCCAGAGTCAGTGGCAGCCCCAAGCCTTGTGGTCTCCCCTCCAGGACCCAGCTGGTGGGGCAGCCTGTCTGGAACACGCCAGCTAAAGGTGCTCTTAACCCTTTTTTCCTGCTGTGGACTCCTGGAAATTTTGTGAAGCTTACAGAGCCCTCCCAGAATAATATTTTTAAACATAATAAAATCACAGTAAACTATATTTAAGTACAGATGCTATCAAAGTGTTCGTTGTGAAGTATTTTAATAGACTACCCTTGCTTTCCTGAAGAGTGAAAGTGAAGTTGCTCAGTCGTGTCCGACTCTTTGCAACCCCATGGACTGTAGCCCACCAGGCTCCCGCGTCCATAGGGTTTTCCAGGCAAGAATACTGGAGTGGGGTTCCATTTCCTTCTCCAGGGGATCTTCCCAACCCAGGGAGAGAACCCAGGTCTCCCACATGCTAGGCAGACGCTTTGCCATCTGAGCCACCAGGGGAGTCTTGAAGAGTGGTACAGACCGAAAGGTTACCGCCACCTGGGAGCTCAATAGAAACACAGAATCCCAGACCCGCTGACCCCGAAACTGCATTTTACTCCTTGTTTCTATGAATTCAGTTTGAGAAATGGGGAGATAGCCATTGAAGGGTATGAACCTGCAGTTCTTATAAGAGGAATGAGTTCTCGGAATGTACAGGAATGGTAAATTCCAGTTAGCGATAAAGGAGATAAAAACTTAATCCCTTCTCATACAAGGTCTAGAACTCCTTAAATTTTACCCACAGGGCCCAAATTAAGAATCCTTGCTCTTCCCAGGAAATAAATCCAATATTTTATAATAACCATAGTGTAATAGAACTTTTAAAACTGTGAATCAGTATGTTGTACACCTGAAACATAGTTCAAAAAACCAAACTCAACCCCTGATCTGGTATGTTACAGGTCATCTTGAACAAGAGAAGCAAGTGTAGCCAACCAGACTCTTGCTCTCTTGGTTTTTTGTTTGGGGCTTTTTTGGCCGTGCCACATGGCTTGTGGGATCTTAGTTCCCAGACCAAGGATTGAACCTCTAGCCCCTGGTGGAAGTGCTGGGTCCTGACCATTCGACCACCCGGGAACTCCCAAGATACTGGCTCTTAACGTCTGCTCCTCTCCATTGTGCAGAGCCAGTCCCATGTCCAGCCCGACAGTGATGGGATCATGCAGCCTAATTCTCCTGAGAAGGATAGCAGATATTTGTGCAAAAAACAGTTTGCCTTGGGGCACGTCTCTAACATAGCAGTTTTTCTAAATTTGTTATTGCTCTGTTTTCTTTCTTAATTCAGACTGTAATTTTGTATCTTCCTGGACATAGCCATTTTATTGAGTTGTCATAATTGATTGTCGGCTTCCCTGGTGGCTCAGACGATGGAGAATTCACGTGTGAAGCAGGAAACACAAGTTCTTTCCCTGGGTGGGGAAGATCCCCCGGAGAAGGGAATCGCTAGCCACTCCAGTGTTCTTGCCTGGAGATTCCATGGATAGAGGAGCCTGGTGGGCTACAGTCCACGAGGTCGCAAAGAGTCAGACGCGACGAAGCGACTAAGCACACACATGCACAGAAATTAGCTGGAGTAAAGTCTGACTTAATAGTCATGATTAAGTTGATCTATCTGTCCCTTCTTTCCAGTGTCTATTAAAATGGATTGTAACCAGGTACAGTGCCGTCCCCTTCCCCCCAGGATGTTTGGTAATATCTGAAGACGTTTTTGAGTCTCAGAACTGGAGAGGAAGGTGCTGCTGGCATCTTGTGGGGGAGGGGAAAGGGATACTGCTAAACATTTTACAATGCACGAGACAGGGCACAGCCAAGAATTACCTGGCCCCAAACGGTTGTAGTGGCAACATTGAAAATACTGGTCTACTGGTATCTTTTCTTCAAGCAAACCTCCCTTTTTAATAGCCATTCTTTTGTTTTTATTGATCAAGCGCTGTCTGTCTTCACTTCTTCTAGTTGGTTTTTTGGTGGGGTTTTTTTTGGTTTTTTTTTTTTAGTATTTATTTGACTGTGCCAGGTCTTAGCTGTGGCACGTGGACTCTTTGGTTTTCGTTGCAGCATGAGGCGTCAAGTTCCCTGACCAGGGATCGAACCTGGGCCCCTGGCACTGGGAGCACAGAGTCTTAGCCATGGGACCACCAGAGAAGTTCCATTTCTCCTAGTTTCTCAAGTTGCATGCGGTTCACTTGCTTTCAGCCTTTGGAACTGAAGTTCAGAGATTCTTCTGAAAAGTGATTAGGTTCTGGGTTTTGATAACGTGGAGCTCTCACTGTCCATCTCTTAAGAGTTTGTAATCTGATTGTGACTCTTAAGCAAAAGTTGTTTTAAAATATGTCCTACAGTTTTCCTTGGAAAACCTTTTGTGAAACCATGTTAGTTTCATAAGTTTGATTCACATCTACTTGGTGAGTTTTGTCTCTTCCATATGAAATCTGTAGTGGTTTTTACCATGATTTGCTTTGCCTAATACTGATATTTCTGCACTTTCCTGGAACACTGTGTATCATTCTCTACTTCTCTTTCATTTTTATTTGGGTACCTCGGACAGTAAAGAATCCGCCTGCAATGCAGGGGACCTGGGTTCAGTCCCTGGATCTGGCAGATCCCCTGGATAAGGGCATGGCCACCCACTCCAGTTGTTCTTGCCTGGAGAATTCCATGGACAGAGGAGGCTGGCAGGCCACAGCCCATGGGCCTGTGGGCCCATGGACATGACTGAACGACTAACACTTTCCCCTTTCAAGAGTATTAAGCTGACTTTTTAAAAAATGTAATTGACATTTTTAACAGGAAATTTAATCCATTTGTACTAAATGTTTAGTGTGACTATTACTTTATTTTCTGTTCTGTTGTGCCCCTTTTTTATGCTTGCTTCTCTTTTCTGGTTTGAAAGCAGTCCTTCCCATTTCGTTACTTATATCCCACGTCTTATGCAGTTCCTTTTTGTTGTTGTTCCGATGCACACGGTTCAGTGTGACGCCTTGTGTCATCTGTCAGCTAGCTTATTTTCTCTTCCCATTGAATGCGAGTTCAAGTGTGTCTGTCAGTCGCTCAGTCGTGTCCGACTCTTTGCAACCCCATGGACTGCAGTCCGCCAGGCTCCTCTGTCCATGAGATTCTCCAGGCAAGAATACTGGAGTGGGTTGCCACGCCCTCCTCCAGGGGACCTTCCTAACCCAGGAATCGAACCCAGGTCTCCAGCACTGCAGGCAGATTCTACCAGCTGAGCCACCAGGGAAGCGAGTTCAAGTACGGGGTTTTATTTCAGTAATTTCTGTGGAACTCTGCAGGTACTCTTCCCATCCTGCAACCATTCTGTGTTGTCTGAGGAGTTGTATGCTCATCTGGGCCTTTTTTTTTTCCTGAAAGCTTTAGGATGTCATCATTCCTAGGCTTCAGACATTGTCCCACCCTGCCTCTAATTGAGCCATCTTAAGACCCATGTCTGAGGAATCCCCCAGCAGTCCAGTGGTCAGAACCCAGCACTGCCCCTGCCAGGGGCCCTAGTTCAATCCCTTATCAAGAAACAACGATCCCCCAAGCCTCACACAACCCAAAGCAGCCTTCTAAAGACCCATATCTGGTTTTGGTGTTGAAAGAATTATTTTCTCTGAGTCTGGGTTCTTGGGTTGGGCATGCCTTCCGGTCCTGGCTTTCCCTGAGCAGTGGGTTTCTGGGTAGGTTTTTGTTTGGATGTGATCTGTTTGGAGTTGTCGTGGGAGAAGGAAGAATGCAGTTTGGTGGTGACGTTCTGGGCATGGGGTTCTCTGCTCTCCAGGAACCTCCACGTGCTTGGAACCTCGGCGATGCTTCTCCAGCCTAAGCAGCCTCCCTCCCTAACAGCCCGGGAGGGTAGGTGCCTCTGCTGCCTGTGGTTTAGCACAAGTAAGGGAAGAGTCACCCTGACTGTCCTCCGGGTGGCTCATCAGCTAGGGAGTCGGAAAGCCATTCCAGATATCCGCCACCTGCCCCCTCCGATCTTGACTGCTTCTAAGAAAGCTCTCATTTTCCCAAACAAGGTTTGGCCTCTGACGTCCTTTCAGCCTGATTTTATCTCTGCTCCTCGGGAGTCTGCAGAAGTTCTGAGCCACGAATGGAACAGCACACCTTCTTGTTCCACGGTGCTTGTCTAGACCTCCGTGTCTTCCTGTCTCCGGGCATTTGGTCAGAAGGAAACGGCAGAGCCCGGGACTCGGCCTGCCTTCTGGGTTGGATCTCTCTGCCGGCGTCCTGGTGGACAAAACCCCTGAAGCTGTGACTCTTGCTTGTGTGTTTGCAGGAGACAAGCCGCACAAGTGCGAGTTCTGTGACAAGTGCTTCAGCCGGAAGGACAACCTGACCATGCACATGCGCTGCCACACCAGCGTGAAGCCCCACAAGTGCCACCTGTGCGACTACGCGGCCGTGGACAGCAGCAGCCTCAAGAAGCACCTGCGCATCCACTCGGATGAGCGGCCCTACAAGTGCCAGCTCTGCCCCTACGCCAGCCGCAACTCCAGCCAGCTCACCGTGCACCTGCGCTCCCACACGGGTAAGTCCCAGGCCTCTGCGTCTCTGACCCCTCAGCTTTAGTTAAAGCACAGGCAACGGAAATGACTCCAGGCTGTGAGTAAAGGAAACTGGAGCTTCTCTGTTGATATGAAGGGTGTGGTTTCTCCCACTGGGAAGACAGCTTCTAGTGAAACACTGGAAGTCTGACAGCTGAGTTTTCTAACTTGCCTGCGCAGAATACAGCTGGGGGCGATTATCCAATTCAGCACGCAAGAAGCAAAGGGTGCATCTCAATAAAAGCCTGATGAATAAACTAGGTGTTTGTCATTCAACGTCAACTCTGATTGTGTAGCTTAATTCAGAAACACGTAGCCACGTGTGAAACGGCTGGCTAGTGGGAAGCTGGTGTGTAGCACAGGGTGCTCAGCTGGTGCTCTGTGTTGGCCTGGAGGAGTGGGAAGAGCAGGGTGGGATGGAGGCTGAAGAGGGGGAGATATATGTGTTCATACAGCTGATGCACTCTGTTGTACATGACATTGTGAAGCAGTTATACTCCAATAAAAGAGAAACATGTAGCAAAATTACCTGAAAGTAATCACAAACATCTAGAAATTAGGCTTTGCAGAAAAGCTTTTCCCTCCCTGTGTGAGACCGTGTTAAAATAAGGAGATAGAACCAACCTACCCATCACAGTGCAGAAAAAGGGAGATTGAGAAGCCCATAAGGAGAGTCAGAAAATTAGAATTTCCAATGAATTCATGGCAAATGGCAAGCAGACCGGCATATACTGACATCCAAAATTAAGTCAAGAAACCTGTGTCCCAGCAGACAAGTGGGAGGCAGCCAAAGAGCTGGGAGCTAATCTTTGCAGCCAGCGTCTAACTGCCTTGGGTGTTCTGAACATGGAACTGATGTAGGCTGCAGAGGTCAGAGGAGCAGCTGAAGCCTCTTGGCATGATGGCCCAAACTGTCGAGTAACAGGTAAAACCCACCTAATGTCTCGTCCTTAAACCGATCTCCTCTTCCTAACTGTGAAGTGTCATCCGCAGGAAATAAGAGGTATGAAATGCCAAGTCTAACAAATAAAAATCCTGGAGACAACAGAGTACTTGCATAACTTACCAGAATTTTTTAGTTGTCATTGGTATCTACCCACTGGCAGGAACGTTGCATCCAGGAGTTCTATTAGAAACGGTCGTCAGAGCAAAGCAGTGTGAATTGAAACGGGGGTTGCTGGCTGTAAGGTCCAGCTTTTCAGAGAGCAGAAAGAAAGCTGGAGAACTGACAATCAGAAGATAGAAGTCTGGTTTCTGACAAGGTCAGGAAGAAAAGAGAAGTGAGGAAATTAAGTGAAATAAAGCCGTTTCTCAAGCAAGGAGAGGTAGTGTGGCAAAGAGAAAGGCATCCTTAAACCTCTCAGGCTGATGGACTAAACATTGAAGCTAATACTCATTTTAGAGAGAGATGCTGCTGCTGCTAAGTTGCTTTAGTCATGTCCGACTCTGTGCGACCCCATAGATGGAAGCCCACCAGGCTCCCCCGTCCTTGGGATTCTCCAGGCAAAAACACTGGAGTGGGTTGCCATTTCTTTCTCCAATGCATGAAAGTGAAAAGTGAAAGGGAAGTTGCTCAGTCATGTCCGACTCTTAGCGACCCCATGGACTGCAGCCTACCAGGCTCCTCCATCCATGGGGTTTTCCAGGCAAGAGTACTGGAGTGGGGTGCCATTGCCTTCTCCGAGAGAGTGATGCTAGATGAGTCAAAATCACAACCAACAGAATGCAGGAGAAGTTTGGGGAAAGGATGGTTGTGTAGGATATGTAACAGTCTCATCTTTGCCTATAATCAACTGACAGGGATGTTTAAAGAGCCTCCAAAGAACTAAACTCCTTAGCTATCCCTCCAGGGAGTACAGAGGAGGCTATGGCATTTCATAATTTGTCTTCTGCTCCTGCTGCCATATTCATGGGTTAATTTCATAAATAAAATTCAGTCTGTCAGTGTGAAACTGCAAAACTTTAATACAAGCCACTTAACTGATGTAATAATACAACTTAAAGACGAAGTGAAAAGTAAAAGTGTTAGTTGCTCAGTCATGTCCGACTCTTTGCAACCCCATGGGCTGTAGTCCTGCCAGGCTCGTCTGTCCATGGAATTTTCTAGGCAAGAATACTGAAGTGGGTTGCCATTCCCTTCTCCAGGGGGTCTTTCGAACCCAGGTCTCCCACGTTGCAGGCAGATTCTTTACTGTGTGAGCCACAGGGGAAGTCCAAACACCAAAGTGAGCATGTTTATAAATCTCGATTATAAACAGTTTTGTATCACATAACCATACATCTTCCTTCTGTGTCCACATCTGGAATGTCAATTGAGTTTAGATCTGAACCTGAAGTGTCATGACGAGGGTGGATGTGGATGCCATGATGCTGTTTGGCCATGGTCAAATAATGTGACCTGTCTGAGTCTCAGTTACTCCATCTGTTAAAGTGGGAGTGGTACTCAGACATGGGATTGCTGTGAGTTAATACAGTGTTCGCAAGTGGTGGTGGTAGGAGGCGACAAGGAACTGGAGTTTTAAAGACCCAGCTACCTGCCACCAGGCATTCTGAACGCATGTTTGGGGGGAGTTCGGTGTTGCCTGCCTGCTCTAATGGAAACGCACCTTCCCGTTGCCAGGGGACACCCCCTTCCAGTGCTGGCTCTGTAGCGCCAAGTTCAAAATCAGCTCGGACTTGAAAAGGCACATGATCGTGCACTCGGGGGAGAAGCCTTTCAAGTGCGAGTTCTGTGACGTCCGCTGCACCATGAAGGCGAACCTGAAGTCGCACATCCGCATCAAGCACACTTTCAAGTGCCTGCACTGCGCCTTCCAGGGCCGGGACCGGGCCGACCTGCTGGAGCACAGCCGGCTGCACCAGGCCGAGCACCCCGAGAAGTGCCCCGAGTGCAGCTACTCGTGTTCCAGCGCGGCCGCCCTGCGCGTGCACAGCCGCGTGCACTGCCCCGACCGGCCCTTCAAGTGCGACTTCTGCAGCTTCGACACCAAGCGGCCCAGCAGCCTGGCCAAGCACATTGACAAGGCGCACCGGGACGAGGCCCGAACGGAGAACCGGGCCCCGCCGGGCCGGGAGGGGCCGCGGGAGGGCGGCGGGCCGCCTGTGGCCAAGATCGTGACGCACAGGGCCTTCCGCTGCGAGACGTGCGGGGCGGCCTTCGTCAGGGACGACTCTCTGCGGTGCCACCGGAAGCAGCACAGCGACCACGGTGAGAACCAGAGCTCGGGCCTGGTCACCTTCCCGCCCGAGAGCAGCGCCCCCGGGCAGCTGGGCGCGCTGGTTTCCGTCGGGCAGCTCGAGGCGCCCCTGGAATCCAGCCAGTGCCTCTAGCCCCCGCAGAGAGGGTGGTCAGCCGGCCGGATCTCCGGACGCCACGCCGCTGCCCAGCCCTCAAGCCAGGCTGGACTCCCCCGCTCCGGAGACGCCTGCTTGCACCCTGAGGCCTGCAGAGGCCATGGCTGCAGTCACCGTGGCGTGAGGGCAGGCGCCACGGCAGCCCTGTGGAGACGCCTCCCCCAACCTGACCCCTGGTATCTGTCTTCCCTCCAAGCATCGTCTAAGCAGGTTTACTCGGTTCCAAGATCGGGGGTCCACGGAGCACTGCTCTATCCAATAGGGATAGTTCCTTCACGATGGATTCCAGTTCTGAAACTGATCGCCCCTGATGGGATTACGAAACAAACGAATTACACCACGTGGAAAAACTAACACTACACTGATCCGTAGAGCAGGTTAAGGGGATGTCGGGGTATGTGGAGGGTCTGGGGTGGCCGGAAAAGTTCTACTTCTTAACCTGGGTGGTGGTTCCTAAGAGTAATCCGCCTTATATGTTTTGTGTGTGGTTCCTTTTATCTGTTGTCTTATAATAAAAAGGCAAGCTCGTCTGTAGAATGGTGTCAGAGGGACGCTCCATTTTTGTGGTCTATCACAGTGTGGGCTTCTCCAGGGCCCTCCACCCGGTGGTAATTTCACTGTAAAGGCACCTAGGATTCCTGAGCGTCTTCGTGCCGCAGTGAAGCAAAATGCAGTTTGATCTGTAGGTGGCGCCAGAGATCAAGCTAACACTAGCTCAGCCAGTAACTGTTGTGAAATTCAAGGTTTGTCTATCTGTTGATAAAAAGGGAGCAGGGGCCCAGTGGGTCCTGGGCTTCGTTGTGGGACATGGCGATGCGTGGAAAAGCCTGGGACTAGTGTCTTTCATCATCGTAAGCACTTGATGTTTGCTGAACCAACAAATAAGGGAAATCCCAAGCCTCTTGTAAATGGACATTTAACTTGACGGAAACTTAAGAGGTCTTGGAATGCCAGCAGATATATAATTTATGCAAAGTGTCTTTCTTCTTTTCTTCAGATACAGTCTTTGTTTAATACAGATTCTTGTGTGCTCTCATCAGGCTCAATATCTGGGCCTTTGAAACACTGAGCAGATCCATTGTTTTTGATAAACTAGGAACAGGGATGCGAACACAAAACTTTAATAGATTGTAAAGGTGACTATTTCACTTATGAAAGAGACACAGAGCTTATTTTAGAAGGTTACTTTGAACACATCTGATTCCATTTGGCTCAAGGCAAGTGATAATGAGTAAGAAGAAAAGACAGAAACGATGGCAGAGAGAATTAATCCTTTTTTGTTTTAGAGCTATCTTCGGTCGTTCAGAAGTGTTTCATTCCTGGTTGCTGGTGCATTGTACAGATTCTGTTGTCACCTTTTGCTGTTTGTCATGAGTCTTATCTGTGTTTCTCTTCTGGTAACAGAAGGGCTGTTGACCTTTCAAGTGGGAACCCATAGATTGAAATCGTATAAACGTTCCTTGTACTTCTGGTGTCGAAGCTCTTCAGAGAAACAGGGACAATATCAGCCTCTTTAGAAGGCTTTTTTTTTCCACAGCTGTATGGGCATTCAAGGGTCTTGGATCCACACTGGTATCACCTAGCAAATTTGGACCCCCAGTAGAGTGGAGATTAGCAAAAAGCTTGGAACCAGATAGTATTTGAGGCTTTGTGAAGCCATAAGGGCTCTTCCATGACTAAACTCTCTTCACAAAATTATCCAGACTGTCTGTGTTCCAACAAAACTTTATGAAATGAGGATGAGACTTAAAATACACAGCTATCACCAAATGAAACTGGAAACAGCCACAGTAGTTAAGAGGCCCTGAATTGGTTTCTGCACCCAGCTCTGTTTTGCAAGGTGCACATGGACCTCAAAGGGGGCGTTGATTAATGAACGTTTGCAGTTTGACATCACGTGGACCAGGGGCTGGTGAACCTTTTCAGTAAAGGGCCAGACAGGACATATCCTGGACTTGGCTAGCCTCGGTCTCTGTTCAACTGTGTTCACCTCCGTAGCACAATCACTCAACTCTGCTGTTGTCATCGAAGCAGCTGAAGATAACAGGTAAGTGAATGGATATAGCCGTGTGCCAATAAAACCTTATTTACAAAAAGCAGGCCATGATTTGGAGGGCCGTCTTTGCTGATTCCTGACCTGGGCTGTTGAGTGCAAGCAATAAGGTAATATGTCAAAACGCAGGACAAACACACAGAATGCCAAATTTCCTGGGGTCCCTTTATGCCAGTACAGTTTCATGCAAGACATAGGTTCAGTTTGGTCACTCGGTCGTGTCTGACTCTTTGCAACTCCATGGACTGCAGCACGCCAGGCTTTCCTGTCCATCACCAACCCCCTGAATCTGGTCAAACTCACGTCCATCAAGTCGGTGACGCCATCCAACCATCCCATCCTCTGTTGTACCCTTCTCTTGCCTGCAATCTTTCCCAGCATCAGGATCTTTTCAAATGAGTCAGTTCTTCGTATCAGGTGGCCAAAGTATTGGAGCTTCAGCATCAGTCCTTCCAATGAATATTCAGGACTGATTTCCTTTAGGATGGACTGGTTGGATCTCCTTGCAGAGATAGGTTAAATTCCAGGTTGTGTACATGTGTGCTAAGTTGCTTTTGTCATGTCCGACTCTTTCTAACCCTATGGACTGTAGCCCACCAGGCTTCTCTGTCCATGGGATTCTCCAGGCCAGAACACTGGCGTGGGTGGCCTTTTCCTTCTCCAGGGGATCTTCCCAACCCAGGGATCGAACCCAGGTCTCCTGTATTGCAGGCAGATTCTTTACCATCTGAGCCACCAGGGAAGCCCAAGAATACTGGCATGGGTAGCCTGTCCCTTCTCCAGTGGATCTTTCGAACCCAGGTGTCCCCCATGGCAGGCAGATTGTTTACCAGCTGAGCTACCAGGGAAGTTAGGGACTGCGAACTGCTAAGTCCTTTGGATGTCTATTCAGTGCAGCTATAAAATGTCCAGTGAAGAATTAAAAAATCAAGGAGAAACCCTCTTGCTTTCCTCTGCTTAAGACTTCCTGCTGCCTTCTAAACACTGTGGAGCATGAGTTCGTTTGTCCCTGTGTTTAATTTTTTAAAAAGAATGAGCCTCAATTCCTGCTGCTGTGTTGGTGTGAGTCCTTACTCTGAGCCAGGCACTGTGATAGGAACTTGACCTGCCTTGACTCATCTCCTTCTGTCCGTTGCTATCCAGAGCTGGAGCTGGGTTGAGACGAGGAAGGCACTGGCCTAGGGCACTCAAAACTCAGCAATCACATGTTTTAAAGCAATCTATTTTTTAAATTGGCAAACTATGGCATACAGGTCAGCTGCTTTGTTGGGGTTTTTTTGTTTGTTTGTTTTATTAGAAGTTAGCCTGGGGATTAAGGCAGGACTTGGTCCTGTCTTTTTTTATGTTTTATTAGAAGCTAGCCTGGGGATTAAGGCAGGACGTGGTCCTGTCTTTAAGACTGTGATGTTTTTGTTCATTGTGGATTTTCTGTGTTTGGTTTTTAGAAAAATTCATTAAAATACTTTCCTTGATCAGTGAGATTTTGGGCACCCCTTTCCATTTGCACTGAAGGGGTGTGCCCCAACCGCCTCACCCTCGTCCCTGCCTCTTGTCCAGATACAGAAACTGAAGCATGAGGGTGATGGAACTTCTAGAACAGTCCCAGGCAGAGTAGCTCCTGAGTCCACATTTTTAACCAAAGAACTGGGCTGGCTCTCCAATTTTAAACTGTATATTTTGTTAGAGTAATAAGCTGAGCTGAGTAGGGTGATGACAGACTCATCCAAAAGGAGCCTTCTTTTGTCAAAAGGCGTCGGGGTTGAGGCGGAAAGGGGTCAGAACAGCCCTGCTTCTGGCATTACTGTGTGGCCGACACCCAGCTAGAGTCTGTACCTCGGATTTTCAGTTTGCTTGTCTGTTCACGGAGTGCTCAGTCGCTTCAGTCATGTCCAACTGTTTGCAACCTCATTGACTGTAGCCCACCAGGCTCCTCTGTCCACAGGATTCCCCAGGCAAGAATACTGGAGTGGGTAGCCATTCCCTTCTCCAGGGGATCTTCCCAACCCAGGGATCGAACCCCAGTCTTCTGTGTTGCAGAGTCTTTACCCGCTAAGCCACCTAGGAAGCCTTTCGCTTATCTGTAAAATGGGCCATTTCAGGCATTTGGCTTAATGATAATGTCAACAGGTTTAAAACAGCAAAGCAAAAATTAGCTCACCTGTGTCTTTCTCATTTATTTTGTCGGAGCTGGAGCAAGGGGATAACCAAGAATTAGTACTGTGACCTTATGACTTTGGGCATCATGGTTTCTGTCTTACTTCCCACCCCACCCCATATCTGCAACACGTGGTCCCAAATGGTGGCAACTGAAGCTCCAGCCAGGGTAGGAGGAGGCCTCCCCTTAGCACCGCAGGAAGGTTGCACATAAGCTCCTGTTTCCATCCCCTGCTACCTGGCTGGTCATATGCCATGGCTGTTGCAAAGTGTGCTGGGAAATCATGGTGCTAGAATAGCTCTGCCGAGTTAAAACCTGGAAGGAGATGCTGGGTCATGCGTGTCCTCTGCCCCTGAGCAGTCATGCAGCGTTCTTGTGAAAGCTGGAGATGACTTTGCTATAAGACACCTGACATCGGCCTTGAACACCCAAGATATTCTACATAGGAATGTGTCTGTTTTATCAGGACTTCACTGGGGCCTCCTCTGCTGCTCTTTGTGATACTGGCTCATGGAGTCCTTCCAAGGTTTTCTGTCACTCTGGTCTGGTGGGTCTCAACTGCTCCGGGCTGAAGTATGTGGGAAGCTCTTAGGTAATTGGAATCTGCCTCTGCAGGGGAGGTTGTACAAGTGGTCCTGACGTGCAACCAGTGGGAACAGCTGCCCCAGTGAAGAAGCAGGGCTGTCCTCACGGATGTTTGCCACCTATACAGTCCCAGAGGGTCCCACACTCGGGTACCCACTCTGCTGATGCTGTTTTGTAATTCTTAGTTTTTGAACCAGGGGTCCTGAGTTTGCATTTTGCATCAAGCCCAAATTACATAGCCAGTCCTGTGAGGAAAGGAAGGATGCCTCGGAAGGGAGCCAGTTACTGGTGCAGAAAAGGTCTCAACCTTTGTGACCAAGACTCCTGTCTGGAGTCGGCCAGCCAGGGCTCCGGATAGGAGGGAAAAAGCACCATGAATCATAGAAAAAAAGAAAGAAGGTGAAGTCGCTCAGTCGTGTCTGACTCTCTGGGACCCCATGGACTGCAGCCTACCAGGCTCCTCCGTCCACGGGATTCTCCAGGCAAGAGTACCGGAGTGGGTTGCCATTTCCTTCTCCAGGGGATCTTCCCAACCCAGGGATTGAACCCAGGTCTCCCACACCGCAGGCAGAACTTTAACCTCTGATGGTCTAGAATTTCCCTGCACGATTCCATTCAGATGTTACAATGAATGCCATTTGCATTTGTGACGAACAAAGCTGACTTTCGGAAAAGTTAAAGCTGCTCAGTGCAGCTGGTACAGGAAGGTCAGGCCCACGCGTGCAGACCCCCGTGCTTGTGTGTTGTTTGCAGCTCAGGCGGCCGTCTTCCACCGGCAGAAGTGGGGGGATTGGGGAGGGAGCCATTTGAGTTCTAAGTGTCGAGGCCGGAAAAGGACACGATCTTTTGCAAGAATGGTGAGGTCTGTAGTTGGCTTGGAAAATATTTTGAATATGGGTATTATTGGATGATTGGAAAATGTCCCTGGGCTATGTGTCCACGTGCTGCAGGTAAGTATTGCAGGAATGACTGATGTTACATTCCCCCAGCTCAGGCAGGTTCCAGAACGGTTGAGCAAATTTTGCTTCGATACTGATCTTGAACTCCCAGCAGTGTGTCAGGCCCCCAGAGCCCACGCTCAGCCACTCTCAGAGGCCACTTGGATAGGATCTCGTTCATGTCTCACACCTTGAGCCGCTTCTGTTTGAATAGAGAAGAAAATGAAGGTAAAGAATCCAAGTCCAGCACGCGGTCAGAATTAGGACCTGTGTTTGTGTCCTCTGAGTGGAACTCCTCCTCTTACCTGACACCACCTGCTCGAGAGACCTAATGCCAGTTTTCTTCATTGCTTTTGGAGTCATGAGCCCCTTTGTCATTCCAGCCAAGCCTATGAATCCTCTCTTTGAACGACGTTTAAGAAAATAAAGCAAAATATATAAGCTTGCAGAGGAAAACGATTGAGATCATTATCAAAATATTTCTTGGTTTAAGTGCATTTAATTAGCATTATATTAAAGGTTGTAGCAGCAGACCTTTAGCATAACTGTCATTTATAGTCAGCCTTGGGCTTTCTGTGTCCACAGTTCCTCCATGGATTCAACCAACCGCAAGGTGTAGTCCTGTAATAGTTTATTATTGAAAAAAAAACAACCCTGTGTGGACCACTTATGTGGTCCAGTGCATTTCAAACCTATGTTGTTCAAGGGGCAATCAACCACAATCTTATTTTGAAGTAGAGATGCTCGTAAATGTTATTTCGAGATAGTTACAGCAACCGGGACGTTACATGAAACTTGGAAGATCGGAAGCGTGTGAGCGCACTTGTGTCCCACCTTTTGGCGACCCCACAGACTGTCGCCCGCCAGGCTCCTCTGTCCATGAGATCTCCCAAGCAGGAATACTGGAGTGGGTTGCCATTTCCTCCTCCAGGGGACCTTCCTGGCCCAGGATGGAACCCACATCTCCTACAGTGCAGGCAGATTCTTTACCACTGAGACACCAGAGATTTATGAACATTACTGGTCTCTCTTGTTGACCCAGTCACTGGTCCTGGCAATGCTTCTGTGTTCTGGTACCTACATCCCAAACTGACAGGTGCTCGATTTCAGTTAGAGGTGAGTGAAATAAGATTCATTGTCTTTCCCATGCAAATCCCTGGACCTTATAAATTCTACCCATGGTTCCTTTGTTAAGACCTCTGATGCTAATGGAATTCTGGGGTCTGATTTTCTTGGTAAAATTGGAACTTGCCATTATTTCCATCATTACTAGGTCTAGTAGCATCAGCGCTTAAACACTTATGCCTGCCTCACCCCACCCCAAAGAAAACCGTGCATTAGAAGGGATTCGCCAAATAGGGCTCTCTGTAGTAGAGCCTGTGTGCAGCTCTTTTCCGACAGGCTCTTCTTAAGATGGCTCAATCCTTACCTGTTGGTTCGAGGGACGTTGACTTAAAGAAAACAGACGGTGTACGTTCATCAGGCAATTCTGAAATTCTCAAGGCATGACAGACACCCCAGCACTTTCACGCTACACCACCTGTTTCTGCAGGGTCACAGCAGACTGGCTTCAGCCTAACACGGAAGGCGTCTTACCCAAGGCTGAGAGCATAACACATGAGTAACAACAGCAGACGATTCTAGTATCCAGCCCAGGGTCGTCTGTACTTACTCATCTCAGGCATCCTAGGAGAGAAAGGGTTGTCTCAGCTGTATTGGTGGTCGCTTATCCATCTGCAGCAGTCTACCTTCACTTTTTTTTTTTTTTTTGTAGTTTTGATAAATGGTCCCTTTGGATTTAAAAGAAATTCATGTCCTGAGTGTAATTCTTTCCAAACGCATGGCCGTCTCTGGGTTTGGAGAGGAGCTGGTTATCTCTGCCTCTCTGTCAGTTGTGCGTTTGTCCCTTGTTGCACGACGACGCTTCTAACAGCAAGACCTGAGGGAATCAGTGGTGCAAATGGCATTTGGAAATGTTTTGTCTTTAAAAGAAAAATCTTTATTCCAGATACTCATTTTTCTCCTGACTCCAGCCTAGTCTCCAGCCCAGAGGCCGGCAGACTTTTTCTGTAAAGCTGGTAGGAAATATTTTAGGTTTTGCAGGCTGTACAGTCTCTTGCAACTGCTCAGCTCTGGCCTGACAACACAACAGCAGCCCGGGATGGTGCTTAGAGAAATGTGTGTAGCTGTGCCCCTGGGATGCTTTACAGACACCGAAATTTGGATTGCATGTAATTGCACATCACACAATATTTTTAAATTTCTCAACCATTTAAAAATCTAAAGACTACTTTTAACTCGTGGGTTGTACAAAAGCAGCTCATGGGTTACTATGAGAAACACTGGGCAGAGTACACAGGGATCTCTCCCTGTAACCTTTACAACTATACATGGATCCTCAATGATCTCAGTACAAATTTTAATTCAAAAGACAAACTAACAGGCAGTTGGCTGGATTTAGCACCCCCAGGCTGTGGTTTACCACCCCTGCCAGTGAGAACAGCTTATGAAAATATGATGCATAATTAGAAGCTGCTCTCCTATTTCTGAGATTGTTTTTGACATGAATGCTTGAATAGGATTTTTTTCTGACATGGGTTGTCCCCAAATTTTGGTTTTATATTACAGTTCAAATACAAAAGGCTTAGCTGTTAGAATTAAAGATTCTAGTGTGGTTTGAGTACGTTGATAAGAATTAAATTTACATTTGTGAAATGTTCACTTAGTTAAAAAGCTGACCGTATCCTCTCTTGAGATACGAAAGTCATTTATAAGAAGTCCTGCAGTCCTAAAATGTTTTCTTTTAAAATAATCTATACATTTTTTTTTTAATCAAGTAATACCAGGGGATGTACAGTGAAAAGTCTCTTTCCCATCACAGCCCCTCATTTTCCCTTTCAATAGGCAGTCACCATTAGCTGTGTCTATAAATTCTTTGGTTTAAAAATTTGTCTTCGGGAGTTCCCTGGCGGTCTGATCGTTAAGACTTCACGCTTTCACTGCTGGGGGCCCGGGTTCAATACCTGGTTGTGGAACTAAGATCCTTAAAGCTGCAGGAAGTGGCAAAAAATAAATGATGGATCATGGCTGTCTTGTGGCTGCCAAAAATCATGATTATAGTAGCTACCAGGGCCAGATGTGCTCTGAACCTTGCAAAGGTCTTGACTGCCTGCAGCAACTCTCCGTTGTAGGTGATGCTGGCCCCATGTTGCACATAGAACTCTTGGAGGCAGACTGATTGGACATCAGTGGGTCATGGTGTCTGTGTGATTTTTTTAAATGAAACCTCCTGATGCTGACTGGCTGTTGGTACAGGGCTTGAATGAGACACTTGAAAGATGAGCCACTTTCTGGTATTGAAAGTGTTCTATTAAGAACTGTCACTGGGGTTCTCTTAGTACAAAAGCAATATGTGGTCACTGGAGGAAATGGAGAAAAGCAAAATAAAAATTAGCCTGTACTGCCAGGAGTGGCTAGAAACTAAAAGAAACGAGGAGTACTCCCCAAGAGCCTCCAGGGAGCATGGCTCCACCAGCAGCCACCAGCACCTTGAGTTTGGACTTCCGGCTTCCAAACCTCTGAAATAATACTTGTCGTCGTTGTTGTAAGCCAAAAAAAGTAACCCGTGCTTCAGCCGTTGCAGCTCCTTGCGGTTGGGACACCTCCACCCAAAGGCAGGTTAGGAAGTTTTCCATTGTCGGTTTGTGATAAAAAGCTTTGCGGAGGGCTGTGGAATGCATCCTTATTTCCTGAAGATGAACTTTGAATAGAGCTCAGTAGTTAAGAGCCCAGAGGCTGCAGTCCGAGTGTCTGGTTTGAATTCTGGGTCTGTCATTTTATTAGCTGCGTGACCTTGGTCATATTACTTAAGACCCTCTATGCCTCATTTTTCAAAATCTATAAAATAGACATAATTATAGTACCTACCTCACAGAGTCGTCATGAGAGCTAAATAAGTTAGTCTACGTAAAAGAGCTAGAACTGTGCCTGGCACGTGCCAAGCCCCCGATCAGACTCGCTAACTAGAATTTATACTTTTTAATGAGCCATTAAGAGCTGCCAACAATTCCCAAATATCCAGGAGTTTCCTTAATCCTCTAATCAATCACGTGTGACTTTAGATTTCATTATATGTGTTGCATATTGGATTTACTTTGTTAATAATAACTCCCGATGCACCTACTTGGATTGGAACAAGCCTGCACAGACCTTGTCCTCATGCCCTTCTGTCTGGTCAGATACAAAACTCCTCTCCTTTGAAAATAAGTGGACAAGGGACTTCCCTGGTGAGCCAGTGGCTGAGACGCCTCACTTCCAATTCAGGGGACCCAGGTTTGATCCGGGGTCAGGGAAGTGAATCCCACATACCAAAGCAAATATCAAAGATCTCGCGTGCAGCAACTGAGATCTGACACAGTCAAATAAATAAATAATATTGTTTTTAAGGAAAAGAAATGGACATAATAAGTGAACACAATAGAATAGAAATCACCTATTCATTTTAAACAAAATTCAACTCCATGGCCAGTTAGCGAGGAAAGAGAATTCTTATGCCCTGCTAGGAAGAGATTGGGTTGAGGGGCACCAATTGGGTGATATCTACCAAAATATTAAAATGTGAGTTCCCTTTGACCCAGCAATTACAGAAATTTTTCCTGTGGAATCAAAGAAGCAAATGAGTATTTACAGAGGTGTTCAGAGCAGCGTTGTCCATGAGAGCAGTTTGAAGGATACAACAAATGTCTTGAGAATGGGACTGTCCAATGATGAGACAGTCAGGCAGTCATGACCACACGTTACTTTAAAAAAAACAACAGCTTCCTGGTGGTCCAGTGGTTAGGAAGCTGCCCGCCAGTGCAGGGCACGTGGGTTCTATCCCTGGTCTGGGAAGATGCTACAAGCCACGGGCAACTAAGCCTGTGTGCCGAAACGACGGAGCCCAAGCTCCTCAGCGCGAGGAGCCACCACCTGGGGAAGCCGCAGCTAGAGAAAGCCTGGGCAGCGAAGACCCAGTGCGATCAAACGGCTTTAAAAAAGGTGCAGTTGACCCGTGTGTGTTGACAGGTAAGTGGCTGCAGGTCAATTATTAAAGTGAAAAAAAAAGTTGCAGTTTAATCCCCCTTGGTGTTTTGAATAGAGATTGTCTTCAAGGATGTGAAATAACTTGAATGGTGGCCGTCTTCTGTAAGTGAAGCAGACGTGGGCAAGAGGTTTTATGACTTTAACAAAATCTAGTCTGTTGGGCTTTTTACAGCAAGTGAGTATTAGTGGAAAAAAATAGCTTTTATCTGCCAGATTCTCATCCACTTTGCCAGTTTATTGACTTTGATGTCCATGTTCTACATATAAATATACACACGGATTTAAAAGTGTAAAATCCTTTGAAATTTAAAAATTCTGTGAGCATTTCACACCTTGTGGTTTACACACTCTGCCTCCACACCCGTCTCCTCCACCCTCCTACCCACCTTTGCACACTTTTTAATCTTATTTTCTGGAAGATACTTGGATAACCAAATAAAAAGTACTCAATAATGCTGCTTATGAATTGCACAGAACTTCTTTCAAAATGTAAGTCTGGAAAAATTTATCGCCTTCATGGGTTTGTTATTTTCTGGCACTCTAACTTCAGGATAAAATAGGAATTTACCTAATTAGAGCAGTAATTTCAGCAACTGACCTTGTTTTTTGCCAAAAAGAATCCAATTACCAAGTAGATCTGTTCTTTTATTTCATCTGCAATTCACTTTCCAGTCTTGTGCTTTCCTTTAACAAAATATTCTCAAAGAACGTGACCACACCTCTGAAGAACAGGGAATATTGTGCTGGGGACAATGCAATGCGTGATTGACATTTCACACCAAAAAAAAAATGATCTTAATTTTTTTTTAATTTAAAACTGTTGTAATACATTCCATCATTTTTATCATACAAATTAAATTCATGCTTATATAAAATTTGGAAAACACAAAATGATACACAAAAGTAAAATTACCTGCGTGTGCACACTCGGTCTTGTCTTTGTCTGCCACCTGCCAGGCTGCTCTGCCCGTGGGATTTCCCAGGCACGGATACTGGAGTGGTTGCCATCTCCTCCTCCAGGGCATCTTCTCAACCCAGGGACCAATCCCGGGTCTCTTGTGTCTCCTGTGTTTGGCAAATAGATTCTTTACAACCAGCGCCACCTGGGAGGCACTCTTATTACCTGTAATTTAGTTACAAATCCATAGGCATCAGTGGCTGACATTGTGCTCTATTTTCTTGGTCTTTTGCTCTGCTTAGTATGTTTTTGCATCATTAATATAGTAAGTATGCACACCTATATGTAATAATATATGTATATAATATACACTTTGTATATAATATAAATATAATAAGTGTAATATGTATTAATGTCCGCACAATTTGAAATTTTTATTTTCCCCTCTTTGTAACCTAACATAGCATTTTTCCATGTAGTCAAAATGACATATAAATGTTACTTACCATTACTCCCCTGGTGGACATTTGGGTTTCTTTTCATTAAAAATAATGCATAAAGCTCTTTCCATATATAGGATTTTCTTCCATTCAGTTCGGTCACTCAGTCGTGTCTGACTCTTTGCAACCCCATGGACTCCAGCACGCCAGGCCTCCCTGTCCATCGCCAACTCCTGGAATCTACTCAAACTCATGTCCATCGCGTCGGTGATGCCTTCCAACCATCTCATCCTCTGTCGTCCCCTTCTCCTCCTGCCCTCAATCTTTCCCAGCATCAGGGTCTTTTCTAATGAGTCAGCTCTTCACATCAGGTGGCCAAAGTACTGGAGCTTCAACTTCAGCATCAGTTCTTCCAATGAATATTCAGGACTGGTTTCCTTTAGGATTGACTAGTTTTCTTCTGTTAGATTCCCAAAAATTGAATCTAGGTCAAAGGTCATGAATATATTTAAGGCTTTTACTGAATGTTGCCAAATTGCTTTCTACAAAGATTGTACCAGTTATCCTCATCAGTAATATTGAAAGGCCAAGTTGGCTTTCCCCTTCTCCAAAACTGAGCATTATTTTGTTAAGTGCTGTGCTAATTTAAATAAGCTGATTATCATTATTGCATTAGTAACTTTTAATGGCATTAGTGGAGGACTTTTTCGGAGAAGGCAGTGGCACCCACTCCAGTGCTCGTGCCTGGAAAATCCCAGGGACAGAGGAGCCTGGTGGGCTGCAGTCCATGGGGTCGCTAAGAGTCGGACACGACTGAGCGACTTCACTTTCACTTTCATGCATTGGAGAAAGAAATGGCAACCCACTCCAGTGTTCTTGCCTGGAGAATCCCAGGGATGGGGGAGCCTGGTGGGCTGCAATCCATGGGATCGCTAAGAGTCGGATATGACTGAGCGACTTCACTTTCCCTTTTCACTTTCCTGCATTGGAGAAGGAAATGGCAACCCACTCCGGTGTCCTTGCCTGGAGGATCCCGGGGCCGGGGAGCCTGGTGGGCTGCCGTCTCGGGTCACACAGAGTCGGCCACGACTGAAGCGACTTAGCAGCAGCAGCAGCAACAGTGGAGGACTTTTTAAAAAATCCGTCCATGACCATATTTTTGTGTAGTTAAGTGATGTGTATTAAATTTTTAAATAGCAAAAAAAATAAAAATAAAAAATCACAAGTGTCCTGATGAAAGTAGAAGTGTTAGTCACTCAGTCATGTCAGACTCCAAGACCCCCATGGACTGTAGCCCGCCAGGCTCCTCTGTCCATGGGATTCTCCAGGCAAGAATCCTGGAGTGGGCTGCCATTTCCTTCTCCAGGGAATCTTCCCAACCCAGGGGTTGAACCCATATCTCCCGCATTGCAGGCAAATTATTTACTGTATAAGTCACCAGGAAAGCCCTGATTAAATTTTAAATGGCAAAAAAAAAAAAAAAAATCACAAGTGTCCTGATGGCCAGATATCAATTTGCAAATATCAAATCCACCAACCCCTTGATCCAGCAACATCATGAACACCCGGTAGAAATAAAATCATTTGAAATTTCACATTTTATAGGCTTCCATGGTGGCTTAATGGTGGGGAGTCTGCCAGACATACAAAAGGCTTGGGTTCGATCCCTGGGTCAGGAAGGTCCCCTGGAGAGGGAGGTGGCACCCCACTCCAGTGTTATTGCCTGGGAAATCCCATGCACAGAGGAGCCTGGCAAGATCCAGTCCATGGGGTCACAAAGGGATCGGACACAACTTAGTGACTAAAGAACAAGAAGGCTCTCTGTATTTTTAAAAACATTTCCATAAAAGAACCACAGTTCTTGAAAATTATTCTGATTTGAATACTTTTGTTGCAATAGGGAATTTGTGATATTAGAATTCATGTGATATATTTCCAAATAAATTGCCTTCCAAATTAAAAAAAAAAGCAGAGATATTACCTTGCCAACAAAGGTCCGTCTAGTCAAGGCTATGGTTTTTCCAGTGGTCATGTATGGATGTGAGAGTTGGACTGTGAAGAAAGCTGAGCACCAAAGAATTGATGCTTTTGAACTGTGGTGTTGGAGAAGACTCTTGAAAGTCCCTTGGACTGCAAGGAGATCCAACCAGTCCATTCTAAAGGAGATCAGTCCTGGGTGTTCTTTGGAAGGACTGATGCTAAAGCTGAAACTCCATGGCCACCTCATGCGAAGAGTTGACTCATTGGAAAAGACCCTGATGCTGGGAGGGATTGGGGGCAGGAGGAGAAGGGAACAACAGAGGATGAGATGGCCGGATGGCATCACCAACTCGGACGTGAGTTTGAGTGAATTCCGGGAGTTGGTGATGGACAGGGAGGCCTGGCATGGTGCAATTCATGGTGTCACACAGAGTCGGACACGACTGAGCCACTGAACTGAACTGAACTGAGGACATTGTATCCTGGTATAACCTGTTTTTTGCTTTCTAAACCATGGCATTGTTCTTCACACATCAACAAATATGTCATTCTCATTCCTTGGGTTTTTATTTTGTAGTGGAGATTAAATTATTTTTAGAAATAACATTGTATACAACACTTTCTTTTAGAGGGTGTACACAAATTCTGTATAATTTCATGCATGGAAGTCAGATGTAGCAATTTTTAATTGATTAATTTTAATCTACCTAGAACACAGAAAATAAATGAATATTTTGGGGGAAAAGAAAAGATTTTACATTTAGCACATAATTACTATAGTAACCAGTAAAAGGAAGAATTATTAAAAATCTGGACTTTGCTCAAGAATGTTCGGAATTTATATGATGTGCCTTGATTTATTTGATCAATATTAAATGCTGCTTGTATATAAATCTTAGATCTCAGCAAATGCTGTAACTTCTAACTGGACAAAGACTTTCATGATGACCAAGAGCTGCCAGCATAATTGGTTTTCTGGTGATGACTGCTTGAAAATTGCCAGGCAGGGAACCATTTCCAATTGATTATCTTTCATTGCTAATAGCTTCACAGACTGTTTCTACTCCTATATTTAAATGTGACTCTTGAAAGCTGAACGTAACAGTGATCAAGGAAAGGGGATGGGATGGGCACCACAAGGAAAAAAAAAAGCAGAGCTTTGCCAGATTTTCAGTAACTGAGGGCAACCTAAAAATTGGAAAAAATGCTGCAATTGACAAAGGGGGCAGATGGAAGGAAGCAATTCCTTAAATTTTGACGTGTTTAAAAGGAAGGAAAGAATGCTTATCTAGTATTTTAAGGGCTACTTCTTGTGCGTTCGTTTCTGTATCATTATTTGGGGAAAGATTCAGGATTGCTGTAAAAGTAGCCTAAGAATAGCGAGAGAGGATGTCCTTGGCGGTCCAGTGGTTCAGAACCCAGCTTGCAACGCAGAGGACGTGGGTTCAGTCCCTGGTCAGGGAACTAAGATCCCAGCTGCCGTGGAGCGACCACGTGGGGTTCAACTACCGGGCCGAACTGGAGAGTCCACGTGCTGAGACAGAAGAAACCAAGTCCCAGCACCGCCAAGTAAATAAAGTACATATTTAAAAAAAAATAGCTGAGGGACATCCTCGGTGGTCCAGCGATTAAGAGTCCATGCTCCCATTTGCCATATGGTGATTTTCAAATTCTGCCGTTCTTTTCTCACCTGTCAACAGGGATCTCTGTAAGGAGGCGCGTCCTACTTCCCCGTGTATTTATTGACGCATACCGTGTGTTTTCCTCTTTGCTTATTTAGTTTGTTCAAATTGCTCCAGGTTTGGCCGCTGGGCCGTCTTTCAGTTTGGCCCCTGCATCCTTTCAGCAAGTCCCCTGGTTTTTTAAGCTCGTCCTTACTTTCTGGTATCACGTGTTCCAGGCGCCTCTTGAGTATCTCCTGCCCCAGCTCTGAGATGGACTGTTTCCCAGAGAGGCTCTGGTTCTTTTCAGTGGAGAAGAGTATTTAATCCTGATCTGCGCACTAGTGTGTCCGTTGACTGTATCTCGCGTCTTCCCACCCCATCCCTCCCACCAACCCCCTGGTACAAGTCGTCACCACATTTCATCTGGATAACTGCCTCTTTATGGCCCCCCAACCCCAGTCTTGCCTTCCTCCAAGCCCCTCCAAACAGTAGCAAAATTAGAATTTTAAAACATTAGCTCGAAGACAAAAGAGTAATACTTAAGCCATTAAACAAAGTCAAGGACCTTTAGTTCTTCCTCAAGGACTGTAGCTGATGTTCTAAGCCGTGTCCTTTGACCTGTTTTACAGATACTGAAACCCCTACCAGGTGGGGGATGTTAACTGTATGCTGCCCACAAGCACATAGACGCCCCCTCCCCAGACCAGTTGGAACCAGAAGGTTGATGATGCTGACTCCCAATTACTTCACCATCAACCAATCAGAAGAAAGTCCACGAGCTATCACGCCCTCTATGAACCATTTCTATAAAACTCCTCACTACTCCCTCCAGGGTGGGACACAGTCTAATGGGCATTAGCCTGCTATGGCCTCCTTTGCCTGGCAGAACAATAAAGCTCTTCTACTTTGTCTGAATAACCAAGACATTAGCTGCTGCTGCTAAGTCACTTCAGTCGTATCCAACTCTGTGCGACCCCAGAGATGGCAGCCCACCAGGCTCCCCCGTCCCTGGGATTCTCCAGGCAAGAACACTGGAGTGGGTTGCCATTTCCTTCTCCAATGCATGAAAGTGAAAAGTGAAAGTGAAGTCGCTCAGTCGTGTCCGACTCATCGAGACCCCATGGACCTCAGCCTCCCAGGCTCCTCTGTCCATGGGATTTTCCAGGCAAGAGTACTGGAGTGGGGTGCCATGGCCTTCTCCAAAGACATTAGCTGGACCCCATCATTTCCTTGCACAAAACCTTTTGCTGGATGTCAAGGGTAGGTTCAGATAACTGAAATCACTCGTAGACATATACAGATACAGGGGTGTATCTGTAAGATATGCTTGCAGCCTGCCATAGCTTAGTGCAGGACTGGCAAACTTCTTTTAAAAGGACCAGAATGAAAATGTTCTAGGTTTTGCAGGCCATTCAGATCTGCTGTTGCAGCCCCAAAGCAGGCACAGACAATGTGCAAGTATATGAGTGTGGCTATGTTCCAATAAAGCTTTATTTACAAAAACAGGCAATGGGCCGGATAGGCCTGAGAGCCATAGATTGTTAACCTCTGGCCTACAGGGAGGGCTTCCCTGATGGCTCAGCAGGTAAAGAATCTGCCTGCAACGCAGGAGACACCGGAGGTGCAGGTTTGATACCTGGATCAGGAAGGTCCCCTGGAGGAGGAAATGACAACCCACAGCAGCATTTGTGCCTGGAAAATCCCATGGACAGAGGAGCCTGGTGCACTACAGTCCAGAGTGTCACAAAGTCAGACAGTTTTCTAAAGCTTGCCAGAAACTGCTGAGAACCTTTAGAAAGCTCTCAGTGGGCAGCTGCACAGCTGATCCACACAAAATTCTCCAGAAAGTTGCCACCAGCTAGCCTGTCTTCCTCTGTCTGCCAAGCCTCTTAAGGGTGCCCCCCGACACTGGCAGAACCTGAAACCACAGGGAAGGGGATTCTGGGAAATGTCAAAATAGCAACCAATTAGCCCGGTGGCTTTCCTGTCTCCATGGCCTGAAAGTCCTCCCTTGCTCACTGCACACTCTCCACTATCTTCTCCTCTCTCAGTTCTTCAAACCTACTGGTCTCTTTTCCACCTCAGGGCCTTTGCATGTGCTACCCCATTTGCTTGGAATGCTCTTTCCACCCTCTTCCCTCTTTTTTATCTTTTAGATCCCAGATCAAAGAGTACTTTCTTGGAAAGGCCTTCCCTGACCCCTCTATTTAAAATTGCCTCCCCTTCTACTAGAGTCTGTCTTATCTCAAAGCTAAGGAACTATTTTGTTCCTTGTCATATTCCCAGGATTTACATGCAGAAATGCTCAGTCACTAAATGGATCTGACCCCACAACTGGCTAACATGGTACTTACTTTATATGCTATGTTGATTGATTGTTGGTCTGCTTTCTATATCCATATAAAGTCAGGGGCAGAAGTTAGAACTCTACCATTTATTCCTTACAGCTAGTCCCTAAAATAGTACCTGGAACATAGTCGGTGTTTAGTATATATTTGTTAGATGGATCTGTGATGAGCCTCACACATTTTAGGGATTTCTCTGGTGATCCCGGGATTAAGACTTCACTCTTCCACTGCAGATGGTGCGGGTTAGGTCCTTTGTTGGGGAACTAAGATCCCGCCTGCTGCCTGTGGCCAAACAAACAAAACCTCATACATTAAAAAAAAAAAAAAAACCTTACTGTGGGGACTTCCCTGGTGATCCGGGGCTAGGACAGTGCTGCCACTGCAGGGGCCCAGGTTCAGTCCCTGATGAGGGAACTACACCCCGCGTGCTGCAACCAAGACCTGGCTCGGCCAAAAATATTTTTTAAAAACACTTTACTGTGCATAGTAAATACTAGATAATCATAGGGATCAGGTAGAATTACGTAGCAAAATTTTCTTTTTATTGAGTGTGTTCTGATGTCCATTCAGTGTCTAGACTTTTCGTATTTCCGTGGGGCAGGCAACCCAAACAAGGACAGAACTCTGCCTTTGGAACGGCCCCTCTGAGTGAGGGGACCCTGCGCCTCTCAGCTCTCTCCCCTCTGAGTGAGGGGACCCTGCGCCCTGTCAGCTCTCTCCCCTCTGAGTGAGGAGACCCTGCGCCCTGTCAGCTCTCTCCCCTTCTGAGTGAGGGGACCCTGCGCCTCTCAGCTCTCTCCCCTCTGAGTGAGGGGACCCTGCGCCTCTCAGCTCTCTCCTCTCTGAGTGAGGGGACCCTGCGCCTCTCAGCTCTCTCCCCTCTGAGTGAGGGGACCCTGCGCCTCTCAGCTCTCTCCCCTCTGAGTGAGGAGACCCTGCACCCTGTCAGCTCTCTCCCCTCTGAGTGAGGGGACCCTGCGCCTGTCAGTTCTTTCCTTCACCTTAAGATGTCACTAAGTGACTTGGCCGTGGCTTCTGCTGACTGTTGCTACAAGAGCTGGGAGGTCAGGCCAGGACGGGAGGAAATGACCTGGTGTTATGAGCAAATCTCCCACTTCCTCCAGCGCCTGGCAGACAAGGTGCTGATGTCTCCCCCCAGCTCTTGCTTTACGGGGTCGGGGTGGGCGGTGGGGTGGCGTTCATTAGCACACCTGATATTCTGGAGCCTGGCCCTTCTGTTTTCTTCTTCAGCCAGAAGCTTAATAAATCAGGCCAAACCACATAAATTACTTCCTGTCCTGGGTCCAGCACAGATCCTAGGACACTGGAATGGATTCAGATGTCCAGTAGTCGTTCTGCTCTCAAGAAGTGGTGGGGCAGTTGAGAAATACAGGAATTAAAAACTAAAAGTAGCAGGAAATCCTACAGGGAATATGGTTTTCTGGGTTGGATCCCAAAGCCGAGAAAAAGGACATCAGTGGGGAAAATCACTGAAATAAGACAGAATGTCTGGGTAACAGTGTTGAACCCAATGTTAATGCCTTAGTCTGTGAACTAGGAGAAGCTGGGTGAAGCATATCTAGAAGGTTCTGTACTATCTTCAGAATATTTCCATGAAGGTAGAAGTAGCTGTAAAAGTGTACGAGGCTGTGCTGGCTTGAATGTAATAGGCTAGCATATGTAATAGGCTCCCAAGGCAGTGAGTGAGTTCCTGAAATTGAACAGACCTGGGATGAATCCCTGTTTCTCCCACTTAACCAGCTGTGTGACCTTAAGTAAGTGACTCAGCCTCTCAGAGCATTAGTTTTCTGATCTTCAAACAATATCCATGTCATCGGGTTGTCGTGAGGGCTCCATGAGATGACACCTCCTGGTGTGGTACCTGCACATGATCAATTCTCAGTAAATGTTAGCCTTCCCTTCTCTGTCATTTCCGGAAAAGGGGCAAACAGCTGTGCTTAGGTATTTAGAAAATAAATCACAAAAGATGAGATTTGTATTTGTCACCAGGGGTGGCCAGTTTGTATTAGAGAACCAGGAAGGGGATAAAGTTCCCACCTGAATCTGAGCCAGAGAATCAATTCTGATGAGTTTTTAAATCTATGAAAGGTATTTCTTAAGCTGTTGAAAGGAGGCATTTTTCTATTAAAATTGGTCTTAAAAACATGTGGGTTTTTTTTTCTAAGATAAAATCAGAGATGAACAAAACAGTATTTTGTGAAGATTATATTCTGAAGGAGATCAGCCCTGGGATTTCTTTGGAAGGAATGATGCTAAAGTTGAAACTCCAGTACTTTGGCCACCTCATGCGAAGGGTTGACTCATTGGAAAAGACTCTGATGCTGGGAGGGATTGGGGGCAGGAGGAGAAGGGGACAACAGAGGATGAGATGGCTGGATGGCATCACTGACTCGATAGACGTGAGTCTGAGTGAACTCCGGGAGTTGGTGATGGACAGGGAGGCCTGGCGTGCTGCGATTCATGGGGTCGCAAAGAGTCGGACACGACTGAGCGACTGATCTGATCTGATTCGCTGTAGCTCCTGTTATAAAGGCATCATATCAGAAACCACTTCAGTACCCCCACGTAGGGAAGAGTCTGTCTAAATAACATACTTCTGGACTCCCCGGGTGGTCTGGTGGTAAAGACTCCACATCCCGAGGCAGGGGCCCAGGTCCCCCCTGGTCAAGGAACTAGATCCCACGTGCTGCACAAAGATCGAGATCCAGGTGCCGCAAGTAAGACCCAGCACGGCCAAATAAATACATGTTTTACACGTATTTTTTTTAATAATAATAAATAAATAACTTATAAATTTATTCATTCCATGGAATTCTCTGAAGACATTTTTAAAATGAAAAGCAAGTGTCTGTCTATATATACATACATATTTATAGGACCCAGTCGTACACAAAGACACACTGGCAAAAAACAGGGCCCAGAATGTGCATGCAATGTGCTCCCTTTGTAAATCAGAAAGAGTATGTGTGAGTATTCGTATATCCATCCAGCATCGCTGGGAAGATACACAGGAACCTAATAATCGTGACGGCTGCTTGATCTGCACCAAGGAAAGGCACTGCCCGCCTTGTTAGAAATCACATCCATCTTTCTGTGACGTCTGCGCCACGCGGCGTACGAGATCCTCATTCCCCGGGCAGGGATCAAACTCGTGCCCATGTTAAAAATGTTACTGCCGATAAAATTCTACATTGTTTGTTTAGGAGTGTTTAACCAGTTTGTAGCAAACGTATTTCTTCATTATATTTTTAACCCTTTTATAGTGGAAAATTGCAAACATATACAGGGAGTGAAAATCATAACGAGCCTATCTGCATTCATGGCCAAATTTCAACAATGATGTAACTTCTGTTGTTCTGATCTTGTAGTATATTCACCTTGTTTTCACCAATTGCACAAAAATTAATCATTGTAAAGTAACTCAATTCTGACCAGGTACACTGAACTTTTTAAAATGTATATGTAAATTTCCTTGCCAAGAAGTTTGATAGGGTGACCAATAAAAGACTTCTAAGCCAAAAGTGTCTATAACATTAAAAAATGTTTGTTACATTGATATCAAATTCCATGGGGATGCGGGATTGAAGTGCAAATTTAAGAAAGAAAAACTTAAATACTGACATAAAATTTTGACTTTAAAGTACAGGTTATTTTTTTTCAAACTTTAAACTTTTATTTTGTATTGGGGGTCTAGCGATGTTGTGGTAGCTTTGGGTGGACAGCGAAGGCACTCAGCCGTGTGTATGCATGTATTCCTTCTCCGCCAGAGCCGCTCCCATCCAAGCTGGCACGCAACACTGAGTTCCATGTTTGATGCAGTAGGTCCCTGTTGCTTCCATTTTGAATATAGCAGTGTGTACATACTAAACTCCCCAAACTCCCTAAGCATCCCTGCCCACCACCCCCCAACAAGCTTAAGTTTGTTTCCTAAGTCTGTGAGTCTCTTTCTGTTTTGTGAGTTCATTTGTATCACTTCTTTTTAGATTCCGCGTGTAAGGGATGTCATATGCTGTCTCCTCGGTCTGACCTAACTTCACTCAGTATGACTCTTTAGGCCCATCCATGTTGCTACAAGTGGCGTTGTCTCATTCTTTTTAATGGCTCGGTAATATTCCAGTGTGTGTGTGTGTGTGTGTGTGTGTATCTGTGTGTGTCTGTGTGTGTGTGTCTGTGTGTGTGTGTATCTGTGTGTGTCTGTGTGTGTATCTGTGTGTGTGTCTGTGTGTGTATCTGTGTGTGTCTGTGTGTGTGTGTATCTGTGTGTGTCTGTGTGTGTGTATCTGTGTGTGTGTCTGTGTGTGTGTCTCTGTGTGTGTGTCTGTGTGTGTGTGTGTCTTTGTGTCTGTGTGTGTCTCTGTGTATCGTGTGCACCCGTTCCTCTGATGATGGACATCTAGGTTGTTCCCATGTCTTGGCTACCGTAAACAGTGCTGCAATGAACATTGATTGGGGTGTAGGTATCCTTTCGGGTCATGTTTTTCTCCTGGATACATGCCCAGGACTAGGATTCCAGGGTCTTATGGTAGCTCTATTTTTAGTTTTTTAAGGAACCTCCATACTGAAGAACAGATTATCCGTGCATGACTTAAGTGGATAATGGAAGGTCAAGAATACATGATATTTAGATTATTTTCAATGCATTTAACAAAATTATGTATGAATAGCAAATCATTACAATGTCCCAGAACCCTCTTAAGCTATTTAAACATATGAAAATCTTGTAGGTGTCAACTTTAAAGCACATAAGAGTTTTTTTAAAAATATTTTATGGAGTCTAAGAGGAAAACAGTTTAAAGATCACTGCCCTAGAATAACTGATGTTTATTTCCAAGTCTCAGGGAACTATTGTGTTGTTGAGAAAGAGATAAAGTCATGTCAGCCTGAACCCTGAGAGAAAAAGGGAGCCTGGAACCTGAGATTGAAGCCTGACTGAGGCATGTCTTTCCCACTATCCATAATGATTGAGTTGGATTATTTCAGAAATGCAAGGTTGATTTAACACTTGAAAATCAACCACTTTAATTCATCCATCCAAACTTTGAGTCACAGATATTTGTCCTCTTGTGCTCAGTTGCTACTGCTACTGCTAAGTCACTTCAGTCGTGTCCAACTCTGTGTGACCCCATAGACGGCAGCCCACCAGGCTCTGCCGTCCCTGGGATTCTCCAGGCAAAAATAGTGGAGTGGGTTGCCATTTCCTTCTCCAATGCATGAAAGTGAAAGTGAAGTCGCTCAGTCGTGTCCAACTCTTCGAGACCCCATGGACTACAGCCTACCAGGCTCCTCCATCCATGGGATTTTCCAGGCAAGAGTACTGGAGTGGGGTGCCATTGCCTTCTCCCTCAGTTGCTACAATGGAGTCCAATTCTTTGCAACCCTATGGACTATAGCCTGGCAGGTTCCTCTGTCCATGGGATTCTCCAAACAAGAATACTGGAGTGGGTTGCCATGCCCTCCTCCAGAGGATCTTCCCCACCCAGGGATGGAGCCCGTGGCTCTTACATCTCCTGCATTTGCAGGCGGTTCTTCACCACTAGCACCACCGCATGCTCCCCGATACATGTGCCCCCCTCCAAGCTGTGCTCTTCACCTTCAGCGGCCTGCCTTCCTGCTGATGGCTCCCAAGTTCCCATCCGTGGTCCCAGCGATTCTTCTAACAATGGTCAGCTTGGTTGAGTACTTACTGAGGGACGTGCACTGGAAATGGCAGCCCACTCCAGTGTTCCTGCCTGGAGATTCCAGGGACAGAGGAGCCCGGCGGGCTGCTGTCTACGGGGTCGCACAGAGTCGGACATGACTGAAGTGACTTAGCAGCAGCAGCAACACTGAACCTTGACTTTGGTTAACTCACTTATTTTCCCAGAGTAGCCCTTTGAGATCGGTCGTCATTGTCAGATCAGATCAGATCAGTCGCTCAGTCGTGTCCAACTCTTTGTGACCCCATGAATTGCAGCACGCCAGGCCTCCCTGTCCATCACCAACTCCCGGAGTTCACTCAGACTCACATCCATCGAGTCAGTGATGCCATCCAGCCATCTCATCCTCTGTCGTCCCCTTCTCCTCCTGCCCCCAATCCCTCCCAGCATCACAGTCTTTTCCAATGAGTCAACTCTTCGCATGAGGTAGCCAAAGTACTGGAGTTTCAGCTTGAGCATCATTCCTTCCAAAGAAATCCCAGGGCTGATCTCCTTCAGAATGGACTGGTTGGATCTCCTTGCAGTCCAAGGGACTCTCAAGAGTCTTCTCCAACACCACAGTTCAAAAGCATCAATTCTTCGGCGCTCAGCCTTCTTCACAGTCCAACTCTCACATCCATACATGACCACAGGAAAAACCATAGCCTTGACTAGACGAACCTTTGTTGGCAAAGTAATGTCTCTGCTTTTGAATATGCTATCTAGGTTGGTCATAACTTTCCTTCCAAGGAATAAGCGTTTTTTAATTTCATGGCTGCAGTCACCATCTGCAGTGATTTTGGAGCCCAGAAAAATAAAGTCTGCCACTGTTTCCACTGTTTCCCCATCTATTTCCCATGAAGTGATGGGACCAGATGCCATGATTTTCATTTTCTGAATGTTGAGCTTTAAGCCAACTTTTTCACTCTCCACTTTCACTTTCATCAAGAGGCTTTTTAGTTCCTCTTCACTTTCTGCCATAAGGGTGGTGTCATCTGCATATCTGAGGTTACTGATATTTCTCCTGGCAATCTTGAGTCCAGCTTGTGTTTCTTCCAGTCCAGCGTTTCTCATGATGTACTCTGCATAGAAGTTAAATAAACAGGGTGACAATATACAGCCTTGATGAACTCCTTTTCCTATTTGGCACCAGTCTGTTGTTCCCTGTCCAGTTCTAACTGTTGCTTCCTGACCTGCATACAAATTTCTCAAGAGGCAGATCAGGTGATCTGGTATTTCCATCTCTTGAAGAATTTTCCGCAGTTTATTGTGATCCACACAGTCAAAGGCTTTGGCATAGTCAATAAAGCAGAAATAGATGCTTTTCTGGAACTCTCTTGCTTTTTCCATGATCCAGAGGATGATGGCAATTTGATCTCTGGTTCCTCTGCCTTTTCTAAAACCAGCTTGAACCTCAGGAAGTTCACGGTTCACATATTGCTGAAGCCTGGCTTGGAGAATTTTGAGCATTACTTTACTAGCGTGTGAGATGAGTGCAATTGTGCGGTAGTTTGAGCATTCTTTGGCATTGCCTTTCTTTGTCACCCTCCTACATATGTTGAAATGGAACCTCAGAGGGAGAAGCAACTTCTTCCAGCTTGTAAGAATTCAAACTGGGTTTTGAACTTGGGACAGTCTGACCTCTTCACCTGTCTGTAGGTGTCTCACCTGCGCTCCAGAAGGCCTGACACCGCGCTCGGTG
This sequence comes from Bos javanicus, assembly GCF_032452875.1. Taxonomy (NCBI): domain Eukaryota; kingdom Metazoa; phylum Chordata; class Mammalia; order Artiodactyla; family Bovidae; genus Bos; species Bos javanicus. Next base: position 79,718,059 of record NC_083880.1, on the reverse strand, counting down.
CCTCCCCCTCTCTCCCTCCCTCCCTCCCCCGCTCTCAGGCCAGATAGCTTCCGTTTGCCTCTTCAGAACCACGGGATGTAACCCCACGTCCTCAGTCTTCACATCTCCTGGAAATATTCCCCACAGATCTCCGACTTCATCCTTCCACCCCTTCATCTCACAGTTTTTGCCACTCACTCTCCGATTACTGAAAATGAGTTGAATTACAATGCAGGTCTCTCAGAAGTTGTCTGAACTTAGTGGCAGAGTCAGAAACAGGCTAACATGCTCGGTTATAGGAGCTTCTCCCCCGGGAAATAGGACCTGCTGAGTCCATATTCTAGTAAGGTCAAGTGACCGAGCACAGGTCGCCCTTGTGACACATCAGTGTAAACCCAACCTTCACTTTTCTTCTCTAGCCTAATCACATACTTCTTCTTCCCCGCTTTTGGCTCTGTCATTACTTTAGTATTTATCCAAAATGAAGAATCAGTGATCACAAATCCTTCAAAAATAAGCACAAATAGGAAAATGCGGTAGACCAGAAGGCTGCTCATAGTGGCTTTGGTCATCAGTCCAGCCTAAAGATGTGATGTTGCCAAATGTGCTTTTTTTCAGTTTTTCAATCTGGATTATCTCTAATGTCCATTTTTTAATATACACCCCCAGAGGGCCCAGCAACACCAGGTCCACTTCGCTAATGTCGGTAACTGGCAAGGGCAGAGCGCTGGCAGTTCTCTTTAGACAGGGCCTGGCCTCCCAGACCGCTGCTGCTCCACCCGTCTGCCCTCTCTGTCTGCCCCCCAGTGCCAGCGGCCCCTCACCTGCCACCTGGCCTTGTTTGTTTAATCTGCTTTGCAGTCTCCCCTTAGACCTGGGCAGGAAGGACCCCTGCCCTGACGCTTCACTTCTGTGGTTCTGAATATAAAATATGCACACAAAATATTTATTAAAAATCACAGGCAGGGACTTCCCTGGTGGCCCAGTGGTTAAGACTTCACTTTCCAGTGCAGGAAACGCGGGTTCAATTCCTGGTCAGGGAGCTAAGATTCCATATGCCTGTGGCCAAAAACCCAAAACAGAACAGAAACAGTATTGTAACAAATTCAATAAAGAGTTTAAAAATGGTCCATATAAAAAAAAAAAATCATGGGCAAGTCGGCCCCTCAGCACCTGGTTCTCAGTGATGGCATCGTGCAAGCCATGGCATTAAACATCCTTACCCTTTCTGACGTCTTCACATCTCTGGTACTATTCTGCCAAGCAAAAGGCACTTGCTTCTGAACGCCCTGAAGGTTTGTGGTTGTCTTGCTGCCAATATCGGACAACACTCTACAGTGTATAGAGGATTTGAGCAGGGGAAGTGCTTTAAGAAAGAGAAAAGACAACTGAATTGGCTGCCCAAGCCTTCTCCCGTGCCATAGACTAGTGACATGCTTGTATAGGCCATCGCCCCCGCAATGCTGGAGCTTCCCCTTTCTCGTTTCTCATTGTCCCAGTGCGTGATTCGAGAGGTGTTACGAAGAGCACGATATTGGTCCCAGCTGCACACGGCAGCAGAGAACATTTTATAATATTAATTCATATTACTCTCCATTTGCATATACGTTGGTCTTGATGTAACAGGCTTACATTCTCAACACTGACAGTTAGAGGAACACTGACTGACTGCTGGAATTGAAAATAGTTTTATTTTTATAACATATTTAATGGGCTTTGACAAATACTTTATGTATGTATTTCAGCTTTGTTTAAATAATTTTTACATAAAGCTTGATGTCAATTATTTGTATTTTACCTTTCCATCTGAAATAATTGTGAATGTTTTGGAGGAAAAATATTTTAAAATGTTTATGAAGTATTTACTTTTTAGCATTTAATTTTTTAATGAGGATTCAAATCTTTTATACTTTGATCATTGTATTTTATTTTTAAAAACTTTTTAGATGATTATTGTCAAAATCAGCGGTCAACAAATGACTGGAGTTTATCTCAAACAGCCTCAGGGCTATATTTATCCCATGAACTAAGAATGGTTTTTATATTTTTAAAGGTTTGTAAAAACAAACCAAGACAAACATATGGAAGGGACCATATGTAGACCACAAAGCCTAAAGCATTTATTATCTGGCTCTTTACAAAATATTCTATAGTCTTTGGTAAATAGAATGTAACTTTATGGAAAAACCTAACTAAAACTACACATTTTGTGATTTTATTGAAATGGAAGCAGCGAAAGGAAACAGGATAAATAATAATTTATGAATTCCATTTGTTACTCACGTGACTATCAAGGCCCATCTTCAGAACACACAGACATGTGCGTAGTAAGTAAATTCCCAGTGCTCAGGGCTTGCTTGGGGCCTGAGCTCGATCCCTGGTTGGGGAACTAAGACCCTGCATGCCACTCAGTGTCGCCAAATTTAAAAACAAACAAAAAAAGCACAATAACTTGATTCATGCTTTGCTTTTGTCATTGTGAATGTATGTGTGTCGAATGGGAAGCTCAGATGTTTGAAGGTTTGCTTAATGACTTTTATGCCTCCTGACGTGTGGGATGCAGGCTGTGCCCAGCGTTGGAAGATCTGCGACCTGTTTTCCTCTGCGCCTCGAGTGTATGCATCTAAGTTTCAGCCTTGCCTTAGCCTAAAAATTTTGACCCGCCTCAAGTGACAGAGCCCAGAACCCGTCACTGTCTGTTGGCGTTTTTGTCGAGCAGGTTTTTGTCACACTTTTGCCTCCGTGTGGAGTTTTGTTCAAATCCAGAACAGTTCTGAGTTGAACGCGCGCAACTAGAGAAGTTTCTGTACTTTTCACTAATACTCTGGATATATAATAACTTCAAAATACCCAGCGCATCAAAGGTGTCTTATGAGGCAACAGTTTTTTTAAACTTTTTATTTTGTATCAGCGTATTAATGGGCCTCCCTGGTGGCTCAGTGGTAAAGAATCTGTCTGCGATGCAGGAGACCCGGGTTGGATCCCTGGGTTGGGAAGATGCCTTGGAGGAGGGCATGGCAACCCGCTTCAGTTCTCTTCCCTGGAGAGTCCCATGGACAGAGGAGCCTGGCGGGGTACAGTCGACAGGGTCGCACAGAGTCAGACACGACCAAAGCGACTAAGATCAGCAGCATGGCCGATTACCAACGCTGTGATAGCGTCAGGCGCACAGTGAAGGGACTCGGCCACACGCATACACGCGTCCATTCTCCCCCAAACCCCGCTCCCGTCCAGGCTGCCACGAGACACTGAGCAGAGTCCCCTGCGCTGAACAGCAGGTCCTCGTTGGTGATCCATTTTAAATGTAGCAGTGTGTACATGTCCATCCCAGACTCCCTAACTATCCCTTCTCCTCATTCTTCCCCAAACTCCCCCTTCCCACACCAGCAAGTGTGTTCTCTAAAAGAGTCTGTGTTTTGTAAATCAGTTCATCTGTATCACTTCTTTTCAGGTTCCAGGTGTCATAGGATACTTCTCCTTCTAGGTCTGACTTACTTCATTCAGTATGACAGTCTCTAGGTCCATCCATGTGAGAGGGAACTTTTTTTTTTTTTTTTTGAGGCAACATTCTATCCTTGGGGCAGGGGAGTCATTTTGGTCAAATCCTTTCTTTTTACTAATGGGTCGTGTGTTGCCAGTGCTTTGGGCCAGTGTTTCCATTCAGTCTCCCAGACCTTTTTATTGATAATATTTCAACACCAGGAAAGATAGACGTCTTCCAGTTACTTGATGGAAGAAGAATGGGAGAGCATTGATAATCCCACAGAAAGTTTCAATCCCCTGGCCACTGGAGGCAAAATGAGACGGGAGAAGAGAGAGGAAGTGAGAGATAGTAGGGGAGGAGCTGGGGGGGGCGGGGAGAGGGCGCCCCCGGCTCTGACTCCCACAGGGTCCTTGTGAGCTGCATCTGCCTTGACCGCTGCCTCCTGAACCGCTTTCACCAGCTACACCAGTTCCTTTCTTTCAGGATGGGAAGAGGTATGTTGTTCCTTTTAAGGGTGAGCCTTGGCGAGTTGGAGCTCTGGGGTCTCTGTCCCGATGCCCAGCCGACCAGCCCCGAAATGCAGGCTCTCAGTGGTCACACTCCGCTCGAGACAGCAAACAGATCACCCTCCCCGTGGTGCCCCTGGAAACATCTGTGATGCCTTCTGCTCTGCGGTGAGTCCCGAGACGCTCCAAACATGCAGAGAGCGACTGTCCCTACAGGCTGAGAAGGTGCGAGGCGCCTGCCGAACAGTATCTGGATCCTGCTCTTTAAAGGAATCGGGGACGTTGCTCTTCCCACATTCGAGTTTACATCTGACGCTTATTTTGTCCTGCGCTGTAGCTACTGAAAGTTGCCAGACGTTTTCCTAGAGTTGCATAGGTTAGCTCTTGCCTGTGGCTTTCAGAGTTTCACACCTTTGAGGATCTTTACCATAATCAGCGAACTAATTTACACAACTCTAGGTTATTATACTTCTGAGTGTTCCTTTCACAGGGTTCAACCTGTAAAAGCCTGAAAGGGGGAAAATAAAAAGAAGTCTGTTCTAAGAAATTAAGAAAGATTTTCACTTTTGTTGTTTAATTGTGCAACTCACTTTTAAAAAATACTTTGAAGTGGTAACCCGAGCAAACTTGCTACCTTTTCAACTTTCCTTAAATTTCCCATAGTACTTTATAAAATGTTCTTTAATCACATTTCTCATTGACTTTCATTTTGTCGCTTTGAATTGGGGGAAAATGTCTCAAGATCTTTTCTGTTTTCTTGTTTTGAAAATAGTGATTCCAAAGGCAGGTCAGGGGCCTTTTTCCCCATATAGGATTTTACTTTAAAATTCAGAGCTACCATCCTGACATGCTGGACACTGAAGTCTTTTTGTGCCTAAAAATTTCCCTTAATTCCATCATTGACATATTTTGATGTTTGTAAACCCAACAGAAGGCAGAGTCCTGAGAAACCAGACACAAGTCAGTAATAGAAAAGAGTTTGGAGTTCCTGGGGACTCTGACTCCTCTTCAGAACCGCCTGAAGAGAGATTGACCATTGACAATTTAAATCTTCAATGCTTTATCTCTTTGTCTGAATCTTGGAATGCCATTGATACCCTCTTTGTATTTATAATTGTTTTAATTAGCCACCCAGCAGGGGTGCCTCTCCCAGCTGGATTATGGGCGGCACAGCAGGACCTTACAACCCAGTTAAAACAAAGCCTAGACTTTATGGCTCGCTTAATTTCTTTTATCTGTATCAATAATTTTTTCTTTTTTCTCTTACTCTGCCTCATTTTCACTCATCTTTTCTCCTGCCTCCCCCTTATCTTTGGGCGGGGGCAGGAGCAAAAAGCTTGGGCTCCCAAATGGCTTTGCTTTCGAAGACTCCGAGAATTATGGAAAAGCCTCTGCTGTGAATATTTATCAGCAGCTCACATCTCTCAGAGGAAAACAGCACACATGTGCTTGTCCCCTGCTCTCCGCTGTGATTGTATCTTGAGTGATTACGCTGAAATTGATGTCAGTTTCTAAACTTTGGTGGGCGGAGGGGAGGGAAACGTTTGCAGAAAGCCTGCTCTGTTGTCCCTGGCGTTGTTTGTTCTGTTTGACCACATCCTTCTTTTGTGGATGGAAATCTGGAGGATCGATTATGATGCAGATCTGACACCATTTCCATTTGTGGGAGCTGCGTGGCCTGGGATGTTTGGACTTTGGGAAATTCTTGCATTGTTAGGACTGTTTTTCCTCCACTTTGAACTGGATGCTGCTACTTTGGTGCGATCGTGAACACACTGCCCGATCTGTCGTGTTTCATCAGAGGGAACAGAAACGCACGGCTTGTTTGTGACTTTTTAGAAATTACCAGGGCCTCTCCCTATTTGTGAATCTGTACAACTCCTAGTCTAGAAATTAAAACAGGGCTGATTCCTGTGGACACATGCGTCACTACTAAAAGTCATCCTCTAGCACTCTGTTGCAAATACTCCAGTTCAACTTTTTTCTAATCATGCCCCAAATCATTTTTTTTTTTTTGCATTTAAAAAGAAATGATAGCTCCAGTTATCAGATATGGAAAAGGCTTTCAACTGGCTTCTGTATTTCTGTACAAAGGTCTTAAATGTCATTGAGCCTTACTTTCATTTCTAGAACTTTCCAACAGTTAGCACTGTGTCTGTCCTCCCTCCCCCCAACCCCGGGCAACCCCACAGCACTGGGGGTGGGGGTAGGGGTGTTGTTTGCATTCTGTGTACAGTTATTCAGTATTTGGGTGTCTTTAAAACCAAGGATGGTTATAAGTAAAATTTCATCTTGCTATCTCGGAATTATTTTTGGCTTTGTAACCAGTGAGAGCCCCTGACATTCACTTGCTTTGTAAAACAGCAAATATCACAAAGACCATGCTTAAATACCCATAGCAATTTGTTGAGTGCAATTGTAAGGCTTTGAAATTCAAAGACAGGATTGAGAAGAGGCAGGAAACCCTGTGTGAGCTAGAGGCCTAGGGGTTGGGAGACTCTTGCAGGAGCCTAGTGTCCTTGAGGGGCACTAAATGACTAGAGGATCAAAGACCAAGGAGGTGCCCACGTGGTATATGTGAGTATATGTATGTTCATGAAAATAGTATAACTTGATGGCTGCACAACATCGCAAATGGGCTAAATGCCTGTTAATTATACACTTTAAAATAGTTAATTTCATGTGATGTGAATTGTGTGTGAATCAAAAATAAAAATGAGATAATCCTACCAAAAACAAAAGATAATATAGTAATAAAGATTTGGAGAGCACTGTAAAATTTATGGATTTTCTTTTTTTTTTTTAACGCACCGCATCTGGCTTGATCCTCATAGGCCAGGACCCCTTTGTTGTCCATATTTTGAATGTTTATTTCATTTCATATTGAAGCCGGGGGGCCCAGCTCACCCACTGCCACCCTCTAGTAACAACACAGAATTGGAGGCTTAGAAATCAGTGTGCCTGCTCCATCAGATCCAGCAGCCGACAAGTGTCAGCCAGGTTTCCACATGTTGATTTACAAGCTTTATGGATGCTCCTTGTTTGCTCACATGATGTTAGAGTGCGAAATACGGTGCTTGGAAGCCGAACAGGTCTGTGCTGGGATGGCTAAGGACTTGCCCTGAGCCCCAGCCCCCAACTCCTTCTTGTATGGATCTCCCCTGCGGGTGGGGAGGCAGGGGGAGGGTGGGTCTCCCCAGCATCCCGGGGCTGCTGTGTGATTGCAAGAGCCAGCCCGAGTATCGTACATGCTTGGGCTCTGTGTAAGCTCCATAGTGGCGTACATGACTTACAGTGTGCACGTCAGGCAGCCAGACCTCGGTAATGGAGCATTTTCATTTCTGTGATTTTTATTATTATCGCCGTCATTTTTATCCCTGTAAATGTGGCAACACAGACCCGTGATCAAAGGCAGAGAACTCTTTTAAATGTAGAATATAGTTCAAAGTGTCAGCAATTGTAATCCATGTGAAGATTAGAGATAAAAAGGAATTTTTTAAATATTTTTTAAATTTGGGAGGTTTTAATTCCCCTCACAGATGTTATTGTGACTCTCTGTATGTCTCTATAAGTATATGCCTATCCATACAAGAAACCCCCATCATTATAAAATACTATATGTATATACTATATATTATAAAATACTATAAGTTAGCAGAGGCTTCGAAAGGAAATAAGATGGAGAAACCCACGGCCCCTGGAGTGGGTGGGCTCGTCGCCTTGCCTTTCTATGGAATGCATTTTGTAACATCTGAGTTTTTGTTTGTTTGCCTTCTTCATCATACATCACCAATCCTGGAAGCATGCCAACCACAAAGCAGACCCTCCACACATTTTTTTGTGAAATCAATGGGCTTCCCCGGTGGCACTAGGGGTAAAGAACCCACCTGCCAATGCAGGAGACATAGGAGACGCAGGTTTGATCCCTGGGTCGGGGACAGTCCCCTGGAGGATGACATGGCAACCCACTCCAGTATTCTTGCCCGGAGAATCCCATGGACAGAGGAGCCTGGTGGGCTACAGTCCATGGACTCGCAAAGAGCTGGACGTGAGAGAAGCAACTTAGCACGATATAGTAAATGTGAAACCAGAAAAGCAATAAAAGGAATTGCACAAAATAAGTTTTATGAAATTACTGCTACTATTGGAGTATGGAAAATACCCTCTGATAACATACTGATCAAATTTCCAACAAAAGATGCGTTTCCAACTTTATTCTTTACTGTCTTTTTTCTTAAGCCCAAACTGAAACAACAAAAGGTTTTTTTTTTTTTTTAGACTCTATTAGAGGCACTGAGCTCCTGCCAGATTCAGCTGGATGGTTCTGTGTTGGCTAAATGAATTAGCACAGAGCCACTCCGTGGGTTTGCAGTGCCTTGCCAGCTTCAGATGGTTTCAACTGTGTCTCCTGAAGTCTCTTAATGACATCATTCACATCTGTGGCGACTTAAGCCTCCTGTTTCTTTGAAAACGGAATTTGAGAATATGAGGGGTTTACACTCTCTAAACTAATTAGCAGTGACCAGTAACTTGAGGAGGCCAGTGTGCCCTCTAGGACACTCGGTTTACCTGGGAGTCTCGCCACGTCCATCCAGCCATTTCTAGATAGGTTACCAAGCCCGGTGAGGGAGGGAAGGAGGCGTGCACTTTTTTAAAGCCGAGAACTAATTAAGTATGGTTCTCCGGAGGTTTCTTTCTATAGGATGTGACCTGGCAAACAAATGTAGCATCCAGTATTCGAGAAATGGATTTTCAAGGAAAAGATGGTGCTTTGCACAAAAATATTTAATTAATAAAGCAATTAGTGAGACTGATGCTTTAAAAGAGAAGACAATAAGTACATTTTCTTGCATAACTGTATCATATGAAATATACACGTTTTGCTGTTGTTCAGTCACTAAGTCATGTCCGACTCTTTTGTGATCCCATGGACTGTAGCCCACTAAGCTTCTCTGTCCATGGAATTTTCTAGGCAAGAATACTAGAGTGGGTTGCCATTTCCTTCTCCAGGGTATCTTCCTGCATCTCCTGAATTGGCAGGTGGATTCTTTACCCCTGAGTCGCCTGGGAAGCTGTCTGTGTGTATCATGTAAATGGATACTATGTTGTGTTCCATTCTGATACGGAACAACAACCTTGAAGATACAGCAAATGAAGAAGTCAAGGTATGAAACGGTATACCTAGTATAACAAAAAGCGTACGGGTCGGTGGCTGATCTATACATGTTTGCTTATAATTACATAGAATCTCTCTGGAAGAATACACAAGAAACCTGTATAAGCCATGACTATAACCGTGCTCTTCCGAGTCATAGTGGAGCTTGAGGCAAAAGGAAAAAAGTCTGTAGTACTGACCTTGTTTTCATTTGAATTTTGATATTTTGTTCATCATGGATTTTTTCCATTAATGTTTTTGTTTCTATAATTTCATTTTTAAGATACTACGTTTAAACAGTATTTATCTTGATTACTGAATTTCTTTAAACCCCTCCCTTAGCATTTTGCGCCCAAGATAAGTGAGGGACCCTCAGTCTTGGTTCTCACTCCTCTTTCACACTGTTTAATTTTATTTTCACCACATGCCAGTATGGCTTATTCAAAAACAGGGGGTGAAGTGCATTTAGCCACAACTGGTATTTAGGACCCTTTATAGTCATGGTTCTTGGTCTTCGGGGGCTTATAGATTCCACAGAGGATCCGATGAAAGTACTCACTGTCCATGTGTAAACTATATTCTGCATTTAATTTCAAGGGGACCCACAGACCTCGAGCCCCAGCCAAAAGTTTTAAAGAATTAGATTGCAATTAGAGTGGCTCCCAGGAGGCCTAACTTCCTCTTTTAACTAGTATTCTGGTTTTCCCTACAGCCTCCCTACTAAAGGAAGAAGCCAAATATCTTACTTCTATTTTCCACGCCTTTTAACTGTTCCTTAGGTGATGGGTCTACGTTGTCTGTTGTTGGGACAAATGACAACGTGTTCTTTGTTCCCCAACTGATCCCAGTGTTTTTCTTGTCACTGCGGTGTCTCCTGGGATCTGAATAATTCCCCCCAGGTGAAATGATACGTCGTGGATGAGACCCCCTTCTAAAAGGAGATTACTCTAAATCTCTGTCACCTTCGAGGGACACCCTCCAACACATGACTCAACAAACTCTAGACCTGATTTCTCTACTCTGGTGCTTTTGGTCTTTTGAGTTCATTGGTGTGAGGGCTGTTTAGCAGGGATGTTTAATCCCTGGCCCATTAAATGCCAGTGGTACCCCCCAGTTGTGATAACCAAAAGTATCTCCAGACAGCATGAAATATGCCCTGGATAAAGACCAGCTGCTTAAGAGCCACTGGCCTAGGGAATTCCCTGGCGGTACCTTGGTCAGGACTCCACGCTTTCACTGCCGAGGACGCGGGTTGCTGGTTTGATCCCCGGTCCAGGAACTAAGATCCCACAGGCTGTATGTTTGCCCCCCACAAAGAACCACTGGGCTAGACTTGCAAGCCATCTGAAGGTTGGTGGCTGCCTTCCAGTGTCTCTCCAGCTTTGGTGAGATGCGTGCATTCCCTATAGTAACGATGAATGCACTGGGTAAACAAAACGAATGGTTAACTTACAAATTTGCAGGAATGTTGATCCTGAAGTTTTGTCCTTTTTACAATCAGTAGTATCGTTATTTATGAATTCTCAGCCATGGAAAAATTCATAAAGACCTTCCCCTCCTTCATCTGGACTCTCCTTCCTCCTCCTGAAATACCCTCTTCTGCTTCTCCAGCCTTAAGTCCAGGAAGTTAAAGCACAACCACTTACCTGTTACAAATGACTAGCTAAACTAATCCCCAGTCTTTATGGCCCCCAAATTTACTTCCGAAGAGTGTTTTTACCCAGCCTGAGAAAGTATTACTTTCTGCTTGAGTGTAATTAAAATCTCAGTCATCTATTCAAGAATGCCTTTGCCGGTAAGATATTAATTGTGTCTTAGAGCTGGAAAGTATTCTTCCTAACAGGACTTAATGGAGCGTACAGATCCCAGAGACATTCATAATCACTGTCCCCTCCGGAAATATGACACTGGGGAGATGGATCATTCACTTTCACTGTTTTAGGACTTAATGGAGGGTAAAGTTTTTAATCTACTTGTTGGGAGCTTAATATTTTTAAGAAAGAAAAGACGCCTTACAGTCTCAAGGGCCAGACAAGTCTCTTTTTATTTATTTTTTTCATTGAGTTTAAAGACGTTTTGGGAGTTTTCTTATGGGAATATAGTTGTCATTATATTAATTCTAAGCAACGTTCATTTTTCCCACTTCTCATTACCAAATAGGCAGCACATACACACACACACACACACACACACAATGTTTTTAAAGGCACAGAGGGGCACAACAAACCGTTGTGAATACCCGCAAAAGGGAAAGCCTCAGAGGTGCCAGGATGTGTCTGTCTTTTCACACCACTGCGTGTATGTGTGCATGCTAAGTCACTTCAGTCCTGTCTGACTCTGCGATCCTCTGGACTGTAGCCCGCCAGGCTCCTCTGTCCATGGGATTCTCCAGGCAAGAACACTGAAGCGGGTTGCCATACCCTCCTCCAGGGGACCTTACCAACCAGGGATCAAAGCGCATCTCTGGCGTCTCCTACATGGGCATGGGGGTTCTTTACCACTGAGCCACCTGGGAAGCCCCTTTGTGTGCCACTCTGATGGTGATGCTCAGCACAGAGCTCAGCACTGATCCTGGAACGTTGGGGCCAACACCAGACCCGTGGAAGGCATTCCATTCCTCGAATGGCTTCTGTTAGGAGGGCCTCACTCCCTAAATATGACGCAGGGTTTGAGCCAAATTCAAGCGAATCTTTTAATTTTACTGTAGATGATCCTATGTTGTCTCGGTGTTTATGATTTTTGCTTGTCTTTTTCTTTCATCGTTTGCGTGTGTGTGTGTGTGTAAATATTTAAAAGAGGCCATCCATTCATGAGCTTCAATATTCAAAAGGTACAAAGTGCTGTGCAGTAAAAACACCTGCCTCTCTTGTTATGCAGTCACTAATTCCCATCCCCAAGGCAGCCACCCTTGTTTCTTGTTTATCTTTCTGGAGATTTCTATACGTTGACAAGCAAAGGTTTTTACAGTGACTTTTAAACAAGAGATGGCAAGAGTGAATGTCGACATTCTAGGAATCAGCGAGCTGAAATGGACTGGAATGGGTGAATTTAACTCAGATGACCATTATATCTACTACTGCGAGCAGGAATCCCTCAGAAGAAATAGAGTAGCCGTCATAGTCAACAAAAGAGTCCGAAATGCAGGACTTGGATGCAATCTCAAAAACGACAGAATGATCTCTGTTCGTTTCCAAGGCAAACCATTCAATATCACAGTAATCCAAGTCTATGCCCCAACCAGTAATGCTGAAGAAGCTGAAGTTGAACGGTTCTATGAAGACCTACAAGCCTTTTAGAACTAACACCCAAAAAAGATGTCCTTTTCATTATAGGGGACTGGAACGCAAAAGTAGGAAGTCAAGAAACACCTGGAGTAACAGGTAAATTTGGCCTTGGAATACGGAATGAAGCAGGGCAAAGGCTAACAGAGTTTTGCCAAGAAAATGCACTGGTCATAACAAACACCCTCTTCCAATAACACAGGAGAAGACTCTATACATGGACATCACCAGATGGTCAACACCAAAAATCAGATTGATTATATTCTTTGCAGCCAAAGATGGAGAAGCTTTATACAGTCAGCAAAAACAAGACCAGGAGCTGACTGTGGCTCAGACCATGAACTCCTTATTGCCAAATTCAGACTTAAATTGAAGAAAGTAGGGAAAACCACTAGACCATTCAGGTATGACCTAAATCCCATATGATTATACAGTGGAAGTGAGAAATAGATTTAAGGGCCTAGATCTGATAGATAGAGTGCCTGATGAACTATGGAATGAGGTTCGTGACATTGTATAGGAGACAGGGATCAAGACCATCCCCATGGAAAAGAAATGCAAAAAAGCAAAATGGCTGTCTGGGGAGGCCTTACAAATAGCTGTGAAAAGAAGAGAAGCGAAAAGCAAAGGAGAAAAGGAAAGATACAAACATCTGAATGCAGAGTTCCAAAGAATAGCAAGAAGAGATAAGAAAGCCTTCCTCAGCGATCAATGCAAAGAAATAGAGGAAAACAACAGAATGGGAAAGACTAGAGATCTCTTCAAGAAAATCAGAGATACCAAAGGAACATTTCATGCAAAGATAGGCTCGACAAAGGACAGAAATGGTATGGACCTAACAGAAGCAGAAGATATTAAGAAGAGATGGCAAGAACACACAGAAGAACTGTACAAAAAGATCTTCACGACCCAGATAATCACGATGGTGTGATCACTGACCTAGAGCCAGACATCCTGGAACGTGAAGTCAAGTGGGCCTTAGAAAGCATCACTACGAACAAAGCTAGTGGAGGTGATAGAATTCCAGTTGAGCTATTCCAAATCCTGAAAGATGATGCTGTGAAAGTGCTGCACTCAATATGCCAGCAAATTTGGAAAACTCAGCAGTGGCCACAGGACTGGAAAAGGTCAGTCTTCATTCCAATCCCAAAGAAAAGCAATGCCAAAGAATGCTCAAACTATCACACAAGTGCACTCATCTCACACACTATTAAAGTAATGCTTAAAATTCTCCAAGCCAGGCTTCAGCAATATGTGAACCATGAACTTCCTGATGTTCAAGCTGGTTTTAGAAAAGGCAGAGGAACCAGAGATCAAATTGCCAACATCCGCTGGATCATGGAAAAGCAAGAGAGTTCCAGAAAAACATCTATTTCTGCTTTATTGACTATGCCAAAGCCTTTGACTGTGTGGATCACAGTAAACTGTGGAAAATTCTGAAAGAGATGGGAATACCAGACCACCTGATCTGCCTCTTGAGAAATTTGTATGCAGGTCAGGAAGCAACAGTTAGAACTGGACATGGAACAACAGACTGGTTCCAAATAGGAAAAGGAGTACATCAAGGCTGTATATTGTCACCCTGTTTATTTAACTTCTATGCAGAGTACATCATGAGAAATGCTGGACTGGAAGAAACACAAGCTGGACTCAAGATTGCCGGGAGAAATATCAGTAACCTCAGATATGCAGATAACATCATCCTTATGGCAGAAAGTGAAGAGGAACTCAAAAGCCTCTTGATGAAGGTGAAAGTGGAGAGTGAAAAAGTTGGCTTAAAGCTCAACATTCAGAAAACGAAGATCGTGGCATCCGGTCCCATCACTTCATGGGAAATAGATGGAGAAACAGTGGAAACTGTCAGACTTTATTTTTGGGGTTCCAAAATCACTGCAGATGGTGATTGCAGCCATGAAATTAAAAGACGCTTACTCCTTGGAAGGAAAGTTATGACCAACCTAGATAGCATATTCAAAAGCAGAGACATTACTTTGCCAACAAAGGTCCATCTAGTCAAGGCTATGGTTTTTCCTGTGGTCATGTATGGATGTGAGAGTTGGACTGTGAAGAAGGCTGAGCGCCAAAGAATTGATGCTTTTGAACTGTGGTGTTGGAGAAGACTCTTGAGAGTCCCTTGGACTGCAAGGAGATCCAACCAGTCCATTCTGAAGGAGATCAGCCCTGGGATTTCTTTGGAAGGAATGATGCTCAAGCTGAAACTCCAGTACTTTGGCCACCTCATGCGAAGAGTTGACTCATTGGAAAAGACTCTGATGCTGGGAGGGATTGGGGGCAGGAGGAGAAGGAGACGACAGAGGATGAGATGGCTAGATGGCATCACTGACTCAATGGACATGAGTCTGAGTGAACTCCGGAAGTTGGTGATGGACAGGAAGGCCTGGTGTGCTGCGATTCATGGGGTCGCAAAGAGTTGGACACGAATGAGCGACTGATCTGATCTGATCTTTTATTTGTTGCCACAAATGAAGCCTATTAGACACGCTAATCTGTGTCTGCTTTTTCCACTTGTATATGCATCTTGGACATTGACCCATATCAACAGCATTAGAGAAAGCTAACATTTTAAACCATGACCTACTTAATGCCATTTACATAGTTTTAATCTATTCTATGGGCTTCCCAGGTGGTTCAGTAGTAAAGAATCTACCTGCGAAGCAGGAGACGCAGGAGATGCAGGTTCGATTCCTGGGTTGGGAAGATCCCCTGGAGAAGGAAATGGCAACCCATTCCATTATCCTTGCCTGGGAAATCTCATGGACAGAGGAGCCTGGCAGGTTACAAACCATGGGGCTGCAAATAGTCGAGCGCGGCTCAGCGACTAAACCACTCCCACCGCTCTTTTCTATAACAATAATCCACAGCAAGTATTTGTGAATACAAAAGCATAATGTAGCAACTACCTGAGTATCCCCCACACCATCTGAATTAAGACTCCTCTGCATTGCACACCACTGGGATTCCCTGGTGGCTCAGATGGTAAAGATTCTGCCTGCAATGCAGGACACCCAAGTTCAATCCCTGGGTCGGGAAGATCCCCTGGAGAAGGAAATGGCAACCCACTCCAGTATTCTTGCCTGGAAAATCCCATGGATGGAGGAGCCTGGGGGGCTATCGTCCATGGGGTCACAAAGAGTCAGACATGACTGAGCGACTTCACTTTCACCACATCACCGCATCACCAGGTGAAAAAACTGCTCAAGAAATTTTTTTTTGCTCTAGAATTTTTTTAAAAATGTTTTAAACTAACGTTTGTCGAAGGCTTCAGATTTACTAAAATAAGTCACTGTTATAAACTGCATGTTTGTGCCCCCCCAATTTCATACATTGAAACCCTAACCCCCAGTGTGATAGGATTAGGAGGTAGGGCAGGGAGTTCCCTGGCAGTCCGGTGGTTAGCACTTGGCGCTTTCACTGCCAAGGACGTGTATTCAATCCCTGGTAAGAAGAGACCCCGGAGAGCTTGCTTCCTCCCACTCTGGTCCAAAGCAAGCATGTGAGGATACAGTGAGAAGACAGCCGTCTGCAAACCAGGAAGCGGAAAGCGCGTCGGCCCCACCTGCACCACGTGCCCTTCACTCATCAGGCTCCGCCTTCAGACTCTCCCTCTGCAGACCCAGGACCCAAGGCTCGGGGGGTCACAGCCCACGGTCCCAGAGAGGGTGGGTGGGCACACGTATGCTAAGAGGAGTCTGTCCTGTGGGGTCAGTGCAGGCCCCTCCCCACTGTGAGATGCGCTCAGAACGTCCCACCTTAGCAAGGCTCTGCCCTCCCATTTCATCTACTCTGCTCCCTCCCCTAAGCCCCTGCTCCCAACCCCATCCTTGGGCCACTACCCAGCCCTAGTCTACTGAAGGAGCCCTCTGAGGAAGCAAGGACTTCCAAGACATTTCTTTTAGCCAATCCAAGGACTTTCGGCAGGAAGCAGGGGGTGCATTGGACATCAATGAGGTGATTGTGGTTGTCACAGTAACGAGAGACTGTTTCCTGCGACCAGGGATGACAGATGTCCTCGGTGTGTGAGACGCCCACACCACAGTTCCAACCCTCTCCGGCTTCCTGTGCCTGGTGGGGCATTGATGTCTGCAGGATGCTCGCCTGTAGGGGCATCACTCGCGCCCATGTTGCCCATTGTTTGCCCACTGTTGGCCTTAATGTTAACTAAGGTGGACTTCCATTCTCTCTTGTCTGATACGGTTAAATCTGGCCTGTACATTCTTGCTGTAATTATGTCCAAGCACGCCCTTTGCTTTTTTTTTTTCCTATTCTGATTGCCTCCTGAAACCAAACTTGGCTATTATTGGTTGGAATAATTATCAGACTTCTTTCAAATGTCTCCTAGCCTAGTATCCCAAGCACTTGAATATGGAAATAAGAAATAGCATTTTTATCTAGAAAACAAAACAAGTTGCTTCTCCTGCAACGCCTTCACGGCCCACCCCATCCTTCTCAACCCTCTCCCTGTGCTGAGAACGTCTGTTTTCGGCACTCGTCACCACGGTGGTTTAATTGTTTTTATCTGCACCTTTGTTTAACGTCGGCCTCCTATCCTGAAAGCTTCCTGAGAGCTAGGATCCTGTCTTTCTTAGTTTCCACGATACTGCCCTACTTGGTGTGTGTTCTAGAACACGGAAGACGTTCCACATATATTTGTGAAAAAAGAAGGGACAAGGGAAGGGAGAGAGAAAAAAATTATATCCAGAGCTTTGTTTTTTGAAAAGATATTTAATAATGCATCAAGGCTCCTTTTGGGGTTTGGAGGGACACCTGTTCAGCTCACTGTAAACCACCAGCTCTCATATTTTGCTCCCTTGTTTGTTTGTTATTTATTCCCTCTAGGGGTTTTTTTGAAAAGACTAAGCAGAATTGGCAAAAGGGAACTTCACTTTACTTTCTGTGTAAGCAAATGTTGGAGTCGCTGTCCTTTTATATTTTTAAAATTATTTTACTTTTGGCTACGCTGGGTCTTCATCGCTGCTCGAAAGTTCTCTCTGGCTGTGGCGTGTGGGCCTCTCATCGCAGCGGCTCCTTCTGCGGCACAGCACCGGCTCGAGGGCCCTCGGGCCTCAGCAGCTGTGGCTCGCGGGCTCAGCCGCCCTGCGGCTTGTGGGATCTTCCCAGACCAAGGATCAAACCCCTGTCCCTGGCATTGGCAGGTGGGTTCTTCACCACTGGACCGCCGGGGAAGTCCTGGACTCCTGCTTCTGAGAGGGGGCATCACACTGCCAGCTCTGGCCCAGCAAGCCCCCAGCCCTGCCCACAAGCAGCTCACCTGCTGGATGGGGACTGAGACGATGGCGGGGGAGGGCGGGGGCCGAGCACCCAGGAGCGCTGGTCGCGCGGTGAGGGCTGGCGTGTTATCCAAACATGTCCGTTTCCAGTGACAAATGGAACCTCTGGGGGGTGACAGCCTCCTCCAAGGCAAGCATGACATGCGGTGACTGGGGGCTGGATGCAGCGTGTTAAAGCCATGGCCATAAATCGGACGACGTTCAAATGTGCCATCTTCGGGTCAGGTCAGCCTCCAAATCTGTCAAACCACTTACTCTTGGCCCCGGGTCAGCCTTTTTGGAAAGAATTGTTTTCCTGAGCCAAGCTCATTCTTACTCTCTTTACTGTCTGTGATCCCTTGGGTCTGGATGAGTCTAGATGGTTTTTTAAAGGTTTTTTTCTTTCGATTACAAAAGTAGTAAGGGAACACTGGAAAAAAAAAACAAACCATAAAATATACACACAAGAAAAATTGTGTTCCATTTTTAAGATAAAGATTTCCGTGTTGTGTCATTTCTTTGCATTTTTTTTTTTAAACAACTGGGAGATTTTTCTATACGTACTCTTTTGGGGGAAATAATTCTCGACTCCCAGGACACTGCACAGAGCACAGAGAGGCCCTGATTCCTTTCACCCAGCTTCCCCCTGCGGCCGCGGCTCGTGTGACCGTAATACGACGCCTGTGCACACTGCTGTGTAACTTTTTAAGAAAATTCGTGCTCTGGTGTGAACACCCTTCTACGTGTTAACCTCCATTCTTCCAGGTGCCATGCTTGCGCCCTGCGGTCTCGTTTTCACTCTGCAGCCAGAGGGATTCCGTTAACGTCTGAGGAGGATGGCAGCCCTCCTTTGTGTCCTGGGGGCTCAGTGGTAAAGAATCCGCCTGCCATGCAGGGGCCGCGGGTTCAATCCCTGGGTCTGGACAATCCCCTGGAGGAGGGCATGACAACCCACTCCAGTATCCTTACCTGGGAAATCCCATGAACAGAGGAAGCCTGGCGGGCTACAGTCCATGGGGTCTCACAAGTGTCCGAAAGAACTTAGTAACTAAACAATAAAAAAGCCCTCCTTTACTAAAACCCCCACCGGGCTCACCTCGCTCAGGGTTTCTGCCGTGCGCTGGGAGGCCCGAGGACGGCACCAGTCCCCAGCCCGCCCCCTGAACGTCTGGTCCCTCCAGCGCTCTCCCCGTGACTCACTCCAGTGGCCGTGCTGGCCTCTCGCTTTGCCTAGCGCGTCACCTGTGTTCACGCCCCAGGGCCTTCGCCCTGACTCTTCCCTCTGCTTCTACGCTTTTCCTAGGCATGTAATTGGTTGTTATACCTTTATTCATTGTCTGAAACCTGCCCCCCATTTAGGATGTAAGTGTCATAAGGAGGTACCCCAAGCCCCTAGAACACACCTAGAACATAGTAAGAGTTAAATGAAACATGCACTGATGCACAAATCAACAGTGATAACAGCGTTAGAGGGACTTTCCCTGGTGGTCCAGTGGTTAAGGCTTCACGCTTCCAGTGCAGAGGGTGAGGGTTCGATCCCTGCAGATTGAACCAAGACACAGCACCTACTATGTGCCACTTCTGCTCCACTAATGCGCAATTTACTAATGTGTCAGCCTGTATTAGGGAAAGTATATTTTTCACTCACTTAAATATTTTTATTCAACAGCGATTGCTTGAGGGCCATTTGTTCAGCCTACGAGATATAACACACTGCTGATAGAAAAACAATCAGAAGGAACTGTTATCCAACAAGAAATAGCCTGGTTGGGGAGAACAGTTAGATCTCACATGCCTCGGGGCACAACCAAGGGGGGAAAAAAGGCTAAAGTACAGTTTGGACTCTGTGTTTGAATCCCAGCTCTGCCATTTAGCTGTATGGTCTGGAGCAAGTTACTCTCCTGGGCCACAGTTTCCTCATTTGTAAGATAGGGGGATAGTATTTATCTATCTCACAGGAATTAGTTACCTTAAAGTTTACCTTAGTTAATATAGGTAAAGAGCTGGGAGAGTGTCTGACATAAAGTAAATGGCATAAACCAGTATTGTTTAATAGCATTTCTGTTAATTATGTACCATGACTGATTTTAACAATAGCTAGATATTTAGTTGCTTTCCACTTTTCATAGGCTTACAGAAAAAATACAGTGAGATTCCTTATAGCTAGAACTTTGCTGCTGCTGCTGCTAAATCGCTTCAGTCGTGTCCGACTCTGTGCGACCCCATAGACAGCAGCCCACCAGGCTCCTCCGCCCCTGGGATTCTCCAGGCAAGAATACTGGAGTGGGTTGCCATTTCTTTCTCCAATGCATGAAAGTGAAAAGTGAAAGGGAAGTCGCTCAGTCGTGTCTGACTCTTAGCAACCCCATGGACTGCAGCCCACCAGGCTCCTCCGCCCATGGGATTTTCCAGGCAAGAGGACTGGAGTGGGGTGCCATAGAACTTTGCACAAGCCCTTAATTATCTCTTTAAGAAAAAATGTTCATGGTGGCTTTTTTTTAACTTTATAAACATAACTGTTCTCCTCAACTAGGGTATTTCTAATTGGATAACAATTCCTTCTGATTGTTTTTGGATCAGCATTGTGTTATACCTCGTCGGCTGAACAAATAGCCCTCAAGCAATTGTTGTTGAATAAAAATATTTAAGTGAATAAAAAATATACTTTTCCTAAAACAAGCTGACACATTAGTGTTGCAGCGGTGGCTTGTGGTTGGTACTATATCTTCAAGTATCCATTCTTCTTCTATAAAAGCAGAAACCATGGCTGATGGCAGAACACACTGGTATTCAGAATAAAGACTACATTTCCCAGTCTCCCTTCCAGGTAGAGGTGGTCATGTGACTATACTCAGGCCAATAAGCTATGAGAAAGTATCCCAAGGAGCGTCTCAGTAATGGCTTTAGGGAAGGAAGGTGGTCTTTGCCCTTCCTCTTTGCCGGTATGCTAAGTTACTTCAGTTGTGTCCAAGTCTTTGCAACCCTGTGGACTGTAGCCCGCCAGGCTCCTCCGTCCATGGGATTCTCCAGGCAAGAATACTGGAGTGGGGTGCCATTTCCTTCTCCAGGGGATCTTCCTGAACCAGGGATCGAAGCCACATCTCCTGCACCTCCTGCACTGACAGGTGGGTTCTTTACCACTAGCACCGTGTGGGAAGCCCGACATGGTCCCTGGAGCTCACGCTTCCTTATTGGACAATGACGATCACAATTTGAGAAGAATAGGATGGCTAGATGGAATGAGCTGCAGTGCCCGGCATTTGTGAAATTGACACACTAGGCCCTCTACTGCCTGTGTGAGCTTGAGAGAAGTAAACTCTGTTTAAACTACTGTTACTTCAGGTTTTCTATTCTGCACAGCCAGACCCAATCCTATCTAATTCAGGGCTCAATAAATACTTCTTTACTAAATAAATTGAAATTTTGTACCTACATTCCTAGGTTTGCATTTGGCAAAGCATTTTCTCAAGCTTTGTTTAATTTGGCAAAAGTCCTAAATTGAGTTTCCAACCTTGTCCCTTCCAAAATCTACTGATAGTCTCTGTATTATGTAGGAGTTGGTGACGGACAGGGAGGCCTGGCGTGCTGCGATTCACGGGGTCGCAAAGAGTCGGACACGACTGAGCGACTGAACTGAACTGACTGACTGACATAATACATGTATTATGTAGTCTACATGTATTATGCAGAATGCATCTGTATACAAGGGTCACTCAGGGTGGTTTAGACAAAGATTTAATTATCTCCAGAAACAAGTCCTGCTCTCAGTTTGGCGGGGATCCAGTCACGTCCTGCAGGACATGCCCAGTTTCCCCTTTTTTGGCGTTTTACTAGGTTCTTGCCTCATGGTTGCAGGATGGCTGCCAGCACAACCAGTTTCATCTTCTCACACAGGAAAAGGAAGTGGGGCGGGGGGCAGCAGTGCCTTCTTCTCCCGTGGCTTGCTCTTTTTGTCAGGGAGGGAAATCTTTTCCAGAGGCTCCCCAACTCGTGTCCATCTCTTTGGCCAGACTGGTCACATGATCTCCTCCCCAGCAATCCATGTGGAAAGGCAACAGAATTGCTCTGATTGATACAGCCCAGCAGGTCCTCAGAGTACAGTCCATGAGTCCTGTGGTCTCTGAGACCCTCTGAGTGGGAGGGGCCATGAAGGCGAAACAGTTTTCATAATAATACTAAAAAGTTATTTGCTGGTTTTCACTGTGTGGACATTTGCACAAATGGTGCAAAAGCCAATCTGAGAATCCCACTGTCTTCTATTAAAGCCAGACTTGAGAAGATTTGCATAAAGTGTAAAAGAATAAATGCCACTCTTCTCAATAATTTTTTTTTTGAAAAATATTCCTATTTCATAAAATGTTTATTTGTTATGTAATGGAATTATATGGGCTTGCTTCCCTGGTGGCTCAGATGGTAAAGAATCTGCCTACAGTGTTGGAAACCCAGGTTCGATCCCTGGGTCAGAAAGATCCCCTGGAGAAAGGAATGGCTACCCACTCCAGTATTCTTGCCTGGAGAATTCTATGGACAGAGGAGCCTGATGGGCTGCAGTCCAGGGGGTCGCAAAGAGTCAGACACAACTGAGCAACTAACACTTTCACTTTCAATTGGATTATTGTTATTTTAAATGATTTATAGTGGCTGCTCAGTATCCTTCAGGACCCCTGCAAACACCAAAACCTATGGGTGCTCAAGTCCCTTACATAAAATGGGATGATTATCTGTCAGTGTCTGAAGACACAGGACTTACCCATACTGGCTATAATAAATAAACATTTTAAATTTTCACAGTTTTCATTTCTCAGTTGGTATCTTCAAATCAAAGCAGTTGAGAACTACTTATTTAGATGAATCCAAGGGATAGGCCTCATAGGTCTGCACAAAGTCAAGGTCTCATTCTAAGGAATGAGAAGAAATGGTTGTCCAGCGGGCAAGCAAGAATGTCTGGACACTTTCCAAGAACTCAGATTATACATACGGCCTGTGTAGCGCTGAGTATTTGCATCTCTTTGTCGTTTGAGTATAGTTTGTCATTTGAAACCCAGCATCTGGGTCTTTATCAGTGAGTTGGCCCTTCGCATCAGGTGGCCCAAGTATTAGAGCTTTAGCATCAGTCCTTCTAATGAATATTCAGGGTTGATTTCCTTCAGGATTGACTGGCTGAATCTCCTTGCTGTCCAAGGGACTCTCAAGAGTCTTCTCCAACACCACAGTTTGAAAGCATCAGTTCTTTGGTGCTCAGCCTTTTTTTTATGATCTAGCTCTCACATCCACACATGACTACTGGAAAAACCATGGCTTTGCTTAGATGGACCTTTTAGTATATGCAGCTCAGTCATGTCTGACTCTTTGCAACCCCATGGACTGTAGCCCGCCAGGCTCCTCTGTCCATGGAATTCTCCAGGCAAGAACACTGGAGTGGGTTGCCATTTCCTCCTCCAAGGGATCTTCCCAACCCAGGGATCGAACCCAGGTCTCCCACATTGCAGGTGGATTCTTTTATCATCTGAGCCACCTGGGAAGCCCAAGAATACTGGAGTGGGTAACCTATCCCTTCTTCAGGGGAATTTCCCGACCCAGGAATTGAACCGGGGTCTCCTGCATTGCAGGTGGATTCCAGTCTAGGATTTTAGTATATCAGATCAGATCAGTCTCTCAGTTGTGTCCAACTCTTTGCAACCCCATAAATCGCAGCACGCCAGGCCTCCCTGTCCATCACCAACTCCCGGAGTTCACTGAGATTCACGTCCATCGAGTCAGTGATGCCATCCAGCCATCTCATCCTCTGTCGTCTCCTTCTCCTCCTGCCCCCAATCCCTCCCAGCATCAGAGTCTTTTCCAATGAGTCAACTCTTCACATGAGGTGGCCAAGGTACTGGAGTTTCAGCTTTAGCATCATTCCTTCCAAAGAAATCCCAGGGCTGATCTCCTTCAGGATGGACTGGTTGGATCTCCTTGCAGTCCAAGGGACTCTCAAGAGTCTTCTCCAACACCACAGTTCAAAGGCATCAATTCTTCGGCGCTCAGCCTTCTTCACAGTCCAACTCTCACATCCATACATGACCACAGGAAAAACCATAGCCTTGACTAGACGAACCTTTGTTGGCAAAGTAATGTCTCTGCTTTTGAATATGCTATCTAGGTTGGTCATAACTTTCCTTCCAAGGAGTAAGCATCTTTTAATTTCATGGCTGAAGTCACCATCTGCAGTGATTTTGGAGCCCCAAAAATAAAGTCTGACACTGTTTCCCCATCTATTTCCCATGAAGTGGTGGGACCAGATGCCATGATCTTCGTTTTCTGAATGTTGAGCTTTAAGCCAACTTTTTCACTCTCCACTTTCACTTTCATCAAGAGGCTTTTGAGTTCCTCTTCACTTTCTGCCATAAGCGTGGTGTCATCTGTATATCTGAGGTTGTTGATATTTCTCCCCGCAATCTTGATTCCAGCTTGTGTTTCTTCAAGTCCAGCGTTTCTCATGATGTACTCTGCATAGAAGTTAAATAAACAGGGTGATAATATACAGCCTTGACGAACTCCTTTTCCTATTTGGAACCAGTCTGTTGTTCCATGTCCAGTTCTAACTGTTGCTTCCCGACCTGCATACAAATTTCTCAAGAGGCAGATCAGGTGGTCTGGTATTCCCATCTCTTTCAGAATTTTCCGCAGTTTATTGTGATCCACACAGCAAAGGCTTTGGCATAGTCAATAAAGCAGAAATAGATGTTTTTCTGGAACTCTCTTGCTTTTTCCATGATCCAGCGGATGTTGGCAATTTTAGTATATGGTTTACACTAAATTTACACTTTGAGGCACTGAGTTTCGTACGTAAGAGTTTAGACCCAGTGGTTCCAGCAATAATTAGTCATATAACCTTCAACCGTGCCTTATCTTCTAGGAGCCTCTATATCCTAATCTGTAACCTAGAGTAAAGGGCCACTCTTGTCATTTCTGCAAATGCAGTCTTCTGGAGGGTTAAAGAGGCAAAGCGCCTGAGCACCCAGTACTGTTCCTCACATGTAGTTAGTACTGCCGTTAATTCTCTCTCTCTCTTTGCTTTTCGATTCATGCTCTAAGTCACAAGCATTCTCATAAACTTTTGGTACCCTGAGAAACTGAGGCCTACCAAAGTGATGTTTTGTTTTAACTTACTTATTTCTTTGGCTGTGTCGGGGTCTTGCGTGTGGCGCTCAGAGTCTCCGTGGCATCACGTAGGGTCTCTCGCTCTGCTGCATAGCCTCTGCCTTGGCACTCAGGTTTAGTCTCTCCATGGCACGTGGGCTCTCAGTTCCCCAGCCAGAGCTCAGACCTCTGTCCCCTGCATCACAAGCTGCCAGACCACCAGAAAGTCCCTCAAGGTGATGTTTTAACGTGACCTGTGGTGAAACAGCCTGAATGACACGTGCGGCCCTCAGTGTCTGCGGAACATAAAATTGCAGCTGACCAGCCAGTGGTGAGGGCTTCCCGGATAGCTCCGCTGATAATCTGCCCACAACGCAGGAGACCCCAGTTTGACTCCTGGGTTGGGAAGAGCCCCTGGAGAAGGGATAAGCTACCCACTCCAGTATTCTTGGGCTTCCTGGCAGCTCAGACAGTAAAGAATCTGCCTGCAATGTGGGAGACCTGGGTTTGATCCCTGGGTTGGGAAGATTCCGTGGAGGAGGGCATGGCAACCCACTCCAGTGTTCTTGCCTGGAGAATCCCTATGGAAAGAGGAGTCTGGCGGGCTACAGTCCATGGGGTCGCAGAGAGTCGGACGCGACTGAGCACGCACAGCGCAGGCAGTGGAGAAATGGCCCTGCCCTTCTCCAGCTCCTGATCTATTCTTTCTGTCTCTCACTCACGTGCACACATGCAGATACCTAAATATATATATGTATGCATATGTATTTGCTTATCTCATGCCTGACTTTGCAGCCTATCATGAGGAACAGAACCATAAATAAACAGTATTTTATGCAATTTCCCACCATCTTTGATGTGTGTATTGCATTGTGCCCACCAGGAGTAAAATTGCTATTTTAAAAAAAGGCCTGAATGGCTGTTTAATGGGCGTGGGAGTCTCCTTTTCAGTTAATGAAAATGTTCAGCGACTAAATCATGTTTCTAGGTGCACAACGTCGTGAATGGATTAAATGCCACCGAATCTTACACGTTGAAAAGTTACAGTGGTAAATTTTACGTTATCTGTATTATTTGTTGTTGGTCAGTCACTAAGTCATGTCTGACTCTTTGCCACCCCGTGGACTGTAGCACCACACCAGGCTTCCCTGTCCTTCACCATCTCCTGGAGCTTGCTCAAACTCATGTCCATCGAGTCGATGATGCCATCCAACCATCTCATCCTGTATCGCCCCCTTCTCCTCCTGCCTTCAATCTTTCCCAGCATCAGGGTCTTTTCCAGTGAGTCAGCTCTTCGCATCAGGTGGCCAAAGCATTGGAGCTTCAGGTTCAGCATTAGTCCTTCTGATGAATATTTAGGATTGATACATAAAGCGGTCCAGGGGGCTTTCTGGTCCTTTTTAGGGAGACTTGGAGAGGGGATAGGGCTCCCTAAGCTCTGACCTTCCTCCACAATGAATCTTCCTGCTGACTCCCCCTGACCGAGACTCACAGACTCACCTCCCCTTGGACGATCAGTCCTTCTGCCTGTCCCACCTCTTCATTTCCTCCTGGCCTTAATGTCTGGCTGGAAAATGTCTTATGCAAAATGATCCTCCAAGCTGTGTCTCTCACTAGGACGGATCTGTTGCTGTTGCTAACACCTAACGACCGTCACCTTCCGAAGCTGCGCCAAGACATGTGTTCACAGACGTCTTCATTCTTCTCATTTCAAGGGATGGGGGCGCCTTCTTGGCACTTTTTAGAAGTCCACGATGTGCACTCCTCGTGTTCAAAGCCCCGCTATTTCCTTACTGTACTTGTGTTATCAAAGACCCCATAAAGTCAAGTGATTTCCTCCGCTTTTGTCCTGGGCTCTGGAGAAAACGACACTTAATCGCCTCAGATTCCCTTCTGTCTGTGATCCCCTCTGAGAAATAAAGCCATAAATATGTTTACGCCTGTTGACATTCACACCGGAAAGAGCGCAGAGTTCCAAGTATTGCGGTTCCTTGCCTGTTTTATTACCAAACAGCCCCCCCCACCCAAAATAGCAGAGGGGCTTTCCTGGCAATTCAGGGTAAGGCAGTGTGTTTCCTTTGAGAGGGGGGGACATAGCTCTTCACACTGCTGCCAAAGCCAGAAGGCTTCTGAATGCACCGACGCCGCAAAGAACCATTGAATAAAACGCTTAGAGCTCGTCTACGGGGAGCAGGCAGTGGAGGGGTGGGAGGTGTGGTCCAAAAAGACTTCCTGAGCAGAGCTGCGTCTCCCCTTCGCCCAGCCTCGAGTTTGAAAATATCAACAACATTCCTGTCCACTGTAATGAAATACTCACGCAAAAAGCTATGGAATGCGCAATAATTTGTCAGGCGTCCTTTTAGTGGCGTCCGCTAGCGCAAACTCTGGTGGGGCCCCTTGACCCCAAGAGAGTGTGCCCTTTAACCTTATTCGGGCCTCCTTTATGCGGGGCTGCACTCTGACCAGATGGCTAAACTATCAAAGGATTTTATGAGTGAAAACTGCTTTCCCGACCCACAAGTTGTATATTTCTTTCCATGTTAATGTGAACTATCAACCCAGAAGCTTTAAATTGGAAACACAAAAGGTGTCCTGCAGCTGGGCCTCCAGCCCCCCTGCGTTGTGTGTGAGCACAAGGGCTGCGGGTGTTTGCAGAGAAAACAGCTGACACCCAGATGAGGACAATTTCAGCTAAATATTTAAAATAGCCATCAAGAAAGGAATGATTGATTGATTTTTTTTTTTTTTGCTTCCAGCCATGATCTTTTATCAAGCTGCAGGCAAGCATGCTTCCTACATAAATCCAAACTGCTCGCTTTCTCTCTCTCCCCATCCCGTGGTTCCACCTTTCAGGAAGACTAGGTGACGAAAAGTCATTAGATCCGATGGCACCTGGGGTCCAGAATGGAAAATGTCTCCTCCAGGCGTTAGATTTCAGTTACCTCGTCCTGAGACCTTGGGTGGGTGGTGTGTGTACACGGATAGTTTGTTTTGCAAATTCTTGGAAATGTTCCTCGGAAATGATGGAGGTGAGTTGACTCAACAAATATTTATGCACATAACCCACAAGGCAGACACAATTCTAGCGCCCAGCAGATTGCTTGAGCCAGAGTCGGAGGACTCCTATCGAGATGTTCATTTATGTCCCATGCTGAGAAAAGCACCACAGAAACACCTCAGAAGGGCAGGTGGCGATAAGTGCTGTGATGAGAATGGACAAGGCCGTGGGCTGGGGCCTCAAGTTTGCACGGTTAGGAGAAACGTCGTTGAGGAGTTGATGGTACAGTAAAGATCTGAGTGAGGAGCCAGCCTCAGGAAGATATTCTCCAGAGCTCTGCCTTCTAAATATAATGCAAGCCATATAAGCAGTGCCAAACTTTCTAGTGGCCAGCTTTAAAGAGGGAAAAAGAAATGGGTGGAAATAACTGAAAGTTATTTTTATTTGAATAAATATTCTAAAATATTAATTATACTCATTAATGCTTAAATATTTTAAAAGTTATATTTTATTTTAATTATATCTTTTATTTCACTTGTATTATCATTTTTGTTTTCTTTGAGTTTTCAAAGCTCTGTTTTTAAATTTCTTTTCATTTTACTTGTTTTCACATGTGTTGAATAATACCTTTTGTTATAAACAACTTCATGCTGCTGCTGCTGCTAAGTCGCTTCAGTCGTGTCCGACTCTGTGCGACCCCGTAGACGGCAGCCCACTAGGCTCCCCCTGTCCCTGGGATTCTCCAGGCAAGAACACTGGAGTGGGTTGCCATTGCCTTCTCTAACGCATGAAAGTGAAAAGTGAAAGTGAAGCCGCTCAGTCGTGTCTAACTCCTATCAACCCCATGGACTGCAGCCTACCAGGCTCCTCCGCCCATGGGATTTTCCAGGCAAGAGTACTGGAGTGGGGTGCCATTGCCTTCTCCAAAACAACTTCATATGTAGGGTTAAATTTTCTAGTAGCCAGGCTAAAAAGGGTGAAACAGAAACAACTGAGACTCGTTTTAATAACATACTTTATTTTTACTAAACTCAGTGTCTCCGAAACATGATCCTTTCAAAAATGTTTTGGAAAAACTAACAAATGAGATTTTTTACATTTTTTTTTTCTTTTTTCACACTAAGTCTTTGCAGTCTGGTACAGATTTTGTAGCAGCAGCATATCTATTTGGACACTAAATTTCCATGGGAAAGATTTGATCTGAATTTCGATTTCATCAAGTTTACGATTGAAAAGGTAGATTCACATACCCAAATTGTCCTAAAGATACTTGCGAGTGATCTAATAGCTGAGTGAAGTACCGGTTCTGAAGTTTTAATTTAAAAGGAAGGGAAGCTAGAAGTCCAGTTTCCGTGGATGCAGCAGCCACATTGCATGAGTGTCCCCGAGACCCGTGGTGATGATGGGCCAGCTCAGCTCTGGGGGGAGGCCCGGAGCCCCTGCAGGGCGGCTCAGAGGGGCCAGGTGGAGGGGGTCTGGGGCTGGAGGGCCCGTTGGTGGGGGTCCGGGGCTGGAGGCCTGCGGCTTCCAGGAGCGGAGACGGTGACCGCAGCGGGGAGCGGAGGCAAGGGTGGGCTCCAGCCGGTCTGCCAGGTCTCAGGCTGGGCAGAGTGCTGGGCTCTGTGAGTACTGTAAGCTGACTTGTCCCGGCATCGAAGGCAGGGACTCAGTAGGACTAAGATTCACTGTGACATTTTGGAGAGGAGGGAACACTGCATATGTTCACCCGAGACAAGCTAGGAACACACACCAACAAATGTCACAAGGTCATCGCAAGGCTCATAGCACTGCTGGAAAAGCAAAATATCGCAAATAGCCTGAATATCCACCAGTCTGAGAAAGGATAAATAGAACGTGATATGTTTCTGAGAGGAAATATGATCCCGCGGTTGAAAAGAATCATATGTATCAACATGACTCATCTCAAGAACAAGAAACTCTTTCTATAAAGTCACTTATTTAAATATACAGATATATAGATAGAGTATACATATAGAATATTAAAATTATTGTAACAGCATAGGTCAAAAGGAAACATAAATTTCATGATCGCAATCGCTTCTGGGGGAGGCCTTGAGAAAAAGTTCAGTGGGCTTGGCTTAATCAGTAATGTTCTATTTTTTGTTTTAAAAATAGCCAAGATTACAACAGAATGATCGTATTTGCTGATTGGGGGCAGTGGGACTGTAAGTGTTTGTTACACTGTGTTCTGTACTTTTCAGCTGATTTGAATAGTCCCCAAACTAAAAAGAAAAATCCATCATAAGAAAAGAAAAAGAAAGCCTTTGTCACCCTGAGTCCTCATATGCTACCTGTCTTGCATTTTCTGTTACCTTCCGACGCTGACCATGGCTTAGCATTAGACAGTACAGATCTATTACATACTGTGTTTACTTATAACGTTTTCTGGAAAAAAAAAAAAGTTGCTGGCCTGGTTTTGCAATGTCTGAGGCTAACAATCAAGAGGATTTTTAACTCTTTCATCGCTGACATCAAGCTGCCTATTTTTGCCCCCCTGTGGCTTCAGGACTTTGAAGACTTGCGTGTCCCTCTGCCTCTCGCTGTTTGTGTCTGGAGCACTGAAGACCAAACGTGTTCCATGTTGAACAAAACAATTAAGTGGAAATTCAACAGTTGGCAGCACGATTCTCCCTTGCTGCAAAGAAAGTAAATAAATTCCTCTTTTCTGATTTCTCAAGTTATAACTTTTAAAAATTAATTTAATTTTGGTTGCCTTGGGTCTTTATTCCTGCGTACGGACTTTTGCTAGTTGTCGCGAGCAGGGGCTGCTCTCTATTTGTGATGTGCGGGCTTCTCACTGCTCTGGCTTCTTGTTGCAGAGCGTGGCCTCCAGGGTGCATGATCTCAGTGGTTGTGGCTCACGGGTTTAGCGCCCCTCTGTCATGTGGCATCTTCTCAGACCAGGACTCAAACCTGTGTCCCCTGCATTGGCCGGCAGATTCTTAGCCATTGGACCACCAGGGAAGTCCATTAAGCTGTGACTTCTGTTATGGACTGATGCCTGCGCCCTTCCCAACGTGATATGCGGGAACCCTAATCCCCAGTATGATGGCATTTGGTCGTAGGGCCTTTGGGAACTGATTAAGTCATGAGGGTGAAGCCCCCATGACAGAATTCATGCCCTAACAAGAAGAAAAACTAGGAAGATTGCCTCCTCTCTCTCTCTACTCTCTGCCATCTGCAAACCAGGAAAGATCTGCTGGCACCTTGATTTTAGACACCGCAGCCTCCAGAACTGTGAGAAGTCAAAGTCGGTCAAAGATCTGCTGGCACCTTGATTTTGGACACCGCAGCCTCCAGAACTGTGAGAAGTCAAAGTCGGTCACTATGCCACCCCGCCTGTAGTAGCTCATGACAGCAGCTCGAGCTAAGATAACTGCTGATCCACAAAGCTGTGTGGCCCTTAGCACTCACTTTCCCCAAGCCTTGGTTTCCTCATCTGTCTCGTGGGGATAATAATAATCATTATCTCCCTCACAAAACCTGTGAGGTACAAATGCAGTATGTACAAAGCCTTGGCACATTTGCATATATATGTTGGTTATTCCTGTATCTTTTTTTTTTTGTCACTCGCATTTATATGACCAGATGACTCTATTGGATGGTGGCTAAGAACACAGGTTTGGTATACATTACCATATGTTAAATTAAGATAGCCAGTGGAAATTTGCTGTCTGGCGCAGGGAACTCAAATCTTGTGCTCTGTAACAACCTAGAGAGGCGGGATGGAGGAGGAGGTGGGAGGGAGGTTCAGGAGGGCAGGGACATATGTATACCTGTGGCTGATTCATGGTGATGTATGGCAGAAAGTGACACAATATTGTAAAGTAATTACTCTCCAATTAAAATAAAAAATAAATTTTTTAAAAAAAGAATACAGGTTCATCAAATAGGCAGGCTGGAAACCTGCTTACCCACTTCTAGGGAACTTGGGTCACTTGGTAACCAGAGGGTACTTGAGCGAGCGGAAGGAGGTCACCCTCATCGAGCCCCTGGCCGGGGCCCCGCCTGACGCTAGTGCTCGGGGAACGTGGACAGCCAGTGAAGGCCCTGGCGTGGGAGGTGCTGTGCTTCCTGTTCGTGCAGGACAGGACCGGCGTTTGCAGCAGAGAAAGAACGAGCATTTTGGAGAGGCCCGCCGGCTCACACGCAGCGCACAAGCTGGCTTCATCTTGCAAAGTCATTCAACAGTTTCTTATGGACAAATGTTCTTCCGAGCCGCGTCTCTCTGTATCACCCCACATTCCTTTAAAAAACAGATTTGCATATTTAAAAGTATGATTTGGCCTCTCTTTTGTCGCTTTTTGAAGCTGCTCTATTTGTCCTTCTTAACCCATCAGGCTTGCTCACCCAGCCAGGTTTATCAATGGCAAATGTTGCAGGCTTCACTGAGTTACGACTATAAACAGAAGGAATAGGGGAGCGAGGTGAAAGGTGGCTTCTTTATAACAGCTGTAATTTATCCAAGATTTCGTCCTGGCCTTTGATTTGGGGGCTGACTTGGGATCTAGTGTCTCCCTGATTGCATTAGGAGCAGCCTTAGGGGTCAGACGGAATTCCAAGGTCCTGGAATCAGTTAGGAGGAGGGAGCACGCGAATGCGTGAAGGGACTGACGAGGCTTTTATAACCATCCTTCTCCAAGACCGCACACCAGCTCTCTGCCCAGATGACCTTGGGAGGGGACAGGGCCAACTTCAGGGTCATCCCAGCTGCTCTCATGCTCAGAAGGGCCCCATGCTTGACTTAAGGCTCTGCTGTTACCATCTTGAAATTCTTGTTGTTCAGTCGCTAAGTCGTGTCCAATGTTTTTGTGACCCCGTGGACCGTAGCCCACCAGACTCCTCTGTCCATGGGAGTTCCCAGGCAAGAACACTGGAGTGGGTTGCCATTTCCTTCTCCAGAGGATCTTCCCGACCCAAGGATTGAACCCATGTCTCTTGCATTATCAGGCCAATTCTTTACCACTAAGCCACTGGGAAGGCCTCTTTGAAATTCTTAACAATTTTTGTTTTTGTTGTTTTTACGTATTGGCTGTGGCATGTGGGCTCCTAGTTCCCTGGCCAGGAATTGAACTCGTGCCCCCTGCATTGGAAGCATAGAGTCTTAACCACTGGACCACCAGAGAAATAACAAGAGGCCCCACTACTTTCATTTCACACTGGGTCCTGCCAATTCTGTAGCTGCTCCTGGGAAAGGAAGCCAGGGCTTTTGCTCACCCTGAGCACCATCAGAACAGCTATCATTGATGACAAGTATGTTGTACACCTATGGAATAATATGGAATAATACTCATCACAAGTGACATGCATGAACCAAGGACTTACACAAAATATCTCATTTAATCTTCCCATAGACCCATTTTCGAGGTTGATAAGACTGAGGCATGAAGATAGTAATGATGGTTTACATTTATCAAGCACCAGTCATCTTGATAAGCACTCCATATGCACAACCTCATCTACTTTTTCTGTTTGTTTTTCTGGCTACACAGAGCAGCTTGCAGGATCGTAGTTCCCAACCAGCGACTAAACCTGGGCCCCAGCAGAGAAAGCGCCGAGTCTTAACCACTGGACTGCCAGGGAATTCCCGTAGAAATGCAAGTTCTTGGGCCCCATCCCAATCTACTTGGCCACAAAAGGGGCCTTTGAAACTTAAGTCTCACATGCCTAGCACATCCATCCGTGTAGACCTCTTTAAAATCATGCTTCCTCATTTAGTTTGGGGGATCATAACAAAATAAACGGTTGAATAGACAAAACCCCTGGCTCACTAGCACCTGATTACATCAGGACACTGGGGCAGCCAACGATCTGGAATGCACTGTTTCCCAAAATCGCCACATGTTTTAAAAAGCCATTTGGGAAATTATGGCATATGCAGGTTTTGTGGCCTCGGTGTGTGAAAACCTGAGGGTGTGTTTGAGGATTTTCTTAATTTCGGTAAATATTTGGAATTGCCACTGATGAAAGGGACATGTATTGTCTATAGACAAATGTGATTTTTAAATATGCTTTTTATTGTCTCATCACTTTATTGATAGATTAACAGAAAAGTTGCAGGAACCGCACAGAGGCTCCCATTTGCCCCTCGCCCTGCTCACCCTCACCAGGGACGCATCTGTCACCAGTGAGAAGCAGACAGTGAAGCATAAAATATGATATCAAAAACCATCGTTGGTAATTGTAAGTGGAGGAGAATATAAATGCAGGGTTTGGGGTTTTTTTGTTTGTTTGTTTGTTTGTTTTGCTTTTTTTTTTTTCCTGCAGCTTATAGAATCTTAGTTCCCCAACCAGGGATTGAACCCAGGACCACAGCAGTGAAAGCCCCGAGTCCTAATCATTGAACCACCAAGAAAGTCTCTAAATGCAAGATTTTAAAAATGCGTTTGAAATTAAGAGATCAACAACTTAAAGTAATCATAAAATATATATATATACACACATACATACATATATATATATGGGCTTCCCTGGTAGCTCAGACAGTAAAGAATCTGCCTGCAATGAGGGAGACCTGGGTTCGATCCCTGGGTTGGGAAGATCCCCTGGAGGAGGGCATGGCAACCCCCTCCAGTATTCTTGCCTGGAGAATCCCCGTGGACAGCGGAGCCTGGAGGGCTACAGTCCATGGGGTCACAAACAGTTGGACACAGCTGAGCGACTCAGCACAGCATATATAAATATATAAGCTACTATACAGAAACCTCACGGTAACCGTTAAGGAACCTACGTTGGTACATGAGTAGGAACTAAACTCCAGACTATTATTTAAACTTCATCAAAGGAACATTTTAAAAGGGATCTTCGGAGCTAGCATTTTGAGCACCTGCTGTGTGCGGATCCTTTACCTCTTGTCCATCTGTGGAGCTCCCTGGTGGGGCAGCCGGTTCGCTTAGCCCTATTGTGCAGATGGTGACACTGACGCGCAGAGACCACAAGCTTATTCAGATGGAGCTTAGACCCAGGCAACCAGACTCCAGAGCCCTCCCCTCAGACACCACATTAGGACGTTGCTCATCGCTTCTCCTGGGGAAACCGTTCTCATTCTGTCCCTCTCACCATCCGGAGAACTCCACTCAAGCCCGGAGACCCCATTCATTTGTTCACTTAATACATACTTTTTGTTCCTCCACTTCCCCAACCCCTCCCCACCACCACCATCAATGATCTGCCCCCTTCGACGAACTCAAAGAACTCTGAAACACCAGCATCGCCAATCAACGATCACAGGGCCCAGGCACAGATCCGAACTGTGGGAACTCCGATGGCCCCGAAAGCCAGCCCACATCCAGGGCGCGTCTGCGTGCGTCTCTTGGCCCGTCTGTCGGTGGCCCGTCTCACTTTCGCCAGTGCTCTCCAAGCAGAAGTGCAGGCCCCAAGTCACGAACTCTTTCCCATCTTCAAGAATAGGCAGAGGCTGAAATTTTATATGCATCTTGCCAAGCTTTCAAACTCTTTGGGAGACAAAAATCCATCTGTGGGTCAGAGGGGGCCTAGAGACCACCAGTTGGCAATTCCCTCCTCATTAGAACGTAAGAAGGGAAGTTCCCATGGGTTGCCTCTGGCGGTCCAGTGGTTAGGAGTCAGCACTCACAGTGCGGGGAGCCGGCTCCGACCCCAGATCAGGGAAGTAGTTCCCACCTGCCACAGCTAAGACCCGGGCCAACAAGTAAAAAATATTTTTTAAAAAGAAGAAAGGAAGAGTTACGATGAAAATCAAGCCTGTTCGTACTTATAAAGCAATTTGGAACCCTGCTGGGCACCACGCAGAAGCTGTGTGCCTTGTTGCGGATGTTCAGATGTTAATAATAAATGAACCAGCAGGAGAAACCTGTTCAAGCCGTGCCATCGATTGCACCACCTTCCCCCTGCAAACCCGTCCGTGTTGACTGAGGGAATCTTTCAACTTTCCACTATTTTTAGCCATGTTGACACAGCCTCAGGGCCTGCATCGGAGCTCAGTGGGGCCTCACCCCACAGCCATGTGGCCGGACCCATCAAAGGCGTCCATTCACATTAAAAGACGCAAAGACGAAAAAAGCCTTCCCACCCCCAGGGACGTTCCTCAGCGGGTATGGAGGCTCATGGTGTTTCAAAAAAAATGATGAGCTCTGCCACAGAGTCCTCTCACTGATAATGCCACCTGAGGTGACACACGGCGCGTATAAATATCTCCCTTTTCTCTTGCTACAGTCTTCCACCTAAAGAAGTAGAGCCAGAGAGCTGACCTTCTGTCAGGCCAGACGATCTGCCCACCGTTGTCTGTTTCTGAAATCAAAAGTAAAGTGCAGCTCAGAAGCCTGGAAGCCTCCTCTCTCTGAATGCTGAAAGACCCGCTCATTGTTAGCTCACTAGAACATGAGAGAAGTTATCCCCAGGTTTCGTTTTCAGTGGAGGGCAAAGAGGTACCTGTGCGCCCCACCGATTCGGCGTCTGGGGTTGGAACGTGAGGAGCAGGTCATCTGAAAACTCACAAGGGGCCGGCTGCTGCTGCTGCTGCTAAGTCGCTTCAGTCGTGTCCGACTCTGTGCAACCCCATAGACGGAAGCCCACCAGGCTCCCCCGTCCCTGGGATTCTCCAGGCAAGAACACTGGAGTGGGTTGCCATTTCCTTCTCCAATGCATGAAAGTGAAAAGTGAAATTGAAGTCGCTCAGTCATGTCTGACTCTTAGCGACCGCATGGACTGGAGCCTACCAGGCTCCTCTGTCCACGGGATTTTCCAGGCAAGAGTACTGGAATGGGGTGCCATTGCCTTCTCCGACAAGGGGCTGGGGGTACCACCAAAGCAGAAATTAACCTGAAACTGTAAAAAAAAAAAAAAAAGAAAATAGGAAACTGTCAAGGGAGGCTCAGTGAGGGCTGGGTCCCCCAATCTCCAACCACAGGGGCAGGCTGAAGGGGCATTGTTCATTGGCTAAGAAACACCCCCTCCCCCCAGTGCTGGGGTTTGGGGGCTCCTAGCTCGGTTCCTGGAGTAGCATCACACTGCCATGGAATCCCGTGGGATGGTCCTAGATGAGGTGAGAAATCGAGCCGATGGCCAAGGCCATCCCCCTTCTGCTTTGTCCCTTAGAACCATGTAATGCGACATTCCCCAGTTTGTATTTTCTTTAAATTTCTGAAATAAGCCACACAAGTGGTTCAGTTGTTTCACTCACCTTCTTCGGAGTCCACTTATCTAATTCAATAAGATTTGGAATTTTTAAAATATACAAATAGCAATTGTACCATTTATTCAAACCAAACGGCCAAAGCACACTGCCTTTTCTTTTCTCCCTGAGCCACTAGCCCTTCAGAAACAAATTTCCAACAGATTGTATAAGTGTGGGTGTGGGTGTGTGTAGTGTGGGCATGAGGGGTTTTTGTTTAAAAAATTTAAAGGCACAGAGGATAAGTCAGCAATCTAAATTTCAATTAACTTCTTGAACTACGCATACGTCTGCTGGTGCTGCGGCTAAGTCGCTTCAGTCGTGTCCGACTCTGTGCGACCTCATAAACGGCAGCCCACCAGGCTCCCCCGTCCCTGGGATTTGGTGTGCATTTTCAACTAACTGATAAAAAAAGATCAGTCACAGGCCTGTCAGTAGGATGGAGCAAGGTGGTACCTTAATATTTGTCATCATCGCCTAACTCACCCTGAGAAAACAAACAGCAAAGAAAGCAGCTTTTCATGCGTTATCAGCCATCCCAAACATCTGGTTTCCCCCCCAAAATAAATCACTCCAAGTCAATGAAGTCTTAGTGATGATTTCATAGAATTCTCTCTAAATAACAACAGAAGCACCCATGAAGGAACCTGGTAGATGAAATGTGGCATGTAATCAACAAAGGGTTTAATTTGTGTGTTATTTGCAATTCATCCTGCTTTTGATTAAGAAAGCTTTTGCTGTACGAAAGAATGTAGCAAAGGATCTGTACTTAGTAGGCATTCAGTGGTGTTACAATCATGAAAAGCATTCTTGCAACTTAAAAAAATTAACCAGCTTGAGATCTATCAGAGATGATGTCCCAATTAGAAGTTTGGCCCTTTAACTGATAAAAATGAGTAGAAAATTTACGTATATAACTCTAGCTTTTAAAAAATATTTCTGTTTGCCCGCATCGGGTCTTAGTTTGGGCACGCGGGATCTTTTAGTGATAGCGCAAAGGCTTAGTTGCCTGCAGCAGTGGGGTCTTAGTTCCCTCACCAGGGGTCAGACCCACCAGGGATTGGGTTGATCCAATCCCTGCACTGGATTCTTATCCACTGGACCACCAGGGAAGTTCCTAAGTTTTTTTTTTTTTTTTTTTTTAATGGGGTAGTATAGTCTCATTTTGGACTTTCCTGGTGGCTCAGTGGTAAAGAATCCATCTGCCAAGCAGGAGACACAGGAGACGCAGGCTCCATCTGTGGGTCGGAAGATCCCCTGGAGGAGGAAATGGCAACCCACTCCAGTATTCTTGCCGAGAAAATCCCATGGAGGGAGGAACCGGGCGGGTTACGCTCCACGGGGCCTCGTGAGTTGGACCCGATTTAGGACTAAGACCACCGCATATTTCATGTTATTGGTGGGAAAGGCACAAAAGGGTCGACAGCAAGAAGTCCCCTCTCAGTCGCCAGCTTCCCAGGGTCCCTCCTCAAAAGCCACCAAATGAGCCAGTGTCCCTGGTAGACCAGGGGTTCAGGCTCCACTCTGCCAATCCCAGAGGCGTGGGTTCCATCCCTGATCAGGGAACCAAGATTCCCACATGCTGTGCTCAAGGCCAAAAGATGGGAAAAAAAAACAAGAAAAAAAAGGAGCCAGTCTTCAGATGAGTCCCTGTTATGTGGGGGGGTTTTATCAAAGAGCCGGCCATCCTAGGCATAATACCATGTTGACATGCTCCCTCAAAGGCTCTTATTCCTATAAGTGAGGTTTCTGTCTTCTCACTTCTGCTCTTTTGAATGCTAATTTTATTAGGACCTATTCAACCTAAGGTAGTAAGTACCTTTGGCCAAGAAAAGCTGAAAGCTGAATTCTAAATAAGGTAGTGAACGCATTACCAGGGCTTCGGCCCTACCTTCAGAACTTAAATTTGCGTGATGTCTTCAAACGCACCGCCCTCTGCTATGATGCGGTGTGTAGGAGACCCGAGTGGGAGCCCTGCGGAAGGGGCTTTGGAGGAGACCCTGCAAGGTGATTCTTTTCAGGACACTGGGAGTCAAACAGCTCTTGTGCCCAGCTCCTCCCTCCCGAGGTCTTTCACCAGATGCCCACACACAGCAACGAGCTGCAGTGGGATTTCTGTCCCTTGGCTTACATCCCACCCTCGGCTTCCCAAGGGCTTAGAACAAGCTCCATAGGATGCAGAGTGGCCTCCATCACGGGCTCTGCCCCCACCTCCCTCCTTTGCTACCCACGAACATGCCAAGCAGGCTCCCGGAGCAGGGGCTGTGTATATGCTCCCCCCAGCTCCCCGAATGCCCTTCCCCCCACATTTACTTAATCTCATCATTCAGGTTTCAACTCAGAATTCCCATCCTTGGAGAGCCCTCCAGGGCCCCCATCCCTGAGATCCACGTTAGTCGTCACCCCTCAATCATTTCCTACCCAAGTACCGGTTTTAGTTCAGCACGGACACTGCTGTCAGTACCATCCTGTCATCTGCTGCTTGATTGATCTGTGCTCAGCTTTGCGACCCACATTCCCACCACACCATGAACTCTGTGTGTGTCTGTCCCACGCGTGCACGGCCAGTCGCTCAGTCATGTCTGACTCCCTACGGCACTCCCTACCTGGACTACAGCCCACCAGGCTCCTCTGTCCATGGGATTTCCCGGGCAAGAATAATGGAGCAGGTTGCCATTTCCTTCTCCAAAGGGTCTCCCCTACCCAGGGATTGAACCTGAGTCCCTTACATCTGTCTCCTGCTTTGGCAAGTGTGTTCTTTACCACTAATGCCACTTGGAAAGCCCTCAGATTTTTGATGCTTTGATTTAAATTAGGAAGAGATAAAAAAATATCTGTGTTGACTGTTTTAA
Source organism: Bos javanicus (assembly GCF_032452875.1). NCBI lineage: Eukaryota > Metazoa > Chordata > Mammalia > Artiodactyla > Bovidae > Bos > Bos javanicus. The sequence continues at coordinate 79,678,222 of NC_083880.1, read as the reverse complement.
GTCCCTGATCCTGTTTGCATGGCCAGGACAGATGACATCAGGAGTTTAACCAGTGGTAACCATTTCTTAAAACCAGCAGAATCTCTATATAGTCAGAAAAAAAAAAACTAGGGAAACCTCAAGGAATGTACCAGAAAAAAGTCATATGTTAAATGAAACAGTTTTTTATTTTCTACTAGGACAGTTCTGTTGGTTGAGAACTATCTTATTCCAATACCATCTTCTCTTCATAATGTTTACTACGAGGAGAAATGGCAGGAAAATGATACAAAATGTTATAAATGAGAGATAGGAGAAGAGGTGATGGGGAATCTCTGTTTTAGGAATTTTCATTCAACTTTTCATCCAATAGGCACTTCTAGAAAGATTTGAGGTCAGAGGTGAGAATTATCATTTTCAACATTGTCCTACAACCCACTGCTATTCAGTATCATTTCGGCATTGTGTCTAGCAAAGGAAATAGAAGTTTCTCTACCAAGAAGATCTGTGCGGTTGCCTAGATTCTATATAACAACCATCCATAAATCAGTATATTAATACTTTTTGGTAGCTCCTAACAGTGCATTACCATCGTCTCCACTGGGCAGCAATTAAGTGCCCATAAGCTGTGGAGTCAGGAATGGAGTCACAAGAAAGAGCTAAAAACTAAGTCGAGGACATGTATGTGGATGTCCATGCATGGAAATAAAGACTGCGATTGTACACACCAAACTGACAACAACAGCTACCTTTTGTGGAGATGGGGACTTGGAAGCAGTTACCAAGAACTTTTAGCTTTCTCTCTGAAACATGAATGTTTTTAGGTATGAATTGGATTTATGCATTGCTTATGTAATTTAAATTTGATTTTTAAATTGTAAGACAATCATGCTGTAAGTATCAATCAGTCAGTTCAGTCGCTCAGTCGTGTCCAACTTTTGTGACCCCATGGACTGCAGTCCACCAGGCTCTTCTGTCCAGGAGATTTCCCGCAAGGATACCAAAGTGGGTTGCCATTTCCTTCTCCAGGGTATTTTCCTGACCCAAGTATCATACCTGAGTCTCCTGCATTGCAGGTAGATTCTTTACCAGTGAGCCTCCTGGGAAGCCCAATAAAAGCAGCAGTAGCCACAAAGAAAAACAAAAAATCAACCAAATACGTGGGTTCAATATTAATATTACTACGTTTATATTTATTGTACAACAGCATATGTAATCTGTGTGTCCTTCCTTCTATAAATAGTTGTAATATTTTAGAAACGAAATTTTAGCACACGATAACATTTAACTGACATGCATTTGAAACTCTATTCAGGCTTCACTCCTCCTGAACGTCCCCGCCCCCAGCCCCCTGAAAAAGGAAGTCTCCAGTTTTGACGAGATCAACAGGATCTCTGAAGTCAAAGTGAAAGGCAAAGCCATTTCGCGCCTTGTAACTGCTACTGAATCCCTGACTCGCGGCTCTCCCAGTTGGTCCCTTGATTCCCCTGAAGAAATGTCTTATCAGATCAACAGTGATGTCCGTCAAAAAGAGAGAGAAAGCCCCCCGCCTCCCCTGCAAACGAGGGGCGTTAGTCCCCGGGCTGAGAAGGGCGGAGGCGTCATGGTGCGTCCGAAAGGATAAGGGGAGATAAAGTGTATCAAAGGAGCCTTGACACATGGGATGCTACGCAGGCCTGTCTCCCCGAGAGCATCTCTGGCCTGACTGACAGGGGATTAATCCCCAGGGGGGCGGTGAACAATGGCAGAAGCGGGTCTGGGGCCCAACACCTGGATGTGAGGTGGGCTGCGCCCGCAGGCCCGCACGCGCCCCCCTCCCCTAGCCTCCAGGCCTCGGGCGCCCGCTCGCCACCCTTTCTCTTGGATAAACATGTTTGAAAAATAGATCGGGATTTTTTTGTTTTGGTTCTGTGCACAGGGGGCCAGGGAAGCAGAAGATGTCAGGGATTCAACAGTCGCCTGCTGGGATCTCCTAAAAGAAAGGGTTTCCGGTGAATGCAGGGGCTGGGCCTCCTTTCGGACCCCAAACGAGGGAGACGTTTTTGAGATGACATGGACCACTCTAAACTGGACCAGGTGGTGCCAAGGAATTATTGTCCCTTTTGTTATTAGAAGTGACAATAGCCTTGCGTGGTTTTTCCCCTGAATAAACTGGGTTTTTTCTATCTGAATACTAACATATGTAGGGTGAAAGGTCATGAATTCTATGACATGCTTTTTTTAAAATTTTACTTTTAATTAATTTTTTTTGCCTGTGTGCCATGTGGGATCTTAGTTCCTGGACCAGGGGTGGAACCCGCACCCACTGCGTTGCAAACACAGTCTTAACCACTGGAGGCGCCAGGGAAGCCCCTAGGTCGCCCTTTAAGGTTCTATAGGTAGGAATGGGAGGGGGAAGGAGACAAGCTAGCTGAGCAAGTGCAACAAAATCTTAATAATTATTAAATCTGGCTTGTCACCTATAGTCTGTAGCCTAGAGCATTCACTGTGCTTGTCATTCTACTCATTGGGTAGAGTTTGAACAATTTTATCCAAATTAATAATGGTGATGATGATGATCATCTTTTTAAGATGTTCTAAGGATGGTCGTGATCGTGTGAATGTTTACCAAGTCATGTGGCACTTGGGTCTGTTAAGCTGTCTGAATCACGGACACGTTCTCAACTGGGTTGGTGACGTCAAGAAAACCTTCTGAAAGTGATGACTTGAACTGATGATGACAGGCAAACATGGAGTAAACGAAAATAACCTCTGAGTTGCACTGCCTCTCATCAGGAATACCTGCTCCCTCTTGCTGGGCGCCGGCTCTGCTGCTGCTGCTGCTGCTAAGTCGCTTCAGTCATGTCTGACTCTGTGCGACCCCATAGACGGCAGCCCACCAGGCTCCCCCAGTCCCTGGGATCCTCCAGGCAAGAACACTGGAGTGGGTTGCCATTTCCTTCTCCAGTGCATGAAAGTGAAAAGTGAAAGTGAAGTCGCTCAGTCATGTCCGATTCTTCCCGACCCCATGGACTGCAGCCCACCAGGCTCCTCCATCCATGGGGTTTTCCAGGCAAGAGTACTGGAGTGGGGTGCCATCGCCTTCTCCGGCTCTGCATGCATCTCATTTCATCCTCACATGGCTCAGAGAGGTTAAGTAACTTTCCCAAGGTCATCCAGCCAATGAGGGGTAGATCCAGAGGTCAAACTCGAGGCAATCACGTTTTAGATTCTGTGCCCTGGCTCGTACCTACTTTCTGACAAGAGAGAGCAGAAAAGAGGAGAAGGGAAAGAGGAGATTCACAAGGTTTGCTGCCCTGTCCTTCTTTGAAATCATAATTATTATTAAAAAAGTAATTATTTAGCTTCAAATGACCCATTTAGCTTTTTTTTCCCAAAACCTCCTCAGTGCAATCTTGCTCATAGATCCAGTCTTTATCCAGAATTTTGACATTTTATTCATTGTGGGTTTTTTTTTTAAGGCACCGAATTTCGTATGTGTTATTTAATCTTCCACAACCCTGCAAGGTAAATATTACTCCCACTTCACAAAGGAAGAAACAGTGATACAGAAGATGAGCATTTGCCTAAAGCCTCATAGCTAGAAAGAGGCAGATCAAAACATTACAGTTTTTAAAAAGCGTTGCGTTAAAATATCACTCACCTTGAGATTGAGTTTTTTGGTGTCTTCTTAAATTTTCTGCCTCACCTTAGTACCAGACCCTTTTGCTTGGTAGCTAATGACATCTTTTAAAGGTCTTTATAAGGAAAGAAATTCAGTACCTAGTTTGGGGCTTTGGCCCTCGCTACTGTACGTTTCTCCTGAGCAGAGAGCACATCTCACTCATTTTGTGCCCTCAGTTGTCGGCCCGGGAAAAGGTGCAGTGTAAGTGTCTTGTTAAAGCAAGTCTCTGGGCATTGGGGCGTTACCTCCTCTTCAGGAGCTCTGGCAAATAATGAGTCTAAAGATGGCAATGATGCTTGAAAAACAGACAAAAAGCCATCGCTCGTGCAGCTATCTCCACTCGTTAGGAAAGGAAAACTAGCAGGTGAGCGCTCAGAGCTCTAGAAAATACTATTCCTAAGTAAGTCTTAGAAGCAGGAAAGGAACCTCGTGTAGACATTTTGCCTAGCAAGTGTCAGCTGTCGTAACTGAAGGTAGGAAAATGCTAGCTGAAAGTTTTGAAGGAAGAACCGGCAGAAACCATGAAAGCAAAGCACATCATTCATAATCATTTTTATAAGAGTGACAGTTTGCCCTTGTCGAAACTAGAGAAATTCCATGCTATTGCAAGAGAACACTACATTTTTGGGGAGCTGGCATGAAATTTCTTTCCACTTTGGATCAAAAAGACTCTAACAACAATAATTATAATTTACTGCACGATTAATAAGACACTGAGCTAAACAAGACAGGGAGCTAAACACTTTATGTGACTTAACGCAAGTAATCCTGTGAAGTGAGAATCACCCACATTTCATAAATACAAACATTTGCTTAAATGTTTGCTTAAAAGACTCCTAGTTAGAATCGGGCAGAGCAGAGATTTGAACCAAAATATCGCAGTGCCCGGCCTAACCATTTAAGCCAGGAAAAGAAAAATCAGTTATTTAACTTTTTAAACATGTCCCAAATTCCTGATTATTTGCCTGGAGCTCATGCCCTTGTGTTGGCCAATTCTGAGCTTTAAACAGTACAATCTTTCAGCCTGGTCCAAACTTTAACTTTCAGTATTCAAAGGGACTCAACCTTTTTCTACTGATTGTGAGTTCGTTCCTCCCGGAAGAAAATTAAACCTTATTGTACTGACCCTAAACCTAACTGTCAATTTAAGAAAAAAAAAGAAGAAGTCAGTTGCCTGGACAGGTGGCTGTAACTTGTGGTCAATGAAAGCCATCCTAGCAGTGGCACAGGGGCGAGGGGGTGGGGCAGCTAGGGATAGTTTCTGAGAAGACCTTCCTTAGATCAGTATCAAAACTGAGTAAGGGACACCTATTGGACACCCCTTAACAGAACACAGACACCAAGGGAGGAAAAAAAACAGCTGAAAAGGACAATTCATTTCCTAGTAAATTACAGAAACAAATGTCATAATCTCTCCCACCCAGTTGTACTAGGCTATTCACACACTGGGACTTCCCGGGAGCTCAGCTGGTAAAGAATCTGCCTGCAACGCAGGAGACCTGGGTTCTATCCCTGGGTCGGGAAGATGCCCTGGAGGAGGGCAAGGCAACCCACTCCAGTATTCTTGCCTGGAGAATCCCACGGACAGAGGAGCCTGGCAGGCTACAGTCCATGGAGTCGCAGAGAGTCAGACACGACTGAAGCAACAGAGCACTCACACATGTGTGATCCACAAAATCCCAGACTTTAGTATAGACATTGGCTCATAATCGTGAAAAACAGAGGTTAAGGAGCCAAATCGTATTTAAACGAGTGGAGTAAAAATAGATGTGTGGCTTGCAGCCCCCAGTTGCTTATTAAAGAAGTCAAGCTGGATTGTTGGTTCTTTCACTACCCCCTGCTCCAGCCATTCGTAATTTTAAATCTGTTGAATGCGATTTGGTTAGAATATGGAGGTGGCTCAATTTTTCACATTGGCTTGCAGAAGTTTTGTCTCCACTCTGCACCAGGAGTTGCGAACACAATGGCATGCGTGAATCTTGTGTATCAGTAAAGAGAGCCCCTTGAACTCCGCCTGCGGGGAACAAAGGGTTTCCAAGATGCATCTGAGTAGCAGATGTTGAGTTATCTGAAGGGTCAGAATGCCAATTAGATATTGAACATGGCAGGAGGAGGGTGGAGTTTCCAAAACAAATGAACGATGAATAGGAGCGGTCCGGAGTTTAGGCTCAGGTCCTGCTGTTCTTTTGTACAATGATTTGTGGCAAATTTGTTTTGTCACTGAGGCATAGTCCCCCCGGGTCTTAAAGTGATTTTTGTAATCACAAAAAGGAATTTTTTTTTTCCTTTAAATGTCCTTTTCCTAATCAAAACTGGATATCAATTTATTACTTTAAGAAATACATTTGAACAGCTGTGTTTTATCTTCATCGGAGATGTACAAAAATGTGATCCTGCATGAAAAACTAGCAGGCAGGCATAGTCAGAAGGGAGGGAATAATTCAATTAAAAATTTTTTTGGATAGAAATCAGGCTTTTTTTTTTTTTTTTTTTACTTTTTTTTAAAGATTAAAAACATCATTTGGTCCAGCAATTTGCAGATTTTATTGTTTTTCCATTTTATGGGATAAGGATATCATTTTCAATCTAAGACGCCTACAATGAGAAAAATGTGGGAAACCTAAGATACAAAATGCTTCCATAGTTAATTATGTATTTCTATTGGTGTTACCGTCATAAATCATTCTTAGAGAAACAAGACCAAGTAGCAGAACCACAGTGGCTTCTGTTTAAGTAATTTCATTTGATTCCTGAAATACTTCTGGCTATTGTTTTTTTGAAACCACCCACATGTAGTAAAATTATATCGCTGAGCGGACCCGCCCTGCTCTCTCTCTCCTCTGACTTCTGGCAAGTACCAGACCGTGGAATACCAAAGGCAAACCAGCAAAAAAGGAAATTGGGATTGCATTGATTTAAATCAGCCAAGGCTGTGACCAAATTATTTAGTTCTCTTCTGACCTTTGGAGGTCAGATTTGACTATTTATGCTATCTGCTAATGCTTTACTATTTTTCATTGCTCTGCCTGTTAACAATTCTGACCTACAGCCTTTCAGCCTGCGGGGTGGTTATATTAAACAATCACTAATTACTTCTTGAAACATATGCTCCCGTTTTAAAATGTCATTGAAATAAAAGCCCAACCAGAAGCTCTATGTTCATTTCATGAACGAAAGCAAAATGTAAGCACTGAATATTTCTGGGAAGTCAAACATTGCCACATCTGAGGAATTATGGGAAAATAACCTACCGTCCTCTCATTATTAACTTGGAAATTGTTTAAAGACTACTTTTTAAAAATAAATATCAAAGGCAGCAAGTATTCTCCTTCAGTCACATTGTCAAATATGCCAGCATTCCTGCAGAGAATGTACTTTTATCTTTGCTAAAGGTCTTAAGTGTAAAAATATTATGTCATTTTTCTTCTCTTCCTTCATCCACTATGTGCCAGACACCATGTTAGGTCTTGGGATATATGAGGAGAAAGAAGTCAGAATTCTCTGAAAATTGGCCTTTTTCTTATCTGACTTGAAAATGCTTCATTCCTTAGAGCACAAACAAAAGCAAACATACATTTACATTTTCGAATTTTATCACGGAAAGAAGTGAATAGGAAGTTATGGGTTGGTAAACCTGGTTTATTTTCCAGAATTCTTCTCTGATTTTATTTAAGATGAAAGAAGAGGTTTTCACTGTCCAAAAAATAAAAGATAAGTAATTTATTCTAAATCAAAACAGGCAGAGACAAAGAACACATTAAAATAATAATTCAACTAAAATTGCTATCATTATTTTTGTTATTCAGCTATCCCACGAAGAAATTCCACGCAGGAATTTCGAGGGTTCTGGTTGAGGTGGCTGTGTATCCCCGTGCACTTGCCTTCAGAACTCAAGAGATACGTCATGAAGGAAAAACCTGGCAAGCTTTCCTCTTGATGACGCTGCTCCACGAAAACGAATGAAATATGGCAGGAAAGGGGTCGCCCGTCCACTTCCTGATTTCCTGTGCTTTACATTCTTACACATAAACCTCTAATTCATTTCAGAATACAAAGGTCACCACAAGAAGATCTGAGGCTAAATATACCCTTTTGTCCAGCAGAAGGATAACAGCGATTTTTTTTTTTCCTTTTTACCAAAATGTAGCCATAGCCAGGTGTTTCCCATGTCTGACAACCCACATCATGAGTATCTTTACAGATCTGAAAAAAATAGCATTAAACACTTTTAAAAACTTTTTATCTGGAATAATGTTAGATTGACAGAGAAGTTACAAAGTTGATAATAAAGAGTGCCTGTCACCCCACTTCCTCTGTTGGTAACATCTTACATACCCACATACATTTGTCAAAACTAAGAAATTAACAATACTGGTAACTAGACTGTGTGGATTTCACCGGTTTTCCCACTGATCCTTGTTGGTGACCCAATCAAAAAGTCACATTGCATTGAGGTGTTTATCAACTTGTAGATTCAAATATTTTTTGTGGTTTACCTCTCAAAAATAATTTATTTGGAAATTAATTAAATTTAAAAGACATTTTAGGAGTAAAAAGAGTCTGGATTTGTTTTAATCAGATCAGGCAAAAGAACTCATGTTTCATAGAGATTTATTATTAAACAGGATAGTGTTTTCTCAGTTGAGAAATCCTCTTACCCTAGTAATAAAATATATTGTTACAAATTTTAAAAACAGAAGAGATACTCTGAAAAGTTAAAACCACAAGGTACCATTTCTCACCAGTCACATTTGCATCAACTAAAAAGATTAAAAGACTTCTCCTGTCGCCCAGTTGGTAAAGAACCTGCCTGCAATGTAGGAGACCCAGGTTCAATTCCTGGGTCGGGAAGATCCCCTGGAGAAAGAAATGGCAACCCACCCCAGTTCTTGCCTGGAGAATCCCACGGACAGAGGAGCCTGGCAGGCCACAGTCCATGGGGTCCCAAGAGTTGGACATGACTTAGCGACTAAACCACCACCACCATAAAGAGTAATAATACTTTCAGTTAGGTTTCTTAGCCTCTGGGCATCTCAGTCTCTCTCCGTGTAAAATGGGACGATCGTTGTTCCGCCGTGGAGAAGCAGGATAGCCGAGTAGCCTAGAGTGTGGACCCTGGGACTGGACTTTCTGGATCCGTCTGGGCTGTCCCACTTTCTGACTGTCTGATCCTGGAGAAATTTCCTGAGTCTGAGGCCTCAGTTTCTCATCCGTAAAACGATTATAACAATAGTATCTACCCAAGAGAGTTGCTACAGGATCAAAATGAGATATTTTATAAAATACTTAAAACTGGGGGTAGCATACAAATCCTATATAAATCCTATTATTTGGAAGGGTTTTTCTAAGGATTAACTCAGCACATGTAAAAGCCTTAGATCGTAGTGTCAAACTAATGTGAGTTCTAATTATCCAGTGTTGATGAAGAGGGCGTTCTGCCTTTGGAGTTCAAATTTATAGCAACTCTGATCAAAAGTTTACATTTGATCACACAATTCCATTTCTGGGAATCTAGCCTATAGAAATGCCTACCCAAGTGCCTGCTGATATATGAATAAGATGCTCATGGCATGCTTCACTCAGCTACACCCCCCCACACAACAAAATGAGAAAATGGAGACACCGAAGCTTCCGTCACCTTGGGAACAGCGAGATGACCTCTTCTCCGGCCGCAGAGGAGAACAAGACAGAGCTTTATTTGCATGTACAGATGTTGAAGGATAAACATGATAAATTCATTGTCCTTTCATCCATTTATTGATTATACTAAGTATTTATTAGGTGACTGTTGTGTGCGAGGCTCTGCTCTGGGCTGGGACACAGTACTCTGAAGGACACACAGTCTGTGCCACCATCTAACCAGTGTTCTGGGGAGGAACAACCAGTGAAGAAATTAACAAGTGAGTGTCCAGCCAGATGTCAGAGGTGAGAAGTAAAGCCAAGGAAGTCAAGGAGGTGAAGAATGGAGGTGGAAGAGGGCACTAGTTTCGTGGGGAAGTCCAGGACCACCCTCCTACGGAGATGAGCTCTGATCTCAGTGTCTGTTGGATACAGGCCAACAGATACCTACCTGGAGGAAGAACGTTCCATCAAACAGCAGATGCAGAGGCTTGTGGTCTGGAGTTCTGAGTAAAAGACAGGCAAGAAAAGATATGCATAGAGGTATGCATACCAATGGCTTCTATTTTTGACCAAGGGTGGGGGACAGAGATATGTAGATAAGAAGATAGACTGAAAGATGTCATGAGTAGAAAAAAAGAGAATATGCCAATCTGTTAACAGTGTTTATCCCAGGCCATGGGACTGAGGAGAAAATCTTTCATTTATAAACTTTTCTTTATAATCATCTTTTCCTTTATGAATGTCTTTTGTTTTTCCAATGAGCACAATTATTATCCAATTGTTATTTGTAATGTAGAAGACGTGCAAACTAAGTTTCAAGAATTCTAGAAGAATAATGGTCTTATCTTTTCTTGAAAGAGTATAGAATGGGGTTTCATAGCCATACCATTGACATTTGTGTGTGTGAGCTCACTCATTCAGTCGTACCCAACTCTTTGGGACGCCATGGACTTAGCCTGCCAGGTTCCTTCTGTCCATAGAATTTTCCAGGGAATAATACTGGAGTGGTAGCCATTCCCTTCTCCAGGGGATCTTCCCAACTCAGAGATTGAACTCATGTCTCTAGAGCCTCCTGCACTGGCAGGCGGGTTTATACCATTGCAGCACCTGGGAAGCCCCATCACTGACATTTGGGGCTGAATGATTCAAGGCAGGAACCTGCCTGGAGCCTGGTAGGAGGTTAACAGCATCCTTGGCTTTACCTTCTAGAATCCTGTAGCACTCCTCAAGCTGTGACAACTGAAAACGCCTGCAAATATTGCCAGGTGTCCTCTGGGGGTAGAAATACCCAGGGACCGCCCGCCACCTTGGAGACCTACTGTTGTGGGGAAGTGTCGGGTCCTGGAGGCAGTCTGCTGGGGAAGTGTCGGGCTCTGGAGGCAGTCTGCTGGGGAAGTGTCGGGCTCTGGAGGCAGTCTGCTGGGGAAGTGTCGGGCTCTGGAGGCAGTCTGCTGGGCTTCCAATCCCAGCACTGCCACCTGCAAGCTGCAGCACCTGCTGTGTCTCCCCTCTGTGCCTCAGTGTCCTCGTCTGTGAAATGGACGTAATCAGGTTGTCTTCTGGGCTTTGCATGTGGAAGGAAGGAGCCAGTTCATATGACGAGCTTAGGACAGGGTGTGACACATGAAAACACGGGGTAAGTGTTATTACTGATGTTTCCGGTGCCCCCCACCGTCCGAGACTCCTTCAACAAGACAGAGCAGAGCCTTCTTCACGCCCCCGCCCAGCAGCCAGTTTCATCCTGAGTCTGGCATTGTCCCAGGAGAGAAAACTCAAACTGGAGCAAGGGCAGGAAGAGAGTGGCTCAGACTCATTGTTCAGTTTGGGGAATCACCGTTATTAAATGCTTCCTGCATCTTTTGCTTTAAAGTGGAAAGTGAGATTTATTTTAACTGAAAGTGGGTTGTGTAGCTGCAAGTGTGGTTTTTCTTCCCAGAAGTGCTTCCAAGCCTGCCTGTCTGTCTTTACCAAGAGGTCGTTGACCAAGAAATCACGTTGGCCACCCTTCCCCCTCCCCCTACTCGGGACACACACACACACACACACACACACACACACACTCACTCAGACACACACGTAATAGCTTATTTTCCCCAAAGCAAACTGCATTCCTCTATGAGCCCGACTCATCCCCTGCCTCCATCTGGTCCACATTTCGCTTTGGTAGAAATCAGAAACCACCTTTGCTCACGTTTTGGACTGCCTTTATTTCTTTAGATTTTTCTTTTCTGTATCCGCGAGTTTTTGTTTGTTTTTCAAACTTTCAACTGTTCTTATCCATACTTTCCTTGATTAAAAATAAATTTAAGTATATTTTTACATATGTTTATATGTATTATTTTTAAATTATTTATTTATTTGGCTGGGCCACGTCTTAGTTACGGCACACAGAATCTTCAATCTTTGTTGCTGCACACGGGGTTTTTTTTTCAGTTGCGGCATACAAATTCTTAGTTGTGGCATGTGGGTTCTAGTTCCCTGACCAGGGATCAAACCCAGGCCTTCTGCATTGGGAGCACGGAATCTTAGCTACTAAACTACCAGTCGCTCAGTTATGTCCAACTCTTTGTGACTCCATGGAGGGAATTCTCCAGGCCAGAATACTGGAGTGGGTAGCCTATCCCTTCTCCAGTAGATCTTCCCAACCCAGGGATCGAACCAGGGTCTCCTGCATTTCAGGCGGGTTCTTTACCAATTGAGCTATCAGGGAAGCCCCCGTTTAGATATATTTTAGATTTCACTTGTCTTTATATATTACATATGCATACTTATGTGTATGTTATTTATAAACAGATGTATTTACAGTAAATACTATCTTATGTTAATAATGTTATTAAATAATGATTTATAATATATAACATATACATTCTATACTACATATATATTGCATATTCTATATTATATATATTATATGTATATTTTTAAAGTTAAGCATGTATATAAAGCAGTGGTTCTCAACCAGGGGCAATTTTTGTCCTCTCCACCCCCAGAGACATTTGTCAACATCTGGGGACATTTCTGATGGTGATGACTAGGGTCCTGCTACTGGAATCTAGTGGTAAAAAGACCAATTATTCTGCTAAATATTCTCAACACAGCCTCCACCACAAAGAAGTATCTGACCCCAAATGTCAATACTCCCAAGACTGAGAAATCCTGATTTAAACAGATGAAAAGCACGCAACCATCAAACTAATACCTAACATTTGCTGAGTGCTGAGAGTTTTACATACGTCATCTCCTTTTTCAATCCTTTTAACAACCCTTCCATCCTTGCCAGCTTGTAGGTTAAGACACTGGGGCAAGACTACACGTCCTGCCCAAGTGGACAGTCAGTGAACGGCAGAGCCAAGATTTGAATCCAGGAGCCAGGGTCTTACCTAGCGTGTTATGTGACCTTGAAAAGCTGCCTTAAGGATACTGTTGGACAAAAAGGCAAATTAATAAGCATGGTCCATTTCTAGAAAAGAAAAAAAAATTACTATGTGCATTACAGAAAAATCAAACTGGAAGAGGACGCATTATACTTTGGCTGATAGTTCTCTCGGGCAGTACTGGCTCCAGGGAGGTGTTCTCTCCCTCTCCCTCTCCCTCTCCCTCTCCCTCTCCATCTCCATCTCCCTCTCCCTCTCTCTCTCTCTCTCTCTCTCTTTCTCTCTCTCTCTCTCTCTCACACACACACACACACACACACACACACACTTTTGGTCTCCTGTGGTAGCCCCTAGTTGCAAACTGCACATTTCCTACATGTTGTTCAGTCACTCATATCCGATTCATTGCAATCTTAAAGACTGCAGCATGCCAGGCTTCCCTGTCCTTCACTGTCTCCCAGAGTTTGCTCAAATTCATATCCATTGAGTCAATGATGCCATCCAACCATCTCATCCTCTATTGCCCCCTTCTCTTCCCACCCTCACGCTTCCCCAGCATCATGAAAGTGAAAGTCGCTCAGTCGTGTCCAACTCTTTGCAATCCCATGGACTATACAGTCCATGGAATTCTTCAGGCCAGAATACTGGAATGGATAGCCTCTCCCTTCTCCAGGGGATCTTCCCAACGCAGGGATTGAACCCAGGTCTCCTGCATTGCAGGTGGATACCAGCTAAGCCACAAGGGAAGCCCTCCCCAGCATCATAGCAGTCACTAGATCCTATAATTTTATATTGCCTTGTGAGCTTCCTTGACTGATATCTTTCTCCCTCACTACAGCATCACTTTCTTGAGAGCACCTTCAGTGCCTGGTTTTCCCCTCTGTTAAATCCCATGATTTGCCAGATGGCTGGTTGAGGTGAGATTATGAGAACCTCTTCCTTCGTACATGATAGAACCTTGTAATGTTTTAAGTTATTTACTTCAAATGTCTTCTTTTAGAGAAGAAAAAATATTGCTTATGTTTTTAAACGAAAATATGGTCCATCTATGCAATGGAATATGGCACAATATTTGCTAATGGTAAAGTTGCAGATAAAGATTTAGTGAATGGGATGCATTCTGTTGCATTTGAAGAGGGAGAGGACTAGAAAAGTGATGTTGACTGAATGTGTGTAGTTGTGTGTGTGGCTGATGTATGTATGGTTGTGTGTGTGTGTAAAGGCACAGAAAACAAATTAGGAGATGTGATTTCTTTTGGCAGGGAAGAACTACGGGCGATTTTTGCTCTCTTTTCTCTCTTTTTCCTTCTTCTTAACCTTTTCCTAGATTTTCTGCAATAAGCATGCAATTCATTTGGTAATGCAGCCAGTTCTGTGTTCCTAAAAAATCACTGTGCTCTGCAGAACTGCCCAATAAAAACCATACAGCTGCTGGAAAAAAATGGGAGTGGGTACAGCCTTGAAAAACCTCATCGGGACAGGAACCTAATAATAAATGTATCATCATTAAATTGTTAAGAAGTATATAAATACTGTAATAAATAATGCTTTACTTTGAAAAAGACCTCAACTCTGCTTGCAGAAGTGGCGTTGGAAGGTTGCACCTGTGAGGAACTGTGATGTGAAGGGAGAAGAGTTACCTGACTTTTTGGCTGCGCCTGGCCTGGGTCGCTGCACTTGGGGTCCTCAGCCTTCATCGTGGCATGTGGGATTTTTAGCTGCAACATGCAAGACTTTTAGTTGAGGCATGTAGGATCTAGCTCCCTGACCAGGAATGTAACCCAAGCCCCCTGTGTTTTCAAAACAGGGGTTAGAGCAGAACTGACTGTGTGAGGAAGGAAAGAATTTCAAGTCACTGAAGTACAAGAACTTGTGGATTATCCCTTGACTTTTCCGACTGATTACTCAGGCTTTACAGGTGAATAGCAGACAGGTTACAAAGCTTTCAAAGCGGTAATAACAACTGCGGGCAGGCACCCACTACTCACTTTTTACTTGCATGATCTGATTTAACCCTCCCCGAACCCTCGAGGTGGGGGCCACATGGAAGAGCCTGAGACACAGAGAGGTCAAGCGGTTGCCCAAGGTCACACAGCGGTCAAGGGCCAGGTCTTCCCTGACACACGATCCTGCCTTACCCAGTGTTCTGTGTGACATCTGAGATGAGCATGGTGCCAGTAGCAGCGTTTACATAGCAAACTAGAGGAGTCGCATCACAAAAGATAAAGAACGACGTAGCTTCCGGAGGCTTGGCTTGAACGCGACGGACAGCGTGCCAGAAATACCACCCGACCAGGCCATCGTCATGACCCTGCAGTCGTGGCCCCAAACTGGGCACCATCCTGCACACAGGCTCTCAGACGTTAGATCAGCAAATCATACTCACATCAAGATTCACAGACCTGGAAAGGCAGGGAGCCCACTTTGCTCTTAAAGCAGGGCTTTATCCTACAGGACACACCAGGCCTCTGAATCATCTCAGCTGCATGGTTGGGTGTAGTGTTAAGAGCCTGGGGTCCAGTCTCAGCTTTATGACTTGATAGCTGTGTGACCTTGGACAAGTCACTTGACTTCTCTGTTTCCTCACCTATAAAATAAGGGACAATAATACTCTGGTTGTGAGGATGTAACAGGTTAACCTGGATAAAGGACTTGGATCAGTGCCAGCCATAGTGAGTTCTGAGTAACTGCTTTTGCTGTTTAGTCGCTCAGTCGTGTCCGACTCTTGGCAACCTCATGGACTGCAGCCTCCCTGTCCATCACTATCTCCTGGAGCTTGCTCAAACTGATGTCCTTTGAATCGGTGAGGCCATCCAACCATCTCGTCCTGTTAGTGAATGGTTGTTACCACCCATGATGGCCCAATATTGCTCATAAATAAAATTTTCTGATCAGAAATTTCATCTGGTAGAATACCATTGTGTCTCAGCGTTTCTTACACAGGTGCAGAAAATAGGTTTCACCAGTGATCTCCAGTTTAATTCATGCACCCCAGTAGCGATGACATTTTTAGTCGACACCCTGAATGTGGGTGCGTCTATTTATTTATAAATTCTATGTATGTAGAACTCTACCAGTTCAAACACTGTAACAGCTCTCATTTCACTCTGAGGAAAAGTCAAAGCACTTGTAACAGCTGTAAGTGTGTGCTCAGTCGCTTTGGTCGTTCCGACTCTTTGCAACCCTACAGACTATAGCCCTTCAGGCTCCTCTGTCCATGGGCTTCTCCAGACAAGAATACTGGAGTGAGTTGCCATGCCCTCCTCCAGGGGATCTCCCTGATCTGGGACTCGAGCCCGTAACTCCTGCGTCTCCTGCATTGCAGGCAGGTTCTTTACCCACTGAGCCACCTGGGAAGCCCAGGAGTTGTAAGAGCCCACCCCAAATGAATTAGCTTCCTATTATTTCTCTGATTTCATCTTAAAATTCATTCTGCTCCAGCCAGCTCTGGTCTCCTGCTCCTTTAGCGCATAGCACTCAATCATGCATGCTCCCAACTTTGAATGTTTGCATTGGCTGTTTCGGGCGCCTGGAAGCCTTTTCCCCCCAATTTCTGCAAGACTCACTCCCTCTCCTCCTTCAAGTCTTTGCACAGGGTCGCCTTCTCAAGGAGACCCATTCCTGACCACCTACATAATATCGTAGCCACTCCCACTGACTCCAGCACCCGTTATTATTTTCTGCTATAATTATTTTTTTAATATTTATTTTAATTTTCTTATTTATTTGACCGTGCCAGCTCTTGATTGTGGCTCTCGGGGTCTCTAGTTGCAGCACGTGGGGTCTAGTTCGGTCCCTGGAAGAGAGATGGGATCTTGAGGGTCCAAAGTTTATAATGAGACAATTTTTATTTTAAACAATTTTAGGCTAAATCTTTCTGGATTTAGCCTAAAGATTCATATGCATAAAGAAAACCACTCATTTATTCATTCAGTTGCTTAACAAATACTGGTTGAGCACAGACTATGTGTTTGGCAGTTTCAAGGGTTAAGTCATCCTGGTGAATAAAACACAACTCCTTGCCCTCAGGGAGTTTACATGCTAGCAGGGAGGTTAGCTGTTCCATTATTTATTTATGAATAAATCCCCTATTTATAAATAAATAGAACCGGGATTGAAGTCCAGCCCCCTGCACTGGGAGCGCAGAATGTTAGCCCCTGGACCACCAGGGAAGTCCCTCTTTTCTGCTATAATAATCTGTATCTCTTAATATAGGATGTAGTGTAACCGCTTACATTTACTATTTTTGGTCTTTCCCTCCCTGCTAGGATGTAAGCTCCCTGAGGGCAGGGAATCATGCTTTACTCACCGGGATAACTTGGCCCATAAAACAGTGCCTGCTGCTGCTGCTAAGTCACTTCAGTCGTGTCCAACTCTGTGCGACCCCATAGACGGCAGCCCACCAGGCTCCCCCATCCCTGGGATTCTCCAGGCAAGAACACTGGAGTGGGTTGCCGTTTCCTTCTCCAATGCATGAAAGTGAAAAGTGAAAGTCAAGTCGCTCAGTCGTGTCCGACTCTTAGCGACCCCATGGACTGCAGCCCACCAGGCTCCTCCGCCCATGGGATTTTCCAGGCAAGAGTACTGGAGTGGGGGCCATCGTCTTCTCCATAAAACAGTGCCTAGCACATAGTATGTGCTCGACCAATATTTGTTGAGTTAAGCAGGTGAATGAATAAATGAATGGTTTTCTTTATGCCTATTAACATTTAGGCTAAATCCAGAAAGATAATTTTGTTTTGCTAGAAAATTTTAAGTTGTTCCTCAAGATCTTATCTCTCTTTCTTCCACATAGTAGAATTTTCAGCTGGGATGAAAATTTTCACCAAGAACAAAAAAGAGACTACATCTCCAAGCCTCCTTTCTAAAGTTTGTGTGCTTAGTTGCTCAGCTGTGTCCGATTCTTTACGACCCCGTGGGCTGTAGCCCGCCAGACCCCTCTGTCTGTGGAATTTTCCAGGCCAAGAATACAGGAGTGGGTTGCCATCTCCTTCCGGACCCGGGATCGAGTCTATGTCTGCTGTGTTGGCAGGCCATCTTCACCACTGTGCCACCTGGCAAGGCCCCCCTTTCTAGTCTAGCTGAGGTCCTGTGACTACATTCTGACCAGCAGGATGTGTAAAGAAACGGCAGGCGAGTGACTTTGCTGCCCTCTGTCCCTGTCCCTTCCTCAGTCTTGCTCTCTGGAACTTGGCTGCTACCATCTTGGGCCATGAGGTCAGTTGAATCTGCAAAGCAGAGGAGAGAGAGAAGCAGCTTGGGTCCAATGAGTTCATAGCAGCCCTAGACCACCTACCTAGCTTTCAGTGGAAAGAAAATAAACTTCTATCTTGTTAAAGACACTTATTTTCTTTAGGGCTTTCAGTATCCCTCTCAGCTGCAAGGATATAATACACTACTCTTCACTCGGAATAAGAATTAAGTTAGGCTCCTGTTTAACTTCAACGTGCAATTGGCAAGCTTTTCCCAAACACCCCCTCCAGCAGAGCAGTTCCCCACTGGTTGCTGTCTGTTACTGAGCCTCCCGTTTCTAACATTTCTGGAATCTGAGTCATGTATACTCCCTGTTATTACACATAATATGTTGTTATGATTTTAATCAAGGAAACATTTTTTCACTTGACATATTAGTCATGTTGCTTCTGGATGGTCAGAAACAGCCAAGAATGCTAGCTAGATTGCATCATTTCTGTCTGTTCTTTCCTCTGCAGGCTGGTTTAAAATCAGATCAGCCAGATCAAGGCAGATAGTGGGTCTCGCTTTCATTAGTTTCTGCATTTCATTTTTCAAATGGAATCGGTTTCCAAGACGGAGGAAGGAAATAAATACTGTTTGCTGGGCTTTGCTACTGAAGTGATGTAATTTACATAAGAGCAAAATTACAACCTAGCATCCTGAGTAGCAATTATAATGTTAAAAGAACAAGACAAAATTTTACTCTGAAACCCAGAGCAAAAATAAAGAGCGGGAAATGTTGGTAAACTTCACACAAAATTTGAATATGAATTTAATCTCATTTGCCTAGGAGAGGGAAAAAAAAAACAACAGGCATTCTTTGGCCCTAAAATTGAACTAGAGGAAAACTCCCACAATGAATTCAATACTAAAAGCCCTAAAGTGGAGACGACATATGGAAGGGACCCAAAAACTTATAAGAATGAGGTTGCAAATTAACTTTCTAAGCCTGATGATAGATATGATCCTCCCCTACACAAACGAGAAAGCTAATTAGAAATTCTCATTTCTTTATTAAAGACAATCCCTAGCTTTGTTCTCTGGGACACACTCAGTGGGGTTTTACAGCCCGGTCGTTTGTTCTAATGCCCACAAACCACGCTTTAATTGTAGGTTAAGTTATTAGTAAGGAAGGTGAACTTGCCCTTCACTCAGGACATAGTCACCGAAGCAAGTCTTGGATTGGAGAACCAGTTAAATGCCCATCATCATGGAATACGGCTTCCCAGGTGGCTCAGAGTTAAAGAATCGGCCCCTCGATGCAGGAGACGCAGGTTCGATCCCTGAGTCAGGAAGATCTCCTGGAGGAGTAAATGGTAACCCACTCCAGTATTCTTGCCGGGAATATTCCATGGACAGAGGAGCCTAGTGGGCTACAGTCCATGGGGTCACGGAGTCAGACACGACTGAACAACTGAGCGTGTACACATGCATGCACCAAAGTGGGATGTACTTCGGGAAACTCTGGCAAGGTCAGCTTCCCCAGAGTAAGGAGTGGGCTCAAGGGCACGGCCTGGTGGGACGTGTGCGTGCCATTCAACGATACCAAAGCACGCACCTTCCATCTGCCTGATGACATTAAGGAGAAAGCCTCTGTTTGGTGCTGATGGATCCTTGGCGGCTTTCCACACTCACTGATTTCCTGTTTAACAGAGAGACAGCAGGGCTTAGGCAATAACGTTGCAGTAGATGAGCGTGCCTAACTAAAATTTCATTTTTTAAAATTCACTTGCTCTGTTACCTTCTATTACGATAACTGATACTGAGTTTTCCATTCATGACAGTGATGGATAAAATCCCCTTTTAAAATAGACACAAAGAAGCGAAAAAACGAAGCATGAGTTAGACTGTTTTGTGCGTATTAAGTAAACTAGTGAATACACAGATTTGGCAAGAACTGGATGGTGCTGCCAGGATGATGAACGCTGGGAAGCTGGACAGGAGGGCCTTTCTCCCTCTTTGTCTTCTGCATCCTTTTAATTTGTTTTTTTATTTGGCTGTGTGTGTCTCGGTTGTGGTGGCATGCGGGATCTCTCATTGTGGAACACAGGCTCCAGAGCACGCAGGCTCAGCAGCCACAGCATGTGGGACCTTGGTTCCCCGACCAGGGATTGAACCCTCGTCCCCTGCCTTCCAAGGTGGATTTTTTACCCTCTGGACCACCAGGGAAGCCCCACCCTTTTCACATCCTTCAGGAGAGAACTCTGCATCATCCACACGTGACATCCTGCCATCTACCTTGAACGACAAAAAAAGGGAAGAGCGGTTTTTCCATTTTTAAATAACTGGAAAAAATATTTTAAGACCCATGAAAGTCATATGAAATATAACCTTCAGAGTCCATAAATGAATGTTTATGGGCACACAGCCACATCTGTTGTTCATGCATTACAGTGGCTTCCTCAACATCAGGGCAGAATTGAGACGCAGACAGTGAAAAATAAGACATCCAACTATTGGCAAAGCTGGGTTTCGCACACCTGTTGGAGTTCACCCAAGGAGAACGAAATGACCCGCTTGGGCGTATACGATTATGAGTGCCTTATTTGAAAAGTTTTTTTTGTTTTTGGCCATGCTGAGCCCATGTGGAATCATAGTTCCCCGACCAGGGATTGAACCACACCCCCTGCACTGGGGGCAGAGAGTCTTAACCACTGGACCACCAGGAAAGTCCTGAGAGTCTTTTTTTTTTTTTTTTTTTAACGGCTTTGTGCTTTGCAGAATGCTTTTCCCATTTATGAGTCCATTTATCCACAGCTCCATCCAATGATCGAGGTAAACCATGTTGGCTGTGCTGCCTGGCTTTCAGGGCAGGAGTGCCCAGCATGAGCCACGCTGGGCTGCTGAGTGAATGAAATGATACATTAAGTATTTTATTTTTGTGCTGTTTATTTATTTCACTTATGAATATAGTCCATGGTCATAGAAGAAAATGAGAAAACATAGAGAAGTAAAATGGAAAAAAATCACCTGAAATCCTGCCACTCAGCAGTAGCAACTAATACCTTAATACACATGCATTTAAGTGTTTCTTTAAGCTGCAATCTGTGATGATGCAGAACAGAGTCATCAGAAAATGAGTCCTCTGTGAACACTGAGGAGCATGAATCTTTTTACCTTGAGCTTCTAGAGTGTATAAGCTCAACTCAAGATGCCTGTGGAGAAACACAAAGGGCAGATCCTTTTATGGTTTAGTTCAGCTAGATGCGAAGGTCTTTAATCATGTGCTGATAAACCTGCCTAGTTTTAACTTTAACATCACCTGGTTAGTGAAACATATGCTCACATGGAAAGAAAGCATTATGTTCACCTGCATTAATTAGTCATATGTCCCTCTCCTGACCGTTTCTTTAGGTTGTACTTCTATTTGCATAATTAAAAGCTTACTTATAAGCTGGGAAAACAGGTTTGATTTAGTTTAGAAATGTGACAACTGGTCACTTAGAAAACATTCCCCTTGCTTTCAATAGGGAGTAATACTTGCCAAACTAGTAACATGAGTTAAATTAAAAAAAAAAAAAATACACAATAAGTAAGTTTAAGTTGATTGTAATTGTGTAAGGGGAAGAAAATGCATTCTTAAAATAACAGAAGGTGGTGGAATGTAAGCATAATTTTAAATTTCTGTTGAAAGCTATATTGTCTTCAACAAACTTTGTATGAATAAGATATACAGAATTATCATTTTACAATAATAAATGACAAGATGTGGGATCAATAATGATAACGTTTTCTATCCTTTTTACTTAGAAAGCTAACAACATGTCTATTGCATTTCACCCTCTATGAAACAATTCTGGGTTTTTTTGTGTTCATTTATAGTCTTTTTTCTTAAGTGTATGTTTTTCTCAATTAGAATCATGGAATCCTGCAATTATGGTTCTGACTTTTTCTCTTAATGTTTTTCCATAATGTAAAAATAGCTTATACTCATTATAGAAAAACCAAAAAATACAGAAACCTATAAACTTATAATGAAGAAAATTAAAGTTACTCCATAACGCAGAGATAATTTATACCAACATTTTAGGACATATTTCTTTGTAATTATATATATATATATATATAAAAATGTTTTATATATATGTTTTGTACACACACACAAATACATTTTTCCATGTTTCTACAAAATATCTATCATATTGTATCAATTATTATAATGAGTTTCCGATATTGCTGCAAAGTCTTAATTCTCATTTGTACAGGCTAGGTGTGACTTTATTGAATAGTAAATGTGCCCAAGCTCGTTTCATTATTGCTCCATTATTGGACTCTGAGCTCTCCTTTAATTTGAGGGTAGACTATAAAAATATATATATAGCCTTCAAAAAATGTAAAGTCTGTAGAAGTGCTTATGCCAAGAAGAGAACTGTACATATTTGCAGGCAAGAACAGCTGACAACTGGGATTAAGTAGAGATAATAGACCTTGAGGATATAAGCTATTTGTTCCTGTTTGCTTTCTATTTAATAAAGTGTTGGGACTTACCTGGCAGTCCAGTGGCTGGGACTTGACCCTCAAATGCAGCGGGTGCAGAGGGCTGCCTCACATGCCTCAAGGCCAAAAACCCAAAACATGAGCAATGTTGTAACGAATCCAGTAAAGTCTTTACATACAGTCCACATCAAAAAAAAATAATAATACTTAATAAATACATGTTAATTCCCTATATCTTCCTCTGAGTCCCTCAGTGGACAAAAGATTTTTCTTTTCACTTCAAATAAAGACAAGATTCAGTATAATTTTGAACACTGACTTCAGATCTACTGGACATTTCAAATGATACATCATTGCTTTCATTGTTATTTATAATAATAGTTATTGAGTACCTAGCATAGATTTTCTATTTGTCACCTAATCCAGAGGTCAGCCAACTTTGTCTATGAAAGGACAGAGAGTCAATATTTTTGGTTTTGCAAGCCATGCGGTCTCTGTGGCAGCTACTCAACCTGCTGAGCGTTAAAGGCAGTGAGAAGGGGTGGGCGTGGCTATGAGCCAGGAAGATGGTGTGGACACTGAAATTTGGATTTCATGTCATTTCCACATGTTACAAAATATTATTCTCCTTTTGATTTTTTTGTAGTCATTTAAAAATGTAAAAAGCATTCTTAGGTAACAGCTGTACCAAATGGACGCTGGAACATCCCTGGCCCATGGGCCAGTTTGTGCAGTCTTGCTCTAACCTAATCGTCTCCACAACCTAGGAATAGAAATTACTCCGCTCAGAAAGTTTAAATAACTTCCCCAAGGTTATGCAGCCAGAAAGTGACAGGGCCAGGATTTTTTTTTTTTTTTGCTGCGCCAGGTCTTACTTGCAGCGTGTGGGATCTAACTCCCTCACCAGGGATTGAACCCAGGCCCCTGCATTGGAGGCTCAGAGCATTAGCCACTGGACTGCCAGGGAAGTCCCACGGTCAGGATTTACATCCAGCTTGCTTATGGCAAAGCTCTCACGCCTCTTCAGAGCCAGGTGGTTAGAATCAATCGTGCGGCCTCTGTAAACCTCAGTCTTCTCATCTATAAAATGGGAATCATGAAAAAGTATCTTTACATCGCAGTGCAATGAGAATTTGGTGTAATAAAGCTTATTCTTTGCAGTACTAACAGGAGGGGCAAAAAAGTAACCAACCCAAGTATTACTTTGTCTTTTGATGACTTCTATACAGAGAGGTAATGACTGACAGCAGAGTCTGGAGCAGAACTGTTTGGGTTCAGATCCTTTTCCCTACCAAGATCTTAAGCACTGTATGTAAAATCTCATGCCTTGGTTTCTTATCTGTAAAGTGGATGCTAACTAGAGCACCCACCTCACAGGTCATGAAGAGATTACATGAGTAAGTGCAGGTGAAGAGCTTGGGGGGTCTGGCACAATCAATTTGAGCTCAGTTAGGAGAAGGCAATGGCACCCTACTCCAGTACTCTTGCCTGGAAAATCCCATGGACGGAAGAGCCTGGTAGGCTGCAGTCTATGGGGTCGCTCAGAGTCGGACACAACTGAGTGACTTCACTTTCACGCATTGGAGAAGGAAATGGCAACCCACTCCAGTGTTCTTGCCTGGAGAATCCCAGGGACAGGGGAGCCTGGTAGGCTGCCATCTCAGGGGTCACACAGAGTCGGACACGACTGAAGCGACTTAGCAGCAGCAGCAGCAGCAGTTTGACCTAATATCATTCTATCTTCTCTTCCTGCACTTTATGCATAATTCATAATTCATAAAAAT
This sequence comes from Bos javanicus, assembly GCF_032452875.1. Lineage (NCBI taxonomy): Eukaryota > Metazoa > Chordata > Mammalia > Artiodactyla > Bovidae > Bos > Bos javanicus. The sequence continues at coordinate 79,654,127 of NC_083880.1, read as the reverse complement.
TATGAATAAATTCATAAACATGGCATCTGACTTTGCAGCCCTCGCACATCAGGCCCATCATTGTGAGCTCCAAAAATGGTTGCTGCTGCTGCTGCTAAGTCACTTCAGTCGTGTTTGACTCTGCGCGACCCCATCGACAGCTACGGAATGAATGAATGAAAGTATAATGAATGAGTAAGTGAACAATGAATGAATGTGCAGATGAACAGACAAATGAAAAAAGTGAAAAAACGAAAGTCAAACTTTGGGTGGTGGTTCACTCTTGGAACCTGGTGCCGTGAAAGCCGTCTTGATCTCTTCTTCTTTGCTCATTAATTGTAATTGTTTATTTATTACTTTCTGGCTGTGCTGGGTCTCCGTGGCTGTGTGGGCGCTTCCTCGAGTTGCAAGCAGCAGGGGCCGCTCTCCAGTTGGGGAGCACAGGCTTCCCACTGTGGTGGCCTCTCTCGTTTCAGACGATGGGCTCCAGAGCGTGGCTCAGTATTTGTGGTGCACAGGCTTGGTTACCCTGCGGCAAGTGGAATCTTCCCAGACCAGGGATCTTCTTTATAAAGCGTTCACTGCAGCCTCGATGTAGTTGATGGTCAGCACAGGCCTTGCCCTGCCCAGCTCACTAATACACACCCAGTGAATTAATGTCTTAGAGGATTTTGTAGAAACCCAAGCGGGACAGAAACATGTTTCCACTATTAGAACTAGAAGAAGCTCTACAGGTGACCTTTTCCCGTGCTTCCCCCAGAAGTGAATGTCTCTGATCAAAACGTGTGACAAGATATAGGATTCCCAACTTTTTATGATCCAAGCCAAAAGGACCCACAGTCAAAGAGTGGCATCTACCCACACTATGATTCTTCTTAAGGATGTGTAATACCAAAAGTAGGGGTAAAAAGGATAATTTCCAAAAAAGGGGTGTTCTTTTCATTGAATAAATTTAGCTCTATTATTAAAAAACAAAAGGAAAAAATCTCAACTCCCAGCTCTACTACTTCCTAGCTCTGTGACCTTGAATAAATCACTTCTCTTAGCCTCAGTGTACTCATCTGTAGGATAGGAAAAATACTCCTGCTATCACCTGCCCTGAGAAGTGACTGTGAACTTCTCAGTCACATAAGGTGTTGCTTGTAGGCCGCACCTTAGCCTGGTGCACGCCAAGGTTTGCAGCCTGCGCGCTGCTCACACCTTGAGCCAGGCTGTCCTCCGGGGCGGGGTCCGTCCCGCGCGTTGGAGGGTGCTGAGCAGCTTCCCTGGGCTCCATTCACCAGACGCCAGGAGGAGTCTCACCACCGCTTCTCACCCAGTCGTGAAAACCAGTCTCTCGTTGTTGTTCAGTCGCCAAGTCATACCCAACCCTTTGTGACCCTTGGACTGCAGCACATGAGGCATCCCTGCCCTCCACTATCTCCCAGAGCTTGCTCAAACTCACGTCCATCGAGTCAGTGATGCCATCCAACCCTCTCATCCCCTGTCGCCCCCTTCTCCTGGCCTCAGTCTTTCCCAGCCTCAGAGTCTGGACATTCCCAGATGTTCCCTGTCCTAGAACCACTGGCTTACATATTCCCCCCTCAGTGACTGGCCCAGGTTCATCACCTCACATTCAGAGGCTGGTATATTCCCAACCTCGCCTGTAACCGATAAGGAACCCAAGACCCAGAGGGAGCCACCTGTAGTCACAGCATTAGTTTCTAGGGTTGCCATGACAACAACCTAGAACCTGAGAGGGAGCCACCTGTAGTTACAGCATTAGTTTCTAGGGTTGCCATGACAACAACCTAGAACCTGAGAGGGAGCCACCTGTAGTTACAGCATTAGTTTCTAGGGTTGCCATGACAACAACCTAGAACCTGAGAGGGAGCCACCTGTAGTTACAGCATTAGTTTCTAGGGTTGCCATGACAACAACCTAGAACCTGAGAGGGAGCCACCTGTAGTTACAGCATTAGTTTCTAGGGTTGCCATGACAACAACCTAGAACCTGCTGTGTTCTGGCTTAACACAACAGAAACTTCTTTCCTCAGAGTTTTGGAGGACGCAAATCCTGAATTGAAGTGTCAGCAGGGCCACGCTCCCTCAAAGGCTTCTAGGGCCGAATTCTTCCTGCCTCCTTCAATTCCTGGGTGCTCCTTGCATTTCTTGGCTTGTGGCCACATCACTCCAGTCTCTGCCTCTGTCTTCACACGGACTTCCTTTCTGCATCTCTGTCTTCTCCTTTTCTTACAAGAACTTTTGTCACTGAATTTAAGATCTACACAAGTGATCCAGAATTATCTCATCCCGAGTTCTTCAACTTAATATTATTTGCAAAGACCCTTTTTCCAAATAAGGTCATGTTCAAGGTACCAAGGATTAGGACTTGGACTTGTATTTTGGACTATAATTATAAGGCTTGTTGGTGGTAGGGCTAGGACTAAGACTGAATTATCCTTTTTTAAAAATATATGTACACATATATATTTACAGGGCAGCAACGGAGAAACAGACATAGAGAATAGATTTACAGATGGGGGAGAGGGGGGAGAGGAGAGGGGGAGATGTATGGAAAGAGAAACATGGAAGCTTACATCACCGTATGTGAAATAGACAGCCACCAGGAATTTGCTGCATGTCTCAGGAAACTCAAACAGGGGCTCTGTATCAACCTAGAGGGGAAGGATGGGGAGGGGGACAGGAGGGAGGTTCAAAAGGCAGGGGATATATGTATACCTATGGCTGATTCATGGTAAGGTTTGACAGAAAACAACAAAATTCTGTAAAGCAATTATCCTTCAATAAAAAAATAAATAAAAAAAAAGAATCTGCCTGCAGTGCAGGAGACCTGGGTTCGATTCCTGGATGGGGAAGATTCCCTGGAGAAGGGAATGGCGACCCACTAGAGTATTCTTGCCTGGAGAATTCCATGGACAGAGGAGTCTGGCGGGCTGCAGTCCATGAAGTCACAAAGAGTCTGACACCACTGAGCAGCTAACACCGTCACCCATGCACACTAGATATCGTCCTATATTCATATGTTTAGTTTAGCTGGGCCAGGTCTTAGTCGCAGCTTGGGCTCTTGGTTGCATCACATGGGATCTAGTTCCCTGACCAGGGGTTGAGGCCAGTCCCCTGCACTGGGAGCGTGGAGTCTCAGCCACTGCACCATCAGGGAGGTCCCTGAAGTATTCTGACTCTCAGGATGGTTCCTTAACCTCTCCAGGTTTCAATTTCCTTCTTTGTAAAATGGGCCTAACTGAGGGATCCACCTCCTTCGGAAGCTGGGTTCACAGCAACCCAGTTTGCGATCATGGTTTTAGTCATGAAAGCACAGCGTCTGGTTTAGAGAAAGTACTCTGGGAAGGTTCGCTATTGCTAGCGTGTTCATTATCATCTGTTTTATTATCATTTGGGCTTCCCTTCAATTAAATCAACAGAATATCTGTAGGGAAAGATGGATTCAAGCTACGACCTAGACGGTGACATCAATAATTCTTTGTCCTATATTATTATTTCCCCACATGAAAATTGCTGCAGGATGTAGAACAGGCTTCCACCTTGGAAAGGAAAGAAAAGTAACATAACGTCAGGAAGGTACACTGCGTACTTTTCTCTCTCGTTCCCTGTAAACTGTCAAGAAAGATGACATTTCTTTTTTTCACAGTTAGACTCTTAACTCCTGACATCATTGTTTGGTTACTTTTAAACTGACAGGATGGTCTTTTTTTAAAAAAAGATATTTTTCTGTTCCCCTCTTTGGGAAAAAAAAAAAAACTATCTTGCTGTGCCAGGTCTTAGCTGCAGAATGCAGGATCTAGTTCCCTGACCAGGGATCGAACCCAGGCCCCCTAAGTTGGCAGTGTGGAGTCTCAGCCACTAGACCACCAGGGAAGTTCCTACAGGACTGTCTCAGAAGGATTTTAATCCAGAAGAACATGTGTTCTGTGTAACTCTCTTCTTCTGGGAAGTTCTAACTGGGAGAAATTTACATACAAATTGATTTCATGCCCTTTTCTTTGTCCAGCTTAAGGCTGTTTAAATTTATCTCTTTCCATCTTTAGTAACCCCAATTGAGTTACTAGTTACAATATACCCTGCTCGTCTCACTAATCTGACTACCTGTAATTGGAGGATTTAATTACCAGCAGTATGTTTATAATGGAACGATCTCGCCTTGCAGTTTAGTAACTCACTTTATCTGCGTGGCAGCAGCAAGGTGATTTGAAAGCCTGAAATATGAAGACGCAAGGCAGTGCGGTAGTCTAGGGACTTCCGGAGTGAACCGCACTTACCCAGCTTCACAAGTGAGCTCTGCCTGAAACAAGATTGCAAGCAAAGGTCTCAGTCACACACGCAACTGCCACCTCCCTCTTCTTCCTTGCAGTCCAGATCTTGAATTTTCTTCAGGTGATCTGGAGGTGGGTGCTCAAGGAGAGTGAGTTCCCAACAGCTTTCCACCCATCCATTGAGGCTTTTTGCCAGAGAATGTTCTAGAAGTGGGCATGTAAGCCAGTTCTGGCCACAGACAAGCGGGGGGAACCGGAAAACCTGCTAGAGGACTTTAAAGGAAGATTTTCCTCCTCCAAAAAGAGCGACGCTCCCCCCTTTTCCGGCTTTGACACGGTTGTAGGAGGAGGTGCCAGGGCTACAGCCGCCATCCTGCGACTGTGGGGAGACTCAGGGGCAAAGTGAGAATGACGAGCATGATGCGCTGGAGGGCTGGAGAGGTCTGCTTTCGTGATGGCGTTGGTCATCTCCTCAACCAGTCTTGGAACCTCTGGGTCAACCTCTGGGCTCTTGTTAAGTGTGAAGTAAGAGATGGACTTCTAGTTTGAGCCAAATTTCATCCATCTATTGGTACTTGTAATGAAAAAATCCTGATAAAGGGAAATTCACAGGGTTTCCCCTCTCCTGCCTCCCTTAACAAAGTGAGAAATGGAACTGCCTTTAACTTTAAATAAAGCATATCGTAGAGAAATCCTAAAATTATGGGCTTCACCCGCCCCCTGCCCCCACCATGGTGGCAAAGAACACAGTCTTTGGAAAAAGTACCTGTGCCGGGTTCAAAATCCCGCTCAGCTGCATACCTGTGCCTTTACATGTGAAATGGAAATAACACCCAGAGGGAGAGCCCTTCACACTGCCATCTGTGTGGGGGGTGGTCTCCTCCCTCGTGTAGTGCTGTTGTTAGTCAGCTTGGGCTTCCATCGTGGGGAACCACACCCCCTTTTGGAGGCTGGAAGTCCAAGACTGGTTTCTGGTGGGGGCTCTCTCCTCGCGTGGCCTTTTCATTGTGTGTGGATGTGAAGGAGAGAGAGATCTCTGGTGTCTCTTCCTCTTCTTAAGATTCAAGCATTTTAGCACCAGAGACAGTTTCTCTCTCCCCAAACAACAAGCAAACAATGTGCGCTCAGTCGTGTCCAGCTGTTTGCGACGCCATGGACAGCAACCCTAGAGGCTCCTCTGTCCATGGAATTTTCGAGGCAAGAATACTGGAGTGGGTTGCCACTCCCTTCTCCAGGGGATCTTCCCAACCCAGAGGTCAAACCCTTGTCTCCTGTGTCTCCCGCATTGGCAGGCAGGTTCTTTACCTGCTGCACCATCAGGGAAGCCCCAGAGAGGACCTCCTTTAAACAGTTCGTTAAACACCAAGATCAAGATTTTTTTGCTATGATGATACAAACTTATGTAAGAGGTGTAGGGGTGTGTGTTTCGTACCAACATAAGATAGAAACATATATGGTTTCAGAAAGGTTATTGGCAAGGATCGGGTCCTACATTTTGTTTTTCAATTTGTGATTTTTTTCCTTCCGTCATGTATTCAGCAAATGTTTATTGAGCACTTCCTGTGTGCCAGGCACCGTGTTTTATTTTGTTTGCTTCAATGTGCATTTCTTTTTTGTTGTTGTTTTTGTTTTTTAGTAAATGATTTCGTGATCAAGGAAATCTGGGAAACAATGAGATGGTCACAGAATCCTGGGTTTAGAATAGCCTTCCAGATTTCTTTCCCCCTGTCTCCAGCGCATCTAACAAATTCAAGTCAGTTTAGAGTCTATTCTTGTTAAAGAGACCTCCAGCGAAAGCGACTTCATGGTAGTCTTTAGCAGCTCTCCCAGAGCTTGCTCAGTTCTGTGTTCTTGGAGGAAATGATCTCTGTAACAGTCATGATTGATGCACTAAAGTGCCCTGGTGGCTCACTGCTAAAGAATCTGCCTGCAATATGGGAGACCCAGGTTCAATCCCTGGGTCGGGAAGATCCCCTGGAGAAGGAAATTGCTACTCACTTTAGTATTCTTGCCTGGAGAATCCCATGGACAGAGGAACCTAGAGAACTACAGTCCATCAGGTTGCCAAAGAGTCGAACACGACTGAGCGACTAACACTTTTATTTTGGGCTTCCCAGATGGCGCTGGTGATAAAGAACCCGCCTGCCAGTGAAGGAGACATATGAGAAGCAGGTTTGATCCCTGGGTCAGAAAGATCCCCTGGAGGAAGGCACAGCAACCCATGGGATTTTTGCCTGGAGAATCCTGTGGACGGAGGAGCCTGGTGGTCTACAGTCCACGGGGTCACAGAGTCAGACACGCCTAAAGTGACTTAGCACACATGCAAAGTGCTCATAGCATGGACCTGTGTCAAGGACTGAAACATGGTGACGTATTAAACTTAGGAGATGTGTTAGGGTCAAAGAAACTGGTCCCAGCAGTTGTTGAAACTGCTTATGCAAGCCTGTAACTTCGCTACAGAAGACAGTCAGCTCTTCTGAGCCTCCACTGGCAAAGGCATTCGTTCTAAAAGCTAATGTGTAGAGGGGAAAAAATCAAGTATGATCAAAAATTGCCCTTGACATCCTTTCTGTTATAATAGTAGAGCTGGCAAAGACCAGACAAAACTCAGGGCCAGGGACCGCCCACTCCACCTGTTCCCTGTAACAGGGCACACGACTGCCTGGGTAATTTGTTCAGTTGTTTTAGTATTTATTTGGCTGCACCGGATCTTAGGTGCAGCACACAGAATCTTCAGTCTTCATTGCGGCATGCGGGGTCTTTAGTTGTGGTAGGTGAACTCTTAGAGGCTTGCTGTGCATTCCCTGCTTAGCATGTGGGACCTAGTTCCCTGACCGGGGATTGAACCCAGGCCCTCTACATTGAGAGCTCGGAGGCTTAGCCACTGGACCCCAGGGAAGTCCCTGACCAGGTAATTTAAATCCTTCTTTTTTCTCTCTCTCTCTCCCTTTTCTCCCTACACACATATAGTAGAACTCAGAGAAGTTAAATGCATCTAGAGGTGACTGCACTTTAACAATAACTACCCTGTATGGCTTTTCTGATGATTAAAAATACAATTCACGTAAAGCAGCTAGTTCAGGGCCTCGTACATGGTAAACATCCAGAATATTTTAGCTCTCATTATTATTCCCACTATTACTTCTCTACTGAAAAAAAGTTCCTTCTTTTGAGAAATTCTTGAAGCCAGATTCCACATTTCACTCTGCTCGGTCACCCAACCCCCACTTCCAGCAAAACTGCAGATATATAATTCTGTCTTCATCCCGTGAGTACTTTCATGGCACAGTCATTGGCAAAGAAGTGACCTATCAATCACTTATTGAGTGAATTATGAAATCTGTGGTTCAGAAGTGGTAAGGGTGAAATAGAGGAGGAAGATTATCTGATAACAGTACTTGCCTAATACTGTTAGGATTTAAAAAATAAACCTGATGTCTAATAAATGTCTAAAATGGCTTTAGCTTTGTAAAAGGTCGTATACTCTTTCCTTTATTTTATAAGTATTTCTTACATTCTTACTCAGGCTCTGGACAAGGCTCGGAAATCTGGTGATGACAGATAAGAGCCCCTGTAGACACACTGAGGAGAAAGCAATCAAAAAGAACTGTTCAAAAGATTATTTCTGATTCCAGTGCTTCATGCAGGAGATAAACAGAGAGATGGGACTGAAGAGGAGACCAGCCTCTATAGGGATTTGGGACCAGCCTGCGGGGAGGGGAGAGGGGGGACATTTGAGCTGAGGTCTGGGGTGAGAACAATGTCAAAATCTAGTAACAGTACTTAAAAAAACGTTTAAAGGTGTGATATATTCTGAAAACATCTTCATTTGCATTTTCCCCTTTCAAGAGAGATCTTTGGCAGAGCATTTAAAAGTCTGATCATACCCAATCCTAGAAAGAATGCGGACAAGGGACTTCCCTGGTGGTCAGTGGTTAAGGCCAGGCTTCCAACGCAGGGGGCTCGGATTCAATCCCTGGTCAGGGAACTAAGATCCTACGTGCCACATGGCATGACCAAAAAAAAAAAGAATGCAGTCAAAGGAGACCCCTTATGAACTTCTCTTTGGAGTGGAAGTTGATGCAACCCTTTGGAAAACATTTGGTGACATCTAGTTAAAACTGAAGGTGTGAGTTTCCTACCACCCAAAAATATAATGTCTAGATATGGTCTTTAGATAGACCCTTAAAAATATCTCCTCTTAGGGAAGGAAGCAAGGGAATTTTCTTTTAAATTCTAAAGCCCAACTATAAAACAAAAGGAATTGACTCCACAAATATGTACAGAATACCTGTATATGCCAGGTACTAGTCGAGGCTCTAAGAAAACGATGGTGAATGAAACCATGAAAGACTGTGGCCTCCTGGTCGTAACAATGGAAGACACACCAGAAACAAAAAGCCCAACACAAAAAGCCCTGTGGACGGCAGCCCCCCAGGCCCCTCTGTCCATGGGGCTCTCCAGGCAAGAACACTGGAGTGGGTTGCCATGCCCTCCTCCAGGGGATCATCCTGACCCAGGGACCGAACGTGCGTCTCCCGTGGCTTCTGTAGGACAGGCAGATTCCTTACCACTGAGCCACCAGGGAAGCCAGTTTGTAATGCTGGTTTTATACAAGAGGAAACTGAGCTTCAGAGAAATTGCTGTTTGTCAGCTCGTCAGATGGAGGACCTACTGGCCCTACACTTTAGTCCCTGGACTACACTTGAGTCCTTATCTACCCTCCCCACTGGACCCACGGGAAGACAGGTGTAAGTAGCTATTTACCATGCTGGGTGCCCACTGCCTGGCTCAGAAGGAGCTGCGTAGTTTTGGTGTGACCGTAGGCAGACTGGAGAACCATCCAGAAGTAAAACCTGCAGAAAAAGGCAGACTTCAGAATTAGCTACTGAGATGCGGGGAGTGGACCCCATGGAGAGAGAAGAAAGAAGGCTCCTTCCTCCACGCCAAGCTCCGCCTCCTCTCCTTTCCTCCTTGAAGAAAATCCCACAGCTAGTCCTGGGCAGCTCCAGAGTGTGGACCCCAGCTGTCCCCACCATATGCTCAACCCCCGAAATACCAAAATCAGACAAAACCCTGAGAGATGCCTTCCGTAAGGGGGCAGTAGGCAGAGAAGTGAAGGCGGGCAGAGGGAAATCAGAATCAGGGTCCCCTGGTTTGTCTGTATCCCCCACTGATGTACAGGTCCTGGCTTGGGGGCAGCAGCCCCCAGAACAGAGGAACACTGAAATCATCGGCCCCAGGAGGCGTGCCACCTGCTTCTGGAAGAGAGTGGCCCTCATGGGGACACTTTGCTGAATGTGCCTTTTGATGTAGTTTTTTCTTTCCTAACAAGAAAGTGTAAGAACACAGAAAAGTAGAAAAAAATAACACAATGAGCATCCCTGTCTTCTTCATGCTTAATAAGCAACTACTAACATTCCGTATTAGCTTTAAGACGTTTCCATTTTTAAAAAATCTCAGACAGATGATTCCTTTTATTTCCATCTTTCTTGGCATTGACCTCGTTTCTCTTTATACTCAGCTCCTAAGTTAAACATAGCTTATTTCTTCTTCATCTTTCTTTCCTAAAAAATACATTCAAAGTTTCTTCCATCATTTCAGGTACATCTCACATTAAAAAAAAAAAAAAAGCAGTTCTGCTTATCTACATGCAAGCATAATTACATAATTTTCATAAATACATGATTTTAATATCAGATCAGATCAGTCGCTCAGTCGTGTCCGACTATCACAACCATCTAATTTTCTTCCTCTTTTTTTTCTTGATTTCTGCCAACATCTCCCTTCTCCATAATCTTCTCCCCTCTTCTCCCACTCAGCCCCTACACACTAGCAGTCTTCACAATGAAGTTGCTATCATGTCATATTTTTATCCAGGTTTAAGTAATCCTCAACAAGGATAACTTATTGTTTTCCCTAAATGAGGTAGTATTTTACGCATTGCTGCTGCTGCTAAGTCGCTTCAGTCGTGTCCAACTCTTAGCGACCCCATGGACTGCAGCCCACCAGGCCTCTCCGTGGGATTTGCCAAGCAAGAGTACTGGAGCGGGGTGCCAGTGCCTTCTCCGATTTTCCGCTTTAGTGCATTTTATTCTTGTCACTCCATCAAATTCACCGGACACAATTCTCACAGATTTGTCCATTTTTTTTACTTATTGTCGTACAATAAGTAACCGCCACCTGGTAACCTTAGCTGAACTGGTTTCAGGCCTACTACCGCCCATGCTGAAATCCACAGATGGCTCAAGTCCCTGATAGGAAATAACGTAGTATATGGTTGGGCTTCCCTGCGCATGGGCTCCACATCCAAGGATTCAAAGGGCCAACTATATGACATTCCATAGTGTGACTGTGCCAGCATTTATTCCTTTTGTTTCCAGCTTTTTGCTACTATGAAGGATGCTGCCAGACCCATCTTTCTGCATCTCAAAAGCCCAGATGTCCTAGGAGTACGTGATGGCTTCAGCGGCCCTGCGGCAGCTGAGCTGAGAGGCTCACAGGGGAGCTCCACTCTGAACTGCCTTCCCGCATCTGTACTAAAGGAGATCAGGTTCGGAAAGGACTGGGGTCCCTGCCTGCTGATGGAATTTTTTATAGTCAAGTCCTTCGCTCACTCTAATCCCGAGTCACTGAGCGGTGCGGGCACCCCCAGGCGCTGTGCCCGTGAAGAGGGTCGGCCTGCCCTCCTGGTGGGAGAAGCGGACAGCAAACGTACCAGGAAATGACGTCACTGTGCGCGGAGGAGGCTGGGAGTTGCAGAATGGTGGTGGGAGGTGGTCTCAGCACAGGTGGCACCTACAGAGATGGGGCTTGGTCAGTAATCAGAATGAGTCTTAAATTAGTGTGCATTTTCCTTTGTCCGTAGCTCTTTCTGATGGCTGAGGCTCGAGAGAGGGGACTCTTGCCATCAGAGTCTGTGCCTGTAAGATAGAAGCCCAGCCTGAGAAATCCTCATTTTTGGAAAACCCAGCAGGTGCTTCATCGCACAGTCAGGTTTGGGAAGGATGACTGTCGGGAAGCAGGTTGGAGCCCCCAAGCACCCAGAGCAGTGACTCGGGAGGGAAGAAAGTGGGGGTTTGAACTGAAAAAGCTGACTCAGAGAACTTGCTCGCCCCTGACCACAAAGTCATGCCTTTCAAAATCTTAAACTGCAAAGAGAGAGATCCCCCAGGGACCACCCCCCTCCCCTTCCCCAGGAAACACCTTAGGACTAGTTCCAGGGCTTCATTCATTTGATGTGCAGTTAAGAGATGTGAAAAACAGCAGTGGGCTGCCGGAAACCCAGCAGAAAGAAAAATCTAGAATTGCAAATGTAAAACTCCCACCCTCTGACAGAGATTATGCTGATGGCACTGAAAGCCAAAAAGAGAAGCAGAAATGACCTGGTACTGGAGTATCTGAGAAGGGAAACACCAGGGGGCGAATCACTGCACCACCCCCCACCCCATTATTATTCTGGGAATAGTAATACCTACCTCAGAGGGTCTGGTTGAGGATTAAAAATAAGACCGTTGTCATGTCAAGCACTGAGCCATCCCGATGCTTCGCTGGGGCTGGTTTCTGGCAGCTCCCTTCCCCCAAGCAAATTCTTCTTCTAGCAATCCCCACTGTGAGAAATCCCTGCGGTTACAGTGGACGTCATCCGGGGACTTTGCTAGTGGCTTACCCAGGTGGCACGTTGTAACTTTACTCTGACGGTTTGGAAAAACAGAGCTGCTCTGACCTTTCTGATGTCGTTTGCTCCTGCATCTCCGCCTCCAGCCTGCCCGTCGGTTGTGATCCTTATTAAAAATCTTGAGTGAGTGAAGTCGCTCAGTTGTGTCCGACTCTTTGCGACCCCGTGGACTGTAGCCGCCCAGGCTCCTCCGTCCATGGGATTCTCCAGGCAAGAGTACTGGAGTGGGTTGCCATTTCCTTGAGGATGCTCCAAACCACGCTAAAGCAGGCCAGGGCTTCCATGCACAGGTTTTGCTTTACGGCCTCCTTTTGCCAACTTTGCCGATGACTGACGTGAATGACGTCAATGATCTTCCTTTTGTTCGTGTCACTGACTTTCTCCTGTCATTGGGCTTAATCTCACGCTTGCCCCAAATTTCAGTTTTGTCTATTTTAGGATAGCCCCAAAGGAGCCCTTAACAGCCGTTTCAAGGCAGTATTGTGAAAACAACCCAAATTGGTCCCTGGTTTGTTCTGTTTACACAACTGTGAGGGGATGGGGAGCAAAATGTTTGAAAGGAGTTTCGTTTAACTTTTCTCACTAAACAAGTATAATTATTTTAACACATAGCTATATGTCATTAAATATGTATTTTGCTTATAAATACATACGCATTTAAATATGTATTTATGTAAATGGAGAAGAGAATGGCACCCCAGTCCAGCATTCTGCCTGGTGAGCCACAGAGCACAGGGTTGCAAATAGTCCGACAGGACTTAAGCGACTTAGCATGGACACATGTGTTTATGTAATATGCAAATGTTACATATTACAAAATGGAGAAGGAAATGGCAGCCCACTCCAGTATCCTTGCCTGGAGAATCCCATGGACAGAGGAGCCTGGTGGGCTGCAGTCCATGGGGTCGAAAAGAGTTGGGCACGACTGAGCAACTAACACACACACATATTACAAATATGTACATAATCCATATGTGTTAAATTGTACTGTATATTAAAATATGTGTATTATTATGTGTTAAAATGCAGATGTAAATATGTATTCAAATGCATAAACTATGTATACAGACATATATGAGCCAAGCACTTGCTTCAGATGGTAACTTTGGATAATGTGGGATTTTTGTATGCATGTCAGCACTGGCGTTCTTCCAGAGACTTATTTCTGTAGCCCCATTTGAAACACTTACTGGATGTTTCTGCTGGTTATAAGAGTGATACATGCACTTGATTTAAAACATTTGGAAAAGGGCAGTATAGAGAAGAAAATATCCCTCTTGTCCACTCTCTCCCGAATCGGGGTTCTGCACTGCGTGCACTTCCTTCTGGCTCTTTTCTTGCAGTAACCAGTTTAAACCTTTAGCCCAGCGCCTCTGTTTGCCATTCCTCCTGGTATCCTATCTGCTCCTGGTCGCAAGCTCTGCCTAAATTGCTGTCTTAGAAAAATCCAGAATGCTTAAGAGAAGGGACATAGGGGCAAAGAGAAGAATGGATAATTCAGAAAAGCAACTACAAAATTAAGAGCATGATTTTTGCTGTATAATCCGTCAGTTGTACCCTCCTCTAACCCCATAAGACCCTTCTCCGTACACTGCACCTTCTTAGGGCGCTTCACACTCTACCTGGGGTGAAAAGGAAGGGAATTTATCACCCTCAGTGGAAATGCTCAGGGTCAAATTATATACTCTTATGGTAAAGAGAAGGGAGTGGGCAGTGGTGGGGCTATGGCTTTAACAATTCCTAGGCAGGCTTTCGTGCTAGCCAACTAGCTTGCATCATGATAATACAATTTTGTATGTTAAACAACAGATGTCAGACAGAAGAAAGAGACGGGGTCTTTGCTTTTCTTCTCCTGTGGACCCTGCTCCCCCAAAGCAGCCATTTTTTCAGTTGCCATGACAGTGGTAATAGAAGTTTATCATTTTCCCATGCCTGCTGCATGCTAATGCCGAACCAACTCACAAATGTTATCTGGTTAGGGAAGAAAGAGTCCAAACCGCAGTGTGCCGTGATGCTGCAGAGGTAGACGGCACCACCGCCTTTTCCTTCTCCCCACAGTCCTCAGCGCCTGTTTTAGGGGGCAGTTTCTGTAAAGCAGAAGTTTTGATTTGCCTGACTATTACTCTATCATTCACAATCAGCCTCAGAACTCCTGATGCTGTGTGCACTCACTGACAAAACAGATTAGTCACTGCTTTTTTTGAAAAGAAGCCGTAAAGGACAAAGCTCATCTAGATAGTAACCATAAGTAATATCTATAAATCAAATATGTATATTCAACATATAACAATTCTACTCTTTCTTCCTGAATACTAATCTCACTTTCAAAACATCAGGCCCATTTACACACTTAAGTAGAAGAAAGCTCTTTTGAGACCCAGCAAAACTGAGAAAATCATAATATTTTTATAAGAAGAGCACCTTCCTTCAATAAACAGAGATAATGTTGAAATTAAGAAATAGTCACATTTGGAATGACTCCTTCTGAGAATGAAGGAAATTTATTCTGATAAAATAGAAAGAAATAAAATGAAAAGGTAGTCATTAAGCCCAGAGGATGGGCACACAGATGTCCCTTATATTATTCTCGGTATTTCTCTGTGTTTGAAATGTTCTGTAGTTCCTGAAAATTTGGTGAATCAGCCTTTCTGTTTGGCTTTTAATTGTGTTAATTAACAGTGTTGGAGTCACAGCTCAATGCGGGGAAAAGAGAGAAAAAAGAAACAAAGTCACGTGGCAGAGACAAAATTAACCCCAAAGTGATTTACAGCAACTTACATTTCCCCCTTAATTTCTAACAGAATGTGGTGGTGGCTGTCAGCTAATGTTTGCTTTTTTTTCCCCTTCCTAATCCCTTAAAAAAAAAAAAATTCTTGCATCAATTGACTGCTAAAATGATTGCTTCAATTGTTGGTTAGAGTTTATTCTCCGGAATTGAAAAACCAGTTGCTTTTATATGCATTGTCCGCCTTATTTTTTAGGCATCTGGCACATTTTATTCCTTTTTTGTTATTTTGAGTTGTTCTTTTATCATTATCTGCAGGAAGCAGCATTAGCATGCCCAAGATAAGACGAGGGATCCAGATGTGCATATCAAAGGATGAACAGCTACTTATTAAGAAAAACTTTTCTTTTTAAGCCCAGCTTCTGTTCAAAGGCATAATAAAGCCTATGGCGTTAGTGACAAACTGGAAATTCAATGCCTTGTCACCGCCATGCATCCGAATAGGGGGAAGAAAAAAGGTCAAAGAAATTGGTAAGGTCCGCACTTTAGAGTTCTGAAAAGACAGAACTGGTAAAAGTTCATCTTCTCCAGACGTATGCATTTATACCCTGCTGTGTTTATTCACTGTTTTCTGGGGGAAATGAATGAGCCACAAATGGGCTGGCTGGCTGTTACGATTAAGGATGAATTTTAAATCACCAGGTTATTTTTTAGAAGAGTGAAGTATGTTGACGGTGAAAGCATCTGATTTTAATGTCATCGGCCGGCGTGTGCTTCTGCTGCAGTGAAAGCACGCTTCGGAGCACAGGAGGCATGCATTTAGGTGGAAGAGCCCAGCGTTGTAATAGTTTATAAAGTAAACCTTCCGCTGCGCCTGTGCTTCTAAAATTAGGGCACTCCCTCCTCCCTCCGGTGTGTCTCTCCGTGTCCCTTGTGGGAACATAGATGCCCATAGGCAGGCATAAAGGCACAGATCTATACACTTATTTAAGGAACCGGCAACTCACTCCAGTGAGTGAAGAGCCTGGCGGGTGGGCTACAGTTCATGGGGTTGCACAGTCAGACATAACTTAGTGACTAAACAATAGCAATACACATATTTAGTAGTGGTGTTTTTAAAACTAATTTTGCCAAAACTTGGGTATACTCCCTTGATCTTGGCAGTTTCATTTGCCAGTCATTCCACTGGCATCCATAAGCTGACCTCATTCTTTTTCATTTATGCATCAGTGGTCTGTGAGTTGGCTGTACCATAATGTCCACAACCAATTCATTTTTGGCAGCCACTTAAGTTTCTTCCAGAGTTTCCCAATTGTGAAAAAATGATGCAAAAAATACCCTCACATGTAAATTTTTGTGTGCTCATCCTCTGTTCTTTCTGCACATTCATTTTCTCGATTGTCCAAAAAAAATATTTTAATTGCTGAGAAAAGTCATGCATCTATATGCTTGAGTCTAAAGTAAATTAGAAATAAGTTAATCTCTTATTTTCTCTTTTGACTTAAGATTTCAGAGAACTGTACTATCTGTTACAGTATCTGTACGGAACTGTAGATCGGTTCTGAAGGTATCTGATTTCACTTTTGTTCTTGGATTCCTAAGCCAAGTTCTACAGTTGACTCAACAATTGATCTGCAGTAGTCATTTTGGTACATGGATCTTTTTTTAAAGTTAGCTGAGTCAAATTTGTCAGTGAGGCTATCACTAGAGTTTTAAAAATATATAACTAACCCTCTTGTTTGGTAAATAAGCAATAAAGAAACTTTGCCCAGGGTATAAGGTGGTGGTTTAGTCACTAAGTCGTGTCTGACTCTTGTGAGCACATGGTCTCTGTAGCCCGCCAGGCTCCTCTGTCCATGGGATTTCATAGGCAAGAATACCGGAGTGGGTTGCCATTTCCTTCTCCACGGGATCTTCCCGACCCAGAGATGGAACCTGCGTCTCTTGCATCTCCTGAATTGGCAGGTGGATTCCTTACCACTGAGTCACCTGGGAAGTCTCAATATCCATTAGTGTTTTCTTTAAAAAATTGTAATACATGCAAAAAATAAGAGGACACTGAGATGAATGAGAAGATATGCCAACAGGAAAAGCATCTGCTGCTGCTACTGCTGCTGCTGATGCTAAGTCACTTCAGTTGTGTCCGACTCTGTGCGACCCCATAGATGGCAGCCCACTAGGCTCCTCCGTCCATGGGATTTTCCAGGCAAGCGTACTGAAGTGGGGTGCCATTGCCTTCTCCAGCTGATTGAAAGGCAAATCGTGAATCTACACATACTATGTGATCTACTTGTAGATGGGATGGTTGGCGTGGTGGACGGACGGCCGGACTCATTAATGAGTGATCTCCAAGGTATGGAACAGGTGAGGAAAGGGAAGAGAGGGGTTAGGTGTTTACATTTTTTTCATGTTAGTTATTTACAATGGGCATGTAAAGTTTTTCTCAATTAAAAAAAAATCACTATTGCCTGTTTTCCCAAAGACAGGAAGTTACTGGTTATAACCAATTAACTGACCAACCTTTTTTTTTTAAAGAATATTCATTAAAAGAATATAAAATTATTTTACATCCTTGTCGTGTAAGTTTTCATGGGTACAAATTCACATCGTTCAAAGTCCAAAATTGGAAAACGGTTAAAAAAAAAAAAAAGAAAATTTTCTGCCTCCCAGAACTAACTTTCCCTCCCCAGGGGTAATCACTGGTACCATTTGTGGGGTGTAAATTCTATTTATTTTGGTCTTCACTGTTGCCTGAGGGCTTTCTCCAGTTGTGGTGAGCAGAGACTGCTCTGTGTTGTGCCCTGGGGCTTCGGGCTCCTCTTACAAAGCATGGGCTCTGTGGGCTGAGGGAGTTGTCACTCACAGGCTTAGCTGCTCTGCGGCACGTGGGGTCTGCTGGGACCAGGATCAGTGCAGTGTCCCCTGCGTTGCCAGCTGGATGCTTAAGCCCTGGACCACCTCACTAGTATAATTTCTATATACATCCTGTGTGTGCTCAGGCGCTTCAGTCGTGCCTGACTCTGTGCGACCCTATGGTCTATGTAGCCCACCAGGCTCCTCTCTGTCCATGGGATTCTCCCAGGCAAGAATACTGGAGTGGATTGCCATGCTCTCCTCCAGGCATGTGCATCTTATTAGATACATCTTAAGCATACTCATGGAAATGCGTCTGTCTGTATATATATAATATGAACATATATCATAAGTTTATGTAAGTATATGAAGAAGTATAAAAGTATTGTTTGTTTTCCCACCAATGGTAGCATTCTATTCAATTGGTCTATATTCGTTGTTGTTTTTTTTTCCCACTTAACTATATAGAAAGAGAATTATTTTTATTTATTCATTTGCTTATTTATTTTTAATTTTGCCTGTGCTGGGTCTTTCTTGTGGCACGTGGACTCTCCAGTCGAAAAAATACTACCTAGGCATTCTAATGCCATAAAACTTGAGTATGAGCAGTCATAGCTTCAACTAAACACAGCAGTTAGACCGGAAAGAGATAAATCAAAATTGCTTTTATAGACAGAGGACTCAGGCACATGCCTGGGCGTGGCTGTGGGTGGGGTCTTACAGCCCCAGCTGCTGTGGAAGCAGCGTCAAACCGGCGGGTGAGCCTGGAACCCCGAGCCCTCCCAGCGTGGCCTTCCAGCTTCCTGGGGAGCCTCCTGACCCAGCGGATACCCTGATACAGCAGCAACAAACGCTCCGCTGGGGAAAGGCTGGAGCTTGAGCGGGAGGCTGGCCAGTAGCTGCCGGATGCGGTCGTCCTCCTCCCGCAGCTCGTGGAGCGCCCTCTCGGTGGACAGAGGCTCCGCCCACCTTTCCCGGCCCTTGTCTCCTGCCGGAGGAGCTCGCTCCCGTAGGAAGAAGTGGCTCTCTCCAGCTCCCTCTCTCTGTCCTCTGCCATCTTCTCGTAGAGGCTGCGCTTCTGACTGGCATCGTCCAGTCTTCGGTACACGTGGGGACATCTCGTCTCCATCTCCAGGCGGCATGTTGCCTCCTCAGTTGACTTTCTCAGTAGCTGCTTGACCTGCTCCTGATGTAATTCAGGCAGCATTTCAAGTTTCAGCCGCAGCTTCTGGATCTCCCTCTCCAGCTGTGCGTTTTCAGACCGCAAGGTTTGCTCGGTTTGGAGACGTTTTATTTGTCCCATTCGCTCTTCATTAGTTTGATTTTCTTCATACAGTTTTCTGGATATTTCTTCTTTTTCTTTCTTTTTCAAGGACACTTTTAAGATAACAGCATGAATGAGACCCTTCAGATAAGCTTCCGACAGGCCCCCTGGGGGACGCTCACTTTCTGCTTCTCTATTTTCTCCCACGTCCAAGTTGCTCCTCTCAACGGGACCCTCTCTGGAGAGGTCAGGCGAATGTCTGGTCTTCAGCGCGGCTTCCACGAGTGACTTCTTCCACGAGGGACTTGAGTTGGCTCCTTTTATCGTCCAGCAGCCGCTGCGTGTGCGCGTTTGAGCGTTCCAGCGCATCTTTTCGCCCCTTCAGGGCCTGTGTCCCGTGCCTCCATCCCTCCATTTCTCGGGAGAGCAGTTTGAGACTTTGCTGAAGATGACTGTTTTCATTCAAACCCTCCCTCAGTTGTTCCTGGAGATGTCGCACCTTGTCCTGAGAGGCTTTCAAGATGTTTTTGCCTCGGTCACCTGAAATCGGTGGCATTCCGCCACGTCTCCAAGTGGCCATATCTGTCCTTGGAGACGAGCCATCATCAGCCCATGAAACGAAAGTTGGGGGGAGGGCTCGCTTTTCTGTACTTTTTCAAGGAGGTCTTTCATGTCCTCAAGAGATGATCCGCCTGGGTTTCTGTTGAGGGCCTCCAAGCACAGGATTTGTAAGGTGGAAGCCCTGGCCACCACCACGGGCGTCTTGAGGGCTTCATAGGCTTGTGCCCTGAGTCCAGTCTTCTCCCTGACTTTCCTGTAGACCTCAGCACGGGCAGAACACCTCTTGGCCAGCTCTGCCCCTCTTCTTAGAGTGCTTCGGCTCTTGACTATGAAAAGCGCCATGGCCGCACACAGCAGGATCTCCCAAGGAAACCCCCAGGGACCCGGGACTCCTCTCAAGGCCGCAGAGACCAGCAGGAGAGCATCCCATAGACCCAGTGGTGAAGACATTCTGGAGACGGTCAGCAGGCCCTCGCTGATCCCACGGGCATCTCAGCTCTGCCTCTGATTTCCAGTGTCCCGTAGGCCGTAACTAACCACGCGGAACCCTGTGGCGTACTGTCTCTATGACAACCAGTTGCCTGGCAACGAGGGCGAACCACCCTTAGGGCTGAGGCAGGGGAGGTCCCGCAGGTTCTAGAAAGTCGCGCTCCCTGACTGCCCTGCTCACTGCACAGATCGTGGTATCACTTGTACAGGACATTCAGGGAGTGGACGTGGTCGGAGAGCAAAGCTAGAGGGTCACGCGGTGCCACGCCCTACCCCCTTCTCTGCACACGGGAGCGTGTCAGAGCGCAGTGAGCCCTAGATGAGGTCTCCTGATCTCAACTTCCCTCTGCCTCAGGGAAGCCCAGGCTTGACTACAAAAGTCCCAGGGATGTCTCTCCTCTAAGACTCATTCACTCACTCTGGCGTGTGGTCAATGTTTGCGCAAGGACAGAGGACGGAAGGGTGTCCCCAGGTGGACTGCCAGTCGGGCTTTCAATCATGAGAACACAGGAGGAATGAATCCCAACAGGCAAGTTCGTACAAGTTCATGGATTTTCTGGGGAGCCTGTCTACCTCCATTCAATCCAGGTGTTCCGCACGGGGTCGACTCAGGGCCCCCGGCTCCTTCACAGCGTGGCCCTGCCATCTTCAGCTCAGGGCCCCCGGGGCCGCCCGGGGGACAGTCTCCAGTCCACCGACGCGTCGGCAGCCTGTGCCTCTGCAGACGGAGCGGGTTCGGTTCACCACCTTTTACTTCTTCCAGCCCCGTCTCCCTCCGCCAGAGCCTCTCGGTAGTCAGGCTCAGAGCCTCACCGTCCATCACCCAGCAGTCTGCCACGAGCAGCTGGTGGAGGGTGTGAGCAGGAGAGTGACACGGTCTGACGGATGTTTGAGAAGGACTAGGTGGGGAGACTTCCCTGGTGGCTCAGTGGTAAAGAATCCACCTGCCAATGCAGGAGACGTGGGTTTGATCCCTGGGTCTGGAAGATCCCCCAGAGAAGGAAATGGCAACCCTCTCCAGTATTCTTGCTGGGAGAATCACAGACAGAGGAGCCTGGTGGGCTACAGTCCATGGGGTCGCAAAGAGTTGAACACGACTTAGCAGTGAAACAACAACAAAAAGGTGGGGGGCAGAGTTGGAGAAGACATCGAACCCAGGCCCCCTGCACTGGCAGTGCAGAGTCTTAGCCACTGGACCGAAGTCCCTCTCCTGTTGATGGATAGGCAATTTGGCAATATTTGCCGAAGTTAATCAGGTATCTTTGATCTTTGATCCAGCTATTCCATTTCTGGAAATTGAACCAGGAGATAGTCTCATTGTTGTGAAAAATTCAGTATGTAGCAGTTTATAATCTGCGTTAATATTTATTATATAATTTAAAATATGGTAGTTTTTTGTGTTTTTTTTTAACATTTCAAAAAAGAGTCTGTGAAAGATGAGAAGCAGAAGAGTGCCCTGTTCAAGAAAGAAGCTTCAGGATTTCCCTGGGGGTCCAGTGGTTAAGACTCTGAGTTCCCAGTACAGGGAGCCCTGGTTTGACCCCTGGTCAGGGATTTAGATCCTGTGTGCCATAGACCTGGCACAGCCAAATATAAATAGTTTAAAAGAAAGAGAGAGGGAGAGAGGAAGTAGTTTCCCAAATAATCCAGATTTTAAAAATATGTCCTAAAGAAGATACTTTCCCTCTCTGAGCCTCAGTCTGTTCATCTGTAGAATGGGTGTAATAGTCATGCCCACCTTACAGGGTCATGGTGGGGTTAAACACATTCAGGAAATGGTAGCTGCCATGATGCTCCCTGTTATGATGCTGATCATTATGGTTACTTACTTAAATCTTGGTTTTGGATGAAGTATAAATGGTGGGGTCTTTGGCATGGCAGAGTCAGAAGCCTGAAATGAGGAAACCACTATTGCACAACTTCCTTGGACGTCAGAAATCCTCACCATTTCCTCTGGAAATGTGAGTGTGGATGGCGTGTCACACACTAACAGCTGCAACATCTACCTCCCAGTTTCCTAAGCAGTCCAGTGACCTCCAGATTTCATTTAAGTTTTCTATTATTCTCTTCCGAAAGGGGACAATGGAGCTCTTGTTTGAACAGCTTTGGTGAGCCCAGAGGACGAATTGGTCTTTATGAGCAGCATCAAAGAGTTGTTTTCCATACGTTAGTTTGTCAGTTGCTTTCTTAATGCAGAGTTGGATAGGGGAATATACACGGTCGGGGGAGAAAAAAAATGATTTTGTGTCTACAGCTGGATGTCCATATTTGATAGGGATAAGCAGGATTTAATGTCACAGCTTTGCAAAGATAAGGCCTGTGTGAGTAAGAAAGCCTGAGTTGCCCAATCTCAATTTGCACTGACTTTTAACCATCACTCTGTCGGGTTTGATTATGTTTATTGGGTCAGAGGAAGACAGAAGTGAGAGACAGCACCAAGAACTGACTTTGTAGAGGTGTTGGCTATTACTTCTGTCCCTTCAAAATAAAACAAACGCAATGGAACAAAAACCCTTGTGGCTAAATCTGGAAAACACAGTGAGAAGCAGCACAGCTGTAAACGGGGCATTCTCAAATGGGCTCAGGCATATCCTTTTAGGCTTTAGTAACTTTTATATCAAAAAGAACAAGGCATCAAAAGCTGTGGTTTTGTTCTTAGATTGTAAATTTTTATTTCAAACAAGACAGAAAAAATAAAAAAGCTGCCAGATAGATGTCTTGACTCTCTTCTGGAGAATAATTGTTCAAATTAATCCACTTTGGTTTTGTTGTTGTTTTTAAGCAACATCCACATAATGCCAAGGGCATGTTTTTATTCATTTATTTATTTTGGCTGTGCTGTATCCTCACTGCATCGCGGGCTTCTCTAGTTATGGCAGTCGGCTTAATTGCTCTGCTACATTTGGGATCTTGACAAGGATTCTATCCCTGGGTCGAGGAGATCTCCTGGAGAAGGAAATGGCAACCCACTCCAGAATTCTTGCCGTGAGAATTCCATGGACAGAGGAGCCTGGCGGGCTACAGTCCATGGGGTCGCAAAGTCAGATATGCCCGAGCAACTGAGCACGCATGCGTGCACGCACGCACATGTTCCAAAGTCCAGTTCCAACTTCACGTTGTTTTCTAGACTGCCACCATTTATTTTGTAACTCATCTTTCCCTCTACCCATCTGAAAGGCAGTCTATCAAATACTAAATTCCCACTTGGACTTCTTATTGAGGACTTTTGAGAAGCATATGTTGTGTGTATTTTAACTCACTAATTGCAAAGGGAAACTGTTTCCAAATCAGAATACACTAGAACTAAAGTCTTTTGGGGAACTCCCTGGCGGTCCAGTGGTTAGAGATCAGTGCTTTCACTGCCAGGCCCCGGTTCAATCGCGGTCAGGGATCCAAGACTCCAGAAGCCGTGAGGCATGGGGAAAAAAAAGAAGTCTTCTACCTTCGCTTTAGATGCTTGGGCTTGCGTGTGCGTGCGTGCGTGTGTACACACGGTGTTCTTGCGACTGTGAGCCCACTATGGTATCTCATGTGTCTTGCCAAGTCAAGGTTTACGAATGGGTACATGACACCACTTTGAACAAAAAGATGACGGGAAATCTGCTGAGAGGCCTTCAGGGAGGGTTTTCCTCACCCTTAAAGAGGGCTGAAAGGCAGGGACTTTTCCTTTTGCCTCTGGGAACCACTGTCTCCCTGACTTCAGAACTCTGCAGCCGTCTTGGGGCCGTGGTGGGAGGCAGCCCAGGAAGACAAGCTGCGGCTGGAGCATGGAAAGAAGAAGAAACGGGAAAGCCTGGCTCATGCAACTAAGTCACCACCGCTAGAAACAGCCGGAGACAAACTCCTTCTTGACAGACGGTTAATCAAGATTGCCCAAGCCCTGCTGAGCTGGGTTTTCCGTTCTTTGCAGCTAAAACTGTCCTAACCGTCCAGCTTCCCCAGTATATTGAAAAATCTAGAACTTTCTCTCCTCCCCTGTGGAGCTGAACTGACCCTATCCCCTCCTTGAAGTCACCAAGTGTGGAACAGGGTGAGAAGGGAACTTTATCAAACTCAGTAGTTCAAATAAAATTAGAAAAACACAGGGTACCTTCGGTATTCTGTGAGCCAAGCATGTGTCAGCACTGCCTGGCTTCTCGGAGAATATGGTATTTGTTTCCTGAGGACAGACACCACCTTCCTGCTCCTAGTATATAATTTCATGTTTCTTATTTCTTTAAAGATAATTTATTTAGAAAATCGGCTAGAAATTACTCTGGGTGCTTTGGAGCTATTTTGCCAACATAGGAAATTAAAAGATTAGAGAAAGTTGAAGCAAAAAAGGATTCTTTGAGATTCTCTAGAGCAGTGGTTTCAACCTTGCTGTACATTGAAATCATCTGGAAATTAAATATATATATATTAAAGGCTACTGCCTCCCCCGAGATTTCAATTTTATTGTTCCAGGATGTTACCTAAGCACCAGGATTTTTTTTAAAAGCCTCTCAAGTGATTATCACTGTATTTTAATTTCATAATACTTTCCCTCAAACTTTTATTGAAAAACAATTTTTTTATTCCATTAATAGTTAACTGAACTGTATTTAAAGATTGAAGGCAGGAGGAGAAGGGAACGAGAAGGATGAGATGGTTGGATGGGATCACCAACTCGATGGACATGAGTTTGAGTAAACTTCGGGAGTTGATGATGGACAGGGAGGCCTGGCGTGCTGCTGTCCACGGGGTTGCAAAGAGTCGGACACAACTGAGCAACTGAACTGAACTGACCAATCCTTCACCTAGATTTCCTCGCAGTTGACATTTGGCTATATTTGAATAATCTACTTTTAAGATACATTATAGTAAGTTTTATCCATCTTCATTCATTTACTGAAAATAAAACTCTTGCTTTTCTTCTTCCCAAGACATTTATATTTTACATGTAATACATTTGCATCTTTCAAAAATTTTAAGTATAAAAAGATGCTCAGTGAAAGCCTTTCTTGCTTTTCTGCCCCCTCCCTGGTAGGAATCAGCTTTCTCACCTCTTGTGTGCCATTCTCGAAATATTTTATCAATATGTTCTCTTATCTTCACGTTGGAATAAAATTTGATCTCCTGTACTTCTCTAATGCAAGATTACCTATTACCGTCCTTAGCGTCCAGAAATACCTATTTGTTAAAAATTTTTGTTTTGTTTTGTTTTAAATGGAAGAATTCCTTGCCGGGGGTTAAAAATTAATCAACAACAGAAGGGCTAAAGAAAGGCCAGACTGCCCCACCCTGCCCCAGGCCCATTCCTCAGAGGAAACCGCTTTTAACTCTTTCTGGTTGAAGTTTTTTTCATTCTCATTCCAAATTCCAAATATTAGATTTACACCACTGGTTGTGGAGTATCACCTGGAGAATCTCATCTCCCGACTTCTTGCATAAAGTAACCTTTTTAAAAAAGAAATGCAAGATGCCTCCTTTCTGGCTGTTTATGAGCGGAGGATCCTTAGATGTTAGGAGCCCTCTTTCAAATGTTTGTAATATGCCAGAATGCTTTGGAAATGTTCTTGTTACGCTTAAATAATTTGCATAAGCATATTGTTTTGGTTGAGCTACCGTGATAATAAACCAAATCTTAGCAGATTCTCTATTTCTCTATTATATCATGGGCTTTTGTATTCTTGTAAATAGGTAGCCTTGCAGATCAAAGTCTTAAGAGTTGTTATTATAGTCTTAAACCCTATCTTTATTTATTCATTCAACAAATACCAGAAAGAACCAGGGAGCTCCTGATGCCAGGATAAGGAAGATTCAGCTGTTTCTTGGAACAGGGTTTTATTTTGGAGGGATGACAGTGTTTTGGAACTTGAAAGGGATGGTGGTCACACACATTGTGAATGCACGAAATACCGCTGGATGGTTCACTTCAAAATGGTTAATTTATGTTATGTACATTTATTCTCAACTTTAAAAAATGTTGAGGGGGAAAGGACAGTCTCATGGTAAGCCAGATTGGAAAAACCTCCTACTGTGCAGCCCTCTGAGGCCTGTGCAGTGTTACTGTCATATCAAGTATCTGAGAAATGTTCCCCAAATGCCTCTTACCCAGACTGGCCAGGTCATCTCCCTCTGGAACTTCTCCCAATACCTCTTAACATTCTTTGGAAACCAGCTTTAAGGAAATTTATTTATTGACATGGAAAGATGTTCGTGACGATTTAGTGCACCAAGCCGTCACCAAGTGGTTTGTGCCGTATGATCTTTTTTTGGTGAACCTTTGTAAGTATATGTAGGCAGAGAAAATACATTGACGTCATTTTCGCCAACAGAAGTTATCTGTTTTATATTCTCACAAGTAAATTTCTTTTTCTTTTTATCTGTATTTTAAAATGTGTCTACAAGAGTATGTACCTTTTTACGTCAAGTTTTTTTTTTTTTTTTAAGGAAAGAACCCTCCCTTTATATTTTACTTTTGCCCTCTCCTACCTGCAACAATGGGCTTCCCAGATGGCATTAGTGATAAAGAACCCACCAGCCAATGGTGGTTCTTTACGTCAAGTGACGTGAGTTCAGTCCCTGGGTTGGGAAGATCCCCTGGAGGAGGGTGTGGCAACCCACTCCAGTATTCTTGCCTGGGGAATCCCATGGACCTGGAGCCTGGAGGGCTAAATGTAGTCCATAGGGTCGCAAAGAGTCAGAACTGAAGTGACTCAGTACGTACCTGCAAAAGTGCCTGAGTTTTGCCCTTGTATCCTTATAGACTTAATATACTGGACTCTGTGTCCATTAACATAGTGGAGAGGGTGAAAGTTTGCAATGTGCATGCAGCTTCCAACTGGTTCTTTAGAGAAGCTTGGGTCTGCCTGTGCCATGGTTTTCCATTCTGTGAAGCAGATTCAGCTCGTGGGTTGTTATCACTAAGGATGTATTCAGTACATTCAGCTCAGTTCAGTTGCTCAGTTGTGTCCAACTCTTTGCGACCCCATGGACTGAAGCACACCAGGCTTCCCTGTCCATCACCACCTCCCAGAGCTTACTCAAACTCATGTCCATTGAGTTCGTGATGCCATCCAACCATCTCATCCTCTGTTGGCCCCTTCTCCTCCCGCTTCAATCTTTCCCAGAATCAGGGTTTTTTCAAATGAGTCAGTTCTTCACATCAGGTGGCCAAAGTATTGGAGTTTCAGCTTCAGCATCGGTCCTTCCAATGAATATTCAGGACTAATTTTCTTTAGGATGGACTGGTTGGATCTCCTTGCAGTCCAAGGGACTCTCAAGAGTCTTCTCCAACACCACAGTTCAAAAGCATCAATTCTTCAGCCCTCAGCTTTCTTTATGGTCCAACTCTCACATCCATACATGACCACTGGAAAATCCATAGCCTTGACTAGATGGACCTTTGTTGGCAAAGTAATGTCTCTGCTTTTTAATATGCTGTCTAGGGTGGTCATAGCTTTTCTTCCAAGGAGCAAGCGCCTTTTAATTTCATGGCTGCACTCACCATCTACAGTGATTTTGGAGCCCCCAAAAATAAAGTCTGACACTGTTTCCACTGTTCCCCGTCTATTTGCCATGAAGTGATGGGACCCGATGCCATGATCTTAGTTTTCTGAATGTTGAGTTTTAAGCCAATTTTTTCAGTCTCCTCTCACTTTCTTCAAGAGGCTCTTTAGTTCTTCTTCACTTTCTGCCATTGGGGTGGTGTCATCTGCATATCTGAGGTAATTGATATTTCTCCCAGCAATTTTGATTCCAGCTTGATTTCTCCGGCAATCTTGATTCCAACAATTAATCCAAATAAAACCAAGGACTCCATGCAGCTCAGTCATCACACAAAGACACACTTAAAGAAGCACAATAAGGCAACAAATATTAGTTTACAAAGAATTCTTATCTTTTTTTTTCCTATCTAAAAACAATTACCTGGAGAAGAAAATGGCAACCCACTCCAGTATTCTTGCCTGGAAAATTCCATGGACAGAGAACCCTAGCAGGCTATAGTATGTGGGGTTGCAAAGAGTCGGACACAACAGAGTGCACACACACACATGCACACACATAGGATAGGACCTTGAAAAATAAATAAATGAAAGCAATTGAAGAGGGGTCCATTTAAAGCCCTAGCACTCACTGTTGCTGCTGTTCAGTCGCTCAGTCCTGTCTGACTCTTTGTGACCCCATGGACTGCAGCTCGCCAGGCTTCCCTGTCCTTCACTGTCTTCCAGAGTTTGTGCAAACTCATGTCCATTGAATCACTAATGCCATCCAGTCGTCTCATCCTCTGTCACCCACTTCTCCTCCTGCCCTCAATCTTTCCCAGCATCAGGGTCTTTTCCAATGAGTCAACTTTTCTCATCAGGTGGCCAATGCATTGGAGTTTCAGCTTCAGCATCGGTCCTTCCAATCAGTTTCCTTTAGGATTGAGTAGCACTCACATTCCTTGTATTAGTTTCCTATTGCTGCTCTGACAAATTATTACAAACTTCAGCGATTTGAAACGACAGAAGTCTGTTCTCCTACAGTTCTGGAGACCAGAAGTCAACATTCTTTTCCCTGGACTGAAGTCAAGGCCGTGTCGCAGGGCTGGCTCCTCCTGGAGGCTCCAGTAGAAACACGTGTCCTCGGCCTCACCTCGTTTCTGCGGGCCGCCTGCATCCCTTGGCTCCTGGAGGCTTGTTCATATCACCCAACCTCTTGCGTCTGTTGGTACATCTTTTACCTCCTTATTTGACTTGCTGCTGCCCTCTTAGAAGGACCCTTGCAGTTGTATCAGTCCACCTGGATAATCTAGGATCATCTTTGATTTTCTAAAGATTCTTAATTTAAGCAGATGTGCAAAGTCCCATTTGCCACATGAGGGAACATACCCACAGGTCTCAGGGACCTGGGTGTGACATCTCTGGAGGTGGTGGTATTCAGTCTATCACAGCCTCAATCATTTCTTTAGTGCCTCCTGGTCGGTCCAGGGCTTCCCCAGTAGCCCAGCTGGGAAAGAATCGGCCTGCAATGCAGGAGATCCCGGTTTGAAGCCTGCAGACACCTTCCCCACATGCTACTCCTCTTTCTTCCCAAAGGACTCCCTGAGACTTCTGCTCTTGCCCACCTGTCTTGTCTGGAGCTCTGTTTACAGCAAAGAATCTGGCAGCTTCAAGTCCGTCCTTCCATCCTGATATACCCCCTCCCCATCCTGTACACACCCAGTGAGGGGCAGCACTTTCCTGAGCCATGGGAAATTCTGATTACAGCAGTGATTCAGTTGTCTGGTGCTAAGTCATTCATTACGTTCTCAGTCTGTGTTGCCGAGGCCTTTATTATGTATTGCTTATGGTACTGGTTAAGAGTCCAAAAGAGCAGAAGTACATTTATTATGTCATTATGACATAGTCATTGTGATGACGGTGATGTCCTAAGTCTCCATCCAGCAGTTGTATAAAGTAGTGGTTGAGAGTGCAAATACCCAAGCTACACTTTCTGGGTTCAAATCCAGAGCTCCACTCTGATCTGAGCTCACTCTGACAGTGAGCTCCACTGTCCTCTCAATGACTGTTTCCTCACTTGCTGAAAGACTATTCAAAAAAATATCTACCCCATTTGCTTGTATTGAGGAATAACTAAGAGAAAGGATGTAATGTGTCTGACACATAGTAGGTCCCCAGCATTTCCTAATTCCCTTCTCCTTAGAGGTCAAGGGTAACATATCAGATCAAGCTTTCCCCTTATAGTACTGACAGCTGGATCCAAACTATGAGATAATAGTCTTATTTCCATTTTCACAGGTGAAAAGATTTTCCCAGAAGAGTAAGCAGTGAGTGAAGTACTTGCCTAAGCCAAAAATTAATGCATGTGCATACGCATATGTTGAGCTTTAAGCCAACTTTTTCACTCTCCTCTTTCATTTTCATCAAGAGGCTCTTTAGTTCTTCTTCACTTTGTGCTGTAAGGGTGGTGTCATCTGCATATCTGAGGTTATTGATATTTCTCTCAGCAATTTTGATTCCAGCTAACCCTAACCCATCACTTCAGGGCAAATAGATGGGGAAGCAGTGGAAACAGTGGCTGACTTTTTTTTTTTTCCTGGGCTCCAAAATCACTGCAGATGGTGATTGTAGCCATGAAATTAAAAGACGCTTACTCCTTGGAAGGAAAGTTATGACCAACCTAGATAACATATTGAAAAGCAGAGATATTACTTTGCCAACAAAGGTCCGTCTAGTCGAGACTATGGTTTTTCTAGTGGTCATGTATGGATGTGAGAGTTGGACTATAAAGAAAGCTGAGCGCCGAAGAATTGATGCTTTTGAACTGTGGTGTTGGAGAAGACTCTTGAGAGTCCCTTGGACTGCAAGGAGATCCAACCAGTCCATCCTAAAGGAGATCAGTCCTCGGTGTTCATTGGAAGGACTGATGTTGAAGCTGAAACTCCAAAACTTTGGCCACCTGATGCGAAGAGCTGACTTATTAGAAAAGACCCTGATGCTGGGAAAGATTGAGGGTAGGAGGAGAAGGGAATGACAGGTTGGATGGCATCACCAACTCAATGGACATGAGTTTGGGTAGGCTCCAGGAGTTGGTGATGGACAGGGAGGCCTGGCGTGCTGCAGTTCATGGGGTCACAAAGAGTCGGACACAACTGAGCGACGGAACTGAATTGAACATACACACATATATATGCATGTATGTGTGTGTGTGTGTGTATGTTTAAGTTTGGGGAAAAAATCAACTTCAGAAAAGTACATGACAGAGAGAAAGAAAAAAAAAGAAAAAATGACAAACACTGTTAAAAGCGACGTATAGTCACAATTTTTTTTTTTAATTAAGGACCGGGAGTTCCCAGGTGGTCTAGTGGTTAGGATTCCAGGCTTTCACTGCAGTGACCCAGTTAAATTCTTAGTCAGAAAACTGAGATCCTGCAAGCTGTGCTGCTTGGCCAAAGAAACAAAAAATTAAGTACCAGGAAGTAGCTGCCAAATGAAAAGCTTCCATCTAAGGTAACCACTGTTGGTGCTTTGGCAGCCTCTAACTGTATTTCTCTGAGCGTATGTGAGCCGCTTCTCTGGATCTGTTCTGTGTATTCACTCTGCTCTGCCGTCTGTATCTGTAAATTTCTACAACATGCAGTGAGCAGTTTTATGAATCACTTTGTCTTCTCATATGTTTTTCATTTACAAACTAATAGCTGGCCTGTTTCAACTTTTTAATCTGAAGTAATTACAGATCACAGAAAGTGTGAGAATAGTCCAGAAGGGTCCCTGGTACCTGCCCCTTGGCTTCCCTCAGCTTTCCCCAGTGATGACACCCCCGTAAGGACAGCACGTTATCAACACCAGGAAATGGCCAGCGGCACAGTCGATTCAGGAGACTGCAGACCTTCCTCAGACTCACCAGTGTTTACATGCGCTTGTTTTTGTTCTTTAATTTGTCTCTAGATGTAGATCTATGACATTTTACTTCTCAGTTCAGTTCAGTCTCTCAGTCGTGTCCAACTCTTTGCGACCGCATGGACTGCAGCACACCAGGCCTCCCTGTCCATCACCAATTCCCGGAGTTTACTCAGATTCACGTCCATCGAGTCAGTGATGCCATCCAGCCATCTCATCCTCTGTCATCCCCTTCTCCTCCTGCCTTCAATCTTTCCCAGCATCAGGGTCTTTTCAAGTGAGTCAGCTCTTTGCCTCAGGTGGCCAAAGTATTGGAGTTTCAGCTTCAGCATCAGTCCTCCAATGAATATTCAGAACTGATTTTCTTTATGGACTGGTTGGATCTCCTTGCAGTTCAAAAGCATCAGTTCTTCTAGATTTTATCTCTACTTGCTCTTCCAAAGGACTTCCCTGGTGGTCTGGTGGCTGAGGGTCCGTGCTCCCAGTACAGGGGGCCCTGATTTCAATCCCTGGTCAGGGAACTAGATCTCACATGCTGCAGCTAAGACCCAGCTCAGCTAAATAAATAAAAATTTTAAATGCAGTCAATACAGAAATATGGTGTGCAGAATATTGAAACCCGCTGTGATGTTTGAGATGTTTTCTCCAGGTTATTCTCGGTGTGTATGCTGTGTTGTTTTTTTTTTTTTTAACAACTAAAAGGATGTTCTGAGATATATATATATATATATTTTTTTTTTAATTTGCCTTTAAAAAACAATCATGGACATCCTTCCATAATCGAAACACATTTAGATCTGCTGCAGTGTGAATGTTTTTCGGGTGAAACATCTGCACGGTGGCTGTTGACCTCCCGTGGAAGTAGGCACTCGGTTTATGCCCAGCTTCCAAATTTGTTCGGAAAACACAAGTCCCACCTGTCAGCATTTCAGAACCTGAGCCGTGCCGTTTCCTGAGCTAGATCCCTGCCCTGCCCTGGCACAAAGCCCCCAGGGGGCACATCCTCCAGACCTCCTGGCCGAGCGCACCACTCCCACACCTGCCCAGACATGAGTCACTATCACCTTTTACGAAACGTTGTTATGAGACCTCCACCGTAACTGCTTCCAGGGAAACCATTCTGGACCCCCTCCCTGCCCCCACGCCCCGACACCAGGACAGCCCTTCCCAGGACGGATGTGAACAGCTCCATCTCTGCTTTTGCGCATTCGGCATAAAGATTTCTTGCGGCTCATAAACACCTTGGCCATTTTACCATTGTCAGGAAGGATGTTTATGACCCAAATATGAAAACTTGGTGAGAATTAACACTTCAGCAAAAGGGCTGTGTTGTTCTTGGCAAGGAATACCTTCTAAAGACGACCCAAAGCAGGCAGGGCTCCGGGTGTGAAAATACACGTGATGGTGACATACTCATGCTTAAAGCTCTAAACATCGTCTGGGATTCAAACTCCTGACTGCTTGCTGTTCAGTAACAGGGTGGCTGAGCAGTCTAACGGTTTGCCAGCTTCCTGTTTGGGTGTTTTTATGGCATTATGATTTTGCCAAGTTAATGAGGCAAAATAAAACAGGAAAAGAGATGTTGGATCAGGAGTTTAATAAAAATCCGTTTTGTCTCTGGAAGCCTCCCCCAGAGTGGCTTCCTCTTCCAGGCCCCGCAAGCCTCTGTATTGACAGATGCCATTTGCTCATTTACGATGTGATAATAAAAACCTTCAGCCTTATTCAGCGTGACCCTTCTCCCCTGACAGGAGGGCACCAAATGGCTTGGAATCAGCAGGCATCTTTTTTCATTAAAGATGATAACTTCACATGAACTGCAGTCAAAGGATGCTTCGGAAAAGTCACAGAATTTGGTCAGGGAAAGGAAAGTCTAATGAGAACAGGCTAACACTCTGGAGGGACCCTGAAATACGTGTGTTTGTAAAATGACCCAGATTTTACACCAAAAAAGACTATCTGACAAGCATAGGTGAATGCTGAACTACAAAATACAAAATCGTGGATAGTTCTTTTTAAACCGGAGGCTCTGCTCATTTTTGCAGTTGCGTTATTTGTATGAAATAAAGACATTTAGGCAATAGGTACCTAACTAATATCAAAGTGTAACCCACCTGCTAGTGTCTTATACAAAGGCATTTTCTTTGATTTTCTATCATTAACCCATACCTAGTATTTGGCACAGAAGATAATGAAAATGTAGATCGAAGGTTGCATAGGTTTTTTATCCCGCAAGTTTATATTTCGTGAACTTTCATTGATCTCAGTCATTTTCAAGCTAACAGTGTTTTTTAGCTAGTAGAGCTGTATAGAGCTTTTTGCAGAACACATATTATCATTGGTGCTTCTCACTGATTCAGACTGTAAATTGATTAAAACCACTAGTTTCAAACTCAGCCACACGAGACGGTTGGGACTGTTACATCCTGCAGTGGTGGTGGTGGTGCTACTCAGTCGTGTCCGACTCTTTGCAACCCCATGGATCGGAGCCCACCAGGCTCCTCTGTCCGTGGGATTTCCCAGGCAAGAGTACTGGAGTGACTTACCATTTCCTGCTCCAGGGGATCTTCCCAACCCAGGGATCAAACCCAGGTCTCTTGTGTCTCCTACATTGGCAGGCAGAGTCTCTACCACTGAGCCACCTGGGAAGCCCGTGTTCCATCCTATACATGTCATAAACTATAAATGAGAATTGTTGGTTTTGACCACAGATGTCTTTTAAAGAAGATGGACAGATTTCTCCATCTGCAGAGGCTAAGCAGATATTTTTATAGACCACCAACTCTTGTGGATCCTTCCTGAAATGTTCCACCTACAAATAAACCTCTGTGTTAAATATGAGACATGGCCTCGGTTGAAAAGCACATTTGTGATGTATCATATTCTCCATATTCTGTCATTTGTGGTCATTTTTTCCCTAACCATAAGTGTGAATCAGTAATTTGGATCAGCTGCAGCCTTTTTAAAAAGAATATATGTTAGTTTCTATTATTTCGAATATAACAAAGGCTAAAATTATTGAGCATGTACCGTGTGCCCAGCTTAGTTCTAAATCCTGTTAGGGCATCAACTCGTCTCATCCTCACCACACAGCAAGAAGTATTCTGAATATTCTTGTTCTCCAAACGGGGGAATTAAGAAAAGAAGCAGTCAAGTGGCTGAGAAATAATTAACGATGGTCCTATTAACGGAAAGGTTATCTCCAGTTTTTTATATCCCAATGCAGTGGTGAGGGCCTTGTACATCAGTTTTTACACACACCTGTCATGATTTTTGTAGGCTTATGTCCTTGGCATGAAGTTGCTACATCTAAGGCCAAACGTCTTTTTCATATTGAAAAGCGTTATTGCCAAATTATTTAGGCTCAGTATTCCTTCTTCCCGTGTGGGGCAGGCTGTTTTTAGCTCACATCGTCATTTCTTTAGATAGACGACAGAAGGATGGGGAGATGGAGGGATGGAGGGATGATGGTCAGAGACAGCTCATTTTCTGAGTTTTGAATTAACAACATTTTATACTGGTTCTGCCCCTGACCCGCCACCATCAGCAGTGAAGGGAGTGGCCTAAAGGACTGTGATAGTTTTCTTAAATTTATGGGGAAACTATCTGTAGAGTACAAACAGTTTTATCTCATTTGCATTTTGTTAGCAAGTTCCAGAAGCTAAAAAAAAAAAAAAATCAGTTACTGTCATAAATTTATTCTGAGGGGCAACTGACAAGCCAGATGGTGAGTCCCAGCAGTGGCCCACCCTGCGAGCGAGAGACTCCCCAAGCTTGAAGCAGGAGAGTTTCCCTGGAAAAACACTTGGTCATCAACACTCCTGGTCCCACCCCACCACCCCTTCTGCAGTGAACACAGAGCAGAGACAAATTGCTTTAACTTCAAAAAAAAAGCAGACTGATCTGAAATGAAATGAGACCTTCAAAGTTCACAGTTTAACGCTCATAAACTCTGATAGTGAGCAAGGCGTCTCAGCACGTCTGCACACCTTCATCCTCAGAGAGACAGAAACTCACTGGAGAAGTTCCCCTCGACTTGTCATCTGTGAGCTGGAAGATCAAAGGCTCGATGTCAAGTGGGGGAATTAGTGTCCCTCTAGGAGCCTCTCGCCCCCACAGCAAGCCTGGTGGTTCTCCTTAGGATCATGAGCTCTTTGGCTCCTAATTCGGGGTTTCATTAAGGGCATCAGTTCAGTTCAGTCACTCAGTCGTGTCCGACTCTTTGCAACCCCATCAACCGCAGCACGCCAGGCCTCCCTGTCCATCACCAACTCCCGGAGTTCACTCAGACTCACGTCCATCGAGTCCGTGATGCCATCCAGCCATCTCATCCTCTGTCGTCCCCTTCTCCTCCTGCCCCCAATCCCTCCCAGCATCAGAGTCTTTTCCAATGAGTCAACTGTTCACATGAGGTGGCCAAAGTACTGGAGTTTCAGCTTTAGCATCAGTCCTTCCAAAGAACACCCAGGACTGATCTCCTTTAGAATGGGCTGGTTGGATGTCCTTGCAGTCCAGGGAACTCTCTAGAGTCTTCTCCAGCACCACAGTTCAAAAGCATCAATTCTTTGGCCCTTGAATGAAGGCAATGGAAGGTTGCTGTTTCTTTTGAAGTCCAGCTGTTAGAATTGTGATTCAGATTCGCAAAGCCCGTGGCTTGTCGCCTTCACACAACAAACGCTTGGTAACCTTGGAAGTTATCATTAACATGTTCTTCTTATTTAGTTGCTCAGTCGTGTCCGACTCTTTGCGACCCCATGGACCGTAGCCCACCAGGCTCCTCTGTCCATGTGATTTCCCAGGCAAGATTACTGGAGTGGGTTGCCATTTCCTATTCCAGAAGATCTTCCCCAGCCAGCAATCGAACCTGCGTCTCCTGCTTAGCAGGCGGATTCTTGACCACTGAGCCCCCTGGGAAGCCATTATTAACGTGACTCATTGGCAAAATGATCTGCATGACTCCAATAAAGTGATCTTATCCTACTTTGATGAAGTGCTTTAGAAATTTCTAGACTGGAGTGTGGCATGTAGAGGAGCTTGACAAACTTTTGCTATGAAGCAGGGCTGGTTCACTACAGTCCCCACACCCACCCCCTCCCCTGGGTAGCTGAGTGAGGCTCTGGGAGCGGACATCCTCTGCCTGAGGTGGGGTCTGAGCCTCGGTCTTTAGAAGTCTGTTCTGTCTGTCTTCTCCACTCTGAAATCTGCGTGGCTGAGCAACTGATTCACTGTGGTTTCTGTACCCTTTCTGGGGCAGCCATCAAGTAGAAGAGACTGTTACGCGCATGTCAGTGGTAACAAGGCTGAGCCTGCGGAAAAACCACAGACTTTGGAGCCCCACGTCCTTGGGCTCAGTCTTCAACCCTGACTCTGTAGCTGTGTGATCCTGGGCAGATCACTTTACCCCTCGGGGCCTCAGTCACCTCATATGCAAACTGGACATAATGGTCTGCACATTTGGGGATCCTTGGAGGGTTAGATAATATAGTACCATTTATTACATACTGCCTAACAAGATCTAAGAATCAGTATAAAAATAATGCTAAGTCGCTTCAGTTGTGTCTGACTCTTTGCGACCCCATGGACTGTAGCCCTCCAGGCTTCTCTTCCATGAGATTTCCCAGGCAAGAACACTGGAGTGGGTTGCCATCTCCTTCTCCAGGGGATCTTCCCAACCCAGGAGTCGAACCTGCATCTCTTACGTCTCCTGCGTTGGCCGGTGAGTTCTTTACCTCTAGCACAACCTGAGAAACCCGTAATAATACCTGATAATAAGGCCTGAGAATCTCTATCCGGTCGGATGTGGAGACCCAACTCTCTCTTGAAGCCGTCAGGCTTCCCAAAGATGTGCTTGTCCTGAGCGTCAGAAGCTGTGACTGTGCTGTTACCTGACAAAGAGCAGTTAAGACAGCAGATAGATTTCAGGTCAGCTGACCTTGGGATGGAGAGAGGATGCTGCATTGATCCAGTGGGCCTGATGGCACTGTAAGAGTTTGTTGGTCTGTTTGGTGTTACCTGGGAGAAGGCAACGGCACCCCACTCCAGTACTCTTGCCTGGAAAATCCCATGGATGGAGGAGCCTGGTGGGCTGCAGTCCATGGGGTCTCTAAGAGTCGGACAAGACTCAGCGACTTCACTTTCACTTTTCACTTTCCTGCATTGGAGAAGGAAATGGCAACCCACTCCAGTGTTCTTGCCTGGAGAATCCCAGGGATGGGGGAGCCTCGTGGGCTGCTGTCTCTGGGGTCGCACAGAGTCGCACACGACTGAAGTGACTTAGCAGCAGCAGCAGCAGCAGCAGTTGGTGTTACCAGGACTCAGCAATTTTTTCTTTAAAGGGTCAGAAAGTAAATACTTTAGACTTTGTGGTCCAAGGGGCAATGTCCTCAATGCTTCAAGTAACCATTCTTGTTGAAAGACTGAAGTTGTTTCTTATGCTTTACGTTTTAAAATGTAAAAGCCATTCTCAATTCAGACTAAACCAAAGGCGGTGGGCGGGCGGACGGCGGCAGGGGAGGGTGGTGGTGTCTGATTTGGTCACTGAAGTCTGCTAATTCCTGGTATCTGTGCAAATATCTATTTTACTTCCAAAAAAGGATAATGCTAGATATATAGATTTTTATCGTTTCTTAAAAACATCATCTACAATGAATATGTTCTTAAAATAAGTTATTTATCAATTCCATTTTTACGATTGCGCGCACAGGCCATATTTGGGGGGAGAGTTTATTCTGGTGGATATGAGCATGGTTTAGAATTCTGCCTCCGTCAGTTCCTGGTTGTGTGATCTTGGGGAGGTCACTTCTCTCTACACTTTCATTTTTTCATCTGTAAAATAGGTAATCAGTGATTCAACTAAAAAGTATTACAGGCTAACTATATGCTGGGAACTCTTCCAGACCCTGAGGACTTAGAACCTGACAAAAACCACTGTCCTAGTGGGAATAGGTGTGAGAGGAGGTAACAGGCAATAAACAAGCAAATAAATTCAATAGTATGGTAGGCACCTCATCCTTCCCTGTGGTACAGTGGATAAGAATCTGCCTGCTAATGCAGGGCACAGGGGTTTGATCCCTGGTCCAGGAAGATTCCGGGGCTTCCCAGGTGGCGCTAGTGGTAAAGATGCAAGAGACAAGGGATTGATCCCTGGGTCGGGGAGATCCCCTGGAGGAGGAAGTGGCAACCCACTCCAGTAGTCTTGCCTGGAAAATTCCATGGACAGAGGAGCCTGGCAGGCTACAGTCCATGGGGCTGCAAAGAGCCAGACACGACTGAGCACACACACTGGGCCGATTCCAGACGCATTTCACATGCATTTAACAAACTTGTCTTAGACTTGGTCTAAAAGAGTCCTGTAGTAACTATCCTCCAGACGGCCTGATGGTCCTCACCTCATCCACGTCACCAATAGAAGATTGGGGAAATGACAGTGTACACATTCCCGGAGAAGCTCATAGACCTTGTAGCTTCTGCATTGCTCTCTCTTGGATCACCTGCCTGGTCTGGGGGAAGCCAACTGCCCTGCCATGAGGACACACAGGAACCCCCTGGAGATGCCCACGTGATGAGGGACTGAGCCTTCCATCCACACCCAGGACCTGCTTGCGGGTCCTGTGAGCACACCACCTTGGAAACAGGTTTGCAGCCCCAGTCAGGCCTTCACTGGACCCCAACCCTGGCCAGCAACTGGTCTGCAACTTCACCCAGCTAAGCTACTTGTGAATTCATAGGAGACCCACAACATTTTTAAAGGAAGTGTATTGGCGTAAACACAATAAGCTTTGGACTGAAGTGAGCACAGACAGTACAAAGGGAAAAGAGGCCTTTGAGCCCTAACTTCTGTGGGCCAGAAGAAGGCTGCAAAACCACGCAGCTATGAACAGGGTCTGCATTTCATGGGAAAATAAGGTTGACTCAGAGAAGAGACTCCCTGAGTCTAGAGGGTAGATCTAAGAGATGTAATCACTCACTGCACGTCACAGAACTAGTAACGATACTGCCAGGTTTCAGACTGACGAAGTCTGGCTCTAGAGTCCTTGCTCTTCGCCTCTGCATTATACCGTGTCTATAATGGGTGGTTGGAGGGGTAGATAGGCAGACAGTAGTATAATTTTAGTTCTCTGAATTATCTATGATCATGTAAGCACAGACACAGTCAGAGTTCTAGACACCAGTGGCCTGGAGTGTGTTGATCTGATAGATTGATGATCTCCATGACATTCGCTTAGAGAATGGTTCAGTTCAGTTCAGTTCAGTTCAGTCGCTCAGTCGTGTCCAGCTCTTTGTGACCCCATGAATCGCAGCACACCAGGCCTCCCTGTCCATCACCATCTCCTGGAGTTCACTCAAACTCACGTCCATCGAGTCGGTGATGCCATCCAGCCATCTCATCCTCTGTCGTCCCCTTCTCCTCCTGCCCCCAATCCCTCCCAGCATCAGAGTCTTTTCCAATGAGTCAACTCCTCCCATGAGGTGGCCAAAGTACTGGAGTTTCAGCTTTAGCATCATTCCTTCCAAAGAACACCCAGGACTGATCTCCTTCAGAATGGACTGGTTGGATCTCCTTGCAGTCCAAGGGACTCTCAAGAGTCTTCTCCAACACTACAGTTCAAAAGCATCAATTCTTCGGCGCTCAGCTTTCTTCACAGTCCAACTCTCACATCCAAACATGACCACTGGAAAAACCATAGCCTTGACTAGACGGACCTTTGTTGGCAAAGTAATGTCTCTGCTTTTCAATATGCTATCTAGGTTGGTCATAACTTTCCTTCCAAGAGTAAGCGTCTTTTAATTTCATGGCTGTAGTCACCGTCTGCAGTGATTTTGGAGCCCCCCAAAATATAAAGTCAGCCATTGTTTCCACTGTTTCCCCATCTATTTCCCATGAAGTGATGGGACAAGATGCCATGATCATTTTCTGAATGTTGAGCTTTAAGCCAACTTTTTCACTCTCCA
The DNA here is from genome assembly GCF_032452875.1 of Bos javanicus. Taxonomy (NCBI): domain Eukaryota; kingdom Metazoa; phylum Chordata; class Mammalia; order Artiodactyla; family Bovidae; genus Bos; species Bos javanicus. The sequence continues at coordinate 79,614,005 of NC_083880.1, read as the reverse complement.
CTTTCACTTTCATCAAGAGGCTTTTTAGTTCCTCTTCCCTTTCTGCCATGAGGGTGGTGTCATCTGCATATCTGAGGTTACTGATACTTCTCCCGTACAGCCTCTGATCTTGAACCTTTTCTTTTTACGCAAAGAAAAGCGTTAGGGAAGGAGGTAAAGATAAGGAGGGACACCGACCTTCCTGCACCACCTGTGCGGATTTGTACTCCATCTTATTATTATTATTTTTATTTTATTTCCATCTTATTTTTAACACCCTGCTTCTAAGGGTGTGGATCTGCCTTCTCAGCCTTCATTTTGTGTATTATTCTTAATTTTTGTTTTTTGTGTGTTTTTTTTTGTTTTCTTATACAAGTAGTTATAGCCTACATGATCAATGCAGGAAAATCAGAACTGACCAGGAAGCAAAAAGAAAACAAAGATTTCTCGTATTCCCACTTCTGAGAAATGGCTTCTGCCTGCATTGTAATAGGTTTTGTTTGTTTGTTAAATGCAATATATTTGTGTGACTTGTTATAAGGAGCCAGTTTGGTTGTGACTAAATATGTTGTTGAAAATGCTTCAGTAATTTTTTCCCCCAAGAGAGATTCCTACACCCATAGTTAGTTAATTTCTCCTTCCAATAACCGTGAACTAAGATAAATACACAGCCGTGTGTTTTCACCTTTGTGTGGGTTCCAAAGAGGATTTAATAGAAATATCTCCTTAAAAATCTTCACGGCCTTTTGTTTTGCTACTAAAACCCTTGCCTGACACAGTGACTATGCAATATAAGTGTAACTAATTAAAAAGTAGATTTACTTAGTCAACCATTTGTTTGGATTAAATGACAAAGGGCTGACTGATAATTTTTCCCTCAATCAACTAGATGGTTAGTACTGGGATTTTTTTTGTCCCTACCACGTTGACAAGTTGTTTTGAAATTGGGTGGACACAGACTAACCACTCCATCTCATGGGGGAAAAACTCAGTTAATGATGGCTCTTTCCAAATATTCAAAGACTGTGTATAGGTCTGTGCTGGTGATTCTGCTTTCCAAAGAGAGATTTGGAACTGATATAGGTGCTTTTAATGCTGATTTCACTGTAACCATTACATTTTTTAACTTAAAAACTGATCCTTGTTGGACTTTTCCTCACCTTAAAAAAGAGATTCTGGCTTGGTGGGGAAAAAAAAGGTAGAATAGTACAGAAATATACAACTTAGAAAGTGGAAAACTTCTCTCACCTCCCTGCCCCTCCAACAGCGTCCCCCCAAACCACTGTTAACGACAGTTTATTTAAATATCTTACACTGTGACTTATTGCAACAATTTCAGCAGCAGCAGGGGAGAAAAAAAAAAAAACTATAGCAAAACTAAACTAGAAAACAGTATTCCCCCCAATCCTTGGTTTCACTTTCTAAGGTTTCAGTGAGTGAAGTCGCTCAGTCATGCCCGACTCTTTGTGACCCCCATGGACAGTAGCCTGCACCAAGCTCCTCCGTCCGTGGGATTTTCTAGGCAAGAGTACTGGAGTGGGTTGCTGTTTCCTTCTCCAGGGAATCTTCCCAACCCAGGGATCGAACCCAGGTCTCCCACATTGTAGACAGACGCTTTACCATCTGAGCCACCAGGAAGTCACCCATGGTAAACTGTGAGCCGAAAACATTAAATGGAAAGTTCCAGAAATAAACAATCCATAAGTTTTCAATCCTGTGCCACTCTGATATGGGGGTGAAACCTTGCACCCTCTGCTCTGTCCCACCCAGGAGGTGAGTCACCGCTTTGTTCGGCATATTTACATTGTATTGTATACGACACCCTCCTGCTAGCATAGGAAAAACACCATCTATGTACAAGATTCAGTACTATCCGATGTGGGCTTCCCAGCTGGCGTTAGTGGTGAAGAACCTGCCTGCCAGTGCAGGAGACACAGGAGACGCCAGTTCCATCCCTGGGTTGGGAGGATCCCCTGGAGGAGGGCACGGCAACCCACTCCAGTATCCTTGCCTGGAGGATCCCATGGACACACGAGCCTGGTGGGCTACAGTTCACAGGGTCCCAGAGAGTCGGACAGACTGAAGTGACTTGGCTCGCAGTATCCAGTGAGTCACATACTGGAACATGTCCCCTGCCGACGAGGAGGGACCATTCTACAGCAGGTTGCTGCTGCTGCTGCGAAGTCACTTCAGTCGTGTCCGACTCTGTGCGACCCCATAGACAGCAGGCCACCAGGCTCCCCCGTCCCTGGGATTCTCCAGGCAAGAACACTGGAGTGGGTTGCCATTTCCTTCTCCAATGCATTAAAGTGGAAAGTGAAAGGGAAGTCGCTCAGTCGTGTCCGACTCTTAGCGACCCCGTGGACTACAGTCCAGCAGGCCACTCCGTCCATGGGATTTTCCAGGAAAGAGTACTGGAGTGGTTATTACAAGCTGATGAGTGGTTGGTTTTCTATTTCCTATTGTTTATCTGCATTTTCTACAACAAATATGTGACTCGTGCGGTTTAAGTTTTAAAGAAAGTAAGGGGTTTCTGAAAGCCACCTTAATTCACCTGATGCATGCATTTACTGTGGTCTGTGTGTGGATTACCTGAGGCCTGCTGGCCAACACAGTTCAGCTGTGGACTGTCCACATGGGGCTCCTGGGGCTCCTGAAATTTCTGCTTCTTCATCCTCTCTGTCTTCATCTCGTCTTCCTTCGCCCCTTCCCACCCCCTCTCCTTCTCCTCTTCCTTTTAATGGCGTTTCTACTTGCCATAGGGCTTCCCTGGTGGCTCATGCGTGCATGTGTGCTCACGTCTGACTCTTTGCGAACCCATGGACTTGTAGCCCTCCAGGCTCCTCTGTCCATGAGATTTACCAGGCAAGAATACTGAAGTGGGTTGCCATTACCTCCTCCAGGGGATCTTCCTGACCCAGGGATCGAATCCATGTCTCCTGCATCTCTTGTATTGGCCACCTGGGAAGGATCAGTGGTAAATTATCCACCCGCCAATGCAAGAGATGCAGGAGACACGGGTTCAGGCCCTGGAGGGATGGAAGAAAATCCCCTGGACGAGGAAATGGCAACCCACTCCAGTATTGTGCCTGGGAAATCCCGTGGACAGAGGAGGCTGGCAGGCTATAGTCCCCAAGTCCCAAAACAGTCAGACACGCACATCTTAGTGACTACACAAGATAAGCGTTCTATAGATTTTCATTAAAGTGTGTGTTTAAAAACATTGCTTTTCGACAATGCTGTCTTGATTGACAGGGTTAACCCTCCAGCCTCCTGAAACCAGATAAACAGAGATAGGCCAGGTATTTAGATTTTTCATCCATACGACCTTCTCTCGTAATGCCTAATTCCATTCATCTGCGTCAGCATCTTAAGCTTCTTGAGAATTAAAATTGCCAACATTAAGTTTCTTTGTCAATATCTGTAACGTCAGATTTTTTTTTATTTTTTGAGTTTTGACAAGCATGAAAATAGGGCCAATCTCAGAAGTTTTGGGGAATTTTTTGGTGTTTCAAGATACTAAGTTTGTAGTTTGAAATTTGAGTCTGTTCCACATAACCATGAACCCCAGTTCTGAGTAACCAGAATGTTTGATTCTATGCTAAGGTGTTTCATTGTATAGAAGCTTGTAAAATGTTCCATCTATGGCCTTTGGTTCTTCAGAAATTGCTTCATCACAAAGGAAATTAATTTTATATTAATTTTAGCAATATTAAGGTATCACTTCAAATCTGAAGTTTAGGAGATCAATTAGGAAAGTTTAAAAAAAAGGCAAGGAGGGCAAAAAAAATCCACTATTGTTATGCTTTTACCTTCTTAATTTATCTCCTCTAAGGAAGATTCCACCTGGAAAGTTAACTATTCACATTATAGATAATACAGTGAAATGTGATCTCTTGAACTAACAGAAATGGTTTAACTGGTTAATCAGCCTCATTCCTTATCTCCAAACTAACCTTCCCTCTCGTATTTTGAAAAATAAACAGAGGACTTATGAGACACTGGGTGGGTCCCTGGGGCATTCTAATAGCTGTGTTCTGGCAGAATCATTGTTGGGATAAAAAGGAAGGCAGAGACAAAGCTACCGGGCGTCCTCACGAAGAGATGGAGAAAGCCATCAGGCCCCTCTTATTCACAAGGGCCCGCACTCTGGGCTTTCCACATGGCCTTCGAGCGAGGCCACACTCAGAGCCACACAGCAGCCGAAGCAGGGACCTGCTCCTCCGCCTCCACTGTTCTCTCAGAACATTCCCGTGCTCTTTAACCACCCTCGTTTACAATACCCTTGAATATATTCAGCACAAACGTATTATTCATATTCCTCATAGACTCCTGAGCTTTCGCTGCTCACTTTTACTTCTGTGAATGTTTCCAATCACGCAGAAAATCAAGTTTTATCACGACATGGACACACACCATCTAAACAGAGCCATTGTTGACATTTTGCCATAGTTGCTTCATGAATCATTTCTTTCTTCCTCAAGTTTTTCAAATGATAGATGTCATGACTTTTTGTCCCTAAATTCCCTCAGGTTGTAGCTATAAAACTACAGAGGGATTTAAAAGAAAAATACAGTCCTAATTTGGGAATCCTAATTTTCCCCCAAATACCCTTCCCAGCTGGTATATTTCAGCCAGGATGCAATCAAGGACCACGCGTTCCACGTGGCTGTTGTATGTGCTGTGTCCCCTGTGAAGTCCAGAACGGCCCTCCCTCCAAGCCCATCCTTTTGCTTTTCTTATGATGTTAACTTTCTGAAGCGCCAGTTTGACCTCCTTCGGGAATATTTTGTACAACTTCAGTGTCTCATCACTGGACCAATGTATAGTCCAGATGAGTCAATGTTTTATAAATTATCTAACTCGCACAGCTATATCACATTGCTTTTCAGACTTCTTTCCTCTTGCCTTCTTTTTTTGCTCTATTAAAAGTTATAATTTAAAACAGCACGCATTTAGCATAGCATGCAGATTTGACAATATATCAAACTGTTGGGTTAAAATACCCTACTTTTTAAGTTTTCTGTATATGTGTGTCTGTGTGTGTGCACGCGCTCAATTGTTCAGTTGTGTCCAACTCTTTGCAACCCCATGGATATAGAGTATATATTATTATATATTACCTATAACTATATATATCATTATGGTTGTAATTATATGTACACAATATCCTGTATATATACAGAATATATTATATATAATATACGTACACATAATATGTAATATATATTGTATTTATACAGAATGTATATAGAATAATTATATGCATATTTGGAGTGTATATATATATATATATACAGAGAATCTCAAAAAACTAGATGGGACTTGTGACTCTGATGGCCACTAATCAGATACTCAGTAACTGCGGGCAGATCCTAGTTTGGGGGTTCTTTTTTATTGAAGCGTAGTTGATTTACAATGTTTCAAGTGTACAGCAAGCAGATTCAGTTTTATATTTCTATATATGTATACAGGTATATATCACCACAGTTTTTCAGATTATTTTCATCATAGGTTATTACAAGATATGGAATACAGTTTCCTGTGCTTCACACTAAGTCTTTGTTGGTTATTAATATTTTATATATAGTGATGTGTAGCTTTAATCCCAAATTCCCAATTTAAAACCCTCCCCCGTCTTCCCTCTTTGACAAAACTATGCAGTTTCTCCTAATTTGGGGCTCTTCTTCCCTCCATCCATCATTAGATGTCCCTCACACCTAAATCAATTCTCTATTCCATGTCATATAATGCAGTCATCGTCGTATGTAGCGCTGGCTGCCCCGGGGCCTGTGACCTGTAATATGAATTTGTTTCCAACCCCGGCGGGCGGTTTCGGCCCAGCTTCCCCGTGTCTGCAGAGACACCTTCTGACGCTTTGACAATCACTTCCTGGAGATTAAGCTGAATTATGTGGCCAGCAGCTCATGCCTCTTTTTTCCCCTTGTCACCTTAATTTCATGCCAACTTTCCTGGGATGGCAGAGTTTTCCTCCTTCCGTACAAAAGCTCTCTGCTTGCCAGCGGTGTAGATTCTAATCTGTGTCGCCGGGAAGGATTGTTTGATCTGGAGGGGTCAGTTGCGCTGCCCGAGACAGAGGACATGAGCTGCATGCCCGGCGCTTGCGTGAAGCCACCCAGCGCTGGGCTGGTTTGCTCTGAAGGAAACAGCTGCATTTTGAAAATGTTTGAGTAACTGCTCACATTTAACACCTTAAGGGCTGTCACATAAGAGATCATATTCTTTTGACAAATGGGAAGTTCTGGTTACATCAGGCCTGCTTTCCTAAGAGGCTCTGGTTACCTGGCTGGGCCCAAGGACAGCCTGCTCTGACTCCTCACAGTGCAGAGAGGGGAGCTGAGGCCTTTGAGTGACATGGTGACAGAGTCACCCAAGCTGTATTGAACCAACTATGCATCAGATATAGGCATAGCAAAAAGAGACACAGTACCTTCCTTCAAGGGACGAGGAAGATGAAACAGACAGAGCTAAAGTGGATAGACATCAATCATAATCATTCAGTAGAAAATGACTGAGCCCCACCATGTGCCAGCCACCATTCCAGCAGGAGACGGAGCAGTGAATTAAGCCAAGTCCCTAATCTCATGGTGCTCGCACTGGGGGTGAGGGAAGGCAGACAGACAATAAACAAAATAATCTGAGTGAAACACATAATCAGTTAGATAGCTGTAAGTGCTGTGGATAAAAATAGTGCAGGGGAAACCAGGACTGATTGGTAGGCGTTGCCATTTTATAGAAGTCACAGAAAACTGACCAATCTGATCACATGGACCACAGCTTTGTCTAACTCAATGAAACCATGAGCCGTGCCGTATAGGGCCACCCAAGATGGATGAGTCATGGTGGAGAGTTCTAACAAAACGTGGTCCACTGGAGAAGGGAATGGCAAACCACTTCAGTATTCTTGCCTTGGGAACCCCATGAACAGTATGAAAAGGCAAAAAGATAGGTCACTGAAAGATGAACTCCCCAGGTTGGTAGGTGCCCAATATGCTGCTGGAGATCAGTGGAGAAATTACTCCAGAAAGAATGAAGGGATGGAGCCAAAGCAAAAACAACACCCAGTTGTGGATGTGACTGGTGATGGAAGTAAAGTCCAATGCTGTAAAGAGCAATATTGCATAGGAACCTGGGATGTTAGTTCCATGAATCAAGGCAAATTAGAAGTGGTCAAACAGGAGATGGCAAGAGTGAATGTCTACATTTTAGGAATCAGGGAACTAAAATGGACTGGAATGGGTGAATTTAACTCAGATGACCATTATATCTACTACTGTGGGCAAGAATCCCTCAGAAGAAATGGAGTAGCCATCATAGGCAACAAGAGTCCAAAATACAATATTTGGATGCAATCTCAAAAACGGCAGAATGATCTCTGTTCGTTTTCAAGGCAAAGCATTCAATATCACGGTAATCCAAGTCTATGCCCCGACCAGTAATGCTGAAGAAGCTGATATTGAACAGTTCTGTGAAGACCTGCAAGACCTTCTAGAACTAATGCCCAAAAAAGTTGTCCTTTTCATTATAGGGGACTGGAATGCAAAAGTACAAAGTCAAGAGACACCTGGAGTAACAGGTAAATTTGGCCTTGGAATACGGAATGAAGCAGGGCAAAGACTAACAGAGTTTTGCCAAGAGAATGCACTGGTCATAACAAACACCCTCTTCCAACAACACAAGAGAAGACTCTACACATGGACATCACCAGATGGTCAATACCAAAATCATATTGATTATATTCTTTGCAGCCAAAGATGGAGAAGCTCTATACAGTCAGCAAAAACAAGACTGGGAGCTGACTGTGGCTTGAGATCATGAGCTCTTTATTGCCAAATTCAGACTTAAATTGAAGAAAAGTAGGGAAAACCACTAGACCATTAAGGTATGACCTAAATCAAATCCCTTATGATTATACAGTGGAAGTGACAAATAGATTCAAGGGATTAGATCTGATAGACAGAGTGCCTGATGAACTATGGACAGAGGTTCGTGACATTGTACAGGAGGCAGGGATCAAGACCATCCCCAAGAAAAAGAAATGCCAAAAGGCAAAATGGCTGTCTGAGGAGGCCTTACAAATAGCTATGAAAAGAAGAGAAGCAAAAGGCAAAGGAGAAAAGGAAAGATATACCCATTTGAATGCAGAGTTTCGAAGTTCTCTCTTCCAAAGGAGAGATAAGAAAGCCTTCTTCAGCGATCAGTGCAAAGAAATATAGGAAAACAATAGAATGGGAAAGACTAGAGAGCTCCTCAAGAAAATTAGATACTAAGGGAACATTTCATGCAAAGATGGGCACAATAAAGGACAGTAATAATATGGACCTAATAGAAGCAGAAGACATTAAGAAAAGGTGGCAAGAATATACAGAACAACTATACAAAAAAGATCTTCATGACTCAGATAATCACGATGGTGTGATCACTCACCTAGAGCCAGACATCCTGGAATGTGAAGTCGAGTGGGCCTTAGGAAGCATCACTACAAACAAAGCTAGTGGAGGTGACAGAATTCTAGCTGAGCTATTACAAGTCCTAAAAGATGATGCTGTGAAAATGTTGCACTCAATATGCCAGCAAATATGGGAAACTAGGCAGTGGCCGCAGGACTGGAAAAGGTCAGTTTTCTTTCCAATCCCAAAGAAAGGCAATGCCAAAGAATGCTCAAACTACCACACAATTGCACTCATCTCACATACTAGTAAAGTAATGCTCAAAATTCTCCAAGCCAGGCTTCAACAGTACGTGAACTGAGAACTTCCAGATGTTCAAGCTGGATTTAGAAAAGGCAGAGGAACCAGAGATCAAATTGCCAACATCCGCTGGATCATCAAAAAAACAAGAGTTTCAGAAAAACATCAATTTCTGCTTTATTGACTATGCCAAAGCCTTTGACTGTGTGGATACCTAAACTGGAAAATTCTTCAAGAGATGAAGAATGACCACCTAACCTGCCTCCTGAGAAATCTGTATGCAGGCCAAGAAGCAACAGTTAGAACTGTACATGGAACAACAGACTGGTTCCAAATCGGGAAAGGAGTATGTCAAGGCTGTATATTGTCACCCTACTTATTTAATTTCTATGCAAAGTACATCATGAGAAATGCTGAGCTGGATGAAGCACAAGCTGGACTCAAGATTGCTGGGAGAAATATCAATAACTTCAGATATGCATATATGACACCACCCTTATGGCGGAAAGTGAAGAACTAAAGAGCCTCTTGATGAAAGTGAAAAGAGGAGAGTGAAAAAGCTCGTTTAAAACTCAGCATTCAAAAAACGAAGATCATGGCATCTGGTCCCATCACTTCAGGGCAAATAGACGGCTAAACAATGGAAACAGTGAGAGACTTTCTTTCTTGGGCTCCAAAATCACTGCAGATGGTGACTGCAGCCATGAAATTAAAAGACGCTTGCTCCTTGGAAGAAAAGTTATGACCAGCCTAGACAGCATATTAAAAACAGTGACATTACTTTGCCAACAAAGGTCCGTCTAGTCAAGGCTATGGTTTTTCCAGTGGTCATGTATGGATGTGAGAGTTGGACTATGAAGAAAGCTGAGGGCCGAAGAATTGATGCTTTCAAACTGTGGTGTTGGAGAAGACTCTTGAGAGTCCCTTGGACTGCAAGGAGATCCAACTAGTCAATCTTAAAGGAAATCAGTCCTGAATATTCATTGGAAGGACTGATGCTGAAGTTGAAACTCCAATACTTTGGCCACCTGATGAGAAGAACTGACCCGTTTGAGAAGACCCTGATGCTGGGAAAGATTGAAGGGAGGAGAAGGGGACGACAGAGGATGAGATGGTTGGATGGCATCACCAACTCAATGGACATGAGTTTGGGTAAACTCCAGGAGTTGGTGATGGACAGGGAGGCCTGGCGGGTTGCCGTCCATGGGGTTGCAAAGACTTGGACACGACTGAGCGACTAAACTGAACTGCCATTTTATATCCAAAGGTCAGTGAAGGTGACTTGAAGGTAAAGCGGAACAAGGGAGGGAGAGAGACATGGAAATGACTGGGGGGAGTGTTCCAGGCTGAGGGAACAGCCAGTGCAAAGGTCCAGAGGTGGGATCAGTCCTGGTTCCTTCTGGACCATAAGGAGGAGCTAGCGACAGGGAGAGTGGGAAGAGCCATGGTCAGTGGGGCTATGGGATCCAGGCTTTGGACTCAAGCAGATGAGCCTTGTCGTCTGATCTCCATGTTCACGGATCCCTCTGCTTGTTTGGTGTAGAACAAGGCAGGGCAGGAGGCTCCAAGGAGAGCAGCCTGGAAGCCATCCCCATCCCCAGGCTTGGAGCAGGGGAGAACAGTCAGATTCAAAGCACACTTCAGAGGTGGAGATGGAGGCTTGGCTGGCTTGGGGAAAGCAGAGAAGAAAAAGATCAAGGGGTCCTCTGTTTCTTTTAACCAAGAGGCAGGATCAAGTGACTGTGAGCCAAGCTGGAGAATTCTCTGAGCAAAGCAGGCTTGGGGCTTCCCCCATGGTCCAGCAGTGAAGTGTCTGTGCTTCTTACTGCAGGAAGCGCGGGTTTGATCTCTGGTCAGGCAATGAAGACTCTGCCAGCTGCACAGTGCTGTGCTGTGCTTAGTCGCTCAGTTGCGTCTGACTCTTTACCACCCCATGGACTGTAGCCCGCCAGGCTCCTCTGTCCATAGGGATTTTCCAGGCAAGAATACTGGAACGGGTTGCCATGCCCTCCTCCAGGGAAGCTTCCCAACCCAGGGATAGAACCCAGGGTCTCGCGCACTACAGGCAGATTCTTTACCAGCTGAGCCACCAGGGAAGCCCAAGCTGCACAGTACACCACCCCACATTCCCATCTGGGCATCGCTTTATGAATTAAAAAAAGAAACCACCACAAAGAGAAGGCTTTTGTCTCTGCCTCCTTCTACCAGCCTGGAGCAGGTGCAGCCATCTTGTAACCATGAGGATAAACGCCATGTGCTGAAGACAGCAGAGAAGAAATGTGGAAACCCTTCCCTAAAGGCATTCTTGGCAATAGAACTGACCCCAGCTTTCCTCTCCCAAATGCGTGGTGGCATGCAGCACATAAATCTTCATCTGGAGAAACCATGGAGTTTGCCGTTACCTGTAGACACACCCATTCCAGAACGATCTATCATGGCATACACAAGATAAAAAGAACCTTAGAAAAGACCCAGCACGTAGTCGAAGTGTGTTCCTCAGAAGACTAGTGCAATGAAATGTTAGTGGTCACGTATGAAGCATGGACAGGGTGTCTGTCAAAGAGCACGGGAAGTTCTCAGTCAGCAACGCAAACAGGGCTTACTTCTGTGGGACTTGTCAGGGCCTTCAGGATGCCAACGGACCTAGGGATCTCCTAAGAAGATAGACCCTAAGCTATTTGACTCTAAACTGTCCTTTTACAGGGCAGCGTTTCTCTGAATTGTTGTTTTTGTTCAGTCACTAAGCCCTGTTTCTTTGTGACCCCGTGAACTGTAGCACGCCAGACTTCCTTGTCCTTCACTCTCCTGGAGTTTACTCAGACTCATGTCCATTGAGTTGGTGATGCCATCCAATCATCTCACCCTCTGTCGTCCCCTTCTCCTCCTGCCCTCAATCTTTTCCAGCATCAGGGTCTTTTCCAATGAGTCAGTTCTTCACATCAGGTGGCCAAAGTATTGGAGCTTCAGCTTCAGCATGGGTCCTTCCGATGAACACTCAGGAATGATCTCCTTTAGGATGGACTGGTTGGATCTCCTTGCAGTCCAAGGGACCCTCAAGAGTCTTCTCCAACACCACAGTTTGAAAGCATTGATTCTTTGGTGCTCAGCCTTCTTTATGGTCCAGCTCATATCTGTACACGACTACTGGAAAAACCACAGCTTTGACTATAATATACCTTTATTGGCAAAGTGATGTCTCCACTTTTTTTATTTCTCTGAATAAAGCTTCTCAGAACACACTGAAAGGCGGTCCACGAGTTTAGCGCATGAGGACCTGACAGTATCGGGCCGTCTGACACCCAGTTAGGGATCCACGAGATGGCTGTTGTCATTGGGCCGCTCTTCTTGGAGGTCTCATGAGCTAATTACAGCCCCCTCTGGAGGTTTCTAAAAAACCCCAGAAGAAGAAAAAGTCTTCTTTCTCTGTCTGAATGTTGCCAAGATCTAGTGTTCTATGGCCAGGATTGCAGCCTCGTGGGGACGTGGACCTGAAAGGCCGGAGCCAACAAGGAAGAAGCTACAGGAAAGACAGATGGGATTGTCCTGGGGCTGTGAGGCCCTCAGGAGCATCACCCACGAAGCCAACTCCTCAGGAACCCCGTTCTGTCCTCGTCTCGATTTCCTCCGGGAACCTCGGTGTCTTCTCCTCACATATTGTGACACAAAGCAGCCTGCCTCCCCGCCACACCCCAAACCTCCATTTCTGGCTGACACTGATGGGCAGATGGGGGCGTGGAGGATGGCAGAATGGAAGGTGGAACCTTACCTTCTGCCTCACAAAGGCCTAGGTCTCCTTGCAGGAGTTCAAGGGCAGGCACTTTTCTGCCTTTGAAAACACAGTGTTTCCTGGGCCTGAGCAAAACAGCAGCATTGGTGTCTTGACACTGAGGGGGTTCAGTTCAATTGCTCAGTTGTGGCTGACTCTCTGCGACCCCATGGACTGCAGCACGCCAGGCCTCCCTGTCCACCTCCAACTCCCGGAACTTGCTCAAACTCATGTCCATTGAGTCAGTGATGCCATCCAACTATCTCATCCTCTGCTGTCCCCTTCTCCTCCTGCCTTCAATCTTTCCCAGCATCAGGGTCTTTTCCAATGAGTCAGTTCTTCACATCAGGTGGCCCAAGGGGGTTCAAAACAGCCCAAAACCGATGGCTGTGAACTCAGGCACTTGAAAAACAGCAAGTGCCAAAAAGTCTGTCCAATCTCTCCTGATCTTCCTGAAAGCTGGAGATGAACTCCCCCAGGAAAGATGCTCCCCCACACCTGGAGGAGGAGAACATTCAAGTCACAGGAGTCCTGGGGGTGGGGGCTGCTTTGAGCCCAAGAAGAACCAGAAGGTTCTGCATATGTTTTTTTATTTTATTGTTTTGCCACGAGGCTTGCAGGATCTTAGTACCCCAACCAGGGATTGAACCTGGTCCCTGGCAGCAAAAGCACCGAGTCCTAAGCCCTGGACCACCAGGGAATTCCCAAGGCTTTGCACAAACTTTGTCGAGAAGCTCTCATCTGCCTGTAGCGTCCCTATAGAGTTCACTTTTCCACAATCTATTAGACTGAGCATATAAGCACTTAGGCCCAACTGCTTGCTTGCTTCTTTGGTTCGATATATCCCTTTTTAAATGTATTTTTATTTGGAGTAAAATTGCTTCGCAACGCTGTGATAGTTTCTGCTGTGTGTGTATGACTCACTCAGCCGTTTTGGCTGTACAGTGAGCATCAGCTGTAAGCATACGGGATGCCCCTCCATCTGGAGTCTCCTTCCCAGCCCCCCTCCCAGCTGCCTTCTGGATCTTCATGTTCCTGAAGGGCTCCCATGTCCACGTCATAAAATTATTAAAGTACAACGCAGGAATTAGGGGTGCCAACCCCTGGGTGATTCAAAACCAGAGGTAACATTACAGTCAGCCCTCTCTTCCTGTGGTTCCACATCTGTGGATTCAGCCAAGCGTGGGCCGTGCAGTATGTATTTAGTGAAAAAGATGCGCACCTGAGTGGACCCACGCAGTGGGCCCCGTGTAGTGCAGAGCTCAGCTGTGCACACTTTTCCCTGTTCATCTGTCCTGTGTCAGCTTAATTCTCAGGCTTAGTCAGAGACCCTAAAAGTAGAGGAAAAGTTTTGCCTCTCCTACAATATTATTATTCTTTTTTTAGGAAGCTGGAATGATACCTTGTTTATTTTTTATTTTCAAATCTGAGTGCAAAGCAAACAGGCACACAGTAAACAGCTTTTAAGTGATCTTTTCTGTCTGCAATGATCTATAAATATTAAATAGTACAACAGCAAAAAAGTGGTTTTGTATAGTCAAATCAAATATTCCCCCAAACCACAAAATAAAGCCCGTGATCTATATGGAAGTGACAAACTCTCCACGTCTCTGTTCTCTCAGTTTTGTGGTTTAGCTGCTGAGTCGTGTCTGACTCTTTGTGACACCCCCTACCTCCCATGGACTGTGGCCCTCAGGCTCCTCCGTCCTGGGATTTCCCAGGCAAGAACACTGGAGTAGGTCGCCATTTCCTTCTCCCACCTCTCCTACAATAGTATCTGTCTTAATTCACAGCCGTATTTTCTTTAAAGTGAAATATCATTAACTTTGTCTTCTGCGCCTTCTCCTTAGCTGTCGTCCCACCCAAGAGAGCACCATAGTCAGGGATCAAGCTTCTGCGGAGAGGCTGGTCTGAGTCTTCCCAGGCAGAATCAATGGGGAAGGTCATGATGACAAAAAGTTATCTTAGGAAATGGAGACTGGATCCGTCCTGGAGGGAAAGAGGCAGAGCTGAGAGACTAGCCCGGGGCAGGGGTTTCCAGGCCCCAGGAGCTGGGTGAGGCACCCCGCCCTCCCTTTCTCTCTTTCCACCACGCTCCTATCCGTTTTCCTGGGTCTGCCTCCCATCAGCCCCTACTCCACTCTGTTCCAAGTCCAAACCAGCTCTAGGGGAAACAGCTGAGTCTCACTAATCACAGCACGAGAAAAATCTAAATCAACCACAACTTCCAATTATTAAGACTCTTCCTCAGCGAGCTATAAACGCAAGGAGACCGAGTCTTGTCGTATCACACTTCACTTTATTGTGTTTGGGAGATACAGCATTTTTTTTTTTTTTTTTTTTACAAATTGAAGGTTTGTGGCAACCCTGCATTGAGCAAATCTATCAGCACCGTTTTTCCAACAGCATTATTTTTTTTTAAATACTTATTTATTTGGCTGCACTGGGTCTTAGTTACGGCGTGTGAGATCTAGTTCCCTGACCAGGGATCAAACCCGGGCCCCCTATACTGGATGGGTCCCAAGCCCTGGGCCACCAGGGAAGTGCCAGCAAGTTTTTTAAACAAGTACACATTTGATTCGAAATATCTATGCCCCTGGGAATGTTTCAAGGCACCAATTCTTCTGATTTCATGTTTTTTAATTTCATATTTTTAAGACTAAAATATCACACCAGCAAAACTATCAGTATTGCAGTTCTTAAAAACCCTATACAAGGATATTAAAATCTTCCAAAGTGGCTTTGCAATGAGTAACTGCTAATTGCAAATAAAATTTAAAAGGAAGGGAGAGTGGCTGAGTAAATACAGTCCTAGACACGGGGTATGTGGGGTGAAGGGTTGGAATTCCACAGAAGGCTTTTCGGCGTGGCTGTACAAGTGAAGAGAACCCTCCACTTGTTAGGTTGTGTTTGATCATGTGCTCCTGTTAATAAACTTGCAGGACTCCAATTGGGCAAACACCCAGCCGTGCTGCAAAAAGCCTTTGTCCCCAGAACATATTTAAATTTCAAATGCATGCCTAAAATAATAAGCCCAAGCCTAGTGCGGGTTAAATTCTCTGTATAACTTGAGGGGTTGTTTCATTTCGCTCCAGCTCTTTGGAGCTCTGCAATTGGGTTTTGTCTACTACCCGCCCTCCCCCTCCCATCCCCCCACTCCACCCCCAAGCCCGTCTTCCTTTCTCTCTGCAATCTCTAGTGGCAATTAGCCTAAAAGATATACCTCTCTGCTCTGGTTTGGTTTAAAAAGGCATTAATCTTGGTTGTGGGGAATACTCTATGCTAATGTGTGTTTTATTTCAGCAAGTCTTATTGATCTGCACTTTCCATTCTTCCTTATTAATGTCCAGCAGCCCAACTTTTAAAGGGTCCAATTTCAAAGAGACGACATCCTCTCCTTGGGAAGTACTCCCCTTCATGTTTCTGGAAACACAAGTAGACTCTGCCCGCCGCCTCCCATCCATATGCATGGATGGGTTAACGTGAGCATCCTGGGTTGGAGGGCTCTAGATGCAGGCCTGGACGCTAAGGGTACCTGAAGGAACATTTCTCACTGCACAGCTGAGTGTGTGTGTGTGTGTGTGTGTGTGTGTGTGTGTGTGTGTGTGGTGGGGGGCACTGGGGAGGGGGTGGGAATCGAAATCACCTCTTTTGAATTTGAGAATCTCTATCTTCTGTTTGGGGCTTCCCTGGTAGCTCAGCTGGTTTAAAAAAAAAAAAATCTGCCTGCAATGCAGAAGACCCTGGTTCAATTCCTGGGTCGGGAAGATCCACTGGAGAAGGGATTGGCTATCCACTTCAGTATTCTTGGGCTTCTCTGGTGGCTCAGACAGTAAAGAATCCTCCTGGAACGCGGGAGACCTGGGTTCGATCCCTGGGTCAGGAATATCCCCTGGAGAAGGGCATGGCAACCCACTCCAGTACTCTTGCCTGGAGAATCCCATTGACAGAGGCGCCTGGCGGGCTACAGTCCATGGGGTCACAAATGACTGATCAACTAAGCACATGCACATATCTTCTGTTTAGGACCACCTAAGCTTACCATTTACTCCTGCTTTGTACGGCAATTAATGTCGTCACTTTAATGGCTGCTGTTAATGACAGCAATAGAAACTTAAAAGCAGAGAGATGAGATTGTTCCAACTGCTGGACCTATCCTTTTCAAATAAATTTCTCATTTTGGGATCATTTTAATTTTACAGAAAAATTGTGAAGATGATATTAAGAGTTCCTACATGCTCTTATTACCTCAGTTCAGTTCAGTTCAGTCGCTCAGTCGTGTCCGACTCTTTGTGACCCCATGAATCGCTGCATGCCAGGCCTCCCTGTCCATCATCAACTCCCGGAGTTCACTGAGACTCACGTCCATCGAGTCAGTGATGCCATCCAGCCATCTCATCCTCTGTCGTCCTGCCCCCAATCCCTCCAAGCATCAGGGTCTTTTCCAATGAGTCAACTCTTCGTGTGAGGTGGCCAAAATATTGCGGTTTCAGCTTTAGCATCAGTCCTTCCAAAGAACACCCAGGCTGATCTCCTTTAGAATGGACTGGTTTGATCTCCTTGCAGTCCAAGGGACTCTCAAGAGTCTTCTCCAGCACCACAGTTCAAAAGCATCAATTCTTCGGCCCTCAGCTTTCTTCACAGTCCAATTCTCACATCCATACATGACCACTGGAAAAACCATAGCCTTGACTAGACAGACCTTTGTTGGTAAAGTAATGTCTCTGCTTTTTAATATGCTGTCTAGGTTGGTCATAACTTTTCTTCCAAGGAGTAAGCGTCTTTTAATTTCATGGCTGCAGTCACCATCTGCAGTGATTTTGGAGCCCAAAAAAATAAAGCCTGACACTGTTTCTACTGTTTCCCCATCTATTTCCCATGAAGTGATGGGACCAGAAGCCATGATCTTAGTTTTCTGAATGTTGAGCTTTAAGCCAACTTTTTCACTCTCCTCTTTCACTTTCACCAAGAGGCTCTTCAGTTCCTCTTCACTTTCTGCCATAAGGGTGGTATCATCTGCATACCTGAGGTTATTGATAGTTCTCCAGGCAATCTTGATTCCAGCTTGTGCTTCTTCCAGCCCAGCGTTTCTCATGATGTACTCTGCATAGAAGTTAAATAAGCAGGGTGACAATATACAGCCTTGACATACTCCTTTTCCTATTTGAACCAGTCTGTTGTTCCATGTCCAGTTCTAACTGTTGCTTCCTGACCTGCATATAGGTTCTCAAGAGGCAGGTCAGGTGGTCTGGTATTCCCATCTCTTTCAGAATTTTCCACAGTTTATTCTGATCTCTTTACCTAGGTTCCCCTAATTTTCACACCTAACATATCATGGTTTGTGTTAGTCGCTCAGTCATGTCCCACTCTTTGCAACCCTTTGGACTACAGCCCACCAGGCCCCTCTGTCTGTGGGATTTCCCAGGCCAAGAATACTGGAGTGAGTTGCCTTGCCCTCCTCCAGATGATCTTCCCAACCCAGGACTTGAACCCATATCTCCTGTGTCTCCTGCATTGCAGGCAGATTCTTTACTCTCTGAGCCATCAGGGGAGGCCCACATATCACAGTACCCTTGTCAAAACTGAGAAATTAACATTGATAAAATACTATTAACTAAACTCCAGATTTTATTATGATTTCATCAGTTTTTCCACTGACTGTTACCCTGTTTCTGCTCCAGAATCTAATCCAAGATACCACCGTGCATCTTTAGTGGCTTTAAAAAAAAATCTTGTTTTGTTTTCATCTCATCGACCTCCCCACAGCATTGCTTTTTGTTTTCTGGGTTTTTCCCTTTTTCCTGTTTTTGCCATTAATAATAAGTCACAGGGGAATTCTCTGATGATCCACTGGTTGTGCTGTTCAATCGCTTAGTTATATATGAGTTTATGACTCCGTGGACTGCAGCACGCCAGGCTTCCCTGTCCTTCCCCATCTCCTGGAGTTTGCTCAAACTCATGTTCTTCAATCCAGTGGTTAGGAATCTGCAGTCTCACTGCTGAGGGCCTGGGTTCCATCCGTGGTTGAGGAACTAAAATCCCACATGCTGTGCAGCACAGCCAAAAAAAAAGTCACGGGAGAATACAGTCTTCTGAAAGGAATCCTAGAATCTATTTATTTCCTAAGTGACGGTATACATCCCAAAGGTGGTACACATGAGGTATTTCAGGTGTTATGCCAACAGACACTTTTCATTTCAAAAATTATGTGTATATTTCAGTGGCTTTTACAGAAAATGTAACAAGCCAGTAAGACCATTTTACAAACATCATTTGCCAGGATGAGGTTGAATATAAAAAAGTGAGTCAAAATCAAGAAGACTTAAAGGAAAATGCTAAGTAAATAATTGTGTGATTCACAGATAAGACAAGGAGGGTGCTTAAAGGCCTCAATTTTGGAAGCACTAGGAAAGCTATGACAAACCGAGTCAGTGTATTAAAAAGCAGAGACATCACTTTGGCAACAAAAATCCACATAGTCACAGCTATGGTTTTTCCAGTAGTCATGTATGGATGTGAGAGCTGGACCATCAAGAAGGCTGAGCGCCAAAGAATTGATGCTTTCGAATCGTGGTGCTGGAGAAGACTCTTGAGAGTCCCTTGGACTGCAAGGAGATCAAACCAGTCCATCCTAAAGGAAATCAACTCTCAATATTCATTGGAAGGACTGATGCTGAAGCTGAAGCTCCAATACTTTGTCCACCTGATGCGAAGAGCCAACTCACTGGAAAAGACCCTGATGCTGGGAAAGATCGAAGGCAGGAGGAAAAGGGGATGACAGAGGATGAGACGGTTGGATGGCATCATCGACTCAATAGACCTGAACGTGAGTGAACGTCAGGCGATAAGACAGGGAAGACTGGAGCGCTCCACGGGGTTGAGAAGAGTCAGCCACGACTTAGTTAGGACAGGGAAGACTGGAGCGCTCCACGGGGTTGAGAAGAGTCAGACACGACTTAGTGACTGAACAACAATTGGCAGCACCTGGTCTTGTTTGAACCCTTTCTTATGCACACGAGGAAACTGAGGCCTGTATCACCACTGCCAGGCCCACTTCTTTCCAGGTGGCCCCATCCCCACGGAGCGGACAGAGCCGGGCACAGTTCACGGTGACCTGTGTGTCCTGGAGGGTGACGGCCACAGTTACAGGCTTGAGATCATTCCAGTCCAGCAGACGGGAGAGTGGAAGCTGCCAGGGGCTTCGGGAAAGTCGTCCTTCATCTTAAAAAGGGATGCGCTCAGAACTTCGCTGGTGGTCCAGCAGTTAACACTCTGTGCTTCCACTGCAGGGAGCGCAGCTTCCATCCCTGGTCGAGGAGTCAACACCCCACATGCCGTGTGGGGCAACTAAGCCCACGCATCACAGCTGGAGAGAAGCCAGCTCCCAGCAACGGAGATCCTGAGTGCCGCCACGAAGTGCAGTGCAGCACAAAATAAATAAACTTTAAAAATCAAGAAAAGAACTAAAAGTAGGAGGATCTGGTACACGAAGGGGGCTCAGTAAAGAGCTGTAGAGTGGCTGGACTCGTGTGCAGCTGTGCCTCCATGTGTGTACACCCAACCTTTGTACGATGTGTGGACATACGTAATTGGAGAAGGTGATTTGAAGGAAAATTTATCATTTGACCATAGGCTATCACCTGCCAAAAAGTCACATTCAGACTGAAGCAGAGGAAGGCACAGCACCCAGAGATGCTGAAATGGAGACAGATGCAGCCCCTTGGATGTTGCGATGCCGCTCTTAGGGTTGGGTAAGTCTGCTTTACTACATTAACACTAATTAGCAGAGGCAACATTATGGACATTTCACGCAAGGAAGAGGGATATGTATGTCTGTGTGATTCTATGAGAATGATGGCCCTGCAGTTGTACCGTAGATTGCTCTCATCTTCCCAGCAAGATTGTCCTACCTCCTTCAGGAAAGTTTGTCTGCACTCCACAGGATCCTGCAGATCAAGGTGCCTTATTATGTAATTCCACCCTGCCCCTGCCCATGGATCAGCCAATCAGAGATCTCTATTCCACTCTGGCTACCAACACTGCCTCTTTGATTGGTTCAGAGATGAATAAGGGATCACACTGAGCCAATCAGAGCCCTCCCTGGGACTCCTGTGCCAGAGTTATCATGGAGAATACTTTTAAACTTAAGGAAAATTTCCCAAATCAAGTGTCTTTGTTGTTGTTGTTGTTTAGTCGCTAACCTATACCCAACTCTTTTGCAACCCCATGGACTATAAGCCCACCAGGCTCCTCTGTCCATGGGATTTCCCAGGCAAGAATACTGGAGTAGGTTGCCATTTCCTCTTCCAGGGGATCTTCCTGACCCAGAGATCAAACCCCTTAAAGGTAATCAATAACATAAGTTAATTTATCCATTAAAAGAAGTCTAATGGAAAATACACCAAACTCGTAACAGTGCCTTTCTCTGAGGCATGTTGTAGACTTTCACTTTTATATCATATATTCATACCATATTTGAATTTTCAAATGATGATAAGAATTTACTTTGAATTTAAAAAGTAAACAAATCCCATAAAATAAAACCAGATTCTGAAATTTGTCTCCTGTATTGGCAGGCAGATTCTTCACCACTGAGTGCCTTTAGACCCTTGTTAGTCTCCCTCCAACTCTAAGCCAGGTAGGATCAATCTACTTAATCGCATCACCCTGAAGGCAAAACAGATTTCTGTCCCTCCCTCAGTGCTCTGTGGCCCATCCTCAGTGTTGATCCACAGATACCAGATATTAGACTTTGGGAGGGAAAGGGGTTGGCAGATATAAGGGAAAAGGAAGTATGGGCCTCCTTCCTTTATTTAGAGTGTTCTTTACAAAACAAACAAAGAAAACCTGGTTGCTTATTGGTATCAACAAAGACGAGGTTTCAGTTGGATGCTGAGTTCCCGGCAGCGGCGGGTCTGGGTCATTCTCTGCTTTTGTCTGTCTGTTGCGCAGCAAGTCGACGCCATTCGTTGTGGGGAGCACTGGGGTAAGGGGTGCACTGCCGAGGCTTTCAACCCGCCAGAGCGGCAGAGCGGTGCAGTTCTGCTCTGCTTCCTCACTAGGCATAAAAACTGCTTTCTAAATCCCCACCTACCAAGAGCCCCAGGCCAGCCCCGCCTGAGTGGCTTCACAGTTGCCAGCCCCATCCTCTTCCTCAGGGTACATGAGATTCTGATAATTCCTCGGATTTGTCCTCTAATCATGTTACCTGTTCATTCAACTCGATGGGATTTGAAATTTCAGAATTTGGTTTTACTTTATGGGATGTACTTATTTTTTAAATTCAAAATAAATTCTTTTCATCACTTGAAAATTCAAATATGGTATGAATATATGGTATTAAAGTGAAAGTCTACAACATGTCTCAGAGAAAGGCACTATTACGAGTTTGGTGTATTTTCCATTAGACTTCTTGTAATGGATAAATTAACACATGTTATTGATTACCTTTTAAGGGAATTATTCCCTTCTTACTATTTTTCCACCAGCTTTTTTCTCTAAACAATACATTATAGAACAATGCATTCTAGACGTGTGCTGCTCAGTACAGTACCGTGAGCCTCATGTGGGTGCCATTGTTGTTCAGTCACTAAATCACGTCCGACTCTTGGCGACCCTGTGGACTGCAGCACACCAGGCTTTCCTGTCCTTCACTATCTGCCGGAGTTTGCTCAAACTCATGTCCATTGAGTCAGTGATGCTATCTAACCATCTCATCCTCTGCCACCCTCTTCTCCTTTTGCCCTCAATCTTTCCCAGCATCAGGGTCTTCTCCAATGAGTCAGCTCTTCGCATCAGATTGCCAAAGTATTGGAGCTTCAGCTTCAGCATCAGTCCTTCCAATGAATACTCAGGGTTGATTTCCTTTAGGATTGACTGGTTTGATCTCTTTGCAGTCCAAGGGACTGTCAAGAGTCTTCTCCAGCACCCCAGTTCAAAAACATCAATTCTTTAGTGCTCAGTCTTTCTTGATGGTCCAACTCTCACATCCATACCTTATGTGGGTATTCAAGCTTAAATAAATACATAATTAAATAAAATTAAACCTTCAGTTCTTCAGTTACAATTGCCGCATTTCAAGTGCTATGTGTGTTGAGTGGCTACTATACAGGGCAGACATAGAACATTTTTATCATCACAGAAAGTTAGCGCTGCTCTAGATAATTTTCTGTGTTCTTCTATAGACTTTCTACTTCATTCTTTTTTTTAACCTCATCATTTTTCTTTGCATGAATATACATCAATGTATTTCATTTCTACTAATGGACATTGAGTTTGTTTCCAGTTTTTCACAGTTGCAGCAATGCTGCAAAATATATGTCCATATATAAAACAAGCCTCACTTGTGCCCTGACTCTGCAGAATGAAATCTCAGAAGTGAAAATGCTCAGTCAAAAGTTATAACACTTAAAAAAAGTTCTACAACTTGATTCAAAGTTTCAGTTTTTAAAATAAAACCTTTGTTCTCCAGGAGCTGAGACTGAGAATAGATATTACTGTTGATTGATCAGACAGTTAATCAATAGGAATATCTATTCTCAGCCTGTATAGGGCTTCCCTGGTGGCTCAGCTGATAAAGAATCCGCCTGCAATGCGGGAGACCTGCGTTCGATCCCTGGGTTGGGAAGATCTCCTGGAGAAGGGAAAGGCTCCCCACTCCAGTATTCTGGCCTGGAGAATTCCATGGAAAAAGAGTCAGACACGACTGAGCGGCTTGCACTGCCCTGCACCGCATGTCTGTATAGGGTAGCAGAAAGGAGAAGTATCCGTAGCTTTGGGTGAGTTTACTGTCCACAAATTATAGCAGTACAGTTGTGAAGTTGCATCTTAAGTGGAAATTTGGTTTGGAAGCCAGTATGAAAGTAAAAAACACATATAATCATAAAACTATC
The DNA here is from genome assembly GCF_032452875.1 of Bos javanicus. NCBI lineage: Eukaryota > Metazoa > Chordata > Mammalia > Artiodactyla > Bovidae > Bos > Bos javanicus. Next base: position 79,590,657 of record NC_083880.1, on the reverse strand, counting down.
CTTAAAAAAAAACCTGTTAATTTGTAAATAAAATGCAGTCTGCATTTGCATGCCGTACCATATAAGTCTGATATAGCCTGTCATTCATTCTCTATGGTAGGAAGCACTGAATGTTTAAAGGGTGGAAAGCCAGATAACGGAATGGTCACGGAACTCCCCTGGTGGTCCAGGGGTTAAGAATCCACCTTGAAATGCAGGGGACACGGGTTCAGTCCCTGGTCGGGGAACTAAGAGTCCACATGTCAGAGCAACCCAGCCCAGCTCGGAGACTGCTGGGGCCCGCACACACCCCAGAGGGTCCTCATGCTGTGACAGAAGATCCCACGTGCTGACTAAGGGCTGACGCAGCCCAATCAGTAAATAAATGTGTTTTTAGAAAAAAAGAAGTGGCCCCACTTTAGTTATCAATTTTTCCATCCATTCCATTCCTACCTGAAATGGGTAGGTTGAAAGTCCCAAACTCTTTTCCAGGCAGAATGGTCCATGACACCCAAAAACATTCTGGCTGGACAATATCCATTTAGTGACTGCCTGTAAGAAACAAACTCTGCACCATAGAAGCCAGACATCAAAGGAAAACAAATAGCCGTCATTCATGAAATGGTGTTTATGAATCCAGTATTATAACACAATGCTTCTCAAGCCACTCACTATTTGAGGATGTTCAAATAGACTGGGTATATACAGATTTCCACTTCTGGTCATGATGGGTAACAGACACTAGATCTACCCTCATTTATTATATAATTAAAAAACAAAACTGCACTGAATATTCAGTCTACCTTTTCAGACACAGGACGATAGGAAAAGATCATGACAAGTTGTCCCAGAAGAAGGAAACACGTCTGTGAGCCTCGTGGTTGCTGGATTTTGCCTAGAGGCACAGTCAGCAGTGCAGAACATTTCTCCAAAGAAGGCACGGCTGGCCATCAGGCACATGGAAAGATGCTCCACGTTGCTGGTTAAGAGAAATGCAAATCAAAGATACTCAGAATGGCCTTCATCAAAGAGTCTACGAATAATAAATGTTGGAAGGAGCATGAAAGAAAGGGAACCCTCCTACACTGTCGGTGGGAATGTAAACTGGTGCAGCTGCCATGGAGAACAGAATGGAGGTTCCTTAAAAAAACTAAAAATAGGACTTCCCTGGTGGTCCAGTGGTTAGGAATCCACCTGCCGATGCAGGGGACGTGGGTTCAATACCTGGTCAGGGAACTAAGCCAAATAGTTACAGCCCCACCTCCCACTCACGCCAAAAAAAAGTGATGATAAATGGTACATTTCAAAATGAAAACAGGGTCAATCCACCAAATGACATAATGCTAAATCTATATATTCTTAGTAACACAGAACTGAAAGTAAAATACAAGCACATAGTGTGGAACTCAAGACAAACAAAAATATCAATTGTTTGACATACGGACTAGGAGTTTGTGAGATAAATGTCTATAAATTTAAGTGCTGGATCAAAGCAGATATTGATGAAAAGTGTGATGGAGACTGCCTGAGTACTGTCCATGGGAGAGCGTGGAGTAAAGGCACAGTTGCTGTTAACAATAACCTGATAACAGCCAAAATTGTTTTGAGTACCTACTGCATGCCAGGCAGTTCTCACTCACTAACTTTTTACTCTCAGGGAGGCACTCTGCGTCTCTCCCATTTTCTGGAAGACTTCCAGGGTAGAGGATTATGAAAAGGACTGTGAATGTAGGGAGGGCAGATAAACAAGCCATGCTCATCACAAATGCTGGAAATCTTCATTAATGCGCATGTTTAATTTTTCCTGTGTTCCTGGGTAGCTAAAAACGGAGAAGACAGTAGCCATTTCATCTTCATGACTTTTTTCCGCTCTTATTTTGCTCTAGGCTGGAAGCTAGAAGGCTGGAAGCTGCCTTCCAACTCAGTTTTCTTAACGGACATTGAAAACATGAATTTCAAAGTTTTCACACATAATCTTCTTTGGATTGTTTCTCAACCATTTAGCCAGAGTAAAGTGCTTCACCGAAATTGAACACCATGCCCCTCTCCTTCCCAGATTTTCACCTCAGTACCCCTACCCTGCCCCCACCCAGCTTAACATGCTTCCTTCTATTGTGAAAAGAAAATTCCATGAATGCAGAAGCAAGAGACTCATGAATTTTCCTTTTTTCCCTCCTCAAGGTGCTTACCTAAGATGAGCTTTGTGATTGGAATGCAAAGGGGCATCAAACGGACTCCCAATCGCATTAGGGAAGATAAGCAGTTATCAGATGGTTTGACTGATTGGGTGGTTAAGTATTTTCCTGAGGAAGCCACTTTCAATATTGCCTTCCAAGGGGCTTAACAAACTAGCTCTAGCCTCCTAAAGTCATGGTTGCTAACTTTTGCTTTTGGTACACTATTTATTTTTTTTTCTGATCAGTTGCAGCCAATACAGGTTTTGATTTTGCAAATTTTACAAAAGGGCTGGAGAATCTCCCAATGTTTTTGCCCACGAAGGCAACCTCCAGATCACTGAATGTTACCCACTGTAATCACGGGATCATCTCTGTCTTTTCTAAAATGGAAGATGTGGGACAAAGTAAGTTTCTTTTAGGATTTTCTTTCAAGATGCCACCTTTCATTTCTAAAAGTAAAATTCCAAGTTGAATTGAGAGCCAGCGGCAATGCCTCCTAATGTGAAAATTCTCGTGGATTTAAAAAAAAAAGAGATCCTCAACTGCTCCCAAAACATACTAATCATTTTTAATCAACCTGTTTTTTTTTTTTTTTTCCCTTTCTGACTAAAGACATTCTCAGCATTTGGAAAAACCCATTCACCAACAAGTTGTAACAGTCATTATAATCATAAAAATGACAAGGATTTTAAAAGCCAGATGCTAACCTGGTGACAAAGAGCTTAACAGGGCTCGTGGGCCGAGAAGCCCAGGGAGATTTTGAGTCTGCAGTGAGTGACTTGAAGGGAAATCCTGACTCCAATTATAAAGCAAAGACAAAATCCTCTCAGTCCTTTCAAACCATCCACTTCTCTGACCAAATTGTATTGTTTCTCCTCCCCACAGCCTCCCCCCCTCCAGCATTTCCATAAACAATATAACCATCAGACCAAACCCCTCGGTCAGCAAATAAAGGCAGAGAGCTAAGTAAATTTGCTTCCCAGCAATTATTTTTGTGAGGTCATGGAGTTAAGCATTAAAAGCGTACTACTGCGAACGGAGGTATTCAGTAACTGTATGATTTGTGCTGCGGAACTGACAGAAGACCCAGACTCTCTCCTGCTCTCATACACGGGGGTCTTTGTTCCCTAAATTCATCTAAGAGGAATCTTTCACATGAACGCCCCTGCATTCCTGTTAATCCCCTCCCGCGCTCTGCTTCCCAAAGAAAACCCATTTGGTCATTTGGTCTGAGTCTCCACCTGCAAATTATCAGGATAATTATGATCTGGGCGGGAAAAAAAAAGAAAGAAAATAGAAGCAAGCAAGAAAAAAAGGAAAAAAAAAAAAATCCACCAAGATGTTTAGTATCCAGAGAAGGGATGAGCAAACTTTTTCTGTAAAGGGACAGAGGAACTTTTTCTGTAAAGGGACAGAGGGTGAATGCAGCTTTGTGATTTTTAGTTTCCGCACGAGACTGCCTACCGATGTATGTGAAATGAAAACAGCCACAGACGCTACTTAATTACACGATAGTGTCAGCCGGGCTCCGATAAACGTGTGGACACCGAAATTGGAATCTCTATGATTTTCACATGTCACAAAAGTAGTATTAGTTTGGTTGTTTCTCTACCATCTCAAAACGTAAAAAGCAGTCTCACCTCATGGGCGGATTTGGTCCGGGGACTGCAGTTTACAGACCCTCGATCTACAACAATCTGGCCTTGGAAACCGCTTCTGGTCTGAATGATGTGGATCAGTTTTGATGGGTTTTGCTACTTTCACTGGAGATGGAAGTGGCAGCCCACTCCAGTACTCTTGCCTGGAAAATCCCATGGATGGAAGAGCCTGGTAGGCTGCCGTCCGTGGGGTCGCAGAGTCGGACAGCTACTGTCACAGGCAAATGTATACATTTGACAATACAGCTGGAGGATGATTTCTGGATTTTAATATCCTATTCAAAGATGTAGGGAGGAATTCCAGGAATTGAAGCCAGGAAACTAGACTTCATGCCACATACACCCAAAAGTACTCACCAGGCTTTTAATTACAAATTAAACCATCCAAATCCTAGGACACTTAGCATTCTGGTCAAACAGAAAACTGTCACCTACGTGCCTTCCCGTAAGCCGTGTGCCTCAACCTCAGCACTCTCGGCGTTTGGGCCAGCTGGCCCTTGCTAGGGGGCCACTTCCGGCACCGTAGGCTGCTGGCAACGTTGCTGGCTTCTACGCCCACTAAATGCTGGTCGCATCTCCCCAGTCGTGACCACCCGAAACGTCCCCAGATACGGCCAGACACCCCCGGGGGACAGTCAGCCTCCGCGGAGAATCACTGATCTCCATCAGCTCTGCCAGCAGACCTTTCTGATGGTGGAATCATTCTCTATCTGGACCGTCTCCTAACTGTGAGACAGTTGTCCGTGCTGAGAACTTAAAATTTGCTAGTGAGCCAGAGGAGCTGAATTTTTTAATTTATTTAAGTTTCATCACTTTGAAGTTAAATTTAAGTCGCTATGTGTGGCTAGTAGCCATTGCATTAGATGTGCTATTCTAACTCGACCATCTCTGCCCCAGCCCCAGCCCCAGCCCAGAACAGGAGCTCAGGCCCTGACGTTCATCCCCTTACCCTGTTAGTACGCATTTATTCAGCATCCGCTGCGGGTCTGGCACTGTGCTGAGGATACAAGATGAACAAGAGGAATGCAGTCCCTGTCCGGATCGAGAGTTCAGTCTAGTGATGAGGAGAGAGAAATACAACTTAACAGAGAGTCATTGAAACTTACGATCAGGGCTGTCTGCAATAGAAAAAGCAGGTTGGGGGAGGCTGTCTTTTAGATCACGTGTTCTAGAGAGAGCTCTCCAAGTGATGTTTAAATTAAAATTGCCGGGATTTCCCCAACAGTCCAGTGGTTAAGACAACAGCGTCCAATGCAGGAGGCACGAGTTCGATCCCTGGTCAGGGAACTATAGACCCCACATGCCGTGCAGCCAAATAATAAATAAATGCAGTTTAAAAAAATTAAGATTCCATTGTGATTTGCTTGACACGGTGCGCAATGGAATGGAACAAAGCCTATATGACTGTCAGCTGCTTTCCTTAAGAGCCAGCATTTCTTGAACTTCTATGACATTTCCTCCTTGCTGGGAACTCTTCTAAGCCTCACAACGTTACACCTATTATCCCATTTTATGGATGAGGAAAACTGAGGCATGCTAACTTGCTTCAGTGCATATCTAAGATGTGACAGAGTTAGGATTAGAACCCAAGCAACCAGAGGGTGTCTGGGCCTGCTGTTCTATGAACCGTAGCAACTCATGTGGCTCTTCCAGGGCACCCTGGGACCAAACCATACCAGTGTCAGTTTTTAAAGAGCCAGGCCTGACAAACTAGAGGAAGGGAAATAATACCAAGTGTGCTTTCCTCAAGATGTGAGGGAGAGGGACCTCCGCATTCCTCATCTCTTGACTGAAATCTCCCAGCCACTGAGAACTCTAGGTAATAAATCGTAACTCGTCTTGGCTGTGTGAAATCTCTTGTTTCCGGGTGCTAGGGAAAACACTGCCAGGGCTTCATAATTTCTGGTGAAATATGAGGCAGAGTCAGCTAGGAGTCTCTCAGCTGCACACACGTGAGACATTTCAGCTCACACGTCTCCAGCCCTGAAAGCTCGACCATCGGAACGAGGCGGCTGCCTCTTCTGACTGCATCCCCGCCACGGTCGTCCTCCAGAGACGGTCAGTCCTCACCGCTGCAGAGGTGCGTGCTTCAGCCTCCCAGCAGAAGCGCATCTGCAACCGCACGTCAGCACGTGGTTCTCGCTCAGCCTCTTGCAGACACGCGCAGAGCGGGCGGGACACCGCTCCGCGGCTGGGCTCAGCTCTCACTCCGTAAGCAGTCTTTTCTCCATCCACCTAGTGCGATATTTCTCCCCCTTGTGCTCTGTGTTGATGTCATTGTTTAAAACGGTCCCTGAGCGCAGGGCTGACGTTCTGGCGACAGTTGCTAGATTCAGGAGCTGTGTGTGCCGTAGAGGGAAACGCACGTGCGACCAGCTCCCCCCAAATCAGTCCCCATGCGCGGTAGTCCCCTTCTGCCGCTCCTTAATCTGATTCTGCCTCTGTGCGTCATGGAGGTGGGGTCACACGGAGCCCCGGTCCTCTATGTCTGGCCCCTTTCACCTAACCTAGCAAAGCATCTCCGAGGCCCACCCATGTTGTAGCGTGAATCAGTACTTCATGCCTTTTTGTTTGTTTTTATCAGCTTTCTTTGTTGGTGGTGTTATTTTAATTTATCCTCGCAACAATTTTTCAGTGTATGTTATGGTCTAACCATAGACCCATCCTTGTACAGCTGATCTCGAAATCTTTTTCATTTTGTTAGCTGAAACTCTAAACCAGTTGAAGAGTAACTCCGGGCTTTCCCCTCCTCCCAGCTCCTGGTGACCCTATCCCCGACCACGATCCTTCTGCGCTTTATTTCTACAGATGTGGTTTTAGATATTTTATATAAATGGGATTATGTAGTAATTGTCTTTTATGATTATTTCACTTGGCATAATGTTCTCTAGGCTCATCCACATTGTAGCATATGACAAGATTTTCCTTTTTTAAGGCTGAATAATATTCCACTGTATTATGTATGTAGGCCACGTTTTCAGAGAAGGCAATGGCACCCCACTCCAGTACTCTTGCCTGGAAAATCCCACAGACGGAAGAGCCTAGTAGGCTGCAGTCCATGGGGTCGCAGAGAGTCGGATACGACTGAGCGACTTCCCTTTCACTTTTCACTTTCATGCATTGGGGAAGGAAATGGCAACCCACTCCAGCGTTCTTGCCTGGAGAATCCCAGGGATGGGGGAGCCTGGTAGGCTGCCGTCTATGGGGTCGCACAGAGTCGGACACGACTGAGGCGACTTAGCAGCAGCAGCAGGCCACATTTTATTCATCCATTCCTCTGCTGGTGGACACGCTGACTTCACATCTTGGCTACTGTGAACAACATGACGATGAGCATGGGGGTACCAGTGTCTGTTCTGGGTCCTGTTTTCAGTTCTTCAGGACATGCCCGGAAGTGGGCGAGCTGGGTCATATGCTAGTTCTATTTTTAGTGTTTTGAGGAACCTCTATACTGTTTTCCTTAGTGGCACCATTTTACAACCACACCTACAGTGTGTGAGGGTTTCAGCTGCTCCACATTCTTGCCTGCACTTGCTACTTTTTTTAATGTGGTATCCATCCTAATGAGTGTGAAGTGCATCTCCTTGTGGGTTTTTTAGTATTTGTCGCAGTTGCACCGCGTCTCAGTTGCGGCACGCAGGGTCTTTAGTGGCGGCGTGTCCGCTCTAGTGCCTGGATCAGGGCTAGAACCTGGGCCCCTGCACTGGGAGTGCAGAGTCTTAGCCCCTGGACTGCCGGGGAAGCCCCTCCTTATGGTTTTGACGTGCGTTTTCCTGACGACTGTTCAGCAGCCTTTCATGCACTTGTTGACCATTTGTATATCTCCTTTGGAGAAATGTCTATTCAAGTCCTTTGCCCATTTTTTAATGGTTGGTGTTGTTATTGAGTTGTAGGGTGACTCAGACGGTAAAGCGTCTGTCTACAATGCAGGAGACCTGGGTTCAATCCCTGGGTCAGGAAGTTCCCTGGAGAAGGAAAAGGCAACTCACTCCAGTACTCTTGCCTAGAAAATCCCATGGACGGAGAAGCCTGGTGTCCAATGGGGTCACAAAGAGTCGGATACGACTGAGCGACTTCACTTTCACTTGATATATTCTGGATATTAACCCTTTTCTGATATTTGGCTTACAAATATTTTGCTGGGTGCCTTTGCACTCTCTTGATGGTCTCCTTTGCTGTGCAGAAGTTTTTAAGTTTAATGTAGTCCCCTTTATCTATGTTTTGCTCTTGTTATCTGTGGTTTTGGTGTCATATCCAATAAATTGCTGCCCATTCCAATGTCATGAAGCTTTCCCGCGATGATTTCTTCTGGGGGTTTTATAGTTTCAGGCCTTATGTTTAGATTTTATTCTCTTTTGAGTTAACGGCTGTATATGGAGTAAGATAAGGGTTTGTCCTCATTCTTCTGTGTGTGGATACACAGTTCCCCAGCACCGTTTGTTGCAGACAGTCCTTTCCTCATATTGTTATCTTGGCACCATTTTTGAAGATCATTTGGCCATGTACATGGGTTTATTTCTGAACACTCTATTCCATTTCATTTATATTTCCTTTTTATGACTGAATAATATTCCATCACATGGATATACCATACTTTATTTATCAATAAGTATATATTTGGATTATTCCACTTTTTTGGCTATTATGAATAATGCTGCTGTAAATATTTGTGTACCAGTTTTTGTATAAGCATATGTTTTCAATTCTCTTGAATACATACTTAAAAGTACAATTTCTAGATCAATGGAAATTCTATATCTAATATTTTGAGGAGCTGCTGCTGCTGCTAAGTCGCTTCAGTTGTGTCCCACTCTGTGAGACCCCATGGACAGCAGCCCACCAGGCTCCCCCATCCCTGGGATTCTCCAGGCAAGAACATGGGAGTGGGTTGCCATTTCCTTCTCCAATGCATGAAAGTGAAAAGTGAAAATGAAGTCGCTCAGTCGTGTCGGACTCCTAGCGACCCCATGGACTGCAGCCTACCAGGCTCCTCTGTCCATGGGATTCTCCAGGCAAGAGTACTGGAGTGGGGTGCCATCGCCTTCTCTGTTTGAGGAGCTACTGAACAGCTTTCCAAAGTGACAGCACCATTTACATTCCCACCAGCAATGTATGAGCATTCCACTTCCTCTGTATCCTTGTCAACACTTTCACTGTCCGTTTTCTAAGTTGTAGCTACCCTGCTGCTGCTGCTGCTAAGTCGCTTCAGTCGTGTCTGACTCTGTGCCACCCCATAGACGGCAGCCCACCAGGCTCCCCTGTCCCTGGGATTCTCCAGGCAAGAACACTGGAGTGGGTTGCCATTTCCTTCTCCAATGCATGAAAGTGAAAATGAAAGTGAAGTTGTTCAGTCACCCTAGAGGGTATGAAATAGTATCTTATTGTAATTTTGGCTTGCACTTCCCTGATGACTAATGATGCTGAGTATCTTTTTATAAGCTTATTGGCCATTTATATATCTTCTTTGAAGAAATGTATATTCCATCTTTTTGCCCATTTTTCATTGGGTTATTTGTCTTAAAAATAATAAAATTGTTAAGTTGCAAGAGTTCTATATATATTCCACATATTTGTCCCTTATCAGATATACGATTTGCAAATATTTTATGGCAAAGAGTTAATCAGGCAATAAAACGATCAGACTAGTGGTTTACAAAGATATCTTGTACCAGCTAATCCGTCCTTAGCTGTTAACCAAGAGAGGGAGTTGATAATGGTACCCCGTGGATTTCTTTGTATGTCAACTCATCGACCAGGAATGGTGTGATTTTATTAGTGGTGGCTAGAATAGTGATTTTATCTGTGTGTCAGTCACCATGTATTAGACACTGTCTTGAGCATTTTACATGTTTTAGTCCTTCTGTGATGATTCTCATCCAGCCCATTTTGTAGGTGCAGAACCCAGGGAGAATCTGTGTCCCTTCCCCAGGGTCACACAGCTAGTGAGTGATGGCACTTAGATTCGAGCCCAGGGTTCTGGATTCCATGTCAGAGTATTTAATCACAGTACCGTGGTGAGACTCGGAGACACCTGGGGATCTTTCTTCTCCTCTGAAATCCCGTTCCTACTTTGTAACCGAGGGTGGGCTCTCAGGCTCATCATTCTAAAACTGGGTTCTTTAACCAGGTAATTCATAGTGCCTTTTTCTTCTCTAAAGCCTGTGATGCCTTGGCCACACCTCCCTGAACCAGGCCTCCGTCGTGTCTGACTCCTTGCAACTCCGTGAACTGTAGCCCACCAGGCTTCTCTGTCCATGGGGTTCTCCAGGCAAGAATACTGGAGTGGGGTGCCATTCCCTTCTCCAGGGGACCTTCCTGACCCAGGGTTGAACCCCAGTTTCCTGCATTGCAGGCAAATTCTTTACTGTGTGAGCCACCTGGGAAGTCCTCTGAGCCACCAGCGAAGTCCCATTACCTAAGTGTAAACTGCAATGAAAATAGATATTCGTAATATAACAACTATCGACATAGTTATTATTGGTTTCACTTTACTAATAAATATATTTGGGAGGGAGAGTTTCCTGGTCGTCCAGTGGTTAGGATTCCATGCTTTCAGGCCGAGGGCATGGGTTCAATCCCTGGTCTGAGCGTTACGATCCTGAAAACTGAATGACGCAGCCAAAAGAAAAACAATTCCAGTCCAGTGGCAGCACGATGGAACGGTCCTGAGACCACACTGCGCGATGGCGCGGTCCTGAGACCACACTGCTGCTGAGTGTCACCAAGATTTTCACTGTAGCCTTCCAGCACCAAACGTTGTAGGGTTTTTCCTCCCATAATACTTCCCTAGGGATATTATTTTCCTAGAGAACCAAGGGAGCAAATATATAGATTTTGCATATGAATTAACTGGGTTTCCCTCATGGCTCAGACAGTGCCAATGCAAATGTCAATCCCTGGATCGGGAAGATCCCCTAGAGAAGGGAATGGCCACCCACACACCAGTATTCTTGCCTGGAGATCTCCATAGACCGAGGAGTCTGGTGGACTACAGTCCATGGGGTGTTCAGTCAGGTTCTGAAAATACCATAAAATCCTGCATGACAAAATAAGTCACACACTTTATATTTCACTCAAGTGAAATGTGGATATATGTTTCCATGTTAAATATTAATTGCATTCCATCAAAAGGAACTATGAAAATAATAGAGATTGTGTAAAATGCTGATATTACAATTTAATAGCTATGAAAAAATTCAATTATGAGATTTTTTAATTGAGCTATCACTGACATATAACACTGTATAAGTTTAAGGTGTACAGCGTGCTGATTTGATACATTTATATGTTGTAATGTGATCACCATCACAGCCTGAACTAATATCTCTGTCACGTCACATACTTATCTTCTTTGTATGTGATGACAAACATTTCAGATCTAGTATCTCAGCACTTTTTTAATTTTTGTTCTTTGGCCGCTCTGTGCAGCATGTGGGATCTTAATTCCTCGACTAGGGGTTGAACCTGCAGCCCTCACACTGGAGGTGTGGAGTCTTAACCACTGGACTGCCAGGGGAGTCCCTCTTTGTACTTTTGAAGTATTTAATACAGTTTTATTGACCAATTTTCAGTTTTAACTGTGTAAAGTTAAGAAGGGTCAATATACATGGTGGAATACAGGTTTTTCTTTAAAATATATGTATATGTGTGTGTATATATATATATATTTCCAAATGAGAAGGATATAAAGGGTTAAATCATTTCCTTTTTTGCTCAAATTATAGACTCCAAGATTAAGCCTGAGGTATCTGGGCATCTCTGTGCATCCCAGACGTTGGTGTTTTTCATCACTGACAGGTAGCATATCTTTTGGGGTGGGGGGGTGGCAGGGAATAAAACCCCCAAGCCTTAAATGAAGCCTATTTCAGGAAGAATGCTGACTGATTAGTACAACTCCACCATATTTATTTGCCAAGGCACTCCTCTCCCTGCTGAGAAGCAAAAGTTGTCCTTGCTTCTTTTCTTTCCAAGCATCGCTGTTCATTCCTCACCAGTGAGGAGAGAAACACGAACAGTCAAGTCCTCGGATCCTTCTGTCCAAACTCAATGGAAAATTGCCTTCGTGGCGGGTGGACCCGGCCGACTTCCTCCGCAGTGAGCAGCCTGGCGAGGAGAAGCCTTGGTGACGTTTAATAAGGTTTAATTCAGCTTGCGGCTGAAGCAGCTTGGGCGTGTGAATTGTCGGAAGCGCCCCACAACTAAAGATGCGCCCTCGGAAGCTTCCGTCAGGAAGGGGTGGTATCCAGGGTCATAAATCGCCCTGTGGCTTTTCAGGAGTTTATGCTCCCAGGCCTCTTGCACAATAGGCTACAGGATGACTCTTAACACCTCATTAAGGTTGCTTTTTTACCAAATGCTAATAATAAAAAGGAGCCCTAAAAAGCCTGGCTCATTTTTATTCAGAATCCTCTCCTCTGAAATATAACAAGATGTCATAAAGTGCAAATACAACGGCGTGCTCACATCTCGGGTAGACTCATTAAAACCCTTGTGTTGACAGGAATCCGGGGAAGTCAAGGCTGGGCTCTGGGTGGGAAACTGTCTTACCCTCTGGGCCACGGCGCCTGCAGTCTGCCGAGAACGGCCAGGCCAGTGGGGCCGTAATGCCTTTAAGGCTTCATCTCCTGCTGTGAGGTACCATCTCCAACTTTTTCTTTCTGATCCCAGCAGGGCTTTGCCAATGGGGCCTTTTCTTCCGCTGTCCCCAGAGTTCTTCTACTTATTATATGGTCCGTGGCACCTATTAGGGCCAAAACTAATTTAAAAAAAAAAAAAAAAGCTCAGTGCTGCGAAGAGTGATGTATGCATAACTCCCAGGACAGTGAGACTAGTCACGAAGCCCTGGAAGCTGTTCGTTTGCAGACACTCTGGAGTGACACCAGGCAGCGGGGCTGGAGTCATATTCCGCCGCCGTCCAGCTGTATGACCCTCTCCCTGCACCCTGGTTCCTGCTCCATAACCCAAGACTGGAGGCTGCAGTGCCTGCCTCTGAGACAGGTTCTGAGGAGTGAAGGAACCAGATGGTGCTGGCAGCTTGCTGGGCGTGAAGCCTGGCAGATAGAAAGCCCTCGATGAACGGTACTTCATATTCATCCATTCATCATGCAACAGGTATTTCCTGGGCGCCCTTTTTCGTGCCTAGCACTGTTCCAGCATCAGACAAACACAAAGTCTGTCCCCTCCTAAGCTGACCTTTGATTGTCCTCTGAGGTCCAGGAAGGGGAGGACAAAACGGAGCTAATGGCTACCTCGCCCCTGGCGAGGCCTGAGACTCTAGGTGAACCCCTCAAGCTCTGGGCGATAAGGCCCCTCAGGAACCAGGGACCTTTTCCTGGTTTACATTTTATTTTATTTTTCTGGCTGTTCTGGGCCTTTGCTGCTGTGCAGGCTCTCTCTAGTCGGGGTAAGCGGGGCTCCTTTCTGGTTCTGGGGCGCGGGCTCCTCCTCGCAGGGCTCCTCTCTGGTCCTGGGGCGCGGGCTCCTCCTCGCGGGGCTCCTCTCTGGTCCTGGGGCATGGGCTCCTCCTCGCGAGGCTCCTCTCTGGTCCTGGGGCGCGGGCTCCTCCTCGCGGGGGCTCCTCTTGCTGCAGAGAGCGGGCTCTAGGGCATGTGGGCTTCAGTGGTTGTGGCCCGTGGGCTTGGTTGCTCTGTGGCCTGTGGGATCTTCCCCGACCAGGGATCGCACACACGCCCCGTGCCTTGACAGGTGAATTCTTAACCACTGGACCAGCAGGGGAGCCCCGCAGTGGGTAATTCTTAACTGGGGAGAAGGGGGCCGTCTTGTGCATTGTGGAGCATTTAGAACATCCCTGGTCTCTGCCTACCAGATGCCAGTAGTGCACCCCCCACCCCCCTCCCCGCCAGCTTGTGACAACCGCAAGTGTCTCCAGACATCGCCCGTGTCCCCTGGGGACAACATCGCTTCAGTTTCCTCAAGCCTGAGCTGGAAGAACAGCCTTATCTGTTTCACAGATAGCGGAGATGTGGGAGAGGAATGAAACCGAGCCCAGCCTGGCACCTCATAAGCCTCAGGCTTTCCCCTCAGTCACAGGTGCTCTGGGCTCCTATCCGCGCAGAATGTGGCGGGAATCCTCTGCTCCTGCTGTCTCAGGGGCGCCCCGGTGGTAAAACAAGCAGGGTGGGGTTCACCCAGCCACGGCCAGGGCCCATCTGCAAGTGATTTACTGACCACCCCTGGAACCTGGCCTTTGCCGATGAAAAGGTCCAGACAGTTACAGAGAATTAGACTTGACTTTTGAACACGCAGACGCAGTTCAGCCGCAAGCCTGACCCTCTGGGCCTGCTCCCCCTTCCTGGTTCATGAGGACTGTGTGCAGGCTTCCAGACCCTTGTTGGTGGAAAGTTTCTAGAAAGCCCAGAGATCCCCACTTGTGCATCTCAGCAAGGTGAAACGGGGACTAGTGGCCAGTTTGGGAAAGGCGGTGAGCCCCTCACCACGTGGGCTCCTCCGGGAGGGAATATGCTTTGTGAGTTTCAAGGAGAGGTTTACGAGCACTCTTCTTGAAGGTTTAATGGTCCCAAGTGATTTATCTTATCTGGAGAGTCATTGCTATAGGAGAAACCTGCTCCTCCGAGCTTCTGCTTTCCTTTACCATCAAACCTTTCATCTTCTCAGAGAGTCGTCTCCCTCCTCCATAAATAACCTTATTACGGCCACACAAAGGCAGGGCCCAGCCGCCTGCGAGACAGGACTCCTCAAATCGTGGTTTCGTAAACCAGTTTGGCCAGAACATGGGACTACCTCATAGGATCCACTGGGGTGTTTTAAATGAGCGGAAGGATGCAGGGGGACTAGGGTGGCAGGTCTATGGGATTAAACAGCCCAGAATCACACGTGACCTGCTCTCAGAAGCGGGGGCTTAAGGAGAAGTTATCCGCCAAACTACCTTCCCTTGGTTGTCTCTGAGTAATTAAGATACAGGATGCCTTTCCACAGTGGAAATCCTGTCAAGTGTGGTAAACAAAAATGTTTACATATCGTTCTGCTTTTAAGCAGTACTGTCCAGTAGAACCTCCCACACTGATGGAAGTACCATGGAACATAGCCACTAATCAAAGTAATTCTCGGGCCTTGGAAACGGTGCTCATGTGACTGAGAAGCTAAAGTCTTAACATTATTTTACCTTAATTAATTTACTCTTAAAGAGCCATATGTAGCTCGTAGTTTACCGATTTGGGCAAGGCAGTTTTTAGGGGATAAACTTACAATAACAAATATCATCTCAAAGGCTGTGCTTATCCTTTCCTTTACAGATCCCAAAAGTATGGAGGGGATTTCAGCAACTCTATCAGAGCAGCGGTCCTCTGCTTTTGCACGGTTATATCTGCTGGTCATGTCAATGTTACACACCAGCTCGGGGGAAGCAGGTCACTGGAGCTTTGCTTTCCATTCCTGTGATGGTCAACAGAAAATCTGGACACTTAGAATGAATTAAACCCCAGAAAAATGTTTGCTAAAATGCTATTAAAATGTTAAATTACAGAATGAATGCATCTTGTCTTAAAGATTGAAGAAAATACCCAAACAATTTTAAAAGACTATAAAATGAAAAGTGAACCAAACATATACCACCTCTCCTTTCCCTGTCTTGCCACCACCCCTCTTCTCACAATCACTCTGGGTGAATTATTTCAGGCTTTTTTCTCTATATATTTTTAAAAGTATGTGTGTTTTTGAAAAATAATTTCTATATTTTTTTCAAAACTTGGATCAATAATGCATGCTGATCTACATGTTGCTTAGTTTTTACTTTAATTTTAATAAGAAGCAGATGAAACATTTCTGTTACAAAAATAAATATTAAAACATGCCAAAACTATACAAAAAAATAACCCCGGAAGTTGGTGTCACAGCCCTCCTTTTTCACTCTCTTCTTAAAGAGAATCAGTACCGTGGTGTGTAGCCTTACAGATTTTCCTGTACATTGACACCCATATAAAAATATATTGCTTTATTTTTGTGTGTTCAAAAATACCTAAACTGGATCAAACTGTACATATTTTCCCTGACTATCCCTTCTCGCTTGAAAACACTGCCACTGCTGCTACCTGGAGTATCCCTCATTCTCTTCACCTGCTTCGTACATCTTCTGAATGTGAGTGAAGCCGTTTATTTGGCTCATCTGTCCCTAGTGGAGAGCTCGCTGGTTTCCAGCTCATCACTAGCAGCACGGGGCCGCAGTGCGCATCTGACGCCGGCCCTGCTGTGCCCTTGTGGGAACGGTCCTTCTGGACATACGCCCGGGAGAGGGGGTGCTGGGGGAATGGGATCCGCGTCTAAATTGTCTTCTTACTGAGCTGAGCACTGTGCCCCTAAAATTCTTTTCCTTCCCAGAACCTCAGAAGTTGACCTCGTTTGGTATTTCCATGGGTCATGGGAGATGTAATTAATTAAGATGAGGGCATACTAAAAGTGGGGCTTCCCAGGTGGCTCGGTGGTAAAGAACCACCTGCCAATGCAGGAGACATGGGTCAGGAAGGTCCTCTGCAGAAGGAAATGACAACCCACTCCCGTATTCTTACCTGGAAAATCCCATGGACAGAGGAGCCTGGCGGGCTACAGTCCACGGGGGCACAAAGAGTTGGACAGGACTGAGCAACTGAGCACGCACACACACATACTAAAGTAGGTTGGGCCCTTAACCTAGATTTGGTGCCCTTATAAGAAGAAAGGAGACAGGAGCAGAGACTCGAGGAAGATGCTGTGTGAAGACAGAGGCAGAGATCAGCCTGATGCAGCGACAAGCCTCGCAACAGTCAAGGTTGCCAGGAGTCAGCAGAAGCTCCTGGAGCCTTCAGAGCCTGGCCCCGGTGACACAATGATTGCAGACGTCTTGCCTCCAGAACTGTGAGAAAATCATCTCTGTTTTACACCACCAAATTTGTGATTATTTGTCAAGGCAGCCCTAAGAAACTGATACACGCTTAAAACAGTGACACTCCCAGTAACCAACATGTAAGTGTGCTTGATAGTGCTGAAGTCCACACCCTCAACAGCACTGAGTGTTACCCTCTTTTCATTTATTTACTTGGCTACCCTGGGTCTTAGTTGCAGCATGTGGGATCTAGTTCCCTGACCAGGGATGGAAGGCTGAGCGCTGAAGAATTGATGCTTTCAAACTGTGGTGCTGGAGAAGACTTTTGAGAGTCCCTTGGACAACAAGGAGATCAAACCAATCAATTCTAAAGGAAATCAATTCTGAATATTCATTGGAAGGACTGATGCTGAAGCTGAAGCTCCAATACTTTGGCCACCTCATGTGAAGAGCCAACTCATTGGAAAAGACCCTGATGCTGGGAAAGATTGAAGGCAAAAGGAGAAGGGAAAGCAGAGGACGAGATGATTTGATCACATCACTGACTCAATGGACGTGAATTTAACCAAACTCTGGGAGACGGTGGAGGATCGAGGAGCCCAACGTGCTGCATTGGGGTCGCAAAGAGATGGGCACAACATAGCAGCTGAACAACGATGACAAAAAGCTGGAGGAAAGCAATTTGAGGAGAGTCCGTCAAATCTTTCTAACAAACCTCTTAATAATTGTATATTTGGAACTATTTCAAATGTTCAGAGAAAAGCAAATAAATAACATAACAGATAGACCTGTTACTCCATCCCTATTTAGTCAACACTAAGACCTACAAGTCCGTGATTCTTGATCTGCACTCACAGAATATAAAAAGCCCTGAAAACCGACAAGTGCTGTGAGGCTGTCTATTACCCTAACACTTCACCTCATTTGGAATACTGACATTTCATTGCCAATACAGCAGTATTTGATTACAGGGGCTGCCCCAGGTTCCCCTGGGAATATTGTGGATCTCTATCAAATTAGTTTTAAGTATCTTTTCATACAATTTCTATTTTGTTCACTCAGTCATGTCCAACTCTTTGCAACCCCATGGACTGCAGCACACCAGGCCTCCCTGTCCTTCACCACCTCCCAGAGTTTGCCCAAGTTCACGTCCATTGAATTGGTGATGCCATCCATCCTCTGTCGTCCCTTCCTCCTCCCGCCTTCAATCTTTCCCAGCATCAGGGTCTTTTCTAATGAGTCAATTTCTATACAATGTTAAAATCATAACAGGTAGAGTTATCCTCCCACTCACCTTTCACAAGCTCATTTCCCTCTGTCCTTCCCTCAAGGGAAAACCACACCCTGAAGCTGGAGTTTCTCTTTTTTCTGGCTGTTTTGATAATTTTACTTAAATAGTTGTGGAGGGCTTCCCAGGTAGCACTAGGGATAAACAATCTGCCTGCCAATGCAGGAGACAAGAGTTCAATCCCTGGGTCAGGAAAATCCCCTGGAGGAGGCTATGGCAACCCACTCCAGTATTCTTGTCTGGGAAATCCCATGGACAGAGGAGCCTGGTGGGCTACAGTCCACGGGTTCGCAAAAGGGTTAGACATGACTTAGCGGCTAAACAATAACAATACTTACAGAAAGAAATGATATCATTTTGTGTTCTTCACTACAAAAATAAAGCACACTTCATCCAGTTTCAATTTTATCTTTCATACCGTGTTCTCTGACTAAAATGTTAGAAATCAATAACAGAAAGATGACTACAGAAACCCCACACATTTGGAGCATTTAAAACACATTCTGGACTTCCCTGGTGGTATTCAATTAGAGGAATATACCAGAGTTTGTTTATCCATTCTCCTGGAGATGGACTTTTGGGCAGTTTCCATTTAGATCTATTGAGAATAAAGCTATTTGAACATTCTTATATAGTGTTTGTGTAGACATAGGTTTTCATTACTTAGAAACGAAATTGCTGGTTAGAGAACTTCCAAACAGTTCTCCACGGTATTTATCCCACCAGCAATCTGTGAGGTTTTCAGATGCTACACATATAATCCGGTATCGGGTGTGATCACTCTGTTTTTAACGTATTTATTTTTAAGTGAAGGATAACTGCATTACAGTGCCATGTTGGTCTCTTCCATACAACATGAATCAGCCGTAGGTGTACCTGGGTCCCGCCCTCCTGGGCCGCCCTCCCCCATCCCACCTCCAGGTTGTCACAGAGCCCCCGTCTGGCTCCCCGAGTCACACAGCAGATTCCCACCGGCTGCTTTACACATGGTGGTGTGTGTGCTCCCACGCTACTCTCTCCGTCCGTCCCGCCCTCTGCTTCCCCCGCCCCGACCCCGCCCGGGTCCGGAAGTCTGTTCTCTGTCTGCATCTCCACGGCTGCCCTGCCGATAGGTGCGCCAGTCCCATCTTTCTAGATTCCATACATGTGCATTAATATACGACATGTGTTTTTCTCTTTCTGACATACTTCACTCTGTATAATAGACTCTAGGTTCATCCACCTCATTAACACTGACTCAATCACGTTCCTTGTGGTCAGTCTTTTTATTTTATCCATTCTCCTGGGTCTGTACTGATAGCTCATTGTGGTTTAATTTGCATTTCTCCAGTGAGCATTTTTTCATGCCGAGTTTCCTTTTTAATAGATTTCAGTCTGACTGCTGGTAGAGACCAGACTGGAAAGGTTCAGAAGAGGAAGTGGCTCTTAGAAGGGGTCTCTTAGAAGGCTAGCTGCGAAGTGGTGAGGACGGGTTAGAATGGGGAGACACACACATCTGGCTTCCCTAGTGACTCAGAAGGTGAGGAATCCGCCTGCAGTGCAGGAGATGTGGGTTCAGTCTCTGGGTCGGGGAGATCCCCTGGAGAAGGGAATGGCAACCCTCTCCAGTATTCTTGCCTGGGAAATCCTATGGACAGAGGAGCGTGGCGGGCTATAGTCCATGGGGTCGTAAGAGTCGAACATGACTGAGCAACAAACACACTCAGTAAAATATAGATTTTACCTTGCAACTCGTGGGATCTCTCTTCCCAGACCAGGGACTGAACCCAGGCCATGACAGTGAAAGCCCAGAATCCTAGCCACTAGCCACCAGGGAAGTCCCAGGATGGGGATATGTTTTGAGATACAGCCAGGAGGAGTCCTTAGTAGATTGGATAGGAGTTGCAAGACAAAGAATCAAGAAAGATGTTCAGCTTTTGCCCTGAAACAAGGGGTGACTGGTGATGTCAGTCACTGCGGTGGCGACTATTGGGGAGGAGCAGGTCTGGAGGGAACAGGTCGCTTGACTCTTGCAAGACCAAATGTCCATCAGGTGTTCAATGGTGATGTTTGAGGAGAAAGATAAGCCAATCTGGAACTCGAGGAAATGGTTAAAATGGCTGTTTAAACCTGTGTGTGTGTGTGTGTGCGCGTGTGCACGCCAGTGCTTAATTGCTCAGGATTGACTCTTTGCAACCCCATGGACTGTAACTCGCCAGGCTTCTGGGTCCATAGGATTTTTCAGTGCCGAATACTGGAGTGGGTTGCCATTTCCTTCTCCAGGGGATCTTCCCAACTCTGGGATTGAACCTGAGTCTCCTGTGTCTCTTGCTTTGCAGGCAGATCCTTTACCCGCTGAGCCACCAGGGGTGCCCCCTTTAAGGCCATCAGATCAGATCAGTCGCTCAGTCGTGTCCGACTCTTTGCCACCCCATGAATCGCAGCACGCCAGGCCTCCCTGTCCATCACCAACCCCTGGAGTTCACTGAGACTCACGTCCATCGAGTCAGTGATGCCATCCAGCCATCTCATCCTCTGTCGTTCCCTTCTCCTTCTGCCCCGAATCCCTCCCAGCATCAGAGTCTTTTCCAATGAGTCAACTCTTCGCATGAAGTGGCCAAAGTACTGGAGTTTCAGCTTCAGCATCATTCCTTCCAAAGATATCCCAGGGCTGATCTCCTTTAGAATGGACTGGTTGGATCTCCTTGCAGTCCAAGGGACTCTCAAGAGTCTTCTCCAACACCACAGTTCAAAAGCATCAGTTCTTCAGCACTCAGCCTTCTTCACAGTCCAACTCTCACATCCATACATGACCACAGGAAAAACCATAGCCTTGACTAGACGAACCTTTGTTGGCAAAGTAATGTCTCTGCTTTTGAATATGCTATCTAGGTTGGTCATAACTTTCCTTCCAAGGAGTAAGCGTCTTTTAATTTCATGGCTGCAGTCACCATCTGCAGTGATTTTGGAGCCCAGAAAAATAAAGTCTGACACTGTTTCCACTGTTTCCCCATCTATTTCCCATGAAGTGATGGGACCGGATGCCATGATCTTCATTTTCGGAATGTTGAGCTTTAAGCCAACTTTTTCACTCTCCACTTTCACCTTCATCAAGAGGCTTTTTAGTTCCTCTTCACTTTCGGCCATAAGGGTGGTGTCATCTGCATATCTGAGGTTATAGGGATGGCTAAAGTCACTAGGCAGTGGGTGTCAACTTTGGCTGCGCTTCTGAAATCAACTGGGGAGCTTCAAAAATACTGATGCCTGGGCTCCACTCCAGGGATTCTGATGTAATATGTCTGGGGGTGAGGCTCAGGCATAACGATTTTTAGAAGTATCCTGAGTTATTCCTCTTGGACTGCAAGGAGATCCAACCAGTCCATCCTAAAGGAAAGCAGTCTTGAATATTCATTGGAAGGACTGATGTTGAAGCTGAAACTCCAATACTTTGGCCACCTAATGCAGAGAGCTGACTCATTTGAAAAGACCCTGATTTCTTTGCTGGGAAAGATTGAGGGCAGGAGGAGAAGGGGACAACAGAGGATGGTTGGATGGGATCACCAACTCTATGGACGTGGGTTTGGGCAAACCCCGGGAGTTGGTGATAGACAGGGAGGCCTGGTGTGCTGCAGTTGATGGGGTCGAAAAGAGTTGGACACGACTGAGCGACTGAACTGAACTGAGCTGAACTGAGTGATTCCAAAGTAAGTGCAGAGGTTGACCACCTCTGATGGGAACAACACAGCGTTGTAGAGCAGATCTCTGGGCTTTCACCTCGTGTAATTGAAACTTCATGTCCATTGACCAGCAGCTCCCCATCCAGCCCCTCTCCTCTGCCCCTGGCAGCCACCATTCTGCTCCCTGTTTCTATGAGTTTGACTGCTCTGGATGTAAGTGAGATCACACAGTATCTGGCCTTCTGTGACTGGCTTTACATCACTTGGCATTATGTCCTCATGGTTCATTCATGGGATACTTCATGCCAGGCTTTCCTTCCTTTTCAAGGCTGAATAATGTTCCCTTGTACGTGGTTATCACCTTTTCTGTAGTCATTCCTCCCTTGATGGACATTTCGGTTGCTTCCACATCCTGTTTCTTTGGTTGGTTAGTTTCTTCGCCACACCACGGCATATGGGATCTTAGTTCTCAGACCAGGAATCTAACCCATGCCCCGCTGCAGTGGAAGCGTGGAATCTTAACCACCAGGCCATCAGGGAAGTCCCTACACCTTGATTATTGTGAATAATCCTGCATCGAACATGGGAATGCAGATCTCTTCAAGATCCTGGTTTTAATTCGTTTGGATACATACCTGGGAGTCAAATTGCTAGATCATGTATTACTTTTGGTTTACAGTTTGGTTTAACTTTTGAGGAACTTTCAAGCGGCCCAGTTTTCATTCCTGGAGTTTTCAGGTACATGAACCCAAGCATCAGCACAGAGGGTAGTATAAAAGGCAGGTGCTGGATTCTGAAGTCTGACTGCCTGGATTCAAATCCACCGTGCGACTTTGGGCAAGCTTTTTAACCTCTGTGAACCTCGGTTTTCTCATCTGCACAATCAAAACTTATCTATTAAGGAAATACTGATTGAGTGCTATAATGCTTCTAACACAGGGGATGGTGACTGGCACAGAAGAACTTTGGCCCTCTTGATGCTTACATTCTGTTTAGAAAGATAAGTAGATTAAAAATTTACTTCCTAGTAAAATACATGGCAACTTTTATTGGGATCAATGCTAATGAAAAAAGATTAAAGCAGGAAAGAGTTACAGAAAGCATAGCTTTGTGCCCACGCAGTCGTGTCCAACTCTTTGTGATCCCATGAACTGTAGCCCACCAGGCTCCTCTGTCCTGGGAATTTTTCAGACAAGAATACTCCAGTAGGTTGCCATTTCCTTCTCCAGGGGATCTTCTGGGGCCAGGGATTGAACCTGCGTCTCCTGCATCTCCCGAATTGGCAGGCAGATTCTTTACCACTGAGCCATGGAGAGGCCCTTGAAATGCTTCCTTGCCATCATCAAATTGTCACCAGGAGGGAAATTTAAGAGTCAGTTTCTCTGGAGACTCACTGCAGCCCCCAGCCCTGCTCTTCAGCCCTCAGAAAAGAAACCTGGAATCCTTTTTAGGAGAGCTCTCCTTTACAGATCTTGTTAATCTAAGGCATTCTGTTTTCTCTATAAATAAGGCAACAGTCCCCAGCGTGGCCTGGGTGGTATCTCCTCACTGTGTATGGTATCTGGTGCAGAATGGAAGTGAGGGAGTTTGTGGAAGGAAGCAGGGGAAAGATATGGAAGAAACCCAGAAGAGCCTTTTACTTTTGAAGAATGCGATAGCCTGTCACCCTTGAACCCAAATTACGCCGTTTGTTTGTGGGGTGGGGGCCTTTCGCAGAAGCTGAAGCACCGCGCTCTTACCGACTGTGCTGATCAAGCCCTGTTCGTCCCCTGCACTCTGAGCCATCAGGAGTCTCGGGAGACGAGTGGGTATCACATATCTTCCTAAACCACCCCCAGAGCTGGGCCGGAAGTTAAACAGTTCCCCAGGCTTTCTTTCTCTGTTCCCTGCAGGATCAAATACTCCCTACAGCCAGAGGCCTAACTGTGTCTTTTCATCTAAACTGGGATCTCCACGCAGTCAGGGGTTCTGTCTTCTTTGTTTTTGTAATCGCCACGATCTGGCATAGAGCACCAGGCAAGGGAGGCGTGAAGGAGTGGATGACGGATGGATGGATGGATGGATGGATGGGGAGATAAGTATATGGAAGGAAAGTAGGAAGACAGGGAAAGGAGGAAGTTTGGAATGAGTGGAGATGTGGAAAGAAGAAAGGAATGAGGAAGGAAGGGAGGAGGGAGGGAGAAGGATGAATAGATAAATAGATGGTGACTGAGTGAATGAACAGAGGGATGGATGATAGATAATAGTAGTGAGCATTTTGTAAGCCCTTATTATGTGCCAATTTCATCTTCTCCACCATTTTCAATATATGAAAATGAGCTTCAGGAGAGCTGTCAGAAACCCAAAATGATATAATTCTGCCTGACTCCTGAGTGAGCACACTGACCCATTATACCTGATGTTGAATATATGGATGGATAAATGAATGATTTGTCTGCATGCAGACTTTTCTTAAGGGTTTCCTGGGTAGCTCAGCTGGCAAAGAATCCGCCTACAATGCAGGAGACCCCGATCAATTGCTGGATTTGGAAGCTCCCCTGGAGAAGGAATAGGCTACCCACTCCAGTATTCTTGGGCTTCCCTGGTGGCTCAGACAGTAAAGAATCTGCCTGAAATGTGGGAGACCTTGGTTTGATCCCTGGATTGGGAAGATCCCCTGGAGGAGAGCATGGCAACCCTATGTAGTATTCTTGCCTGGAGAATCTTCATGGACAGAGGAGCCTGGCAGGCTACAGTCCATGGGGTCTCAAAGAGTCGGACACGACTGAGCAACTGAGCTCAGCACAATACACCGCACAGACTTTTCTTAAAGGACGTACGGAAACTAAACGAGGACAAAACTGATGTCTTCAGCGTTACCTTTTCTAGCAACAAACGGGAACGTTTCCCCCACTGCTTTGCAAACCAAACAGTGGAGATTGGAAAGACAGCAACAAAATCGTCTAGGTGTGTAAGAAGGTTCCAACTTACAAATCTGGGGGCCTTTGACTGTAAAAAGGTTAGAAAAACTGTGGATGGAGCAGTGGTCTGAGAGTCTAGGAAGAAACTGATTCTGTACCTGGCTGTCCCAGTTTTGACCACAGAACTTGCATGGGCTCTGTCGACCTCAAAATCCTGTGGGTCCCGTGAGTAGCTTGGACTGAATGACTGACTGTGAAGCCCTTTCCCCAGACTCTTCTGGTTGAGATTTACACCCACCCTTGGCCAGGACAGGACGTGGTCCCCACTGTGACAAGACGCAGTGTCGGGGGGGCGGTGATGAAGCCTGTGGGCTCTGAATCAGGCAGCCTGGGTGCCATTCCGACTCGAGTGGCCTTTTAGACTCCTGATTTCACCTTTGTGTCTCAGTTTCCTCTTCTGTAAAGGCAGACGTGACATACTTTATACCTTGTAGAGTGGTCGGAGAGCGTTATCACCGTGTCTGGCCACTGGGAACCTCAATTTCATGTCAGCTCTTATTGTTTTTTTTAAAACTTTTTGTTTCTACTATTCATTACAAAATTAAAGCTGTACAGATAATTCAGCTTTATTTTAGAATAAAATTATTTCAAATACAGCGATAAAAATTAATCAAAATTTACCTTTAGTGCCCCATTGGCCATTACTCTCCCTAGACATAACGGCTTTGTCTATTGTCCTTCTAGAATTTCTTTTTATGTGAATTCAGTCATTCCATGTAAAGGCTTTTTGCTTGATAGTGAGTCTTGCAAGGATTTCTACAGAAGGGCCAGGGATCTGCCTCACTATTTTTCATGCTACATTGTAATTCATGGGTTGTTTGAATTACAATTGTTTTTAGGCTTCGCTGATGGCTCAGATGGTAAAGAAACTGCCTGCTATGTAGGAGACCCGGCTTCAATCACTGGGTCAGGAAGATCCCCTGGAGAAGGGAATGGCTACCCACTCCAGTACTCTTGCCTGGAGAATCCCATGGATAGAGGAGTCTGGTGGGCTATAGTCCATGGTATCCCAAAGAGTCAGACATGACTGAGCAACTAACATTTGGATTACAATTTATCTAGCTGTTCTTCTATAAGTGGACTTTCTCCTTTTCTTGAATTAATTTTTAGGCTCACTAATAATATATGAACATATTCTCTTTGCAAAAAAGCTAAAATATTACAAATAAGACTGAAGTCCCCTTTGACAACCTGCCTGCCCAAACTTCTCTTCCGCCTCTCCCCCATTAGAAACCTCAGCCATCCATTTGAAATGTAGATTTCTAAGACTTTTTCAACGCACGTCCATAATGACGCATCTGTAGAGGATACATAGCATTGCTTTGTGTTTTCTGGTTTTGTCTTGCAACTTGCTCTGAGTCACTTACTAGTATACGTAAAGCTTCCCAAGTCTCCATAAGCCTGCCTCTTTGTCTTTCAGTGCTACAGAATATGGCTTTCTTCTAGCTATAGTTTGGATATATCCCTCGCCGTAATAGTTCCCTGTTGGTTGACATTTGAGTAGCTTCCAGTTTTTCCTCTCTCACCATTAATGCACCAGCCTACATCCCTACCCACCAGCACCGGGGACCTCCATTCATCCGTAATTTGAAAGCCGTGTATGTAATACAGAGTAACCGACCAATGAAAGCCCTGTGTTCTTGGGACTTTAAACTTAGTCATTTTTTAGAAGCGAGTGTACTTCTTTTCCATCGGTTTAGACAGTGTGACCCAGTGGGAAAGAGAAAGGGCTGCAGAGCCAAATAGTATTCATTTCACCCCAGCTTCTCGCCACCTTGAGTAAAGCTTACTTCTTCAGAGTTTTGATGCCCTCAGTTGCACCTCTCATAGGACTAATTGTGAAAGCTGACTTGAATAGTGTGGGGGTCACCTGCCCCTTGGGAAACCCTCAACACATACAGAGTGTCATTGTTAAAATCTAGTCTATCTCCTGTCTCTCAAAGGATCTGAGGTGTCTAGCTTAGACTTTTCATGCTGCTGACTTTTAGGTTAACTCTAGCAACCTCTTTCTAAAGTGACAATAAAATAATTAGCAAAAAACCAAAACAGAGCTGAATATTTAGATTTCCTGCCAACTACAAATCAGCATTAGGTAGCGGTACCTGGCCCTCAAGAGAGAGGACACTTCTAGAGGCTAGTTCCGACGATTTGGGGCTTTTCCCACTCACCCCAACCCGATAATTAATAGGAGTCAGGAAGAAGCCCCTCTATTTCTAAGTGCCGATTCCCGCCTTGCTGGCACTCCAAACATCTGAAGGAAAAACAGTTTGTTAATTGCTGTCTAGACAGTTTATTGCGGCAATAAGATCAAAACCCAGAATCCTAAGGTTTGTGGTATGAATCATGCAGACTAAACAATTGTTTTACTGCATTTACAGAGAAGTTGATTTATCACATCACTGGGTAATAAAATTCCTTCATGGTTTATCCGAAATAATTTTGCTCCTTTTACACCACTCTGTGATAATTCCACCTCTCTGGGGCTGTTAAAATGTGTTCTCTGTCACATCTAAAGAGCTTCTCATCCGGTACCCTGTTGTCATCAAGGGCGAGGGTTCGATCCATCCCGGGAGCCTTTGTGAGAGCGGGCGGCCTGAAGAGAGTGGCTGTCATAGCTGTATCTGCTCACGCCAAAGTGAGTAGACAGTCCCTGAACCTGAAAACCTCTTGTTTGTTGGCAGAGGCCAACTTGGTGTTTGGGTTTTTTGGTTTTTTTTTTTTGCCACACTGTGCAGCCTGTGGGACTTTAGTTCTCTGACCAAGGGATTGAAGCTGTGCCCCCTTCATTGGAAGCACAGAATCTTAACCACTGGACCACCATGGAAATCCATGGCAAAGACCAATTTGATGGTTTCACCCCATTGACTATCTGGGTGAAATGGACAGGTGCCTCTGAGGCTCTGTCTGCTCCCTCTGCTTGCCGCTGAATGTGTACCCTGATCGCCTGTGGACTATGAAAGAAAAGACCAGCAGTCCACCCTGCATTCGTCACCCCCCCAGACCCCACAGCCGCCTGTGGAGTGGGGCCGCCTCCACGAAACAGAGGCTCGGGGAGCTTAAGGGCTTCTTTGGCGCTACATCCAGGGCTTTGTGACACGGGAAGCCAAGAGACTTCGGAGATTAGCAGCAAATACATCGCAATATCTTTCCTAAAGGAGGCACACCCCTTTTGCTCTTCTCTTTTATGTCCCTGCCCTGGCGACAGTAAAAATCCAGGGTGAGGAGCAGCTGGTCTCCAAACGCCTGGAATCAAGTGATAATTTTAAAAACTGAGGGACTTCCCTGGTGAGCCAGTGGCTAACACTCCATGCTTCCATTACAGGGGGCGTGGGTTTGATCCCTGGTTGGGGAACTAAGATCCCACGTGCCGCACGACGTGGCCAAATACAAATACAATTAAAAATTGATGTGGAATTTGTAAAACATAAAATTATTTTAAAGTGAACAATCCAGGGAAATTTACTGCTAAGTTGCTTCAGTCGTGTCTGACTCTGTGCGACCCCATAGACGGCAGCCCACCAGGCTCCCCTGTCCCTGGGATTCTCCAGGCAAGAACACTGGAGTGGGTTGCCATTTCCTTCTCCAATGCATGAAAGTGAAAGTGAAGTCGCTCAGTCGTGTCCGACTCTTAGCGACCCCATGGATTGCAGCCCACCAGGCTCCTCCGTCCATGGGATTTTCCAGGCAAAGGTACTGGAGTGGGGTGCCATACTGTGCAACCAGCACCTTGGTCAAATACAAAACGTTTTCATCACTTGAGAAGAAAATCCCCTGTCCATGAGGCGGTGCTCTGCGTCTCCCTCTCCCGCCAACCCTGTCAGCCGCCAATCCTTCTGGATTTACCTATTCTGGGTATTTCATGCAAGGGAATCCTGTAACGTGGCCTTTTATATCTGACTTCTTTCACTTGCCATAATGCTTTTGAGATTCATCCACGTTGTAGCATGTATCAGCACTTCGTCCCTTTTTACGGCTGACTAATATTCCGTCGTGTCTTTAGCCCTTGTTTTCTTGTCCATTTGTTATTCGATGAGCATCGGGGTGACTCACCGCTTGTGTCTGCAGTGCTTCAGTGCACATGTATTGAGCACTTGTTTGCAATTCTTTTGACTATTGCACCTAGAAACGCAACTGCTGGATCACACAGTGATTCTGTGTTTAGCCTTTCAGGAAGCCACCAAACTGATTTTCAGAGGGACTGATTTTCAGAGTGCGGGTTTCAAGTTTTTCCACAACCTTGTCAACACTTATTATTTTCCATTTTTGTGTTTCTCTAAAAGATATTTTTGATGTGGACCATTTTTAAAGTCTTTATTGGATTTGTTATAATATTACTTCTGTTTTATGTTTGTTTTTTTGGCTGCAAGGCATGTGAGATCTTAGCTCCCCGACCAGAGATCAAACCCTCACACTGGCATTGAAAGGCAAAGTCTTAACCACTGTACCACCAGGGAAGTCCCTCTGTTTTCTTTTTTGCTGACTGCTGTCCTTCTGGGTATGAAGTGGTGACCCACTGTGGCTTTGATCTCCATATCCCTACTGACTAATGATGTTGTGCATTTTTTCATGTGCTACATGGCCATTTGCCCAACTTCTTTGGAGAAATCCTTTGCCCATATTTTGATTGGGCTATTTGTTTTTTCCGCTGTTGAATTGCAAGAGTTTTTTTCTTAATATATTTGACATCAGAGATATGATTTGCAATTATTTTTTCCCATTCAGTAAACCGTCTTTTTCTTGATGATGTCCTTTGATGCACAGATACTTTTAGCTTTGTTATTGCTGTTGGTTGATAAGTTGTGTCCGACTCTGCAACCCCATGAGCAGACTGCAGCATGCCAGGCTCCTCTGTCCTCCACTATCTCCCAGAATTTGCTCAAATCCATGTCCATTGAGTTGGTGATGCCATCCAACCATCTCATCCTCTGTCATCCCCTTCTCGTGCCCTCAATCTTTCCCAGCATCAGGGTCTTTTCCAGTGAATTGGCTCTTTGCATCAGGTGGCCAAGATTGGAACTTCAGCTTCAGCATCAGTCCTTCCATTGAATATTCAGGATTGATTTCCTTTAGGATGGATTGGTTTGATCTCCTTGCAGTCCAAGGGGCTCTCAAGAGTCTTTTCCAGCACCACAGTTTGAAAGCATCAGCTCTTTGGTGCTCAGCCTTCTTTATGTTCCAGCTCTCACATCCATACATGACTACTGGAAAAAGTCATAGCTTTGACTATACAGACCTTTGTTGGCAAAGTGATGTCTCTGCTTTTTAATATGCTGTTTAGGTTAGTCAAGAGAACACACTGGTCATAGCAAACACCCTCTTCCAACAACACAAGAGAAGACTCTACACATGGATATCACCAGATGGTCAACACCGAAATCAGATTGATTATATTCTTTGCAGCCAAAGATGGAGAAGCTCTATACAGTCAGCAAAAACAAGACCAGAAGCTGACTGTGGCTTAGGTCATGAACTCCTTATTGCCAAATTCAAACTTAAATTGAAGAAAGTAGGGAAAACCACTAGACCAGTAAGGTACAACCTAAATCAAATCCCTTATTATTATACAGTGGAAGTGAGAAATAGATTTAAGGGACTAGATCTGATAGACAGAGTGCCTGATGAACTATGGACGGAGGTTTGTGACATTGTACAGGAGGCAGGGATCAAGACCATTCCCATGGAAAAGAAATGCAAAAAAGCAAAATGGCTGTCTGGGGAGGCCTTACAAATAGCTGTGAAAAGAAGAGAAGTGAAAAGCAAAGGAGAAAAGAAAAGATATAAGCATCTGAATGCAGAGTTCCAAAGAATAGCAAGGAGAGATAAGAAAGCCCTCCTCAGTGATCAATGCAAAGAAATAGAGGAAAACAACAGAATGGGAGAGACTAGAGATCTCTTGAAGGAAATTAAAGATACCAAGGGAATATTTCATGCAAAGATGGGCCCGATAAAGGACAGAAATGGTATGGACCTAACAGAAGCAGAAGATATTAAGAAGAGGTGGCAAGAATACACAGAAGAACTGTACAAAAAAGATCTTCACAACCCAGATAATCACTATGGTGTGATCACTCATCTAGAGCCAGACATCCTGGAATGTGAAGTCAAGTGGGCCTTAGGAAGCATCATTACAAATAAAGCTAGTGGAGGTGATGGAATTCCAGTTGAGCTCTTTCAAATCCTGAAAGATGATGCTGTGAAAGTGCTGCACTCAATATGCCAGCAAATGTGGAAAACTCAGCAGTGGCCACAGGACTGGAAAAGGTCAGTTTTCATTCCAATCCCAAAGAAAGGCAATGCCAAAGAATGCTCAAACTACCACACAATTGCACTCATCTCACACGCTAGTAAAGTGATGCTCAAAATTCTCCAAGCCAGACTTCAGCAATACATGAACCGTGAACTTCCATATGTTCAAGCTGATTTTAGAAAAAGCAGAGGAACCAGAGATCAAATTGCCGACATCCTCTGGATCATTGAAAAGGCAAGAGAGTTCCAGAAAACATCTACTTCTGCTTTATTGACTATGCCAAATCCTTTGACTGTGTAGATCACAATAAACTGTGGAAAATCCTGAAAGAGATGGGAATACCAGACCACCTGACCTGTCTCTTGAGAAACCTATATGCAGGTCAGGAAGCAACAGTTAGAAGTGGACATGGAACAATAGACTGGTTCAAATAGGAAAAGGAGTACGTCAAGGCTATATATTGTCACCCTGCTTATTTAACTTATATGCAGAGTACATCATGAGAAATGCTAAGCCGGATGAAACACAAGCTGGAATCAGGATTGCTGGGAGAAATATCAATAACCTCAGGTATGCAGATGACACCACCCTTATGGCAGAAAGTGAAGAGGAACTGAAGAGCCTCTTGATGAAAGTGAAAGAGGAGAGTGAAAAAGTTAGCTTAAAGCTCAACATTCAGAAAACGAAGATCATGGCTTCTGGTCCCATCACTTCATGGGAAATAGATGGGGAAACAGTAGAAACAGTGTCAGACTTGATTTTGGGGGGCTCCAAAATCACTGCAGATGGTGACTGCAGCCATGAAATTAAAAAACGCTTACTCCTTGGAAGGAAAGTTATGACCACCCTAGACAGCATATTGAAAAGCAGAGACATTACTTTGCCAACAAAGGTTCGTCTAGTCAAGGCTATGGTTTTTCCAGTGGTCATGTATGGATGTGATTGTTGGATTTTAAAGAAAGCTGAGCGCCGAAGAATTGATGCTTTTGCACTGTGGCGTTGGAGAAGACTCTTGAGAGTCCCTTGGACTGCAAGGAGATCCAACCAGTCCATCCTAAAGGAGATCAGTCCTGGGTGTTCATTGGAAGGACTGATTCTAAGGCTGAAACTCCAGTACTTTGGCCACCTCATGCGAAGAGTTGACTCATTGGAAAAGACTCTGATGCTGGGAGGAATTGGGGGCAGGAGGAGAAGGGGACGACAGAGGCTGAGATGGCTGGATGGCATCACTGACTCGATGGACATGAGTTTGTGTGAACTCCGGGAGTTGGCGATGGACAGGGTGGCCCAGCGTGCTGCAATTCATGGGGTCGCAAAGAGTCAGACAGGACTGAGCGACTGAACTGAACTGAACTGAGGTTAGTCATAGCTTTTCTTCCAAGGAGCAAGTGTCTTTTAATTTCATGGCTGCAGTCACCATCTGCAGTGGTTTTGGAGCCCAAGACCTTCATTTCAATGGGGTCCAATTTATCTATACTTTCTTTGCTTGCTCATGCTTTTTGTGTCATATGTAAGACTCTATTACCAAATCCAAGGTCATGTTACAATTGTTGGGGTTTTAGCTTCTATGTTTATGTCACTGCTCCATTTTGAGCTAATTTTTACATATGGTGTGAAGGAAAGGGCCATTTGTTTGGGTATTGATAGCCAGTTGTCTTAGCACAAACACTAAATCTTTTGGATACTCTTCAGGTGTGATTTCCAGAAGCATCTCTGAAGCCTGAAAAGGTTGAAGAATACCTCCTCCTGTGCTCTAGGGTTCAAAATCCCTATCAAGCTATCAACAGTATTTTTCAGAGAACTAGAACAAATAATTTCACAATTTGTATGGAAATACAAAAAACCTCAAATAGCCAAAGCAATCTTGAGAAAGAAGAATGGAACTGGAGGAATCAACCTGCCTGACCTCAGACTATACTGCAAAGCTACAGTCATCAAGACAGTATGGTACTGGCACAAAGACAGAAATATAGATCAATGGAACAAAATAGAAAGCCCGGAGATAAATCCACACACCTATGGACACCTTATCTTTGACAAAGGAGGCAAGAATATATAATAGAGAAAAGACAATCTCTTTAACAAGTGGTGCTGGGAAAACTGGTCAACCACTTGTTAAATAATGAAACTAGAACACTTCCTAACACCATACGCGAAAATAAACTCAAAATGGATTAAAGATCTAAATGTAAGACCAGAAACTATAAAACTCCTAGAGGAAAACATAGGCAAAACACTCTCTGATGTAAATCACAGCAGGATCCTCTATGACCCACCTCCCAGAGTAATGGAAATAAAAGCAAAAATAAACAAATGGGACCTAATTAGACTTAAAAGCTTTTGCACAATGAAGGAAACTATAAGCAAGGTGAAAAGACAGCCTTCAGAATGGGAGAAAATAATACCAAATGAAGCAACTGACAAAGAATTAATCTCAAAAATATACAGGCAGCTCCTGCAGCTCAATTCCAGAAAAATAAATGACCCAATCAAAAAATGGACCAAAGAACTAAACAGACATTTCTCCAAAGAAGACATACAGATGACTAACAAATGCGTGAAAAGATGCTCAACATCACTCATTATCAGAGAAATGCAAATCAAAACCACAATGAGGTACCATTTCACGCCAGTCAGAATGGCTGCTATCCAAAAGTCTACAAGCAATAAATGCTGGAGACGGTGTGGAGAAAAGGGAGCCCTCTTACACTGTTGGTGGGAATGCAAACTAGTACAGCCACCATGGAGAACAGTGTGGAGGTTCTTTAAAAAAACTGGAAATAGAACTGCCATATGACTCAGCAATCCCACTGCTGGGCATACACACCAAGGAAACCAGAATTGAAAGAGACACATGTATCCCAGTGTTCATCGCAGCGCTGTTTATAATAGCCAGGTCATGGAAGCAACCTAGATGTCCATCAGCAGACAAATGGATAAGGAAGCTGTGGTACATATACACAATGGAGTATTACTCAGCCATTAAAAAGAATACATGTGAATCAGTTCTGATGAGGTGGATGAAACTGGAGCCTATTATACAGAGTGAAGTAAGTCAGAAAGAAAAACACCAATACAGTATACTAACGCATATATATGGAATTTAGAAAGATGGTAACGATGAACCTATGTGTGAGACAGCAAAAGAGACACAGATGTAAAGAACAGACTTTTGGACTCTGTGGGAGAAGGCGGGTGGGATGATTTGAGAGAATAGCACTGAAACATGCATATTACCATACATGAAACAGATCGCCAGTCCAGGTTCAATGAATGAGACAGGGTGTTCAGGGCTGGTGCACTGGGATGACCCAGAGGGATGGGGTGGGGAGGGAGGTGGGAGGGGGGTTCAGGATGGGGAACACGTGTACACCCGTGGCTGATTCATGTGAATGCATGGTGGAAGCCACTACAGTATTTTAAATTAATTAGCCTCCTATGAAAATAAATAATAATAATAAAAAAAGAAATCCCAAACTCTGTTGCCTGCTAATAAAATGGAGGGACTTCCTAGTCGGTTCAGTGGTTAAGACTTCAACTCTGTGCTTCCAATGCAGGGGGCGCAAGTTCAGTCCGTGGTCGGGAAACTACAGCCCACATGCCACAGCAGGTGCAGCCAAAAGATACCCAAATAGATAGATAAATATTTATTAAAAGAAGACAAAATTAAAGTGCAACCACCACCGGGCTTCCCAGGTGGCGCTCGTGGTAAAGAATCTGCCTGCCAATGTAGGAAACGCAAGAGATGAGGGTTCGATTCCTGGGTCTGGAAAATCCCCTGGAGGAGGGAATGGCAACCCGTTGCACTAATCTTGCCTGGGAAATTCCACAGTCAAAGGAGCCTGGCAGGATACAGCCCGTGGGTCACAGAATCAGACACGACTGAGCGTGCCTGTGTGCACGCACGCACACACACACACACACGCACACAACTACCGTATGTCCCAGCAATGCTCCACTCGCATTTATCCCGAGAGAGGAAAATTTATGTTCGTACAAAAATCTGTACATGTTTGTCTCCACTTGATTCACTATAGGCCAGACTGGAAACGACACAGATGTTCTTCAGCAGGTAAACGGTTAAAATCTGGAGTACCAAAAAAATAAAAATAAATAAAAAATAAATAAAAAAATAAAATAAAATCTGGAGTACCGCATTCCAAGGAGTAAGGTTCAGCACTGAAAAGGAACAAGCGCTTGATACAGTCAACTACCTGGATGAACCTTCAGAGATTCTATGCGTGGAAAAAGCCGATCTCGAAAGGTTACGTACTTCCTGTTACTTAGCATCCTTGAAGTGACAAAACTATAGCAATATAGAGTGGCTATAGACCCAGTGGCTAAGACTCCATACACCCAATGCAGGGGGCCCGGGTTTGATCCCTGGTCAGGAAACTACATCCCGCGTGCCTCCACTAAAGATGCCCCATGCTACCACTAAGACCCGGCACAGCCAAATAAATAATAAATATTTTTTAAAAAACTATAGCAATATGGAACAGACCAGTGGTTGCCCGGGGCTAAGGAAGGGGTCAGGACAGAAGGAAAGCAGGTGTTGCTGTAAAAGGACAGCATGAGGAAGCCTCGTTTGAACAGACCGAGACGTTCTGTGTCTTAAGTGTATCAGCATCAACATCCTGGCTGTGACATTAGAGTGTGGTAAGATGTTACTGGATCTTCCCTGTAGCTCAGATGGTAAAGAATCTGCCTGCAATGCAGGAGACCTGGGTTCGATCCCTGGGTCGGGAAGATCCCCTGGAGAAGGGAATGGCCACCCACTCCAGTATTCTTGCCTGGAGAATCCCATGGACAGAGGAGCCTGGCGGGCCACAGTCCATGGGGTCGCAGAGAGTCGGACACGACTGGGCGACTAACACTACAAGATGTTACTGTTCTGGAGACTGGGTACCCAGTTCCCAGAGTACTTGAAAGAGCACCTTGCTTCGCTGCATTATGTCCTGCAACTGCATGTGAATCAATGCATATCTCAAAGCTAAAAGTCTGTTTAAAAAACTCACATAGGGCCTTCCCTGGTGGTCCTGTGTCTGACTGCAAGCAGGGGCCGGGGTTTAATCCCTGGTCAGAGAGCCAGATCCCACAGGCTACAAGTAGGACCCGGCACAACCAAATAAATAAAAAATAAATATTTTAAAAAACGTACATAAACTATATAAATGTATATGTATTTAAACCGATAGATAGCAGATAATATATATAAATATAGTTAAAAATGCATTTAGCATTGAATCTTGTGTTTATAGGTCAAAAATGGCCTCATGTTGGCACTTTCACATGGCTCAGCCTGATATTTTTTCTTCACTCAAGTGAATTGGTAGCATCCAAAACCCGTTTTGGCAGCTCATTTTTTCATCTCACTCCACCGTGCATAGAATATTCCATATCAGTCCAAACACAGCTGCCTCCAGCTGCAGAAACACAATGCCACATTATAGATGACCGTAACTTATTTTGACAGTTGCCTCTAATGGACATTTTGGTTGTGTCCATTATTTAGCTTTTACCTACAATATTGCCATGTATTTCCTTGAACATACATCATTTGTCATGTGTTCAGTAGAGGGTCTATAGGATAAATTTCCAGCGAATAATTACTAGGTCAAAGGATATATATAGCTTTTATTTCCGTAAATGTTTCCTAATACCCACCAAAGAGGCTGAACCAATGATAACTCCCAGCTTCCCCCATCAAGGCCGTGTTATGAGAGCCTGTGGTCCTACATTTTGTAAAGACAGTATTAACATATCTGCTAATCTTATGAATGGGGAAAAACATATCTTGGAGTAATTTATATTTGCATTTTTCTTGTATGCCTAGGTCAAGAATCTTTTCTTATACAGCCTGCTAACATAGTATTCATTTGCAATCTCCTAAAGGGATTTTGTTTTATATTTCTTTTTATCGCATAGAGTATTTACATACAGTGGAAGATTAAGAAATCCTTGCAGATTAATCACCACACCTGGCCCCAAACCCCCACCCTCTCTGAGCCTCACCCTCACCTCCTGAGGCTACAAGGACGGAAGGAGAAATCAGAAATATGCCTTAAGATGAACAGCAAATGGAACTGGACAGGAGGAGGGGTCAGATCCAACAGAGAACCAAGGGTTGCTTTGCCTTAATTTTCAGGGTTTTTTTTCATGGGCGGCTGGGACAGTAGGTTGAGGGGCCCAAGGAGCTTTGCACCGGCTAAAGAAAATACAAAATTCATAAATGACTAAAGTG
Source organism: Bos javanicus (assembly GCF_032452875.1). Taxonomy (NCBI): domain Eukaryota; kingdom Metazoa; phylum Chordata; class Mammalia; order Artiodactyla; family Bovidae; genus Bos; species Bos javanicus. The sequence continues at coordinate 79,553,613 of NC_083880.1, read as the reverse complement.
TCTCATCGATCTAACCGTCACCTGCCACCGACCTGAACTTAGTTTTTAGGTCTTTCAATCCCAAGAGCAAAATATTCCTCTCTTAACAAAATCCATAATCGCACATTTAATTTTGGAACACTTCAAAAATTACATGTATGGTATACATCCCAATAAATACCATTATATTACATTCCCTGTTGTTGGTATATGTATGTATATATCTGGTCATTCCAAGTAAACAACGAGACATTCACTGAAACACTAACATTCACTGGAGAAGTATTTACGTGAATTTACAAATGCCCCGGACCTTTCTGGATCCATTAACAGATCCGAAAGAAAATTGCCATAGCTTTTTATTTTGAAAAATGTGTGGAACTCAGGCTGATAAGAAACCTTTCATGCATTCATGATTGCTAACTAGGAAGATAGTTGGGAGCATTCCAAATGTTTATTCCTCTCTCTCTCTGTCTCTCTGTCTCTCTCTCAGCAGCCCCCCACCCCCACCCCACCTTGGGTGCGTCTAGATAACCATGGTGGAACTTGGAAGGCTCTTTTATTAAGCTGTCCCATTGTATGCTAAGTTATGGTGGGCTTCAGGCTGATCCCTTCACAAAAGTCCTTTGTTTGGGGGTTTCCCTCTATAAACTGGGACTCAGTGAATTATGCTCTTCTAGGAGGCTTTCCTTAGCTGATTATATTTACCTAACCAAGCATTATTTTCTGTCTTGTTCTCTTCTTTTTCTCAAGCATCATTCAGCTCTCAGGAAAGCATGAGAAAGATAAGGAAAATGCTAGAGAAACAAGGAGGTATGTTTGGCTTCTCTGCTCTGAAAATGATTGAGGTGTTTTTGTAACAAGCACGTGCCACTTTTTGGAAAACTGTATTTTTCAACAGAATTTTTCCCCTGGGCGCCGGATCTGCGGGCTACAAAGGACGTGCAACGTCCTGATTTTGACATGTTTTCCTTGTTGCTGTTTCTGTTCACTTTGGGTTTTATTTCGTTTTGTTTCCATAGTTTGGGGGTGAGGGTGGAGGGTAGGAGGAGGAAACCAGCTCTTTCCTATTCCTCACTTTAATCCTAGAATAAGAGCTTTATTGTTTTGTTTTGTTTTTAAACGAGATGGTTTAGGAGGAAAACGACAGAGGTTTTTATTTGGGGTACACTCTTTAAAGAAAACTAGTGGGACCTTTAAGAAAAAAGGCTGAGTCACATAAAATGAGAGCAGTAAAGGGTGAAACGGCAATAAAGGGGCATCCGAGGATGTGTGTGTGCCGTTAGGATGGGGACTGTCCCTCTCCTTCCGTGAAAAGCAGCCTTTTCATGGGAAACCAAGCCCGTGGGTTATTAGATTCACAATGAGTTCCCCAGATGGAGTTCCCAGGAATACGGATTCTCAGAGGAATAAAGAGAACCCTAGAGGCTTCTGTTTGTTTTGTTTTGTTCTTGTTTCAGTGAAGTTTTGACGAGGTACGGCATGCAAGTGGTTCAAAAAGCACAGAGAAGCGACCTCTGTTTCAACTGCGGTCCCCTGTTTGCCTGCTCGGAGTGCAGCCCTTCTGGGTGATCTCGTGCACTATAATATTCGGAGGTGTTTGTGTGCATCGGCAAGTCTCAGTGTAAATACATATTCCTTCTCCCTCCTTTCTCACACAGCATTAACATGCCTTACAGATCGCTTGGCACTTTCTCCCATGGATGACCCATTGATCTTGGCCACTGTTCCACCTCAATACACAGCTAACTCATCAATCTTTTCTATGGCTGCATACTGTTCCACTGTAAAGGCACCTTAACCTATTTAACCGTTTCCAATGGATGGGCGGTTAGGTCGCCTTTGATCTTTTGCTGTTGCAAACAGTGCTCCCTTGGCTGGTCTTGGTGGGACATCATTTCACACATGTGTGAGTAATTCTGCAGGGAATTTCCTCCAAGTGGAAATGGTGGGTCAAAGAGTTTGTTATTAGCCCATGGGCCAAGAAGGAAGACTTGAGATGTTCGTGTTATCTACAAGGCTAGGTTTTCATGGCTTGTTTTACCCTACCTTAGTATTTACATTTAGGTCCCCCAAATAAGACATTAACAGGTTCTCCCTGTAGCTTAAACCAATAAACAAATAGTCCAGAAGGCTGCATGGTAAAATGTGAAAGTTCCCCTTGAATTCTCAACCCCCTGACCTTCACCACCGCATTCTTCTCAAAACTGACCACTGTGAGTTCATGCAAGTGATCCCAGATCCATCTATGTACTTACATTTCTACTCATGTACATGTTTCTGCGTATATCCAGGGAGATGCCGACAGAGACGGCTGGATAAAGACAAATACAGAGACAGGTGTTTATGCGTGGATACATAAATAGAGAAGCTTACAGTAGTGCTTGTTAAACTTTTCTGTGCTCGAAACTCACCTGTGGATTTCGTTAATGGAGGATCTGACTCCGTGCATCTGGGGTGAGAGCCAAGTGTCTCCATTTCTAACACGCTCCCAAACGTTACCGACACTGCTGAGTTTGGGTATCTTTTTGGTTTTGATTTGTTTTAACAAAAATGAGATTATACCTTCTTACTGTTGTGCAACTCACATTTTCCCCTGACCAGTTCATTTGGAAAGATAATATGGATGAGGTCCTGCGAAGGTACTGAACTGTGTATACACGTTGATACCGTCAACTTTCATGAAAGAAAAATCACTGCATTTGATTTCTCAACTTGGGAAGCCTCAGAGACCTTCCCAAATTGATTTCATTGAATTCCAAGCATCAGTGGTGGTAATAGAAGCAGTTTTTATTGACTGACGAAGATAAGCCTCAAATGGCATGAGAATAGGTTCATTCTTGTCTCCTGGTCCTAATCGTGTGTCTTTTGAGAGGAGAGGAGTTGCTAGTTTCTGAGCATCAGTGAGTGAAGCCAGTTTCCATGTGGGCATTTTTATTCATTTATTTCTAATTTATTTTTTTTAATTGGAGGATAATTGCTTTACAGTGCTGTCTTGGTTTCTCTACACCGGGATGAATCAGCCATAGGTGTACATGTGTCCCCTCCCTCGTGAGCCTCCCTCTCACCTCCCACCCCAGCACAGAGCACTGAATTGGGCCCCCTGTGTTATACAGCAAGTTCCCGTTGGCTGTCTGCTTTACCTGTGGCAGTGTATGTGTTCCAGCCGCTGGCTGAATTCTCCCACTTCTCCTCCCCCCGTGCCCACAGGTCTGTTCTCCACGTCTGCGTCTGTTCCTGCCCTGCAAATAGGTTCATCAGCACCATTTCTCTAGATTCCATAGACATGCATTAGCATATGATATGTTTTTCTCTTTCTGACTTCACTCTGTGTAACAGGATCTGGGTTTATCCACCTCAGAAGAACTGACTCAAATACGTTCCTTTGATGGCTGAGTAAATTCCGTTGAATACATGTGCCACAACTGTATCCATTCGCCCTTCAGTGGACATGCAGGTTGCTTCTGTGTCCTGGCTGTCGCAAATAGTGCTGTGGTGAATGTTAGGGCACGTGTGTCTCTTAGAGCTGTGGTTTTCTCAGAGGCTGTGCTCCATGGGGCATTTTAATTAGCATAGAGAGAACCAAAGAGGACCACACAGTCTTTCTTCAGCAGAGAGACTCCTCTGTCACTTCTTACCTGTGCACGGGAGGGCGGCCGGTGTGAATTTGGGAAGGTCTCCGGAAGGTCGCTGCCAGACCAACAGTGAACCGGAGCCAGGGACCTCTCCTCCCCTGCTCGCCTCTGCTGGGTTCCATCGCCAAGTCTCCACGCTACAGGGGGAGCCCATCTGTCTGCACCTCCACTGACCCCAGCCCTGTCTCAGCAACAGACTGGCAGGACCTTCTTCACTGCTCTTCTCATCCACTCTTACTCCCTCCTGTGGGTTCTCCAGCCACAGCCAGGCTGGGTTGGACTAAACTCACGCTGATCCCCGTGATCGCCCTGTGTAAGGCCCCAGAGGTGTGCCCTGTCGAGCCTCGTAGTCTGACCTCAGAGCCTTCCCGGTAGGGCTCTGCCATCTCCTCCAGTCTCATCACAGGGCCCTGCTCCCTGCTCAGCATCCTGCAGCCTGCGGGCTTCCATCCCAGCCTCACCCAGCCTCCCAGAGACCACGCCGTTCCCTCTGCCTGGAACGCTCTTCTGCCCCCTTCACCCCGAAACCTCATCCTACGGGTTTCAGCTCAAACGTCCCTTCCTCCGAGAAGCCTCCTTGGACTAACCCACTCCCTCAGTAGCACCCTGAACCTCTTCATACCAGTTTTCCCAGCGTATAATGGTATCTCTCTGCATGTTTGAGGGGGATTGCTGGACTGAAGTCTGCCTCCCTCCAGTATACCCTGGGCTCGATGAGGATGGGAACAGCGTTCGCTTTTCTTTCTTGGTGTGACTCAGTGCTAAGCACAGGGCTTGGCAGGTCATGCGTGGTCACGGGATACTTTTGTTCTTCGAAGGAAAGGAGGGAGGGGGACTCAGGGCCTGTGATGTGAGCTGTTGTGATTGCTGTGGACACTGTGGCGAGAGTGATTTGGTGAAGATGCTGAGTGAGGAGGCAACGAACAGGCAGGTCATTTTGGAATGGTGGAGGGGCTAGAAAGCGAAGCTACAGTGGTCCTCAGGGGCTGGACCAAAAGGGAGGGTGGCGGGGAGCGGTGGCATCTCGGGGCCTACCGGAGGTGACAGAGTTTTGGCAGGATTAGCACTTGACGGAGAAAGAACAGCCCCGCCTGCATTTCAGGGCAGTGTCTTGGCCCCCCACCCACACCTCAGAAGTAAGAGTCAACCAGACTCCGCCAACCCAGCCCTTTTTTAAAGAGGCAGTTTTTTAAAGTACTTTTGCTTCTTCTTGGCTGAGCCGGGTTGCTGCCCGGGCTTTCTCTGGTTGCAGAGAGCAGGGGCTCCTCTCGAGTTCCGTGCGAGGGTTTCTCGTTGCCGCGGCTTCTCCCGTGACGAGCGCGGGCTCTAGGCGCATGGGCCTCAGTCGTCACAGCAGGCAGGCTTCAGCAGTTGTGGCCCACTGGGCTAGCTGCCCCGTAGCTTGTGGGATCTTCCCGGACCAGAGAGGGAACTCTGGACCACCAGGGAAGCCCCAGATTCAACCCATCTCTGTTACAGTGTGGAGCTGTGAGCAGCACCCACCAGGGGCTGTTCGGATCCACACCAGGGTCGGCCCTTGTCTCGGCCGGTCTTCTTTACCTCGGCCACCTCTCCCAGGGTACACACCAGCTGTGACCTCAGTCTGGAAACCTGGTAACAATCGTGGTCCCACTTAGTGAGGCATGGGGTAGGTTCACTAGGTCTGTGCATCTGGAGCGCCAGACATTCGCAAGCACCCAGGAAGCGGGATGTCCCATTGTCAGAGCCACCCCTGGAGAAGCAGAGAGAAAACCCAGCGAAGGCAGGACTTCACAAGAAGGTCAGCAACTCCAGGGTGAGGGGCGGGCAAAACTCCCAACACAAACAGCTGACCACCGTACTGAAAGTGAAAAAAGGCTCAGTCGCTCAGTCGTGTCCAACTCTTTGTGACCCCATGGACTGTAGCCCGCCAGGCTTCTCTGTCTATGGGATTCTCCAGGCAAGACTGCTGGAGTGGGTAGCCGTTCCCTTCTCCAAGTAAACTTCCCGACCCATGGATGGAACCCGAGTCTCCTGCACTGCAGGCAGATTCTTTACCGTGTGAATCACCAGGGGAACCCATAATATCCAGCCTTAAACTATGAAGACCCGGTCATGTGTCCAGCTTTCTTTCCCTCTACTGATGTGTTTTGTTCTCCGCTGGAGCCTCAGCGCCCGGTGCAGTGCCTGGCACGGGTCAGGATGAGAATGGAACAAGGGCCGCCCTCACCTTGGATGCCCCAGCCCCCTCCTTGCCTCATCCTGGTCCCCACCCCGGCCTGGCATATGATGGGTGCTCAATAAATACTTGTTGGATGAATGAATCCAGGTATGTGGAAGCAACCAGATCTCTCAGTTGACTTCTCCCACGTGTTTTGACCTCAGATTTGAGCAGCCTCGGGCTACTTGATGAGTTTCTCTGATCCTTGCCTCCCAGGAAACAGATACGACGATCATCAAAACATCCGTGATAAAACTGATACTCAGCCTTTCTGGCGCCCCACGTCTCTGTCCTCTCCAGACCTTGCCAGAGCGTGTACAGGAGCTCTGTCTGTTTTTAATGTGCCAGGACTGTGCCCTGGGTCCTGTAGGCCAGTGGGAGAGGAGAGACAGAGAGTGGCTTGACCTCCGTTGATGAAGATAATTTTCGTGTAGATAAGGCAGCATGAGGGCTGACTTCACCAATGTTTTCACGCTGCTCCAACCTGCTTGCCAGCTAATTTAGTTCTACAATTAACCTTTACATCAGAACCAAGGTTATGCTGTTATAAAACGTTGAGACATATTGCCTCTGCATTCCTGACTGCTTTCCTTCATTTCCTATTGTTTATGGTAAAATTTTTTTTGCATAGCATTTTTTTATTAAAAAAAAAAAACTTTAAAATTTATATCTCCACAGAAGATTTTTTATTTTCATTGTGCCATGTGGCTTGTGAGATCTTAGTTCCCTGACCAGAGATTGAACTCAAAGTCTCAGCAGTGGAAGCGCAGAGTTCCAACCACTGGATCAGGGAATTCCCCAGGAAGATTTTTTTTAAGTAACTCAAATTGTTGAATAGATAATACAGTCACATGGTCTACAACCTGAAAAGAATGGACATGATGGAAAGACTCCCTCAACTCTTGTTCCTCCTCCACCCAGAGCCTGCCCCCATTATTTCTCACAGAGCTCTGCTGAATCTCTACGCGAATGCAAATACGGGCTCTTATTCCCCTCTGTTTCTTTTACATATGTTAACATACTATGCACACACCCCCGGCCCCCAGCTTGCTTTTTCCATTTTAATCAAATTATCTTGAAGCTCATTTCATATCTGTTCTAGGAGCCTCCTCCTTCTTTGAAAGGACCGTATTACAATGTACATAAATGTGTGGTGTATATACGGAGTATGGGATAAAAACTCTGCATCTGTTCCCAGCAGGAGCTCTTACACGCTGGCGTTTCCCACTCACCACTGCTAATAGTTCATGCTTCTTTTCTTTTATTGGAAACGTATTTTTTATTATGTCACTTTCAAGTATACAACACAGTGATTCAATATTTCTATAGACTCTCCTCCATTTCAAGCTTTTATAAAACGTCAGCTATGTATATCTTGTGCTGTCCGTAACACCCTTACATCTTTTTCTTTTTATACTTACCAGTTTGTACCTCTGAATGCTTTTGCCCCGTCTTGCCCCCACCACTTTCCACGCTGGGAACCACTCATTTGTTCTCTGTGTCTCTGAGTCTGTTTCTGTTTTGTTATAGCCATTCCTTTAAAAAACTGTTGAGGTTCTGCACATAAATGAAAACGTGCGGTATCTTTCTGTGTCTGACTGACTTCCCTGAGCGGAGCACCGTTCCCGACTCCCACCCACCCCTGTTATTGCACGTGGCCAAATCTCATTCCTTTCCTGGCTCATATTCTATTGCGTGTGTTCATATATGTGTGTGTGTCCCACATCTTCCTTATGCATTCATCTGCTGAGGAAACTTAAGTCTCTTCCGTAGCTTGGCCACTGTGCGTTTGTTTGTTTTTGGCTGTTCTGGGCGTCCGCTGCTGCTTGCGGGCTCTCTCTCGTTGCGGAGAGCGGGGGCTGCGCTCTAGCTGTGGCGTGTAGGCTTCTCCTTGCAGGGGCCTCTCTTCCTGTGGAGCACCGGCCCTAGGGCGCGGGGGCTTCAGTATTTGCGGCACGTGGAATCTTCCTTGACTAGGACTCGAACCTGTGTCCCCAGCATTGGCAGGCAGAGTCTTACCCGCTGTACCGTCAGGGAGTCATTGGCTTTTGTCAATAAGTGACTCTTCTAGACCTCTTGGCGTTCGCACACAAATACCTTCCGATAATTCAAGAATATTTTTGCAAATGTATTGAAAATATTAGTTTTTCTGAAACTTACTTCTTAAACACATGATATGTCTTGGGAATTTTCCCCCAATCGTTATCTCTAGTCTTAGCTCTTTTTAAATTGGTTCTATTTTCTGACAGCTGCGTAGTATGTCATGACTGAAACACACTTTCTTTAACCCTTCCTCAACCAACCTGGCCAAAGTTTTTATTTCCCAAGGAATGAGATTTTCAGCATATTGTGAAAAATAAGTACAATGTGACAAAAGAAGAATTCTCTGCAGCAGTCATAAGGAAGGAATCACTCTTAGCATCATCAGTAGATCTGAAAATTATGAAGATAATACCTCAACCAAGGGATCAAGGTCAACGTCACTAACCCTAAGACATATTGACAACACACAGGCCTCAGTAAGACACATCACTTCTGTAGTTTCCTTGCCAAAATGCATAACCTCTTTCTAATCAGAAGAAAACATCACATACTCTCAAATGAAGGGACATTTAACAAAATAACCGATGAAAATTCTCTAAAAATGTCAAAGTTATGAAACATAAGGAAAGATCGAGGAACTCTCACAGCTGCCATATGGGATCCTGAAACAGAAAAAAAAAAAAATCAATGAGAAAACTTGAAAATTGAAAAAAGTCTGCCAGTTCAGTCACTCAGTCGTGTCCAACTCTTGGCAGCACGCCAGGCCTCCCTGTCCATCACCAGCTACAAAAAAGCCTGTAGTTTCGTTAATAGTGTTGCACCAATGTTAACAGTAATATGCCAAAGTTAATTTCTTGATTTTGATCATTGCATATTCAGTTCAGTTCAGTCACTCAGTTGTGTCCAACTCTTTGCGACCCCATGAACCACAGCACGCCAGGCCTCCCTGTCCATCACCAACTCCCGGAGTTTACCCATACCCATGTCCATCGAGTTGGTGATGCCATCCAGGCATCTCATCCTCTGTCATCCCCTTCTCCTCCTGCCCTCAATCTTTCCCAGCATCAGGGTCTTTTCCAATGAGTCAGTTCTTCGCATCAGGTGGCCAAAGTATTGGAATTTCAGCTTCAGCATCAGTCCCTCCAATGAACACCCAGGACTGATCTCCTTTAGGATGGACTGGTTGGATCTCCTTGCAGTCCAAGGGACTTTCAAGAGTCTTCTCCAACGCCACAGTGCAAAAGCATCAATTCTTCGGCGCTCAGCTTTCTTTAAAATCCAACAATCACATCCATACATGACTATTGGGAAAACTATAGCCTTGACTAGACGGACCTTTGTTGGCAAAGTAATGTCTCTGCTTTTTAATATGCTGTCTAGGTTGGTCAGTTAATATGTAAGATATGAACATTAATTGTAAGATATTAACATTAACTGGAGAAAAGTGGTGAAAGGTACAAAGAAATCTTTGTAAGAAGTTGCAAAATATTATTTATAAAAATTAAGCTTGTGCAAAATAATACTGTGTACACGCATAGACACATATATGTGTATATTTAAAGATATACAACATAAAGAGAAGATGTAGAAAGTGGATTGGTAGGACTCATTTTAAATACACAAGGGTGGCTATACATGACAATGAAAGAAATAGAATTGAAGATGGAGATGAAGGGGAAAATTGTGAAATAATTTGTAGGGGTGCCAGTATTCTACTCTGTATACTGATCTAATGACTATTCTTGCACATGTATGCAATTATATATACACATCCATGTGTACAAAATTATACACACACTGCATCCAGCCACTAAGCCAGAGAATTGCTTATCATCACAAAATACTAAAAACAGCCTAAATATTTAGGTATAGGATAAGGGTTCTGACCACCTTAATCATGGTCCATTCATTTGGTGAAATACTATGCAGTCATCAAAAAGAATGGTGCAGGGACTTCCCTGATGCCCCGGTGGTTAAAAAAATCTGCCTTCCAATGCAGGGGACATGGGTTAGATACTGGTCAGGGAACTAAGATCCCACGAGCCGTGGGGCAACTGAACCCATGCCACAATTAGTTTGGCCTTCGTGCCAAAACTAAGACCTTACGAAGTCAAAATAAATTATTTTTTAAAAAGAATGATGTAGTTCTATAGGTGAGGCTAAGTAATAAACTCCAAAATATATTGTTAAATGAAAAAGCAAGAAGCAAGACAGTGTGTAAACAGGAGGCTCCTCTGTCCATGGGATTCTCCAGGCAAAAATACTGGAGTGGGTTGCCATTTCCTTCTCCTGGGGGTCTTCCTGACCCAGGGATCCAACCCAGGTCTCGTGCATTGCAGGCAGATTCTTTACTGGCTTAGCCACCAGGGAAGCCCTTCATTTTTTTTTTTAAATATTTATTTTATTATGTATTTGGCTGTACAAGGTCTTAATTGTGGCGTGCAGATCTTTAGTTGTGGCATGTGGGATGTAGTTCCCTGATCAGGGGTCGAACCTGGGCCCCCGGTGTTGGGAGCTCAGAGTCTTAGCCTCTGAACCACCAGGGGAGTCCCCAGGTAAATAACTTTAGAAGCACCTTCTTGCACGGACCAGCGGTAGAAGCCTGAATGGAACCCATGATCCGTTCCACTGTGTGCCCTGATTCCTCCGAATAAACCCGCAGGTCAGTGACAATGCAGACAACAATACGGGGATGCGTTCTCTTTCCTTCAGGAGACCATCCTTGGAAGAGCTCAGACTCTGGACCCCAGCTCCGGTTAGTTTCGTGACCTTCAGTGGGTCATCACACGTCTGTGCCTCAGTTTCCTCATCTGTGAAACGGAGACACCATGACCTTCCCGGGAGTGGTATGGGGAAGCTGAAACGAGATTGTGCACACATGGCTTCCAGAACTAGCCTGGCACAGAACACGCTCCCGAGGGCGCCTCCCCTTCTGGGTTTTTTTTTGCCACCTCTACGTGTTTTGACAGAGATGACTTCAGGAATTCAAAGCACTGATCATTGGGAGAAAGAAGAAAATATGCCTAATTCCAGAGATTGTTCAAGAATCTGCTGGTGGCAAGGGCTGCCTGTGGCTGCCTGGGCCCCCCCACCCCCGCCTTCTTTAAATAAAGAAGCGAAGTCTCTGGGTTTCTGCCGGAGGCCACTGGGCCAGGGCAAACCTGGCCATTTATTCTCCCTCTTTCAGCCTGTTCCTGTGTTTATACTACCCTGTTTAGTTTAATGCACATCCCAAGATTACCCCTAATACACATCCTCAGAAATGTTTATGGAAATTCTTTATAAGCAAACGGCTTTATTTCCCTTGAGTAGCTGCAGATACAAAGCAGCGGTCACTTTTTTTATTGACAGGCTTAAACACCTCGCAGAGCTCCCGCCACTCCCCCCCGAGTGGATCTGTTACCCCAGCCCACCCACGCGTCCCATCGCGGGATACCGAGTTCCAAGGAGCCTCCGCTTGCCTCCCCAGCCCCCGGCCGTCTCCCCAAAGCAAGAATCCTGACAGCTGGTTCTTTCCCCTGCTGGTGATTCTGTTGGGGTCAGGGGAGGAAGAGGGAGAAGAAAGGGGGTACATGTTGGCTTCCCCTCCCCACCCCCATATGGGTCCACTCAATGTCTATTACATGCCAGGCGCCGTTCTAGACTCTGGAGATGCAGCCGTGAGCAAGGGAGTTCTCAGCTGTTAGAGGAGCTACGTGCTGATGATACAAGCAGACCGTAAGCAGACAAGTACACGCGTGCGGTTAACTCCCGGGGGTGAGAGGGGCTACTGAGGACGACACCATAAAATGAGGCAATTCAGCGGGGGAGCAGATGAGCCAAAATCATCGAGAAAAGGATGGCCAAGGAAGACCTCCATGAAGAGGTCATATCTGAGTGGAAACCAGAATGGAGTGGGGAGGAAGGCCTGTGTTCCCGAAAGGGCATTCCAGGTGACGGGGAATAGCAAGCACGAGCAGCCTGAAGCTGGATCTACCTCTTATGCTAGAGGAAGAGCGGGAAGGCCCGTGCGGCTGGAATGTAGCGACTGAGGCGGAGAGCTGTAGGAAGTCAGGAGGGAGAGGCAGGCAGAGGCCAGCAGGAGCACGGAATTACACAGTTTGCACCAATTTTAGTGGGAAATCAAGAGTTTTGAGAAGGAAAAGGCATAACGTGATCCATGTTTTCCTTTTTTTATTTAAGTAATTTTTATTGGAGTCTAGTTGGTTTACAGGAGCTTCCCAGGTGGCTCAGTGGTAAAGAATCTGCCTGCCAACACAAGAGACACAGCTTCTATCCCTGGATCAGGAAGATCCCCTGGAGGAGGGCACAGCAACCCACTCCGGTGTTCTTGCCTGGAGAACGCCATGGGCAGAAGAGCCTGGCAGGACCCGTCCATGGGGTCACAGAAGAGTCGGACACACCTCAGCAGTTACAACGTTGGGTCTCTGCTGTGCAGTAAAGTGGATCAGGTGTACACACATCCACTGGTTTTCAAATTCTGTTCCCATCTAGGTCGTTACAGAGTATTGGGTAGAGTCCTTGTGCTATACAGTAGGTTCGTAGCAGTTATGTATTTCACATATGGTGGTGTGTATATGTCCATTCCAGGCTCTCAGCTTATCCTCCCCCCACCCTGGTAGCCGCAGTCTGCTTTCTATAACTGTGACTCTCTCTCTGTCTTATTTGTGCCATTTCCTCTAGATTCCACATAAAAGTGCTATCACATGACGTGATTCATTTTTGTTCTGGCTGTATCGTCCAGCTTGTGGGAGTCTAGTGGCCTGATCAGGAATCGAACCCGGGTCCCCTGCGATGCGAGCGCGGAGTCCTCACCCCTGGGTGGTGGTGTTCCGTCGCTCAGTCGTGTCCGACTCTTTGCAACCCCGTGGACTGCAGCACGCCAGGCTTCCCTCCTCACTGTCTCCCAGAGTTTGCTTGAGACTCTGGTGCTGGGAAAGACTGAAGGCAAAAGGAGAAGAGGGCGACAGAGGATGAGATGGTTGGATGGCGTCGCCGACTCAACGGACATGCATTTGGGCAGACTCCAGGAGATGGTGAAGGCCTGGAAGGCCTGGCGTGCTGCAGTCCACGGGGTCGCAAAGAGTCGGACACGACTGAGCGACTGGACACCAGCAATAAAAGATGTTGTTCATGTGCCAGGCCCTTTGCATCCTCCCACTCTTTATTTCATAAGATGCTTGTGGGCATCCTGCAAAGTGATTGCGACATTATCCCCATTTTTCAGCTGATGAGATGGAAATAGTTATTTCAACTATCTAATAGTTTAAATAACTTGTCCCGGAGTGACCCAGACCAGATTTGACCTCACCGGTGCTGGACTTGGTTACAGGTGGAGCTGTGTCTCCTCAGAAAGCATACATTGCCATCCTCCTTCCCAGGACCCTGGAGTGCGGCCCTGTGTAGACACGGGGTCTTTAGAGAGGTAATCAATCAAAATGAGGGCATCCGAGTGGCCCTGATCTGGGATGGCTGACGACTTTTCTCGGAACTTTAGATGCTGAGACAGTAATGATGGAGGGAAGACACTGTGAAGGCCCACCTCTACAAGCCAAGGAGAGATGCTTAGGACAGACCCTTCCCTCTCAGCTCTCGGGAGAACCAACCCTGCCGGCACCTGGATCTTGAACTTCCAGCCCCCGTATCTGTGATACGATACCTTTCTGCTGTGTAAGCCACCCCGCTGGTGACAGCGGCCTTAGCAAACTCGAGTGCTAGTACCAGGACCACGCTAAGCCACGTTCCTCCTGTACTATGATCTTTCTATTGAGTTGTGTGTCTTCTCTGTTAACATAGATGTTTTCTGGACAGTTGAGATCACGCATAGCTTGCACCTCTAGTAGGCAAAAGGCACCTGCTGCTGCTGCTAAGTCGCGTCAGTCGTGTCCGACTCTGTGTGACCCCATAGACGGCAGCCCACCAGGCCCCTCTGTCCCTGGAAATCTTTTCCAGGCAAGAATACTGGAGAGGGTTGCCATTGCCTTCTCCAATGCATGCATTCATGCTAAGTCGCTTCAGTTGTGTCCGACTCTGTGCGACCCCATAGACGGCAGCCCACCAGGCCCCTCTGTCCCTGGAAATCTTTTCCAGGCAAGAATACTGGAGAGGGTTGCCATTGCCTTCTCCAATGCATGCATGCATGCTAAGTCGCTTCAGTTGTGTCCGACTCTGTGCGACCCCACGGAGGGCAGCCCACCAGGTTCCTCTGTCCATGGGATTCTCTAGGCAAGAATACTGGAGTGGGTTGCCATTTAAAAGGCACCTGAAAGATATCAGATATTTAGGGGTTTGGGCTACAGTCCTGAGCTTGACCCCCCTCTACAGGACGGATTTTCTTCTCATTGGGACCACAGCATGAAAGTTCAAGCTCATCTAAGAGTTTGATTTCTAACCTTAATCCACTATTAATGTCAGTCCATGTTAGGGTCCCAGCAAAAATCAGAAGGCTTAGAACTCCCCCGGTGGCCCAGGGGCCAAGTCTCCTCGCTTCCAGTGGGCCCGGGTTCTATCCCTGGGCAAGGAACTAGGTCCCACCTGCTAGAGCAGGGAGTCTGCGTGCTACAGTAAAGATCCCGCCGGCCTGTGGATCACAGGTCCTGCGCGCTGCAACTAAGACCCGGAGCTGCCAAATAAATACATAAAATGAATATATCAGAAAAAATAATAATCAGAAAAAAATAATCAGAAGGCTCACTCCAGCAGGGTCACGGAGGAGAGTTTCAAGAAGTAGGAATTTACAAAGGTGCAGGCAGGTACAGAGAAGCCTGTAGGGGTAGGGGAAGCACCCTGGGGCTACCGACAGCAGGGAGCCCTTGCCTCCTCCAGGCTGGAAAAGGCAACGGGAGGGAGCAGTTAGCAGGACCTAGCCGGAGCTGCAGGGAGGAGCCGCCCCCCAGGAGCTGTGCCTTCAGTAGTGGCCGGCCAAGGGGTCAGCACCCCAACCGCACTCTCTCCTGACTGCCCATCTCCAGCACCTCCTCCCTGTGGGCCGAAAGCCACAAAAACCCAGATGTCACAGGAGCCAGGGACTGAAGCCCCCGAAGGCCGGGCTCCTAGGCACAGGGCAGGAAAGAGAAAAAACGGAATATTCTGCACTCTCGGGATGTCCGCAGAGCTGGCACTGGCGACGCTTCAGACCCCACCTCTCCAAAATCATCCTTTCCCGCTGGTTATTTATGTTGCTACCCTTTTGCAAGGACCATATAAAATATTTTACATGCTTTTAAAACTCATAAATGTAATGAAGCCAAGATGTTTCAGCAAATGTGCCTGACAAATCCTGCCACAGATCCACTCTTAGCTGACATCAGGACCAAAGGCACATCTCATGACCCTCAGCATCTGACGTGGAAGCCAAGAGATTCATCTCCAGACCTGCTCAGCCCCCAGGATGGCCGAGCTGTCACTGGGTTTTGAGAGTGTACCTATCCCTTCATTCATGTACTGCCATCCACCTCTTGCAAATAACCGCTGCTTTTTGAAAAATGGGATTCAGTCAGTTGGAGATATGTTGGTGAAGAGAGATTCTTGCAATGTGTTCAGGCGTTGTGCCTATAACCTCCACTCTGAGCTTTCTGGAAAAAGACGCATGCCTCTGAACTTGGGCTGATAATCTCAGGGGCTCAGAGTAAAAGTCGGTAAGAGCTCAGCACAAAACCACGTATGTGGAAAGAGTAGCTCCCTTGAGTACACAGTATGCATGCTTGATGGCCTTCAGCCCTGTGATGGGTGTATAATGTATATATTATTATCCCCATTGTACAGACCGGTAAGTGAGGCCCAGAGGGAGCTGAATCAACTTAACTGGGGCCACACAGCTGGCAAATAGAGCCAGGAGTCAAATCCAGGCAGTCTGATTCCAGAGGACACTCAACATTTATGCAGTGTCATCTTTCTATTTTTTTCTCCAAACTTTAAACTTTTTTTTCTGTGTTGGAGTTTAGCCGATTAACAATGCTGTGATAGTTTCAGATGAACAGTAAAGGGACTCAGTCATACATACACGTGTGTCTATTCTCCACCAAACTCCCCGCCCATCCAGGCTGCCACGTAACATTGAGAAGAGTCCATGTGCTATACAGGAGGTCCTTGTTGATGATCCATTTTAAATACAGCCGTGTGTGCATGACCTTACCAAAGTCCCTCAATTTCCCTTCCCCCCTACAATCATGAATTCGTTGTCTAAGCCTGTGAGTCTCTTTAGATTCCACATATAAGGGACTCCATCCGATACTTCTCCTTCTCTAACCCACTTCACTCAGTATGACACTCTCCAGGTCCATCCGTCTTATGCAGAATCATCTAAATAATCGGAAGCTCTTCTTGGGAAAGTGGGGCCGTAATGTGTGTGGACCGCATGGGTTTGGGTGCATGATAAATGCGTCCAGGTGGTACATTTCAAACCTTTGTCTTCAGAATGGGGGTCCGGCTGAGCCATTGTTCTGATACAGGAGAATGCCCGAGGGCCACAGCTTAGGGGATCTGCTAAGTCCTGGCACTGTACTGGGAACACTCAGGTGGCACCTTTAGGGGAGACAGATCTTGGTCAAACTCACAAATAAGCCAAATTGTAGCCGTGATAAATGCTAATAGAGAGGTATCTAGCGCTCCTTGGAAAGAAAGCTATGACAAACGTAGGCAGTCTGTTAAAAAGCAGAGACATCATTTTGCCAACAAAGGTCCACCTAGTCAAAGCTATGGCTTTTCCAGTAGTCACGTACAGATATGAGAGCTGAACCATAAAGAATACTGAGCACCGAAGAATTGATGCTTCTGAATTATGGTGCTGGAGAAGACTCTTGAGAGTCCCGTGGACTGCAAGGAGATCAGACCAGTCAATCCTGAAGAAAATCAACTCTAAATATTCATTGGAAAGATTGATACTGGAGCTGAAACTCCAATTAGCTGGACACCTGATACAAAGAGCCGACTCACTGGAAAAGATCCTGATGCTGGGAAAGATTGAAGGCAAAAGGAGAAGGAGGCAGCAGAAGATGAGACGGTTAGATAGCATCACTGACTCAATGGACATAAATCTGAGCAAACTTTGGGAGTTAGTGGAGGACAGAGGAGCCTGCTGAGCTGCAGTCCATGGGGTCACAAAGAGTTGGACACAACTTAGCCACTGAACAACAACAAAAATCCAGCTCTCCAATGGCCATGTGTGAGACAGCCAGAACCTGAATTAGTCAAGGAAGTACAGGAGACAGGACTGAATACAAGATGCCTGAGTTAGGGCTCAAGTTTTGCTTTGTTAATTAATTTATTTTTCAATTGAAGGGTAATTGCTTTACAAAATCAAGTTTGAGTCATCAAAAAGATTTCAGGGAAGACAGAGCGTTCCAGATAGGGAGATGCAAAGGCCCTGTGGTAGAGAGAAGGTCTGAAAAGAAGCTGGTGGAGACTTGGAGGCTGAAAGTGGGACGGTCATGAAAACTTGATGAGAATTTTGACTTCTTCCCCTGGCAGAATATGCTGGTGTGCACAAAATTTGTTATATCATGGCAGAGGCTTCATGGTCCCAGCCCCAGACCTTGGACTTCAGGTTAAAAATTGCTGCCTTCAAGAAGAGCTTCATTTACACGTGTAAAGGGAAGCTATTATCATAATAACTGGTGATATTAAGTCACCTGATGAATTGAGCAAGAAGCTTCCATGCCTCCAGTTTAGATTTTTTTCAGCCACACCCTATAGACCTCAAGCAAAACACTAAAGGAATTTAAAAAATAGAGAGAGGGAGGAGACAAATAATCTAGAGGATATTGAAATGTAAGCATAACAAAAGAGATCTTGGAGACCTGAAATCCAAAAAGAGGTTTCTGTCTTTGTCCCACCTTAGAACACACCTAAAACCCCACCTGGGGATGCTTCCCTTTGATTTTCCAGCTCAAAATCCAGAATCATTTTAGGCAACTGTCTTGAAATCATGCCTTAAAGCCACGCTGATGAGTCTGGCTATGGAATGTAGCAGATCTGGGTTCCAATGCAGACAGGGCCCCAGCACTTCAGAAGGTCATTTCACTTTTCAGTAACTTGGTTTTCTCATCTATAAAACGGGGAGAATAGTAGGTACCCTCCCCACCCCCCACACTCTGCACCTTCCTTTCTTGTTTGAAAGTGAAATTTTAGTCACTCAATCGTGTCTGACTTTTTGCAACCCCATGGACTGTAGCCTGCCAGGCTCCTCTGTTCATGGGATTCTCCAGGCAAGGATACTGGGTGGGTTGCCATTTCCTTCCCCAGGGGATCTTCCCAACCCCAGGGATCAAACCCGTGTCTCCCACATTGGCAGGCGGATGCTTTACCACTGAGCCACCAGGGAAGCCTAAAGCCCAGATGCACAACCCCAGTTAATCTCACTCTCCACTTTCTCCCTACCGAGTCTCACACGTCCTCAGATCTCTGACTAGCTCCCTGCTGCCCCACACCCCAACACCACAAGTCTCGGTCTCATTCCTTTCATTGTGCAGGAAGCAGACTCCAATCAGAAGGGTCAGCCCCAAATTGCCCCAGCTCGATATATAAATCCACTTATCCCTACATCCATTATCTGCCCCCCACTCTACCAGGAAGTGGGGCTTCAGCTGTGAGACTAAGGCATCTGGAGCAGATGATGAATCAATATACGCGAAATGTGTGATACACTGCTTGTGGATTGTGCTGGGAAACCCGCGCAGGACAAGGACAGGATGTTGATGACAACAGGGACCTGCATGGCAGGAGGGTGCTGATACCCACGGCGGGGGTTCTGGAAAGAGGACGGATCGCAGAGACCAACCAGTGAAGGACTGAGCCCGGTGGCTCTCTGTTTGTGTCCCAGGTAGAGGGAAAAGCGAAGTGGAGAAGCCTGGTTGGAGGATTTGAAAACAGGGAAGGGAGGAACTTCCCTGGTGGTCCAGTGGTTAAGACTCTGCACTTCCACTTCAGGGGACGTGGGTTTGATACCTGGTCGGGGAACTAAGATTCAGCAAGCCTCAGAGCCAAAAAGAAAAAAGAGAGAGAGGAAAAAAGAAAGAGAGGCAAGGGGGCAGGTGGCAGAGCAGAGTGAGTAAGAGGCTGATGAGGGAGAGGAGAGATGAGGCCAGAGAAGAAGTGGAGACCCGTCCTGGAGGGGTTCCACTGTGCATCTTTGGAAGGTCTTCAGGTTCCCTCTTGTTGTTAAAGGATGTCTTCCTTCCACCTGAGGAGATTCCACCTCTTTCCTAGGACCACAACCCCAAAGCACCGTGGAGAGCTCCAAGGACCTTGTCACTTCTTGCTGGATACTCTCACCCCAGGATCATCAGTCTCTGTACCTCCTAAACCACCTGTTCACCAGTGTCTCCCCACTTTCTCCAACCCAGACTTCCCTTTTAAGATGCAACTGTTACTGCTGCTATTTAGTCCCTAAGTCCTGTCTGACTCTGCGATCCCATGGACTGTAGCCCGCCAGGCTCCTCTATCCATGGGATTTCCCAGGCAAGGATACTGGAGTGGGTTGCCATTTCTTCTTTAGGGAGGCTTCCCGACCCAGGGATCGAACCCAAGTCTCCTGCATTACAGGCAGATTCTTTACTGCTGAGAGAGATTTCTCCAAAACCCCCTAAACTCCATGGGAGCTTGCCTCGGGGTCCAGTGGTTAAGAGTTTGCCTTTCAATGCAGGGTTGCACGTTCAGTCCCTGATTGGGGAGCTGAAACCACCCCTCTTACCCCATGGCCCTCAGGGAAAACACGAACCAGAAGCAATATTGTAACAAAGTCAGTAAAGACTTTTAAAATGGTCCTCACCAAAAGAATCTTCAGCAAAAACAAAAATTCCATGGGATTTCCTGCTGTGAGCCAAGCTCCGTTCTAAAGGCTGGGATTCAGAAGTGAAAGAAACAGCCCCAAATCCCTGCTTTTTTTCTAGTGGACAAAACCAGTTATGTTAAGAATACAGTGTCAGGTATGAAGAGTTTCTGCTGTGAAAACAATAGAGCGGGGTAAATAAAGAGCAGGCGGCCGGGGCGCCGGCCACTGCGGGGTTGCCGGCCACAGCGGGTGCGCCGGCCCTGACTGCGGGGTTGTTGGCCACTGCGGGGCGGGCCTGGATGCCAATCCCCAAGACAGGGGTGAGTCTGCAGGCTTGGCACATGGCAGGTGTTCAGGGAATAGCTACTGAGCAGCTCTAAAGTTGTCGTGGTAGAAAGAGAAGGATGAAATACAGAGCGTGCAGTCTGACCCGCACGGGCTTCCCTGGTGGCTCAGTGGTCAAGAATCCGCCTGCCAATGCAGGAGACGTGGGTTCGATCCCTGGGTCGGGAAGATCCCCCAGAGAAGGAAATGTCAACTCTCTCCAGTAATCTCACAGACAGAGGAGCCTGGGGGGCTACCGTCCACGGTCACAAAGAGTCAGACACGACTTAGCGACTAAACAACAAAAAGAACAATCTGCCCCATGCTAAGCAGAGTCCAGTCCGAAACACTGATGGCTTGGATGGATAGTTTAGAAATGTGTATTAAAATAGTTCCTGTTTGTGGTGATGATGACATAATTCCCCTAGTGCTCTTATTTTTTTAATATTTATTTATTTTGGCTGCACTGGGTGTTAGTTGGGGCAGGCAGGATCTAGTTCCCTGACCAGGGATCAAACCCAGGCCCCCTGCTGTGGGAGCGCAGCGTCTTACCCACTGGACCCCCGGGGGGTCGGGGGTCCCCCTCTAGAGCCCTTAGTGCACATGTGGTGGCAGGTACAGGACCTCCTTGAATCCCCTGAAGCACTGGGGCGAGGTCAGCATTGTCAGCCTCAGGGTCAGGTCCCCTGGGATGACCATGGCTTAGGAGGCTCTGATTGCAGGCGGGGAGGGGAGCGGTGCCCCCGGGCAGCAGGACTGACGTGCCCGGCGCTCAGGACGGGCAGCTGCTGTCACCTTTCTTGTCTCAGGGTCCTCACGGGCCATCTAGAGCAGGGGTCTCCAGCGGGGGCCGTTCTGCCCCCTCTCCCGTGGACATTCTGCAATGTCTGGAGACGTGTTTGGCTGCCATACTAAAGGGAGGGGCTGCTACTGGGATCCAGGAAGAGGCTGGGGATGCTGTTCCACATCCCATGATGCTGTTCAACATCCCATGATGCTGTTCAACATCCCATGATGCCCAGGACAGCCCCCCACAAAGCACTATCCACGCCCCAAGCCGTCACTAATGTGACGTTTAAGAAAGCCTGATGGAGAGCTTAGATGAAGGGCAGTGAGTGGGAGGGGCAGAGGCGCCCTTGGAGAACCTCAGGAGAGCTTCTCCCCAGGAAAAGGCATTCGATCTAGGACCCGCAGTCAGGAGGCTCAGCCATCCAGGGATCCGACTTCAGAGGACAGAGCGGAGGTTCTGAGCCCTTGATTTTAGGAAGGGCTTCATTTCCGCAAGTGATGGTGTTCAAAGTCTTGACAACTATGTAGCAATTTTTAAAGGAGCAGATACTTGGTTCTACCCCCTCCCCAGCTGAACAATTTCGACCTAGAGTATTGTTCTATCACCAGTGAGACCTCAGGGCAAAAACACACACACACAGAAAGGAAAAGAAGAGGGGGGAAGAGGGGGGAAATGGCAATGAAGAATGATTGCAAGTAATAAAAAGACCAGTCCCAAAGGTGACCGGTCCCAGCCAGCTTCAGCCTTGCTCCAAACCTTGACGCGAGCTCGCTCCGCCTGGGGGGCGCTTCCTTTGAGGAGGCGCGGGTGCCTCTTCTGCTGGGCACTGTCCATCGGCCTCATTTCTGATCTTCAACTTGTCCAAGCTCATTCCAGCCTCAGGGCCCTGGCTGTTTGTGAAGCATTCTTCCTCCGCGCATCAGCAGCTCTGGACTCATGAACCCATGAACTCAGGTGGCCTCTGCCTCCGGTCACTCTGTAATCATCTGTTCCCTGCACGGCATGTATGTACCTGTGTGTCTGCCGCCTGTCTGTAGTCTTCCTCACTGGGCTCTGAGTGCTGGCTCTTCTTTACCGAATCCTGGGGCCTAGCACCTTGCCTGCCCCACAGGTTGTAGCAAGAAGCAAATGGGTGGGACTTCGCGGGTGGTCCGGGGGTGAGTCCACCTGCCAATGCAGGGGGCACGGGTTCGACTGCTGGTCAGGGAAGATTCCATCTGCCATGGGGCAACTGAGCTCCTGCACCCCAAGTGCTGAGCCCGCGCTCTGCCGCAAGAGAAGCCACCGCAACGAGAAGCCTTTGCGCAGCAATGAAGACTCAACAGTACATTAATTAGTTAGTTTAAAAATTAAAAAATTAAAAACAAATGGGTGACTGGCAGTCAGAGGAGCTGATAGAAAGCCTGGATTGGCTGCTTTTGAGGTGGGTGCCCTGGGTCACAGCTATTCCCATCCTCAGTTTCTGCATCTGCAAAATGGGAATAATAATACCTCTCTAGGAATTGTGAGGTTAGTTCCATAAGGGCCCCAGCATGTTGTCTTTAATTTAGTTGGAACCCGATAAATACTGGTCTTTCCTGATAAACTCTTCTCAAAAGACTAGCCTTCCAGAATCTTCCCCTCCCTCTCCAACCACACCCAGTTCTTTTATACTCCCTATAAAAATATCCCAGAGGTATACAGGGCTTTCTGCATAGCTATGGAATTTTCTGTCAGAGGTCAGATACCGGAGGACAATGGTGGGTTTGCTTAGATTGAGTTAGCATTTCCCTGGGTTTATGCTGACCTAATCAACTCTCATCTCCAACAAAGTTTCTGAAACTAAACTCACTGCTTCTGACCCTCCCCGTCTTGATATGCTCTCTGTCTTGGTGAAGGACACTGTCACTCTCCACCCCCACCCCACCTCCAGCCTCTCCGCCCAACCACTCATTCATTCATTCACTCATTCATTTAAGGGCTAACATTTTGGATGATGTCACCCACAAGATGACTCACAGCCTGGTTGTTTTAAGTCCTAAGAATTAAGTGCCAGTGATAATTACAGCATCCTGTTTCCAACCTGACATGTTGAGCGTTTCCTCCACTAAGAGACGGTTGAATAGAATACAGAGTTTGGCAAGTGTTCTCTGCAAAGGATCAGATAGCAACATTTTAGGTTTTGCGGACCAAGGAGCAGAACTGAGGATTTTTGTTTTAAGCTTGTACCCGGGTATTTACAGCAGCTTTGCTGTTTGTTCAATCGGCTGTGCCAGGCCTTAGGTGTGGCATGCAGAATCTAGTTCCCTGAGCAGGGATTGAACCCGGGCTGCCTGCATTGGGAACTCGGAGTTTTAACCACTGGACAGCCAGAGAGGTCCCAAAACTGGGGATATTATGTGGATACTTATGTAAGGGAGAAAACCAAATTTTCAGTTAATGAACTTCAAAATATAATAACAATACTTGATTATAATTTTTTTTTCAATGTTAAGTCTATGAATGAAAAGAATGGAATTCTTTTGGAGGATAACATTGCTAGATTGGAGTTCAAAGTCATGTTTTTTATCCTGAAAGAGATAGTGAAGTTTTCTCTGTAAGAAAGAAAGAAAAAGTGAAGTCACTCGGTCGTGTTCGACTCTTTGCGACCCCATGGACTGTAGCCTACCAGGCTCCTATGTCCATGGGATTTTCCAGGCAAGAGTACTGAGGTGGGCTGCCATTTATCTGTAAAGTCCCTGGTTAACGCACAGGTCCTGCAAACCAAAGGCAGGCTGGACTTGGCCTTGGGGCTGCTATTTGCTGGCGCCTCGCATGGCCCTCAGGAAGTTGCTCAGTTCTGAAGGTCGGCCCTAGCCCTGTGGGGACTTGGGTAAGTCATTTACCTCTCTGTGCCATAATCTGCTCCCCTGGAAAATGGGGGTGATAGCGACAGAAATTACCCCATAGGGTACTTGATTTTTTTAATATATAAATGCGTTGGTTTTTGTTTTGTTTTTTTGGTGCTGGGTCTTCCCTGCTGCACGGGCTTTCCAGCATAACAAGTCCCAAGTGAGGAGTGAAGACCCCAGCGCCACTGACTTCCCCCAGCCTTCCTGTTTCTGGACATGACGTGGCACTTGCGTAAAACATCTAGGAGCCATCCTTGGCCTCTCTCTTCTCTCCCTGTATCCAGTCATCCAGTCTGTCTGCACGTCCCACGTATTCCTGTCCAGGCATCTCTCCTGGAGCCGCCGGTCATCTCTTCCTCCTGGGCCCGTTGCCGGAGTCTCCACCGCCCCGCCCCCTCGAGCTGAGGTCCATCATCACATTCACACTTTTCTAAAACCTAATGAAAGTCACGTCATTCCTCCACTCCAAACCTTCCAGCAGCTTTTCATCTCACTAGACAAAAAGCAATGTTCTCTTTAAAAACAGAAGGCCGTTCCACTCCTCTTAGCAATCATATCAAGATGAAAAGTGAAAGTGTTAGTTGCTCAGTCCTGGCTGCCTCTGCGACCCCATGGACTGTAGCCCGCCAGGCTCCTCTGTCCATGGGATTCTCCAGGCAAGAATACTGGAGTGGGTTGCCATGCCCTCCTCCAGGGGATCTTCCCAACCCAGGGATTGAAGCCGGGTCTCCTGCATGACAGGTTCTTTGCCATCTGAGCCGCCAGAGAAGCCATATTAAGATGAAGCTTCTTTAAAAGTTTCAAGTCTTATGTGTTTTGGTGCAGGACAATTAAGATTTTCGTAAACATCCATCATAGTTACCCCCTCTTGAGTAATATTTTACATCTCTGAAATGTCCTGATACTTATTTGGGTATCTATTTGGTAGGGTGTCACTGTGATATGACATTTAATATAAATGGATGGGGGATTTTTTTTTTAATAAAATAAATGGAAGGAAGGAAAAAAAGAGGTAACAGAAGCTTTTATTTCAGATAGACAAATAATACATAGAAACCTGGGAAAAGATACTTAACACACTAATCGTTCAGTTCAGTTCAGTCGCTCAGTCGTGTCCAACTCTCTGCGACCCCATGAATCGCAGCACGCCAGGCCTCCCTGTCCATCACCAACTCCCGGAGTTCACTGAGACTCACGTCCATCCAGTCGGTGATGCCATCCAGCCATCTCATCCTCTGTCGTCCCCTTCTCCTCCTGCCCCCAATCCCTCCCAGCATCAGAGTCTTTTCCAATGAGTCAACTCTTCGCATGAGGTGGCCAAAGTACTGGAGTTTCAGCTTTAGCATCATTCCTTCCAAAGAAATCCCAGGGCTGATCTCCTTCAGAATAGACTGGTTGGATCTCCTTGCAGTCCAAGGGACTCTCAAGAGTCTTCTCCAACACCACAGTTCAAAAGCATCAATTCTTCAGCGCCCAGCTTTCTTCACAGTCCAACTCTGAAATCCACACATGACCACTGGAAAAACCATAGCCTTGACTAGACGGACTTTTGTTGGCAAAGTAATGTCTCTGCTTTTGAATATGCTATCTAGGTTGGTCATAACTTTCCTTCCAAGGAGTCAGTGTCTTTTAATTTCATGGCTGCAATCACCATCTGCAGTGATTTGGGATCCCCCAAAAATAAAGTCTGACACTGTTTCCACTGTTTCCCCATCCATTTCCCATGAAGTGATGGGACCAGATGCCGTGATCTTCGTTTTCTGAATGTTGAGCTTTAAGCCAACTTTGTCACTCTCCACTTTGGGAAATGCAAATCAAAACCACAGTGAGAAACTACCTCACACCCTTTAGATAGTTACTAACAAAACCCAGAAAATAACAAGTGTGAGTGAGTATGATTTCCATTCTAAAGGAAATCAGTCCTGAATATTCATTGGAAGGACCGATGTTGAAGCTGAAACTCCAACACTTTGGCCGCCTGATGTGAAGAGCTGACTCATTTGAAAAGGTCCTGATGCTGGGAAAGATTGAAGCCAGGAGGAGAAAGGGACGACAGAGGACGAGATGGTTGGACGGCATCACTGACTCAGTGGACGTGAGTTTGAGTAAACTCTGGGAGCTGGTGATGGACAGGGAGGCCTGGCGTGCTGCAGTCCATGGGCTCGCAGAGTCGGACATGACTGAGTGACTGAACTGAACTGAGTGAGCAAGCAGAGAAATTGGACTGCTGAATACTGTCAGTGGCGATGTAACTGGTGCAACTGTTGCTGAAAATAGTATGGCAGCTTCTTGAACAATGAAAAATAGAATTATACACACTATGCTATGCTATGCTAAGTCACTTCAGTCATGTCCGACTCTGTGCGACCCCATGCACACTACTATATGTAAAGTAGATAATCAGCAGTGAGCCACTGTATGGCACAGGGAACTCTACTCAATACTCTGCAATCACCTGTGGGGGAAAAGAATCTGAAAAACAATAGATATATGTATGTGTTAATTGCTCGGTTGTGTCCAACTCTTTGTAACCCCCTGGACCGTAGCCCACCAGGCTCCGTTGTCCATAGAATTCTCCAGGTAAGAATACTGGAGTAGGTTGCTATTCCCCTCTCCAGGGAATCCTCCTGACCCAGGAAGCAAAGCTGGGCCTTCCTGCATTGCATGCAGAGTCTTTACCATCTGAGCCACCAGGATGCAGATTCTTTACCATCTGAGCCACCAGGGAAGCCCCAAGATACGCGTGTAACTAAACCACTTTGCTGCACCCCCAAAACTCACACCACATTGTACATCAACTATCCTCCAATAAAAACTGAAAGAGAAAAGTTAAAAACTAAAAAATTGAATTACCATATGATGTAGCAATTCTACTTCTGGGTATATATACCGCAAAGAATTAAAAGCCAGGTCCATGAGAAGATACTTGTATATTCATATCCATAGCAACATGATTCCCAATAGCTAGAAGGTGGTAGCAACCCAAGTGTTTATGACGCATGAATCCATAAGTTAAATGTGGTATATACATACAAAATAGTATTATTCCCTTAAACATGAAAAATTCCAATACTGGGCACACCATGGATGTACCAGAGGATATGATGCTAAATGAAATAAGCCAGTCACACACAGGCAAACATTGTATGATTCCTCTTGCATGGAGTACCCAGCGTGTTCAGACAGACAGTAGAATGGTGGCTGCCAGGCCGAGTTGAGAGAATTGGGGAGTTTGCGATTAATGGGTACGGAGTTTCAGTCTTGCTAAATGAAAAGAGTGATGGAGATGAATCGTGGTGATGGTTGCACAACAATGTGAATGCATTTAATACCACTGACCTGCATTATTTTGAATTATTAAGATGCTACATTTTATGTGTATTTTCCACAATTTTTTAAATTGTAAAATAAAACCCAAAAAACTAGAGTCATGACCTCTAAGGCCATACGTGTGCTTGCCTCCCCACTACCTCTCATTCACTCCAGTCCCGCCCCAGTGGCCTCTTTAAATTTCTCCAAACAGGGCAAACACATTCCTGCCCCGGGGCCTTTGCACTGTCTGTTACCTGGAATGCCCTTCCCACAGATATCAGCCTGGCTGTCACTTCCTTCACGTCTCTGCTCACATGTCTCCTTATCAGTGAGGCCTTTCCTCATTCCTCTGCCAAAAAAGCATCCTCTGACGTTCCCTATCCCTTTATGCTGTTGCACTGTCTTCGTGGTATTCGCTTCTAGCTGACATGTATTAAAGGTATTTGTTTATGCAAAGACGAATGAAGTGAGCAGGGTGCCTTCTGTCATGGAATGACAAGTCTGCGAGGTAACTTGTGCCTTCCACAGCTGCATCCCCGCATCCCATCCCAGGGCCATTCTCGGCGGCGTCCATGCACCCTTGACCGCCACTTTTTCGCGTGGCCCAGTAGTGTCCACATCAGGTTTGTGGTGGGAAGGTGCCATTTTTTTTTTTTTTTTGAGTGCCTCGCACAGCTTGTGGGATCTTAGTCCTCTGCCCGCGATTGAACCGGGGTCCTCTGCAGTGAAACGCAGAGCCCTGAGCCCTGCACAGCCAGAGAATCCCCTTTTTGCCCATTTTAGACCACATGAGTTTTTTCATCCTAAAATTCTCAGCACTCAGCCCAAGGCCTGGCACCTAGAGGACAAAATAATTCTTCATTGAATGAATGATAGTCAAGTAAATCAAACGACTCTGGCCCCCAGGCTATCATGTATGTTGTGGGTCTACTTAATATTATCAGAAACCTTAATCTTCCTACTATAGCCTGAAAAAGTGTGCGTGATAACCATATGTGCTTCCTGAACACCAGTATAAGCCGGAGGCTTTACTACCATCATTTCTAATTTTTGAAGCAAAGTAGAGATTAGTCTCTCCATTTACTGGCAAAGGAAACCCGGTTTGGAGAGACTGAGAGAGGCCAGAGAATAATGGCAAAGGCAGGGCGCACATCCCGGCGTGTCCATGTCGCCCAGGTTAAGAAATGAACTTTCAGGACACTCCCTGGTGGCCCAGGGCTTAGGAGTCAATGCCTTCACGGCTGGGTCCTGGATTCGATTCATGGCTGGGGAACTAAGATCCTGAAAGCTGCATGGCACAGCCCCAACAAAAAACTCAAGAACAAATCAAACCAACAGCCGTCCTTAGCTCTTGTCCTGTTTCCTAGGCGCGCCTTCCTTTTCGGCGTCTATTTCTTCCTCGACGTTTGTCTCCCCTCCCTTCCTCCCCTCCTATGTTTCTTCTTCACCCTTTGCTTCTTTCTGCTCTTTTCTGCTCTCTCTCCGCTTTTCCCTCCGTTTCAGCGCCTCATCTCCAGTCTTTGTAACCAGACCAGAGCCAGGTCATTTGTTTATTTGGAAGTTGGAGCTGAGAAAAGAAGTCAAAATCTCTCCCCGCACATTAAAACAAAGACGGGGCATTTTATATTCCCTTTCATGGTCAAAAGATGATCCTTCCTTTCTTCCCCTTCACAAAATCCATTTCGGTGTTTATAGACAGGTTATCTTAACAATGACTGCCCTTTGCTTTTCTCTCTGTGCCAATTAACATTCTTAATTGCCTCGCTCTAACCCACTCACTTTCTGTGTCTTGGGCAGAGTTCTCTGACAAGTTTATTTTCAATTATAATTTATATTACAATGATAGATAGATATTTATGACAGTAAACTTTCCAGTGCTGGGCTTTTAGCTCTTAAAGGTTTGTTATAATAAAGAATGTTTGTGGCACGTTGACAGAAGTGCCTTCCTAGTGTTATTTTTTTTTTAAGACAAGTTCGGAATAGGTATTTTTTGGAAGGCGGGGAAGCAGGGTGTGTGTCTGGAAGGTAATCACAAAAAAGAAAGAGGAAAAAGCAAGAGAAAACTTTTAGGAAAGGTTGTGGGGGCCAATACAGAAATGTTTAAAGGTTGAATCAGAACAGCTAGCAAAGGGAATGCAGCGGAAAGCGCTTTTTAGCAGAAAAATTGTTCAATCAATTGAACCTTCAACTTGCTTTTGAAAATCTATACATTTCTCCTGTCCAGTTACGAAATATCTGAATGTCCTGATAAGCATGTTTATGGTTTTACCCTTTTAGCTTGGCCACTCGTGTTACCCAGGCTCGTGTCTTGCACAAGAACTCACAAAGGAATGAGAGAGTATTTTCGGAAGCTTTTGATGGGTTGTGAGTGTGAGAAGCACCAACACTTATTGCAGAACAACTCAGGGTGTGTGGTCTTAAGAAAAGAAAGCCCAAATTTGCACAGAGCCAAATCAACAGGATGTTCACTCTCATATTCTCTATAATAAAGACAACTCAATATATAACAGGGATTGGTTAAGTGGATTAAAGGTTCCTCCATAGAGTGAAAAAATGACATGATAGAACACATTGACAAAGATTTGTTGTTAGCAAAGTAGAAAAGGCTGATGCTATCCCATTCAAGTAAAATAGAACTGCAAAATGTTTTCTTTGTTTTTTTAATGTATTTTCAAATAGATCTCAACTCTGTAAAAGTTATGATATTCATGAAAGAAAGATCAGAAGAAAATTCACTCAAATATTATCTTTCTCTCATCTGTAGAAGCAGCAGAAAAATTACTCAAATCATCCCAATGTGGGAACGAGGGAATTTAAGCCTGTACAATCTGAGAGAAAGGCGGGGATGCATGGGTTTGAGTCAGTTGGGGGGATTAACAAGGTTCCCCTGGAGAAGCTGTTGTTGTTCAGTCGCTCAGTCGTATCCACTCTTTCAGCTATATACCCAAAAGTGGACATGCTAGATCCTATGGTAATTCTATTTTGATTTTTTTAAGAAATCACCATACTGTTTTCCATGACAGTTGCACATTGTACATTTCCATCAGTGGTCAGCTCAGTTTAGTTCAGTCACTCAGTCATGTCCAACTCTTTGCGACCCCATGGACTGCAGCATGCCAGGCCTCCCTGTCCATCACCGACACCCGGAGCTTGCTCAAACTCATGTCCATTGAGTCGGTGATGCCATCCAACCATCTCAACCTCTGTCTTCCCCTTCTCCTCCTGCCTTCAATCTTTCCCAGCATCAGGGTCTTTTCAAATCAGTCAGCTCTTCGCATTAGGTAGCTAAAGTATTGGAGAAGCTAAGGATTCTGTTTTAGTTGAGGTATAGGCTTAAAACTCAGCATTCAAAAAATGAAGATCATGGCATCCAGTCCCATCACTTCATGGCAAATAGATGGGGAAGAAGTGGAAACAATGACAAATTTTCTTTTCTTGGGCTTCAAAATCACTGCAGACGGTGACTGCAGCCATGAAATTAAAAGACACTGGCTCCTTGGAAGGAAAGCTATGACAAACCTAGTCAGTGTATTAAAAAGCAGAGACATCACCTTGCTGAGAAAAGTCCGTCTAGTCAAGGCTATGGTTTTTCCAGTAGTCATGTATGGATATGAGAGTTGGACTATAAAGGAAGCTGAGTGCTGAAGAATTGATGCTTTTGATCTGTGGTTTTGGAGAAGACTCTTGAGAGCCCTTTGGACTGCAAAGAAATCAAACCAGTCAATCCTAAAGGAAATCAACCCTGGATGTTCATTGGAAGGACTGGATGCTGAAGCTGAAGCTCCAATACTTTGGCCACCTGATGTGAAGAGCCAACTCATTGAAAAAGACCCTGATGCTGGGAAACACTGAGGGCAGGAGGAGAAGGGGGTGACAGAGGATGAGATGGTTGGATGGCATCACTGACTCAATGGACATGAATTTGAGCAAACTCAGGGAGATAGTGAAGGACAGAGAAGCCTGGCGTGCTGCAGTCCATGGGGTCACAAAGCATCAGACACAACTTAGTGACTGAACAACAATAGTTGATGTACAATATTACACAAGTTACAGGTGTACAGTATAGTGATTCACAATTTTAAAGGTTATACTCCTTGTATAGTTATTATAAAATATTGGCTATATTCCCTGTGTTGTACAATATGTCCTTATATCTTATTTATACATAATAGCTTATACCTCTTAATTTCTACCTGTTATCCCTTCCCGCTTCCCTCTTCCCACTGGTAACTAATTGGTTCTCTATAGAAGATAAGAGGATTTACTGTGATTGTGATTTAGTACCTTGTTTCATTAGAAAGGGCTTCCCTGGTAGCTCAGATGATAAAGAATCCGCCTGCAATGCAGGAAATCCGGGTTTGATCCTTGGGTTGGGAAGATCCCCTGAAGGAGAACAGGGCAACCTACTCCAGTATTCTTGCCTGGAAAATTCCATGGAAAGAGGATCCTGGTGGGCTACAGTCCTTGGGGTTGCAAAGAGTCAGACAGGACTGAGTGACTAGCAGTTTCACTTTTATTAGGAATTATTATTTTATTTTTAATACAAATTTAAAGAAATAAAAATTATTATTTTATTATTATTGGGGAAAAAAAAGGATTAGATAGATACTAATATGGCCAACCAGTCCATCCTAAAGGAGATCAGTCCTGGGTGTTCATTGGAAGGACTGATGCTGAAGCTGAAACTCCAATACTTTGTCCCCCTGATGTGAAGAGCTGACTCATTTGAAAAGACCCTGATGCTGGGAAAGATTGAGGGCAGGAGGAGAAGGAGACGACAGAGGATGAGATGGTTGGATGGCATCACCGACTCACTGGACATAAGTTTGGGTGAACTCTGGGAGCTGCTGATGGACAGGGAGGCCTGGCGTGCTGCAGTCCATGGGGTCGCAGAGTCGGACACGACTGAGCGACTGAACTGAAACTGAACATGGCCTTGAAAACCATATTACCTACAGACCTGGTTTCTCAGCTTTGGCACTACTGACTCATAGCTCTCTGTTGTAGGTGGGCGGCTGTCCTGGGTCACGTGGGGAATTAGCATGCTCTCCCGCCTTAGCCTGCTGTCTTGCGGCTTCTACCTACTGTGGGTCAGGAGCTCTCCTTCATTGCCGTATGTCTCCAGGCGGTGGGGAGGTCAAATCACCCCCATTGAGAACCACTGCCTTGGACTTAACAGTGTAAGGCCTGACCAATCTTGTCTAGAGCATGTAAGTGCCCCAGATTGCCCTAAAGACCTGTAGGCATGGGCCACAGTGGGCCCGTCAAGGGACTGAGGAACCACAAAATCCCAGTAGCCTCAACTTCCTCATTCCTAGTCCATCTCCTCTTCAGCTGAAGGAACTGGTAGAAACTCCTGTTTCTGATAGTTCATTCCTGCTTTAATGAACTTGCTGGAGTAGCTATACTTTTTTTTTTCCTTTGAGTATGCAGTTGTGGGATTTAATATATTAGAGGATGTATTAACGGGGAAGACTAATTGGAGCTAGAAATTGTTCAATACCAATTTGGGATTGATAAAATGTTAACAAGCAGAGAGACATTAAAACAGGAATCGGGAGAGTATCATCATTTAAGCGGTGATTACTGCAATTAGCCAGATTTTGCAAATATAAATCATCTCAATAAAAGAGTTCTGGGCCAGGACACTCAGAAGAGTGGACAGTTGGCCCCATAATAAAGCACTCCCAGTGAATGACAAAGATGAATTCTGAAGCAATTTTCGCTCAACTTCTAAATCTCTAGATTTGAACGGCTACTTCCTGATATACAAAGCCTTCTATTTGAGGCAGGCAGATGTCAAATCGATGAGTCCATAGCCTCCAAGAGGTTGGTCCATGTTGAGGAAAAAAGCCACTCTTTTACTTCCTGAATCCAAACCTTAGATTCCCCAAATTAAAGCAGCAGTTGTTGCCGCATTTGTCCGCTTAGCTGTTTCCTGGTACAAATAATTAGGGACCCAGGGGGCGATCATTTGACAGTGGCACACTGTGGTTTACAGACACCAGCCTTGTCATTCCTGTCTTTTCAAGACTGAGATGCTGGGAATCCACGTAGGAAAAAAGCACGCAGGTAATTATGGCTCTTAGGATTATAGGGACAACCAACTATCTAATCGGGAAGCCCAGATGGCTCAGTGGTAAAGAATCTGCCTACAATGCAGGAGACATGGGTTCCATCCCTGGGTCAGGGAGATCTCCTGGAAGAGGATGTGGCAACCCACTCCAGTACTCTTGCCTGGGAAATCCCATGGACCAAGGAGCCTGGCGGGCTACAGTCCACGCAATGGTAGAGTTGGACATCACTGAGCACTCGACGTAACATAAATACCTAATCACCTTCTTAACATAAATACCTAATCACCTTCTTAACCACAGCGTCATTTAGACATGCTGTACACGTCATAAGACTCACCCACTATGGGTGCACACTTCAGTGATTTTTAATAAATACATATGGTTGGGCAGCCATCAGTTTGTAATTGCCTTTTTTTCCAGTTGTGGTAGAATATACATACCATAAAATTTCACCATTTAACCGTCTTTAAGTGAACTCATCAGTGGTAAGTAGGAATCATTGTGCAGTCTCCAGCACTCTCTGCATCCTGCAAAACTGAAACTCCGTACCCTTTAAACTACAACTCCCCGTTTCCCCCTCCACCCAGCCCCTGGTGATCACCCCTCTGCTTTCCGTCTGCACGAATGTGACTTCTCTAGGTACCTCATAGAACTGGAATCGTATTTGTCCTTTTGGGACTGGTTTATTTCCCTTGGCGTAATATCTTCAAGGTTCATCCAGGTTGTAGCAAGTCAGAGTTCCTTTCATTTCTAAGGGTGAATAATATTTCATTGTATGTAGACACCACAGTCTGTTTAGCCATTAACTTGTTGATGTTCTTGGGTTGCGTCCGCCTTCTAGCTCCTGTGAATAATGCTGCTGTGAATATGGGCGAACAGGCTCCTGTTGACGTCCCGGCTTTCAGTTCTTTCAGTTACATACCTAAAAGTGGAAATGCTGGATCCTATGGTAATTCTATTTTGATTTTTTAAGAAACCATGACAGTCGCACATTGTACATTTCCATCAATGGTCAGTTCAGTTCAGTCACTCAGTCGTGTCCGACTCTTTACGACCCCATGGACCGCAGCACGCCAGGCCTCCCTGTCCATCATCAACTCCTGAGCTTGCTCGAACTCATGTCCATCGACTTGGTGATGCCATCCAACCATCTCATCCTCTGTCGTCCCCTTCTCCTCCTGCCCCCAATCCCTCACAGCATCAGGGTCTTTTCCAGTGAGTCAGTTCTTCGCATCAGGTGGCCAAAGTATTGGAGTTTCAGCCTCAGCATCAGCTTCACCATCAATGGTACCGGCTTTTAATACCCTGTTTTATATTCAGCCTCCCAAAATCCTTCTCCAAAGTCACTGACTGTGATTTCGGTGTTCTGTTACTATGACTGTGCTAGAGACACAGGGGTGAAGGTGTCTGCCCTTGTGGAGCCCGCACTGTGCAAAACCAATCATAAATGCATACACCATTCAATCTATAACTATCCATCTTGAACTATGCTATGAAAGGAAAGAACTGGCTTCTAAAAGATCTAGACTAACAGGCGAGACTGTTCTAATTCGGATGAGAACATACCGGTTTTAGGAAAAAAATTCGAGCTGAGACTGGGGGCTTAGTAGAAATAGGCAGGTGAAGAGAGGCAAGGAATAGGAGGGGAGAAAGTTCCTTGCAGAACACCGCAGAGGTAGGATTCCATGGACTTGGAAGGTTTGAGTTCCACAGACAACTATACCTTTAACTGGAAAGTTCCTGAATTTATATGTTCAGCATACAACTGTTAGTACCCAGGAGGCGTTGGGTGAAATGGGAATAAAAAAGGATTTTAAAGATGATAAAATGGGATTATGTATCCCAAATACCCTTAAACACAATAAAGCCTCAGTGTTCATAGACTGCTCATGGAAAGGTATAAAAGAAGTCAATTTCCCGACAATTTCTTTCTGGGGCAAACAGGGAGAAGAACCTGATTATACACAAACCCAGTCATCTAACAAAAGGCATTACAAAGTTTAATCCTGTGCAGTGATCTTTTTTTTTTTTCTCTTCCCTGACTCTTATCACACGTGCAGATCTTTTGGTTGTTTAAGGAATATTAAATACTCAAAAAATTACCTTGGCTTAGCGACTAGCCTGCCGCACCACTCAGCCCCCTCCGCTTTGTTCTAAGGTCTTACTTTGCCTCTGGATTACTAGCTGCTGGCCGCAGCTCATCAGTTGGAGGTAGATTTGAAAAGTGTACTGAATCTTTCCTTTCAATATTCATGGAAGATTTTCCTTTGGAGAAAACTTCTCTTTGACTTTATCTGTAGAAGTTATTTCTGCAGACCCTGGATTTTTCAGGACA
The DNA here is from genome assembly GCF_032452875.1 of Bos javanicus. Classification (NCBI taxonomy): domain Eukaryota; kingdom Metazoa; phylum Chordata; class Mammalia; order Artiodactyla; family Bovidae; genus Bos; species Bos javanicus. Next base: position 79,518,278 of record NC_083880.1, on the reverse strand, counting down.
GGCTTAATGTAATATGTTTTCATTTACCACAATATTTTCTTGTTTGGCTATCTTGTCTATATTCAGCTACAGCTGGATAATGGGCATCGGGGTGTGATAAAAGAATTTTGAAGTTGGGTTTAGGGATTGAGCTCACCCGCTTCTTAATTATGTTACTTTGGGTCCTTAAACCTCAGTTTCCTCATTTTCAAAATGGACACAACAATGCCTCTCCCTCTTGGAAGAGAAAACTAGGAAGTGTCCATCTCGCGAAGTCTGTGGTGCATGCCAGGGGCTCAATCAACTGTTATTATTATCACTTGGAGACTCAGGAGGCACACTTTTACTACCTTGTCCTGAGCAGAACCGACTATCATGTTTTCACTGTCACCAACTAAAATAAGTGAATATAAACACCTACATGTGAGACGAACTTTTCCTTAAACCACTAATATTTCACGAGCTGTAAGCCTCTGTGCACATGCGTTTACACTGGTAAATTACATCGCCTACCTTACACAGAAAAGGTGTTGGGAATATAAGCAGATTAGTCAGCGAGGCAGGCGTTAATTGGCTTTTTTACTCAGTATGAGAATGCTAAACAGCTTCCATGTATTATGAAACCAAATTATTACCTTTCCAACTTGGGCTGTTGACTGTAATTCTATCTTTTCTGGTTTAGGGAACTTAAAACAATTCCAAGTATTCAAACAAAGACTCAAAAACTGGAAGTTAACCTCACTTCCTTCAGTAAATTTTTATTGATGACCATGAATATCAAAAAGACGATCAAGCTGGTTTAGTTTCTGCCTTGGGTTGTCCAAACAAGCAGGTGAACATGTTTATCAGCTTAGCCTTCTATTTTGCTTGCATTCCCGATAAGCTTACAAGAAACTGTTACAAGCTGGGAACCTGATGAATAACTAATCAAGAAAATGTAATGCACAAATGTGGAAGAAGGGTTTATAATTGCATAGTTCCTTACCATGGAGTCAGTGCTAAATTAAGACGCACGCAGAAAGGTACCAGGGAATCACCGAATCAAAGACTTAGAAGGCTGAATATTTCATCATTTATTCAACATTTATTGACATCATACAAGGCAGTTAATGGAATAAAATACATCGAGATTTACTATAGTTTTTTATACATAGAATATTATACACACATACACAATTTTAGAAGATTTCAGACGTCTCCATGTCAGGATGAGGCAATCACTTTGAACTATAAACATCTTTTCAACAGTAAAGCTGGTATAGCAAAAAATTCCAATAATGGCTAGTTTGGCAACACCCAGTTTCTCTGACAATGCCCATTGCTCATCCATGGGAGAGGATTGTCTCAGTTATAAAATGATGTTAGCAGACATTTATGGCTTGTGGGGGAAAAAATTCAGCCTCTCCATGTTTTGATATTATCTCTGACTATACTTGTTTTTAATCTGCTTTTTCTATATTTAGTATCCAGTCATTTTAAAGTTTAAAAAAAAAAAATCAAGATCTGCACTGTGACAAAAACCCCAGACTTTGTGAGTATGAATCCTGGAGGTTATTATTTAGCATTTAAAGGAAATAAATCATGGCGAGGGGCTACTCTGAAATTTGGGAAATTTGAAGGCCACTTCAAGTGTTGAGATGAGGGGGGAAGGTTGAATATACCGCCATTCTTCGGATATCTCAAAACTCAATTTAAACATTTCAATGAAAAAGGAGATGGGAGGGGACAAGGGTCAAATCTCAGGGTTTTTTGTTTGTTTATTTTTTTGTTAGAGGTAAAAATTGAGACAAAATATTTCACTGAAAAGACCTTCCTCCCCAGCTTGCGCGGATATCAACCTTACAAAAGTAATTTTTGGAGCACACTACCAAATACGCTTGTTCCAAAACTGTTATGGAAAACTCCTAGTTTTTAGTAAGTACACAATTATTTTTCTCTTTCTCTCCCAGAACTCAGATAGCTGAAGCGAGGATGGTCCCCCCTCGGATTTCGCCCAGCACCCAGCCAATCTGAGCCCGAATGCTAATTAGTTGCTCTCCCCAGATGAACACGCCTTTGTCGCTTGTAGGGCCGGACTACAAAGCCCAGAATGCCTCGCCCCTCCCTGATCAATGAGGGCTTATTTAAATGATCTCTGAGGTCTTGGACCCAGGCCAATCAGCTGTCAGGGCTCATGATAAATCGCAATGCATTATTGATAATAATAATTACTGGGACATGCGCGTTCCGGCCGAAGGGGGGTAAATTTCCCAACTCCAGGAATTTGTGGCGGAGTGGGCAAATAACCGCGGCTCTCCAGGCGCCCCGATGCTCGCACCATGTCGAGGCGCAAGCAGGCGAAGCCCCAGCACATCAACTCGGAGGAGGATCAGGGCGAGCGGCAGCCGCAGCAGCCGGCCCCCGAGTGTGCAGATGCGGCCCCAGCGGCGCCGGCGGCGGGGGCGCCGGGTGAGTGGGGCTGGGGGGCGCGCGCCCCGGGCGGGCAGCTTCTCAGACGCTCGCCCGCCCCTCGGAGGCGCGGGCTTTGGCGAGGCCGCGACTCCCTCCGCAGATTCGGGAACTTGGATCCGGGGGCTTAGTTCCAGGGGCTAACCGGCAGCCTGGTTCCCCACCCCCACCCCCGCCCTCGTTAATTCTACACTTTTTCTCGCTTCTCTCTCGTGGAAGTTTCACCCCCAGGTCTCGCTCTTACTGTAGGATTGACCCCGAGCCTCTGCCTGCCCCTCGTTCCTGAGAGGTCCCCTTCTCCTCGTCCTCTGCCCCTCTCTTAATTGGCTGCACTCCCCTCACTAGTAACCTCCCCCCCACACTTGTAACTTAGGCTCCCCTCCTCCCTCCCTGGCGCCGCTTTTAAAAGAAAAGACCCCGGGGGTCCCCACTCTATTGCCTCACCCGTTGGGGGCTTTTCTAGGCGCCTGGGGAAGGGGCGCACCTTTGGAAGACCCCCCGGGGGAGGCCGATCTGTTGCACGCGCCCCTCCCGTGCCGTGAGGGGGAGGGGGCGCGACCTCTCCCCACCCCCCAGGAGCTGGGGTGCGGGCCACCCGCGCTGCGGAGGGGACTGAGGGCCGGAAGAAGTGGAGGACGAGGGCACAAGATTGCCTTCTTTTCCGTTTCAAAAATTTCTTTTTTTGGTTTCCCTCTTTGCTCCCGGGGCTACGCCGCCTGCCGATCTTCGCCCTAACCTTTCGGGGCCTGACCTCCAGCCATCTTTGATTTCCGACTTCCTAAAAATAACCGCGGGCGGCGGGAGGGGTGCGGGCCCCCGGGCGCGGGGGTCGCGCGCGCTCTGCAGTCCCGCTGGGGTGCACCCGCCTGGCGTTGCGCGTGGCTTTTCTGGCGCGCCCCGCTTTCCGAAAAGCGCGCCCCGGGGGCCGGAGGGGAGAGGTCGCGCCAGGGCTGGGCGGTCGCGGCCAGGGCGAGCTCCCGGGGGCTGACCCGGCCCACGCTTCCGCGCCGCGCCTCTCCGGGGTCGGGAGGAGTTCGGGACCCCCAGCCCAGTCGGAGCGGCCGAGCGGACTCCTCTCCCTAATCATTTAACCTCGGGGGCTTTAGGAGCGAGTCGCTTTCTCACTATCTCCCCTCCGCCCTGGCCCGCCAAATTGTCGCCTGATAAGTTTTTCGCGTACGCGTGGGGGGAGGGGGCGTCTTTAAGCTCCTCTCGGGCCTTGTTGGTGGCTTCGCTCCCCTCGCCGCCTGCTTTCTAATTTCCCAGCGGGTGATAGGGGTGCGCGCGGCGACCCCAGTCGCTCCAATCCACTACAACGAGGGGAAGAGCCGTCGCCACTTTTTGGTTACCGTACCCTTTATTTCGGGGAGGGAATGGAATACATTTTCTGAATCTCTAAGATTAATGTAAATCCCTATCCCCACCCCACCCCCCAAATAATTTTTTCCAGGGCAAGTTAAAGAGATCGGCTTGACCAAAGGGGCGTCTCTGCGGTTTTGGGGGCGTCCAATGGTCAGGGCAGCGCGCACCGGAGGTCGGAGGAGGGCGGCCTCTCTTTGTGCCTTGGGAGGGGGGTGGGGGGGAAGGACGGAGAGGCTTCGTTGCCTGGCCCACCTGGAACAAAAGGGTTAACCCTCCGCCCGCCCGCTTCCTCCCGGGAAGGAGGGGCGAGCTCCTGGCTCTGACCCCTCCCCTGGTCCTGCTCTGACCTCCCCTTCCCCCTACCCGCTTCGTTTTGGGTGGGCGCACTCTTAGTGCGGCTTTTGGTGGGATTCGGCACCTTAGGGGGAGCTGGTTACGGGGGGCGAGGGGACGTTCTTAAATGAACGCTAGCTGGAGTCGGCCACCAGTTAACCCGAGCTGGTTAGGATCGCGAGCCTGGCCGTGCGCTCCCTCCACAATTGGGGAGGGGGAGTTGCTATTGATCGCTGGGGTTGCGGTGGCCGCTGAGCTGCGCGCGGGCGTCCCCTGGAGGCCCAGCCGGGAACCTCGCGCTCTGCGGAGAGGCGGGTCCCCTCGCAGGTACCGGCTCCCACCTGATGGGAGGGACGCGCTGGGCCGGGGGTTGAAGAGCTCTGGGCTGGGCGCTCCTCGGGACACCAGTCAGTTCTTTGCGCTCTCCCTGGCGGTGCCGAAGTTTCTTTGGCAAGTCTTTAGCATTCTTGGAAAGAATTCTTCGATTCTAATATGTTTGCAGAGCCCCCAGTTGCCGCCGTGAAACGGAAGGTAGTAGTACATCCCCATTTTAATGGATATTTTGTGTTTGAGCCCCCGTTTTTTTGCGTATAATTAAAGACATCCAGTTTAGACTGATCTTATACTGCACAGCGAATTTGAGACCATTTAAATGCACTTTTTGAGGGACGAAAATGAAGTTTGGCGATCTGTTAGATCCAAAAATCTGCAGGTGGTCAGGGGAGTCAGGCCATGTACAGAAAAATTAGCATTTTTTTCAAAAGAGGTTCAAATGGCCTTTGTGCTAAACTGGATTACAACCATCAACGATCAAGATTCCCCCATTTCAAATAACCGCTTAGCCCCAGTTTCTGAACTGAAACGACCTACATCTGCGGTAAGGAGTCAGAATGGGACACTTGGGAGTTTCTGTTTTAATTGAGGGAAAGGGAATTCTTGGTGACAGTAACCTTGGTGAATGTTGCAGGCCAAGTTTCCGTGTTTGCATCTGGCTTTCTAAAAGAGAAGGGCTACAGCTTGCCCGAACCTCTTTTGTTCCTTTAAAAAGAAGTTGCACAAGTCGCTGCTAGCTGATCCTTCAAGCCCCTTCAGCCCTCCTCCTGTTAGGGAGCCATCTTGGGAGGGAGGGATAGAGTTAATGCTTCCTCTTTTTAAATGAAATGACGTTTTTTGTAAGGTGTAAGAGTGAGGTGTGCATTCCAATCTGGTTGTAGGACTTTCAGCTGCGTAAGCTTTGCTTTCTGAGCTTCTGGGTTCTTTCTCTGTACCAGGGAGATGAAACACCCTATTTAGATAGCTTCAACTATAGAAGGCCCACTGTGTGCTGGGAATGTGATCGGTAATTAATTTTATTCAAAATAACAATTAAAAAAAAATTGTGTCAGGACAGCTGAACTGCCAAATTGGGATAATTCTGCAGTTTTATCTGTAGCCCACGCCAGGCTGGAGACCTCACGTACATTACCTTTGATTTCCGTTTTTGCTCAGTTTAAACTTCAGCTCCTGGTTGCAATGGCTTGCCAGAGTTTCCTTGTTCTGTTTGATTTAAGCCATGCTCTAAATCCAAGAAGTTGTGATTATCGTGGTTTTAGAGGAGTTGGTTATGGGATGGAATTTTCTGTCAGTATTCTATCAGATGGAGGAGCCGGGCTGCTGTAGGCTTTAGAACTTATTCTATTCCAGGAAGCAATTTGGAAATTAAACAGTTTGCATTTGGTGCTCCAGGCTTTACTGCCTTAGAAAAAATGATGGAAAGAGTTTAAGATATCCCTTTTTCATCATCCTTCACCTGTGTGCCTTTGATTGTTTAAACAAGCATCTAAACCATCTTTAGAAGCCTCTAAATCCAGATAAGAACTGCATCTCCAATCATTGCCATTTTTCCCCTAAAATTTCGAGTCCATGTCAGGTATTATTCTAAGGGGTTCTGGGGAAGGAGAGAGCAAAAACTGCCTGCGTGAAGTTAACAACTTCCTTTTAAAAGATGAGCTCCAGTTGAGGCAAAGTGGGATCTATCTCTAGCAACAGCAGAGCTTGCACACGTTAGCACAAAAAACTTTGATTTTTTTACTTCTTCCTTTTCAGCAAACTTGAATTTTGATCCAAGACAGTTGGAACAATTTTTTTTTTGTACCTTTATTAAATGGAAACTTAATTACAGCTCTAATTTGCCACCTACAAATTGAGTTAAAGGCATTTCTCAGATTGCTGAATGCAGATGTAAAATTAAGCACTTTTTTTGAACTGGTTCAGTTCTTAAGGATGTCTCAGTTTCCTTTTGTTTTTTGGTAAGCAGTTATCCTGCTGGTGGGGGTGTGGGGTAAGAGATATTAAGTACTTTAGATAATCTACTCATTGTAGTTCTTTTAATATAGGAATGGGAGGGAAAAAAAGATAAGCTTCAGGCATAATGCTTGTCTCAAGATATACGGTTGGTTTCTTAAGCATTTTCATAGGCTTCAGAGTTTGATTGGCCTCTGGCAGATGAGCTTTTCTTGCTATACAATAGTAAGAGTATTTTCTATCCATTTGGCAGTGATTGAATCTAAGCCCCCTGCTGGGTTTACTGCATTCTTCCAACTTATTGGATAACTAGATGCTGAGAGATAACATTCCTAAAATTCGGGAGTGGGGGGTGGGGTGGAAGGATGGAAGATCTAGTTGCTGTAATCCCTCTGAACTTTGCTTTTTCCTTTTGGGAAGGGTTAACTTAAGCATACCCAGCGATTGTTCATAACAGAGTCCTCTTACTCTTGGGCAAATACGCTTTCAGTATTTGCCAATGGTGGTTTGGATGTCGAAGTACTTTACTGCACCAGCAAACAGAGCTCCTGCTGTTTGAAGACTCAGAGTGGGATGTTGCCAGTATTGCTTGGAGGCTCCAGAAGAGGCGAGCCTGTGTATACAGTGCCTGCAAGCTGGTATTCAGGTTGTAAATCACTCTTGGGAACTGCTGGGTCCTTCTGGGGCAGGGAGCTTAACCTTTTTCGTGCCACAGTTCCCTCCCCCAACAGAAATATTGAAACGCGTACAGTGAAATACATAGAAATACCAAGGAAATAAATCGTGTTGAGATACACTGAGCGAAAATGATTGGAAACGTTTGTGATACAGTAATACGTGCTTCTTCATGAACACAGTAGAGAAGATCTAGCAGTCACTCAGGTAACCAGAATTTCCAGTAACACAACCGCTTTAACATCATAGGAAAATACCTGCTTTCTGTTGACGACATAGGCACGGGCTCTGCAAATACTGCCGAGGTGTGTGCTCAGTGTTCACGACTGAAAGAATATTGTCTGCGTGGGGGTGAAAACTTTTTCTTGAACGGAGAGAGGGAGACAAAAAACATATATTTGGGACTTCCCCGGTGTTCCAGTCGTTAAGACTTCGCGCTTCCACTGCACCGGGCACAGGTTCCTGAGATCCTGTGCGCTGTGCATCCTGGCCAAAAAAAATATGGGTGTTAACAGTGGTTTGTGGTCTTCCAAAGGATCATAGTGCATAAACAGATACACAGTATGTTTGTGGTATTAAAGTTTTGGACGGGGGTGAGGGGTGGGGAGAGTAGGGGGGAAAAATGCTTTAAAAGCTTTCCTAGAGGGGTAAAATGAAAAAAAGGAAGTGTTCTAGCAGAAACAGTAATAAATGAGGCCGCTAACTTTAGTGCCTTTTTCAGTGTAATTAAGACTAGAGTCCCTGCTCTTGTGTTTTCTAGTGAGCAGTGTGGCACTTTGAGTCATTTATTCCTGAGCCTATTTCCACGCTTGCACGTTGGAAGCAAAGATGCTTGTCTCTGTGGCTGCAAAGATAAATGAGTTAAGGTGTGCGAGTCTGCAGTGGGTGCTCTGTGGCAATATATGGGGGATGGTTGTAGTTGTGCTTTGGCGCCTAACAGGCAGAATGGGCATTTGTACACAGGCTTTGCTAGAGATTTCCACAAGTAGCATGGCTGAGACGAGGGGTGTAACATGCTAATTTAAAAAAAAAGCCAAAAGTGTATACATTTTGAAGTTTCTCTTCCACCCCAGGCCTGTGCTCCAGAAGCCAGGGACCAGCCTCAGCAACTCTTACTTCAGAAGTTTCCCACGGACATACTTACGTCTCTTCCCAAACATGGCAGGGGGGAAGCACATTATCTGTACAGCCTGTTCTGTGCATTTTTTCCTCCTTTTGAAATCACTCTTGAGTGGTTGTCCTATAGAGCAAGCACCTGTAGTAAAGAGCTACAAAATAGTCATCTTTTTTCTGTACCCTGATGTATTTCATCAGAATCTTGCTGGTGAACCCCGGTGTGTCCATTTTTGTTTGGGCTGTTTCTTGCTATGAGCCCTGAACCCCGGCATCACAGAAAGTAAATTCTTACCAAGGGAGTTGCTGGGTGGAAGAACTGCAGTATAACCATGGTGGTGGTGGATTGTACTCTGAAGAAGTTGTATCTATTTATGCATTTACCTGGCTGGTATATTTCCCTCCCAAGAGAAACTTTCTAAGTTTCCCTTGGAAAGTTCTTGACACATAATTGCCAGAGTTGCACTTCCGGAAAGATGGTGCCACTTAACACACCTTCACAAGCACCCCATTACAAATGTACAGGTAGATACACCATCTTAATGATTCTGGGAACTGATGAATACTTTTAACTTGAGTCTTGGGACTTTGGTTGCTTTAGAGCAGCTGTGGGGTTGGAAGGAAGCTGGTACCTACTTACTGTTCCCCATGGACATAGCCGGGGTGGAATTGATGCCTTTGAACTGTGGTGTTGGAGAAGACTCCTGAGAGTCCCTTGGACTGCAAGGAGATCCAACCAGTCCATTCTGAAGGAGATCAGCCGTGGGATTTCTTTGGAAGGAATGATGCTAAAGCTGAAACTCTAGTACTTTGGCCACCTCATGCAAAGAGTTGACTCATTGGAAAAGACTCTGATGCTGGGAGGGATTGGGGGCAAGAGGAGAAGGGGACGACAGAGGATGAGATGGCTAGATGGCATCACTGACTCGATGGACGTGAGTCTGAGTGAACTCCGAGAGTTGGTGATGGATAGGGAGGCCTGGCGTGCTGCAATTCATGGGGTGGCAAAGAGTCGGACACGACTGAGTGACTGATCTGATCTGATCTGATTGTGTCTTAACCCTCCCTGTCCCGCCCCCACCCCAACCTGCCCCTTCAAGCTTTCCTGTCCTCCCCAGGGGTTTCTGCAAGAGGCAAGATAGTTGCCATCTCAGTAAAAGAAACAGTAGGAGAGGAAGGAAGTGCATGAATGAAGAGTGTTCACAGGAAGGATCTGTGCATGCCTGGCTTTAGCTTCACAACCTTGGGGAAGTTAATGCCCCGTGCCTCAGTTTACCCCTCTGTTAAATGTAATAGTCTCTTTTGTTAATTGTTAATAACATACAAATTACACCAGTACGTAATAAGTGCTCAAAAGTTATCTATGACTACATTTTTTATTGTGTTGTCTTGGGTAAAAGTCAGTCACATCTCGGAGTCTGTTTTTCTCATCTATAAATGGGGCTGGTGTTTAATAGGATTGGATGGATGTAGTGTGGACCACGGGGCACCTAGAGGTTCTCGTCTGGACTGTAGGGGACTTCCAGGCTGCTCATCTTTGCATCATCAGACCCCTAGCCCTGCCTTGCACTCCGTAGGAAGTGAGAAGGGATGTTAAAATGAGTGAGGCTTTAAATGACTGTTAAGTCTTATTTTCAGCAGCCCTAGTTGCCCAGGTAACCAAGCCACGGAAATAGACAAGGTGAAGAAATGGCTGTTCACTGAACACCTGCAGTGCTTGCACTTTGCCCAGACCCTAGGACGGTGCCAGGCTCGTAGCCAGCACTCCCAAACACTTACTAATCACATTACTGAAGCCAGGCCTCTACCTTAGGTCGCTGTCATGATTGTACACATTTAATAGAGATCCTGAGGGGTAAACCTACCATTTCAAACCTGTGAGTGAGTGATTACCATAATTTCTGTTTTCTTTCCCTTGGCTCACACCAGCCCACACACACCTTGCTAAACTTCTGATTACTACCTAGTCTGAAATTAGCAAAGATTAAGTCAATTTATTAAGGCTATGCTGTGGAAATTGAAGAGAGTCAGTGTTTGAAACTGTGTTGGAAACTAGGGATCTTTCTTAAGAGAAATACACTGTTTCAAGATCAATCCCTCCCCCAAATTGTTGACTGACTCCTCAGTCAAAACCCATGGTGTTGGGAAATGTAATCACCCAAGAAGAGGCAAAATAGGTTCATTTATTTTTAAAAAGTGATTATTTTACTTAAAAAATAAGTGAATACTTCCTGACATCCTGGCCATTTCCCCATTCATTTGTACATTTCAAATAGGTGTGTTTTTTTGTTTTAAACAAAAATGGTCACTTGTTGCATACTATTCTGTAACCTCCTTCCACCTAATTTCTGTCTCCGAATTCAGGACATACGGAAATTCTACATTGTTTTCATACTGTGGGTATACCAAAGTTTATATTCCCCGTCCTCCCCCCCTTTTTTTATGGCTGTAAACATTTTTGTGAAAAATACCCTTCTTCCTAGGTGGATCTTTGTATCCATATGCAAAGGTCTGTGATTTAGCTCAGCACACCTGGGATTGCGGAGTCTGAGGTGTGCCTGTGTGACTTCTCCCGTCAGGGTGTACGTACAACAGAACAGCCAAGAAATGAAAACAGTCAAGTCACTTACAGAGCCCAGGCATCTGGCTGAAGCATGGCTGCCCAGTAGGTGTTTTGACATACAGACTGATCACTGTGAAGGAAATGGGACCCAATTGGCAAAAGAAACCCAGGGACCAATCATTTTCAGGAATGGAACTGCCCAGACTTTGAACGTTGTTTGATTTAATGTAACAGTAGTAGAGGCTGCAAATGGAGGGCGAGGAATAAATTCTATCATTCCATCGTTTCCTGCTTTTCTTGGGCTTCTTTGTTTAATGACTTGTTAATCCTTTAATGTCATGCTAAGGCATTTCTACAGGTTTTCCATAATCAGGAAGGTCAGTAAAGTCTTTTTCTTGGACGTGCAGTCTCCCCCCCCCCCCCCCTTTTTTTTTTTTCAGTTTTTTTTTCCCCTTCACACATAAAAAACATTCCTCGGGTATCGGCTTTGTCTTATTTAGGTGTCCATATTTTAGGTGAATTTAGTACCACCATCATAGTTCTTGGCACCTTTAAACTTCCAGCGTCTCTGGTGGGAAGGTGGAGTTCCCACATTGTCTGAAGGAGTGATTTATTGCAGTTTCACTTTTTGATGGACCCAGGGTGGAGATGAACAGCAGGCTTCCAATGTCATTTTAATGAATGACATGAAATCCATTTGCTTTTGTAAGCCAGCTCTGAGGTGGGGCAGAGAGCTCCGTGGGGATTATTTTAATAAATTATATTGAGTTTTCCAGCACTGCCTTAATAAGAAGTTGGTACAGATTACTAGATGGCCAGTGCAGGAGATGCAAGATACCCAACTTCAGTCCCTGGGTCGGGAAGAGCCCCAGGAGAAGGAAATGGCAACCGACTCCAGTATTCATGCCTGGAGAATTCCATAGACAGAGGAGCCTGGCAGGCTACAGCCATGGGGCCCCGAAGAGTCGAACGTGACTTAGTGAATGAGCACACACTAGGTTGCCCAAGACAAGTCTGTTTGCACTCTCCTGGAGGCTGGACCCCTGAGGCTGAGGAGCAGCAGGGTCGTTTTCTCTTGGAGGCTCCAAGGTGAGTGTGGCCCACGCAGCCTGCTTGCTGCCTTCTGTTGGGTCCAGCATCCTTGGCTTAGAGCTTTGTATCTCCTGCCTTGGCCTTACGTGGCCTTATTCTGTCTCATGTCTTTTTTTTTTTTTTTTAATTTCTATTTATTTTTGGCTGCACTGGGTCCCTGTTGCTGCATCCCGGCTTTCTCTAGTTGCTATGCAAGGGCTCATTATGTGGTGGTTTCTTGTTGCAGAATATGGGCTCTAGGCCCATGGGCTCAGTAGTTGCGGCACATGGGCTTTAATTGATTCGAGGCATGTAGCATCTTCCTGGACCAGGGGTCGAACCTGCGTCCCCTGCCTTGGCAGGTGGATTCTTAACCACTGGACCACCAGGGAAGTTTTGCTCTTTTCTCCTTCAGGACACCAGGCGCTGGGCTTGGGGTCTACTCTAATTACAGTTGTACAGAGCCTCCCCCCCACCCCCAACAAGAAGACCACATGCACAGGGGAACGGGTTAGGATTGGATATTTGGGGGGGTTATGATTCCACCCACTACACCGATGGTTGGCTCACTGAGACCCTCATTCCCTTCCACGGTCTTCTCCTTGTTAGGACACAGATCATGAAGACCTCTGAATTGTGAGTTTGGTTCTCCCCTCCAGAGATCGCCCTGTGTCCTTCCTAGGGTGGAATTCTCATCTCCTCCTTCCCTCTCCTCGCAGGTGCTCCAATGAACTATCTTGGTGGCCGCGGCAACGACGAGCTGAATGGGGACGGAGCAGGGATAAAACGGCCCCGGCGGGAGGAGACCCACGTTTGCGAGAAATGCTGTGCCGAGTTCTTCAGCTTCTCGGAGTTCTTGGACCACAAGAAAAATTGCACTAAAACGCCCCCCGTGCTCATCTTGAAGGACAGTGAGGGGCCGATGTCGTCCGAAGACTTGTCAGGGACTGTGCTCAGCCCGCAGCCGCCGAGCCCGGGCCGGAGGGAGGGCCACCGGGACAATGGCAGCGGCGGAGGGGCCCCCGGGGACTTGAGGGAAAAGCCGGGGGCGGAGTCCGTCCTGTATCTGAAGACGGAGGCCGCCCTGCCGCCCGCGCCGCAGGACATTAGCTACTTACCCAAAGGCAAGGTGGCCAACACCAGTGTCACGCTTCAGGCGCTGCGCGGCACCAAGGTGGCGGTGAACCAGCGCAGCGCCGACGTGCCTCCGGCGCCCGTGCCCGGCGCCGGCAGCCTGCCCTGGGTCCTCGAGCAGATCCTGTGCCTCCAGCAGCAGCAGCTGCAGCAGATCCAGCTCACGGAGCAGATCCGGGTGCAGGTGAACATGTGGGCCTCGCACGCCCTCCACGCCGGGCACGCGGCCGACTCGCTGAAGACGCTCGGGGGCCACGTGTCGCAGCAGGTGTCGGCGGCCGTGGCCCTGCTCAGCCAGAAGGCGGGGAGCGCCGGGCTGCCCCTGGACGCCCTGAAGCCCGCCAAGCTACCTCACGCCAACGTCCCTTCCGCCGGCGGCTCCGCCTCCCCGGGGCTGCCGCCCTTCGCGCTGAAGCCGGACGCCACCCGGGTGCTCCCCGGCGTCCTGTCGCGCCTCCCTGGGGCGCTGCTCCCCCAGGCCCAGGGCTCTGTGCTCTTCCAGAGCCCCTTCTCCGCGGTGGCCTTAGACCCGTCCAAGAAAGGCAAAGGGAAGCCACCGAGTGTCTCCCCGGTGGAGGTCAAACTCAAGGACGAGGCTCTCTGCCGGCACAAGTGTAAGTACTGTAGCAAGGTTTTTGGGACTGATAGCTCCTTGCAGATCCACCTCCGCTCCCACACCGGAGAGAGACCCTTCGTGTGCTCCGTGTGCGGCCACCGCTTCACCACCAAGGGCAACCTCAAGGTGCACTTCCACCGGCATCCCCAGGTGAAGGCAAACCCCCAGCTGTTTGCCGACTTCCACGACAAGACGGCGGTGGGCGGCGGCCTTCCCTTCGCGCTGGCCGGCCCCGTCCCCCTCGAGGAAGCCGGGCTCTCCCTAGACAGCAAACCCGCGCTCGCGGCGGGGACCCCCAGTGTCATAGGGCTAGCTCAGAATCTCCCCTCGGGGCCTCACCCCAAGGACGTCGCGGGGGGCCCGTTGCCCGGCGACCTGCAGCCCGGGCCGTCTCCGGAAAGCGAGGATGGCTCCATCCTTCCCGGGGTGGGGCCGACCCATCCCTCCCCCAGGGTCGGAGGCTTCCCAGGGGGTGGGCCGCCGGAGCCGGGGTCGGAGACCCTGAAGCTGCAGCGGCTGGTGGAGAACATAGACAAGGCCACCACCGACCCCAACGAGTGTCTCATCTGCCACCGCGTCCTCAGCTGCCAGAGCTCACTCAAGATGCACTACCGCACGCACACCGGGGAGAGGCCTTTCCCGTGCAAGGTCTGTGGCCGCGCCTTCTCCACCAAAGGCAACCTGAAGACGCACCTGGGGGTGCACCGCACCAGCGCGTCGGTGAAGACGCAGCACTCCTGCCCGATCTGCCAGAAGAAGTTCACCAACGCGGTTCTGCTGCAGCAGCACATCCGCATGCACATGGGCGGCCAGATCCCCAACACGCCTCTGCCCGAGAGCCCCTGCGAGTTCGCGGGCCCCGAGCCCTCGGCGGCTGGGGAGAATGGCAGCCCCGGCGCGCCCGCTCACGATGGGGTCATGGAAGCCATCGACGTAGACGAAGCCTGCCCCCAGGAGGCCGCCCCCAGCAGCTCCTCGAGGGTCCTCGGGCCCCTCGCCGGCGTCCTCGCGGCGTCCCCTACCCCGGGGCTGGCCACGGCGGCTTCGCTGGACGCCCCGGTGAAGGCGGGGCTCGCTGCGCTCGTCCTGCAGCGGCAGGGCAGCCGAGAAAACGGGTCCGTGGAGAGTGACGGCCTGACCAATGACGACGCCTCCTCGGTGATGGGCGACCCCGAGTGCGCCAGCCGAAGCCCAGACGTCCTAGAGAGCACGTCCTTCCAGGCGGTCTCGCCGGCCCATAGCCAGGCGGAGAGCGTCAAGTCCAAGTCTCCAGACGCCGACGGCAAAGGGGACGGCTCCGAGAGCAGCCGCACTGAGATGGAAGGTGATAGAGCTTTGGATTTCACTTAGGTCCATTCTGGGCTCGAGGTCATCTGGAAGGAACCCGGGGTGACCTTGACCAATGGAGAGTGAACTAGCTCCTCTGTAGGGCAATTAGTGACCACCTCTGTCATAGTCCTGACATGCTTTTACTTAGGACAGTTCTGGCAGATTGGGCATGGACAGTTTACTTTGCTTGGTTTTGATTTTTGTGTTGGAGGCCCGTGGTGGCCACACGGGGATTCTTTGGAGTTAATGCTATCCTAGAAGAGTATTTCAGGAAGTGGACACCAGTGAGATAATTCATAGTTCCTTGATTCAGAGATCCCACTCCCTAATGTAAGAGTCACAGATGGGTAATTCTTGAGGGAGAAAAGAGAATCTAACCTATTTTAAATTGTGGGGTGCCTGTTGATGGCATTAATGAGGGGACACCATTGTAGAATCAGAAAGATGGTGTCAGAGCAGACTTTAAAGGTAACTTGATGTGGGGATTGAACTTGGAATTGCCTGCATGCGTTTCTGATGCCGATACCTTTTAAAATCCAAAATATTGGGTTGGCCAAAGAGTCTGTTTGGGCTTTTCCACCTCCTGTTTTGGGGAAACCCGAAATATTTTTTGGCTCACCCAATAGGAAAAATTCTTTTAAGTTTTGGAGTTGTCATTCTCTGTGTAGCTAAATAAGAAGAAAGCTGCTTCCAAGGTGTAAACTTCCTGAAAGGTGTTTCCAGACTCTCAAACGGCGGCGGGGCAGTGGTGGGCAAAATTCCTTTCTTGGTTTGAAGGATGAATGAATGACGTGATGATAAAGTTTTTTTTTTTTTCCTTCTCTTTTCCCTGTGCGCAGGTCGGAGCAGCGTTCCATCCACATTTATCCGAGCCCAGCCAACCTATGTCAAAGTTGAAGTTCCCGGTGGGTTTGTGGGTCCCACGACCATGTCCCCAGGTATGACGCCTCTGTTGGCGGCCCAGCCCCGACGACAGGCCAAGCAGCACGGCTGCACAAGGTGCGGGAAGAACTTCTCGTCGGCCAGCGCGCTGCAGATCCACGAGCGGACTCACACCGGTGAGAAGCCCTTTGTGTGCAACATCTGTGGGCGCGCTTTCACCACCAAAGGCAACCTGAAGGTGAGCCTCCTTAGGGCTTCCGCTGGGGGTGGGGGGCTCAGTGTTAAGCAGCGACATTTATCCCTAACGAATCCTTCCATCAGGGCCAAGTGACTGCGTGCCTCCACTGCTGGGTCCCAGGTTCAAGCCCAGGTTGGGGAACTAAGATCCTGCCAGCTCTGCAGTGCAGTGAAAAAAAGAAAAAAGAAACAGGCTTTCTCACATTACAGCATCTCTGAAGTTGGGATGTTAGTTGCCTTCATAAAGTCCTGCAGATCGGGAAACACAGACTGTGATTGTCACGCTCGTAATATAAAACGGATAAATCCTGCATGGGTTTGTCTTGTGCTTTTAGACTTGATGACTGGTCTTCAACTTTGGGAAAATAATTGCAGAAAGGAGGCCGGGTTGAAGAAGCAGGAGGCAGCAGAGGATCTTTGCTCTTCAGAAGAGTCCCTGTCTGTTTGCTACCGTAGATGAAATAACATTCGTTCCTGGTGGCTTGTGTAACCTTCCCAGCCAGGCTTATTTTTGCCTCAGCAATGATTGCTTCTGTTGACACTATGTATCTGGGATGTCAGTTCCATCAGGGCAGGGTCTGTTTTGTTCAAAAATTAGTTTTTATAACTCAGATTTTTTATTCGGGTCAGTTCCCACAAAGGGGGAGGTTGCACAGAGATGCTCACACACTTGGCTAATTTCTCCCAGTGGTAGAACTTTAATTTTACTCACCTGTAGAATCCATGGGCTTCTCAGGTGGCACTAGTGGTAAGGAACCCACCTGCCCGTGCAGGAAACATACAAGAGATGTGGGTTTGATCCCTGGGTCAGGTAGATCCCCTGCAGGGCATGGCAACCCACTCCAGTATTCTTGCCTGGAGAATCCCATGGACAGAGGAGCCTGGAGGGCTACAGTCCATGGGGTTGGTCGCAAAGAGTTGGACACAGCTGAATTGACTTAGCGTACGTGCAGAGAATCAGTCGTAACCAGGGCATTGACACTGATGTAAGCTCCTGGTCTCACCTGTTTTCCCATTCCACCTGCGCTCAGTGTCTGCATGCCTTCAGTTCCATACCATTTGTTACCTCTGTAGGTTTGCGTGTTAATACCTTGTAACCCTAGCACTCTGAAACAACACTATACTGCCTAGTAGGTGTTGACAGAAGTGCACGTGAATAGATGGGGAAGATCGGAGTGTGTATCCCCAACTTTGTTTGCCTCTAGGGAGGAATGTGGGTCCATTGTTGCTAGATGGTCTGATCCCGGCCCCCACCCCCCCTCAGAGAATAGATAATCTGGATTTTTTAACATGAAATCTAATTTTTCTCTTGGCTGCTCTCTGCAGCTTGTGAGATCCTAGTTCCCCGATGCAGGGTTTTAACCTGTGCCCCTTGCAGTGGGAGCATGGAGCCATAACCCCTGGACCACCAAGGAAGTCTCCGAAATCTAATTTTAAGATTGAAGTGTAGACGGACCAAACCTGTGCGCAGACTTGACTTTGATTGGCCTACACGCAAAGCCTCTGTTTTGGTGGAAACCCTTCTGTCCCTCTTCCCACAGGTCCATTACATGACACACGGGGCCAACAATAGCTCGGCACGCCGCGGCAGGAAGCTGGCCATCGAGAACACCATGGCTCTGTTAGGAACGGACGGAAAGAGGGTCCCCGAGATGTTTCCCAAGGAGATCGTGGCCCCTTCGGTGAGCGTGGACCCCGTCGTGTGGAGCCAGTACGCCACCATGCTCAACGGTGGCCTGGCCATGAAGACCAACGAGATCTCCGTAATTCAGAGTGGTGGCGTCCCCACCCTCCCGGTGTCCCTGGGGGCCAGCTCCGTGGTGAATAACACGGCCGCCTCCAAGATCGACGGCTCCCAGTCTGCCGCCGGGGCCGAGGTGGAGAAGCCAGGGACGGCCGACAACGTCCCCAAACACCAGTTCCCGCACCTCCTGGAAGAAAACAAGATCGCAGTTAGCTAAGCCGCAGGAGGACGCACCTCCGAGGAGCAGTGCACGCAGCGACCTCTCTAGAGAACTGTGTCTTTTATTGTTCTCTCTCTTTTTTTAAGGCCCCCGTCTCCTCCAGTTTTCTTCCTGATGTGCAAATAACGTTTACAGTTGTGGCCACAACCTCAGGCATGGCTTACAATCACAATGTTGCTATGCTGCTTTGCAAAAAAAGAAAAAAGAGAGGAAAAAAAAAATCCTTACTAAAACAAATACTAGTATTTTTTTAAATTTTGGAAGAAAGCGGGTCTTGCAAAGTAGTTTTGTTACTTGCAACAAACTATATACATAAAAATCTTTGTACAACCTCGAGTAACTGTTTCCAAAGACGGTCACCTCTTTCAAGTTGGAAGGTATTGAACCACCATGGAGAAGACACCTGTTTCACCTGCTTGGGGGTGGAGTGGCGGGGGGTGGGGGGCGGCTGTATACTTAATTCTGCGGGGACTGTATGTGGGTAAATGGACATGGTCTGTCATCTGTTTCGGGACCTGTTTTCATATTCTCCCAACCCTGCACCCATTTTTCTTTTGTTTTTTTGAATGTACTTTTTTTTTTTTTTTGAAAACCAAGGTTGTAGAATTCCAAGGTGTTTTTCAACCTTGGAACCTTAAGTAGGATGCCCTCAAGTGGACTGATTTTAGTCCTTAGAGAGTCAGTGTGTGTGTTGCTGCTTATTTAAATACAGTTAAGTTGGAGCCTCAAGAGTGCCAAGGTCCTCTCTACCCTTCCAGATGCCACCTTCTTCCTAAAACCAGGAGAGGTGAACACCTGAGCAGGGAATCTCAGGTGAGGTAACTTAGTTCACCAGTGTGCCTGCTCTGTTGAAGAGCTCGGTGTCCATTCTTGAAGAAACAAACTCATGGAAGGGCATGTTTTCTTATTATATACTAAAAACTTCTTACACTAATTTGTACCAACATTTCCTTGATTGTGACTTAATGCCGAGTAATTATGAAGATTTTTTTTTTTTCTTCTGAGTATTGCATGAAGGCTACCAAGTTGGAACAGGCGAGTCCTGGATGTGAAAGCTTTAATTTATCTACCTCATTCGTGTGTTATTTTTGTAGCTGTAGTCTCTATTTTCCTATTGGATGACCGCTGAAGTGTTCCTAGACCCTATCATAAACCTAAGAGTTGATGTATTGGTGGGAGCAGCTGGAAGTTCAAGATGATGTTGTGATTCTTTTTTTTCTTCTAACCCTAACCCCTTTTGTATATGTGATATTAAGCAGACGATGAAGCGTTCCTCTTGAAGATTTAACAAGCGAGGAGAAAGACCCACATTTCCGGGTGGGGAAGTCTTTGCCCCTCTGGAAGAGTGGATTGTGGCTTTTCTCAAGTCTTGTCTCTTGGTAATTGCACCTGACTTTAGGATCCCCCCCCCCAAGTTTTTTTGTTTTGTTTTGCCAAATTGTGCCTTTCCTTCTGGAATTGTAAGTGAACCAATGGTAGTGCCTGTTTACACTGTGAAGCGGATATTGTTACAGAAGATAGACCAGAGGCTTTCTCATTTGTTAAGCTTAATAATGCCTTGTGAATGTATGATCTACGGAGAAACCCCTGTAGTTTTTACCTGCTGATGCTGTCTGTCTGTTGGAGAATAAATTTTGAATGGTTCTTTTTTTTTCACCACCAGGCGTGTATGTAAATTTTTCTGTTAGTTTCTGCTCCACACCTGAGAGTCCTTTCCTGACAATCATTTCCAGCTGCCTTGGGAGAAATTCCACCCAACTAAGTAGGATAGGGGCTTCCGCAGTGGCTCAGTGGTGAAGAATCTGCCTGCAGCGCAGGAGACACGCTGGGTCAGGAAGATCCCCTGGAGGAGGGCATGGCAACCCACTCCAGTATTCTTGCCTGGAGAACCCCACGGGCAGAGGAGCCTGGCGGGCTACAGTCCATGGGGTTGCAAAGAGGCGGCACGACTGAAGTGACTTGAGCTCGCAGCACAAATAGGCCACGTCCAGCTTTCTGAACCAAACAAGCAAAATGAGAAGGCTAACGTATTGAACACTTACTATGTCCCAGATGAGATGGGCATAAAAATTGGTCCCAACTCTGGATCACGAGGATTCTCTTGGTTCAGTCTGTTGAGACTGAGGAAGGCAGGCATGTGGGGCCAAAGCCACCAGGCGGTGGGCGCCTCCTTCACCTTCCAGACAGTGGTTCTTGGCAGTTCGTAACCCAGGAAGCATGCATGCAATGGCATACTTCAGCATTCTCTAGTAATGTACAAAGAAAGTAGGCCGGTGGGGGTAATTTCTAAGGTGGGTTTTCTGTGTGTCTTCAGATATGGACACAGCAACAGTATTTCGGTGGGAGTTGCAGTTTCACCGGTTCCAGTGAGTGCATTTGATCCCCCTCCCCACCACCACCTTCATCAGGCTACCCTAGCACGTTTGAATGCTTGTGGCTGGAAGTTAGAAAACGGCAGAACGTTGGTTGTAGGCTCTTCCCTGAGTTTGGGGGAAGTCTATTTTGAATCCATCAGAGAGGTATATTTGGCTAAATTTGTGATTCTGACCTTGTGCTTTTTGTTGTTTTTTTTTTTTTTAATTTGAGTGAACTCCGGGAGTTTGTGATGGACAGGGAGGCCTGGCGGGCTGTGATTTATGGGGTTGCGAAGAGTCGGACACGACTGAGCGACTGAACTGAACTGAATGTGGAGCATGTTTAAAGCCTTTATTGAGTTTGTTACAATACTGCTTGTGTTTTATGTTTTGTGTTTTTTGGCCACAAGGCATGTGGGGTTTTAGCTCCCCAACCAGCTCCCCAACCAGGGGTCAACCGAGTGCCCGCTGCATTGGAAAGCGCAGCGCTAACCACTGGACAACCAGGCAGTCCCCAACCTGGTCTCTGATTAAGATCTAAACAGTCTCTGATTAAGATCTAAACACCGTTGTGGCTAATTCACGACTGACTTCGCTTTCTTCTCTCCTCGGCCCGTTTATTTTACGGATTCGGTAACCATAGTCATTTAAAGGGGCACTTTTTCTGGTGGAGAAAGCATGTGCTTCTTGGGGCGTAATCATTGTCCTGGTAACTCCCTCAGTTCTGTTTCCTTGTTTCCAAACAAAATCATTAATGACTACAAGAAATGTGCAATTCTCTTCACAGAAAGTGAGTTATTAGCTTTCAGAGCTATTAACATCTCCTAATAAGCTGAGAGAAGCAACTGCTTTTGGTCTAGGGATCCTGCTTTGGTCCTGGTATACATGAAAATTCAGATTTCCCCCTAAATAAAAAAATACCAAAAAAACCCCCAGGTCCTTACCACTTTGCCGTGATTCAACTATTTCTAAATAATGAAAATGGAGCATTAGCTAAACATGGCCAAAACGAGGAGCAGGAAGCAAATTTGCCTCTCAGAAGTGGATGCTGCAATTGAGGTATTAAGGGTAAGACCTCAAAGTGTTTAAAAGAAGCATCAAACTGCATTTGAAAGTCTAAAAGAAATTTTTAAAAAATTTTGGATTGTGCTGGGTGTTCGATGCTGCTCGCAGGCTTTCACTGGCTGTGGCGAGTCGGGCTGCTCTAGCTGCCGTGTGCAGGCTCCTGGTTGTGGTGGCTTCTCTTGGGGAGCCCGGGCTCTGGGGCTCCAGGACTTGAGTAGCTGCAGCGCCTCAGGGTTAGTTGCCCAGAGGCATGTGGAGTCTTCCAAGCTAGAGCCAGGGATTGAACCAGTGACCCTGCCTTCCAAAGCAGGTTCTTAACCCTAAAGTCTAAATGTTTGAAAGTGACCTTTCTGGGAGAAGGAACTTCCCAAACGATTTGTATTTCTTCCCCTCTTGTCCCCCTCTTCTATCATTTCCACCCTCCAACCCTTTGTAAGTTCAGTTCAGTTCAGTCACTCAGTCGTGTCCGACTCTGCAACCCCATGAACCGCAGCACGCCAGGCCTCCTTGTCCATCACCAACTCCCGGAGTATACCCAAATTCACGTCTATTGTGTTGGTGATGCCATCCAGCCATCTCATCCTCTGTCGTCCCCTTCTCCTGCCCCCAATCCCTCCCAGCATCAGAGTCTTTTCCAATGAGTCAGCTCTTCGCATGAGGTGGCCAAAGTGTTGGAGTTTCAGCTTCAGCATCAGTCCTTCCAATGAACACCCAGGACTGATCTCCTTTAGGATGGACTGGTTGGATCTCCTTGCAGTCCAAGGGACTCTCAAGAGTCTTCTCCAACACCACAGTTCAAAAGCATCAATTCTTAGGCGCTGAGCTTTCTTCACAGTCCAACTCTCAAACATACACGACCACTGGAAAAATGTCTCTGCTTTTGAATATGCTATCTAGGTTGGTCATAACTTTCCTTCCAAGGAGTAAGCGTCTTTTAATTTCATGGCTGCAATCACCATCTGCAGTGACTTTGGAGCCTAAGAAGATAAAGTCTGCCACTGTTTCCACTGTTTCCCCGTCTATTTCCCATGAAGTGATGGGACCAGATGCCATGATCTTAGTTTTCTAAATGTTGAGCTTTAGGCCAACTTTTTCACTCTTTCACTTTCATCAAAAGGCTAACCCTTGGTAAACCATCTATTAATTCAGTTGTTTTGTTGTGTCTGACTGTGACCCCATGGACTGTGGCTCGCTAAGCTCTGTCCTTGGAATTCTCCAGTGAAGAATACTGGAATGGGTTCCCATTTCCTTCTCCAAGGGATCGTCCCGACCCAGGGATCGAACCTGTGTTTGAGGCAGGTTGTTTATCATCTGAGCCACCAGGGAAGCCCATTAATTCAGGGAAAGAGGTAAACTGAAATACCCGTGTTCTAAAGGCTTGGGACAAAGGATACAGAGGTTTATTTTATGCTAAAGGGATAATTGTTGGTCCTTAAAAGCACTGAAACAACCTTCTGTATCATCCCGTGGTTTGTGCTGTAGATACACCTGGTGTCAAGTTTGCCTCTTTAACTGTTTACTTCACCCGAACCAGCTTTTTGTTTTGTTTTGCTTTTTAATGCTTGCTGGCTATCCTGATGGCTTCAGGCCATCCTGGTGGCAGAAATCATTTTCACTGACCTTCCTAAATATCCTGAGTTAATTGTGTTGGAGGCCGATTCTGTCTTCACTTTCTTGTGTGGTAAAGACCCCAGGGGACCCAGGACAGGAAATTATAATGGAATTTAGGATTGCTCATCTTTGGGATTCCACAAAGCAGGAAATTGTTCTTAAAAATGGGGAAATAAAAGAGAATTGCTTACAGTTGCCAACTTTTTATCAAGTAAGAATGATAAACGCACCTCTTTTTTTGTGCTTCCCTTTTGTATTATCTACATGGCGTTTTGCACTCTCTGAAATGTTGGCTTGTTCATTCTGTCTATCCTGTTAAAGTATAACCTTTTGGAACGGGAAAATCAAGACTCCTACAAATGTAAAATGAACATGTATCCGAGATTCTATCAACAGTTACAACTGATTGAAAGAATTGAAAAAAGTCCTCAATTTCAGGTAATCAGGAAGATTGAAGTAAACTGATGAAAAAAGGAATCAGTCTTCACAGGGCTAGAATCGGCTGCATTCCACTGGGCAAAATTCATTTGCATCTCTACCAGGGAGAATCGTTTGTGTTAACTGCAGTATTCTGTTGGAAAATAGCTCAGTGACCATGAAAGAGGCAGGTAACCCCGAAGGCCTGCTAGACGGGTCATCTGGTCATCTTGATGATTTCGGTCTTTTCTTAGATCTAGGTACCAGCAGAGACCTCAGCTCTGGGCAGCAGGTATTGTGTGTCTTGTTAACTATCCCCAGTGGCTGGAATATTGTAGGTGCTAGGTGAATATGGCTTGAATGAATGAATGTTGAGTGGTATTTTCCTTAAACTCCCCAATGTCTGTCTGGGGATAAAAACAGTACCATACAAACTAATATAATAAGATCTTAACTAGATATAGTTGGTAATGGAAAGCACTTAAGAGAGTTCTTTCCCCACAAAAGGGGAACCGGGAAGATGAGGTCAGTGTTAGAGATACTGTCTTACTAGATGAACATCACGTTCTAGCTGGGTGGGTCTCAAGTAGGGACAGTTTTACCCTCGGGACATTTCGCCATGTCTGGAGACGTCAGTGGAGGTCACAGCCTGGGAGAAGGGGCTGAGCTGCTCCTGGCACGTCACGGGTAGACACCAAGGCTGCTTCTGCACATCGTCCAGTGAGCGGGGCAGCCCCCCACAATCTGGGAATAGCCCCAAAGTAAGTAGCACCCACGTTGAGAAACTCAAAGGGACGACCTGGGGCATTCATCCACAGAGAAGACTGTAGGCACCAAAGCAAGTCCCCCCAGTCTGGGTTTACCCAGAGCATTAACAAGGTTTGGCTGCCCTGAGTCTTGGTTGCAGCATCTAGTCGGGGCGTGTGAACCTTTGGTTGCAGCATGTTAGAGCTGATTTCCTGACCCTGCACTGGGAGAGCAGTCTTAGCCACTGGACCGCCAGGGAAGGCCTATCCAAGCAGTTTCATTAAGTCTTTGGTCCCCTTTTCCCTGCCTCGCCTTGAGCCCTGCTAGTACCCTGCACTCTGCAAACAGCCTCAGCCAGCTTGGCGAGCTATGGAAATGAGGCTCCAGGGTAGGCTGGACTGAGTCTCAAAATAGATTATGGTCTGGGCCCAATATCTGTTGGTGAGGTTTGGTGACCTCTGTGGGCCTCTCTGGCAAGACGAGGCTGGACTAGGTTGGCTTGTCTGTCAAAGATCATTCTGTTCCAGGTATCTAGGGGTCAGTGACTTGTTGGATGGAGCCTGCTCCAGAGCCTGTTGGGTGGACAGGGCTGTCCAAGGCCGTGAAAGGGGCTCCTCGGAAAGCAGGACCCTAAGGTAGCTGTTTCTAGGGCCGTCGGGAGAAGGCAGGGCCAAGCCGGGAAGAGGGCTTCTGATGCCCTCCACCCAGCCCCACCCCATCACTGCCCCACTCTGCTGCTCTCCTGGACCCTGGCACTGTTCCCTCCAGCCCCACAGGCCCTCCGCTATGTCACACAAGTATCTGGATAGATAAAAGCCTTTAAGTGCCTCCCTTCCTCAGGGACTGCCTTCCTGGAAGGGAGTCATTTTTGTTTTCTGCAGTGATTATAAAAGCACACAGAAATTTGGAAAATACAAAGGCAATAAAAAAGTGCCTCTCTGTTCATATGAAAATATTTTTACCTTTGGAGATTAGGAGGGGCTCTTGGTCTTTTCAAAATTCATTTAAAGAAAAACTTTTAAAAAATGATACCTGTTGACTAGAGAAAAAGCAGAAAGTAGAGACGAGGAGAAATTTCAGATCCATTTAGATGTACCACAATCATGCAAAATGTTAGTGAGGAAAATTGCTGGGTTTGGGATCAGGGTGGATATGGAGTGGGTATATGGAGCTCTCTGTACCTACTCCTACAGAAATAATTATTAATTAAAGTTCAAAAATCTACCTAGAACGTTGTCTGGAGACCCCGTTTGATAACACTGATGGCATTTTTTATTTTATTTTTTACTATTTTAAAAAAAGAATTTTTTTTTTTTTCGTTTTATTTTCTTTGTGCCGAGCCGTTGTTGCTGCAAGGGCTTTTCTCTAGTTGTGGAGAGTGGGGGCTACTCTGGTTGTGGTGCTTGGGCTTCTCACTGCGATGGCTTCTCTTGTTGCAGAGCACGGGCTCTCGGGCACGTGGGCTCAGCAGCTGGGTATCTGGGCTCGAGAGCACAGGCTCAGCAGTTGTGGAGCGTGGGCTTAGTTGCTGCTCAGCATGTGGGATCTTCTGAGACCAGGGATCAAACCCATGTCTCTTGCATTGCCAGGCAGATTCCTTACCACTGAGCCACCAGAGAAGCCTTGTTGTTTCTTTAATTAGTAAAAAATCCTAACATTTATAGGAGGAGGAGGAGAAATTATAATCACTAACCTTGGTGAAAACTTACTATGTGACATGCATTGCACTGCTTTACATTTTGCTATTACTGCCCCGAATTCTTGCAACAATCCTGAGCGCCCACAATTCTCCCTGTATGTATGCAGCTTTCCAATTGCTGTGTGTACACAATTGGTTCTAATCCTTCCAACAATCCTATGAGGCCAGTGTGTGCGCGCACGCGCGCGCGTGTGTGTATGTGTGTGTGTTGCTCAGTTGTGTCCGATTCTGTGACCCCTGCCAGGCCCTCTGCCCATGGGATTTTCCAGGCGAGAATACTGGAGTGGTAGCCATTCCCTTCTCCAGGGGATCTTCCTGATGCAGGGATCCTTTACCATCTGAGCCACCAGGGAAGCCCCCCATTTTACAGATGAGGAAACTGAGGCCCAACTGTTTGTAAGTTGCCTCTGGTTCTACAGTTGTGAGGTGCTGAAGTGATACAGGATTTCAGATGAAGGGCCACTATTATTACTCTGTACCCTAGACAGTGAGGGCACAGCCTGGTGAGTGAAGGCGGCCAGAGGTGGGCGCCCCGAGGACCAGAGGGAGCTGGAAGGTGTTTGAGATCAGGATTCGTAGTTGCCTGGAAATGTCAGGATCACTGGTTCCACTGGTCACTGGAGGGCATCTTTCCTTCCTCTGGAGCAGAGAAGACCAGGCCTGGGAGCCCAGTCTTGTTCCTTCCTGACCACGTTGCTTTGTGCAGGCCGCTCTGAGTGTCTTGTTTCCTCATCTGTGAAATGGGTGTGCTCATTTAGACTCAGCTGGCAGGGCTGCTTGGAGGATGAGATAAGGGATTCCATGGCGTTTTAGGTGCTTGATAAAAA
Organism: Bos javanicus; assembly: GCF_032452875.1. Taxonomy (NCBI): domain Eukaryota; kingdom Metazoa; phylum Chordata; class Mammalia; order Artiodactyla; family Bovidae; genus Bos; species Bos javanicus. Next base: position 79,491,569 of record NC_083880.1, on the reverse strand, counting down.
CACGAGCTAGCGTTTATTGGCTCCCAGCTGTGTGGGGGCCCTTGGATTAAAGGGCCATGATCTCTTTGGTCTTTTCTGTCCCCTTGTGTGGTGGTGGAGTGGAGAAGAGGCCTTGAGGTGGGTGGGGTTTGAGAGGGGACCTCTGGGGAGCAGGTGGGAGAGGGTGGGGCCCCCTCTGATGCCATAATTGGTGGGTCGGGGTGTTTACATTGCCTCCACTCCATAAGCCATTCCTGAGAGTTGGCTGTGCATCCTGCCGTGTGCCTGGCACCGTCCTGCACGACGCAGAGCAGATCAGGTCTGTTAGCCAAAGAATGCCGTTTCCCCTTCAAAGGTGCAATACAGCAACCTCTAGCGACATGCTTTTCTTGAGGAACTTCATCGGGACATGAGATAAGTCACACTTCTTGGTTTGGTATCTGCCTTCCTTCACTCAGGGCCCCGGACACAGATGCTTGGTGGCTTTGCCCTTATTCATAGCAAACGAATTAAAAGGCACCCACATCCCACATCAGATGTGTTAGGTGTAGCTACTTAAAAATTCCCTTTAGTTGCAGTAGATTAGTTAACACGGTGTTACACTTTGGGGTTCTTTCATTACACGTGGATTTTTAACTTCCCTCCCTCCTTCCTACACCACTGTTCGTTTTCTTTCTGTTCTTAAATTTTTATCGGGGTCCTTGGAAAGTGAGTGGATCCTGGACACTGGGAGAGGAGGTAGGTGTGGACGCGGGTCTGGGCGGAGGAGTCACTGTGTGTGTCTCAGTGTGGTTGAATGTGTCTGTGTGACAGAGCACACGTGTCAGTCCCAGAGGCAGGTGAGAGGTGAGTGTGAGATGGAGGGTGTGCAGGTGTGTGAGTGCACACTGTGATGGGGAATTTCAGGATCCAGGTGGGAGAGTGAGGGGCCAGCGATGGTGAAGGATGGTGGCTGAGGGAGTCTGGAGAGCACTGAGGCAGAGTGTCCCTGTGATTGTGATTCCTGGGGCTCACGTGGGTGAGGTCCAGGATGGACAATGGTGTGCGGGTGGCAGGCTGTGTGCTTGTGCGCGTGAGCGAGAGTGACTGAACGTCAGATGCTGGTAGGGAGGAGCGGGTGAGAATGTGTGTGTGTGTGTGTGGCTCGCGTGTGAGTGTGCAAGAGTGAGCCCGTGAGAGGATGGATGCAGTGTGAGCTTGGTGGCGTGTGCGTGTGCACACAGGCGGGCATGTGCGGGTGAAAGTGGCGTGCGCGGGGGCGGGGGGAGGCCGGGCGCGCGCACGCGGGGCGTGGGCGGGGGGCGCGCGGCCGGGTGGGCGCTCGTGGGGGGCGCGCGGCGCGGGCCGGGGGCGGGGCCTCTGCGGCGGCCGCGCGCGGGCCCGGCGGGCCGCCCCCCGTGGCAGGCGCGGCGCGGCGCGGGCGGGCGGCGCGCGGAGCTCGGGCCCATGGTGCGCCCGTGTCCGTCGGTCGGGCCGCGCGGGCGGCTCCGCGCGTGGCCCGGCGCTCGCGAGCTCGCCCCGTCGCTGCGGGCCCGGCCCGCCCGCTGCCGCCGCCTCCTCCCCCGGGGCGGCGCGGCGCCGGCGGGCGGTGGCGCGGAGGCCGGACCGGGCGGCGGCCCAGGCTGCGCTGGGGGCGCGGCGGTCAAGGCGGGCGACATGACGGACAACATCCCGCTGCAGCCGGTGCGCCAGAAGAAGCGGATGGACAGCAGGCCCCGCGCCGGGTGAGCGGGGCGCGGGCCGGCCGCCCTCCTTTGTCCGCGCGCGGCCGCAGCCCGGCGCCGGGCGGGGCGGGCCGGGCCGGGCCTGACAGGTCGGCCGGCGCCATGAGCCGGCGGCCGAGCCCGGGGAGGGGCGGGCGGGGAGCGGTCCGGCTCCGCTCGGCCCGGCCCCGCGGCGCGATCGCGTCCCTTTCGGGCCCGAGCGCCCGGCTGCCGGGCACCTCTGCCCGCCTTGCTTTAGGCACCGCGGGAGGCCGGGCCCGCCCGGCGCTGTGGACCTGGGATCAGCCTCGCCTTCTATCCATTTTATTGTTTCCTCATTACGCCTTGTCTTCGTAATTCCGATTTGGTCAATATCGAACCTCGCTCTTCGCCTGGAACCGCCCTCGGGAGCCGGGAAATTCTCGGCCGGCATTGCCCCCGCCGCAGACCCGCCGCGGGGTCCCCGCCCGGCCCCGGCTGGACCGCTGGAGGGCGAGAGCAGCTCCTGCTGGTCGCCTGCACCCCCTCCCCGCGGTCCCCACAATTTGAGGAAGGAGCCTTGCCCGGCAGGGGCGGCGGCTGCCACCTGCTGTACCCTTCCGCAGAGGAAGGGCCCTGGGCCGCCTCGTGAGGGTTGCACTCACTCGGAAAGCGGAGGCGCGGGTGTTTTGCGCCCTGACAGCTTCCCATTGGGAGGAGGGCGCTGACCTGTTGAGGTTTTAAGGGGCTGTGGCATCACCGGGGCAGAGTTAACCTGGGGAGGGGGTGCGGGGGGAGGCGAGCTGGTTAAAATGCCGATTCCTGGCCCGCCCGGGCCCGCCGGTGACTGCTTGGGGTGGGACCTGGAAGCGTGCATTTCCCGAGGCTGCCCAGGTGGGGCTGCAGTCGCCGGAGGAGGCAGCTGGGCGGGGCCGGGCCCCGCGGGCAGCCCTGCGCTTTGGCGTCGGGTTCTCCCCGCGCACTCCCGGGTGGCGGCCGCTTTGTGCGGCGTCGGTTGCTTGATGCAGGGGCGTGGGCCGGATGAACCCCTAGGGTGACTTCACTAGGTGTCAGTGGGATTTTTTGAAAAGTGGGGGAAGAGATGATGCCAGCTGCCATTTTGTGGGGTCTTTGTCCCCAGTCTTCCTTAAACCTTCCGGGGAGGAGGCCCCGTTGGTAGAAGACAGGCCCAGCGGGGTCAGGGCCCACTGCGAAGATGCTGCAAAACGCAGACTGAACTCAGGATCTCTGAGCCAGAGGTGAACTGCCCTCCACAGCTTTCTTCACTTTTGGCCTACGTTTTAGTCCCGACCTCTCGAGGCTAAAGAACGGTGACAGCTTGAGCCCTATGCCTGGAGGAGGGCCTGCGCGTAATAACACCCTCAGTGAATATTTTAATGAGTTTATAAGATCAGTGGACTCTGAGGACTCTAGTTATTAATTCATGCAACAGTTATAAAAATGCCTACTGTGTGTGGAGGCTGTGCTGGGAGATGGGTGCAAAGCTGAATTAAACAAGCCCTGACCAGAGGTGTGGGCCTCCTGTCGCTGCTTGTGCATTGGAATCACCCTGGCAGCTTTAACAATTACCATTCCTGCCGCGGTTTTGACCTTTGAAATAAAAATCTGGAGTGGGACCTTTATCTTTATCTGTCTTATCTGCCTTATTTTTTCATGGCTCCCTGGATGGTTTTAATGTGTCCGCATAGTTGAGAACCTCCCATTCAGTGCAAGAGAGAAAATGCAAATAATTATTTAAAAGTGATGATTACCATGGGAGAAATATGCATCCTTAGCATAGGGGCCCAGACGGAGTGTGCCAACAGTTGGGAAAAAAGGTTTCTGTTTAGTATTGGAGTGGAGGATTGCTTCTCCTTTGGAATTTGCCACCTGGGAGCTAATTTATTTCCTCAACAGTGACATGGATTCAAATTCAAGTCAGGTCTCTGGAATTCCAGGTGTTTGCATATATGTTCTTGTATTTGCATTTTTAGGAGTAGCCGTGTCAAGTTGGGGATCTTGGTATCTGGAAACACTTTTGGAAAGCCTTCTTGTAATTTAAGGGTGGGAGGTGAGGTAAAGAAATAAGAAGCAAACATATTTGTGATGGTCAGACTCTCTGCTGGGCACTTGAGGTAAATGCATACTTAATTGCTCAGTTGTGTCTGAGTCTTTGCAGCCCCTGCCGGGCTTCTCTGTCCATGGAATTTTCCAGGCAAGAATACTGGAGTGGGTTGCCATTTCTTGCTCCTGGGAATCTTCCCAATCCAGGGATCAACCTGAGACTCCTGTGTCTCCTGCATTGGCAGGTGGATTCTTACCACTGCGCCACCTGGGCTGTGTTTAAATCCTCATAACCACTGTGTGAATTTTTGGAGTTAGTTTCTTCATTTTGTACGTTCCGTGATGCTAAATAATTTGTTGGAGATCATAGGGATAGTCAGTGTGGGGGGATGGATTTGAACCTGATCAACTCTTTTTATCTAATGGCTCTAAGCTGTAGGATGGTTGGAGGATTTTGTGGTTAAAGAAACCAAAAACCTAGGTGCCACAGGCCCCAGGAGACAGAGTATAATTAGTGCTGGGATCACTCAGCATATGCCAAGACATGCAGTTGATTTGCTGGAGGAATCCCGTAGCCCCAAAGCTCTTTTCTGTCTTGAGAAAGTTACCACATCCTGATGTTGAGAAAACTATTGCAGTGGCTTTGTTAGGACATGAGCGTTTGCCTCACATCTCTGGAAACCTTTTTTCTGACATCATGTGCTTTGGTTCTGGCTAAGTGAAATCCTCCTCCTGGTGAAACTGGTTAGGAGCATGGGCGCAGGATTGGAGAACTGCGTGCAAGCCTGGGTTTTGCCACTCAGTAGCTGTGTGACTCGGGGGAAATTACTTAACCTCTCTGGGTTTTAGTTCTTTCACCTGTAAAGAGGGACTAACAGTAATTCTGTGTGTGTGCTTATGTGCTCAGTCGCTCAGTCATGGCCGGCTCTTTGCACCCCCATGGCCTGTAGCCCTCCAGGCTCCTCTGTCCGTGGGATTCTCCAGGCAAGAACACTGGAGTGGGTTGCCATGCCCTCCTCCAGGGGATCTTCCCAACCCAGGTCTCCAGCATTGCAGGTGGATTCTTTACCATCTGAGCCACCAGGGAACCCCGTAATTATGTGTACCTCCTAGGATTGTTTGAGACTTAATCCATCGTAAATTTGGAACACTAAGCACTCAATACGTCTTAGACATTTGCTGGGCCAAATAGTGATAATTAGATTTTTGTGTGAGGTTTGCCTTTGGTAGTTTCTGGAACGCTCCTTTGAGAAGAAGGACTTTTGATGGTGGGAAGTTGAGAAATATAGACTTCATTGCTCTCTCCTGATCAAATCCAGGAAATAATTAACCACATAAATGATTCCAGCCAGATAAGTAGGTGCCCTGGTGTGATAGGTAGAGAGCAGGTTGGGCAGAACTGAGACTTTGCCTTTCCTGAGTAATGATTAGGGCTCTCATGGCCAAATTGGACAGGATGCTTCGACTTTTCCATGTATTTGGACTTGGGGAACAAGGAAATTTTGGATGTGAACTGAATTAAGAAACAGCTGACTATTTACAGTTTACTTCAGCTTTTTTTGGGGGGGCACACAACTTTATTGGGGTTGGTGGCTTCCTGGTGGCTCAGACGGTAAAGAAACCGCCTGCAGTGCAGGAGTGCTGTGTGCTCTGCTTAGTCGCTCAGTCTGTCCGACTCTCTGCGACCCCGTGGACTGTAGCCCGCCAGCTCCTCTGTCCATGGGATTCTCCAGGCAACAATACTGGAGTGGGTTGCCATGCCTTCCACCAGGGGATCTTCCCAACCCAGGGATCGAACCCAGGTCTCCTGAGTTGCAGGCGGATTCTTGACTGTCTGAGCGACCAGGCAATACAGGAGACCCGGGTTCAATCCCTGGGTTGGGAAGTTCCCCTGGAGAAGGAAATGACAACCCAGTCCAATATTCCTGCCTGGAGAATCCCATGGACAGAGGGGGCAACAGTCCACGTGGATACAGTACTCGGGGTCACGGAGTCCGAAGGGACTGAGCAGCTTACACTTGGGTTAGTTTATATCACATAAAATGCATCCATTGTTAAGGTACAATGCATTGATTTTTTAAAAATTAAATTTACAGAGTTTCTGTAGTTCCTCACAGTCCAGTTCTTGAACGTCTCCATCTCCCCCAGAAGTTCTCTCATGCCTTAATCCCAGGCTGATTTCTGTTTCCATAGGTTTGCCCTTTCTGGAAATTTCATATAAATGGAGTCATAAACTGTGTTGTCTTTGTATCTGCTTTTTTTGGGGTCATTTAACAGAATGGTTTTGTAATTTTAATTTTAATACAGTTTTTAAAGGTCACTGTCCATTTATGTGCTAAGTCACTTCCTACTTACGTCTGACTCGTTTTTGCAACCCTGTGGACTATAGCCCACCAGGCTCCATGGGATTCTCCAGGCAAGAACACTGGAGTGCGTTGCCATGCCCTCCTCCAGGGGATCTTCCCAGCCCAGGGATCAACCCCAAGGATCTTACATCTCGAGGATTGGCAGGCGGGTTCTTTCCTACCGGCGCCGCCTGGAAAGCCCTGTGCCTTTACAGTTGCCGCAAAATACTGGCTGAGTGTTGTGATACATCCTCGAGCCTGTCCTGCACTCAGTAGCTTGTATTTTTCCCTCAACAGCCCCCTCCCAACTGGTAACCACTAGTTCGTTCTCTGTAAGCCTGCTTCTTTCTTAACGTCTTATTTTATATTGGAGTACACTTGATTATCAGTATTGTGTTGGTTTCAGGTGTACAGCAAACGGATTCAGTTTTGCATATACATGTATCCTTTTCAAATTCTTTTCCCAATTAGGTTGTTACAGGATTTTTGAAAAAAATTTTATTTATCGGCTGCAGTGGTTCTTAGCTGCAGTACTCGGGCTGTTTGCTCTTTATTGCTTCATGTGGGGTCTTACGTTATGGCATGACAACTCAGTTGCAGCTTGGGACCTAGTTCCCTGACCAGGGATCAAACCAGCGCCCTCTGCATTGGACGAGTGGAGTCTTAGCCGCTGGGCCACCAGGGAAGTCCCTGTTACACAGTATTGAGCAGAGTTGTTAACGCAGCGGTTTTAAAGTTCCCTTTTATTGCTTAAAGATTTCCATCGTGTAGGTATACCATACTTTATGTCTTCACCACGATGGACATTTGGGTTATGTCTTGTGTTTGGCTGTTGTAAACAGTATCACTAAGAACATTCAAGTCTTCATGCGGACATGCTTCCCTGTCTCCTGTCCACGGTGAGCGTTTGAGACGGAGTTTGCCGGTCGTTCCTGGCTCTTCCATGGTGGTCCTGTGGGTTCCCGGTGTCATCTTCCTCTGTCTTCCCGTTCAGAGTTGTGGTTGCTCAGGGCTTGCTCCTGGCCCTCTTTGCCTTCGGAAGTCTGGGTTGAGCTTGTGTGTGCTCATGGCTTTGTGTGTGCAGGCTCGGTCGCTTGGTCACATCCAACTCTTTGCAACCCTTCCAACTGTAGCCTGTCTGTCTCCCCTGTCCATGGGATTTCCCAGCAAGAATACTGGAGTGGGTTGCCATTCCCTCCTCCAGGGGATCTTCCGGACCCAGGGATTGCACCCGAATCTCCTGCGTCTCCTGCATTACAGGCAGATTCTTTACCTACTGAGCCATGGGGGAGCCCTTCCCTGGTGGCTTAGATGGTAAAGAATTGGCCTGCAATGCAGGAGACCCAGATTCAATCCCTGGGTTGGGAAGATCCCCTGGAGAAGGGAATGGCTACCCACTCTAGTATTCTTGCCTGGAGATTTCCATGGACAGAGGAGCCTGGCGGGCTGGAGTCAGTGGGGTCAAAAAGAGTCGGACACGACTGAGCGACTAACACTTTGAACCCATGGCTTCAGTGACCTTCAAGTCCTTCTGCCGTCTTCCTGAGTCCTCCTCTCAGCCTGGCTCCCACTGCGAGCCGGTCTTCCTCCAGTGTTCCCATGCACGGAGAATGGTGTGCCAGTTCTTCAAGGCAAAACCCTGACTCCCAGGATCCGGATGCTGCCTTCAGCCTCCTCTTCCTTTGCTAATCCTTTCTCAGGACCTCCCCCTTTTGCTCCCTGAGTTGCTCTGGAATCTGTTCCTCTCCTTCAGCGTTGCTGCCACTGGCTCAGCCTCCTTGTCTTCATCATCATCGGTTGATACCCTTTATCCAAGCTTTTGATTGTCTAGTGAGGTCTCCACCTCTCAGCCAGAATGTGTGTGCTACGTCGATTCAGTTGTGCCCGACCCTTTGAGACCCTATGAACTGTAGCCCTCCAGGCTTCTCTGTCTATGAGATTGACCAGGCAAGAACACTGGAGTGGGTTGCCATGCCCTCCTCCAAGGGATCTTCCTGACCCAGAGATCAAACTAGCATCTCCTGCACTGGCAGGCAGGCTCTTTACCACTGAGCCGCCTGGGAAGCCCAGATATGGCCAGATGCTTTGATCGTGGGCATGTTCTGCTCAAAGCCCTCCAGGGAACCATCTTACTAGGCGCTTTGGCCCTGCGCTGTCCAGCACGGCAGTCACTAGCCTCCTGTTTAAATTCCGGTTTAGAATAGTTAAAACTAGATTAAAGTTTCAGTCCCACGTTTCAGCGTCCAGTCCCCACACGGCCAGCGCCTGCTGTACAGGTTGGCCCAGAGACCAGCAATCCCGCCGTTACCCGAAGTGCTGTCGAACGGCACTGCCAGGACCCTTGCCGCCTCCTGAGCTGATCTCAGCGCACTTCGGCCCCTTCCTCCACCGCGTCCAGCCACGTGATCTGTGCTCACTGTCTCCTCCCGGCTCCCTCTGGACGCAGGGCTTCTGCACGTGCTGTCCTCTGCCTGGAAAGTCCTCCTCTCCCCTCTTCATCTGGCCGAAGCTCCGTCTTCCATTAAATCCCACTGAGGCCTCAGGTCCTCAGGGGAGACTTGCCTGACGTCCCCTCTGCAGAGCGGGTCCCATTCTGGGAGCCTCTCGGAGCGCCTGCTCCTCTTCTATTTTGCTCAGTTGCAGTTAGACGTGTCCTTGTGTGACCCTTCAGCTGGGAACACTGCGGGGCCCTGGCTGGGGACAGGTTAGTCACCATCGCATGGAGCCTGGCACGGAGTAGGTGCCCAACACATCCTTCTTTTTTTAAAGAAGAGAACAAGTCTACACTTTTATTTACTTTTCAATAAGTTTAAATCCTTGAAGGGCACACCAAGAGTCGGATTCTGTGTCCAGTGGCCTTAGCAAAACAAGTTGCTTTGCAATTTGGCACGAATCACGCTGCTGTTTCCACAAGCGTGCTGCCTTTCCCCAGATTACTCTGGTTGTGTCACGTTTTCCTCCCGGAGTTACTGTGCTGTTCTTTGTTTGGTACACATAAGCACGTCTCTTGCCTAGATAGAACTCAGTGTTATCTTGAGCGCGTGTGTGTGTGACTGTGTGTGAGCACGCATGTGCTTGCTCGCTTGCTTGGTTGTGTCCGACTCTTTGGGACCCCATGGACTGTAGCCCACCAGGTTCCTCTGTCCATGGGATTTCCCAGGCAAGAATACTGGAGTGGGGCTGCCAGTTCCTCCTCCAGGGGATCTTCCTGACCCAGGGATTGAACTGGCATCTCCTGCATTGTCAGGGGGATCCTTTCACCACTGAGCCACCTGGAAGCCCAGTATAGCTTCAGTTTTCAGGCTGTGTGCCCCCTCTGGTTCCATAGGCCCCGCTTGTAGCCAGCGAAAATGGCCACGGACCGCAGCCTTGCAGAATGTTTGTCGTTTTACAAGTCCTCCTCCTAGCCGCCTCCACAGGGGCCAAGATGACTGAAAGGGCCGTAAATCCTTGTTGAGAGAAAGCGTGCCTGAAGCAGGTCTCCAGTTTATAAAGAAACGGAGCCGCCTCTGCTGTTGAGAATGGGGCGGGAGGGACCTTCCCAGCTGGTCCAGGCGGAGTCTCGGTGTCCTCAGCTCTACGTCCGAAGGACGCCTGTTGGACGTTCTTGGAGTGCTGCTCACTAACCATCTGCTCCTGTGTTTTCCTGGCTCGGCGGTCTTCCCTGTTGGGGGGATCAAGTCTGCCTGTCCTAGCCGTGTAGTCTGAAGGCAGGGCTGGAGGTGCCCGAGGGGCTTGTGACGTGAGTGCCAGGAGAGGGGAGTCTCAGGCCAGGAGACTGGGTGCCCTCTGTCTGCCTCTCTCTCCCTCCGCCGAGGGGCGCCAGCCCGTCCGCTCCTGTGATGGGCTCTTGGCTGCCTTGGATGAGAGAACAGCCCGGGCAGGCGTTGGCAGCGGCCCACCCGGAAGCGGCCTTTGTGCCCTCTGCCAGCCCCGCTGCACCGGTGCCATCCACTTCCTGGTACGGCCTCCCTGCCCTGGGCCCGCCCCGGTGCTGACCAAAACCAGGCCAGTGCTCCCTGCCCAGGCGGGCACAGGCGGTGACATCAGCTGTGGAATTACACACCAACCCAGGTGGAGATGCTGAAAGGGAGCAAGTGGGCACAGGACCGAGGAAGGCCAGGGCGCCTGCTGCACACCAGCCCCAGGGCAGCAAGGCGGCCCTTTGAGCTTGACCTCTGGCCCCTATGCGTGCAGTCAGTGGGAAGGAGGGGCCAGGGTCACAGGGTATGGAATAAGCCATCTTCAGACTTTTTGGGCTGTTACTTTTCAGCGTAGAAAGTTCTTTCAATATTTCTACCCAGGTGCAAATGATGGAAGTCACTCGTGAGGGCTGTCCAAACATGATGGCCACCTTTGGGAGTGGCCATGGAGTGGCTCGAGCTTCACTCCCGAAAGCGACTGGGCTTTGGTTTAATTTGGAAAGAAGAAAACCCATTGTAGCATATCTTTTTGATGACTTTTACTGAAAGGGAGAGAATGTGCTTAGTCACTCAGTCCTGTCCGACTCTTTGTGACTCCAAGGACTGTAGCCTGCCAGGCTTCTCTGTCCATGGGATTCTCCAGGCAAGGATACTGGAGTGGGTTGCCATGCCCTCTTCCAGGGGATAGTCTCAACCCAGGGACTGAATCCAGGTCTCCTGCATTGCAGGCGGATTCTTTACTATCTGAGCCACCAGGGAAGCCCAAGAATACTGGAATGGGTAGCCTGTCCTTTCCCTAGAGGATCTTCCAGACCCAGGAATGGAAGGAATCAGGGTCTGCTAAATTGCAGGCAGATTCTTTTCCAGCTGAGCTACCAGGAAAGTCAAAGAGAATGGTGCTGATTTTTTTTAAAGTGAGCTTTTGCTGAATTTATGTGATTTTGAAAGATTGATTTACGCATTCAGAGCTTGGCCTGTGGAAAGCATCACCAAAGATCACTTTAGGTGGCTCAGGGCCAAACATTGAAAGGCTTGCAATTATGTTTATGGTTCCTTCTGTTTATGCCAAACGATACTTGTCTTCTTTTTGAAGTAGTGACAGGAAGTTGCCTTTCTCATACGTTTCAGTAAAAAAAAACACAGAGTCGGTTTAGACGTATGAAGTCAGTAGTAGTTGGGGAGCTTTGTAGATGTGCCCGCGTCATGGCTGACATTTAGGAAGCGCTGGCCTGTGCTGACATGGTGCTCTTGGTCTAAAAATATAATGGTATTGTTACAAAGGGGAAAGAAGAGGGATAAGCTGGTTGTGCTAATAGAGTTAAAATTCTAAAAAATTTTTTTTCTAATTTTATTGAAGTATAGTTGATTTACAATGTTGTTAGTTTCTGCTTTATAGTAAAAGGATTCTGTCATGCATTATGCATTCTTTTTCATATTCTTTTCCATTATGACTCTGTACAGAATATAGTAGGACCCTGTTTATCCATCCTGTGTATAATTGTTTGCATTTGCTAATCTCAAACCTGGCTTCCCTGGTGACTCAGTGGTAAAGAATCCACCTGCCAAGACAGGAGGCCTGTGTTTGATTCCTTGGTCGGGAAGTTCCCCTGGAGAAGGAAATGGCAACCCACTCCAGTATTCTTGGGCTTCCCTTGTGGCTCAGCTGGTAAAAAATCCACCTGCAGTGCGGGAGACCTGGGTTCAATCCATGGGTCGGGAAGATCCTCTGGAGGAGGGCATGGCAGCCCACGCCAGTATTCTTGGCTGGAGAATGCCCATGGACAGAGGAGCCTGGCAGGCTACAGTCCACGGGGTCGCAAAAGAGTCGGACACACTGAGCGACTGAACAACAAACCACAGCGATCCGAAATCCCCAAGCCGCTCTCCTGCAACCCCCCCCGCCGTTGGCAGCCGCAGACTGTTCTGTCTGTGGGTCCCTTTGTGTCTCATGGATGCTCCTTTAGATCATACTTCAGATTCCACACGGAAGCGACATCATGTGTTCGTCTTTGTCTGACTTACTTCACTTGGAATGGTACCTCTAGGTGCATTCATGTTGCTGCAAATGGCATTATTTCATTCTTTTTTCCCATGGCGTGGGGGATCTTCCCCAGCCAGGGATCCAGCACGTGCCCCCTGCATCGGAAGTGCAGAGTTTTAACCACTGGACCACAGGGAAGTCCATTTCCTTCTGTTTCATGGCTTAGCCATGTCACTGTGTTTGGTTCCACATCTTCTCTATCCTCTCTTCTGTTGATGGGCGTTTAGGCTGCTTCCACGTCTTGGCTGCTGTGAACAGTGCCGCAGGGGACTTTGGAGATGCGTGTATCTCTTCAAATTACCGTTTTGTCTGGGTGCGTGGCCAGGACTGGGACTGCTGAGTCATATGACAACTCTGTTTTCAGTGTTTAAGGAACCTCCATACTGCTTCCCAGAGCGGCTGCACCGGTTTGCATTCCCAGCAGTGTGGGAGGGCTCCTTTTTCTCCACACCCTCTCCTGCAGTTGTTATTTGTAGACTTAAAAAATCCTTTTTCTTTCGCCAAGTCATCCAGGAAAGAAATGCTTTTAAAACCGTGGTTGGTTTGCCCTGTTGATCGGGGATCTTATTGTTGCTTTAATCATTGTCTAAGGTTTGAGGGGATTGTGCGAAAGGACAGTTGGAAGGGGCCCCATGGAAAGAAAGGCTTCTTGTGTGAACTGGCAGTTGGGGTGAGCTGAAGGCTGTTACCTCCTTCCCCTTAAATCTCTGTGGCGTTTGCCCTGTGTCGGGGCAGAGCCTGCTGGCTGCCCTGCCTGAGAAAGAAGCCGCCTGCGGAGGGAGCAGTGCCCTCCCCGTGGAGCCGGGCCTGGCAGGGCGCCTCCCTCTGCCCGGCCATCTGCTGGGCCACAGATGAAGTCGGGTTTGGCCAGGTTAGACGTCAGGGTTTGGCTAGCCCTCAGCCTCCGCCCCGTCGACGTCTTCGGTTTGACAGTTCTCTGCCGTGGGGGCCTGTCCTGTGCGTTGTGGGAGTTTGGGCAGCAACCCTGGCCTCCACCCTCTGGAGGCCAGTAGCCCTCCTATAACCTAGGGTCCCCCAGCTGGCACAGCCCGAAGGGCCCCCAGATGTTGCCGCGCCCCCGGGGGTGGGGGAGTAGGAGTGGGCAGGACCGCCGCAGTTAGGAAGCCCTGGATGAGTGGAATGTACGTGTTCTGTGAACGGCCGTGGCCTTTGTTGTCCTTTAGGTGAGTCATCGTCTCTTTACAGAAATAAAAGAAAAACCCGTTGGGCAAGAAATTCACGTTTGGACCATGTTCTCAACTCTGAGTTCAGCTTCTCGACTAAGGAAGCCTTGAGCTGTGGGAATAGAGCATTTGAGAAGTATTCTGGGCTAATGTGTATCCCTGGTCGAATTTACACACCAGGGTCCTAACTGTGCATCTTTTAGAAAGTACTGTGTTTGCACACAGGGCCTTTAGAGAGGGGATCAAATTACAGTGAGTCATCACGGCGAGCCCGTAACCAAGCTGAGTGGTGCTCTAGGAAGAGGAATTTAGGGTGAGAGGAGAGACACCAGGGACGAGACGACAGGCCACGAGGACCCAGGACAGAGGTGGCCGTCGGCACGCCAAGGAGCGAGGCCTCCGAAGGCACCAAATCTGCTGACACCTTGATCTGGGACTTTGCAGCCACCAGAATGATCAGAACATAAATTTCTGTTGTTTAACCGCCCAGTCCGTGGTGTTTTCGTATGGCCGCCTAAGAAGGCTTAATGCAGGAAGCGTCTCCTGGTTATTTGTAGGTGAGGAGTCTCTTGGTGTCAGTGGTAAACTTTTATTTTAAACCGATGGATGAGTTCTTCAGTGATTTTCTTTAGACAGTCCAGTCTCCCTAAGCGTATTGCAAGGTCATGTGTGCTAGAGCTGAGTACCACCCGCTCCCGTAACCTAAAGCACACCCCGCGTGCTCCCCAGGGAGGAGGCACCGGTTCCAGATGTTTCCTTGTGTTTACAGAGTTTACGGTGGTCACATTTCCAGGTTGTGCTTTGGATGGTTGGTTTGTTAATTCGGACTGTGCTAGATTAGTCTGATGAGGAGTATAATAGTTGCTCACCCCAATGTGTGCTGATTGGGCTTCCCTGGTGACTCAGCTGGTAAAGAATCTGCCTGTGATGCAGGAAACCTGGTTTGAACCCTGGGTCAGGAAGATCCCCTGGAGAAGGGGATGTCTACCCACTCCGGTATTCTTGGCCTGGGGAATCCCATGGACAGGGGAGCCTGGCGGGCTACAGTCCAGGAGGTCCCAAGGCGTCGGACACAACTCAGCAGCTAGCACACTATTGGGCTTTTCTGTAAGGGCTTGCGGATACAGATGAGCGAACTTTTTGGCTAAGCCAATACGTGCGTTGCTTCTGGCGGAAGCAGAGAGCAGAAATGATGTGACGGGGAACTTTTAGGAACTTCAGATTATCCCAGTGATTGTGAATTCTTCAGAAGCGCAGTTTCTGTTTTCTGGGTTAGTTTGCATGTTGATCCGTATTTTCCTGGTTCACTCTGTGTGAGGGAGACGTTCCTGGTAATGGAGGAAAAGGGCAGAACACGTGTTTCTAAAACGTCTGGACTCACCCTTTGAATACCTTTTAGCTTGTATAAAGCAGTCAGTCCCCAGGGAGGGCCAAAGACAATGTAAAACTGGAGAACTGCCCACCATCCTGTTCTTCCCTCTTTTTTTGTTCTCCAGATTAAAGGCAATTTGAGACTCTCATAGAAGGGATGACACAATTGTGTCCGGCTAAGTCAAAGGACCAGGAAGTAAACAGATAAGGCCACTTGTCCCGAGGGCAGGGCTTTTTTTTTCCTAAATCACCTGATTAAAAACTATGCATACACACACATCCCTGCATATGCACACACAGGGAAGTGCGTAAATCTTAAACGCACAGCTTGATGAGTTTTCATGAAGTGAACACACCCCTGTAACTGGAGGTGAGTAAACAGGCTGTGACCTCAGAAGCCTCCCCTCCTCACCTTCCTCCCCCGTCCCATCGGCATCCTGACTTCTAACAGCAGAGACTGGGCCTGTTTCTGACCTACAGGTGAATGTGGTCATGGAGCAGGCACCCATTTGTGCCAGTTAATTCTCACTGCGTCTGTTGTTCGTAAGGGGTGACCACGCTGCCCGTTTGTTAGAGTTTGCTCACTTCTGTTGCCAGATGAAGTCGGTGTAGGAATAAGTCATTGATCTGTGAACAAGGAGGGGTTTAGGAGTGTCGACCCTCAAACAGTCAACAGTCCAAGGACTGGGCTTGCTATCTTTGCCTCAAAAACAAAAGAATTGATAAATGACTCACCCAAGGGCAGAAGCTGAAACAGTTTGGATAGAATCAGGACTCAAACCCTAGTTCTTTTTTTTTTTTTTTAACTCTTTGTTTTGTTTGGGAGTAGAGAATCTGCCTGCAGTGCAGGAGACCCAGGTTTGATCCCTGGATCGGGAAGATCCCCTGGAGAGGGAATGGCAACCTGCTCCAGTATTCTTGCCTGGAGAATCCTGTGAACAGAGGAGCCTGGTTCTTCTCAGATATATTCTTGGAAGCAGCTTGGTCTTTCTTTCTTTTTAACTTGGCCATGAGGCATATGGGATCTTAGTTCGCTAACCAGGGATCAAGCCCATGCCCCCTGCATTGGAAGCTCGGGGTCTTAACCACTGGACCACCAGGGAAATCCCTTTTTTATTTTATTTTTTTTGCATTTCTTAGTTTACATTTTTTTTTTAAGAATCAAAGTACCATTGGTTTCTCACCTTATGTGTTTTCTGGGAGCAACATGTTATTTCTGCTTCTGTTTACTCTACAGCCAGAGACCCCTTCTTAAGGGCAATAGTAAAAAAGTCTCAGTTGTATTTTAATTGTAAAGTCAGTGCATGTGTATTAAAGAATTGGAGAACAGAGAAAGCTACTGACTGAGATGCGGGTGTTAACTTCTCCGTTCAGCTGCGCCGCAGTTAGCGCAGACCTTTCGGCAGACGCTGTCTTCTCCCTGTCTTATTTCGTGTGGACGTCGTTTGGTGAGTTAGACCCATGCAGCACGTGTGCTTTTATTCCCATTTTTTCTCACCCAGCATTTTAACGTAAAGCTTTTGTTTGGTGTCCTGACGTGCTTTGTAAACGACACTTTCAGTGGCAACCTGCTGTCTCTCTGAGGAGGCATCTTTAATTCACATAACCCAGGACCCTGGATGCTCACAAGCTGGTTCTTACCGTGTTGTCACTTTATATTCTGAACGCTGGCCCTCCAGAGCAGAGGCACCCTGCACCCGCGGAGGCCCAGGCCTGGGTTGCCGTGACCTCATGTTTGCTGCGTGACTGGAGATGCCCCCGTTTCTGTCCACCTGGCCGCTCCCTGATGCGGCCCGCGATCTCTCATGTTTCCAGGCTGTTGCGTTAACTGGGGTGGACCTTTGTCAGACAGGCGCTGATCGCCCCTAGACAGCCGGGGGGTGTCCGGGGAGCCCGGGCTCGCTGGAGAAGAGCCCCTGTACCGCCGCCAAGGGTGGCTGCCAGGCCCTGCGGGGACCTGCCTGACCTGCCCAGAGCCCCCCCCACCGGCTCCCACATTGGAGACTTCTAAACACTAGCATTTAATTGTTTTCCAGTATAAAAGTAATAATTTCTGTTAAAGAAAACTAGTGGTTTCTCTTATAGAAGAATTAAAGATGCAGTAGCTGCAATTTAAAGCCCAACTTCCTGTTAATACTAGGTATGTTTCCTTCTGGGCTTCCCTGGTGGCTCAGTGGTAAAGAATCTGCCTGCCAATGCAGGATACACAGGTTCTATCCCTGGGTTGGGAAGATCCCCTGGAGAAGGAAATGGCAACCCGCTGCAGTGTGCTTGCCGGAAAATCTCAAGGACAGAGAAGCCTGGCGGGCTACAGTCCATGGGATCACAAAAGAGTTGGACATGACTTATTGCCTCAACAACATTTTTCCTTCTGATCTACACTTTTATCAGATGGCTACTGCTGCTGCTGCTAAGTCGCTTCAGTTGTGTCCGACTCTGTGCGACCCCAGAGACGGCAGCCCACCAGGCTCCTCCATCCGTGGGATTTTCCAGGCAAGAGCACTGGAGTGGGGTGCCATTGCCTTCTCTGCAGATGGCTGTTAGGTGACATTATTCCATTGGGTTTGCTGTTAGAAAAGAAAACTTAGTACGTAGAGGCAGTCTTGATGCATGAATTTTTGCTACCCCTTGGGCAGCTTTCATGGGCTCACATCCCCAGGTCTCTGGGTTAGATGGAGCTCGTGAGTACTCAGGGGCTCTCACCATGTCTTAATCACTGAGCTACTCTTCTGGAAGGGCTTTGCTGTGTTACACCCTGGAAAAGCCAGAACGGCCCCTCCCAGGTCAGGAGATGGGCGGTGGCCTCCTCCAATCATTTACATTTTTCCTTTTGCCGAGTGCATACCCACGAGATTGGGAAAGTTTTAAAAAAGGAGAGAAAAAGAAGTAAGAGGAAAAGTTTTTCCGTTCTCTGTTTCCGAGTGTCTGAGATGGGTGGAGCTGGAGGGCAGGGGGCCTGCAATTGACTGCCCGTGGCACATTCTGTGTATGGACTGGGGCCCGACCGCCTCGGGATGGTGCATTTGGTGGTCATGAGACATTCAGTGTTTGCTGAGTGAATAAAAGTCCTTGTAGATCAGTTTCTCCTGACAGAGCTGCGTGCAGACATCACGTCTGATACAGTTTCTCCTGACAGAGCTGCATGCAGACATCACGTCTGCCACCCTGCAGAGAGAGGAGCCCCGGTCCTGTTCCCGGGGGGCAGCAGCATCAGGAGAGGTGTGACCGTGTCCCCCTCGGACCAGCCCCTCCACCCCCTGGTTCCAGAAGTCGACTCCCCCCAAGCGACAGGTGCTGTAACAATCTGGCGTTTTACAGGTGCCCTTGGAAGCTTCACTTGTGGCCATGCAGGGCTGTCTCAGCACCAAAGCCACGCCTGGTGGGCAGCGCAGCCTCTGGGCTGCGGTCCAGGCCTCCAGGGGGCAGGGGAGGAGCCAGGCTGGGAGGAAGGAGGCTTCCTGGTAGGGGTGCTGGCTCCCCGCGGCCAGGCTCCGCTGCCCAGGACCCGGAGGGGCCCAGAGCCTGGATGCGAGCGGGGATGCCTCTCTCTGGCCCTGTGACTCTGGCGGGGTGAGTTCAGCTCTCTGAAAATGGGCATCGTGATGGCACTGCTCAGGGGGTGTGAGGACCGGATGAGCTGATGTCTGTCGTGTGCTTAGGCCTCAGTGTGTGGCCATGGCAAGGGCAGGAGCAGAGATAGCCACTATCAAGGCTGACCTCGGAGGGAGGAGCTAGCAGGGGGTGGGCAGCGGCCTTTGGGACCCGCATGCGTCCTGCTGTGCCTCCATCGTTGAGTTCTGGTGGTCTGGACAATCCAGGCATGACTCTTGGAGTCTTTGGTAGTGTGAGGTCTCCAAAGGCGGGTTCTGGGATCTGTCTGCTAAAGCCACAGTCCCCTCAGCCCCCTCCAACTGCAGGACTCAGTGCAAGATGGGGAGCAAGGAAGGGATGCACGTTGATGGCTTCTGCCGGCGTCCAGCGCGCACCGAGAGCTTTCTGCATGTGCTCGCTTGGAGTTCTGCCCTCTGGGGACTTGCCTTCCGTGTCATCACTTAACTCCATTCAGTTCTCTGGGATCATGTGGTCCCTGCAGTGTGCCTGGCTCTGCCTGGGGGCGGCTGCACTCAGACCTCTTCTGGAACCTGTGAGCAGATGGCCTAGCTCAGTGTCCATGTGTGAGGTCAGGTCCCTGCGTGCTGGGGGCCTGGGGCGTGTGGAGGGCTTCCCAGCAGAGCGACCGAGCACCTGCCGTATGCCAGGCCTGGGGCGGGAGGTGAGTAGAATCTGGTCTCCAACCCACAAGCTTGGGGCTGAGATTTTGGCTCCAGACTGAGAGCTGTGTGCTGTTTTGCAGCAGGCTGGCTTTTTGGTTTGTTTTGTTTTTAAATGTAAGAAGTTTAATCCGTCACAGTCATGTAGTTCAGTGTTGAAAGGTGCAGAAGTGTGTGCATTGCAAACCCAGCCTGCTTCCCACCTGCTCTGTTCAGCTACCTGGTGCCCTTCCCCAGGCGAACGCTTGTCAATTTCTTCAGTGTTGTTCTTTAACCATTGATGAAAACAGTACAGGTATTTTGTATCTAGCTAAAGAAATGCACATAGATTTTTCCCTTTTTTATTCACTTGTTAGTACCCCTTACACAATACAACATACTTTTTTCACTTAACATTATACCCTGGGCTTGTTCCATATCAGTACATGAAAAGCTTCTTCGTTTCTTTAAAAACAGTTTGTTTAAAGTGGCTTCATAGGGTTCCGTTGAATAGATGTACTTTTTTTTTTTAATTTATTTACTTTTGATCGGAGGATAATTGCTTTACAGTATCGTGTTGGTTTCTGCCCTATATAGGCGCGAGTCAGCCGTAGGTTATCTGCGTGTCCCCTCCTCTTGAACCTCCCCCTCCCCTCCCACCGCCCACGCCCTTTGGTAGTCGTTCAGCACCGAATGTGAGCTCCCTGCGTCATACAGCAAAGTTCCACTGGCTCTCTAATCTCCCATAGGGTCATAGAGACGTACTGTGTTTATTTAACCAGTTTACTGCGGAGCGCTTGCTGTATCCCAGGCCTGGGGTTCAGGTCATTTCTAATGGTTTGCTCGTACTAGTAATATTATGGTGAATGGTCTTTGTGCCCTTTTCTGAACATACGGAATATCTCGAAGGGTAACGGTTGGGTCAAAAGGAATGTCCATTTGTAATTTTGGGAGCTCTTGCCAGGTTGCCCTCCAGGAGGTGATACTGATTTAGGCCCCTCCCCGCCGTGAAAACGCCTGTTTGGCTGTCCTGGCCAGACACAGGTGTTGTTAGGCTCTTTGATCTTGGTCATCATGCTGAGCAGAAAAAAATAATACCTCGGTGTGGTTTTAGTTCTGCCTAGTATTTTAAAATTGAGTCAGTTGCCAACATTTAAACTGAGGGTTGGCCCCTTAGGGTGTGTGTTTGTCTTGTCTTGAAGAGCGGGAGGGTCTGCTGTGCTGTGCCTGTGCAGAAACATCCTGGAAGGAGCTGCGTCCTGCCCTCGGGGTCTGGGCTTCTCAGGAGCCCTGTCCCACTGGGTCGTGCGTTTATTTTTGTTTGTTTACTCTTTTTTGCCGGGCTTCTGTGGATTTGAGTTTGCCAGTCCTGGTTTAGAGAGAAGCAGGTGAGTTTAAGGGAGAACAGAGTTGCTTCCTCTTCTGTTTGGGAATAGCAGAATGGGTTTCGAAGGATAAGGAGAAGTTGGATGGTGGGCTTGCTCGAGAAAGTCTGGTGTGGGTGAGTCTTGCAGAGGTGTTGGAAGTTGGAGGAAAGTAGACCAGCAAGGAAAGATCTCTCGGAGTTCTGGAGCCCGCCTGTCTTGACTGCAGTCGGTGGCCTGACAGTGAGGACCTGGGATGAACAGGTAACAGGGATGCATACGGGTTCGTCAGTAGTGAATCATCGTGGGGTGGGATGCGACGTGAGAGGCATCATGCGCGGTGAATAGCAGGAGACCAGCAGGAGACGACTTAAGCCATGAGAAATAGGGAGAGAGGAGTGTCCACCGTCCGTGGCTGCCCCCACCCCCAGAGAACCTGAGTTAATCCTGTGCGTGTGTGTTTTCCAGAATTTTTCCTCATGCATACATCAGCATATATTACTTTCATTAAAACATAGCATAGTAAGTTGCCTGTCTTCCACTTTGTTTTTTTCCTCCCACTTTATCACTTGGATCTCGTCCAGCCAGCGTGTGCATCCCTCCCTCATTCTGTTCATGCTGCAGGTTCAGTGTCCGGGGGTCCGTCTGCCACGGGCACCTGGTTGTCCCCAGCGTTTTGCTCTCTCTGTGTGTTGCTGCTGTGAGCACCCCAGTGCGTTTCCCTTCAGTCACCTTGTACCAATATTTGTGAAAGATGCGTCCAGGGTGGCCTTCTAGGTGAGAGGATCTGGGCTTTACATTTGTAGAAGTTGCCACGTTGACGTGACCTTTTTCACTGATACACAGTAGTCCCACCTTCTCTGAGCTTTTGCTTTCTATGGTTGCAGTTAGGCGTGAGGGATCCAAGAATCTTACGTGGAAAGTTTCAGAAATAAATGTATTGTAAGTTTCACATTGTCTACCCTTCTGAGTCGCGTGATGAGACCGTGTGTCTTGCTGCTCAGTCCTGCCCTGGACTTGAACATCATTGTTTCTCCCGCCTGTCCGGCCTGGTGGCCACTCAGCCCCCTCTGTTACCAGACCGACTGTATCGCAGTGCTTGTGTTCAAATAACCCTTATTTTACTTAAAAATGGCCCCAAATAATGATGTTGGCAATATGGATATGTCACAAGGAAGCTGTAAAATGCTTCCTTTAAGTGAAAAGGTGGAAAGTTCTTGACTTAAAAAAAAACCTTATGCTGAGGTTGCTAAGATGTACAGTAAGGCTGAATCTTCTGTTCATGAAATTGTGAAGATGGAAAAAGAAATTCCTGCGAGTTTTCATGACTTCAAACTGCAAAGATTACGGGCACAGGGTGTGTGATAAGTACTTAGTTAAGGTGAGAAAGTCATTTAATTCGTACTGTAAGATGTTTTGAGAGAGAGCGCACATTCACATAAATTTTATTGTTTCAATTGTTCTATTATCAGTTACTCTTGTTAATATCTTACTGTGCCTAACTTATAAGTGAAACTTGATCGGCAGGTCTGTTCAGGGAAAGCACAGTGCCTGTGGAGTTTGGAACCACCCTCGGCTTCAGGCACCCACTGGGGGATCTTGGACCGCGTCCCCCATGGATAAGGGGGTAACTGTGGTCTTGCTTCTTCTCCAGACAGTAGCATTCCTGTGGCCAGAGATACTTCAGACTTCAGTGGACTGCTTCCTTCTTTGCATTCTTCTAGATTTTACATTCTCCCAGTTAAAAATTCCCTGTTTCTGGAACAAAGAGCAAGGTTTCCCTTCATGCCTTCCCTTCCATGCCTTCCAGTCCCCCCCACCCCGCCCCGCCCCCAAGTGCTTAACAGTTTGGGTCGGGACCAGCCGTTCAGTATGGCAGCTCCTAGACTCACATGGCTGTTTTTGGTCATTAAATTCACGAACTGAAATTTAAATTTTGTGTTTCCAGTGCTCAACAGCCGTGTGTGGCTAGTGGCCGCCGCGTGTGACAGTGCAGCTAGGGAATATTTCCCGCATCACTGACACGTAGGGGACAGACTCGGGACCGTTCGCATTTTTGTTGTTGTACAGTCGCTAAGTCCTGTCCGACTCTGCGACCCCATGGACTGCAGCACACCTCTGCAGGCTCCTCTGTCTTCCACTACCTCCCAGAGTTGCTCAGACTCATGTCCCTTGAATCAGTGATGCCATCCAACCATCTCATCCTCTGCCACCCACTTCTCCTTTTGCCTTCTGTCTTTCCCAGCATCAGGGTCTTTTCCAATGAGGCGACTTTTCACATCAGGTGGCCACAGTATTGGAGCCTCAGCTTCAGCATCAGTTCGCCAATGAATATTCACAGTTGATTTCCTTTAGGATGGACTGGTTTGATCTCTTTGAAGTCCAAGGGATCCTCAAGAGTCTTCCTCAACACCACAGTTCAAAAGCATCAATTCTTGGCATTTGGGGCCAGGTTACCCTCTGCACGGGGCCAGCCTGTGCACCCTGGGATGTTCAGTGGCACCCTTGGCTTCTACCCACTCAATGCCCTTAGCCCTTCCCTCCCCTGAACCTGCAGCTGTGATAACCAAACTTCTCTCGAGACGTCGCCAAGTGTCCCCAGAGGCAAACTGACCCCATACTCACATTGAGAACCACTGCTGCTGGCTATTCCTCTGTGCTGCTTTTTAGAAACACTGTGTGTGTTTAGTGTACAGTATTATCCAAGTTTCAGATGTACCGTGTAAGGGTTGCAGTCATCTGTAGTTACTATAAAATATTGGCCACATCCCCTGTGTCGTGCAGTATATCCTTGCAGCTAGATGGTAGTTGGTGCCTCTTAATCCCTTTCCCCTCTCTCGCCCCTCTCCCCAGGTACCCACAGTTTGTTCTCTGCATTGCGTTTAATTTTTCCTTGCATTCTTCCTGGATCTGCCCAGTGTCAACACTGAAAAGTCTAGATTTCTGGACTCCGGCTTCAGGGAGGGCGGATACGTCACAAAGTCAATTTAGCAAATATTTGCTGAGTGCCGGCTGCTGGCGGCAGCACCGAGGCGGAAGCGATCGTTTCTTTGGAGGCGGCTCCTTGTTACACGAGTTACCTTCTCCAGAAATGCTGTTCCCTTGGCACGTCCCTCTGTGGTGTTTGCTTTACCCCTTGCGTTTGCCCAGGTTGTGTGAAAGCACTGCACATCTGGCCAGCAGGCTACTGGCCATCAGCGCTTCTGTTTGTTCTAGAGTCAGACCGTAAGAACGTCCCCTTTGGTTTCCCTTCGTTTAAATGGTCTAAGCTGGGAGCAGCGTAAGCTCAGTTATTTCTAGCCTTCCATCTTAACCTAGTTGAATCACTGTTGCTAGTGACAGGCGAGAAACTTTTCATGTGTTTTTTTAATCTGAAAAAATAACTCGAGAAATAATACGTACTGTTAATGGAGTGCCTGTTATGTATTAGGCATTGTCTTATGCCCTTTGTATATAACGTCCTTAATCCTTTTGATAATTCAGCAAAGCAAGCTTTTTTAAAAATTATTTTTATTATTATTACAGACAGGAAGACAGGGAAGCATAGAAGATGAATTGTCCAGGGGGGTGCATAGCTGGGGTGGAGCTGGGCTGGGGTTTGCGTGTAGATCTGTCTGGTTTAAAAGCCAGTGTTCAGGGACTTCTCTGGCAGTCCAGTGGTTAAGGCTCCATGCTTCCACGGCAGCGTTCGATCCCTGGTTGGTGAATGAAGACCTGACGTGCCAAACAGCACAGCCAAAAAAAAAAAAAAGGCAAGCCGGTGTTTATTACTTCGCCCACGTGGTCCTGCTGTTCTGAAACTGGGACTCCTGTTCCTTCTTTTCCAGCCTCTGTATTAATTTCCCACACTCAGGGGTTCTATCTTGCAACCCCTGTCCCCAGCCTGTCTAGAAGGTGGGATAGGAGCTAATGTGTCTGGGAAAGTGACAGACGGCTCAGTTTGGTGTTGAGAAGCAGCAGCAGGGTGACAGCTGCCCCCACAGCTCCAGGCACGCCCCCCTTGGGCCTCCTGTGGGGCTGACTTCCACCCCTGGACGGATGGGGTGTGGGGCAGCTGCTGGAAAAAGAGCCATGGGTATACATCCAGATGTCAACTGGGGGCCTGGCTGCTCGCTGCCTCTTCTGTTTTGACTGATGGGAGGTGCCAGGGGAGGACGTCATCACTTGGAAATTTGCCACCAAGCCCACAGCTTCGCTGCAGGACAGTGGTTCCCCAAATACAGGCAGATGCTGGCTCCAGGTGCTACAGTGGTAATATCTAAGTAATTTAAGGACAGGAAGTAAGTCTCATGCAGACATAAAGTGAGACCCTTAACTTCCCTTTTCAGTTTTCCTTCAATATTTCTAACCCTGTCAGGACCCACTTTTTTTTTTTTCTTTTTCTTTTTAATTTATTTTTTTATTGAATTTTGTTGTTTTCTGTCACACCTCTTTTCTTAAACAAAATTTTGGGTGCACTGCACCTTCATTGCAGCCTGCAGGCTCTTCGATGCATTGAGTGAGACTGAGTTGTCCCGTGGAGGGTAGGGTTTTTGTTCCTCCACCAGGGATCGAACCCACGTCCCCTGCATTGGAAGGTGGATTCTTAACCCCTGGACCACCAGGGAAGTCCCAGGGTCCACTTGGAACAGCAGACACTTGCTAATGTCTGTGCAACGAAGAGAGGACGCAGAAGCAGCAGGCTGGAGGCTTAGGGCCCAGGGCCCCTGTATCAGTGGGAATTTAGTAACATTTGCTTCTCCTGATGTGGATTTTGTTGTTTACCTTCTATTTATGGCAAGTGATACTAGTTTTCCATTTATGATAGTGTTACTGTGGAAAATTCTGAAAGAGATGGGAATACCAGACCACCTTACCCGCCTCTTGAGAAACCTATATGCAGGTCAGGAAGCAAGAGTTAGAACTGGACATGGAACAATAGACTGGTTCCAAATAGGAAAAGGAGTACGTCAAGGCTGTATATTGTCATCCTGCTTATTTAACTTCTATGCAGAGTACATCATGAGAAATGCTGGACTGGAAGAAGCACAAGCTAGATTCAAGATTGCCAGGAGAAATATCAATATGCAGATGACACCAGCCTTATGGCAGAAAGTGAAGAACTAAAAAGCCTTTTGATGAAAGTGAAAGAGGAGAGTGAAAAAGTTGGCTTAAAGCTCAACATTCAGAAAACAAAGATCATGGCATCTGGTCCCATCACTTCATGGGAAATAGATGGGGAAACAGTGTCAGACTTTATTTTTGGGGGTCCAGGATCACTGCAGATGGTGATTGCAGCCGTGAAATTAAAAGATGCTTACTCCTTGGAAGGAAAGTTATGACCAACCTAGATAGCATATTCAAAAGGAGAGACATTATTTTGCCAACAAAGGTCTGTCTAGTCAAGGCTATGGTTTTTCCAGTGGTCATGTATGGATGTCAGAGTTGGACTGTGAAGAAAGCTGAGTGCCAAAGAATGGATGCTTTTGGACTGTGGTGTTGGAGAACTCTTGAGAGTCCCTTGGACTGCAGGAGATCCAACCAGTCCATTCTGAAGGAGATCAGTCCTGGGTGTTCATTGGAAGGACTGATGCTGAAGCTGAAACTCCAATACTCTGGCCACCTCATGCGAAGAGTTGACTCATTGGAAAAGATTCTGATGCTGGGAGGGATTGGGGGCAGGAGGAGAAGGGGACAACAGAGGATGAGATGGCTGGATGGCATCACCGACTCAATGGATGTGAGTTTGGGTAAACTCTGGGAGTTGGTGATGGACAGGGAGGCCTGGCGTGCTGTGATTCATGGGGTCGCAAAGAGTTGGACACGACTGAGCGACTGAACTGAACTGATTAAGTTATCTTTTTTTTTTATTTTTTTGGCTGTGTCGTGTAGCATGTGGAATCTTAGTTCCCTGACCAGGGATCGAACCCAAGACCCTACATTGGAAGCTTGGAATCTTAAGCATTGGACTGTCAGGGAGGTCCTTTAAGTTACCTTTTAAGATACACTGGTCGAAATAAAGGGCAGGAATTCTCAACCAAGGCATAACTGGCATTTGGGGCTGCATCATTCGTGGGGGGGGGGGGTTGCATTGTCCTGGGTTTTCTAGAATGTTTAGCAGAATCTTGACCTCCTCCACCTAGGAGACACCAGTAACTACCCCCTTCTTCCTTCTGAGAATCACTGATTTAAGATATGCAGATTGAGAGGACTTCCCTGGCCCCCTAGTGGTCAGGACTCCCACAGGGGACGCAGATTTGATCCTGGTCTGGGACCTAAAACATTCCACATGCCTTGAAATGCAGCCACCCCCCCACCCCCAAAAAACACGTTCAAATTGAGGCAAACTTAAGAACTTAGAAAGTGGAGGTGGTTGGTATGTGGAAATCCCGTGTGTGTGTGCGCGTGTGCGTGCGCGCGCGTGTGTGATTGCTCAGCAGATTGCCTTCAGTTGGGGGTCCGCTTACTGATGTTCCCTTGGCTGAGGAGAGTTTAACCTTGTAGTTTGCTGTGTGGAACCTTCTGCCAGCAGAAAGCAAACAGAACTCACATAAATAGTCAGCCTGACCGTCCGTGGTTGTCTTCAGCTTTCCTTAGAAACATTCCGCTCTGGGAGTCATCATTACAGGATCATTACAGGATAGGGAGAGAGTTGCTGTGCACGGCAGAGTCAGTGACCACGAGGAAGGTTTCTGCAACCGGAAGGGTGTGCTTGTGCTCAGTGCGTCCCCTCCCCGTTCTTTCCGCACTTTGCCCCACGCTGGGCCGCCTGGGTGACTCACACCCAAGAGCAGGAATGGGGTTGGACTCCTCCAGGTTTCCCCGTGTTTCTCTGGCCGACACGAATGAGTTACTTAGAAGTGAAACCTGTCCTCATGGGAGCCACCAGCAGCCTCCCTGCCCCACCCCCAGCACTGGTTTACTGGAACCAGGATGCTATTTTTAAGAAAGAGCATCGTGTTTCATCATGGAAATTTTGAGCATCTGAGCAGGCGACTTGATGGCTTGCCAATCTTTAGAGTCCTGAGCCCACGGCCTGTGCGTGCTCAGCTCGGTACCCAGCACCTCAGCAGGACATGCCTGGCCCGAAAGCGGAGGGACAGAAGGCGGGTCTGCCGCTGACAAATAATTATGTAAGTCGTGATGGCCACATCAGGATGCTTTGCTTTCAGCTGGCAGCATCTCAAGGGGCTGGCGGGGCTGGCAGTGCTGGGCTTCCTCCTTCGCAGCCTGTGCGTGTGCTGGGGCCCCGGGAGGAACATTCTGCCAGTGGTCTTTCTACCACAAGGGGCTGATAAGGGTCGTAATTCTCAAGATGCCTTGTTTACAGGCTCTCCTGAAGGATGTGGTACCTTTTTTGGGCGAGAGTCGGGGTTGGGGATGTGTGTCTCAGAGCAGCCTAATTTCATCAGAGCCGGGCAGGTGCCCAGGCACCTGAGGAGCCGTCCTCTGAGGGCAGCCCTTGGGGTCAGCTTGCCTACAGCTGGCACGCTGGCCCGTCTCCTGGTTATGTGGGGCTCCGAGTCATCTTCCTGGCTGTTCCTCCAATGTGTTGCTAAAAAGGAGAGATGGGCGTGGAAGGAGATTATTTTCCTTCTCTTCTTTGATAGTAATCTTGGTGTGACTAGCACCCTGGTTAGCTTTGAGAATAAGACAGACCTGCTTCAAGACCAGAATCAGCTGTTTCTCACATTTTGTCAGACTCAGGGTTTTTTTTTCAGCTGTCCCGAGCTTTCCTCTCTCATCTGCAACATGTCAAAGTGATAAAAGTTCTTATTGTTATGTATTTACTTTCTAAATCTTAAAAAAAAAAACAGATCCTGCTTTTCGAAATAATTTGGGCTTGGGGACAGAGCATCTTTGATTTGGACCACAGCTGGCTTTGTAGATGCATCAGCTCTGTTTTCCCTGCCCACTGAAGGATGAAGCCCCATGTGGGGCTGCGGTTCTGACCCAGTGATGATGCTTTAGAGAGAGAAGTTCTGGGAGGGCGTGGCCTTGACGGTGTGGGCGTGTCTCTTCCACAGGTGCGGCGAGTGGCTGAGATGCTGCGGGGGAGGCGAGCCCAGGCCCCGCACCGTCTGGCTGGGGCACCCGGAGAAGAGGGACCAGCGGTACCCTCGAAACGTCATCAACAACCAGAAGTACAACTTCTTCACCTTTCTGCCTGGGGTACGTACCGGCTGAGACAACATTGTTTTTTCCTTCTTACAGCACGCGTGTGCAGTGGTACCAGTCTTAGAAGGCCGAGGCTCCTGCCGCAGGGCCCGTGAGCTCCCCGTGTGTTTTCCACGTCACCCCAGCCACTGGCCGTTCACCTCCCTTAGTCCTGAGCACCTGAAAGAGGTTGCCTTCTGTCTGCAAGTCTGTGAGACGCCACCTGATCGGTTGGAATAACTTCACATTTATTTGGTGTGTTTGGCCTAAGAGGAGTGAAAAAGATATTTTGAGGGCCTAGCTTTGTTACCAAAAAAAAAAAAAAAATCAGTGCCTATATTTCCCCCGTATTACCCTCTTGGAACACATATTCAGAATAGAAAAGTTGGAGGATAAAAGTGTAGCGAAATTTTTTATTTCTTTTTCCTTTGGCTGTGCCATCATAGTTGCAGCCCGGGGGTCTTTTGCTGAGGCTAGCAGGCTCAGCAGTTGAGGCACACGGGTTTACTTGCCCCACAGCATGTGGGGTCTTAGTTCCCCGACCAGGGATTGAACCTGCATCCTCTGCGTTGGGAGGTGGATTCTTTTTTTTAATTTTTAGAAATATTTATTTATTTGGCTCTGCTGAGTCTGAGTTGTGACATGCGGAATCTAGCTCCCGGACCAGGGATCAAACCCGGGCCCCCCTGCATTGGGAACTTGGAGTCTTAGCCACTGAACCAGTAGGGAATCTCGGGAGATGGATTTTTAACCACTGGACTGCCAAGGAAGTCCCACGAAATCTTTTTAAGATAGATTTTAATACCTCCAACCAGAGACATTTTCTATTAACATATTTGCTAATGTTTGTTTTGCTTATATTGCCCTGCAATTGTCTGTTTTGTTCATTAATTTATACAAATCAACAGACAAGCCTTCTGAAAACCTTCCCCCCCAGCACACCCTTAAGTTAAATATCGATTTTTATCCATTGTGACCTCCAAAACTTCACCAGCTGGCTGCAGAAGCAGCAGCAACAATCAGTTCCAAAGCTGAAAGAAAAAAAATCACTGATTTACTGAGAGAGAACGTGGAAACAAATACCTTATACTGTAGCATAAGGTCAGCCTGAATTTCTTTTTAATAATTGATTTATTTTTGGCCGTGCTGGGTCTTCGCTGCTGCCTGCAGGCTTTTCTCTGGTGCAGCGAGCAGGGGCTTGCTCTCTAGTTGCAGTTCGGAGGCGTCTCACCGCAGAGGCTTCTCTTGTCGTGGGGCTCAGGCCCTGGGTCACACAGGCGCGGTGGCTGTGGCTCACTGGCCACAGGGCCCAGGCTCAGTAGTTGTGACCCACAGGTCTCGTTACTCCATGGCCTGTGGGATCTTCCTGGACCAGGGATCGAATCCGTGTCTCCTGCATTGGCAGGCGGATTCGTTACCACTGAGCCCTGAGGGAAGCCCCAGAATGTTTCTTTAAGGGTGATTTTTGACTCTTTTATCAGTACCTGGTTCAACCCTCTCCCCTGGCCCCTGAAATCTCAGTATCTAAAGTCAAGTGCAAGTTAATTCCTCATTCATGGAAACTCTGAGGCACGCCAGGCCACTCTCCCGCATCTCACAGCTACACCGCCTGGGGTATGTGGAACATCCATGTCTCCATGGCAGGGCAGGAGCGAGGGGCTGGACGGTGTCCTGAACACACTGGGCATTTCTGCTTGTTGCCTGATGGCCAGATGAGTCGGGGTATGGATGACACTCCCAGGGCACGTGGGGCCAGTGGAAACCGCCAGAACCCTCCTGCCATGTGGGGTGGAATTCTGCTGTAGTTACTTCTGACGCTGGAATCACACCGTCGAGACATCAGTGTATCTCTCTTTTGATTGAGTCTTACCACATGAGCCTTTTGCGTTAAACCCTCTTCAGTGGCGTTTGGAGTGGCCTTTTCCGCACTTGGAGAAGAAGTTTAAGAAATAAAACCTAACAGCTGTTGTCAGGGACTCCACGCCCAGAGGTGCCCGCTGTGTTGAATGTGGTGTTTAGCATTCCGACGGGTATCATGTGCTTCTTTACTTTGACAAATGATGTTTTCATCACCCAGGTGTGTTTCCTAGTTAACAGGTGTTAGAGTGTGAAGTGTACCAGGTACCACGTGAGTTGCGTTCTCCTGGGGGAGTGCTTGAAAGGTCACCCATCTGCCTCGCTCCGAGTCCACCAGCCCCGAGTGTCTCCTGTCTCTCTCCACTGCAGGTGCTGTTTAACCAGTTCAAATACTTCTTCAACCTCTACTTCCTGCTGCTCGCCTGCTCCCAGTTCGTCCCTGAGATGCGACTCGGAGCGCTCTACACCTACTGGGTTCCCCTGGTGAGTCAGTTGGGGCATCCTTTCGGGGGGGTCCGAGGCGGCTTCTGTCCTTCAGGCGGCTGGAACAGGACGTGGTCTTTCAAGGGAGCGGACGCCCCCAGCCCAACATGCTGGGAGCCCCTGAGGTTTTCTGGTGGCGCTCTGTTCCGCCCACCGCCAGGGCCCACGGCCGCGGCGCCTGGGCTCCTCCTTCCCTCTGTCTGTCCGCTGTCCAGTCTCTCCTTGTTTCAGCAAGCGTTTCCCACCTGCTCACCGCGGATTGCTGGGTACTGGGCTGGCACACAGTGGTCCCGAGAAAGGCAGGGCCTCTGACCCTGTGGCTTGTGCTCTTTGAATTGTTTTCTGTTTATGATGTAGTCTGTGTCAGCGTGAGGGGTTGACCACGGTTCTGCGCTTGGGTGTGTCTGTGTATGGAGTGTGACTCACCTGAGACTTGTAAATAAATACATGGAGGTCTGGAAGGTTCTTCACCAAAGCTAGTAGTTTTCTTTGGAACAGGGTTGAAAGTGTTCGTCACTTAGTCTCTTTGTGAGCTCATGGACTGTAGCCCACCAGGCTCCTCTGTCCATGGGATTCTCCAGGCTAGAATACTGGGGTGGGTGGCCATTCCCTTCTCCAGGGGATCTTCCCAGCCCATGGATCAAATCTGGGTCTCCTGCGTTGCAGGCAGATTCTTTACCTCTGAGCCACTAGGGAAGTCCTTGGAGGGGGGGTGTGGCCTTTTATTAAGTATTTTTTATCTTCAGGTACAGAGACATCTGTCTTAAGTCACCACAGTGCCTTTCTGGAAGCTGGAAACTTATGGGAAACTACATTAGCTCAGATGTGTAGTCAAGGTGTTTGAAACCGCTTATAGAGTTGCTCCCTCTGCAGGGGAAGACCACGTTGGTTCTTGGGGCTGGTGACCAGGGATCAAAGTGTTGAACACAACTCGAAGGCAGGTGCTGTACCCGGTTCTGGTCTGGGATGTGTTCCGCATATCAGTACCGATGATGTTGACCCCAGGGACTGCAGAAGCCCCTCAGGGAATACAGTGGGGGCCCGTGTGGGGGCCGGGATGACTTGCAGGGCTCCTGCCCTTCCAGCGAGAGCCCCGCTCCAGTTCTAGCCCATGTCTCTTCGCTGAAATGATGCTCAGACTTTCCACGAGGAGCCAGGAACCTGACTTCTGATGCAAACAGCCAAGTCCTGGTTTTCCTGGGCCTCTGGCTGTAGAGAGAAGCCAGGGTTACCAGCAGCCTCTGGCAGTCCTGAGGCTTCTAAGTGCCCATGGCCTGAGTTTCCCGTGATGGTTCATACAGAAGGAGGCAGTCGTCTGGCACAAGTTCTTCCTCTCTTTCCACGGGCTGCAGAGAAGGGGGCTTAGGGGTCAAAGACAACTGGACGACACCTGTTTCCCGGTGACTGCAGCTGATTTCTCCTAAGTCCCCTAGATGTTTATGCGAGAATCAATATCCAGTGCTTAGCTGAAGTACACTTTGAAATGTGTCTGACCGCCCTGAGAGTCCTCTTGTTTCACGCCCAGCCGGGAGCTCAGTGGTTCAGAACGAGGGCTGTGGGGCCAGGCAGTTGCCCTGCAGCCTCTTTGAGAAGCCGTGTGATTGTAACTAGCTTTTCCGAACCTCGGTTTCCTCATCTGTAAAGTAGGGGGTGGGTGATCGTGTCTGTTCCCATGGCTTGTTGGGAGGTGTGGTGAAGTACAGCCAGCAGAATGCTGCGAATAGCTCCTGACACGTGGAAAATTCTCAGGAAATGTCCTCATTTGAATTTTAAAATTCTGGTACCAGTGCCATTGTCGGTCGTCGTGTGGATCATGTCTTAGCTGTTGGTGACAGTTTTTCTTTTTTTAAAAAAGGTATTTATTTATTTGGCTGCCTTGGGTCTCAGTTGTGGTGTTCGAGCTCTCTCCTTGCGGTGCACAGGCTCCTCTCTGGTTGTGCTGTGCAGGCGTAATTGCCGTGTGCCGTGTGGGGTCTTAGTTCCTGGACCGGGGGTCAACCCCACATCCCCAGGATTGGAAGCAGATTCTTAACCACTGGACTCCCAGAGAAGTCCTGGTAACTTCTTTCTTGATGCTAATGTATTCGTGGGAGATGTTCCTCAGGAAACAGATGAGATAATCAGTAAAATTGTATGAAGATCAGATAATAAACCTAGATCTCTTTGTTATTAAGGCTCAGCCTACACGATACCGAGGTTTCTGTTCCCTGGGTGTCGCCAGGACCTGTGGTCGGGACAGGATGTTGTCACCAGCCCAGAAAGCTCTCTTTGCCCCTCTCAGTCAGCCCACCTCCCCACGCAGAAGTATCTGCCTTTCTGATTTCTTTCAGGAGTTTTGCTTTAATAGGTCTTTTTTTTTTTTTTTTTTTACTGCACCTTGTGGCTTATGGGATCTTAGTTCCCCAACCAGAGATCTAACCCAGGCCCTCAGCAGTGGAAACATGGAGTCCTAACTTCTGGACCTCCAGGGAGTCCCCAGTAAATCTGCTCTTTACAGAAGAGTCTCAGCGCCTTCAGGATTCTGTCTGTTCACTGTCACCACCTCTGATTTCCTTACAAGTTTAGACAGCCCTCCACTGCCATTCACGCTTCTTTTTCAGTATCTTTGGCCCTTCAGCCAGTTCAGTTGCTCAGTTGCATCCGCCTCTTTGTGACCCCGTGGACTGCAGCACGCCAGGCTTCCGTGTCCATTGCCAACTCCCAGAGCTCGCTCAAACTCCTGTCCATTGAGTTGGTGATGCCATCCAACCATCTCATCCTCTGACATCCCCTTCTCCTCCCGCTTTCAATCTTTCCGAGAATCAGGGTCTTTTCAAATGAGTCAGCTCTTCCCATCAGGTGGCCAAAGTATTGGAGTTTCAGCTTCAGCATCAGTCCTTCCAATGAACACCCAGACTGATCTCCTTTAGGATGGACTGGTTGGATCTCCTTGCAGTCCAAGGGACTCTCAAGAGCCTTCTCTGACACCACAGTTCAAAAGCGTCAATTCTTCTGCACTCAGCTTCCTTTATGGTCCAACTCTCACATCCATACATGACCACTGGAAACACCATAGCTTTAACTAGATGGACCTTTGTTGGCAAAGTAATGTCTCTGCTTTTTAATATGCTGTCTAGGTTGGTCATAGCGTCTTTTAATTTCATGGTTGCAGTCACCATCTGCAGTGATTTTGGAGCCCAAGAAAATAAAGTCTGTCACTGTTTCCATAGTTTCCCCATCTATTTGCCATGAAGTGATTTGGCCCTTAGGGACCTCCAAAGCTGGAAGGTTGGAATTTATATCTGGACCACATTTGCATCTCTTTGTAAAGCAGTTTCTAGCTTAAGAGATGGCAGGTCCCCTGGGATTGGTGAGGGTTCTGTGTGTGTGTGTGTGTGTTTGGGGTGGGGGTGGGGGGGGCGGGGCGTCACAGATGTGGTAACTGTGTGTGCGAGCTCCCTGGTGTGTGTGCGTGTTGGGTCACAGACGTGGTAACTGTGCGTGCGAGCTCCCTGGCTCTTAAGGAGTTTCACTCAGTGAGTCACTTTCAGCTCTGGGTCCCAGCACCTGACTGTGCGCCTGTGTGCGAAGTTACTCAGTCATTTCCAACTTTTTGCCACCCCTTGAACTGCAGCCCGCCAGGGTCCTCTGTCCTTAGGATTTCCTAGGCGAGAATGCTGGAATGGGTTGCCATGCCCTTCTCCAGGGGATCTTCCCCACCCAGGAATCGAACCTGTGACTCTTGTGTCTCCAGCATTGGCAGGCAGGTTCTTCACCACTGTGCCACCTGGAAGCCCATGGTGACTTAGGAAGCAGTGTTCATATGCAGCAGGGAGGTTAGCCCCTCCTGTCTTTGTGATAAGCACACACTTACCATTAACATCGATGGGATTTAGCCAGACCCACCCAGAGAGAACTGGAAACTGGAACACTTGAAAAAACAAACAACCGAAACCTGGATTCTGGCCCAGGACAAAACAGCAGCATGCAGCGTGGTGGGGGCGGGTCCTGCAGGCGTGGGCCGCGCTTCTCCTGACCAGGTCTTCTCACCTCCCTGTGTGGTCTGGTCCTGCTTCCATTCTGAAATGTACCGGTTCTGCTGTGGCTTCAGCGTGTACTTTCCTTCTGATCAGAAACAGGAGAAATCCTTTGATGGCAAAGATGTATGGGCCTCAGGAGGGGTTCCACGAAGCGGCACTTCGCTGGCTAGATTTACATAAGAGATTTAACGTCCTTTGAATCGAAGTTAATATATCGCCCGGGGTAAACAGTATGAAAATGAAATCTTCAAAGAATTCACGACTGCTAATAACCTCAGGGGCAGTTGTGCCCTCTGTATTAAAAAAAATGACTTTAAAAAGAGAGATGACAAGGCTCTTTTGTAAGAAAAATGAATGGCTGCTCTTGCTTTTATTGATACGAGAAGAAAAATCAAGACGAAAATAGATCCCTACCATGGGTGACAGACGCCAGTCCGCACCAGGTTTTCCGAGTGGGGATATCAACGCGGGAGGTGGGACGGCTTGAAATTTTCCTTTTACTAATGGGTGCTTATGCGATCAATACTTTAACATGAGGATTCCCTTGGTGGTTCAGTCGTTAAGACTTTGCCTCCAGTGTAGGGGGTGCAAGTGTGTTCCTGCTAGGGGAGCTAAGAGTCCACATACCTTGTGGCCAAGTAAGAAGTCCCCACCCCACCCAGTCCCCTTCTTACAGAGGAATCTAACCAACAGTTAAGGAGTGGGGGCTTCCCAGGTGGTGCAGTGCTAAAAAATCTGCCTGCCAATGCAGGAGATGTAAGACATGTGGGTTTGATCCCTGAGTCAGGAAGATCCCCTTGGAGTAGGAAATGGCAACCCACTCCAGTATTCTTGCCTGGAAGATTCCGTGGACAGAGAAGCCAGGTGGGATATCGTCCATGGGGTCACAAGAGTCGGACATGATTGAGCTCACATACACACACACACACACACACACACAGAGACCTTATAATAAAAAAAAGTTCAGGATATTGGAAAATCTTCAGCAGTGTATGGATATTTGTTGGTGTTTATGTGAACACTGTTATGGCTGGAAGGTTGATTTCCCTACTGGCGGGTCAATACAAATAGGCATCGTGACTCATTTTGTGCTCGGGTGGCCCCCCTGCTTGGTTCCACCCATCCAGGTTTCTGCAGGTGCAGAACGTTGCAGCCCCTGAGAGCAAGGACTCTGGAACAGGAGCCCCTGAATGATCACTCAGGACCTTGACGTCCCTGGTTTAGTTGCTAAGTCGTGTCTGACTCTTTGAGGCCCCGTGGACTGTCGTCCGCCAGGCTCCTCTGTCCGTGACATTCTCTAGGCAAGAATACCGGAGTGAATTGCATTTCCTTCTCCTGGAGATCTTCCTGAACCAGGGATCCAACCCAGGTCCCCTGCACCACAGGCGGATTCTTTACCAACTGAGCCACCAGGGAGGCCCATTTTCTTTACCTCTGAGCGTCTCAGTCTCTTCCCGGCTAGTGTGGCCATCCCAGGGGTGAACTGCTCCAAGAGGGGGAAGTGCTCCGATGGCACCCGGCGTGTGGCGAGTGAGCCACAGACGTCAGGGGCGTCCCCGCCGCTCAGCCCTTACCAGCGGCCGGACGGCTCTGGGGCTTCTGTGTTTCTCACTCTTAGGAGCCCTGGGTGGGGGCGAATGGGACGTCCTGGTATCTGCGAGGGTTTCTCGGGGGTAGGAGATGCAGAGAAGTGGGCCTGCTGGGGCTCGTGCACCTGAAACCCTGCCGCCCCGGTCTTCTGGTCTCTTCTGTCCCGGCCCCAGGGGAGGCCGGTGGCTTTCAGGCCGGCTCACCCCCTCTCTCTCTCCCTCTCACTCTCACCCTCTCTATCTCTCTCCCTCTCTCTCTCATGCAGGGCTTCGTGCTGGCCGTCACCATCATCCGAGAGGCGGTGGAGGAGATCCGATGCTACATGCGGGACAAGGAGGTGAACTCCCAGGTCTACAGCCGCCTCACGGCGAGAGGTCAGCCTCCTGCTGCCCAGCCCCAGGGGGTGGCGGGCGGGGTGGGCATTGGGTCCCAACTTGGCCACGGGCCGCTGACCGTCAGGGAGCAGAGTTCACAGCCCAGGGCCGTGGGGTGCGGGCGGTTGGGGCGGGACAGTTGCTCAGTGGCCGAGCGACTGAGGGAGGCCAGGGTGTGCCCCGGGCCTGGGGGAACTCTGGCCACATCCCTGGGCCATCACTGTGCCCCTGGAGCCCGTGCTGACGGCTGACCTGTGCCTTATCCACCCGGGATTAATTGTGCGCTCGTGACATTCTCCGAGCACTCGCCCCTTTCCCCCGCTGGCTGAGGAGGCAGCCCTTCTCTTGGCGTTTGGGTGTGTGCATGCTCAGTCGCGTCTGACTCTCTGCAACCCCATGGACTGTAGCCCACCGGGCTCCTCTGTCCATGGGATGCTTCAGGCAGGAATACTGGAGTGGGTGGCCGTTTCCTCCTCCATGGGATCTTCCTGACCCCAGGGATTGAACCCACATCTGCTGCATTGCAGGCAGATTCTATGCCACTTGAGCCCTCTTGGTGTGGAGACTGTCAACTCTGTCCTACACAGGTTTTCAAGGGAGCATAGCTCTAAAACATATTCTTTCAACATTACAAAACTAGTGTGACAACTTTGCAATGTTAGTTTTTTAAGAAGGCACCAGACTTCATACTAAATGTTGCGTCTGTGAAGGTTTCTTTGGAGGGATCTTATAAATTTTCAAAATGGAAGAATAAAGAGTGAATAATCTGACCCGAAGAGAATTGACTAGGCACACTTTCATTTGAAATTTTGAAATGGTGGAATTTAAAAAACCCATTCAAACACACCATGGAGAACCCATGAAACAACCCAACTGATGTCGACTTTTATTTCGAAGTACGGATTCTACCTAGATTTCCCATAGGAAATAAGAATATTACCTTAAACACCCAAGGATGACTGATCCCGTTCAGGGATTAATGTTTCAGGAACCGGTGAGGGGGATAAAAGCTGTGCTTTGCCTCCAGGAAATTGAGAATTCTGAAGGAGATAAGATAGATGCCTGAGGGAGCCTGCACCCAGCCGGGGTGTGAACTGCTTTATGGGGAGTGCCTCAGTCTTTGCCAGAAGCAGTTCATCCGTAGTTTCTGGGATCTGAGAAGACTTTTCCTTCTAGGAAAAATTTTGGAGAAATTTATTTAAGACTCCCCCAAATTTTTTTTTTTTTTAGTATAGACGCATGACGGCTTGCTTCCTATGTGGCTCAGTGGTAAGAATCTGCCTGCTGGGCAGGAGACGCAGGTTCCATCCCTGGTTTGGGAAGATCCTCTGGAGGAGGAAATTGCAGCCCACTGCAGTACTCTTGCCTGGGAAATCCCATGGTCAGAGGAGCCTGGCTGGCTGCAGTCCACGGGGTCATGAAGACTCAGACGCGACAAGTGACTAGATAGCAACAGCAGGAGGGTGTGAGAGTATTTTGCGTTAGTTCATTTAAGGAGATTTTCATAGTCGGTGGTCTTAAAAGTTGCCAGTCTCTGGGAAAAGGTGGGATTTAGAGTTGGTATAGAAATGTCTTATTATTGCCGCTGCTGCTGCTAAGTCACTTCAGTCGTGTCCGACTCTGTGTGACCCCATAGATGGCCTCCCACCAGGCTCCCCCGTCCCTGGGATTCTCCAGGCAAGAACGCTGGAGTGGATTGCCATTTCCTTCTCCAATACATGAAAGGGAAAAGTCAAAGTGAAGTTGCTCAGCCGTGTCCAACTCCTAGCGACCCCATGGACTGCAGCCTACCAGGCTCCTCCATCCATGGGATTTTCCAGGCAAGAGTACTGGAGTGGGGTGCTATTACCTTCTCCACTTAAACTACTTATATTTAGGGCGTTTTGCTACCTAAAGAAAGAAACCCCAACATAATCTTTGCAAAGGCAGGTGGCGTGGGCTTTCCACGGGGGTAACCAGAAGACCCCCCTGCAAGACATGTTTTTGTGGTTCGTGTATATTAATCCTCCATTAATAACATATTCTGACTATAACGTTTAAAACACTCGGCAGCCCACAGAAGCTCCGCCAGACAGGGTGCGGTGGGTCTCTGTCCAGCTCAGGAGGAGGGTCTGGGGACCCCATGCATCGCCGTCCAGGCTCCACACCTTCTTTGCTTCTTTTCATATTGCAATTGCTTTTCCTGTGAATGATTTTTTTTCTGCCCTCCCCTGCAGACCCCCTTTCTCAGCCCCCGCTTTAGCTTCCTCCAGCTCTTGAAAAGATCATAAGGAGAACTGGCAGATGCTCCTGTGGTAAAAGCTTGTCTTCCTTTGTGGGTCTCCTTCTGTGGCCCGTGGTTCCCATTGTCACGCCAATCCAACGGGACGGGAGAACGGAGCAGAGTTCTGAGTGTCAGCCCAGACCCTGGCTCCACAGAAAAGAAGGCGCTGAAGAAAACCACCAGCTTGGAAAGCGAAAGCACAGTGGGAGTGTGTGTGGGGGAGGGGTGGGGATGTAGTTATTTGATACACTTTGGGGGAAGGGCCAAGGTAAGAAGCTAAAATTAGAGGATTTCAGAGAGAGGAAGAGAAAGAAGCCTTTTTTGACCTTACCATTCAATCGCTTAATATTTTCTGGAGTCAGGGTTTTCATCAAGATCTTTTAGTAAGTTCAAAAGCAAAGGGCAGCAGATACATGTGTAGCCATGCAGGACTATTTTCTGTTTTTATCACATGGCATCTTAAAATGTACTTTTCAATACTATTTTTGGAATTCAAGAAAGTTTGGAAACCAAAACATCAAGTCCTTGATCATGAGATTGTAAGCCATAATATTTACCTACGTTCTGCATCATTTCCTGGTTTATAATAGCAACACTGTATTAATACTAATATAGTTAAATAATTGGGGAAAGAACGTGAAAGTGTTGGTCGCTCAGTCGTGTCTGACTCCTTGTGACCCCACGGACTGTAGCCCACCAGGCTCCTCTGTCCATGGACTTCTCCAGGCAAGAATACTGCAGTGGGTTGCCAGTCCCTTCTCCAGGGGATCTTCCCGATCCAGGGATCGAACCCGTGTCTCCTGCATTGCAGGCTGATTCTTTACCATCTGAACCACTGGGGAAGCCCAAATAATTGGGTAGGGGGATGGTGATAATTTCTAACTAGCAAAATAGTTGCAAAAATTATGTGGAAAACTCCTGTTTGCCCTCACCTAGGTTTCTCAGTTTTTAACCTCTTGCTTTTTAATACTCTCACCTCACCCTTTCTAAGTCCTTGGAGAATTAAGTTGCAGACATTCCCTTTTAACCCCTTCATGCCGGTGCTGCTGCTTAGTCACTAAGTCATATTCCGCTCTTTTCAACCCCATGGACTGTAGCCACAGACTGGTTTTCCAGGCAGGAATACTGGAGTGAGTGGCCATTTCCTTTTCCAGGTAACCCCTAAATGTGTGTGTCTGTGATAGTCATTAAGTTGTGTCTGACTCTTTGCGATCTCATGGACTATAGCCCACCAGGCTACTCCGTCCGTGAATTCTCCAGGCAAGAATACTGGAGTGGGTTGCCATGCCTGCTCCCGGGGATCTTCCTGACCCAGGGATCGAACCCGGGTCTGCTACAGTGCAGGCAGATTGTGTTTAATTCCCAGTAGGATGTTTCTCTTAAATAACACAGTATAATTACAAAATCAGTAAATTTATCATGAATATATTACTGTTAACTTTCTCTATACTTTTCGCTCAGAATTTGCCATTTGTTCTTTAAATGTTTTTTAATAGTATTTTTTTTTTCCTAGTCCAAAATGCAGTACAGGTTTGCCAGTTGCATTTGATTGCTTCCTTAATCTCCTCTAACTTGGCAGAGTGCCCCAGATTTCTTTGTTGTGACATTGACATTTCTGAAAAGGACAGGCCAGTTTCAGGCCAGTTACTTTGTACTCTGTCCCTCAATTTGTGTTTGTCTCAAAATTAGATTCAAGATATCGCAGAGTTAGTATCATTATAAGAATGTCAATGGCACAGATTCTGGGATGTTGCCAAAGTTTTAGAGGCATTATGTTAGTCAAATTGAAAGAGTTCTAAACTTGGAGGGAAAAAGTTGAGTTTAAATAATTGAACTTAAAACCCTGGAAATCATGAACTTAGCACTGGGAGGAAAAATGGATAGTGTTTTTTTAATTGCTGCTTCCAAGGGTTTAGATCATCTTATTTCAATCAAAATTTGTCTAAAGCAACACACCAGTAGATCAATTTTTAATGTAATTGTCATAGTTTAATAAGTATTTGAAGCACTTTAATAGTAAAATTAACCTACGTGTAGAAATGACCTTTTATTCATTCTTCAAGAGTATTTGAGACTCCAGCGCTTTCAGATTTTGTGATGGGTTTCTGTATTGCAGAGATAAACATGAGAGATTGGGACTTCAAGGAATTAACAGTGCAGCAAGGTATCCAGACAGGCAATTTAGGATGATTATAAAATGTAACTTGTAATTATACTGTAGAGGCACAAGCATTATGGTCCTTCCAAGCCACCACTGCATTTCTGGTCCTGAGCACAGTGCCTGGTGGGGGAAGAAGTTAGTGATTCCGAGTTTGTGTGCCGCCCCTCTGCCGTGGCGGCAGATCCCTTAAGCAGTCAGTGAATTGGGGATAATAATGGTGCCTACCTTAGAGAGCTGCTGTGAGTAAAACTCTTGCATGAGAAGAGTTTAGCACTGGGCTGGGATTAGATCTGTGCCCGAGAAAGGCAGCACGAGTGGTATTGTAGCAGGGCTTCCTTAAATATTGGTGGAATGAGCTGGAAGTTATGGGAGGTTATGGGAGTGCATCAGGCAGGAGCTGCTGGTGTCTTCGCAGAAGAGGTGACCTGCATCCTGAGTCCTAGAGGACAAAAGAAGGCAGGGCTGGCTTTGTGATTTGCAGTGCTGAATGCAGGATGAACACAAGGGGCAAGGGGCCCCCGTTCAAAAATTGTTCAGAATTTCAAGATGGCACAGCATAGCGTTAAACCAAGTCACAGCCGCTTCTGAGTGCATCCCCCTGTGCTGTTAACGTGGATCACATGCCCGGGAAGTGGCCTGGTAAAGAATTCTCC
Source organism: Bos javanicus (assembly GCF_032452875.1). Classification (NCBI taxonomy): domain Eukaryota; kingdom Metazoa; phylum Chordata; class Mammalia; order Artiodactyla; family Bovidae; genus Bos; species Bos javanicus. The sequence goes on along the minus strand of NC_083880.1, from coordinate 79,449,830 downwards.
GGGGGACTTCCCTGGTGATCCAGAGGTTAAGAAACCTGCCTTCTAATGCGGGGGACTAGGGTTCAGTCCCTGGTCAGGGAACTAAGTTCCCACACGCTGCAGGTCAGCTAAGTGTGTGTGCCAGTTACTGAGCCAGCGCGCTGTAGAGCACGTGCTCAGCAAGTGGAGAAGCTTGCAAGCCTCCACAAAGACCGGGCACAGCTGGAAGAAAGGAAAAAGAGTCCCCCAAAGGTCACAGACAGTGATGGTTAGAAGCGTGGGGGACAGAATTCCATGTTCTGGCTCCATCTTGTTCTTCCCAATTCAGCCTTGTTTCCTGAGCCGCTCCTTCCTGGGAAAATAGAAGAAAAGACCATATAGGCCAGTGAAGACCTGAGACTCCGGGCAAGTTCATTTTGTGATCCAGGAATCTGTCATCACGGCATGCAGCAGGGAGATGGTGGCATTGGAACTGTTAGAAAAATGCTGTCCAAAGTGGGAAGCAGGAGAGGAAAAAACAAAGAAAGGTTTTCGACTATAAACCAGCCAGGCGCTGGGTAAGGTCTGCTCTGTACTTTTTACAACAGCCTCATGGAGGTGGGTTTTACAGATGGACGTCCGAGGCTCAGAGAAGGACAGCGTCGTGTCTGAGACGGTGGGGCAGTTACAGGATAGAGCTGTGGCGTGAGCCTGATGTAACACCTTCATCTGTGAGTCTGGTCACTGCTGGGCCCTGAGCTGAGGCTCAGACTTTCCCTTAGTCTCTTAATAATTGTCACAGTGTTCAGCTTGAGCACATAGTTTAAAAACGCGTTTTTAAAATGGAAGTCTTGGTTGATTCACAGCGTGGTGTTACACTGTGTCTGTTTCTGGGGTGCAGCCCAGTGAGTCAGTTATATGTTGAGTTGGCCAAAACGTTTGTTTGCATTTTCCTGTGAGATCTTTTTGGCCAACCCCACACATATATATGATGGTGGTTTAGTCACTAAATTGTGTCCAACTCTTTGACCCCCATGGTTCCTCACTAGATTCCTCTGTCTGTGGGATTTTCCAGGCAAGAATACTGGAGTGATTTCCTTCTCCAGGGGATCTTCCCAACCCAGGGATTGAACCCACATCTCTTGCATCTCCTGCATTGCAGGCAGATTCTTTACTTCTGAGCCAACTGGGAAGCCTTTTCAGATTATTTCCCATTACAGGATTTATTACAGGATATTGAATATACAATATGACAAAACACATTTCTGAGTCCAAAGAAGTCGATCCAGCCTCCTCATTCTGAGGCAAACTGTTGAAAGCCATATAAGAAGGGTGCTTTTAAATAAGTAATCATCCCCTTTCCTCCTGCTTGAAATCCACATTTAAACCTGATCAGAGACTTAAGAGAGGTTCTCTGACCTTTATGCGTTTTATGACTTTAATGGTAGAGCTGTCTTTCCAAATTAATAGCATTCAGTGGCCCTGGAAACACCAAAGCCGAAGAAGAGAGGGTCTTAAAGTCATAGCAGGCTCAGCAAAACTTTGTTTTGTTACTTGAAAGATCTGGCTTGGGCCAAGAAATAATAATTGGTAAAGGAATTATTTTTCTTTATCTTTGACTTTCCCCAAACCCAAACTTTATTTCTGAAGTGGGGAACCTGCCTTGCTTATCACAGGTGGGGTGTGGGTAACTGGTTTCAAATTTTCACCAGATGAATTCCAGGGGTCTTCATGCCAGGAATGTTTTCCCAGCCTAACTTGTGATCAAGGGCTAAATGAAGCAAGTGGATAATTAGCCTTGAAAGAAAGTGCAAACAGAAGCACAATTAAACAATTGCTGGTGCTTCTTTCCTGCTGGGGACATCTGGGCACAGGGTGAACCGTAAGTCGTAAGTCAAAGGTCTGTGCAAAATGGAGGGAATCTGTCTTTTCAGCTTTTTAGGACAGAGGTGGTGTAAAAAACGGAACTGGTATCTTCACCCTTCCGTTCTTTCCAGAGTGTTCCTCCCTGCTGCTCTGTGCACCCTTTGCCAGGTACAGAGCAACCTCAAGGATCTCACTTCCATTTGAGAGTGATGCATTTTTAAAGATTTAATTCAGAATCCACTTTACCGCATTGCTTAGGACTGCAGTGAATACGACTAAAATTTGAGGTATAAAGACACACGTGTTTCCTAAAATTTGAGGTATAAAGACACACGTGTTTCCTTTAGGACCTTGTATCGCAGTGGAGTTCGTCAGGAGATTGGATAGGGCAGGGAGCATGGGGTCACGAGTGGCTGTTGTTTAGCTAATAGTTAATTAGCTAAACGGAAACTCTGTATTCTTAAACACGGGCACCATTTACGTTTTCAGAGTATGAACTCTGTCCAGACGTGGGATGACACTAAAAAAGGCTTCATACTTTTTTTGAGAAGAGAATTACAGTCATGGTCTTTTACAACTTTTTTATTAAAAATCATTGTAAACTTTATTTTTGAAGTTGGCGTGTAGGTGATTTCCAGCGTTGTGCCAGCCTCTGCAGCACAGCAGAGCGACTCGGTTAGACACATACAGATGCTTCTTTCTTCTGTGTTCTTTCTGCTATGGCTTCTCACAGGACATTGAATGCAGTTCCCTAAAAGTCTGATTTTCCTGAAGTATAGTTGATTTACAGTGTTATGTTAATTTCTGGTGTACAGCACAGTGATTCAGTGATACATATATATATTCTTTTGCACTGTGGTTTATTACAGCTCATTGAATCTAGTTCCTGTGCTAAACACTAGGACCTTATCCATTTTATTCGTAAATAGCTTGCATCTGCTCAGTGATGGTCATTGGATATTCCTGCTGCAAGACTACTGCAAAGGTTTTTACTGAGGCTCTCAAATACAGCTCAGTAAGCAAAGCATTGCCCAGGCTTCTCTCATCAAGATTCAGAGCATTAGCTTTTACAAGTCTTAACTTAAAATAGGTCTTGCCAAACACTTTCCCATACATTTTCTGACAGATACGAAGTTTGTTATTTCAGACTCATAAGGTTCCTTTTATTCTTTCAAACTTCTCAAAATTCACTTTATTACAAACCACTGGTGAACTGATCTACTGTTTAACCAAAATAAAAAAGCAACCCCGGAAAAAAATCTCCCATGCAAATTGCTCTGTTATCTTTCCCAACAGGTATTTACCCCCTGCCGGGGGTGTTGGTCTAGTCCGTCATTATTGGGCACCAGAAGCAGGGGAGGACCATTTATATATTTATTTTAAAAGCCTCTGTTGAGTATAAACTTGTTAAATTTAAACTCCAGCCTTTCTTTTTAAAGTTCCCGCTAACTTAAACAAAAGCCCCAGGAAGTGGCCCGTGGAATTTATAATAATACTCTTCCACCGTTTGCCTGTTTTCACATAACAGTCTTTTCTTCGGCTTTGGGCAACGCAAGACAACCCGATTGGAAGACGAAAATATCAACTTTAAACCTGTGAACTCTGCCGGGTCTGCAGAGGCGTTTTCGTGTCAAGCCCAGGAAATGTACACATGCTATAGAATTTACAACTCATCACTGTCACAGTCAGATTAGAGTGCGAGTTAGAGAGTTATACATTAACCAGGGTTAGTGCATGGAGCTTGCTGCAGAGACCTACAAAGGCAGTTAATGTCCTGCGTTCACAATGAAAAATAGAAGCATAGCTGGAGGTGTTCGGGGGTCAGAAAATTGACCCCCACGCACTAGAGCCCTGGAATTTACTTTTTTTTTGCGGGCGGTTCTGCAGTTTGACTGAATTGTCATTTGCTTGTTTCGACTCATGGAAAACATCTGGTTTCTCTCTGCAGTGTAGACAAACTGCCCTTATTCTGAAGCTCTCATCCATGAAAAGCATGGTTTGGGCTCAATAGGTTTGCTTATGAAAGGCTTGGGGGTCCATCGCTGCAGAAATAAACAGATCTAGTAATTGGAAGTTCGTTCCCCATTATAAACTCCGACTCAAGAGACGGCTTGGGTGAAGTGGCCGAAGCTGAACGGGGTGCATTTATTTTATAGAAGGCATTTCATGATTTAGGATGTGGCCGGCAGGCAATCTGCCACTTAACCTTTGAAAAATCTCTTACCCAACTTCTGTCGAGTTTCTGCAAAGATGGTGAAAATCCCAGAGCCAAGAGGTTGGAGGTTGAGTGTGACAGGGTCTGAAAGAGAAGGGAGGTCTGGGGGGCAAGGTGGGGAGTTCTGTGTCTTCAGTCCCTAGACCAGATCTTCTCCTCTGTTTGTAAAGGTGTGAGTGCACGTTTTCACTCCTGTGCAGGACCAGCTGTGTAATTTGTGGTGCAGAATGAGAATCTAGGGTCCCTTGTTTAAAAGTTATTAAGAATTATGGTATGAAAAGAGTAGACCATTCGCCCAAGGGTAATGGGATCAATGTGAATACACAGGTCACATGAATACACAGGGCTGGGCTCTGTCTCTAGAAGCTTTAGGAGTCTCTGGAGTAGATGGAAAAAAAAAAAAAAGGAACAGAAAATCGGACCCCTTGGGAAGTAGGTCTGCTGACTCCCAGTGGAGTGTTAAGAGAGAATTTTCTTGCAGTCCAATAAGGGACTGTAGGGAGAGTGCCTCTCTCTCTCTCTCTCTCAGAACAATTTATTTATTTTTGGCTGTGCTGGGTCTTTGTTGCTGCACTAGGGTGTGCTCTAGTTGCGGTGCGCGGGGGCTCCTCCTCACTGCGGTGCGCAGGTCGCATTGCAGAGGCTTCTCGTTGCAGAGCACCAGCCCTAGGGCGTGTGGGCTTCTGTAGTTGCAGCCCATGGGCTCAGGAATTGTGGTTCCCGGCTCTAGAGCACAGGCTTAGTCGTCGTCGTGCATGGGCTTAGTTGCTCCAGGCCTTGGGGGATCTTCCCGGACCAGGGATCGAACCCATGTCCCCTGCATTGGCAGGCGGACTCTTCACCACCGAGCCACCGGGGAAGCCTCAGGCTCTCGTCTCTCTTGAGGTCTAGGTCATCATCACTGTCACTATGCCATTTCTCAGGCCTTGTTTTCCTTTGTCAGGAAGATGGGGAGCTCTGCGAGAGCGTGAAGGTTTCTGCTCTTCCTTTTTTGCAGGAACGCTGGTGGAACACTCAGAACAGTGGCTCAGGCATGGTTAGACATCATGTGCTTTGGACCCTTTCCACAGTTCTGAGATTCTTCTCTTTTGGGGAGTTAATCCCAGCCACTGCGTGCCTGGGTCTTCACCAGTGACTCTGGTCCTGTTTCTGTCCTGCCGCAGCGGTGGTTTCTTTACCACTCAAGGCCTTCTTAGAGATGGCGTGTCATTCAGATGTTGGATGTGGGCAGCAAAACCCCCAGTGATGGAACCGAAGCATGGATCTCTGCTTCCCCTTCTCTTTTCTTCCGGCCGCTTTCCCTCCTTTCGTTCTTCTGGTTTTGCCTTCTCTCGTCAGAACGAGCAGGTACATGTGTGTTCTGCACACAGATGTGAGCCAGACATTCTTGTTTTTTTAATTTGGAGGATATTGGCTCCCCAGTGTTGTATTGGTTTCTGAGGTACAGCGGCGTGAACCAGCTGTGAGTGTACACATGTCCCCTCCCTCTCGGACCCCCTCCTCCCCTTGCCCACCGTCCCACCGCTCTAGGCCATCACAGAGCACCCAGCCCAGCTCCCTGTGCTATGCGGCAGCTCCCGCTAGCTGCCCTTTTAATGCTCATGAACCGCGCAGTTTTCATCACCCCAGAATGGCAGCGTGACCCGAGATGTGCAGACTTACAGTCCGGCCTGTGTGTTGGCTCAGTGGAGCGGGTGAGACTGAGGGTCCCCCTGTGTGGAAGCTGAAAGCTGAGGCTCCTCCCCCCGAATACTAACATGCTAATGAGGGGCTGTGACTGAGACTCCCCAGGGACCTCGGGGCGGGGGTGCCCCTACCCCCTGCCCTCCTCCCGACATGGAGCCCGGTACAGTGGGAGGGTTTGTCGGAGGGATCGGCCTGCTGGGGTTGGTCAGAAACTGCTCTGCAAGCGCAGTGGATTAAAGGGGTTTTTGTTGAGGCAGAGCAGATGGACAGAGAGGCAGAGTTCAAATTAACTGACCGTAAATCAGAACCCTGCCATGGAAGGGGAAAGTCTGGGCCTGGTCACTTAGAGGTTGGAGCTAATTTAATTTATTATATATTTTTTCTTATTGGAAGAGCCCCTCATGTTAACTCTTAAAAAAAGAAAAATCATCGTGAAGCATTTAGAAAGTACATATGCCAAAGAAAAGGCTAAATCTCTTCTGTCCCTAGATTAACCTCTTTAGGATAATCCCCCTGATTTTGTCCTCTGTCTTGCTCACATATCCAGGCACATCCAGATGCAGTTATTGTTTAATAAGAATTATAACAGTGTTCTTCTTAGGGTTGGCCGTTCGGAGAAAACGTGTGAGTAGGTCTTGAAGATTAGAACACAGGCTCAGGGATGGTTTGGGTCAGGCCACCAGCATAAATTCCAATGAGAACACCAAGGACAGTGTGTAAATTTATGTTTGGGAAAGTTGGGGTGGACTCAGGCGAAGGAAAAGCTTACGGGCACCGGGGGGTGGGGGCAGGGGGACGCGCTGAATTTACCATCTTCCCTCCAGGAAGATCCTTGATAAGCTGCTCAGAAACAGCAGTGTGTCTGCTGTGCGGTTTTTCCCTGTTGCCCTCCTGGTGGGGCCAGAAGCATTGTTCAGGCAGGAAGAGAATTCTCTGCTTCGCACCCCCTGTTCATTCATGCATTTCTAATGAGCTGACTCTTAGGATTAGCACAGGTTCTCTCTGCAAAGACCGCAGCCTCACCGTCACCGATGCTTTAGGCCAGTAGGTTCCAAGGGTGCCCCCGCTCAGGCTGTCGGCTTGAGTTCTGGTTTATGGAAGCGAGGCTCTGTGGGAGTCTCCCTTTCCAGGGGAGGGAGGGTCCAGCTGGGACCGGCTAGCCATCTTGAGAGCCCTCTGTATCGTGTCTAGACGTCATTCGTGTTTGAGAGCTCCCCTTTTAGCACCAGGTCTCCTCACTGTTACCATGACAAAGTTTAATTAAGGACAGACATTAGTTAAAGATCAAACCCCGTGGAACTCAGAAAGAATTGTTTCAGTTGAAGTCTTCGGAATGCTTTGAAGCATCTCAGCAGTGATGAATTACTGGAAAGACCTGTGGCATTAAATGATGTGAAAAGTGTCAGATAAAATAATCTGAGCTGCGTGCACAAGTTCCTGGTGGGTGAATGTTGGGTGTATGTCAGATGAAGGAGCCCACAGTGGGGGACAGCAGATTCAGGACCCCTGGACTTACTAAATGGGGCTAACAGGAGGTGCCAGGAGCATGAAGATTTTGGTGGTGGTGCTCCCTCGTGTGGGGATCCCGTCCATCACGAGGGTAAAGACCCACATCCTCCGCAGGCTTGTTCACAGCGTGCTGGGCCACCTGGCCGCCCACAGACCTTCATCTCTGTGCTCCACGCGATGCTTCTGGTCTTGCTGAAGGAGTTCCAGCTTGCGGCCACATGCATACGTGTGCTGCTCTCTTTGTCGTCTCATGCCTTTTTCCCGATGCTGGTAGCCAGAATCATCTGGTCAGGTCTGACCTCATCTTTTCTGTAAAGTGCTTGCTGACACCTCCCCAAGCCCCACTCCGTTCACTTATTATGTGTCTCTTGCCGCCTCTGCTCCACGGGTGCAGGTCCACGGAGCCCACCCTTGGATCCCCTGGCCTCCAGCAGGTGTTCCACTGAAGGGGCTTGAACGTGGGGTGAGTCGTCACGTGCCTTCGGGGTGCCAGCCACCATTCTCCGTCCTCCTTCAGAGGGGGCGGTGTCCGTCCTTCCGGCTTCCTTTCTGCACCCACCTGTCTCCTGTCCTTCCACACACTGTTTTGTACTCACAGCATCTGTCCTGCTGTCTCTCTCACAGCTCATGGGTTTGCAGACTGCAGCTGGCAGACCAAATTCAGCCCACCACCTTGGCCCGGGAGCCAGGAGTGGTCTTTACGTTGTCCAGCATAAACGTACAAAAGACTATTGGCCTTTGGGGGGAACAGCTGTTGGGAGACTTGAGTTGTTTATTGGCTGCAGAACCTAAACCGTGTACTGCCCTGCACTCCCCAGGACGCCTCTGTTGACTCCTGCACGGGACTGTGGGCTCTTTTAGGATGAGGGACTGTCTTCTTTGAATTCCTAGACCATGGCACTTTAGTAAATGTTTTTTGAGTTGAATTGAATTTCTTGTTTTTTCTTCCTTCCTCTGAAGTCAGGTGGGGTGCGCCTCTTTGTGCTGACCTGTGAGACTGGGAGCAGATGGGGCCTCTCTGAGCCCACTTCCCTTGTCTGAAAGCTAGAGATTATATCTTTTCTGATGGCCATTGAGAGGAGGAAGTTAAGCCATTAGGATGTCAATGTGTATATAGCGCTTAGCATGGAATCCATGTTTAATGTTATTATTTATCCAGATAAGCATGCAGCCAGAGTTGTGTGGTCTGATTATAATCATGTAAGCCATTTGCTGTTGTTGAGTCGCTAAGTCATGTCTGACTCTCTGTGACACTGGACTGTAGCCCGCCAGGTTCCTCAGTCTGTGAGATTTCCCAGGCAAGAACACTGGAGCGGGCGGCCTTCTCCTCCCCCACATACAAAGCATGTCGTGTTCATCCCTCAGCTGTGTCCGACTCTTTGGGACCGTGGACTGTAGCCCACCAGGCTCCTCTGTCCATGGGATTCTCCAGCCAAGAATACTGGAGGGGGTCATTTCCTTCTCTAAGGGATCTTCCTGACCCAGGGATGGAAGCAGGGTCTCCTGCATCGCAGGCGGATTCTTTAGTGTCTGAGCCACCAGGGAAGCCCGTATGAACCATACTGCATAGCAGTTGCAAATTTTAAAAAGTCATTTTGGGTTAGCTGCTTTCTTTTTGGTGGTGCTGAGAATTCAGTGTTGGTCTTTTGACCGTGGATCTGCCTTTGGATTTTCTTCCCCATTTCTGTGTGTGGATGTGGCTAAATGAATCTTTTATAGTGCTGATTCAGAAGAGCCTCTAAAGTGCCATGAGGACAGAAGATCTGACTTGAGGCCTGTGAGTCCTTCCAGGGCTCTCAGAAGTGGGGATCAGGTTTTGAATTGGTCTCTGCAGCAGATGAACCTTTTTTCAGAGAGGCAGGAGATGCTGTAGCTGCTGGGTGTGGGGGGCACATCCTTCAGGGTGTGCAGGCTGGCGGACGCTCTGTAGAGATACAAGGAGTTGAAATGAATTCAGACGTGATATATCGTGGGCATGTTTCCTTGCAGGGACGGTAAAGGTGAAGAGCTCCAGCATCCAGGTGGGAGACCTTATCATCGTCGAGAAGGTGAGAGCGGTGTCTCGCGGCTTGTGACGGCTGCTGCCTGGGTGCGCGTGCGCGGGGCGTGGTCACGCTCACTTCACGAATCCTGCCCTGCGATTCCTGGATCTGTGGCCATAAGCTTTCTGGGCTCTACCCAGCACCTTTGCCTGGGAGAAACATGAAGCACACACACAAAATACTGTTTCAAGGTTTCTGTGCTGCTTGGCCCGAAATCCCGCTTGCAAACACGAAGAGTATAAGCTCTGCTTTCCTGTTTGATGTATTCTTTGTTTGGGAGTCTTTTTGTTTTTAACTCATCATAAAGTTTTTTCCTAGAGGCCCGCTGCCCGTATCAGCACATAAAAATATTTGTCATTTGCCTGTTGAACAATTTCAGGTTGTGTATTTTTGACTTGAATGTTGTGCTTTTCTGTCATTTTATGGGGAATAGGGGTTAAGTGAAACAGAACTGTAAGAAGGCCACAAACGCACTTTTAAAAAGAGCACTGTTGTTATGTTACTCCAGCCAAGGCTCGTATCTCCCGGTACTGTGTACGCTGGGAGGTGCTGGATGCGGGGTGGCCCCGGAGAGTCTTGGAATCATACTTGATTAGGAAAGGACTGCATCTCAGCTTCTTTCTGTAGGAAGTGAACTCTGCTCTTTTAAAAGGATTAAATCTAAGAACTCACAGTTGATTTGAGGTAAAGCAAAGCTCTCCTGAGTGGCAGCTGCGAAGGCCCTCGCAGACCTCTTTCTCTGTGGCACACTTTCCTGTTCACAATTACACGTGGGCTGCTGCTGGCGACCCTCTTTTTTTTTTGAGCGTGGCTTTTTTTCGCTTCTTCCTACTTGACTTCCTTATGTAAATCCCACCCAAAGCCAAACATCAAGCCGAAAAACTGGTCGAAGCAGAAAGATGAGGCTAGCCTACGTCTGTCTGTAGTTTCGGCAGACAGCCTGGATGAGGGCCAGCTCAGGGAGCAGGCTTTGGGCCCCCCTGCCCAGGGTCTGCAGGCTGCAGTTGCAGGAGGTAATGGTTGGGTTCGCCAGAAAATGGGAAGCTGTCTTTTCGAGATAAGATTTCAATAGGGGATTAGCAGTGTAACAGCAGCAGCCCAAGATTTTTCAGATTCAAAAACAGGATAAATCCCCAGCTCTGTCTCCGACAAAGGCAGACACTTAAAAGAGGCTGTGGGTTTTGGTTGCCCCCTCCACTCCCCACCGAGTGGGCAGGGGGTAGGGGGGTGCGAATCCCCACACAGGGGCACTCACGGTAACAGTCTCTCTGTTCATAACACAGAACCAGCGGGTCCCTGCCGACATGATCTTCCTGAGGACATCAGAAAAAAACGGTAAGCATCTGGGATCAATTTTGGAAACAGCCATTAACCTTTCAGTGGTGATTTGGCAAAATAATCATTTGAAAATGTAACAGAAGCGGATGATCATTTTGGAGCCATGGAGGCAGACCAAAAATGTTTCTTTTCATAGAGCAGTCTTTAAAAAGCAGGGAGGGTGGGGCGGGGGGCTTGGTGCGTGCCGGTCAGCAGCTTCTGATCACGACAGCAACAGTGGGACCTCTGCTGAGTTGCCGCTGGGGGGTCACATGCGGTGGCTGGGCATCCCCCGCCCCGCGCTGGGCTGCGTTCAGCTCAACCTCTGGAGTTGGTGGGATGAGGAAGTGTGTCTAACACACAAAAGCCAACAGCAACAGACTCTTCTGAGAAGATACTGGGAGGTGTGTCGCGAGGTGGGGCAGAGAGAAGCCGGGCCGGGGAGAGCGGGGTGGCCTTCCCCCAAACCTCGGCTCACGAGCGGTGGGGCCACGGTCGCCCCGCCCGTCCGTTTATTCTTTGTTTACAGCCTGTTTGCCTTAGTGACCCTCTCCAGTCTCCTTCAAGACCCGACGTGTCACAGTTACCACTGTCTTCCCGTGTCCTGGGGGTTTGGTTCCAGGACCTGCCCCCCTCCCCCCGCCAACCGTGGGTACCGAATCCACGGATCCTCACATCCCTCACGTGAAATGATGCTGGTCACTCAGCCGTCCGCATCCACAGCAGGGTTGGAGGCCCGGCTGTATTCCCCGGGGTGGCTGCCCCCTCTGCTGCCTGCCTGCCTGCCTGCCTCATCATTTGACTCAAATCTCCTTTTTATTTTTGTTCTTTAAGCTGTTCTCAGGAAACAAGGCCATTTTTCTCTTGCCTAGCGGGCAGAAGCAGAGATCTTTGAACCTCAGAAAAATCCACGTTTGTATTCTTTGGAGCTTGCTGCAACCTCATTCTGTGACGAATTTAATAAAAGTGAGGATGAGGTTCATATTTAATTTGTTGTTGTTGAGTCGCTCAGCTGCGTCTGACGCTGTGACTCCATGGATGGCGGCACGCCAGGCTTCCCTGCCCACTGTCTCCTGGGCTTTGCTCAGACTCCTGTGCATCCAGCCATCTCATGTTGGTTCTCGCCCCCTTCTCCTCCTGCCCTGGGTCTTTTCCAGCCTCAGGGTATTTTCCAACGAGTTGGCTCTTTGCCTCAGGTGGCCAGAGTATACTAATGAATGATACGTTAAATCATCCAGGGTGCGTGGAATGCGCTCCCGTTAAAACAGTCCTTTAAACAGTACAGCTTTGTCCTCGGGTTGGGCCTTGTTTCCTTGTCAGTGAAAATGGATTAGGGTCTCAGAAGTCTTCTCTTTTTTCCAAAAACAAAACAAAGATGGACTGGAAGGGGTCTTCCTGAAAGTTCTCAGAAGTCTTACCTTCAGTGTCGGGATATTCGGTGGCTCCTCTGATGAAACGTGGAGCTGCCTGCTCAGACCTGCACATGTCAGGCTGAACCACGGAGCTGCCTGCTCAGACGTGCACACGTCAGGCTGAACCACGGAGCTGCCTGCTCAGACGTGCACACGTCAGGCTGAACCACGGAGCTGCCTGCTCAGACGTGCACACGTCAGGCTGAACCTGGCACCCGTCACATGTGCGGGGGAGTCACGGCCGAGGGCTCCGTGGTCCTTCCCAGGTCGGAGCAGTTTGCGTGAAGCAGCTCTCTAGTCCTCAAGCTGGGAGTCGGCGCTCTGACACCCTCGTCTGTGCACGCGAGGAGACTGAGGCTCACAGGAAGCAGCTTCCTCAAGTTGCGCAGCCTGTGAGCCGTGGAGCCTTGAACCCAGGAGGTTCGGTTCCTGAGAAGGTGCTTGCAACGCCTGCACCTCGTAGAGGCGAGTGCTGGTGAGCCTGTGCCAGCCGCTGTCTGGGGGTACCATCACTCCCATGGAATCCTCTGCAGCCAGCTTGTGAGGTCTGCGTTTCTCCCCAGTTTACAGACACGACAGGCTGAGGCTTAGCACGGCCAGGAGCCCAGCCCCGGCTCCTACTGTGAGTGGAGGAGCGGGGATTTAAACCCAGAGCTGATGGCGAAAGCGGAAGTTGGGTATTACTTCTTGCCTCTTGGCCATTGGTTGGCTCTCCTGACACGGACCAGAGCAGGAGCTGTCAGCGCCCCCGTGGTCTGGGTCGGGGTGGGCGTGTGGTCCTGACCCGCAGGTGTACAGAGGGCGCCCCCTCTTCCCTCCACAGGGTCCTGCTTCCTGCGGACGGATCAGCTGGACGGGGAGACAGACTGGAAGCTTCGGCTGCCCGTGGCCTGCACGCAGAGGCTGCCCACCGCCGCCGTGAGTAGCTTTCCCTGCAGAAGCCCTCCGACGGCCGTGTCTGGGTGGGACTCTGATGCCCACCTCGGGGGCCACACGGGGGGCCGCCCGCTGTGAGGCGGGGCTGCAGGGGCCCCAGATCCTCCTGGTGCCTCAGGCGCTCGCTGGTTGCGGGCCACGCGGCCTTGTGAACCCCGATCTGGCCGATGGGGTTGATGGTCTCTGGCGGGCAGCTCCAGCCCTTAAGAAACCTTGACGGAGCACCTGGGATGAAATTAAAAGGCGACACAGGTGCCCGCTCCTCCGTGCATGCTCTCCGAGGGCGTCGCGGCCGCCGGGACTCGGTCCTGCGACTCTTGTCTCTCTGCGGAGGCCCTACCCTGCCCTAGAAGCCCTCAGACAGGCCAGCGAAAGGACTGTTTGTGATGGATTTCCCTCTCGCTCTGTCCCCGTGCCCGCCGGCTCCAGCTCTGCCTTCCGACCCCGGCCCTCGCCCTTCTCCTCCAGGAGCAAGCAGACCCGCTCCTGCCTTGTGTGCACAAGTCCCTGGGGTTTCGTTTGCTTTTGAAACCTCGTTGATTTATTTGCTTCTGTCTGGGCCGCGTCTTGGTTGCTGTGCAGGCTTCCTGCAGTTGTGGCGAGCGGGGGCTGGTCGTGGGGCACGGCTTCTCATCGGGGTGTCTTCTGTTCTTGGGGCGCCCAGGCTCTAGAGGACAGGCCTGGTAGTTGTGGTGGGTCCACTTAGTTGCCCCAAGTGAGGCGTGTGGGGTGTCCCGGCCCAGGGGTTGAGCCCGTGTCCCCTGCATTGGCAGGTGGCTTCCTAGCCACTGGACCGCCAGGAAACTTAGTCCTCTTTCCTATTGTTTTGATAGTAGCCACCCTGATGGGTGTGAGGTGTTCTTGCACACTTGTTCACCTCTCTGCCCTTTCCGAGGCTTTGCACAGAGTCAGCGCCCTGTGGCCCTTTGTTGAATGAGCGAGGGTTTCGGTGGGTTTGAATGACTCTTGTAAACGAGAGTGTCGCAGAGCGGGAGGGATGTGCACCATCAGTTAGTTCTAGAAAAGCCGGGTAAACACAGACTCTCCCCTTTAGGGCTTCAGGGTGTTTGGGGATCTTGCAGGTAGAGATTCCCGGACTAACTTGCGGGAAGGTTTCCTTCTTCTCCACCTGCCCCGTGGTTGTGAGGCCTGTTTGGAAAGTACAGTTGCTTTTGAAAAACAGTGGATGCCTTCCGAAATCCCTTTTAATCGTGCACTGACTTTGTTTCCAAAACGTCACCCCCGTGGGACAGGACCTTCTTCAGATCCGCTCGTATGTGTATGCAGAGGAGCCGAACATCGACATTCACAACTTCGTGGGCACCTTCACCCGAGTGAGTGAGCCTCGAGGGGCACAGGGTCCTGCCTGGGGGCATGACCGGGGTGAGGGCCCGCTGCCCACTGCCAGCAGGGCTTTGTTGGGGCGTAGCTTTGTGTCATGTGGGGGTGACGTCCCCATCAGAACACTCCACCTTGAAAACTGACATGATTCTCAGTAAAGGCGACACAGCTGGGAGTTTTTCCAGCCTCCCAACAGCTGTCGTCGCCTGACTACTTAGAGCCAAGTGTTCTTGTAATTAATGTTATTCTTTATGTCTTTTTCACATGAAGCCATTTGCTGTTGTTCAGTCGCTAAGTCATCTCTGACTCTTTGTGACCCCATGGGTTGCAGCACACCAGGCCTCCCTGTCCATCACCAACTCATCACCATCATTTACTCAAACTCATGTCCATTGAGTTGGTGATGCCATCCAACCATCTCATCTCTGTCGTCCCCTCCTTCTCCGGCCTTCAGTCTTTCCCAGCATCAGGGTCTTTTCCAATGAGTATCCTCCAAGTCCTGTCCACCATGGTTATAACTTTTAAACCATATCCCAACCTTTCGGAATAGAAATTAAATTTGGCTTTGAATTATTTTATGCGTCTGAGATGATAGGTTTATGGAACCTGTATTGAATTGTTCCTGCTCTTGTTCTAGAAGCCCTCAGGTAGGCCAGCAAAGGGCTGTTTCTGATGGATTTCCCTGTACGTTATCATTCCCACCTTGTGAAATGTTCCTCCAGTGCTGGAAGCTTGCGTTTCTTAAATCATGAACTACTGTTTTCAAGCATTTCCATGGGACTGAAACGCCAAGAATAAGGGTTTATGAGTTTGGTCCTTCTCTCCTGGCTGGGCTGTTGGCTTCCAAATGCGGGGGTCATCCTCTCTTCCTTTCTTGCAAAGAGCAGGCTGGAGACAGCAGCAGGCTCCGTGCAGACTTGGGTGGGCCAGCTTATGTCCATCTGCTCTTTTGCAGGAGGACAGCGACCCCCCGATCAGCGAGAGCCTGAGCATAGAGAACGCGCTGTGGGCCGGCACAGTCACCGCGTCAGGTACGTGCCGTTATGGAGGAATGTGTTAGCAATTTGAAGAGGAAAGCAGATCCTCCGGTATAATGAGAATAATCATCTGTCAGTTGGGAAAATGAGCTGTCGGTCAAATGGCGTTTTCCACTGGCTGCTGCACCCCCGGGGAATGAAACGGCCATCTAATTGCCCCTGGTGCTTGGAGGCGTCTAGAGGGGAGGCTGCCCTGGCCTGTGGACTCGGCCACAGCGTCCGCCCTGGGAATAGCCCCTAATTGCCACGTGAGATTGACGTCCTAATCTGTACCAGAAAGTGGGTCAGCCTGGATGTCCGGGCTCTTGTGTCCATGAGGGCTTCCCAGCTGGTCCTGATGGTGCCCTGGTGTCGGAGACTCCCAGGTGACGTAGAAATTGTCTGGTCCTCTGGACTCCAGAACACAGTTTGTGGGATGACGTGTTGAGGCGCAGGAAGGAAAGGTTGGGACCCTGGGGTGCAGCTGAGCAGAAGGGCTCCAGGGGCTGCGCACTCCTGGGGCAGCTGGAGTGATGGCGGTGGGGCCGCCAGTCTGTTGGCACCTGCTGTGGGTCACGTGGTTCACTCACCCCCCCAGCAGTACCCCGCACGCAGGTGCTGGCATCGTCCCCATGCTGCAGATAGGGAACTGAGGGCCGGTGAGGTTAAGCAACTTGCCCAAGGTCACACAGCATGTAAAAGGCAAAGCTGGGACTCGAGCCCAGGCGTTTTGCCCAGAAGCAGAACTCTGTTCCCCTGTTATCACTATATTATATATGTCATTGGCTTGGCCAAAAGTTTGTTTGGGGTTTTTCCATAACATCTTATGAAGAACCCAAACAAACTTTTTGGCCAACCCAATATGTAATTATTAACATGTAATTCCACTTTTGGCAACTTCCTGTCTTTACTATGGGAGAAGTCTGTGCCGCGCCCCACCTCCCCTCCCAGCCCGCTTCCCTCTGCTCACTGCTGCCCTGCAGCTCTTCGGTACAGAAGGCGCTCAGTCAGGATGCTCTCTGAAAGGAGAGGGACCCGCACAGCCTCTGCACAGGCTGCTGCCCACACACTCTGCACGTGGGCAGAGACGAGCTCAGCTTCTCAGCCTCAGTCTCAGAGATTAGAATAAGAAGGCGTATCTGCCGGGCACTGTGTGTACAGAGTGTTGTATCCTCCATTCTCTTGTTTTGATCTCACAACGCTAAATGAGGACACTTAACGGAATAAGGAGTTGAGTCTCAGAGAGGTCGAGCGACTTGCCTAAGGCCACACAGCCTTGGGGAGATCGTCTCCTTGGAGGAGGAGACGGGAAGGCACACTGAGACCTGGAAGATGGAAAAAAGGTTTCACATAGCTCCTCAGAAAGGCACCGTGAAGTTAAAACACGCATTCTTTCCCCACTTGTGTGAATTCTTTGTGTTTGGTGAGGTGGGACGAGAGAGAGCCGTGACCCCCAATCCAGAACTGTTACTCGCCACGCCCCGCAGTGGGCGTCTGCTTTGCAGTGGGTTTGAGGAGCTGGGCGGCTACCATTTCTTTAGCCGGCCTCCGCTTCTCCCCGCGTAGATGTCTGACCACACTCTGGTTCGAATATAAACACAAAGTTAAATGCAAGCCATTTTCTCCTTCTGTTTTCAACTCCAGAAGCAACCCTCGAGAGTAATCTTAAGTATTTGAGATTTCACTTCTGTGTTCCCTTCAGAATCTAGTTCCTGTGTCTTGATCAGTCCACTGTTATCAGTTGGAAATTTAAAGAATAAAAAAGCTTCCCAGGCAATGCTAAGGGTCCAGCTGCACTGGCTGGCATCAGTCTGTAGGAGGATGCAGTTGCCGTGGTAACCGGGCTGCTAGGCTGCGGTGTCACTGGGGTGATGATAGACGGGAGAGGCTGGTGGGGGCTCGGCAGAAGCGGAACCTGGGCGTCGCAGATCCCAGTGCTTCTCAGGCTCTCCATGGAAAGGGACGTTTCTTGAGCCCCTGCCCCCACCCCCAGTGTGCAGCACGTCAGTCGGTGCCCCTGCTGGGGCTGAACTGTGACCAGCGTGCGGGTCACACCATGCGGGTCTGATAATGCCTACTGGTCTGTACCCTGTTCCTCGGGGCTTGTCCTGGAATCACAGACTCGTGTCAGACCAGCGTCTGGTTGCTGTAAACCTGTCGAATCCTCCCTCTCTGGGGCTCACCCTCTCTCTCTTCTCGGACGGGGTCAGAGGTCGCCAGCAGCAGCACTGTGGTGGAGGGTCTGAGGGGCTGGGGGAAATACCTGACCCCAGCAGCCCGGCTGGCTGGAGACCCTGGCAGGCAGGATGGAGTGGACACCACAGCGGGCAGGCGGCCGAGGGAGGGCTGTGTGAGGGGAGCCGCCGGGGATGTAGCCTCAGAAGTGGGGTCGGGGTCTGGGGGAGCGGAGGGGCGCAGGTCAGGGGTCTTCAGGGCTGAGTGGGGACCGTGATGAGTGGAAAGTGGGAGCCAAGCGGGTTGGCTGAGCTCAGCACCTGCCGGAGATGCGGTGAGGACTGAAGACCCAGTGGCCTCAGATCTGCCAGTTTTCCAGAAGAAACCACAAATCTTTATTTGTATATATATTTTAACATGCAAGCTTCTGTATTTAAAAGTTGGCAACTACTTCAAAACCTTTAGGGACTTCCCTGGTGGTCCAGCGGTTAAGAATCCGCCTGCCAGTGCAGGGGACATGGGTTCAATTCCTGGTCTGAGAAGGTTCCATGTCCTGTGGGACAACTAGGCCCCTGCACCGCAACTCGTGAGCAGCCCCCGCACCCCCACTCCACTCACTGCAGCTTGAGAAAGCCCACCTGCGGCAGTGAAGACCCAGTACAGCCAGAAGCTGAAGAGACAGAGCTTTTGAGCACTGGGCAGACCAGCGCGGCTCTGTGGACTGCTGGCGTGCTCTTGCGGGGTGACTGAGGCTGGGGTCTGCATCTCCTGGAGACCGTTTCGGTCCTGGGCACAGAGGGGTGTAGGGGAGAGGGCGTCTCCAGCAGCCTTTGAAGGCACCAGGATTGGCCAGTACTAGATGGGGATGCTGCCCTCGGGGGCCCCTGTTATTAGGACTCTCTAGAACCCTGGACGCTGGGGATTGGGACCCACCCATGTCTGCTCTGGGGTGAGAGCCGTGGGTGCACGGCCACCCCTGCACACCCTGAGCTCAGCTCCCCCTGTCCGACCGTCTGCGGGGGGTTGGCTTGCACTCGCTGGGGCTTGCCATCTTCCTGGGAGCAGGCAGGCACTCTACAGCTCTCCGTCTGCTGAGCGCCTCCCTGGAAGGGAACCACATTGTGCAGGAGACTGTATCGACTCGGGGCCCTTGGTGTCTCCCCTGGGGTCTCTGTCTGAAAGACATGGCCCCAGCACTCCATCTGGGGTTTGCTCCTTTAGCGACTCTGTTTGAATCTCTTGGCGGTTTGGGTGCGTCCCTCTGCTGGTGCTGTGCCAAGAGCTGAGGGGCCAGAGGAGAGAAACTTAGGGATTTCCTTTATCCCGCGGAGCCCAGGCTGTTTGTATTCCCGGGATCTTCCCTGAGTACTTGGCGGGGCTGCCCCTCTCGTGTTTCGGGTTTCAGCTTAGATGTCCTCCACTCTGAGCCCACGTCCCCGGTCACCGGCGCACGCCGGCCCCCTCACTCCGAGCCTGCGTCCCTGGTCACCGGCGCACGCCGGCCCCCTCCCCAGCCCCTCCTGTCTGTCTCTCTCCTGGTTTCATCAGGGTGCCGCCAGCCCCGTGCTGACCGGGGTGCTGCTGCCCTTCTTGACTCTCCACCTGCCCTGCTGTGGGGAGCATTTCCCTGGCACATCCTGAAAAGGGGAGACAGAGGTGCAGTTTTGATGGCTGTTGCCCGTTTTCCCCCCAGATAGGCTGCTCTAGCGGATGCCCCAGCCAGCAGCGTGTGCCAGCCCATTTCCCCACCTCTGGGCTCACGCTATGTTCTCACGCATCTGAATTGCTGTTATGAGGATGGGAATAAGAATTTCCCATTTTTTTGGTTTTTGAGTAGGGTAAGCGTCTTTTCTCATGTTAATTGGCTTTTTGGGTTTCTTTTAGAAATTGTGTATAACAATTGATGTCTTTTTTAAAAACAAATGATGATGGAAGGGTGGAAGGAAGGGGTAGGGGAGTTCTCAGGAAAGAGCTGCCATCCAGACAGACGTCTGCCAAAGGTTCTGGTTGCACACCAACTCTGAGCGGAATCACAGTCCGTGGGAAGAACATGCTCTGATAAGAGGGGCGTGTTCATAGGTTTCCAGGGTAGTTTGTGAATTTGCAGGCACCTCTGGAAGCCTGTGAGGCCAGTGGCATGAAGGACAGGCCCGCACCTCCCCCCGACCTCTTCTGTTCTCCGAGGCAGCCAGGCCCACAGGCCAGCAATGCCCAGTGGTGTGCCTTTTTATTTGTTTGTTTGTTTTTGTTTTTTTAAATTTTTTATTTTTTATTTTTTTTGCGCCTTTTAAAAAAAATTTAATTTATATTTATTTTTGGCTGCACTGGACCTTCATTGCTGTAGTTGGGCTCTCTCTAGTTGCAGAGAGTGGGTTTCCTGTTGCCGCGGCTCCCCTTGTTGCTGTGTGTGGGCTCTGTGTACCTGGCTCAGCAGTTAAGGCACGCAGGCTCTAGGGTGTGGGCTTAGGAGGTGGGGCACGGGCTTAGCTGCCCTGCGCGTGGGCTCTGTATACCCAGCTCAGCAGTTTAGGCATGCAGACTCTAGGGTGTGGGCTTAGCTGCCCCACGCGTGGGCTCTGTATACCCGGCTCAGCAGTTACGGCATGCAGGCTCTAGGGCGCGGGCTCAGGAGGTGAGGCACGGGCTTAGCTGCCCCGCGGCGTGTGGATCTCCCCAGGCCTGGGGTCGAGCTGCTGCCCCTGCGTTGCCGGGCGGGTCTCCTCCACTGGGCCCGCAGGGAAGCCCTTCCGGGGCACGTTCAGCAGTAGTGGGGATGCCCTGCGCCTTCACCGAGCTGGATGGCCTGCTGCCCTTCTGTGGCTGTTGAGCCTGAAATGAGGCTAATGAAAGTGGGGGCTGTATTTCACTGTCTTTTTCACTGAATTGAAGTGTGAATGGCCACACGTGGCTGGGAGCTTTCCTGCCGTCTGTGTGGACACAGACATCAGTTGGCCCTGGTGTAAACTCGGGGACTTTTCTCGCACTGCAGACGCTGGACTGAGAAGAGGTGTTCTTGGGCGCGTCAGACCCTCTGAAAGCCTGCCTGTCTGCACTTACATTTCTCTGGGTTGTGTTTCCTTCGTCTTAGGTACTGTCGTGGGTGTTGTTCTTTACACGGGGAGAGAACTCCGGAGTGTCATGAATACCTCGAATCCTCGCAGTAAGGTCTGTACACGGTTGTGGGATGTGTTTTCTTGCCAGAACTTTCTGACTGATGTGGTTCGATGATTGTTGTTGGTGGGGTGAGAAGCAAGACTCAAAAACAGGAACCCCTAAAAGTGTGACTTCATTCGTATAAACTTACTGTCTTTTTGTGTACATGTTTGTGCATAAGTGTGTGTGTGTGTGTGTGTATGCTGTGCTAAGTCACTTCAGTTGTGTCTGACTCTTTGCAACCCCATGGACTGTGGCCCACTAGGCCCCTCTGTCCATGGGATTCTGTAGGCAAGAATGCTGGAGTGGGTTGCCATGCCCTCCTCCAGGGGATCTTCCCGATTCAGAGATTGAACTCGTGTCTCTTAGTCTCCCGCACTGCCAGGCAGATTCTTTACCCCTGCCGTGACCTGGGAAGCCCATATATATATTTACACACACAATACATAAACACATATTCAAATACGTGTTTGAAGATATTGTGGTTGGGTTCCAGACCATCACGTCAAGTGCGTATCACTACAAAGCAAGTCACATGAGTATTTTGGTTTCCCAGTGCATATAAGTTATGTTTACACTATTCTGTAGTCTGTTAAAGTGTGCAGGAAAAGCATTGTCTCAAGAAATGTACACACTTTAATTTTAAAATATTTTATTGCTAGAAAATACTAACTCTTATCTGGCACACACACCTTCAGTTTGTAAAAAAAACATGGTATCTGCAAAGCTCTCTGCAGTTAAACAAGGGCTGCCTGTGTATGAATACATAACATTTTAAAAGTTTTAAAATGAAGTATTGAGTCTTGAGGGGCTCCCCAGGTGGTGCAGTAGTAAAGAAATCTGCCTGCCAGTGCCGGAGACTCAGATTCAGTCCCTGGGTCAGGAAGATCCCCTGGAGAAGGGAATGGCAACCTACTCTAGTGTTCTTGCCTGGGAAATCCCATGGACAGAGGAGCCTGGAGGGCTGCAGTCCATGGGGTCACAAAGATTCAGACATGATTTAGCAGCTAAACAACCACAGCTGAGTCCTTACTGTCTGCCACGTGTAGTTGGGCACCCTCTACCCACATCACTTTTAATCCTTACACCAGCCTGTCAGCACACGTCTGCAGCCTCTTCTCAAGAGGAGAAATGGCCTGGAGAAGCACCGTGCTCTGGCAAAGCTGCATAGACCTGGATTCAAACCCACACCGAGCTGCTGGCTCTGGCACAGCCTGCAGGGTCAGCTCTGGAAGTTGACCTAATGGCCCTGTTACTGCTTGAACACAGCAGGACCCGCCCACCCAGCCCCACCCCTCCTCCAGTTTCTTAGAGTCAGAATATTGCAGAATGATTTCCTTTGTCAGTACCGTGAAAAAATATTAGTCATTTCACCTCACCGTTACAATCCCCATGACCACCATCATTACAACTATCATTTCAGTTCAGTTGCTCAGTCGTGTCCGCCTCTTTGCGACCCCATGGACTGCAGCAAGCCAGGCTTCCCTGTCCATCACCAACTCCTGGAGTTTACTCAAACTCATTTCCATCGAGTTGGTGATGCCATCCAACCATCTCATCCACTGTCGTCCCCTTCTCCTCCTGCCTTCAATCTTTCCCAGCATCAGGGTCTTTTCAAATGAATCAGTTCTTCGCATCAGGTGATCAAAGTATTGGAGCTTCAGCTTCAGAAACAGTTCTTCTAAAGACTGTTCAGTACTGATTTCCTTTAGGATGGACTGGTTTGATTTCCTTGCAGTCCAAGGGACTCTCAAGAGTCTTCTCCAACACCACAGTTCAAAAGCATTAATTCTTTGGTGTTCAGCTTTCTTTCTAATCCAACTCTCAGATCTATACATGACTATTAGAAAAACCATAGCTTTGACTAGGCAGACTTGTTGGCAAAGTAATGTCTCTGCTTTTATAATATGCTGTCTAGGTTGGTCATAACTTTTCTTCTAAGGAGTAAGTGTCTTTTAATTTCATGGTTGCAGTCACCATTTACAGTGATTTTGGAGCCCCCCAAAATAAAGGCTCTCACTGTTTCCATTGTTTCCCCATCTATTTGCCATGAAGTGATGGGACCAGATGCCACGATCTTAGTTTTTTGAATGTTGAGTTTTTAGCTAGTGTTTTCACTGTCCTCTTTCACTTTAATCAAGAGGCTCTTTAGCTTCTCTTTGCTTCTGCCGTAAGGGTGATGTCATCTGCGTATCTGAGGTTATTGATATTTCTCCCAACAGTCTTGATTCCAGCTTGTGCTTCATCCGGTCCAGCGTTTTTCATGCTGTACTCTGCATAGAAGTTAAATAAGCAGGGTGACAATATACAGCCTTGATGTACTCCTTTCCCAATTTGGGACCAGTCTGCTGTTGCATGACCAGTTCTAACTGTTGCTTCTTGACCTGCACACAGATTTCTCAGGAGGCAGGTGAGGTGGTCTGGTATTCCTGTCTCTTGAACAATTTTCCACAGTTTATTGTGATCCACACAGTCAAAGGCTTTGGCATGGTTAGTAAAGCAGAAGTAGCTGTCTTTCTGGAACTCTCTTTCTTTTTCTATGATCCAATAAATGTTGGCAATTTGATCTCTGGTTTCTCTGCCCTTTCTAAATCCAGCTTAAACATCTAGAAGTTCATGGTTCATGTACTGTTGAAGCCTGGATTGGGGAATTTTGAGCATTACTTTGCTGGTGTGTGAGATGAGTGCAATTGTGTGGTAGTTTGAACATTCTTTGGCATTGCCTTTCTTTGGGATTGGAATGAAAACTGACCTTTTCCAGTTCTGTGGCCACTGCTGAGTTTTCCATATTTGCTGGCATGTTGAGTGCAGCACTTTAACAGCATCATCTTTTAAGATTTGAAATAGCTCAACTGGAATTCCATCACCTCCACTAGCTTTGTTTGTAGTGATGCTTCCTAAGACCCATTTGACTTCACATTCCAGGATGTGTGGCTCTAGATGAGTGATCACACCATTGTGGTTATCTGGGTCATGAAGATATTTTTTGTATAGTTCTTCTGTGTATTCTTGCCACCTCTTCTTAATATCTTCTGCTTCTATTAGGTCCATACCATTTCTGTCCAATATTTATTGTGCCCATCTTTGCATGAAATGTTCCTTTGGTATCTCTAATTTTCTTGAAGAGATCTCTAGTCTTTTCCATTCTGTTGTTTTCCTCTATTTCTTTGCATTGACAGCTGAGGAAGGCTTTCTTATCTCTTCTTGCTATTCTTTGGAACTCTGGGTGTATCTTTCCTTTTCTCCTTTGCCTTTCACTTCTCTTCTTTTCTCAGCTATTTGTAAGGCCTCCTCAGACAACCATTTTGCCTTTTTGCATTTCTTTTTCTTGGCAATGCTCTTGATCAGTGCCTCCTGTACAGTGTCACTAACCTCCATCCATAGTTCTTCAGGCACTCTATCAGATCTAATCCCTTGAATCTCTTTGTCACTTCCATTATATAATGGTAAGAGATTTGATTTAGGTCATACCTGAATGGTCTAGTGGTTTTCCCTACTTTCTTCAATGGAAGTCAGAGTTTTGCAATAAGGAGTTCATGATCTGAGCCAGTCAGCTCCTGGTCTTATTTTTGATGACTGTATAGAGCTTCTCCATCTTTGGCTGCAAACAATATAAGCAATCTGATTTCGGTATTGACCATTTGGTGATGTCCATGGGTAGAGTCGTCTCTTGTGTTGTTGGAAAAGGGTGTTTGCTGTGACCAGTGCATTCTCTTGTTAAAACTCTGTTAGCCTTTGCTCTGCTTTATTTTGTATTCCAACTATATTACAACTATAAATGCCACTTACTTGAGGTTTTAGCCTTATCTAGGGCCATGTTTCTGCAAAGTGATGAGTTTCACGGGCTGGTTCCATTTTTTAAAATCATGTATTAAGATAAATATAGTCATTAAATAGTAATGTTCAGGAATGCATCACCTAAAAATCAGATGCCACGGGTCATGTGTGCCCTGACTCTCCATGCAATACAAAACCAGTGCGTGGTGTAGAGCTGGGTCACTTCACGGGTTGCTGGGAGCACGGTGGAGGCCATGCAGAGCACAGCACCACTGAAGGCAGCAGTGACCCACTTATATGTTTCCATGCTAAATCTTTAAATCATTAAGAAAAAATCAAAATGAGATTCATTGAGGTCCCTGGGATGTCGGTTACTCCGTGGAGCCCAGTATTCTCACCCAAAGTTGTGGGGATCCACAGAGCCTGCTGTCTCACCCAGGGTGCAAGTGTCCAGGGGGAGGCCCAGCCCTCCGGGCGGGCTGTGGGCCGCAGCGGCTCACGGCGAGTTTCCATCTGTGCCGCCCGGGCGGGCGGGCTGTGGGCCGCAGCGGCTCACAGCGAGTTTCCATCTGTGCCGCCCGCAGATTGGCCTGTTTGACCTGGAGGTGAACTGCCTGACGAAGATCCTCTTCGCAGCCCTGGTGGTGGTGGCCCTGGTCATGGTCGCCCTCCAGCACTTCGCCGGGCGCTGGTACCTGCAGATCATCCGCTTCCTTCTGTTGTTCTCCAACATCATTCCCATCAGGTGCGCTGAGAGCGAGCCGGTGCCGCAGCGTTTGTGCGTCTCTGTCTCTCTGAAGGTTGTGCTTTTGTGGTTTTGAGAAGGAGGTGGTCCCTTGTAAGGGGTGACCTGGAACAGGTGGGGTGTCATTTGTGCTGATGTTACGGCACCTGCGGTGTGTGTGTTGGAATCGGCGTTGAGATACAAGCAGCTTTTTGTGTGTGTCCTGTTAACCCGTGTGCTCTGGTTTTCTGCCCAGCCTGCGTGTGAACCTGGACATGGGCAAGATCGTGTACAGCTGGGTCATTCGCCGGGACTCGAAAATCCCCGGGACTGTGGTTCGCTCTAGCACGATTCCTGAGCAGCTGGGGAGGATTTCCTACCTACTCACAGACAAGACGGGTGAGTGTCCGGGGCCCTTGCAGGATTCAAAGTCAAAGAAGATGCTTGGACTATCTTTCTGGAGGTATTAGAGATGAGTGTTGCAGTTCTTTTATCCTCTTCATCTTTGGATGAAGATAGACTCCTTGGTGGGCATGATGATGATAGCAGCAAAGCCCTACTGAGTGCTGATCATGTGGAAAAGCACTGTTCTGGGTGTCTGTATCTGGTCACTTAATCCTCCCCTGATATTGTGAGCTTGGAGTTATTAAGTGACTTGGTTGCATGACTTGTCAGAAGCATGTCGTGGCCGAAGTAGACTTTGAACTCAGACAGACTGGCTTCAAGTCCTGACCCTGAAACCACATCTTAAAATGCCTCTTTACAGTCTAGCACCTGTCAAGTTACGAGGTGGTTGTAGTGGTTGAGAGCAAGTGGGGAGACCTGGGTTCAACCTTCATCTCTGCCATCTAGTGAACATGGGATAAAAGGGGATCTGTTGCAAAGATCTGGGAAGGCAGAGCAAAGCTAGATTTCAGGAAGAAGAACCAGGCAAGTTCTAGCTGTGTCAGTATCAGGATGGTCTCTTGACTTGACAGCACTCATCTGTTGTCTGTGCGTCTGTCTGGTCAAGGTTTTGATTCCTTCAAGATTGAATCTGATTGGCCTCGTGTATGTCATGCCCCGCCCTCTTGGCCAATGGAATGAGTCAGGCACTCTGATTGGCATTCTCTCTAGACCATCCCACGAACCAAGGATGATCATTTCCCCTGGACCTCTAAGATTCTGTTTTTAGAAGAAATTCTTGGATTCCAGGCTGACAGAATATCACAGATGTCTACTCCAGCAGAAGCAGTGCTGAAACCAGTGTGTGACATAGAGTAAACTCTCAAAACAAAAACAAACAACTCTCGTTACTGTTAATAATAGTAAGAGCTTCAGGATGCAGGCACAGTTACTCCTTGCTTTGTGTTTCAGGAACTCTTACCCAGAATGAGATGGTTTTCAAACGGCTCCATCTTGGCACTGTAGCCTATGGCCTCGACTCAATGGATGAAGTTCAAAGCCACATTTTTAGTATTTACACCCAGGTAAAGCCTTCTGTTTTGATACCCAAAGTGATTTTTAAAAATATTTACTAGCATCTCTATTGGGAAGGATTCATAATGCCATATGATTCACCCATTAAATGTGTACAACTCAGTGGGTTGTTTTGAATACTCAGAGTTGTATAACCCTCGCCACAATCTGTTTTTATCTTCATCACCCGAAAGAGAACTGCCATACCCACGAGCAGTCACTCCTCACTTCCCCCCCACCCACCTTTCCTTCCAAGCCCGTGGCAATCACTGGCTCTTCATATTTTGAATAAACCTGCAGTTGAGGTTTTTCCCGTCTTCCTCATCCCAAGGGTTAATCTACTGAACTACAACTAATGGATGGTAGGGGAAACATGGAAGAAAATTATTTGCCAATAACTAGTATCAGAAACGGAGAAGGCGGTGGCACCCACTCCAGTGTTCTTGCCTGGAGAATCCCAGGGACGGGGGAGCCTGGTGGGCTGCCGTCTCTGGGTTCGCTAGGAGTCAGACACGACGGAAGCGACTTAGCAGCAGCAGCAGAAAAAGCTCTGAGAGTGTGATGGTTCTCCTTCAAGCTTATAGACATGTTTACTTTTCCCCAGTTATGAGCAAGAGCAATCAGTAGTTACTGGACTGCCTGTGACATAATCACGGTGTAACTGATGAGCTTTAGTTCCTCATCTCTTTTCAACTCAGCAATCTCGTGGAAGAAATGATCAGAAATGACTATCAACTTATCTGCTTCTGGTTTTCTCCCCTGCTACAAGATTTTTCAAAACCAGTCTTTTTTTTTTTTTTCAGAGAAAGATATTACTTGTAAGTGTCCTAAGAGTCCTAAAATGTTAGACCGGTGGATTGCCACCTTGTCTGTTCATCAGAATTCCTAGTGATGTTTTAAAAAACAAATAGAATAAAAGCAAAACAAAAGACATTGGCTTGGGCCTGATCCCCTAGAGATTCTGGCTCATTCACATGCGCTTCTGTGTGTTAAAGAAAGATGATAAACAAGCAGTTCCCTTGGTAATTCTGAAAACACACCCAGAGCTAACATAGATCTCATTAGACCAGCTATGGGTTATGACAGTGGTTTGAGGACAAGAGAATAAAGAGGCCATATTTTGCTTGAATTTGTCCAAGTAGATACTGATTCTGTAGTCAGAAGGCCAGTTAAAAATGTATTTTTGTGTAAGGATCGGAGAGGGACTCTCTACGTGCTTAGCGGCACAGTCAGAGTCAACGTTTCATTTTCTGGGACGTTTGCCAGCCGGCACACCTGGATGTCCGGGGCGTCTCCTGAGCGCAGCGGGTGGGGAGCGGAGTCTGGAAGCGAGCGTGGGTTTTACGTGAAGAACAGCTCGCTCGATCCACGTCGAGTCATTACCTACAGCCAGCACGAAGCACCTGCCATTCCGCTGGCTGCCTGTGTGGGCATCGTGGCTTGACTCTAAATGGATCCGTGGACCTTTTTCAAAGATGGACTTTAAGACTGTTGGAAAATCACAAGGATGCGGTTGGGCTGGGGGGAGAAGCCACAGCCCACCCCGGTTCCTTTCCCCCTCTGTCTGACCCGTCTCCCAGCGTCGTGTCGTGGGGTCTGTGCTGGGCTCCAAGTGTCACTCTCTAGGGGGCTTCCCTCTCTGCCAGCTTCTGCCGCCCTGTCAAAGCTGATGGCTCCCGTGTCGGCATCGACCCGACCTGGAGCTTTAGCCTGGAATCCTTGGCATCCCTGCTCACACATAAGGAGAGCAGTGTACCCACATCCCGTCCTTCTCCCTGCATCCCCTGTGTGCTCAAAGTCGTTCTCGTCTTTGTAAGCACAGTGCCCCTTTGCCCTGTGAGCTCCGTCCGGGGGTTTGGGAAGTGGCCACCTGCCTGCAGTCACAGGCCCGCCCCCCTAGACCACCTGCTTGGCTTTGGTTGTCATCCCCTCTCGCTCAACAGGCAGAAGCTGCAGTCTCCCTTGCCTGGCTGTCTGCAGAGACCCTGCAGGGTTTCCCTGCTTCGCTCCTCCCCGCCCTGGTCCTGGCAGCAGGATCTGTGGTGTCCAGCGTGGCCTGCATCCCCTCCCCACCCTCGCCCATGGTTCAGCCTCTCCTCCCGCTCACCCCAGTACACCACGGCCTGCAGCTTTCCGGCCAGGGTCGGCCACTTCACTTCTGTGTCTTGGAGTTGTCTTCCCTCTGAACCGCCCCCTAGTGCCCTCCGGACTCCCCCGCAGGGGTCACCGTGTGGATCGTCACGCTTCTCAGCCCCTGGCCGGGTCCCGCCCCCCTCGGAGCCCCGTGTCAGCGGTGCCGGCCTGCCGACGGTTACGTTAGATGGCGTCGTGCATTGCAGTACGAGCCCTGGCAGGAGGCACACCCCTGCCCATCCTGGTATTTTTAAGAGCTCGTGGTATTGACAGAAGCCACCCTTTCTCCGATGTTTGTCTGGTTCAGCTTTGTGGCCCATTTTGGGGGAGCGCAGATAAGCCTCTCTGTCAAGTGCTGAGAGTCAGAAAACAGCCTTTTTTACGGTGAACTCTCAGCACCCTTCCTTAGCAGAGGCTCATAAATTGACTTGCCCATCCTGGCCTTGGTTTAAAAGAACGGGGTGTGATGGGGAGAGGCTGGGGCTGGTGTGGACACCCCTCCCCCAGGGAGGCCATCTGCACCCTTCTCTCCGGACAGCGAAAAGCTGCCTCACAGATTCTTTTGTGAGGACAAATATGAAGCCTTTCCTGTGTGTGTGTGTTTAACAGCTTTATTGAAGTATAACATACATACCATAACATTTAGCGATGTTAACTGTACTGTTTAATGCTTTTTTCAAGTAAATTTACAGAGTTGTGGAATTATCCCCACAATCCAATCTTACACTGTACCCACCCCCTCAGTGGGATTCTCCCGAGCCCATTACAGCCGTCCATCTGCCCTTTAGGGATTAATAATAGGATGTTTATAGCAGTGTCTCCTAAATACAGCATTTGGAACTCCTGGGTGAGATGGCCAGGGACCGAGTCAGAAGCTCTCGGAGTGGTGGCTGGACTTACAAATTTTAGCAGGTGAACCAGGTGATTCCAAAGGGCAACAGAGGCGCTGCAGCTGCTTTGATTCTAATTATCTAGTTGCTCAGCCATGTCTGATTCTTTTGTGACCCCCATGGACTGTAGCCCACCAGGCTCCTCTGTCCCTGGGGTTCCCCAGGAGTGGATTGCATTTCCTTCTCCAGGGGATCTTCCTGACCCAGGGATCGGTCCTGCATCTTCTGCACTGGCAGGGGGATTCTTTATCACCGCGCCACCTAGGAAGCCCACCTTGAATCTAAGGTCCGCCGTTATTTTTCAGAATATCGCTGTTCTAGATCTGTGAACTCCAAAGCAGAGGGTGCAAGGTGACCCGTGGAGGTGCAGGAAAGAAAGATTTGAGTGTTCACGCACACTTCAGTTTCATCTTCAAAATTAAAGCAAAATTTAAACCTTACTAAGAGCATGAAGATTGACCTGGGACCCTCCCTCAATTTATCAGACGAACATTCGTCAGGTACAGTCCTTGAAGTGTCCTTTAGAAGGAGTCAGAATTCTGGAATTGTTTATTTTCGAAACATTGGAATACAGACTGTGTTTTATGAGTGTCTAGGTGACTGGTTTTAGGGATGTTATTTAACTAAATTAACCTCATAAAAAAGGCAGGTGGTTTTACAAGATTCCTGCAGGGAAACTCCAGATGATTAATACAGGCCCAAACAAACCACAAAGAAATGGCCAACACATTATGAGGGAAACCCATGACAGGCTAGGGAGATGTGATGATTTTTCCTCTGGCTTATTGATTCACTTACTGACACCTTTAAAAAATTGAGAGATGGCTCACAAACCATAACATTTGTCCTCTTAAACGTACGGGTCAGGGTGTATTAGTACATCCTCAGTGTTCTGCAGTCACCACTGCTATCTAATGTCAGCGTGTGTTCACCACTCCAAAGAGGGACCCTCCCTACCTCTTAGACTCCCACCGTTGCCCAGCTCCTGGCAACCACCCGTCTACTTTTTGTCTCTGTGGGTCTGCCCATTCTGGACATCTCAGATGCCTGGAAGCAATCAATACCTTTTGCACCTGGCTTATTTCACTTGGCGTAACATCTCCAAGGTTTTTCCAGGTTGCGGCCTGTGTCAGCACTTCATGCTCCTTTATGACAAACAGATACAACAATTTGAATCTGTAATTTTAAATAATTATAATTTTAAATCTATAATCCTCAGCATATGTCATTTTGAACTTTTAGCTAACTCTGTGAAATATGCTCTCTTCTTTTTAACACGTCATTTTATAATCTTTTGCTGTTTCTCAATGTACAGTATAACTTGAATACACATGTGGGAAAGGTACTTAAATTTTTTTCTCAACATGGTCAGAATATGGCAACCCACTCCAGTGTTCTTGCCTGGAGCATCCCAGGGACGGGGACGGGGGAGCCTGGTGGGCTGCCGTCTATGGGGTCGCACAGAGTCGGACACAACTGAAGTGACTTAGCAGCAGCAGTCTGTATATTGCCTGGAATATGGAATCATCTGTTTTATTTTACTCACCCTGGCAAGTGGAAGTATCTTTAACTTTTATTGATACATGTGTCTGAGAAAAATCATGACTGGGAGCCACGTGGTGTCCTTTGTCAGAGAAAACCAAGACTAGTGGTTTTGAGTGTTCTTCTAGGCTGTTTTATATGGGTACATTCTTTTTTTTTTTTTAAAAACATAGTTCACCTTGTTACACATATTTTGATCTGTGAACTGTGATTTTTCACTTAATAGTTTGTCTCTGATACTGTTGTAGGATTTGGTAGAGTTGGAATTTACTGAGCGGTTTTTCCCTTTTCTGTTTAACGAGTATGTTGGTGAGTGTGTGAGTGTGCTCGGCCGTCAGTGGGTGCTGTGCCCAGCTGGCGCGTCTCTTGCTTTCTGCATCCATAGGGAGCACAGAGAAGCACACAGCCGAGCACACCCCGCGCACGTCTCGTGTGTTTTTCTCTAGGACACAGAGCTTACTTTGTTTTTTAGTCATTAAAAAAGAATTCCAGTCCTTTCTTAAGATGCATTTTTTTGTTTTTTGACTACAGAAAAAATAAATTAATGTGGATCGGTACAAAGAAAAAAAATTGAGGTCACCTGTATCCACATCAGTCGGAGATTCCCGGTACCAACACCTGACTGCATAAAACGCCATGCCGGTTGACTGCCTTTGTGCGTCTGCGGAGATGTCTGCTGTGTTTCTCTCTCTCTGGTTCTTTTTTCTTTCCAACAAGAAGTCATTATATTTTTGTAATTCCTTTAAACTAGAGCTGAGGATCAAAATTATGTGTAGAATTGAAAAATATGTATATATGCCTGGACCCTACTGTATTCTTTAAGTGACCAGGACCTGGGCATATATATTTAGATTTCTTAAAGTCTTTCCTGGTTATTCAGTGAAGCATTTCTGCCTAAGACCCACTGTTAGAATAACACTGTCCAGCTTCCCTTTTTTCCCCACACATGTCGTAGTTATGACCCTTTTGAATGGTTTTATAACAGGGCCAGATAGGGTAGAGTGAGGAGTGCACCTCGGAAGGAAAATTCATTGAGATGGAAAAAAACGCAGTCATTAAGACAAATCATATTGTAATGCAGTATTTAAAAAACTCAAAACGAAAGTAAAAAATTCAAACCTTAAATCGACAGGCTCCAGTTGAGCACTTGCACAGGTTGGTCTCACCGTCCTGACCCTGGTTCTGTGGCAGCAGAGGGTGCGTGTCTGGTTCCCGGCCTTGCCGCGATGACGGGATCATGGCGGGATCGTTCTTGGTTGTGGGGCCAGCCTGTGCGTTGCAGGCTGTCCGGCAACATGCGTGCCCTCCACTGTCTAGCTGCGTGTAGCACACTCCCCCTGCTCTTTGTGACAGCCCCACGTATCTCCAGACACTGCCCAAGGGGGAGGGCAGAATCTCCCAAGCTGAGAACCCCTGTGTTATATGTGGTTCCGTTTCAATAAATTGAAATTTGTTGGCTTTGTCATACAGAAAGGTGTGTACTGTCACATGGTAAGTGTTAGTTGCTTAGTCGTGTCTGACTCTTTGTGACCCCATGGACTGTAGCCCACCAAGCTCCTCTGTCCATGGAATTCTCCAGGCCAGAATACTGGAGTGGGTAGCCATTCCCTTCTCCAGGGGATCTTCCCGATCCAGGGATCGAACCCAGTTTCCCACATTGCAGTCCCATTCTTTACACTCTGAGCCACTGGGGAAGCCCAGCTATTACGCAGTAAATGTTATATTTATTCAGTCACTTAGCCTGTAAGTCAGTTGATTCATTTGGAAGTTGTAGCTCTGAGCCTGTCTCTAGAAGAGTGGCCCTTTGAGGTTAATGAGTTATCAGCTCTGAGCTTTATTTGGAGAGTGATGTGGACCTGTTGAAACAGGAATTCCTTCTCTTCAGTAGTGTACTTTTAAGCAGTTGCAACCCATTTGTGGTATCTGTTGATCTTGTGAATGTTCAGAAGTGGTAGTGTTTTCACTGCATTTGGAATAGAAGATGGGTAAGAGAAGGCGGATATTCATGGTGACTGAGCATTTAGTTTTTGTATTACTCTTTCCTGAAATATAGGCTGGGGTTCTCATCGGGAAATACCCTTGCCATGGATTATTAACGAGAAACGGAGGCCTCTTTTTTTTCATGGAGTCTCCAGGTCTCATTTGTTTGCTGGGGTGGCGTGGAATGACCGAGACACCCCGCGGTGCGGGACACCCACCCCAGGCCCGAGGCAGGGGCCTGTGTGTGCGGAGAGCTTGATTCTTCACCCGACTTCTGACCTCACGAGGGCCTAGCGTGTCCTGCCCTCCTTAAGAGGACCCGTGGCTTCCCCCGTAGGGCAGAAAGGGCCGTAACCTGCCTCTGTGGATACCACATCTGTTTTTATTTTCCCCTGGTATTTTTTAAGTAAGAAGAAATGTGTGTAGGTTAAAGGGCCTATGGGGAGGAGGCTGGAGATAAACACTGTACAATGGGAAGCTTTTCCATATGGGCAACGTGGGGATGCTTAACAGCCGGACCCAGTGCAAACGCTGGCCGAGCCCCTCGTAGTGGCCAGTGCCTTCCTGGTATGTGCGGATCACCATTTGGTGCGTGGAGGAGCCTTTTATTTGCAAGTTAAATCAGAGTCGGTGGTTGTGACCCGTCTTCCCTGAAACATCTTAGTAGTGTGTGTCCTTAGTCGCTTCAGTCATGTCCGCCTCTCTGCGATCCCATGGACCATGGCCTGCCAGGCTCCCCTGTCCATGGGATTCTCCAGGCAAGAACACAGGAGTGGGTTGTCATTTCCCTCTCCAAATCTGACCTGAGACAGGCCAAAACGATCTTAGTCGTAAAGGGGGATACATGTCAATTTCAGAGAGAGACAAAGGAACGTGGAGGTAGCAAGTCAGTTGCTTGCGACGTTGGTCTGATTCAGTCGCCGTCTTCTAGTTTATTGTCAAGTAGTTCCTTGATCTGAGAGTCGGGTCTTTGCAAAAATCTGGGCTGTGTTTCTCTTTTTGCCTTGCTCTGGAGTGGTTTCACCTGGAATGCAAAGCCCCAGGGCTCTGTGTTATCCCACATTTAAAATATTAGTGGAAGTATCTGACTCCTGTAGACATAATCAGATTGCTTCTAAAACCCAAAGGTTTGTGAAAGATACCCTTAATTCAGCCTTCCCTTCAGACCCACTGTTGCTGAAACTTGCCAGCCAGAGC
Source organism: Bos javanicus (assembly GCF_032452875.1). Taxonomy (NCBI): domain Eukaryota; kingdom Metazoa; phylum Chordata; class Mammalia; order Artiodactyla; family Bovidae; genus Bos; species Bos javanicus. The sequence goes on along the minus strand of NC_083880.1, from coordinate 79,415,503 downwards.
AATTACTTTGTCAAAGGTCTTGTTATTGCTCCTAATGGTAAATAATAATTTGGTCCAGGTGCTGAGGAATGTGGGCAAAAAAATGAAGACACACGTCCACGGCCAGAACATAAATTACAGAACTTTGAAGAAAAAAAAAAAACATTCTTGATTTAGCCTCACTACGAGAGGGGACCTTTCTGTAAATCTTCAGTCCTCGTTATAATTTTAGAGTTAAATTCTTTATAATTAAAAGCACTTGGCAAATAATGATTCATTTAAACTGTAGTTCTGATATATTACTCTAATTATTGTTACCATGCAGTGCCCTTTGGCCTGGAAGTGAAACCCGTGTCCTCTTGACACCAGAGGTTAACAGAGCAGGAAGCCAGAGCGGTGTGTGTGCCTGCGTGACCAGAATAATTTAGTAATTGTCTAATTACCTGAGCAGTCTGATGCCACTGCTAAAAATAGTATTAAAAAATTAAATGAAAGTCTTTTCTTGTTTCTCATAACCCATCTGTTCTCTATTTTGGGCAACCATGTGTTCATGGGTATAAAACATGATTCATTTTAAAAGATCAGATCGCTTCTCCTCTGTTGGATAAAATATGTTTTTAATGGGATGTACTATATAGTAACTCATAAACAGCTCTCGCTTCTGAGACTCAGTTGTGGAGGTAGGGAGGCTCTGATATTTTGTCCTAAATTGTGACTTAAAATCTGGAACCGATGTTGGTCAATTTGATATTTATTTCTTCTTAAAAATGGTGGGGGGGAGGGAGAGTGTCAGATGAGGACTTCTCACCATTATCTCAGGAAAATTAAGTTGTTTGTTCAACAAATATCAGAGGCAAGTTATCTCCTGCCCTTGGTACTAGAATTCAGTAGACAAGCTATCTGTTCTCACGATCTAACAGGAGAATTACCAGGTAAACAAGCCAGTTTTAGTCAGTGAAGACAACAGCCCGTGGTTCCCAGTGGGGTGGGCACATGAGGCAGAGCCAATTAGGGGGTCAGGGGAAGGCATCTTTGAGGAGGTGACGTTGAATCTGGGGCCTGAACGACGAGGTGGAATGAGCTAGTTCTGCAGAGATGTGGGAGACAGTCTTCCAGGCAGTGGGCACAGCAAGAGCAAGGGCGCTGAGGCCGGATAAGGAGCTTGGAGAGAGGCTGGTCAGGTGGGTCATGGGAGGCATCTCAGTTTTACTGATCACTAACTCATAGACTACTGACAAGTAGTCTTTCTAGTGGCCTTAATTTTTTGTTATATTTTAAGGCAGTAGAGCAACTCAGCACAGCACAGAGCAAAGCAGTAGAACCCATTCTTCAAAGCAGAGCCTTCATGGTACCTGACGGTACACAGGTGGGGATGGGACTGCTTGTCCTCCACGTTTGATGCTGCTGAGTGCCTTTCTCGGGGTTCCGCTACTCCACATGTGGGTTGAAAACCAGCCCCTAGCCCACTCCTCTCATTGGCAGGAAACCGAGGCCCAGAGGGCAGATGGGCCTTGCTTGAGGCCACACAGCTGTTGACACCTAACCCGAGTATCAGACTCAGATTTCTCACCTTCAGTTCAGTTCAGAAGCTCAGTTGTGTCCAACTCTTTGCGACCCCACGAACCACAGCACGCCAGGCCTCCCTGTCCATCACCAACTCCTGGAGTCAACCCAAACCCATGTCCATTGAGTCGGTGATGCCATCCAACCATCTCATCCTCTGACGTCCCCTTCTCCTCCTGCCCTCAATCTTTCCCAGCATCAGGGTCTTTTCCAGTGAGTCAGCTCTTCGCATCAGGTGGCCACAGTACTGGAGTTTCAGCTTTCAACATCAGTCCTTCCAGTGAACACTCAGGACTGATCTCCTTTAGGTTGGACTGGTTGGATCTCTTTGCAGTCCAAGGGACTCTCAAGAGTCTTCTCCAACACCACAGTTCAAAAGCATCAATTCTTCGGTGCTCAGCTTTCTTTATAGTCCAACTCTCACATCCATACATGACCACTGGAAAAACCATAGCCTTGACTAGACGGACCTTTGTTGACAAAGTAATGTCTCTGCTTTTCTTTTTACCGTGTTGCTCAAAACCTTTTCCCCAAGACTTAACCCATAAGGAGGACAAGCCATGTGCTGAAAGGTGTAGTGAAGAGGTGGATGAGGGCTGTGTAGGCTGGGCAGCCGCTTCTTAGACAAGAATTAGGGTCCTTGGTCGGTGCCAAAGGCAGAGCTTGAGCACACTTCAGTTAACTCTTGAAAATCGACCTTGAGTGCACTTCTGGTACCATTTTGCAATGTGTCTTGACTGACATTCTCCCTGCCCTGCCCTGGGATGTTCGTTGCCCTTTAGAGCCCCATTGAGGCTGTCTTCCATTTTAAACTGCAAGGAATGTACAGGTAAAACGGTGGCTCTAAACTGGGCAGCATTTTGGTCTCCATGGGGCATGTGGCAACCTCTGAAGACATTTTTTGTTTGTTCTCCTGTGACACCTGGGGTTGTTTCTGGAGTCTAGGAGATGGAGACGGAGACGCTGCTGAGCATCTGCTACACACAGCATGCGCCCCCACCCAATAGAGAATCATCCTTCTCAAGAGTGAGCAGTTGCTGTTTACTCGCTTAGTCATGTCCATCTCCTTTGCAGCCTCATGGACTGTAGCCCACCAGGCTCCTCTGTCCATGGGATTCCCCAGGCAAGAATACTGGAGTGGGTTGCCATTTCCTTTTCCAGGGGATCTTCCTGACCCACGGATCGAACTTGCATCTCCTGCATTGCCAGGCAGAGTCTTTACCACTGAGCCCCCAGGGAAGCCCCAAATGTCGGCAGTGCTGAGGTCCTGGTCTGAAACACCAGCATCGCTGGCAGTGTAGCGGAGCCCCCGACACCACCCACCATTCCTGGGTAGAATCGCCCACGTACCCTAGACTGTCATTTCTTCCTTTGTTTATTTTGTGTTTGTTTTTGGCTGAGCCCCAAGGACTGAACCCCTGAAGTGCGCGCCCCTAGGGTGGCACGTGCCCCTAGGGTGGCACGTGCTAGAGCAGGCCGGCGGGCGGGAAGCCGCGAGTCCGCCGGCCCCTCCCTCCCCGGAGGCCCCTCCGTGTCCTGGTCCTCCTCGCTGTTCTCCTCTGCCTCGCTGTTCTCCTCTCCCGCAGCAGCCCCAGGACCCGCCGGCTCAGAAGGGCTCCGCGCCGACCACCAAGGTGCGGCGGACCATGAGCAGCCGCGTGCACGAAGCGGTCAAGGCCATCGCGCTCTGCCACAACGTCACCCCCGTGTACGAGTCCAACGGCGTCACCGACCAGGCCGAGGCCGAGAAGCAGTACGAGGACTCCTGCCGCGTGTACCAGGCGTCCAGCCCGGACGAGGTAAGCCCCGCGCACGCCCGCCGCCCGGCTGCGCCGCGTGGCGAGGCCCGCGAGCCAGGTTGATGCTGGGCCCCTAAAGGCCCCGCCCTTCCTCCGGAAGGAGCAGTCTTGACCTTGAGATGCATCATAAATCAGGGAAGAGCAAGAGATCTGTGTGGTTCAGACAGACAGCGCACGGGACACAGGTCCCTTAAATGAACCACATTCCTTCAAAAAGCTTTATTGATACAATCCACATAGCATGCAGTTGCCCCTTTAATGGAAATACAGCTCAGTGTTAATAGTATTTTCGTGGCGTTCTGTAACCTCACCACAGTTGATTTTATTTATTGATTAGTGAATTTTTATTTATTTTGGCTGCACAGGGTCTCTGTCGTGGTGCTTGGACCCAGTCGTTGCTGCGTGTGGGCTTAGTAGCCCGACAGCATGTGGGACCTTAGTTCCCTGACCAGGCATCGAACCTGTGTCCCCTGCATTGGAGGGCGGAGTCTTAACCCCTGGACCACCTGGGAAGTCCCCACCACACTCGACTTTAGTGCATTTTCACCACCCCGAAAGGAAGCACTCCATGCCAGTCTTCCCACAGACCCCCACCACTCCTCCCCGCAGCCCCTGGCGAGCCCTGACCTGCGTTCTGTCTGGGTAGACTGGCTGTTCTGGATGTTGCGTTCAAGTGGAAACACCTGCTGTGTCTCGTTTTCTGCCTCATTTCTTTTGCTTCGCGTGTGTTTTCAAGATTAATCCACGTAGGGGTGTGGCTCAATTCTTCGTGCCTTGTTTTGAATGAACGGTATGCTTTTGAATGGATAACACTGTGTTCCGTTTGTCCTCTGGTTGATGGGCCTGTGGAATGTTTATATCTGTTTTTCTGTGAACCTCTGTGTCCAGGTTTTTGTGTGGACACGTGTGTTCAGTTCCCTTGGTGTGCATATAGGAGAGGGATTACTGGGGGTGTTAACTTTATGTGTGACCTCGGTTTCACAGCGTGTCCTTTGGGTTGTGTCTGTCTGAGCTTTGCCTATGATGATGTCAGGTTACGCGTTTCTGGCACCGGCCTTGGTGTCTGGACTCACACGACGTTGGTGTGTCCCGCTCTCAGAGGTTCTAACGTAGGTTTCTTGGCTAAGGTGGTGTCCCCTAGAAAACTCTCCTTCCGGCTGAAGTCGCTGTTTTCTGTGACTGACTCATAACACCAGCCCCCTGGGTGACAGGGTGAGGGCTTTAACCAGAGTTTGTTTTCAGAGCCCGGATTCTTTTACTTTTCTGCTAAACCTTTCACTAAACCATTTTTAGACACCACTAGATACCAATTTTCATTAATTTGAAATATAGCCCCTCTACTAGGTTTCAATGTATTTTTTTCTTAAAAAAATGACAATATTAATATTGGCAAAGGTTTTGCATCCTCCTTTTTTTCACTTAATGTTTTATCATGCCTGTTTCTAAATTTTTTTTTTTTTAGGGTTATCGTTACCATCTTTCTAAATTCCATATATATGCGTTAGTTAGTATACTGTATTGGTGTTTTTCCTTCTGGCTTACTTCACTCTGTATAATAGGCTCCAGTTTCATCCACCTCATTAGAACTGATTCAAATGTATTCTTTTTAATGGCTGAGTAATACTCCATTGTGTATATGTACCACAGCTTTCTTATCCATTCATCTGCTGATGGACATCTAGGTTGCTTCCATGTCCTGGCTATTATAAACAGTGCTGCGATGAACATTGGGGTACACGTGTCTCTTTCCCTTCTGGTTTCCTCAGTGTGTATGCCCAGCAGTGGGATTGCTGGATCATAAGGCAGTTCTATTTCCAGTTTTTTAAGGAATCTCCACACTGTTCTCCATAGTGGCTGTACTAGTTTGCATTCCCACCAACAGTGTAAGAGTGTTCCCTTTTCTCCACACCCTCTCCAGCATTTCTTATTTGTAGACTTTTGGATCGCAGCCATTCTGACTGGTGTGAAATGGTACCTCATAGTGGTTTTGATTTGCATTTCTCTGATAATGAGTGATGTTGAGCATCTTTTCATGTGTTTGTTAGCCATCTGTATGTCTTCTTTGGAGAAATGTCTATTTAGATCTTTGGCCCATTTTTTGATTGGGTCATTTATTTTTCTGGAGTTGAGCTGTAGGAGTTGCTTGTATATTTTTGAGATTAGTTGTTTGTCGGTTGCTTCATTTGCTATTATTTTCTCCCATTCTGAAGGCTGTCTTTTCACCTTGCTAATAGTTTCCTTTGATGTGCAGAAGCTTTTAAGTTTAATTAGGTCCCATTTGTTTATTTTTACTTTTATTTCCAATATTCTGGGAGGTGGATCATAGAGGATCCTGCTGTGATGTATGTCAGAGAGTGTTTTGCCTATGTTCTCCTCTAGGAGTTTTATAGTTTCTGGTCTTATGTTGAGATCTTTAATCCATTTTGAGTTTGAAAAATTGAAAGCATTTCCTCTAAAGTCAGGAACAAGACAAGGGTGCCCACTTTCACCACTACTATTCAACATAGTTTTGGAAGTTTTGGCCACAGCAATCAGAGCAGAAAAAGAAATAAAAGGAATCCAAATTGGAAAAGAAGAAGTAAAACTCTCACTATTTGCAGATGACATGATCCTCTACATAGAAAACCCTAAAGACTCCACCAGAAAATTACTAGAACTAATCAATGATTATAGTAAAGTTGCAGGATATAAAATCAACACACAGAAATCCCTTGCATTCCTATACACTAATAATGAGAAAACAGAAAGAGAAATTAAGGAAACAATTCCATTCACCATTGCAATGAAAAGAATAAAATACTTAGGAATATATCTACCTAAAGAAACTAAAGACCTATATATAGAAAACTATAAAACACTGGTGAAAGAAATCAAAGAGGACACTAATAGATGGAGAAATATACCATGTTCATGGATTGGAAGAATCAATATAGTGAAAATGAGTATACTACCCAAAGCAATTTATAGATTCAATGCAATCCCTATCAAGCTACCAACAGTATTCTTCACAGAGCTAGAACAAATAATTTCACAATTTGTATGGAAATACAAAAAACCTCGAATAGCCAAAGCGATCTTGAGAAAGAAAAATGGAACTGGAGGAATCAACCTACCTGACTTCAGGCTCTACTACAAAGCCACAGTTATCAAGACAGTATGGTACTGGCACAAAGACAGAAATATAGATCAATGGAACAAAATAGAAAGCCCAGAGATAAATCCACGCACATATGGACACCTTATCTTTGACAAAGGAGGCAAGAATATACAATGGATTAAAGACAATCTCTTTAACAAGTGGTGCTGGGAAATCTGGTCAACCACTTGTAAAAGAATGAAACTAGAACACTTTCTAACACCATATACAAAAATAAACTGTTTCTAAATTTTGTTGAGTATTATTAGAATACAGTTCTTCAGATTTACTGCCCCTGAATGGACCGTGACATCTTTTAACTGCTCATATTTCTGGAATTTAGATTATGCCTTCATTTCAAGCAGCAGTAGTTAGAAACATTTCTAACGGGCATCCTTGCACCTGATGTTTGCATAAATGGTGTAACTGGGTTCATGATTTGGCCAGGTATCTCTGAGGGCCTCCCGTGGGCCAGGCACTAGGAGTCTACATTAAACAAGACACCAGGCCACGTCCGTAGGGGCAGCTGGAGTGAGACAGTGGAGCACGTGGATCCTGGGTTCCCAGCTCCACACCTGGGCAGGTTTCTTATCTTCACGGTGGCTCTGTGGCATGGGACAAGAGGGTGTTGTGAGGCTTTTAGTAAATGGTCAATAAATCCCGCGGGTCAAACTGAATGAATATGTTTATGTAAATTACAAGAGCGCTTCCCGGGATTTTTTTTTTTTTTAACCATTTTACTCTTCCACCAGCATTGCAGGGAATCCCAACTATTATTAGTCTTACTAATTTCAAGAAGGAAGGAGGGGCTTCTGTGGTACATGAAGTTTTATTATTTATTTTTTTTAATATGTATGTGATGACAGTTGACTCATTGGAAAAGCCCCTGATGCTGGGAAAGATTGAGGGCAGAAGGAGAAGAGGGCATCAGAGGACGAGACGGGTGGCTGGATGGCATCACTGGTGCAGTGGCCATGAACTTGGGCAAACTTCGGGAGATGGTGAGTGACAGGGAGGGCTGGTGTGCTGCAGTCCGTGGAATCACAAGAGGTTGGATGCGACTGGGTTACTGAGCAACATCAGTGACAGCTGACATTCACCATGCACCTGGGATTGTGTGAAACTCTGTCTCTGTTATTATTTAATGCTCACAGCAGCTTTGGGGAAGTGCTGCAAGTATTAGTTAGTCATATCTGACTCTCTGATCCCATGGGCTGTAGCCCGCCAGGCTCCTCCGTCCATGGAATTCTCCAGGCAAGAGTACTGGAGTGGGTTGCCATTCCCTTCTCCAGGGGATCTTCCTGACTCAGGGATCAAACCCTGGTCTCCCACATTGTAGGTGGATTCTTTACCGTCTGAACCATGTCAGTGACTATTACTATTTAATGCTTCCAACAGCATTGGGAGGTGGTTTCTATCATGACCTCTGATTTACAGATGAGGAGATGGACACACAGAGAGGGTAAGCAACTTGGCCAACGTTGCATAGCTGGTGAGCGCCAGAGGTTGGTCCCAGGCAGCACCTGCTCTTGCTGGCTCAGCCTTCAGCCTCCTGGTAAAGCGTGTGGTTGAATAAATTGTAGACAGAAGCCTTGGAGTTAAAGGAAATGTTGCAGGAAGGGAAACCTCTTCCAGGGTCTGAGAGCGGGCTCTTGTCTAATACTCAGAAAAGAACTGTCCGAAGAGACAGACATGCTGGAGACTTTACTGGGAAGGGGCACCCTAATAGAGAGCAGGAAGATAAGGGAACCAGGAGAACTGCTCCGCCATGTGGCTCCCAGCCTTGGGTTTTATGGTGATGGGATTGGTTTCCAGGTTTTTTCTGGCCACTCTGCCTCAGGGTCCTTTCTGTTAGCACATGAATTGCTCAGCCAAAGTGGCTGCCCGCGGGAAGGACTCTGGGAGGTGGCGGGACACGTGGTGTCTCCGTTTGGCCTTTCCCGAACTCCTCCAGTTGGTGGTGGCTTGTTAGTTCCGTGTTCCTCACTAGGACCTCCTGTCTCGTGCAGATGGTTACCTATGGTGCCTGGTCAGGGTGGGGGGTTTCAGTGTGCTTCCCCTAACAGACTGAAGCGACTTAGCAGTAGCAGTAGCAGATACTACTCAGACGGAGGGGCCTGGTAGGCTACAGTCCATGGGGTCACGAAGAGTCGGACACGACTGAGCGACTTCACTTTCACTTTCCCGTAACAGAAGCAGGCTTTTCTCCTGTGCCCCATTCGGCTAAACTGTTCCTGGAAGGAAAGAATTCAGGCTGAAACTCATTCATGTGTTTTGAAAGTCTGGACCCCTCTGAGAACATCAGTGAGCTGGTGGTTGATGTGGTCGAGGGAGGCACAACGGGAATCTTCTCCAAAGGTCAGGAAGGACGCTTGGGTGTGTCTTTCCCTGTGAGGTCCTTTCTTCCTCCTCCTCTGGGGCAGCGGAACGTGTCCCCTGGGAGAGTCCTCCTTCCGTCTTCTCGGTATTTGTGGAAGAGCTCAAACTGTGAAGCCCAGTTGATCCGTGACCACTGATATCTGAACCAGGCTTTTTAGGGGTGAAAAATGTGGTAGCCCTTGGCCACATTCTGAGATGGGACTTGTGTGCAGAAAGAGAAAAGGAGGGAGGGACTGTAGGTACGGATGGAGTCTACTGATCTCTTGGGACTTCTGCCCTGGAACAAAAAGCTTGTCTCTTTTGTCACTGTTTCTTCACCGGGGTTTGCCTGCTTGATCTTGCTTTTCCATTTGGGAATGGGAGGATGTTACCACTGAGTGGGCCTTGTGAGAAAGGACCAGAGTCTTGATAGTTATGGGCTGGGAACCAGTAGCTTGTGGGTGTTTGGTAGAATTTAAATTAGAACAGGTTCCAAATGTTGGTGGTTGGATGAGCACTTCTGCCTCTGGGCTCCTGTTGACTACTGACACGCATCTGTGGTGGTCTTTAATGCCTGCCCGCACCCCTGGTTCCTGCTGAACTTTGATATATTTGTTTTAGAGCTGTGTAAAGGTTTACCACAAAGGTAAATCTTCCATGGAATGCTGTGTGCTTCTCAGCTCCTTTTTTGTTAAAGAGAAGAGCCCTTTATCTCTGCTGTTCGCTAATCACCTTTGGATTCAGATTTGTTCTGTTTTGCTAAGATTCTGAATAGTGTTTCTTTGTAGAAAGATATTTTCTTTTGGTCTTCGGTGTCTTCATAGAGGTCAGTGTTACTTTCTTGGTTTCCTTTTCCCCGTGACTTTTATTTTTTTATTACTCAGTTATTTCAGGTTTATGATAGAGAATGTAGAGAAGAAAAAAGGTAAGCCAAACCCTACCAACTATAGGCGTGTTATTGTTCAGTTGCTAAGGTGTGTCCAACTGTTTGTGACCCCGTGGACTGCAGCCCACCAGGCTCCTCTGTCCATGGGATTCCCCAGGCAAGAATACTGGAGTGGGTTGCCATTTCCTTCTCCAGGGAACCTTTCCAGATCAGGGACTGAACCCGAGTCTCCTGCATTGGCAGGTGGATTCTTTACTACTCAGCCACCAGGGAAGCCCCACTAAAAGGTGTAACCACTGTTAATATTTTCCCCACCAACCTTTTAAACTACTTCGAAAGATGCATACCTCAAAACAGAAATCTGTGTATGTAAATAGACCATCTGACAGAAAGTTGGCCGAATCTGTTGCCAATGAAATCTTTCAGAAAGTCGTCCTGTTTCCAGATCTCTTTGGGATTCCATGTAGGAGCAGCGGGGTCTAGAATCCTACCTTTGAAATTCTATATCAATAAAGCCTCACCGGTGCGGGCAAGGTCAGTTGATGGAATACATACAGAAGCCAGTATCCTTTTTACTTCGGAGCTGCTGGAGTAATTCCTACCAGTTGGCGCAGGATTCATTTCCTGTAACAGAAAGCAGGATTTCCTAAATTTGTTTCCTGTGCGCATTCCGCCTGGGAAGCCTTGAAGTGTCCTTATTCAGCTACTGATTACAGCCTGGGGGCAGCGCCCGCCCCCGCCCCGGTACAGTGGCTCCCCAGGGAAGTGAAATGGCTGAAGTCTGCTGGGGAGAATTCTGCCCTGACCGCATCCCATCCTTTCGAGGATGTTTGGCACCGTCAGAGGTGGGGTGCAGTGGAGGGGGCTTCTACAGACTCTAGAGGTGGAGAGCATCCCTGTGTCCATTAAAATGTCAGGGGCTGGGAGTGATGCAGACGGGGTGACAGAAAAGGGGTGTGCTGTGAAGGTACAGCGCTCTAGAGGTGGATTTTACTTTTTGTTCCCCACTCCGGTCTTCTCGCCTGGAGAATCCCATGGACACAGGAGCCTGGTGGGCTACAAGCCAGAGCTCTCATGTCGCAGAGCCAGACACGACTGAAGCAACTTAGCATGCTCTCATTATTAGAGTAACAGGGCTTCCCTGGTGGCTCAGTGGTAAAGAATCCGCCTGCCAGTGCAGGAGATGGGTTCAGTCTTTGATCCGAGAAGATCCCCCCTACCGGCGAACGACGGAGCCCGTGCACCCCAACTGCTGAGCCTGTGTTCCCAGAGCCTGGCTTTGTGACAAGATAAACCACTGAAGTACTGCTACTTGAGAGTAAGCCCTGCTCTTTGCAACAAGAGAAAAGCCTGTGCAGCAATGAAGACCCGGCACAGTCGAAAATAAATAAATTATATATATATATCTAAAAGAAAACAGTAGCAAGAGCTTTTTATAGAAAAATAAAAAATTAAAGAAAAAAAAAGCCAAAAATATTTTGATGTTTTTGCTACCTCTGTCTTGTATGTGTGTGTATATATATACCTTATATGTTCAACGACCTTGACTCGTTCCCTTGCGTTATCCCTTTCCGGTGACCGTCCATGATGGGAAGGCTCTTAGTGACTGCTGAGATGCGGCAGGGATCATTCTTTCTGACCTTGACTCGTTGCCTTGCGTTATCCCTTTCCGGTGACCGTCTATGATGGGAAGGCTCTTAGTGACTGCTGAGATGCGGCAGGGATCATTCTTTCTGACCTTGACTCGTTGCCTTGCGTTGTCCCTTTCCGGTGACCGTCTATGATGGGAAGGCTCTTAGTGACTGCTGAGATGCGGCAGGGGTCATTCTTCCTGCCTCCCAGGCATAACACTTCGGTGGCCCCTCTTTTGGCGTCGTGACTAACGTCGTGATGGAGGGCCTTGCGTGTTCAGCCCCCCTGTGCATCGCAGCGCCCACAAAAAGTCCCAGCTGTCTCATTTCGTGTTTTCTTAGCCCTGTTGCAAAGAGTGAGGAGCAAAGCTGTAGGGGAAGGGAAGCTCGTGGCCTTGAAGAAGGGCTGGCAGCCTCCCAGTCTGTTCGCAGCCTTGAGGCTTTTTTCGCTTCCCTCCACGACTGCATCCCTGTCCCTCCTGAACGCCTCCTGGTGCCTGCATCTCGGCCCCAGGCCGTGGACAATGCCAGCATTCAGACGCGTGGGGGAGTGGAGTGTTGACGCAGAGTGGTTTGGGAGGCTGAGGGAGCTCCACCTTCACGTGGCCAGGCACTCGGCCCGAGGGTGAGGTCAGAGAATGGTGGTCGGGAACTTGATAAAAACCCTCCGTCAGTGTCATTTATTAACCATCGGGCTGGAATCTTGAAATAGGAGTTCGGTTGCTCAGAACAGAGGGGTCCTGTGTAAAAGGCAGGACCGTGGGGTTGTGGGGGACACGAGAAAACTGTCGTATTCGCCTTGTTTGGTTTGAGCTCATCCGTGGACAGACGTGTGAAAGTTCGGTCCTTTATCGTGTTCGTTTTGGCCAGCGTGGATTAAGTAAATAGTAGTTTCTGAATGGCTAAATTTTAATGGACGGGATGCCACCCTTCCTTCTCAGATACTCATTTGCATCAGAGTTAAGTGATAGGAGGCTGAATTTTGAGTATAAGATCAAGGAAATTTAGATCAGGGAGTGGCCCTTTATTCTGCTACCTTGATCGCCGATTCTTTGTGAAAAGAATGTTTTAGCCGCAGTTCGTGGGGTGTGGGACCTTAGTTCCCCGACCAGCTATTAAACCCGCATCCCCTGCTTAGTCTTTACTACCGGACCCCCCGGGAAACCGCCTGTCCACTGATTCTTAAACGTTGCTGGCTCCATGATGGTTTATTTTTTTAATCAGCAAACTTTAAAAATCACTGCATTCTGTTAAGAGTCAGCTTCTCCTGAGAAAGATCAGAACCTGGAAGACTGGGCCCGCTTTCTGCCTGGCAGCAGCGAGCGAGTGGGGCGGCTGCTGCCTGTCCCCCGGCGCCCCGCCCCCGCCCCGGAGGCCCGCCCTGCCCCAGTCCACTGCCTGCCCTGTCCTGTCGACGGTCGAGCCTGCAGCCACCCTGTGGCACATTTTGGAAACTTTTTTTTTTTTTTTTTTTTTTGAGGATGGTTGCTTTCCAGTGTTGTACTGGTCTCTGCCACGCATCACCATGAATCATCCACAGGTGTTCATGTCCCCTCCCTCTTGAACCCCCCTCCTGCCCCGCGCCGCATCCCACCCCTCTGGGTTGTCTCGGGGCCTCGGGTTGAGCGCCTTGGGTTATGCGAAAACTTCCTAGCAGCGCTCTGGTTGGCGTGTGATGCTGTGTGTGTTTCAGTGCCGCGCTCTCGGTTCAGCCCGCCCTCTCCTGCCCCCGCTGCGTCCTCAGGTCTCTTCTCTGTCTGCGTCTCTATCCTGCCGGGCAAAGAGGTTCATCAGAAGTACCGTTTTTCTAAATTCCATGCACGTGCTTTAATATATGGTATTTGTTTCTTTCTGACTACTTCACTTTGTATAATAGGCTATAAGTTCATCCACCTCATTAGTACTGACTCAGATTTTACGTTCCTTTTAATGGCTGCATAACATTCCATTGTATATATGTACCATAACTTCTTTATCTGTTGGTCTTTCGGTGGACATCTGGGTTGCTTCCTTGTCCTGGCTATTGTAAACAGTGCTGCAGGGAATATTGAGGTATATGTGTCTTTTTCAATTACAGTTTTTCAGGGTATATGCCCTGTAGTGGGATTGCTGGGTCATATGGTGGTTTTATGAAACTTCTTTCTTCAGTAAAGAATACCCTAGGTCTGTGGATACATTTATAATCCTGAAAGGCTGGCTTCAGGCAGACTGGCTACTCTTTGTAAGCCTGGCTGTTTATCTGATTGAAGGCCACCAAAGAACCCTTTTATTAATAAATCAGACAGTGCATTTGTGCGTGTTCTTACGTTTCGCATGTATCCTGCTTTTGACAAGAATTCAAGGCTCTTTAGCCTGCCTGGCATAATTCCCAAGCACACATTCCCAGGTACAAAGGGAAAGTTATTAAAACTTATCACAGATGGCTCGTTGCTGACCAACAAATGATGAAAAAGCCCTTTCATGGGCAGCTCTGGCGAGAGTTCTTCAGATGGGCTTTTATTTTCGTGGGGGCAGGGTAGAGTGGCAGACTGTTTTTTTTTCCCCTGACCCAAACCGGAATATGCAGCCAACTCACAGAGCCAGATCCCTGCTCTGGCACTTTCTTGGTTTCTAGCATTTGGCTTTGACTCTTAATTTGTTTATTCATTTACCTAATGCATGCGTGAACGCTCAGTCGTGTCCAACTCTTTGTGACCTCGTGGATTGTAGCCCGCCAGGCTCCTCTGTCCATGGGACTCTCCAGGCAAGAGTACTGGAGTGGGCTGTCATTTCCTTCTCCAGGGGATACTCGCTATGTAGGGATCGAACCTGTGTCTCCTGCGTTGGCAGGCTGGTTCTTTAACACCAAGCCACCTTATGCGACGTCTTTTTCTGCTGCCGTTTTGACCTTTAGATAGCTTTACCCAAGGCCCTCTAAGACCCCTACTCAGTGAGACTCAAGACCCCTACTCAGACTCAGTGATACTTCAGGTGAGACTTGAGGATTTGGCAATATGGAATGATTCTTTTGAACTAAAGCTCTGACCGCCTAGGGGAAGAAGTAGCCTTATTCACATTCTCTTGTTCTGCGAAGGGATAGCTAGCGTCCCTTTTTGACCCCTGAAATGTCTGTCTCCACCCCAGTTGAGAAGGCCTAGATAGCCCCCCATTCTGAACAGCTCTCTTCTGAGTAGGCCCCAGGGGATTTTATGTCTTCTGATAGAAATCAGCTTTAAATTAAGGCTGACTTAATGTTAGTTGAAGTGAGAGAGTGGAAGGTGAGAAAGAAAGGCCCCCGCAGGGCTCATATCCTGTTGGAATCAGCCCCTGAGGAGACCTGTGAGCTTTTGATTAGGACCTTGGCCCGGGGGTGGGGGTGGAGGGCGGTGGGGGCGTTGCTGAAGCGGAGTGCGGGCAGAGAAGATGTTTCCGTGCCTGGCAGTTCACGCTTACCCGGAGCTCGAGTTGCTGGTGCTCATTTGAGATTTCCGGTTCAGCTTTCCCTCCAGCACAGTCCTGTGGGGTCTGTGCCAGGGGGCATCTGGGCTGGCTGAGGCCAGAACTGCCCCCACAGCCCTGCAAGCCGCTTCCCGTTTTGGATCCTTTCTTTTTCTTTCTTCTTTTTTTGGGCCAGCGCTGGGGCTCCGTTGCTGCACTCGGGCTCTCTCGGTGCCGCGAGTGGGGGCCGCCCGCCCGTCCCTGTGATGCACGGCTTCTCACTGTAAGGACCTCGCTTGTTGCGAAGTCTAGGGCGTGTGGTCTCAGTAGTCCTGGCAAGCGGGCTGAGCTGCTCCGCAGCACGTGGAGCCTTCCTGGACCAGGCATCGGCCCTGTGTCCTCTGCATTCGCGTGTGGACTCTTAACCACTGGACCACCAGGGAAGTCCTCTCGATTGACATTAAGAACAGGCTTTCGGGGACTTAGCGTATCTCCTTGAAGCCCAGTATCTCAGACTTTTCACATCATTTCAGAACAATTAAACACGTTTTTAAGGAGTGAAATAATAGTTGTTTAAAAGCAGGGATAAAAAAAAATCTGTTCCCTAGCAGTCCTGTTAGAAAGCATCAGAGGAAGAATTATTTTTCGTTTGTTACTAAATTGGTATGTAAAGGAGGATGTAAATTTAGTCAAGCTTTTGAGTCTTGTATAGACCTAGGTATTTATAATCTCTCACATTGTGTAGGGATATTTATTTACTTAATCAAAACTAAAAATGCTAAAAATAAAAGAAATACATGTATACACTAAAACGTTTCAGTAGCATACATGGAGAAAAGGAAAGGCTGGAAGGAATTTCTCTTTGTGTGTATGACCCAGTGAGCATTTTAATGCACACAAAAGTGAGAGTCGCTCAGCCGTGTCCGACTCTTTGCGACCCCGTGGACTATCCAGGTCTCCCGCATCGCAGGTGGATTCTTTACCAGCTGAGTCACCAGGGAAGCCCAAGAATACTGGAGTGATCTCCAGTGGATCTTCCCGACTGAGGAATCGAACTGGGGTCTCCTGCACTGCAGATGGATTCTTTACCAGTTGAGCTACTACTCAATGTTTTTTTTTCATATATATGGATGAGATTTTAAAAATATTTACTGATTTTTTTCATTTTAAACTCTGAAAGAAAATTGTTAGTAGATAAGACGGCCATACTGAAATTCAGAGTGATTAGAACAAACAGTTACATGAATGCATTTCTGAAGACTTATGCAAGTTAGTAGCAAAAAATAAATTACTACTTGGGACTTCCTGGCAGTCCAGTGATGAAGCCGTCGCCTTCCAATGCAGAGGATGTGGGTCCATCCCTGGTTGGGGAGCTAAGACCTCACACGCCTGTGGCCCAAAAGCCAAAACATAAAACAGAAGCAGTAGCATAACAAACTCAATAAAGCCTTAAAAACTGGTCCACATCAAAAAAAAAATTACTTGATTAGCTCTGTCTTTGGAGGTGGAGGTTGGTGGGGACTAGGAGGTGGTGAAGGTCGGTGGGGATTAGGAGGTGGAGGTTGGTGGGGATTAGGAGATGGAGGTCGGTGGGGATTAGGAGGTGGAGGTTGGTGGGGATTAGGAGGTGGTGGAGGTTGGTGGGGATTAGGAGATGGAGGTCGGTGGGAATTAGGAGGTGGAGGTTGGTGGGGATTAGGAGGTGGAGGTTGGTGGGGATTAGGAGGTGGTGGAGGTTGGTGGGGATTAGGAGGTGGAGGTTGGTGGGGATTAGGAGGTGGTGGAGGTCGGTGGGGACTAGGAGGTGGGCATGTTTGGGGGCTGTTACTCTGCCCCCGGTGCCTCCTGTCCACTTCCTGATGGTGACGGGGAGTCAGGGGTGCCAGGCGCTCACGGAGGATGCGCTGATGTGCGTGCACCTGGTGTTCTGAGGACGGGCGTCTGGATGGCCCGGGATGGGCACTTGTCTTGGGCCTGAGTCTGCTGGACCTAGGGTTAGATCTCATCTCAGCCCGTTGTAGCTGCCAGTTGGGAGCAGCTCCCCTCCCGTCTCTGTCTGTTTCTTCATCCCCCATGTAGAGCTGGTTGGCAGCTCCTGCCTCCGTGGGCTCTCCTAACGAGTGGACGCGGCGCTGTCACCCGTGCACCGTAGCTCATCATCCTTGCCGTCCCCCTTCCTGTGGCAGCGGGGGGTCGGGGCGGGGTGGTCGCCCCTTCCCAGCTCCCCCCTTTTCTACTCCTCTTTCCTTCTTTCCCTGAAGACCCCAGGCCAGATTCCTCTGCAGACATGTTTCATTTTCTTCACGGGCATTTAAAACATGCAGCTTACTTGCTTACACTGAAAAGTTGAGAGCGCTTTTGGACAAGGTCGGCTTTCTGGGTTTTCTTGAGAAGCTGGAGCCGTGCCCGCCCTGGGCGCCCATTCCCGGGGGACGGCCGCCTCCAGCTGGGGCTCGGGCCCTTGCCGGCTGCCGTCCCCAGCGGTCTGGCCCTCGCCTTGGAATCTGCGTCCTCCGTGCCTTTTGATGCGCAGAGAAGCAAGCCTTGCTCAGGCTGTGAAAACCTCTAGCTGGTGACTGGACCCGTCCCCCAGCAAGCGCAGAGGGCGGCGGAGGGCATGGCTGGGCACCAGGTCAGCCCCCCAGCAAGCGCAGAGGGCGGCGGAGGGCATGGCTGGGCACCAGGTCAGCCCCCCAGCAAGCACAGAGGGCGGCGGAGGGCATGGCTGGGCACCAGGTGAATCCAGGTTCGGCCCCGGAACACCACCACTCACAACTTGGGAGCTTCTCCGAGCCTCGGTCTCCTCACCGGCACAGACCAGCGTTCTCACCCTCGTCAGGCCTGCCGCGTGGGTGGGCTGGGGGTGATTCTCTGTCGGGGCGGGGGGGCTGTCCCGTGAGGTGTGGAATGTTTAGCAGCTCCTGGCCTCCCGACAAGATGCCAGGAGCGAATGTCCACCCTCTGCTTGGCTGTGACAGCCAGCACTGTGCCCTTGGGGGGCAGAGCTGCCCAGTGGAGAGCTACCGTAGATTCCGTCCCAGTCGGGTATCCGTGAGGTTTAATGGGGAGCCTGGACGTGCGCGCCACCCCCTCCCCCGCCACGCCCGCCTCGTGCTCCTTCTTTCCCCATATTTGCAGTTTGCTCGGTGCAGATTCTTCCCGATGGGACCCCTGGTTGCACTGGTCACCCTTGAACCTGTGTAGCTCTCTCCATGGTCTGGCTCGTGGCTGCTTCAGGGAAGAGAAGGCAGCCGTGAGCCTGGGGCGCCCGCAGGCCTGAGCTGGGTGCTGGCATGTCGCCGTGCCAGTGCGCCTCCCCGAGGGACGCAGGCTCCGCCCCAGCTCAGCTGTCTCTGTGTGCCCGTCCACCTTCCTGTTCGTTGGCTGTACCTGTGCACCAGGACGCCCGCTGTGTGTCTGACCTTCGGCCCTCGCCTCGTTTAGGTGGCCCTGGTACAGTGGACGGAAAGCGTGGGCTTAACGCTGGTGGGCCGCGACCAGTCTTCCATGCAGCTGAGGACCCCTGGCGACCAGATCCTGAACTTCACCATCTTGCAGCTCTTCCCCTTTACCTACGAAAGCAAACGCATGGGCATCATCGTGAGGGTGAGTTGTCTTTCGTTTATGGCTAAAAATTGTTTGTTTGTTTGTTTTTCTTGATAAAACATGCCTAAGTCTGGTGTGTGTCTGAGGGTGAGTTGTCTTTCGTTTATGGCTAAAAATTGTTTTTGTTTTTTAAAAACGCACCTAAGTCTGGTGTGTGTCTCTGGCTGGACGTTCTCTCTTACCCCTTTCTTCCTCTAGTATTGCCTGTTGTTTAGACCAACCAGAGGACACAGTTCCCTCTGCAGAAAGAGAATTTGTTCTTCAGTTGCACAGATCTCTGATAGCTGCTCAGCTTTTTGGTCAACCCCATTTCAGAGTGAAAGGTCTAATGAGCGTAGATCAGGCAACTCATGGTAATAATATATTTCTCATTGTATATTCATTTAATTAAAATATATTTTTTCTATTGAGGTGAAATTCTGGACATGATTAACTTATTACCATTTAGTACATTCATAATGTCGTACAGCCACCGCTTCTGTAGGGTCACCCCCAAAGGAAACCTCATAGCATTAAGCAGTCACTCCTCAAACCTCCTTGCCTGTCGTCTTTGGAAGCCTCCAGTCTTCTTTCTGTCCCTAGGATTTACCTATTCTGGGCAGTTTATGTAAGTGAGATCACACAGTATTCCTGGCTCCTCTCACTTAGCCTAAAGTTTCAGACATTCATCCATGTCGTGCCTGTGTCCATGCTTCGTTCCTTTTTATGGCTGAATAGTATTCCACGTTGATGATCCATTCACCCATGAGCGGGTGTTTGGCCTGTTTGCAGCTTTCGGCTGCTGTGAGTAGTTGGCTGCTGTGAACACTCATGTAAAAGGATATAAGTACCTATTTTCAGTTCTCCAGGTTAGATGCCTAGCAGTGGGATTGTTGGGTCTGTTTCCCAACTGCTGGATAATTCTCTTTTACCTTTATGAGAAACTGCCACAGCTTTTCTGCAAAATGATGCACTCTTTACATTCTACCATGTGAAGTTCTGGTTTCTCTTCCTCAATGCCTGTTATTTTCCATTTTCTTTTCATTGTAGCCATCCTGGGTACTATGACGTGGTATTTCATTGTGGTTTTGATTTGCATTTCTCTAACGGCTAATGATGCTGAGCATCTTGTCATATTCTCATTGGTCGCTTGTATTTCTTCCTTGGAGACGTGTCTGTTCAAGTCATTTGCCCACTTTTTAATTGGGTTGTCTTTTATTGTTGTCTTGTAAGAGTTCATTATAAGGTCTAGGTCCCTTATCAGAGATATGACATACAAATATTTTCTCTCATTCTGTAGCTTATGTTTTTGTTTTCTTGATAAAATTCTTTTCATGCACGTAAGTTACTCATTTTGATGAAGTCCAGTTTATTTTTTTCCTTTGTTGCTCTTGACTTCGGAGAAGGCGATGGCCCCCACTCCAGTACTCGTGCCTGGAAAATCCCATGGACGGAGGGGCCTGGTAGGCTGCAGTCCATGGGGTCGCTAGGAGTCGGACACGACTGAGTGACTTCACTTTATTTTTTCACTTTCATGCATTGGAGGAGGAAATGGCAGCCCACTCCAGTGTTCTTGCCTGGAGAATCCCAGGGACGGGGAGCCTGGTGGGCCGCCGTCTGTAGGGTCGCACAGAGTCGGACACGACTGATGCGGCTTAGCAGCAGCTCTTGACTTTGGTGTCGTACCTGAGAGTCATGAACTAAACCCAAGGTCATGACAATTTACCCCCGTATTTTCTTTGAAAAAGTTTTTGTAGTTTTCTCTCCTCTGGTCATCAGTCCGTTTTGAGTGACGCTCCTGCGTGGTGTGAGGTGGGGTTTAGCCTCATTTGCCTGTGGATATAGAGTTGTCCCAGCATCGTTTGTTGCAGAGACCATTGTTTCCCCATTGAATAGTCTTGACACTTTTATCGTAGTACAATATTTTCCGTGATTTTTCATTCATACAATCACAAAAGTTACTGAAAACCTTGTGATCACGCAGCAGCGTGTCATTTTGGCCTTGATGTTTCAGATTTTCTTTTTAAATTTTTTGAAACTTTTATGGAAGTACAGCATACGCAGAGAAAGGTGCAGACTTCATAAACATGCAGCTTAAGTGTTTGCAAAATTAACACAACTTGCCTGGCGCCCAGAACAAGGCCAGAGTGCCTCCACCGCCACCCCAGAAGCTCCGTGTGCCCCTTTCTGGTCTTGCATCCTTCCTCCCCACAAGGGCCTAGCTGCTGTCCCATTTCTACCATGGACTGACTTTGTCTCTTTGAGCTTTACATGAAGGAAGCTGTAGATGCCCTTTTAAATCCTGCCTTAAAATGGCTTTTATTTTTAATTAGTTTTATATTTTACAAAAAACTCTGATTTTTTTAAAAATTATTTTTAATCGAGAACAGATATACTTTTGGAGAAGGAAATGACAGCCCACTCCAGCATTCTTGCCTGGGAAATCCCATGGACATAGGAGCCCGGTGGGCTGTATAGTCCATGGGGTTGCCAAAGAGTCAAACACGACTTTGTGATCAAACAGCAGCAACAGCAGCAGCATTAGACACGCTTTTGGCTCATTCTGTTGTCAGAAGCGGGTCACTGGGTCCAGCCCCCTCATTTGAAGGGGGAAGTGGGAATCATTAAAGAGGCCGCTTCTCCAGGTTAAAGTTAGACGTGGTCCTGATGGTCCAGTGACCCACGGCAGGGATGTGCCTTGAAAACAACGCCCTTTAAGGGATTTTATGTCCCTGAGGCCAGTAGGTCCCCAGGGGATGTATATCCGGGGATACCGGATGTATATCCTTGGCAGTTTTAAGTGGGATGAGGGCTTTTTCTCCCTTGCAGTCCCTGCTTTCCCACTGGCCTGCATCCTGCCTGCTCCGTGCCTTCAAACCACGTCTTGACTTCATGTCTGATGTCAAGAACATCCATGGCCTGGAAGCAGCCACATGAATCCTGTGGGCCGGTGTTTCCTGAGGAATTACTCATTATCTCCTATTTTAATTTTGTCCCAGCCATTATTTTTCCAAGTTCTAGGGCCGTGGGCTCTGCTGGAGTCATTTGGGGGTTGAGTCATCATCAGATAGTCCCGATATCAGCTCTTCTAGAAGCGGGCGCAGTATGCCCTGTCCCTTGCGTTGCGAAGGGCTCTCATGTGCAGACTCACGTCATAGATTACAAGCCGTGACCCCTGGCTCTGCCCACAGCAAGAGTGGGGTGTATGTCTGGGATACTGTTGGATAGGCACATCTGTCGTATTTTAAAATGGCTCTCTGTCCTTCCCAGGTAATACTTTAAAAAATCAGCAGTCGCCTAAGGCATTCAGAACAAATGCATGTTAAAGCCAGGGGGTAGATCCATTCATCTGTAGTTTCACCACCCAAAGACTCACTTGCTCATGCCTGCCTTTTCAGGGAATTTCCCTTCTGTTTTTTCTGTAAGCATAAATGAGTGTAAATAGCCACACACATTTTTATAAAATTGACATCAAACTCTACCTAAAACTTTGTAAACTCCCACCCCCTCCATTGAACGACAGGTATGCTAAAAATATTCTCCTGCCATTAAAAGATGATTTTTATGATTTTGATGTGCGCTTGGCGTTCTGTGGGAACGAATGCAGCGTTATTTAATCAAACGTCCCTTCTTGGACACGTGGATTGTTTCCTGTCTCACTACGAACAGTGAATCCGTGCATGTCCATCTGTGTTAGTTGTCTTTAATGAAACCCAGGTTATTTCGCGGATGTTCCTGTTTCCTGGCCTGTCTCCCTCTCTGGTTTTGCTGAGTGCAGCGCAGGGCCGTGGGGCTAGCTCACCTCTCTGCACAAACCTCACTGTCCTCTTTTCACCAAACGCCTCTCATCCTGGAGCCATCTTACCCCCGGGGACGTGGGGACGTCTGGAGACATTTTTTGGTTGTTACAACTCAGAGGGTGGTGCCACTGGCGTCTAGTGGGTAGAGGCCAGGACAGCCTCCTAACAAAGAAGGTTCCAGCCCGAATGGTCCTCGTGCCAGGGCTGAGAAACTGTTCTCAGGTGTCCATCTTTTCTGCCTGTTGTTTGTCCAGTTACCTGATGTGAGGAGGTTTGCCCTCAGTTACAAAACGGTTCTCAACTTGGTTTAGTGACTGTTGACACTTTTTTTTTTTTTTAATTTTCTTTATTTATTTGGCTCAGTTGTGTCTTGGTTGCAGCACACAGGCCCTAGTTATGGTGCTTGGGCTTAGCTGCTCTTCAGCATGTGGGATCTTAGTTCCTCGAACAGGGGTCAAACTCGCGTCCCTTGTATTGCAAGGCGGATTCTTAACCGCCAGGCCACCGGGGAAGTCCCTGTCAACCCTCAAACACCTGTGAGCTCGTGGGCGGAACTGAGCAGCATCTGAACAGTCACAAAGCAAGGTCTGGTCTTTGCATGAATCTCTCTTCTGAGAAGGTCGGCCAGGTTCGAGAAGCCGGCTTCCTTGGGGCTTGTGTGTTCGGCTCTGGGCTGCTGGTTTTGTTTTTGTTGTTTTACAAGATGTTCCATCGCCCTTCCCACACCCTTCCCATGTGGCGTGCCGAAGTCGGATCATTGGTAGAGACCCAATGACCCTTGTCATTGTCTGAATAAAAGAAGCCTTTGGACAGATGCCAGAATCAGACCACAGTGGAAAAAGATGAGGCCCCCGAACGAGGCAATGCAGCAGGCAGATCTCTGTAAATTTACAGTGTGATCTTGCCATGATATGGGAACAGGGTAACCTTGCGATGAACTCGGTGGGAGGAAGTGACTAAGCGAGGAGCGAGTTGGTGCAGTACTTACATTGGCCGAGATGCCCGAGCTCTTCCGAGCCCCTTCTGGAGCAGACGAAGCTGGGGTGGGGCATCGTTTCCCACCGCGCCTTTTGGGTGAAGGGGAAATGAAACAAAGAGAGAAGCCTGACGCTTTCGTGTTCAGACCCCATAGCTGTCTTTGGCCCGGGTCACAAGCAAGCGCAGATGCAATCCATCAAAGAAGCGACCTGCATTTGTAATGCTGCTAAGCAGGTGCCTCTTTGTGGCCTGTGGGTGCTTTTACGAGTAAGCATGCTGTTCGAAAAGATGGTCAGCGCTCAGAGGCGCTCAGAAGTTACTTTAGAAGATGAAACCACTGATTTGGCACTGAGAATTCATTTCCTCTTCCATGAAGAGCTTAGAGACCACGCGTTCTGGGCTTCCTGGGGCAGCAGAACTGAGGCTCGGGCGGCGGTGGTCTTGCTGCTGCCCTTGCCCGTCTCCACTGCTTCCAGGGTCCCTGTGACGAAGGTCATTGAGGAAAGAGTCATGGGATAAGAATCAGCAATTTCACCTTCAGTTCGTTAAAGCCAGGGTTTCTCAACTTCTGCACTATTCACGTTTGGGGTCGGATGATTCTCTCTTGCGGGGACTGTCATGGGCATCATAGGCCGATTGCTGTTGTTCAGCTGCTAAGTCACATCCAACTCTTCATGACCCCATGAACTGTAGCCTACAGGCTTCTCTGTCCATGGGATTTCCCAGGCAAGAATACTGGAGTGGGTTGCCATTTCCTTCTCCAGAGAATCTTCCCCACCCAGGGATCGAACCCAGGCCTCCTGCATTGGCAGGCGGGTTCTTTACCAGTGAACCCCCCGGGGAGCCCCTAGGATGGGTAGCAGCATCCTTGTTCTCTAGCCTTTATATGCGGGTAGCACCTCTGGGTCGAGACAGTCAGATATGTGCCGGGACAAGTTGGAAGTCCCCTGGGGACAAAGCCACCCTCATTCAGACCCCTGTTTTCTACGAGCAGTGCAGCTGAGGCTCGTGAGGAGTCCCCGTCACTCCAACAGGAATGATGACACTGGGCCACAGTTTTGTAGGTGTTGACCCTTTGCTCCCTGCTCTCTGTAGATTATCTCCCTTAAGCCCCAGCAGCCACGTGGTAAGAGTTGTTAGGATCCTGGCTTCACAGAGGAGGACAGTGAGGTCTAGAGATGAGAAGCAGTCCGTCCAGGTGCACACAGCCGGGAGCTGGTGCTGGGTCTAAGCATCTGATGCCTGGGCTGCGATGTCACCCTCTCCCCAGAACAGCTGGGCGGTGTGCACCGAGAATCTGTGTACCTTCTTCTCTAGCTGACTCCTCGGGTGGACGGCTGAGTTAGGGTCCCGCTGGACCTCATCTAGGGTCCACCTCTACCTCGATCGGTGGTTCTCAGCTGAGGCGCTGTGTCCTCCAGGGGATGTTTGTTCGTATCTGGAGAGATTTTGGCTGTCATCATGGGGCCTGCTGCTGGCATCTCGTGGGGAGAGGCCCAGGGACGCTGCGGGAGATGGTTCAATGCACAGTCCAGCCTTCTGGTGGCAAAGAATTCTCCAGCCTCTACCTAATGTTAACATCACCGAGGCTGAGAAGCCCTGACCCCGAGAATTATCTTACTTCCCGAACTCTTTCCGACACTGGCAGCCCTGTGTATCAATTTAAAACGGTCTTACAGCATGGGAGTCCATCCTGCTAGAATAGTCATACCTGTAAAAAGTTCTTCTGCCCTTTTGATCTTGCTTCCATCCTTTAACGATCTTCCAAGTGCTTTGAGTTTTCTTCTGTTTTCTGTGGCCTTTGCCCCAAAGTGAGCTCCCCCTCCGTCTCGCTTTTCATCTCTGGCCGAGTGAGAACGCACAGCGACACCCGCGGCAGAAGGACAGTTCATGCAGCACCGCTCGTGGGCAGCGGGCGCTGGCGCGGCAGGCGGGCTCCTCCCGCCTATTCATGCTTCCCGCCCCTCCTCTAGGACGAGTCAACTGGGGAGATCACGTTCTACATGAAGGGAGCGGATGTGGTCATGGCAGGCATCGTGCAGTACAATGACTGGCTGGAGGAAGAGGTATGTGCCGCGTGGGATGTGGAAACGGGCCCTGGAAGCACGTTCTGGAGCCCGTCCCTTGTGTGGAATGGGGGGTGGGTGCCTGCGTGCGTTTTCTGTGGCCGTGTAACAGGTCACCCCCAAACTCAGCAGCTTAGAAAGATGTGTTGTTTCTTACAACTTCTGCGAATCCACGCTTCAGGCACAGCTCAGCCAGGCCCTCTGCTCAGGTCTCGGGCCGGGGTCAAGGGGTCGCACAGGGCCGGGGTCTCATCTGAGGGCTCGGCTGGGGCAGGACCCGCTTCTGAGCTCACTTAGCAGTTGGCGGCGGGATTCAGCTCCGCAGTGGCTCTTGGCTGGAGGCAGCCATGTTCCTCGCGCTGTGGGTCTGTGCGTAAGGCAGCATACATGTGGCCCTGGCTTTGTCAGAGACGGCAAGCACAGGAACAGGTTAAACAGAAGCCGCCTTCTCTGAAATGACCTTCCCTCACCTTGCCTCGTTCTGTCGGGAAGAAGGCCCTGGGTCCGTTGCATCCTCAGAGCAGGTGATCATACAGGGATGTGGGTACCAGGAGGTGGGCGTTGTGGGGCCCCGATCCCAGGCTGCCTTGTCCAGGTTGTGACGTGGGAACTGGCCATAGCCTAGAGGGAAGGAACTGCCCGTGTCTCAGGCCATTTCTGTGTCATCTCCCAGTTCCAGGTGCAGAATTCACATTTTAAATTCAGTAAGAATAAATTTCTAATTAGCGAGATAACAGTCCCACATGCCGACAGGGGCCGGGCAGGTAACTCAGATGACTGAGACGGGCCGGGATGTGTTTCTGGCAGAGTCCCACTGTGTGTGTGAAACATGTGGGCACGTCCTCACCTGACACTGTGTTTCACGGGAACAGCTGCCTCGTGGCGTCATTGACTGTGGTCATCTGGGAAAGTGCTTTTGTCAGAGGTTCAGTTTTTCCAACGAGCCAGAAATATCCACATTTAAGTCAGGCTGCGTTGACTTCAATTTTGAACCCCTTTTAGAAGGTTTGCTCAGGGAGACGGCTTTAGGAGGAAGCAGTGTTGTGATTTGCCAGGGGTCCTCCCTGGACTGGAAGGGGGTCCCATCTGCTTCAGCCTCCAGCCATCCCCAGGGAGAGGTGGGGACTCAGAGCTCTCAGCACAGCTCTCCGCTGACCGCGGTCTGCTTTTCAGTGTGGAAACATGGCCCGGGAGGGGCTCCGGGTGCTCGTGGTGGCAAAGAAATCTCTAGCAGAGGAGCAGTATCAAGACTTTGAGGTAAGTGGGCTCTGTGACTTTTCTGTTGGCTTTGAGCCCCGCCCCCCTCACCATCTTCCCTCCCTTCCTTCTGCTCTGGCCCAGGCCGATGTCATTTCCGAGCACACCAGGTTCTTCTCTCTGCCTAGAACTCTCCTCCCTCGTAGCCCCCCTCCCTTGCTGCCTTTGGGTCTCAGTTCAAATGCTTCCTCCTCCGAGAAGTCTTCCTGGCTCCCCGTCTAAGGCAGTCCCACCTCATCCCTTCCCTGTTACCCTGTTGAGCTTCCTTCGTTTGCATTTATCAACAGCTGTAATATGACGACTTTGTTTATGTGTATATTTCAACGCTCTTTTTAGTATCTTCTTTTTGGAATAAAATCTTCTTGAGAGCAAACTTTATTGGTCTGGTTTGCTCTTGTACCCCAGCTCTTAGGGTAGTCATTGTAAATCTTCTAGGAAATTTGAAATGAAACCTTCAAATTTGAAATTGTAAACTTTCTTGGGGCTCTGATGTTTTTTAAGCTGTAGAAAGTGTTGGCTGTGAACTAGGTCATTGACTTTCACAGCCAAGGCTTCCGGTGTAAATATGTTTTGTTAATTGTCATCCTGTCCCATGGACTGTGTGTTCCTTGAGGGGGGGTCCTTGTTGTACCCCCTGTCCTGGCACAAAGCTGAATGACCATATTTATACATGCCTGGAAGGGGGAGAGAGAGCAGGCTGCAGGGAGAGGCTTCTGGGGCCCTTGTCCTGCTTCACCTGGAGAAGCTGTGCTTGAGTCTGTCCCTTTCACATGCGTGAGCTCTCTGTGAAGTTAGATTTAACAGGAGTTCTAGCCCTGACGCATTCTGCCGTTTTCTCAACTTTAAAGGCATATGCTTTGAAATGACCATATCCTTGCTAACCGTATAAAGAGGGGATAAACGGAAGGGTTGGGTCAATAGTCTTTGGAAGTGGGACGTCATCTTTAGACAGTCTGGTTCTTGGTTACAGTGTATGTTTATGGGGGAGAACCAACTGTTTTTTGAGGTCTGCTGCTGCTGCTAAGTCGCTTCAGTCATGTCTGACTCTGTGCGACCCCATAGATGGCAGCCCACCAGGCTGCCCCGTCTCTGGGATTCTCCAGGCAAGAACACTGGAGTGGGTTGCCATTTCTTCTCCAATGCTTTTCGAGGTCTAGAGTTGTGCTAATCCTTGTGAAAACTCAGTCCAGTTGGAGCTATTATTGTCTCTTCATGGAGGAAGACAGCTGAGGCTCAGAGAAGTTTAGCGACCTGCTGGGAGTTGCACAGCAGGTGAGCGCAGAGCAAAAGCTGGGACTCTGGTCCCTCCACCTCCAGTGTCTAGGCTGATGAACTTGGAAGGAGGCCAAAGATCTCAGTTTCACCACTTTGAGGTTCACCCAGGGCTGGGGCCCCTGCCCTGCGTGGGCCTGGCCTGCCGTGCACCTCCCCACCCCATGGCGTGACCGTGGTCCCTGATGTGTCCCAGGCCCGCTATGTCCAGGCCAAGCTGAGCGTGCATGACCGCTCCCTGAAAGTGGCCACAGTGATCGAGAGCCTGGAGATGGAGATGGAGCTGCTGTGCCTGACGGGGGTGGAGGACCAGCTGCAGGCGGACGTGAGGCCCACCCTGGAGACGCTGAGGAACGCCGGCATCAAGGTATGGCGAGCCTGCCGCCTGGCAGCACATCCAGGTTCAGACGAGTGGTCTTTTCAGCGGAGGGTGAACATTAGAGATGGGGCAGAGGCTGGAAGCCATGACAGGGAGCACAGGGAACCAGGTTTGGACGGCGACCTGCAGCGCTCCATCCTTCCTGCACTGACAGCCCGCTTTCAGAAGACGTCTTGCGTGTCCTTTCGCTGGTGGCTGCCCTCTGCGCGCTGGGTTCCATCAAGGCAGGACCGGGAGCTTCACCTTAGCTCAGGCCCACAGTATCCTGCACGCTTGGGGTGTCTGTTACATGCTGTCGAGTGGCCGGCCAGCCATCTGTTTTATGGTCTAGGTGAATGAACGGCCGCCTGGCAGAGTGACCGCCCGCCCCAGCACCCTGCGGTGTTCACGTTTTCGTACTCTCCTGTTTCGGGGCCAGAAAGTTCATATCCAGTTGTTTAATCTGGAGAGGCCAGTAGAGGGCGTCTGGGGAGCACGCTCCATCTCAGTGGACCCAAGAAAGGGATTAGCAAGCTCTTGGGTTACAAGATGAAAGTGTTAGTTGCTCAGCCGTGTCTGACTCTTTGGGACCCCATGGACTGTAGCCCGCCAGGCTCCTCTGTCCATGGGATTCTCCAGCCAAGAATGCTGGAGTGGGCTGCCATTCCCTTCTCCTGGGGATCTTCCCAACCCAGGGATTGAACCTGGGTCTCCTGCACTGCAGGCAGGTTCTTTACCATCTGAGCCACCAGGGAAGCCCTATGGGTTAGAGGCTCCTGAAGATAACGTAGGTTAGCGGCTTATCTCTACCCAACCACGTCCTGGGGCCCCCGTCTAGCAGGCGTCCTTATGAGCAGGACGGTGTGAACAAGAGACATGAGGCCTGCGGCCATAAACCAGCTCCGGCCACCTTCTAGCCCACAGGGGCCTCACACGTGTGTGGGCGTGTCTCATCGCAAACCAAACCGTCCCTCGTCTTTGGCCCACAGGCCTGGTTCATTGCAAGGAAATTGCCGGCGAGATCCCATTTCTGCACAAAGTCTGACGTCGGAGAGGCCCATTTCTGACGCCTTGGGGCATGTCGTGTTTGTTGCTGCCAGTTCCTAAAACCTCTCCTCTAGGAACCTGGGAGATTCCGAGTTTCTGCCACTGGCTTTGTCCTGAAATTCTTTTACTCCTTAAAACCATTCTCTCCAAAAGAGGTGTTTTATTCATAGAGCGTGCACTGGACTTTTGCTGGTTTCCATTGTGAGAGGGGAGGGCGTGGAGTGTATAGTTAGGGGTCTGGCTAGCTTGTCATGAGGGTCTAACGTGTGGTCTTTCACAGGCCGGGGGGCATTAGAACTTGGGAACTTCCACTTCACTCCCTTCCCGGGTGCAGCCCCCCAGGCCGTGTGAGGTGGCTCCAAACGCAGGCTCTCATGCCGGGAACCACAGACCTGGGACTGGAGCTTGCCTGTGGGGCCCCGCCTGTGCTCCTGCGAGGGATGCAGCCTCAGTGCGCTCAGGACTTTCCATGGTTTTCTGGAACTCTAGCCTTCCAGCTCCTGTCCCAGGGTTTGCTCTCACAGAGAACCCCGAAGACTGGCACCGACCTGGGATCACATAAAGCAATATTGTTATTATTTGTAATTGGAGGATAATTGCTTTAAAACCTTGTGTTGGTTTTTGCCACACATCAGCGTGAATCAGCCAGTGGTTATACATATGCCCCCTCCCTCTTGAACAACAACACTGCTTTTAAGACCAGGTGGGAGATGGAGGGAAAAGACTGACACACTCTGGGGGTCAAATCCAGAGGCAAGGGGCCCCCAGCAGGGCCTGGTGCCTCGTCCTGGGGGTTCAAATCCTGCCTCCCCACTGACGACTTCTGTGGCCCTTGACTGGTGGCCTGACTTCACAGCACCTCCATTTCCTGTCTCATAAGGGTGTGTGAAGGGACAGTGCCCTGAACATGCACAGGGTTAAATGCCCAGAGCTGAGGCGGTGCCTGGCATGGTGAAGAACCTTCATGGCTATTTTCTTCCCTGCTCTTCCCCTCACGCCAAGGTATCCCTGCCCCATGACTCTAAGGTGCCCGCACCCCCACCGCCCCTCCTGGGAGCAGAGAGAACAGAGTTAAAGAGTGAACAAGCGGAGCAGGAAGTACATTGGTTTAGACTCTGCAGATCTGGGTTCTGGGCCTGGTCGGGACAGGGGCTAGCTCTGTGACTTTGGGGGGCTCACCTACCCTCTCTGAGCCCACAGCAGTGAGACGCAGAATGTTCTGTTACAGGGTGATGAGGAACTTGGCATGTTTACCGTTGGCAGTTTACAGCTAGGGTAAAGACTCCCTGGCTCAGACAGTAAAGAACCTGCCTGCAGTGCAGGAAACTCAGGCTTGGTCCCTGGGTTGGGAAGATCCCCTGCAGGAGGGAATGGCAGCCCACTCCAGTATTCTTGCCTGGAGAATATCATGGACAGAGGAGCCTGGCGGAGTATACTCCATGAGGCGAAGGAGTCGAACACGACTGAGCAACTAAACACTTCCACTTTCAAGCCCCCTGAGATCACACAGGGGAATCCGACTGTGTAGAAAGACCCCATGTAACGTGGCAAATCAGTGTTTCTTGTAGGACATGGAAGCAATCCCCCATCCATACGGCCTTCCCCTTCATTGAGATATTTACTGCTTTAAGAAAAATTCCCAGAAGGGGGGTTAGGAGGGCAGAGGCTGGGCTCCATGATGTCTGCCGAAGCACGTGCCAGTTTCCCGAAAGTGCTGCGCCAGCTTTTGCTCCTCCAGCAGCAGGCACACAGGGTCTTGAAGCCATTGAACCAGGGCTTTCCCTGCAGTGCTTCGGGGACATCATAAGCCTCGAGGTAGTTGGAGCTGATCAGTTCAGGGCGATGTGTTTGGAAACCCAGCTGACACGGGCGACAGGCCGGCTTGAAGGCTCACCGAGGGGACGTCTTCCCTGCGGTCATTTCAGGTTTGGATGCTGACGGGGGACAAGCTGGAGACGGCCACGTGCACAGCAAAGAACGCACATCTGGTGACCAGGAACCAGGACATCCACATTTTTCGGCTGGTAAAGCACTCTCGCTTCGGGGCCTCGTGGCGGGGGCGGGATGCTCTGTTTGCCCTGTAACCTCATAATCTCACGTGGGCCCCTGTAGGGGGACGGGGAGGACGTTACCACCTAGGGTGGGGGAGCTCAGGGCACTGGTTTGGGAGGACTTACTGAATGGCCCAGGTGAGGCTGAAGGATTCCTTCCGGAGGTGGTGCAGGGGCTCCTGGCGACCACCTCGCGTTAACCCGTGCTCTTGACCTGCTGGGGGCCGTGGTCCCTTGGAGAAGCTGACGGGATCCAGATAAGCTCATACGCGTGAAACTGTGCATATGAGTCTAGGGTTTCACTGAACCCTTGAAAGCCAAGTCCTTGGGTAGGAAATCAATTTGAGATCACAGATACTGGCCTGCCTTCCTGAAGGAAACCCTTGAGGGGCCTTTAGAAGGAGGCATGGCGGGTGGCAAAGGAGAATTCCCTGCCCTGGTGGCAAGCCCTCGGCCGGACAGTGCAGGCGAGAGGAGCCCCTCCAGGGCTCGAAGCTGAGGGCTGATTGGCTTTACTGAGTCGTGAGGCGAGAGCCACCGGGTCTCCTCCGGGGCTGAATATGGTGGTCCTACGTGTCTGCCACCCGAGCCACCAAGCCAAACACCTGGGGGTTCTCTAGATGTTCTGGGGGTCTCCCCACACCGCCACCCCTGCCTTTGGTCCATAGCACGTTGAAGCTTTAAGAAATCTAGCGGTTTCTGGAATAGCCCAACCAGCATCACACAGAGGCAGATACAGCAGATCCTCATTATTCATGGATTCTGTATTTGCAAATCTGCCCACTCATTAAAATTTATTTGTACCCCCAAAATTAATACTCGAGCTGCCTTCAGAGTCGTATACGGACATGTGCAGAGTGGCGTCGCCTGCCGAGCGGGTTCCCAGCTGAGGTGGAGTCAGGCGACGCGCTGCCGTCTTGTCTCAGCCCTCGGCTGGACGCAGGGGGCCTTTCAGTCTATTCAGTGCCACCTGGTTTTTTGGCATTTTTGTGGGTTTTTTTGTTAGCAATCTCACGGTTTAAAATGGTCCCCAGCACAGAGCTGAGTACTGACCATGTCCCTGAGTGCAAGAAGGCCGTGACGCACCTCCCAGAGATCAGCTTCCTTCAGGTGTGAGTTACAGTCCTGTTGGCCATGAGTCTAGTGTTAATGAGTCAACTATACCTATGTATATTACTAAAAAAATTTTTTTGAGGTACAGTTGATGTACAATGTTATATGTTTCACATGTGCAACATTTTGGTTTATAGTTTTTTAAATGGTATATGCAGAAGGAAATGGCACCCCACTCCAGTATTCTTGCCTGGAGAATCCCATGGACAGAGGAGCCTGGCAGGCTAAAACCCATGGGGTCGCAAAGGGTCCGACATGACTGAAGCACCTTAGCACGCACTGCATTTATAATTATAAAATATTGGCTGGATTCCCAGTGTTACACAATAGAGTCTTGTAGCTTATTTATGTTATACACAGTTGTTTGTGTCTTTTAATCCTTTACCCCTGCCTTGCCCCACCTCTTCCCTCTCTTCACTATTCACAGTTAGTGTGTTCTCTGTATCTGTCTCTTTATATTCATTAGTTTTATTTTTCAGATTCTACACATAAGTGACAACATGCAGCATTTGTCTTTCTCTGACTTATTTCAGCAGTATGTATTTCCAAAGATGTCTTTAAACAGAGACACATAGAAATCAAGGTTATGTAATGACCGATGGACAAAAATATTGTGACCAGAGGCTCACAGGAGCCTAGCCCTGTATCTCCCCCAGCAGCGGTGGTTCAGTCATCACTGAGTGTTCACAGCGACTTCACAGAACGTAACTGTTGGACATAATGAGAACACACGGCATGCTCTAGGATTCTGGTGGACTATGGCTGTGTGCTGGTCACGTATTTTTTTTAAATAAAGTTTTATTTAAATGCAAGATCTGCCCATCTGTTCCGGATTGTCTGTGCTGCTTTGGCAGTGTAGGGGCGGAGTGGGGTAGTTGTGGCAGACTGTGTGGCCCACAGAGCGCATCATACTTCACAGCTGATTCTTTGTGGAAAAGCCAGCCGCCCGGCTAGGTGCCTGGCTTCTGAGGCCTGCTCTGAAATGGACAGGCTGTGCTCCTCTAGCCAGGCTAACACATCCGGCCTGCGTGCGTTTCCTTGCACATACAGTAGAGCCTGGAAGAGCCCTTGTGAGAAAGAGGGGGTGAAAGTGCAGAAAGAGTACTTAGAGCAGTGCCCGGCGCAGAACGAAAGGACACGGGCCTTTTGCTCTTCCCTGGATTATGTGGGTCCCAGCCTTCCTGGGGGAAAGGCGAGGGGACGGTTGGTGTGCAGACCCCCCTGATGCCCACAGCCACAGCAAACGGTCTGCTCTGGCTCGGGGGTCGGTGGCAGGGGAGGGTGGGGTTCCAGGCCGGGGGCCCCAGGAAGTCGCCACTTGTTCCCAGCGGCTCAGAGCGCAAGGCCTCCTTCACTGTCTTCCCTTCCAGGTGACCAACCGCGGCGAGGCGCACCTGGAGCTGAACGCCTTCCGCAGGAAGCACGACTGCGCGCTGGTCATCTCCGGAGACTCCCTGGAGGTGGGCGCGGGGCCCGCCGGGAGCTGCCGTGGGGGCGGAGGGGGGGCCGTGGCCGACCAGCCCCTCTCCCCCGCTGCCGCCAGGTGTGCCTCAAGTACTACGAGTACGAGTTCATGGAGCTGGCCTGCCAGTGCCCGGCCGTGGTCTGCTGCCGCTGCGCGCCCACGCAGAAGGCGCGCATCGTGCGTCTGCTCCAGGAGCGCACCGGGAGGCTGACCTGCGCAGTAGGTAGGCCCGCGGCCGCGCCCGCTCACCTGCGGGGGACGGGCCCGAGGCTGCGCGTGCCCCTCCAGGGGACGCCTGGTGACCTTCGGGGGATGGCCCACGGCTGCGCGTGACCTGCGGGGGACTGGCCGCGACTGCGCATGACCTTCGGGGGATGGGCCCCACGCTGTGCGTGCCCCTCCAGGGGACGCCTGGTGACCTTCGGGGGGTGGGCCCCACGGCTGCGCGTGCCCCTCCAGGGGACGCCTGGTGACCTTTGGGGGACGGCCCGCGGCTGCGCCTGGCCTGCGGGGGCGGGCCCCCACTGCCACACGCTTCAGGTTCCCAGGCCCCTTGACCCAGGCCATGGCATTGATACCCCTTCCCCCCTCTGACCCTGTTTCTGTCATTATTTTCGAGTACTTTGCTCTGAGAAAGCGTCCAGAAGGACGCTGAGGGCGTTCCGGGCCTTCCTCCTCGGTTGGTGCCTTGTTCACTATTGACACCAGCACAGCAAAGCCCCGGAGGTGAAGAAGACCACGCTACGGAGAGGGGTCTGGGTCCAGTCTGCAGGTTTTCCCTAGCTGGGGATCCACGGGGGTCTTAGTTTGCCCATCGGGAGCCCGTCTGCTCATTGGTAGAATGAGAGAGGACCCGCGGCTCCCTCAAGAGGTGCCTAGGCGGATTCAGAAGGGCGGTAGCCTTTACGAGGCACGTGCTTCAGTCGCAGTAAGCCGGGTAGCATCTGTCATCGCTGCTGCTGATGGGACCCCCACCCCTTGGAGGCAGGCCCCGAGGGGCTGTAGACCCCCACGCGGCGTGGACATAGCCCCCTTGCTCAGTCAGCCAGCCAGGCCCCTCGGCCGGTCGCCCGGTCCCTCTGACTCAGCTCCTCTGCCGGTAAAAGAAGCTGATGCCGCAGGCTGTTGGAGAGACTGAGTGGACAGAACAGGACAGAAACTTAGCCTGCGACGGGAGGCAGCAGTGGACGAGTCTGTAAAGTGACCGTGAAAGGCGCGGTCGTGTTTCTCGCCTCTCCCTCCTTGCTGACCTTCCTGTCTGGTCTGTGCGCCCCGCAGGCGATGGCGGCAATGACGTCAGCATGATCCAGGAGTCAGACTGCGGCGTGGGCGTGGAGGGAAAGGTGAGCACGGATGGGGCGAGTGCGCTGATTTCTGCCCCGGGGTCAGCGTTAGGGCATTAGGTGGTGGTCGTGAGGATGTCAGAGGGGAGCCGCTCTGCTCCACCGGCTGGGGTTTCTCTTTCCCTCCGAGATGCAGCTTCGGTGCTTCTGGAAATTCTCTATTAGAATTACAGAGCATAAGGAACCAGGTCTGGTAATTACCTAGTGTTACTACCTGGAAGTCAGAGATCCGTGTGCCGGTATCTTACAGACAAATGCTGTCTTTGCTTGCCCGGACCTAATCTTTGTTAGTGTCTTGCTACATTCTTAGGGAGCAGCGAATGCTTCCCTGGTAGTGTTGTCAGTAAAAGCCTTACTTTTGCACTGGGGGTCCTCTCTCAGGGGTTATGGAAGAACGGGCATGGTTTGCTCCTCCCTAAAATGCTGTGGCAGCTGCGAATTTTTAAAGGTTGTGTGTTACAGTCGTTTTTCTTTTTCCTTCCCTGTCAGCTGTGTGCCTTCCACTGATCGTTTGCCCTGCCCTGTCCTTTGTGGCTTGAGATGACCATAGGCCAGAAGGTTGAGCCCACATTTGTTAGCTCTGTGTGTGGAGTGAGAGTGCGGAGGCCTTGAATGAGGGCCAGAGATGCTCTCTCTGCATTTTGTCCCATACATTCATGCATCTGGATTTTCCAAAAATGTTTTTTTTTCCTTTCCACCTTTTTCCCTGGTTTTCTGGTTCTCATCCAGTTAACAGCTGCTTGAAGTTGCAGAGCTAAATGATCCTTGAAGAGGACGCTAGGTCTGAAATCTGTGTGATTCCTTTAATGCAGGTTGTAAAAAGCACAGTTGAGGTTAACAGATGGAATTCTTTACACGATGCCGTATAGTACGGGAACATTTTCTCTTCTGTTAAAAGTTACAGTCTGCTTCCTTTGTTTTCTGGAGAATAAAAGTGACAAGTGCTCACAGTAAAAAAAACCACAACAATGTAGAAGTGGGTAAAGAACAGTTTTTCTTTTAGACAGCTGCATCAAACTAGTAAGTGATTATTCTCCTAGAATTTTTGTCTATGTGTATACTACTTGTAATGGGGATGTATATAATTTACATGTACACACACATATATACATGGGATTCCCAGGTGGCTCAGTGGTAAAGAATCTGCCTGCCAAGCAGGAGATGCAGGTTCGATCCCTGGGTCAGGAAGAGCCTCTGGAGGAGGAAATGGCAACCCACTCCAGTGTTCTTGCCTGGGAAATCCCATGGACAGAGGAGCCAGGTGGGCCACAGTCCACGGAATCACAGAGTCAGACACAACTTAGCGACCAAACAACAACAAGCTATATATGTACACCTCACGCACATATGTGTTATTCTCATGTGCAATTTAACATTTAAAACATTGTACTCTGTTTGTTTAAAATGAAACTTGCCTAAATCTGCTGTAGCTTAGATTTCTTTATGCATCAGTACATGTAGATCCATCATTTTGTATATTTCCTCGAACTTTCTATTTTGAAAAATGTAACTCCATCAGAAAAGTCAAATGAGCACCTGTTTACTCTTTGCTTTGATTTACCAGTTATTCGCATTTGTCACATGCTCCTTCTCCTTCCCTCTCTCTCTCAATCAGCTGAAAGTAAGTTGCAGATATGTTACCCCTCAATGCTTCAGGGTGGATCTCTTAAGAAAGAGGGCATTTTTCTACATACGCAAAATAGCATCGCCACAAGTGTAACATTGATGTATAGTGATAGTATATAATATTCATGGTCTCATTTCTCCAAGGGTCCCCAAAATGTTTAGAAAGGAAATCTCCAGAAGCGGTGGAGGCTCACAGCCTGCGTTTACTTGCGTGCTTCGCGTCTGTACTCTCCGCTAGTGGAGGACGCGTCTCTCCGCCTGTTTTGTGGGCGAGGCGGTGTATTTCAGGACGTTGATTTCTGAAGCGTTCAGGCAGTTGGAGCACAATCCCATGACGTCTGTGGGCCGGGAGGGTTTGCTTATGGTTCTGTGTTTTTGGTGTAAAGGGCGCATAAGAGGAGTTTGTGCCTTCCTGTTCACCACCAGGAGGCTGTGATGTCCGTCTGTCCCGTTGATAGCATCTGTCACGTGCCTTTAAAGAATCCCATAATATGGCTGCACTCTAAATTATTTCCAGTTCTGTGAATGTGCAAAGCTGTGTTTGGGAATGTTCGATTTAGTACCATCGGGAGCATCGGCTGCCCCCCCGCCCCATACGTTAACTCTTAAGGGAGCTGAGTGCTCACTGCCTGTCTTGGAATGATTCTTTGCTCCTGACTCCCATTATGGGTTGGGCCTAACCCCCAAGGCTTAATACTAGATCCGTTTGACCTCCTAATTATGACTATCTGTGCTTTGGGATGTTTTTTATTTAAATAAATTCCTCTTTTAAAATCAGATTTAGACTCAGACCACCAACTGTGTATAGCTGGAAACCAAAGAATTTCTTTATTGAAGTTCTTCAAAGATCTCCTTACCAAGGTCTTGCTTTTTCAATTAAAAAAAAAAACATGTGTTTGCCTTGACCTCCCGTGTCCCTGATGGCGCCCGATTCCGACGTCCGGTCCCAGGAGGGCAAGCAGGCTTCGCTGGCCGCCGACTTCTCCATCACTCAGTTCCGGCACCTCGGCCGCCTGCTCATGGTGCACGGCCGCAACAGCTACAAGCGCTCGGCCGCCCTCAGCCAGTTCGTCATCCACAGGAGCCTCTGCATCAGCGCCATGCAGGTGGGCGCGGGCACGTGGGGGGCTGCTGCGGAGAGTGCCTGAGAAGCAGCTTTGGAAGTGACCCCGCCGGGCCAGTTCCAGCCCTCCTCTCTGCACCGCTCCCCCCGCAACTCCGAAGGAGCTCGGAGCGCCTGCCTGGAGCCCTCCTGTGTGGGGGCCAAGGCTGTGCTTGCTCTGCAGCGCGTCAGCGTGGGGCCTGGCCGGGGCACGAGATGGACGGTGGTATAGGTGACTTGGGTCCGTGTATCGGGGTGCGTTGTCCCCCTTAGTCTGCCAGAGAGAAGGACGCAGAGGTAAACGCCAAGTGAGCACTCCAGCTCGGAGTCTTCCGCATGCGGAACCGAGGACCGACAGACAGCAGCCGTAGACAACAGTGTGCTTTTTTGAGAGCGTCCTGTGCCCTGGGGCTGAGTGTCCAGAGCGCGGGGGCACGTGCTTTCTTCACTGTAGTCTGTGCCCATCCTTCAGATGGGGAGGCTGAGGCTCAGTGAGAGCGCGGAATCGGCACAGTATTCCTCAGGGATTTAGCCCACCCCGGCAGGGGCCCCTGGTGCCTGCCCTGTGAGTCCAGGTCTCCCCTCTGCCCTCCATTCTGGGGGGTGCGTGTTGCCTTCACCTAAGGGGGCGCTTGGTGGTGAGAGTGGGGCAGCCCAGGGCACCTCAGCTCTGTCTCCAGCGCAGCCCGGCTGGGAGTCCAGCGTGCTCCTGGCAGTCGTCCGTCCTCTCGGGGAGTTGAAAGTGTTCATCGCTCAGTCGTCTCCGACTCTTTGTGACCCCATGGACTGTAGCCCATCAGGCTCTTCTGTCTGTGGAATTCTCCAGGGTAGAACACTGTACTGGGTTGCCATTTCTTCCTCCAGGGGATCTTCCTGACCCAGGGGTCAGACCCAGGGAGTAAAATCTTGCTTTTCACAAAGGATTCTAGAATGTATAAGGTATCTTCCTGCTTTCTGTCCCCCCCAGCTCCTTCATAGTCTGTCGTCGGGCCGTGGCAGTGAAGTCGTGGTAGGGAGGGGGCCCAAATCGGGGAAAGAAAACATTCTGGGTGTTGAACATCTGTTGGCTGATTTTCTTCCTCGGGCATTTAGGTGAAAAAGAGCCCCAGTTAAGTGGTGAGAACTTAGGAATGGTACATCTTGGAACCCGTATCCCCAGGTGTCTCTGAGACCTTGAGCAAGTCACGTTACCACTCTGGGCTTCGGTCTTTCCACCTGTCAAGGGGGCATCGCTCTGTTCAAGGATCTTGGCCCTGGCCCCGCAGAGAGGCTACTTGAGAAGCAGAGAGTTTTATTAAGGCATCAAGTGCTGAAGGCGTCCTTAATCACAAATAAAAGCAGAACAGGCTAATGTGTAAAGCTAAGGTGGGGTTTTATCCTTTTACTTTTTTATTGTGGTAAAAGCCACGTAAAACATCGTTTAAACCGCATGTAACCGCGTGCTTCAGCGGCACTGAGTACAGCGTTCACACAGCTGTGCGATTCTCATCATCGTCCATCTCCTGAATTTCTCACTTTCCTAAACTGAAACTCTGCCCGTTAAGCACCAGCTCCCCGTTCCTCCTCCCAGCCCCTGGAATCTGCCAGTGCGCTTTCTGACTCTCTGAATTTGACTATTTTAGGTTACGGTGTTGTTTTAATTTGTGGGAAGCTGTTTAAACGTATGTGTAGGACACCCCGCCTTCAGGACTCCCCTCTACTGGCTCATCTGTGCATCTGCGGGCTGGGCTGGGGGCGGTTCTATTTTCAATATCTATTGCACTTATGACTGAAGGAGCTTTAAAGTCATTTTCATCAACACAATCAAAAGGCTAACAGCTGCTGTGGTTCATCAGACCACATCTGTGCTCTTATGTTATGTAAGCTCATCAGTTGGACTGGGTAATGTCATGGTTTTAATCACTGGGAGATTAATCAGCTCATTCCCGGGCAAACACACACAAGCTGGCCTGGATGAATTTACTTCTGTAATGCCCGTGTGTTACCATAAACATGGATTCAGAGAAAAACAATTCTAGCGTGAGGAATTGTTCTTTGTGCTATCGAGGGAAAAACAAACAAACCATCCCTTCATCCCCAGTAAAAAACCCCTTAACCCTGTCCACTGTGCCAAAAGTAACTGGCTGAGAGAGTCCCCTTAGAATTGCACCTTGACAGTGGCCTCCGAGATGGATGAAGATACAGTGTGTTTATTTTCCACAGTGCTGTTTCCAGGGCGAAGGCGGCGTGTTCAGTCTGGCCCATTTAGAGAAAGAGGTTCCTGACTGATGTGCAAAACTGAACACCAGGATTCTTGACCTTCTTCTAGCCCTCCTTCCTGGGCAGCAGTCTGTGTGAGAAATCATCTGAAAGGAGGCTTTCATCTTTGATTTCCGAAGTCACAACCAGGGCAGAGCCAGGCTGCCCGTGACCATGGCCCTCGGTGCCACCTGCGTCCTGAGCTCTGTACCAAGCCAAGGCCCATGACAGGTGATGAGGGGAGAGGTCTCTGGTTCCACGCTCTTTCTAGCCACTAGGCTGGCCCAGCGTTTTCTTCCATTTGTTGTTCAGCCACTCAGTTGTGTCTGACTCTTTGCAACCCCATGGACTGTAGCACGCCAGGCTTCCTTATCCTTCACTATCTCCTGGAGCTTGCGCAAACTCATGTCCATCGAGTCGGTGATGACATCCAGCCATCTCATCCTCTGTCCTCCCCTTCTCTTCCTGCCCTCAGTCTTTCCCGGCATCAGGGTCTTCTCCAGTGAGTCTTCTCTTCGCATCAGGTGGCCAGAGTACTGGCTCCTGCCCTCAGTCTTTCCCGGCATCAGGGTCTTCTCCAGTGAGTCATCTCTTTGCATCAGGTGGCCAGAGTACTGGAGCTTCAATGTCAGCGCCAGTTCTTCCAGTGAATATTCAGGGCTGATCTCCTTTAGCATGGACTGGTTGGATCTCCTTGCTGTCCAAGGGTCTCTCAAGAGTCTTGTTCAGCACCACAATTCAAAAGCATCAATTCTTTGGTGCTCAGCCTTCTTGATAGTCCAATTCTCACATCTGTACATGACCATTGGAAAAACCAAAGCTTTGATTAGACAGACCTTTGTTGGCAAAGTGATGTCTCTGCTTTTTAATATGCTGTCTAGATTGGTCATAGCTTTTCTTCCAAGGCGCAAGCGTCTTTTAATTTCATGGCTGCAGTCACTGTCCACAGTGATTTTCTTCCATGTTCAGTTTTTAAAATCCTTCAGGCAACAGCTGTCCCTGGCCTCCGGTAGGTTTTGTACTAATTAGCTTAGGCGGTCACTTTGCTTCTGTTGGGGTCGGTAGATGTTCAGAGAAGGAAGTAACAGAGCGTCAAGCCTGGTTTTATCTCCCCAGCCAATTTTTCATTGCTAATATTTTCCAAATCAGGAAGCAGACATTACAGCAGGGGTTGGTAAATATCTTTATTGCTTTTGTCTGATTGCAAAAGTAGTAGGTTATGGGCTCTTTGTAAAAATTTCCAAGAAAAGTAGAACGTGTAATATGAGAAGGGAAGCCTCTGTGATCCCACCCTCCAGGGTAACTGGTACATATCCTTAGGGTGGAGGATATTTTTCTGTGTCTGTTTCCATACACATGCCAGCTTGTTTATCGGTTGTACACCTAGAGAGGCGGTGGTTTTGAGCCATTGGGTGTGAGGGTTCTGGGGACAGCACAGGGCTTGAATCCTGCAGGGCCATTTATCTGCTCACTTTCCTCTTCTATGATGTAGGCGGTATTAGGGCATGATCTCATGGGTTGTTGTGGAGACTCACCGAGATCAGATACAAGGTATTCCCAGGTCCGGCTTTTGTGCAAGTTAAATGTTTACAGAGGAGCTAAGAGTGGACCCTGGAGCTAAACCCTCTGCTGTGACTCCTGCTCTGTCCCTTGTGAGCTGTGCTGTCTTGGGCAAGTCACTTAAGCTCCCTGTGCCTCACTTCCCTCATCTGTAGAATGGGTGCGATGATAATAGCACCTCCTTTGTAGGGCTGCTGTAGGAATTAAATGAGCTGATAGCTTAAAGCACTGCAGCAGGCAGGCGTGAAATAAGCGCTCTATGAGTGTTGATGCCATTTTTGATACACACGGGCTTTGCTTACAGTTTTTGGTAACGTCCTTTTTTCTCCTTGGCACAGGCTGTGTTTTCCTCCGTGTTTTACTTCGCCTCTGTCCCCCTCTATCAAGGATTCCTCATCATCGGGTAAGAAAGTCCAGGCACAGTATTAATTTTTAATGAGCCACCCCTAAAACACCACAGAAGAAGGAAGACGCGTTGTGTTAAAGACGCCTGGATCCCCAAGTCAAGGCTGGTCTGGCAGTCTGGTTTAGAGCCTTCTTGAGTGGATACAATTTTGCACTGAGAGCTCGTAACCAGACTGCAGAGGTGGAGTCCAATCTGTGTATGCTTCTTCTGTACCTGATGACTGAACAGTGCTTGCCTGCGAGAGCCTGAGGGTATCAGATAATTGGCAGCCAGGCAAAACTGAAGTCCCTGAGGGGTCTTAGGAAAAGCAGAGAGAGGGGCTCTGGGAAGGA
Source organism: Bos javanicus (assembly GCF_032452875.1). Classification (NCBI taxonomy): domain Eukaryota; kingdom Metazoa; phylum Chordata; class Mammalia; order Artiodactyla; family Bovidae; genus Bos; species Bos javanicus. The sequence goes on along the minus strand of NC_083880.1, from coordinate 79,373,135 downwards.
CCCTCGTAGCCATGGCTGCCTGCAGCGAGCGCCTGCTGGTGAGTCTCTGAGGCAGCCAGAGCCTGGCTCCCGGGGGCACATGTCCTTGGGAGAGCTTGTGCCGTGACCTACGCTGTCCCTTGGACGTTTGCTGCCGTCACATCCACCCCTGTTCCTGACCTGGAATTTGTGGCGTTCCTTTTGACCTTTTCAGAGGATGTGCTGGTCTCTGAGTTACCCAGGGAGGTGGAGTCTGGTTTCCACCCGCCCCAGGTAGATGCTGGTAGGGCGGCTGGTTACCAAGGCGAGAGGCACAGAGGGGCCGGCTGGTCCCAGGGCCGTCTTACAAAGTGCGTCTTCTGACGTTCAGCCTGAGAGCCGGCACTGGGGTTCTGCCTGCTTCTAACTGGGGAAAACGGCCTGCCCTTTGTCAGGCCCTGGAACCGGGGCGGAACCTGCCAGATCAGAGCCAGGCCTTCAGGCTCCACGTGCCTCCCCGGGACCTGGTCCCCCTTCCCTCGGGTTTCATCTGCTCGCTTCCCCCGACCTGCGCGGCTCTGGCCACGTGGGCCGCCTCGTTGCTCTTTGCACAGGACAGACACACTTCCACCTCAGGGCCTCTGCCCTTTGCTGCTGTGTCCGCCTGGGAGGCTCCTCCCTGGACACCGACACGGCCACCCCCTGTCCTCTTGTGGGCATTTCCTCAACCGTCTCACCTCCCGCCCACCTTCTCTGCAGTCACACCATCTCACCCCGTGTCTTGTTCCCTCTTCCCCCTCGTGTTTCCTTCCTCAGCACCTTACCTCCAACGCGCAGCACGGTTTACGGAGTTTGTTTGTTGACTCCCAGCACGGGAGCGCTCTGAAGGCAGGCGATTTTGTCTGCTTTGCATCTCGCATCTCCAGGGCTTCACACCGGCCCCGGCGTGCTCCAGGCGCTCCGTGCACGGTTGTTCAATGGAGCGGTGGAGCTGGTCTCCAGAGGCGGGGGGCACCTGGCTGGCGTCCACTGGCTGGCTCTTCGCTGAGGGGACCTTCTTTCTCGCAGGTACTCCACCATCTACACCATGTTCCCTGTGTTTTCTCTGGTTCTGGACAAAGACGTCAAGTCGGAAGTGGCCATGCTGTACCCCGAGCTCTACAAAGACCTGCTCAAGGTTCCCCGGCGCCCGCCGGCCTCCCCCTCCAGCCCGCGCCCTCCTCCCCTCCTGCTTGCTTCCTTCCCACCCTCCCTGCTGCTTTATTTAAATTACAAATTAACGTGTATTTAATGCAGCATGTCTGCCTTATACAGGCAAATGTTTTCTGACTTAACCCACAAAGCTATTCTACGGCTGTGGTCACGTCTTTATTTTTATGATACGTTTCTTAGACCTTTTCTCACCCTGTCAGCAGAACGTACAGTATAGACGCGACTCAAATGGTTCAAAGACCTCACCTTTCTGCTGCTTTTAACGTATTTCTCACGGACACTCCACGTCTGATGCGAATACACTTGGACTGATGGCTTTCTTTTGAGAGGAAGGCGTGGGGGCTTATGTTTTCCTTAAACTGTCGTATGCACACACAAAGACTGTTAAACCGTAACACAGATAGGTCAATAGAAAACAAGCCCCTCGTACCTTTTTACAAGCCCCTGACAGTTCTGTTCTGCAGCTGCTCCGTGTGCCCCTGGAAATGCTCTTAGGTACCGTCCAGAAAAACCTGTGTGTGTGTGTAATTGCATATTTTTGTCCTCAAGGAATTTTTAATAAGGAGCAGCTTTATTTCATCTAAAATCACTTATCTTTAAAAAAAAAAAGTCATTTCTCTAATGCATTTCGATGTGTGTGAGCCACTGTTCCCATGAAAACAGGCAGATTGTCTTGTCTGGCTGGCAGAGGGGCATCTGAAGGCAGCTGGCGCCCTGGCTGAGCCCCGCCCACTGACCCACCCTGTCTCTTCCTCTCTTGTTCAGGGACGGCCACTGTCTTACAAGACGTTCTTGATATGGGTTTTGATCAGCATCTATCAAGGTAAGGATGGGCGAAACCATCGGCTGTCTTGTGCTCTGGCCTTGGCCTGAGGGTCAAATTTCCTGTGCTGTGTCTGTAGAACATGAAGAGAAAGAGCTAGAATCTTGAGACAGCAGTCAGGAGCATGGCATTGGGCCCCCGGAAGCCCCCTCTGCAAGTCCTGAGGACGTGGTCATGGGGCCCAGAGTCACACGTGTGAGGTGGTGCTGCCAGCTGAACTGAGACAAAATCAGAGAAAGAGCTAGTCGCTCAGTCGTGTCCCACGCTTTGTGACCCCATGGACTGTAGCCTGCCAGGCTCCTCTGTCCATGGGATTTTCCAGGCAAGAACACTGGAGTGAGTTGCCATTCCCTTCTCCTGGGGATCTTCCCCACCCAGAGATCGAACCTGGGTCTCCTGCATTGCACGCAGATTCTTTACGCTTGAACCCCCAGGGGAGCCCAGAGAAAAACGTAACCAATACCAATCAAAGCTTGCCGGGGTGTTGGAGTCACTGTAACAAAAAATGCTTGCTTTCTGGGATGTCCTGATAGGTTTTCTGAGGTCCAGCCTTAGTTTTTTAACAACGTATTTACTTCCGCAGGCTCCAGAGAGGGTCCCTCAGACTAGAGGCTTTGTGAGATGATTTACCGGAATATGGAAAGGAAATATCAAGCCCTCTTTGTACATACTTTTTTCTCACTTTGTTTAGAATTTCTGTTTATTGGTGTGTTTTGTAATGTATCTGATGTATTTGTACAGTGGGCCTGCTTTCTATGTCTTTCTGCACAGGTACACATGGATAGTTCACAAATACATGTTGTCCGTTAGGGATTCATGCTTAGTGATTTTTACTGATGAGGTGATGTGCAGGTAAAAAGTTTAGCAACCATTGCATTTGTTGGTGAGAGGCTACCCTGTCATTAGAACAGTCTGAAGGGGTCTTTTTGATAGGTGTAGCAAAGTGACATGTGTGTATCTGGTTGAAGAAAGCAAAGCCAATGTGAAAGCTCCTAGTACCAGGCAGTGGCCCTTTCCTGCACCCCTGCTACCCCCAGCTCTGTTGTGATAGACTCACCTGAGCTATCACCAGGGCTTCACAGTCTCCTGGCCCTGCTCTTAAGCAGTGGCCTCACATAGCTAGTGTGTTTGATCCACATGAGACATTGTCTGTTCAGTTCCTGCAATTCTGGATGAAAAGGTGCTTCTCTAGACTCTCCCCCACTTTGCTTTCTCTTCTCAGCACGGGTGCAGCATTTTTCGAGTGTCTCTCAGCTGCCTGTTTCTTTGGTGCATGTTTGGGGTGGGTGGGAGGTAGAAGAGCCGAAATGTACCATTCACCGTCATAACTCTTTTGAGGTGCCCAGTTCAGCAGTGTTCAGTATATTCCCGTTGCTGTGAAACCAGTCTCCAGAACCTTCTCAGCTTAGAGAACAGAAACTGTGTGATCTGTCCAGCAGCAAACACGCCTTTCCCTCCTCCCCGCAGCTCCTTGGTAATCACTCTTCCCCTCTGTGTCTCTATGAACATGACTACGTCAGCCCTGGTGTCAGTGGATCCCACAGTATTTGTTCTTTAGTGGCTGGCCACGTCTGTCATTTCAAATAAAGTACAAAAACCTCTGTCTCTTGTTGCACCCAATCCAGATAGTTACCACCTTCTTCTGCCTCTTTGCCTGTCTTTTCTATCTATCTTTTCCTCTCCCTCCCGGGGATCAACGCTCACTTGCATGTAAGTCAGAAGCAGTGTAGCAGAACTAGGGACTTCCCTGGCTGTCCAGCGGTTAAAACTCATGCTTCCAGGGGTGTGAGTGTGATCCCTGGTTGGGCAACTAAGATGCCACACGCTGCGCAGCGTGGCCAAAAAATTTAAAAGGAAAAACAAAGGAACATAGGAAACCTAGGATCTGCTGCCTGTCTCTCAAACTCCGTGAAGGCCTCTCATTACCGTCCTTGACCAGACGGTACCCTTCATGTCTAAATGCAGAGGAGAGGGGTCAGGCTGGGTGAGCAGGGGGGCTGCGGGGTTGGCATGAGCCCCTCCCACGCGGACCCCCTCCCCATGCGGACCCTTCAGGCAGACCCCCTCCGCACGTGGACCCCCTCCCCCACGCGGAACCCCTCCCCATGCGGAACCTCCCCACACGGACCCCCTCCCACACGTGGACCCCCTCCCCCACGTGGACCCTCGCCCCACGCGGGACCCCCACGCAGACCCCCCCCCACATGGACCCCCTCCCACGCGGACCCCCTCCCACACGGACCTGCGCCCCACGTGGAGCCCCTCCCCACGCGGACCCCCCACGCAGACCCCCTCACACACGGACCCCCCGCAGGGAGCACCATCATGTACGGGGCGCTGCTGCTGTTCGAATCGGAGTTCGTGCACATCGTGGCCATCTCCTTCACGTCGCTCATCCTCACGGAGCTGCTCATGGTGGCCCTGACCATCCAGACGTGGCACTGGCTGATGACGGTGGCCGAGCTGCTCAGCCTGGCCTGCTACGTCGCCTCCCTGGTGTTCCTCCACGAGTTCATCGGTAAGGGCCCTGCCCACCCCCGACGCAGACACACACAGCCTGCCCATCGGGTGGACGGGTCTCAACTTGGGAAGAGAGGCGGCCCCGCGTGGCCTGGGCCCTGTGTGCAGCAGGCCTTTGCACTCAGCAGCCCTCCTTGTCTCACTGGCATCCCGTGGGGCAAGGGACCGTTGACAGTCGGCCTCCTGGAACTGAGGCCGGTGGGCGTGATCTCAGTGCTGAGTGTGGTCTTTAAACCACGCCCCGTGCCCGCTGGCTTAGAAGGGGATTTGTTTAATGTGAGGACCTGTTGGGCTTTCTCCAGGGAGCTGGTCACTGTGCTGGGCTCCGTGGAGCTGGTGCGCCAAGTCAGGCTTGCTGCAGAGTAAGTGACAGTCAGCAGGACTTAACACTGCTCTTGGCTCGAGAAGCTCTGCCTTATCGCAAAGGCATCTTCCATCCCGCCTCTTGTTTATCAGCAAACTGCTCCTTAAGATTTTGATAAGGCAGCATTCCGTCGGAAGGTGAAGTCTTAGAACAGTTTCACACTCGCTTGAAAAGCCTCCCTTCGGGTTTTGTGAGCACCCACATGTGCGCTTCAGTGCTTGGCTCCGGGAGTCACAGAGGCTTGCCAGACAAGCCTGCCCCCAGGAGCTTCAGTCATTGCTTTAGACGCGGACCTGCCCTAGGACTGGGCAAGCAGCCCATGGGGGGGCCTTCGGGGTGGCACTTAGTAGGTGCTTACTCAGTGCCCACTGCATTTCCCCAGCTTCTGCTCAAGAGGCAGGGGAGATGCCCCCAGTTCTCCTGGTACTCACTAGCTGTCGCTCCTCTCGCAAAAACCACCTAACCGCAGGGACGACTGTCCTGCAGCCAGGAGGGGATCTCACGCCAGCCCCCCTGCCCCCAAGGTCATGCTCGTCCTGACCAGGGGTCTCCACCCCCTCGTTCCGCCCTCAGACCTGGCTCCAGCTTCTGTGACTATTGCCGAGATGAAGGCAAAAAGCCGCTCCGAAGCAGAACCATGTGTTTGAGTGTCCCTTTCTGCCAGGTTTAGAAAGAAAAACCTCCAGCTGTCAGATTCCAAACCAAAAGCACCTGGAAGGCCCCGCCCCCTCACCCCCCACGCCGTAGTTTTCCTTTCCCAGTTGTTGAAAGTAGCATTTCACGGAAGATCCGGAAGCCGCAGAAGCAGGTCAGAGGGAGGAGGGGAGCGCAGCTGTCCGGCCGATGGCCGGGCGCCTCCTACCCCCACCCACCGCTGTGCTCTGTCTGCCCGCAGACGTGTACTTCATCGCCACGCTGTCCTTCCTGTGGAAAGTGTCCGTCATCACCCTGGTCAGCTGTCTGCCCCTCTACGTCCTCAAGTACCTGCGACGACGGTTCTCGCCTCCCAGCTACTCGAAGCTCACGTCCTAGGCCGAGCACAGGAGGGGACCCCGGGCTGCGCACACGCCTGGCGGGCAGAGTCCAAGCCGCTTCCTGTTGACCTCCGCCCGGGGACTGTGCGGGCCCACTGCCGAGGCTCTGGGCTTCTGCGGAGCCGTGGCCTGGCACATGCAGGAGGCAGGCGCCCGAGGGCCCCCACAGGCCTGTCTGAGCCCCTGGCGGTTCACGGAGGACTGAACGTGACTCTGAAACCCCGTGGCCCAGCCAAGAGGTTGGCCCGTGCGTCGCCATGCAGGCTTCCTTACGACTTGAATTTCGTTGTCCTGTGCTAAAAGTTTCTGTCCAGTTGAAAACTGTAGAGGGTTTCTTGTTGTTGTTTTAAACCATCCCAACGTGTGTGCACTTTTTACATTTTTCTGCCCTTAAGATAACTGGTTTCAGAGAAAGATAGAGCTCCTGGTGTCGGTTTGGGGGAAAAGACGGTGCTGTTTGGTTAAAAAAGTTCAGCAGACGGTAATCTAAGTTTTGAAATGCTAAATATCCTCTCGAAGGCAGCCTGGCTTGTTGAAACGGCTCTGGATTCCTGGTACTACAAAAAAGCTGTGAGAAGGGAGTGAGAGAGGCACGTTATCCTTCCCCCAGCTCAGCGTCTACAGCCCCAGCGTTCACGTTAACGTCACCTACCACCTCGTAAAAGAATTTCAAAAGTGTTATCTTGCTTCGTTTGGACCTGGTAACAATTACAAAGCCCGTGGCTATCTGAGGACACCCTGGGACTTTGTTCTTTTTCAGCAGGAAACGTGCCACTGGGCGGCCCCTCGTCGTGCCGACAGCGTGACAAGAGACTCAGTTAATTCTTTAGACAACGTCGCACATGTGGCTCAGACCCTCCGAGTCCGAAGTGGAAAGGTCAGGGACAGGAGTCTTGACGTCCACAGCAGTCTGTTTCCAGTTAGGAGGGATTGCTGAGGATGCAGCGACAAAGGGGGACGTGTCTTAGCATGTTGCGGGTCATCGGTGGCAGCTTTGAGTGAGAAGCCTGGGGTGGGGGAAGGCCTGGGCTGCAGCTCTGCAGTCAGGGCTCGCTTGTACTGCCTCCGGATTTCAAGGGAAGCTTGCTCAAAGGCAGCCGCGAGTGGAGATTCCTCTCCCCAACCAGGGTGGGGCCCTTGCGCAACTGTTTCTTATAAAGCCATGGCTTCTGGTTTCAGAGGAAGAAGAGACTTTGCGAGCGCTGGCCGTGGCCCGGCAAAGCTTTCTTGGGTTTTCAAGTCTCCCTCCAGAAGCCACATGTGCGTGCCAGAAGGGTTAGGTTGGTGGATCTGCAAGAGCTGATCGTGCTTGAGATCTTAGATTTGTGATAAATTCTTTCTGACTGTGTCCCCTCCAGCTCTTTGGCCTGGTTCTTCTTGTGCTTCAGAAGTGTAAGTTGTGGCCACCCCTCCACGGGTAGGCCCGCCCTTGGATTGCTGGGGACACCAGGTCCTTGCGTTTGGACCGCTGATACGCTGATGTGTTTCCGTTGCCCTCTTAAAACTTTATAGAATGACAGTAAGTTGCAGGCGTTGCTAGATTGACTATGACATCACTTCTATTTTTGTTTCCAAGATTCTGCAGTTTTGTGAGATTTTTCCCATTCTGTCCCAGCCATTTCTGCCCCACAGGAAATAAATGTTGCATTAAATGAATGGTTATTTAGGAAGAAGATCTTGCTCCAAAACTTTGAGAAAGGCTGAGCCAGTCTGACGTCTTTGCTGGGTGATTTTATGTGGTTTCAGAGGTGGGACGGGAGGAAGGTGTGCTCAGCGTTCTCGCACCTGTCTGTCTGTCTGGAAGTCAGCCCTGTCGACTCAGGAGTCTGAAGGTCCTTCTCCCCTTTCTCAAACCCTGACCTTGACCTTGTTCACAGACAGGTGATGGCTTCCACAGGAAGGTCTCCTGGAACCCTCAGTAGGAAATGTTTAGATTAACAGCAGAGATGGGGAATGAAGATGGTCTCTTTGGATTTTTTTTTTACTTCCCAACTTTGATCGAGGTGCTTGAGTTGACTTGACTGAACTCCTTACTGGCATCTGAGAGGGAGAAAGGGTCGAGGGGAGTGGAGGAAGCGGTGCCCGGAGGTCGCACATGCTGTTTTGTGCTGTGCACAAACCCGCTTGCTCAGTCTGTCGACCACACCCCGGTGGAGGCAACCAAGAGCTGAGGATCCAACGTGCGAGTGGAGATGGGAGACCGTGGCCACCTCAGAGAGCTGCCCTGCCAGCAGGCAGCCTGTTCCTGCCGCCTGCAGGAGTGCCGAGTGTCTAGGAAAACATACACCCACTTCTCAAATGCTGGAGACGCGCAGGGTGGGAGCCGTGAGGCAGCTGAGGGTACTGGATCCTGACCTGCACACATCAGACGTAATCCTATAGAGCCAGTGCACACGGGCGCTTCCCGGCTTAGCCTCTCTGTGGGCAGAAGACAAGGACAGAAGCAAAACCCCCCATTTTACAGGAAGCTCCTGAGTCATAATCCTGAAGCATAAGAATTCTGTTCACCACCTGGGAAGGAATTTAGGAAGCGCCGTTGACAGCTTGGAGAGGTCCCTTCACCTTGGAACTCAGTGGCCCCAAGTCTCCCACAGCCAGTTTGATTGGAAGCCAGAGGACCCCACCCCCACCCCCTCCCCGGCACACAGGCACAGTGCTGTTTAAAGACTTTCCTTCAAAGTTTAACAAAAAAAAATGACACCTCCTCCTGCCCTGCAACAATACTAGATACTTCTTTTGTTATTGATGATGATTTCTTGTCTTTTTTGGCGATGGTGGTCTGCGTAGGCAGGTGAGCACTCCGTGTGGTGTGTCTTTTCCCTCCTCCGTTCCCTCCTCTCTTTCTCCAGGGGAATGACCCGACGAGCTTCTCTGGCTTGAGTGACTTCCTGTCTCAGCCTGCCTTGATGCCCGTTTTGAGAGCCTGTATGCCCCCGTGTGCGTTCCCAGTGGTGCTTGGTGAGGCTGGCCACACTGACTCGGGCTGCTTGGGGCAAAGGACGTTTCCCCGAAGCGAAGAAGGGCAAGCCAGGCAGCACCTACACTTTGGAGCAGGACCATCTGTTTACAGCCACCTGGAGCTGGGAGGCCGAGAGCTGAGATTGCTCCTGCTTCATTGTATCCAGATCCCAGACTGACTTTCCTAGCGAAACCCTTTTCTGTAGCAGTGATGTTAAATGCCAGCGTCTGCTTACCCTTTTCCCCGTATGGTTTCTGCTGAAAATTTAGACTATGCTGACAGTACTTTTGAATGTATTTTGAGCTTTTGTGCTCACTGGGAACTGACACGATCATGCCTATTTTTCCTCCCCCAGACTTTTGCTTTCATACTTTTGTTTTGTTTTTCCAAGGGTGGGGATGGAACGCCCTTGAGCGTTGATGGGGCAGCATTTTAAACCTCCGCCAAAATTGCAAATGGGACCTATATGTTCTTCTGCTCCATCCTTTTTAAGGCCAACACCCATCAGCCATTTTTATCTTTGACCTTTTTTGCGTGTTTGGAATGTGTGTGTGTGTGTGAGCGCATGACGTCACCTCAAGTGTTTGAAAGACGTTCGTGGTTTTCACCGTGTTAGAATCCTGTCAGTCATGGTTTCCTTTTTCATTAAGAAATACGCAAGGAGCTTTGCAAAGGCAGCAGACTTGATTTCTCTCACCTTCTTTTAACGTAAAGCACTTTTTTTTGTCGTTTATATATACTTCTTAGGAAATAGTCCCATGAATTATGTCCACTCTCTCTTAGGAAAACGTGTGTATGTTACGCTTTTGTGTGCAACCCAGAAGCACGGGGGCAGTGTGGCAGCGCTCGGGGATTTGCAGGATCTTCTCCAGCCAGCACCTTGCGCCCAGAGTCTGGTCTTCTCCATCACAGTGTGGCTGGAGGCACTGTCTGTCGGTGTTGCTGGGCAATGTCTGTGAATATTGTATTTGTTGGGGGGCAGCTGGGGAGGGGGCATGGTATTTGCAAAAAAAAAAAAAAAATTGTGGCTCATTTATTGCTCTGTTGTCATAGGTCTGACTGAATTCCTCTAGGGCTCCTTGACTTCCTCATTAGTAGATTATCTGTAACCCTCACGGCAGATACTCACCAGGACAGCGTTTTTTGATTAGAGAGGAGCTCTGGTACAGAACTTGAATTTAGCAGGAACTCCCAGATGATTTACATTCTTGATCCCGTGATGACACACATGTGATCCTGCGTGATTCTGAACGGTTCTGTTTTCATTGTGTGCCAGCGTGGCCCGTTGCTGTTGCCCAATAAAGCTTGTGTACTTTATGCCTTCGGGGATCATTTTAATTTGTGCGGAAACATGAAATTCTGGTGTCAGAATGAGAGCTTTTTATGAGAATGCTATTTTGTGTGTGTCTTGTACATAAAAAGTAAAGAGCTTTTTCTCTGGGTAAAGAACTATCTCAATTTCAGCAAAAAAACCGCCACAAATCCATGCGTTATTTATTATTCTGTACTGTTGCCTATTCCAGACATGTTAGAACTTTAAAAAATGATCTCTGTTAAAAAAGGCAAACATTCATGATTCATATTTTATTTATACCCACAGTCTTTGATTGCTTTGAGTATGTTTTATTGGGGGCTTCCCTTCTGGCTCAGTGGTAAAGAATCTGCCTGCTGATGCAGAATACATGGGTTCAGTCCCTGAGTCAGGAAGATCCCCCGGAGGAGAAAATGGCAACTCATTCCAGTATTCTTGCCCGGAAAATCCCATAGACAGAGGAGCCTGGCGGGCTACATACAGTCTATGGAGTCACAAAGAACCAGACACAGCTGAGCAACCAACCAACTACCTTTTGTTAAGTGACAGAAGATTCAGGATCACAGTCACTTAAGTTTTAGGGAAAAGAGGTTTTGAAGCTATTGTGTAGAATGCAGAGGACAATGTGTTTCATTCAACATGTTTGTCAACCAGGGGCGATTTTGTCCTGCAGGGGACATGGGCAATGTCTGAAGTCATTTTTGGTTGTCACAGCTTGGGGGGTGTGCTCCGCTGGGATCCAGCGAGGACCCTGCAGGGACGCTGCAGGTCACCCTCCATGTCACCGGGCAAGCCCACCCACCACAGAGGATCACCCAACCCAGCGTCCGAAGTGTTGAGGCTGAGAAACCCACGCGCATCCTGCACACGTCAGTTCTGCCCTCTGTAGGAGCCTTCATTTCCAGAGGAGCCCAGCAGTATAAACTCCTTGTCTCAAGAAGCCGGTTAGCATCCAACGGGCCAAATGTTTTAATTAGCAGCTCTTAGCAGTGCAGGCTGCTGGTGTCCTCTCGCTGGCTGTCAGCTGAAAGGGCCGTTCTCAGCTTACGGATTAGAGAGGGGATTGTACATTAGCTGTGCCCCCGTCAGCGGCGGCTCCCTGGGCCCATGGGGGACGCATGCGCTCCAGGGCAGAGGGATGGTACTTTTCCTAACCGCTTGCGGTCGATGTAAAGGCTTCAGACCACACTTGCCTGCTGTGAAATTCCATGACCGTGCAGGCACTGCTCCCGCCGCGCCGCTAGGGGGCACCTGAGGATCAAAAGACCTTTCTATTTCCTGTTTTCACCAGCCCGCCGGGCCCTCCATACCCGACTGTTGTTTCAAGATGCTGCTTTCATAGCTTCAGAATTTTATTTCATGGCCAACGGCTCCCTTAAAAACAGACATTTCTTTTTATGTTGTTGACCGGACTGTTTTGCTGGACTTAGCTTGAAAAAAAAAAAAAAACAACCCAGCAAGATGGGAGCAGGGTGAGATGAATATTTATTTGATCTCGTATATTTGCATTTTTGAATAATTGGCAACTGGGAAGCCTTGCCCTCCTCGCTGCTCTTCGGGCTAATAAGGTTTAGAGACGAAATGTTCCATCACCCCAAGTACTTTAGCTGTTTTTGTTATGAAACTTTTCAGGGTGACATGAAACCCTGCGGTATTTGTGAGCTGATCTGTAAATGATGGATTTGCTCACCTCAAAATAGAACTGTAGTCGCTCCAGACTTTCCACAAGTCGGAGCACAGTAACAGAATTCATTCAGGACTTGCTAATTTCCTACTTTAAATGGGTTACATAACAGAGCGTCCCGCCTTCTCGCCTCTCAAAACTGCCCATGAAGTGATGGTGAGATGTATCGTTAAAAGCTAGAAATAGCTTTGCTAAACTCTGGGAAAAAGATGAGTTTGTTGTTTTTTTTTTTTCCTTCTAATAGTCCCCCCTTCCCTTTTCTCATCCAAACATTGCATAATGTTAAAAAAAAAAAAGTCAAATCTTTCCGTGGGATTTAATTTCGTTCTCCATGTGGCTGTGGTCGGAGGGGTAACTTAAGTACTTTGGGGGCTGGCAGATTTTTGGAGGGTCACGCACTCCCGGATCGGTTTTCATCTGAAGCTTTAGCAGAGAAAGACACCCGATCCTGGGGTTTTTCCCCTTCCCTTCCCCCCGCCTTTTGTGGATGAGTTATCTACAATGTAGCATCTTTTCAGAAAGCCTGCCTTCTCATAGGCATGCCAGAGTAAAGCCACACTCCACTTTCCATATTGAGGTTTTGATTTTGAAATGGATTTGCCTTAAAATTTGGGGTAATTGGATCATATGTAAAGTCCCCAGCCCCACAACGTACGTTCAGTGACCAGCCAGGTCTCATATCTTAGAACTCAACCTGCAGGTTCTTTTGCTTACGTCTGGAGTTTGGTGTTTCCAAGAGATTTAAGAACTTTTTTTTTTTTCCCCCTTTTATTGGGTCTAGATAAACCCAGGAATATATATTATTTTACTTCCTTCCAGAAAGATTGCCGAATCCAAAAATGAGGGATCAGAGTTGTGTGGAATATACTGATATTTTAATTCATTCTTTTGCTAAATATTTACTGAGCACCTACCATGTGCTGGGTACTGTTCTTTGGGCTGGAGGCACAGGGGAGAACAAGATGGATAATCCCTGCCCTCGTAATGATTATCGTCTTCTGTGTGGGAGACATGGGACATGCAGATACAGACTCCAGTGTCCTCTAAAGAAAGCAGGGCGAAGGGGAGACAGAGGGATGATCTGGTATAAGTAAGGAGAGAGGAAGTGATGGGTCAGAGAAGAGCCCTTCGGGGTGGACTGCTGGCACAGAAGCCTGAAGGATGGGAGGAAAGGAACTGGGGGAAGTGGTGTTCAAGTAGCAGGGTGTGCAAAGGCCCTGGGGTTGAAAAGGCTGAGTGTGTTGGAGGAGCAGAAAAGAGGGCGCATGGCCAGGGTGCTGAGATGAGGGCGGGGAGGCAGATGTGCCCCCCACCCCCGTCCATGGCATCCAGACTGAGTGGTATGAGAACCAAGCAAGCGTGTTAAAGTTGGCTCGTGAGTGTGTCAGAAGCTGAACTGTGTCCGAGGGGCCCACTGACCCATCCCTGCCTGTCTCTGTCTCTACCTCTGTGTTCCAAGGGGGTTCCGGTGAGACCATTCCCACTGGAGTCAGCCCTCGCCCATGCCGACTTTCTGCATGACTTCACTGGCATGAGCGACACTAACTCTTACATAAGGGGGAGAAGAAGCTGGTCCTTGGCTGAAGTTTCCTCTTGCTTTTCCAGCAAATACTACAAAGGGTCTCTGTTCAGCCCCGCCTGGGGTGCTGTGAGCAGAGCTGATTGTTGTCAGGCAAGCCCTGGAAAGCCGGCCACCCCTGATGGAGAAGGTGAGGCTGAAGGAAGAACCAGTAGAAGGGACTTAACTGGGTCACGTTCTCTGAAGCTGCCGCATTTCTCGAGTGTGCCCATTTGGGCTGGATTTCGAAGAGGAAGCCCTTTGCAGTCATGAACTGCGTGCGGGAACCCAGGCTGTGTTCAAATTCCTCCTGAAGAAAGAAATAATAACGAGAAACAGGCTGTGGAAAAGAATGTAGTTAGTGTCTTAAAGATGGGCAAATATTCATTCTCATTTGTCCCTTTATGTGAAACAGATTTTTTAAAAGGCAATTGGAGTAGCTAACAACATCCAGAGCCCTGCTGATTCGAGTGGGGCTGAGGGTGGGGGCTCCCCTCGGCCCACATGACTAATCAGACCCAAGAAAAGAGGTGAGCTGATTAGCCTGGAAGTTGCACAGGAATTCTTCAAAGATGCGGCCAGTAATTAGAGTGTAAGATGCTGCTCGCTATGCACATAACTTAGCATAATTTTATTAGGCAGCTCATCACCACCAGAATTAAAATCAAGCCAGAAAAAAAAAAAAAAAACCCGCTCGCCAGGCAGCCTGATGCAGACGTGGAGACTCTCGCTCCAAAACAGCTTCATGCTTGAGAGACACCAGGGGAAACACCACCTTTCTTCTGGGCCTGATGGTGGGCGGGAGGAGAATGAATGCAACGGCCTTTCAGGGAATGGGCTGGAATTCGGTGGGGGGGCGGGCAGCAAAGGGCACCATGCCCTGGACACAGCTGGGATGAGACAGACCCAAATACCCATCCCCACACCTACTGAGTGAACCGAGGCTGATGCCTTAAGTTCTCTGAGCTTCAGTTCCTTGCCTGCTATTAGGAATGGGAGCCCCACCTGTGAGGCCAGCCTCGAGGCTCAGGACACAGCTGTGGTCTTCATTCCAAGCGGAGGGCGGGCTACAGATAGAGGATTGGGTGTCTCTTCCAAGCTCCAAGTCCTTCACAGAAATGGGCTACTGTGCATGTTTTCTTCCCAACCTTGAGGTCACCTGTGTGGATAGAGGTTTTGAAAGATTTCAGACTCTGGGCACAGAGGTCATATCCCGCCTTGACTCTCGCCACGCCTTCCTTGACTTCACAGGTGCTTTCCCTTCAGAAGGCCCTGCTCTGAGCGGCCCCTCTTCCCCGACCCACTCCTTCCAAGACGCAGTACTCGGCATAGGACGCCCACCTGCCCACCTTGCTCGAGGCTGACCTGGACATCCCTGCCCGGGGCTCACACCCCTGCAGGACTGGGGGTAGATGGAGCCAAAGAGGATGTCCCCCAGGCTCTACAGACTCAGCAACTTGGGGTGGAGAATGAGAGTGGATCAGTCATTGGATTGGCAAGTCATTTAACACATTTTTTTTAACATGAAAACAGATTAATAGAGCAGAGGGCAAAATCTGCTTGAGTTTGAAAAAATAAACCAGGAGACTTGAGAGAAGTGAAGGGGAGTGGGTGACGGGAGCCCATGCTGGGGTGCTTCCTCCTGGGCTGGGCTCTTGAGGGTCGTGGAGGGGCGGCTCGGGAGGGACTGACTTCCGGTTTCGTCCTCAGCCAGCCCGGGACCTGGCCCGTGGCGAGGGTTCCATAAACCTTTGTGACTTTGAGTTTGCTTTTTTGTGGTGGTAAAACTTACCCAAAGTGTACCATTTTAAACCTTTTAAAGTGTACGGTTCGGTGGCGTTAAGTCATCGAGCTGTTGTTTTTTGTTTTTATTGGGATGTAGCTGATTTACAGCGTGGTGGTCCCCGAGTTTTAAGAGTGGGCTCTGGAAGATTCAGGAACCGGACGCGAAAAAAGTGGGCCTTGCTGTGTTGTGGCGTTTTACGGTTGAAAGTGCTTTCCCACCTGTCCCTGCTTCTGTGATCGGGAGGTGGTGGTACCCTCATTTTGCAGATGAGAAAAGTGTCGTTGAGAGAGACTACGGTTGAAGCGGGGCCACCGAACAACACAAGTATTCACAGCACTGTTCACAGGCGCCATAAAGGGGAAGCACTCCAGCCGTCCATCGGCTGATGAACGGGTGAACAAGGCGTAGTGTGTCCATCGCTAGGGAATGCTATCCAGCCTTAAAGAGGAGCGAGGCTCTGACACGGCACGACGCGGTGGACCTCGAGAACACTGCCGACTGAAATACACCAGTCACTACAGGCCACACAGGGCTTCCCCGGCGGCTCAGCTGGTAAAGAGTCCGCTGCAACGCGGGAGACCCTGGTTCAATTCCTGGGTCGGGAAGATCCGCTGGAGAAAGGATAGGCTACCCACTCCAGTATTCTTGGGCTTCCCCGGCGGCTCAGCTGGTAAAGAGTCCGCTGCAACGCGGGAGACCCTGGTTCAATTCCTGGGTCGGGAAGATCCGCTGGAGAAAGGATAGGCTACCCACTCCAGTATTCTTGGGCTTCCCTGGTGACTCAGCTGGTAAAGAGTCCGCCTGCAATGTGGAAGACCCTGGTTCAATTCCTGGGTCAGGAAGATCCACTGGAGAAAGGATAGGCTACCCACTCCAGTATTCTTGGGCTTCCCTGGTGACTCAGCTGGTAAAGAGTCTGCCTGCAACGCGGGAGACCCTGGTTCAATTCCTGGGTCGGGAAGATCCGCTGGAGAAAGGATAGGCTACCCACTCCAGTATTCTTGGGCTTCCCTGGTGGCTCAACGGGTAAAGAATCCACCTGCAATGCGGGAGGCCTGGGTTCTGTCCCTGGGTCGGGAAGATCCGCTGGAGAAGGGAAAGGCTACCGGCTCCAGTATTCTGGCCTGGAGATTTCCATGGCCTGCTAAGTCCATGGGGTTGCAAACAGGACACAGCTGAGCGACTTTCACTTTCGTAGGCCACATATTGTGTGATTCCGTAGTTATATGGAAAGTCCAGAAGGGGCAACGCTCTAAAGACAGAAAGACGGTCGGAAGGTGGGGGTGACTTTTAATGGGTGTCTTATGTTCTAAAATTCGATTGTGATGATGGTTGTACCTACACTAAAACATTAATTATACACCATATGGGGGTGTGTAACTTCTATTATATTTTCTAGTATATAACATGTGTCAATTCTGCAAAAAAACAGAAAAGCCAAGCCCTGCCAAACTGTGCCCAGAGCGGCTGCGCCGGTTTCCCATTCCACAGCAGCAGGGGGGCTCCGGCTGCTCCGTGTCTTCGGCGGCACTTGCTGTTGCCCCTTCATTTTGTCATTCCGATAGACGTGTGGTGGTCTCTCTTCATCGTTTTTAACTGTGTG
Source organism: Bos javanicus (assembly GCF_032452875.1). Classification (NCBI taxonomy): domain Eukaryota; kingdom Metazoa; phylum Chordata; class Mammalia; order Artiodactyla; family Bovidae; genus Bos; species Bos javanicus. The sequence continues at coordinate 79,356,322 of NC_083880.1, read as the reverse complement.
TTCCTAACGGTTGACAACATCGAACATCTTTTCATCTCCTTGGTTGCCACCCACGTCTTCTTTGGTGAAACGTTCCTGTTTTCTCCTTGTTGAATTCTGAGAATTCTTTGTGTGTTCCATATGGAAGTATATTGTTGATTATGTGACCTGCAAAAAATGTTTGCCCACCTGTAGCTTGTCACGTCATTGGCTTTGTCGTCAGTATTGCTCATCCTAGCCACTCTGGGGGGCGGTGCATGGTGGCGTCTCACTGTGGTTCTAATTTACGTCAGATCATTTCTTAGCCTGGTGTGTGGGGTCTTGGTTCAACAGCAGCTCTGGTTTTGTGCAAAGTGCTTTATATACAGAACCTTTCTGAAGAGGGAGAGACTGTCATTATCTTTTCTACCAGCAAGGTTTGAAGAGATTCCGTGACTGGCTCAAGGTCACACAGGTCCTAGTTAAGAGATGGGGAAGGATAGGAACTCAGGTCTGTTGTATTAAAGACAGCTGCCTGTTTGGAGCTATAATCCCCTTTAACCCTCAACTTCAGGCTCCTGGTAAAACGAACAGCCTGACTTCTGTCCAGCAAGCTGCATTCTGTAATGCTTGTCGTGAGAGGTGGAGAAACGCCAGCGAGGACGACGCATGCCCTGTTTATCTGACTCCCGTCATTCCCAGGGACCCTTCTCACCTCCACCCCTGACGTAGCAGCCCCCAGGAAGTTGCCACATCCTCTGGCTGCTGTCATTGTGGCTGTCCCCACCTTCTAATTATGAGCAGAGTCAGCCCTGAGATGGGGTAGAGGTCTCAAGTCATGAGTCATCTCAGGGGTGTTGTCATAAGGAAGAGATCCCCTGGGGTGTCGAAGGGTGCCATTCAATGTTCACGAGCGCCTGTTGGATGCCAGGCAGCTTCTGGGCCCTGGGGATGTGACATTCATGGCCCCCCCTCTGAAGGAGCTTTTGTCTTATTTGGAGGAGAAACAAGCATCACTAAATCTTTGATCAGATATCCCTTCTCAGAGAGGTCTTTCCTGACCACCATGTCTAACTTCCCCTGTAGCTCCCTGACACTTTGCCACGCTCAGTAGCTCAGGCGTGTGACCCCATGGACTGTAGCCCGGCAGGCTCCTCTGCCTGTGGGATTCTCCAGGCAAGAATACTGGAGTGGGTTGCCATGCCCTCCTCCAGGGGATCTTCCCGACCCAGGGATCGAACCTGTGTCTCCTGCATTGGCAGGCGGATTCCTTACCCATTCAGCCACCTGGGAAGCCCCTCCTTACCCCTTACCCTGCTGTATTTGTCCTCAGGCACTTAGGACTATTAGAGCCTTTTTTTTTTTGGTTGTTTTCTTTGTTTTTTTCCCCCAGTATTGCCCACTAAAAGGTATGCTCTTGACTTATTGGCTATTCTGAGTACCTAGAAAAAGGTCACACACAGTGAGTGTTCAATAAATGTGGAGTGAATACGTGAAGTAAGCAAATAAGGTAACTGCATTTTGCAACGATGACTGTGATGAAATTCAATCAGGGTATCATTAGGGAGGCTGGAGTGGGGTAGGGGTGAGGGATAAGGACTGTATATAGCTATCTCAGACTTGGTGGCCAGGGAAAGGTGAATTTTGAGCTTGAATCTGAGAGTTGAAAGGAACCAGGATTCCTAGGTATGAGAAATAAGAGTATTGGAGGCAGAGGAAAAGCATGTGCAAATGCCCTGTGGCAGGAAGTTCTCAGGGTGTTGAGGGAGAAAAAGAGGAGCCGTGGCCCCTGCGCTGATGAGTGGCAGGAAGTGAGTATTGTTATCTGGTAGAAAGGCATCCGTTTACCGCCCTGGGGCTGTCTCCACCAGGCCAGAGCTCCTGGCCTTCTGACCTTTCCTGGCCAGCTTAGACAATGGACCTGCTGAAATTTCCATAGACCGAAATGTCAAGGATGTGGCTCATACCCCGGACCACATTGCTTGCCCCAGGTATGACTGATTTTTTTTTCTCCAGGTCCAGGGTTGTGGCTTTTGGTAGCTGGATCAAACCATGAGAAAGCTCTTGATTCTTGAGAGAATATCCACTGGGCTCAGGAGATGCCTCTCACAAAAGAAACTTCTGTGAACCACATGGCTTTCAAATGGGGCTGAGTGTGCTGTGTCTTCCACCTGTTTTGTCTCATTGAGTCCTCACAGTAACTGTGTGGTTGGAATTAAACTCCTCTGACAGATAAGGAGAGCAAGGTACACTTATACTCCAGACCTGGCTGATTAACTCCCTGTGAAATGCTGGGCAGATGATGTGCTCTGAGCCTGAGGGTTTTCATCCATGCGTGTACATGCTGTTTGTTTAGTCTCTTAAGTCGTATCCGACTCTTTTGCAACCCCATGGACTGTAGCCCGCCAGGCTCCTTTGTCCATAGGCGTTCCCAGACAAGAATACTGGAGTGGGTTGCCATTTCCTTCTCCAAGTGATCTTCCCGACCCAGGGATCAAACCCACATTTCCTGCACTGGCGAGCGGATTTTTTTTTTTTTTTTTAACCACTGAGCTACCTTGGAAACCTGAGTGTATGCATGCCTAGTCCCTAATTGATAACGCTTGTTGGGAGAAATAAATGTATTGATATATGGGAGATGGCCAGTATGGCGCATGAACACATAAAGCCATCCTGTATCAGTTACAGCTCCATGTTTGCATACAACCAAAATCAGCGGTGGCAAAGCTTAGCCAAGAATTGGGGGAGGGAGGATTTATTGTCAGACTGGAGCTTGGGCTTGGAACAGACAGAACCAGGATATGCTGGGATACAGCTAGCAGGAGCTAATCCACCTACAGTCAGGTTACTGCAGCTTGTTTTATCACCTCTGGCTTTATTTAATCCATCAATAGACATGAGTCAATGGACATGAGTTTGAGCAGGTTCCGGGAGTTAGTGATGGACAGGGAAGCCTGGCGTGCTGCAGTCCATGGGGTCGCAGAGTCGGACACGACTGAGTGACTGAACTGAACTGAACCTCACATCACTCCAGAGTTAAAGTCCTGGTGGAAGAATCTGATGAATCCAGTTTGGGTTGCATGGCCAGGTATTTTGACTCACAGTTCCTCCAGATGGTCTACCATGGGGAAGAGGTAAGTTTTAAAAGGATTGTTTTTGTTTCACCAAGAAGAAAAGGCAAATGGACGTTTGGTGGTCAAAGAATAACTGTTCCTTACAGTAATAATGCTGGCTTTGCCCCTGAACTCCCTGATCAAGATGTTCCCTCTCTGGGTTTCGGTTCCCACTCTGAAATGAAGGCACTAAGTTCCACACCAGGGTGACCCTCAGGGTCTCTGGAAGAATTTTAGAAAAATGAAGACACGTTCTTTTGATCAGCTTTGAAAACGTGTCCCGGAAGTCCCTCTTACATCTCATTGGCCAATACCAAGATACCCGCCCACCCCTAAACCAATCACTGTTGAGAGAGGAACGCAGGATGACCAATCAGATTTGACCCCTGCTTTTCATTGTTCACGTGGCTCAGAAGGTTAAGAATCTGCCTGCAATGCAGGAGACATAGGTTTGATCCCTGGGTCAGGAAGATCCCCTGGAGAAGGAAATGGCAACCCACTCCAGAATTCTTGCCTGGAGAATCCCATGGACAGAGGAGCCTGGTGGGCTGCAGTCCATGGGGTCACAGTCAGACACGACTGAATGAGTAACACTTTTTCACTTTCTCCGAAGCCACTGTGGGAGAGGCAATTGACTGACCCCAGCATGGTCTGCAATGCTTTCTCTCTCTCTTGTTAGACGGACTTTTTGAACCAGTGAAGCTTGGGTGGTGGTCCTGGGGTCCTTCTCAGTCCGGAAGTAGCCATAAAGGTTGTGCCCTTACTGCTCCATGGAACAGCCCAGAGGGGCGCCACGTGTCACCTGCCAGGTAGCTCAGCCGCCCCAGGTATCAAACCTAGCTAAAATGTGCCAGAGCCAGCGGCGAACCTGGAGAAGAAAGAAACACCAGGTGGTAGCATCCAATAAATAAGGGTTTGGGCTGAACTGAAAAACAAATCCACCTTGCCAAGCACCATGGCTGCACTGGTGTTGACTTAAGGCAGGTTTTAATTATGGTGCCAAGTAAGCTTGGCTGTGCAGGTTGGGGGCTGTCCCCAGCTCAGCTGTCAACTCCGCTTACCTTCCAGAGAGCTGACAGTTACATGGTGGCACTTTCCCACTCGTGTGTGACCTAACACAGCCACTCTTCTCAAAAGTTGGTAACTAAATTTGAGGTGCTGAAAGAAATATTGCAATTGAAATAATGCTTTAGGGAACATTTATGCGCCTTGGAGTGAATTAATGTCTCGGGGAAAAAAGGCCCTTCTCTAAGCACAAATATATACTTTTCGCATTCCTTTTTAGGCACCATGGATTTTAACAGCAGTGTAAATCAGATTTTACAGGCCACATATTTCAAGTATGGAGTTCATTAAATGTGTGAAATTTGACATTTGCTTCAGGGCGTGGCTAGGGTCCCTAGTAATGAATCACAAATTGTGTCGGGCTTTCTGATCAAGTTCAAGATGCTAAAACCCCTGTGGAGTTGCACAAAAAGGCAATTTCATTCCAAGCCTTCCCCAGCCTGATTTTCCCTCAAACCTCCCTTCACTGGATCGGGTCTTAATAGGCGATGTGGTTCCGTCATCCTTATTCGAATTGAGAAGCATGAGTCCCAGGTTCTTTTAATCGATTTCGGGGTGGTGTCAAGGCATTTGTTAATTCACTGGCCATTTACTGGACACCTACTCTGTGCCAGGCTCCATGCTGGCTCTGGAGATGTGGAGGTAGAATAAACAATGTCTTACATGGTGGAGTTTGTAGTCTGGAGGGGAAAGGAACGTAGAATAATTAACTACTTTCGCCAATAATTAGGAAGCACCAACTGCAAGAAGTGTTATAAAGGAAAAGACTGGGGTGTTACGGGGCCCAGAAGAGGTTCACGTCTTCCCCTAATAGATGTTCTTTCTTTTTCTGGGATTACGAAAAGCCTTTCTTATAATGTTATTTATTTCCTTAGTTGTTTTTGGCCGGGCTAGGTCTCTGTTGCTGTGTGCCGGCTTTCTCTGGCTGTGGTGAGCGGGGGCTGTTCTCTGCTGCGTGGGTTTCTTACTGCAGTGGCTTCTCGTTGTAGAGCACAGCCTCCAGGGCACACGGCCTCCAGGGCACACAGGCTCCAGGGCGTGCGGCCTCGGTAGTTGGGGTGCCCGTGTCTAGTTGCTCCGCAGCGTGTGGGCTCTTCCCGGACCAGGGATGGAACTGGTGTCCCCTGCATGGTGAGGTGGACTCCTAACTACTGGGCCACCGGGGAAGCCCGGGAAAGGCTTATCTAAGAGTCACAGTTCACCTGAGGCTTAAAGGATGGGTAGATTCTAGGAGACCAAGAGAAGGGGACGTGGAATTGAGGGACCGGAGGTGGTGACCGGGCAGACGGTGTGTCCTGCCCTCATTTAATCAACGACTAAATGTTGGTAAACTACTTGCGCTCTCGGTTAGTCATCATGCTGGAGAGAAAGATGTGGAACTTGTATCAGCTGAGACTTATGGTTGTCAGTGACAGGAGCCTGGGCATTTCTTGACTCACATATCTAAAAAGTAGAGTAGTGTCAGCTTCAGGCATGGCTGGATCTAGGGTGAAATTGCTATCTAGCATCTGCTTCTGTCTCCCGGCTTTATTTGATTGGATGTTTGCTTCTTTCTCGGGCAGAATCTCTCCTGGTGGCCTTCACTGGGCCCCCTGCAACTTCCGGCCTGCATCTTTTTAGCCCGGCAACACCACTAGAGAGAAAGAGACAGAGAAAGCCCTTCTTTCTCAATAGTTCCATCCAGAAACCTAGTTCACGTGGCCACCCCTGAACCAACTCCTGTGTTCAGGGGAATGTAGCACGCGCATCAGCCCCGCCTGGGTCACACAGTCCCCTCCTGGAGGTGGGACTGGGGGCAGCCCCCTAACCACGTGGACTCAGAGTGGGGAGTGTGTGACTCCTCTTTCTTCCCCCGAGAAGACTGAGAGTTGAGTTGCCCAGAGAAAAGAAGGGGAATGATGGAAAACCAGAACAACGACATCCACCACAGGAAGGTTTAACACCACAGTGAGGAAATCCGGTATTTATCTCAGGAGGCAGTGGGGAGCCATAGAGGGTTGTTGAGCAGGGGAGCGATATTGTCATCTGAGCTCTTTTTTGGGAAGACACCCTTGGCAGGGATGGTGGGAGAGGGGTGGGTTGGAGTGAAGGAGAAGAGATGAGATGGTGGGAGAAGAGGCTATGGTGATGGGTCAGGAGTGCGATGGAAGTCCGGGGTGTGGCAGCGACTGCCTGAGTGGGAAAGGAGCCCCGGTAGGAGGAGGCGGCTGGGTGGGATCGGGACATGCGGGGCGTAGGCCAGGAGGCCCGGGAGCCTGCGGGGCACTTGTGCAGGGCAGGGAGTTGGGAACCACCCGCTTGGTGATGGTGGCGTGCTTGGAAGGACGTGACCCCAGGCGAAGACAGGGCTTTGGTAGGAGAACAGAGGGGCCCGGGCTCTCCTCTGCGAGCATTTGGGGGCCACTTGTGAGTCCCGCGGGCATTTGCGTTCTGACTCCAGGGAGGGGTGGCTGTCAGAGCGAGATGCCATTTTCCACAAAACTTTCCAGATGTTTGCTTTGTTGGTTTGCTTTATTTATTTATTTTTAAAGTGGTAACAACAGAGAGAAGGAAAGAAAGGGAAAAAAAAAAGAAGCAAAACCGGCGTTGACATGGAAGAGCCCTTGAGGAGAGGGGCCTGGCGAACGCTGGGGAGGCTGGGCGGGGTGTGGGGACCCTGCCCCCTCAGGACCCACTGGGGGTCCTCCCTGCCCTTCCGTCTGGGGTCAGCTTGTTCGCTTCCCTTCTCTCCAGACCCTTGCAATCTGTCAGGGAAGGAAGCCACTGGGTTTTCCAGCCACAGTGACTCAGACACCCCAGGCCTCTTGCCTCCGTCAAGAGAACAGCCATGAGGCTTCTTCCAAAAGGTCCTTGGGGAGCCGCTACCTCCCGCTGAGATGTGTCACCCCGACCCGGCGCCTGGTGGGAAACATGGCTGACCTGGTGGGACGCACAGGGCTTGTGCGCCTCCGTGTCATGGTGTTCAGTCACTAAGTCGCGTCCACCTGTGACCCCATGGGCTGTAGCCCGCCAGGCTCCTGTGTCCTTGAGATTCTCCAGGCAAGTATACTGGAGGGGGTTGCCATGTCCTTCTCCAGGGGGTCTTCCCGGCCCAGGCATTGAACCCACAATCTCCTACATTGCAGGTGGATTCTTTGTCACTGAGCTACCAGGGAAGCCCAAGCCTCCGTTTGCTCATTTGTAAAATGAGGACTGTGGCTTGGTTACCTCCTAGAATAACATCCTAAGGAGGAAGCAAAGGAATGCCCAGCAAGCTCTGACCTCTAGGAGGCATTTCTAAACAGGAGGTTGGCAGTGGGTCTTTACTTCCAGGCGTGGTGTCCTTGCCAACAGGAGAAGTCACTGTCTGAAGGAGGACGGTGGAGTCTCAGTGCAAATTCCTCTCTCGGGCCACGGGGCTGGTCTGTGCAAGGAGGCAGGGCTGGTGGTACCTCTGAGCCCTTGTGGGGCTGGACATCAGTTGAGACATGCTTGGAGTCAAGTAACCTGAATTGAAACCTGGCCCAAGCTGCTAAGTTTACCAGATAAAAGACAAGATGCCCAGTTAAACTGTAATTTCAGATAAGCAGCAAATAGGTTTCTTGCCTAAGGTTTTCCAAATATTACATAGAGCATACCTATACTAAAAAAAATTATTATCTGAAATTCAACTTCAATCCATGACCTGTGCAAATGTACAAACTGATCTAAGTGAAAAGAAAGAGTTTATTATTGAAAATGCCACGCACCGATGTTGCTGACAGCAATTTTGGGCTTATATCCTTCTACTTCAGGAGGAAAGAGAGACTGTCTGTGTGGGTGGGAGTCTCTTCTCTAATAGTTCACACTAAAGTCCCAGAGCCGGTTCTTAGTGGCCTGAGCCAGTCAGTCTAGACGCTGGTAAGCTGGAGACCCAGGTCACATGCCCATCCCCAAAGCTGGGGTGGACGCAGCCCTTCTGAACAGCATGAACTGAGAGAAAGGTTTGATCTCCAAATAGGAATCAGGGCACCATTTCCAGAAGAAGAAGGCAGGGGTGTTGGGGGTGGGGGCAAAGCCCAGGAGTATCTAGGATGCTCCCAGCAGGCTGTGGCGTAAGGTTCCTCTCGCCCAAAGGACCCTGCGGCCCAGTCAGGGTTTAAGGTTGGTCAGAATTGGGACCTGGAGATGGTTGGCTATGTCCTGGGCTGTGAATTCTCAGGTCTGGGAAGGAAAGCTGGTGGCAGAGAGCTGGTGGCCCTTCTTGCAGCCTTCCTTCCATCATTGCTCCCGTTTTGGTTTTTAATGAGTTTTGCTTTTCAAGCTGATTATAGTGTGTGATTTTATGCTGCCTCTCTGACTGCAAACTGAATCAGTTCACTTCAGTCACTCAGTCGTGTCCAACTCTTTGCAACCCCATGAATCGCAGCACGCCAGACCTCCCTGTCCATCACCAACTCCCGGAGTTCACTCAGACTCAGGTCCATCGAGTCAGTGATGCCATCCAGCCATCTCATCCTCTGTCATCCCTTTCTCCTCTTGCCCCCAATCCCTCCCAGCATCAGAGTCTTTTCCAATGAGTCAACTCTTCGCATGAGGTGACCAAAGTACTGGAGTTTAAGCTTCAGCATCATTCCTTCCAAAGAAATCCCAGGGCTGATCTCCTTCAGAATGGACTGGTTGGACCTCCTTGCAGTCCAAGGGACTCTCAAGAGTCTTCTCCAACACCACAGTTCAAAAGCATCAATTCTTCGGCGCTCAGCTTTCTTCACAGTCCAACTCTCACATCCATACATGACCACAGGAAAAACCATAGCCTTGACTAGACGAACCTTTGTTGGCAAAGTAATGTCTCTGCTTTTTAATATGCTATCTAGGTTGGTCATAACTTTCCTTCCAAGGAGTAAGCGTCTTTTAATTTCATGGCTGCAGTCACCATCTGCAGTGATTTTGGAGCCCTCAAAAATAAAGTCTGACACTGTTTCCACTGTTTCCCCATCTATTTCCCATGAAGTGATGGGACCGGATGCCATGATCTTAATTATCTGAATGTTGAGCTTTAAGCCAACTTTTTCACTCTCCTCTTTCACTTTTATCAGGAGGCTTTTTAGTTCCTCTTCACTTTCTGCCATAAGGGTGGTGTCATCTGCATATCTGAGGTTATTGATATTTCTCCCGGCAATCTTGATTCCAGCTTGTGCTTCTTCCAGCCCAGTGTTTCTCATGATGTACTCTGCATAGAAGTTAAATAAGCAGGGTGACAATATACAGCCTTGACGTACTCCTTTTCCTATTTGGAACCAGTCTGTTGTTCCATGTCCAGTTCTAACTGTTGCTTCCTGACGTGCTTACAGATTTCTCAAGAGGCAGGTCAGGTGGTCTGGTATTCTCATCTCTTGAAGAATTTTCCACAGTTTACTGTGATCCACACAGTCAAAGGCTTTGGCATAGTCAATAAAGCAGAAATAGATGTTTTCCTGGAACTCTCTTCCTTTTTCCATGATCCAGCAGATGTTGGCAATTTGATCTCTGGTTCCTCTTCCTTTTCTAAAACCAACTTGAACATCAGGAAGTTCACAGTTCACGTATTGCTGAAGCCTGGCTTGGAGAATTTTGAGCATTACTTCACTAGCATGTGAGATGAGTGCAATTGTGCAGTGGTTTGAGCATTCTTTGGCATTGCCTTTCTTTGGGATTTTAATGAAAACGGACCTTTTCCAGTCCCGTGGCCACTGCTGAGTTTTCCAAATTTGCTGGCATATTGAGAGCAGCACTTTCACAGCATCATCTTTCAGGATTTGAAAGAGCTCCACTGGAATTCCATCACCTCCACTAGCTTTGTTCGTAGTGATGCTTTCTAAGGCCCACTTGACTTCACATTCCAGGATGTCTGGCTCTAGGTGAGTGATCACACCATCGTGATTATCTTGGTCGTGAAGATCTTTTTTGTACAGTTTTTCTGTGTATTCTTGCCACCTCTTCTTAATATCTTCTGCTTCTGTTAGGTCCATACCATTTCTGTCCTTTATCAAGCCCATCTTTGCATGAAATGTTCCCTTGGTATCTCTAATTTTCTTGAAGAGATCTCTAGTCTTTCCCATTCTGTTGTTTTCCTCTATTTCTTTGCATTGATCGCTGAGGAAGGCTTTCTTACCTCTTCTTGCTATTCTTTGGAACTCTGCATTCAGATGCTTATATCTTTCCTTTTCTCCTTTGCTTTTCGCTTCTCTTCTCTTCACAGCTATTTGTAAGGCCTCCCCAGACAGCCATTTTGCTTTTTTGCATTTCTTTTCCATGGGGATGGTCTTGATCCCTGTCTCCTGTACAATGTCACAAACCTCATTCCATAGTTCATCAGGCACTTTGTCTATCAGATCTAGGCCCTTAAATCTATTTCTCATTTCCACTGTATAATCGTAAGGGATTTGATTTAGGTCATATCTGAATGGTCTAGTGGTTTTCCCTACTTTCTTCAGTTTAAGTCTGAATTTGGCAATAAGGAGTTCATGATCTGAGCCACAGTCAGCTCCTGGTCCTGTTTTTGCTGACTGTATAGAGCTTCTCCATCTTTGGCTGCAAAGAATATAATCAGTCTGATTTCGGTGTTGACCATCTGGTGATGTCCATGTGTAGAGTCTTCTCTTGTGTGGTTGGAAGAGGGTGTTTGCTACGACTAGTGCATTTTCTTGGCAAAACTCTATTAGTCTTTGCCCTGCTTCATTCCGTATTCCAAGGCCAAATTTGCCTGTTACTCTAGGTGTTTCTTGACTTCCTGCTTTTGCATTCTAGTCCCCTCTAATGAAAAGGACATCTTTTTTGGGTGTTAGTTCTAAAAGGTCTTGTAGGTCTTCATAGAACCGTTCAACTTCAGCTTCTTCAGCGTTACTGGTTGGGGCATAGCCTTGGATTACTGTGATATTGAATGGTTTGCCTTGGAAACGAACAGAGATCATTCTGTCAGTTTTGAGATTGCATCCAAGTACTGCATTTCGGACTCTTTTGTTGACCATGATGGCTGCTCCATTTCTTCTGAGGGATTCCTGCCCACAGTAGTAGATATAATGGTCATCTGAGTTAAATTCACCCATTCCAGTCCATTTCAGTTCGCTGATTCCTAGAATGTCGACATTCACTCTTACCATCTCTTGTTTGACCACTTCCAATTTGCCTTGATTCGTGGACCTGACATTCCAGGTTCCTATGCAATATTGCTCTTTACAGCATTGGACCTTGCTTCTATCACCAGTCACATGCACAGCTGGGTATTGTTTTTGCTTTGGCTCCATCCCTTCATTCTTTCTGGAGTTATTTCTCCACTGATCTCCAGTAGCATATTGGGCACCTCCTGACCTGGGGAGTTCCTCTTTCAGTGTCCTATCATTTTGCCTTTTCATACTGTTCATGGGGTTCTCAAGGCAAGAATACTGAAGTGGTTTGCCATTCCCTTCTCCAGTGGACCACATTCTGTCAGATCTCTCCACCATGACCCGCCTGTCTTGGGTTGCCCCACAGGCATGGCTTAGTTTCATTGAGTTAGACAAGGCTGTGGTCCTAGTGTGATTAGATTGACTAGTTTTCTGTGAGTATGGTTTCAGTGTGTCTGCCGTCTGATGCCCTCTTGCAACACCTACCATCTTACTTGGGTTTCTCTTACCTTGGGCGTGGGGTTTCTCTTCATGGCTGCTCCAGCAAAGCGCAGCCACTGGTCCTTACCTTGGACGAGGAATATCTCCTCACCGCCGCCCTTCCTGACCTTCAACATGGCATAGCTCCTCTAGGCCCTCCTGCACCTGCGCAGCCACGGCTCCTTGGACCATGCAAAAGACTCACTTTGAGGGAACCTGGCCCAGGACTAATCCGGTGGACTGACATATCTTCACAGAAAGGAAGAGAGGAAGGAAGGAGCCAGGGAAGTGGGAAGGGAAGGAAGTGAAGGCAGGCTGAACATCAGTAAGCATGAAAGTAAGCAAGCGTGATTGCTCAGTCATGTCCGACTCTTGGCGACCCCATGGCCTGTAGCCCACCAGGCTCAAATTCTTGCCATGGAATTTTCCAAGCAAGAATGCTGGAGTGGGTTGCCATTCCCTTCTCCAGGGGATCTTCCTGATTCAGGGGTTGAACCCGGGTGTCCCATTGTAGACAGATTCTTTACCGTCTGAGCCACCAGGTCAACAAGCATAGTTCCTGGAACAGAAACAGTCCCCCAGGAGTGATGCCATTGGCTTCTGCTCCGTGAGGCCAGGTTCTATTTGATGACTCTCTCTTGGCTCTCCAGCCGAGGCAGAGCTGCCAGACAAGAGTGGGCTGCAGAAGGCGCTTCCAAGGCCGCATCAGGTGGTTCCCAAATCGGGCAAATGGAGGGATCTTCCGGAGGGCGTGGATCTTCCCACATCTGCCTGCCTCTGAGAGAAGCTGCCACGCACACATAGGGGCTGGACAGTTTGGGGGTAAAAAGATTGGGACATTGGATCCATTATGCCCTGAAAATAAATGCGTCTAAAGCAGTATTATGTCTCTAGTTTGCCTCTAGAGCTGAGGTCAGCAAACTGGGTTTGTAAAAGGCCAGGTAGTCGATATCTTCAGCTTTATAGGCTGTGTGGTCTCTGCTGTAACCCAATTGCACCACTCTACCGTTTTGTCAGGGAAGAGGCCAGAGACGATCCATACATAAACATACATGGCTATGTTTCAATAAAACTTTATTTATAAAAGCAGGCAGTGAGCCAGATTTTGTAACAGTTTGTCAACCCCTGGGCTAGACCAAAGCAATTGCAGCCGTTAGTTGTCCACGTCCGGGAGCTGGTATTTTTTTTCAAGTCAATATTACTAAGTCCTAATTTACATATAGTGAAATGCACATTTTAAATAGACAGCTCAAACAGTGTCCTTCACCCCGTCAAGACACAGACCCCCTCTGCTGCTGTGTGCTGGTGACCCCACCCTCCGTGCCACCAGCCGTTGCTCGGAGCGCCCTCCTCTAGACCACTCAGGGCTGCTTTCCATGTTTCACACAGCGTCTCATTCAGTCTGCAGAAGCCGGCATTCGGACCCTTCCGGTCTGTTTCAGGGGTCTTTTTGGTCATTGTCATGATTTTCAAGTGTATCTGAGTTCTCTGACACACTACCCTTCAAAAGGTGAGGGTGGGCCCTGTCCCTTGGCCCTGGAACTTGGGCTGGACTCGCCGGGTGCATTGGGGAGCAGGTGTGGTGGGGTGGCGGGAGTGACTTCTGTGATCGGGTCTTTGGACTTCTGGTTCTCTGGTCTCTCTGAGGAGGCCATCTGCCATGCCCTGAGAATGCTCAAGCGGCCTAAGAGGCCCACATGGGGGAACTGAGGCCGCCCGCTGGCACCTACGACCTGTGTGCCAGCTATGGGAAGACACTTCCTTGAACCAGATCCCCCAGCCCCAGCCAGGCCTCCGGATGACTGCAGCCCTGGCCGGCTTGACTTCAGGGCAATCAAGGACCCTGACCCCAAACAAGCTGCTCTCGAATTTCTCACCCACTCTATGTAAGAGAAGGGTGTTTATTGTTATTTGCAGGTGCTAAATTTTGGGGTGATTTCTTATGCCTCCCTGGATTACTAACACAGTCACTGACACTGCATTGTCCATCTGTCTACCCACCCCTCTGTTACTCATTCAACAAACATCGATCTTTAATATATTTTAAACAATGTATAAGGTTTAATGCGAAGAGTTGACTCATTGGAAAAGACTCTGATGTTGGGAGGGATTGGGGGCAGAAGGAGAAGGGGACGACAGACGATGAGATGGCTGGATGGCATCACCGACTTGATGGACGTGAGTTTGAGTAAACTCCGGGAGTTGGTGACGGACAGGGAGGCCTGGCGTGCTGCGATTCATGGGGTCGCAAAGAGTCGGACACGACTGAGCAACTGAACTGAACTGAAAGTTTAATGAAATTTAGAACGGTTTCTATAAAGCTTGCTAAAAAAGTTTTGAGGGCAAACGCTCACTTTACAGAGTATGCTTCAGTTATCTGACAGCAATGCTTTCTTTGGATTTATGTGTTTTTTACTGAAGTGTAGCCGATTGCAGTGTTGTGTTAGTTTCTGGCGTGGAGCTGAGTGGCTCAGTGTGAATTTATATACACATTCTCTTCCATTATGGTTTACTGCAAGATGTTGACAGTAGTTCCCGGTGTTACATAGTAGGACTGTGTTGTCTTCAGTTTTACACGTAGCAGTTTGTATCTGCTGATCCCAAACTCCTGATTTGTCCCCCGCCACCCCACCTGTTCTCCGGTAGCTATGAGTTTATTTTCTTTGTCTGTGAGCCTGCTTCTGTTCATAGGTAAGTAAGTTGATTGTGTCAAGTTTTAGATTCCACACACAAGTGGTGTCATATAGTATTTGTCTTTCTCTGACCTGTGATAGTCTCTAGATCCATCCATGTCGCTGCAACTGGTACTACTTCATTCTTTCTGTGTATTCCGGCGTGCATGTGCACCGCATCTTCTTTATCCATTTATCTGTTGATGGACATGTAGATTGCTCTATCAGCAACGGTTTAATAGCTAACCCTGCACTGTGAGCAGTTCTCTTTTGAGCATATTTTTAATATTAACTTTCGCTGCCTTCCCGTTTTGCAGATGAGGAAACTGGCTCCCTGAACGGCTGAGTCACTCTCCCCAGGCCCCACGGGCAGTCAGTGGTGGAGCTGAATCAGAGCCCAGGCCCAGTGTCCTCACCACTGTGCTGAACGTGCCCCTGTCCCACTTGGCTTGTCTCCAGGGAGACACTCACCACACACCTGGGGGTCTACCTGCTTCCGCGTCTGTCTCTCTGCAAGGCTTGTGCTCTTCCAGGCCAGCGGTTGTGGTTCAGTTGCTACGTCGTGTCCAACTGATCCCATGAACTGCAGCGCTCCAGGGTCTCCTGTCCTTCACCATCCCCCTGAGCTTCCTCAAACTCATGTCCATCGAGCCAGTGATGCCATCCAACCGTCTCATCCTCTGTCTCCTCCTTCTCCTCTTGCACTCGATCTTTCCCAGCATCAGGGTCTTTTCCAGTGAGTTGACTCTGCATCAGGTGGTCAAAGTATTGGAGCTTCAGCATCAGCACCAGTCCTTCCAGTGAACACTCAGGACTGATCTCCTTTAGGATGGACTGGTTGGGTCTCCTTACAGTCCAAGGGACTCTCAAGAGTCTTTTCCAAAACCGCAGTGCCATGCCTTTTCTGTCTGGTGCTGGACCCAAAGCAGGACATCAACAAGTGTGTTTTGCCCGTCTGGCTCGTCAGCTGGAGCGGGGATGAATGGCTGTGGCTCGTGTTGCCCTGGGAAAGCCCAGGGGTCCTGAACAGCGGTGGCAGTGCCCTTCTGCTCGGGCATGACTCTGTCCTCTCCACAGAGGCAGACGGCCCAGAGCCCACTCTCCTAGGCCAGATCACGACTCGGAACACAGAGAGCCCCGGAGTAAGAACTCTGCTCCCCACACTTGGCAGCCCAGAGCCAGCCAACTGGGGTCTGGGATGAGCAGTGTTTATCCTGGAAGGCCCAACCTCTTTTGTAACATTCACTCATTGTTGCCAGGAGCCCAAAAATACCTTTATTAATGGAAAAACAGGGATGGCTCCACAAAGAAATATTTTGACAAGCCCGGAGGAGCCAGCGGGAAGGTTCAGAGCACATCCTCAGGAAGCCGGGGCCCCTTATCTTCTCGGGAGCCCGCTGGGGGGGGGCAGCACGCTTCTCCGGCCGCGTTTCCGAGATGGGCCCTCAGGCTCGGCTCCCTGGGCTGGATTGTGCTGAGGTGGCTCCTGCAAGACAGCCGGGTCACCCCCGGCAGAGATGCAGCTCCCCAGGGCTCAGTGGCGTCATCCTGGGTGACTGCCCCATCCAGGCATTCCCCTTTGTGGCCCATTCCCTCGGACTGCACCAGAGGACTGGGGCTGCTTCTAGACAGCTTTCCGGACTCCCTGGTACAGAGCAGTGCCTCCTAGGGGAGAGAGGTTCATGGAGACCCAAGGGCTCAGGTAACGGGTGTCTTCCAACAGTTGCCCTTGCAGAGCCTGAGGCTCCCTAACATGTGCCGGGTGGCCACTCCTCACCACAGCTCTCCAGTTGGCTAATATTATCCCCATTTTGCAGATGAGGAAACCGAGTTACAGAGAAATGAAGTAGCATGGTCATAGAGTTGAGCAGAGGGGGAGCTGGGAGCCCAGCTGGCTCTGAAGCCTGACTCTTAACTCCACCCACGGCTATGCTTCTGAAGTGCGTACCTGATCATGTTACTCAGTATCTCTGTACTTGCTACCTTTATTCTTTTAGAGTAAAGTCCACCTTGACTAGGGAGCAAGTTTAACTGTTGTACAGAAGACCCACACATAGTAGGAGATCCAACAAGTTAGATACTTGTTTTTCTCTTACAAAAGAGCCTGGGTGGGAGGGCCAGGGTTGATATGGAGGTGCCATGATCCTTGGGCACCTGAGCTTCTTCCGTCTGCAGCCTGGTCTTCTTTAACCCAGTTTCTTCCTCATGGCCTAAAATGGATGCTTGCGCTCCTACCATCAAGTCCCCATTCTAGCAGCAAGAAAAGAAGGGAAAGTGGACTGTATGTCCTGTCTCTTTAAGGGTTTGATTCTAGGCTCTTCCGCCTAGTGACCTATGGCAAGTCATTTAACCTCTTTCATCATCTTTGAAAAAAATTTGAATTTCTTTCAAAGGTTATGATGGTTAGATGAGTTAGTGCATGTCAAACACTTGGAAAAGGGCAAAGTATAAACATTCAATAAATGTTAGTGACTATTATGATTGATGCCATTTAGACAACACTGTTCCTGACGGTCCCCACCCCACTCACGTGACTAGGCTATGTCGCTCTCACACGTGTTTCGTGGCTCCCCAAGCCTCTCCCACTGCAGCCCGAGAACCCTGCTTGGTGATGTGTGTTGAGCTCTCTTGCCGCTCTGGGTGGAGAGTTTCCAGAAGACACACACTCTCTGTCTGGTTTTCCCACTGTATCTCTAGCAGCGAGTTCAGGGCCACACAGCAGGCGTCCAGAAAACTTCTGGAACGTGTGAAAGGGTGAGTATTTCCAGTGACAGAAGGTTCACTACCACAAAGGAGGCTTCCCCAGGGCCTTTGAACGTGCCGTTCCCTCTGCTCTCAAGGCCTTTCCCCAGCGAGCTGTGTAGCTGGTTCTCATACTTGGTTCAGCTCTGCTCACCTCACCTCTTCGATGAGGCCCGCCCTGACCACCTGGTTAGACCGGCCCGTTTCCCCATCCTTTTCTGCCTTCTCGCTGCACTTTCTGTCTCCTCCCTGGCATGTGTCACCACCCATCCCTGTCATCTGTGTGCCCTCTCCCTTACCTCCCCCCAGGCTGTAAGCCCCGGTAGGACGTGCTCTGAGCCTGTTTTTCTCATGGCGGTAGCCCCGTGTCCAGATTTTTGCAGGTATGTGACAATCTGGTGGAATCAAGCAATAAAGCAACAAGACAGGCCGATTGTTTTTTTGTTTTTTTAATTAAAAAAATTTTTTTGTCTGCACTGTGGGGCAGGTGGGATCTTGGTTCCCCAACCAGGGATTGAACCACGCCCCCTGTAATGGAAGATGTGGACCCTTTCTGGGGCCACTGGACCACCAGGGAGGTCCCCAGCTGATTTTTAAAATATGAGGGGAGGGGCTTCCCAGGTGGCTCGTTGGTAAAGAATCCGCCCGCCAGGGCAGGAGACACGGCTTCTATCCCTGATCCGGGAGGATCCCACACGCCACGGAGCAACTAAGCCCGTGCGTCACAAGTACCGAGCCTGTGCTCTAGAGCCGGGGAGCCAGAACTACTGAGCTCAAGCACCCTGGAGCTGGGGCTCGGCAAATGAGAAGCCCCCGCTGGCCACAAGGAGAGAAAAGCGCAGGCGCGGTACGGAGACCCAGCACGGCTAGAAATAAATGAATGAGTAAATAATTTAAAAAATAAAACATGAGGAAAACTCTAGGTGTAGGCACCTCAGTCCCTTTATTATTTTTTTAAATTTTATTTTATTTTTAAACTTTACATAATTGTATTAGTTTTGCCAAATATCAAAATGAATCCGCCACAGGTATACATGTGTTCCCCATCCTGAACCCTCCTCCCTCCTCCCTCCCCATACCATCCCTCTGGGTCGTCCCAGTGCACCAGCCCCAAGCATCCAGTATCGTGCATCGAACCTGGACTGGCAACTCGTTTCTTACATGTCAGTCCCTTTATTTTTTAGACCAAAGAAAAGCCAGAATGTTTCAGCCTGAGCTCTCAGAAGAATGCAAAGCAGATAAAGCTTCCCTTCTCCCGGCCTTTCCTTTCCTTCTGCCCGCAGCGGGAGGAAGGCAGGCCGAGCCGTTCCCTCTCTCTCCACGTCAGCTCTCCAGCTTCTAGGAAAATCTTCCCCTGCCCGCGGGCCCGGGCATCCCGAGGGCTGCCGCCGGCCTCTGCTCCAACCCCGGTGCAGCGGCGGAGGACGCCCCGCCGCGGGGGCAGGCTCTCCCTGGAAACTCGCCGTCAGCAGCCCGATGAGCTGGCAGGGAGCGTCCGGGGCTCTCTCCAAATGCCTCGGAAATCTCCCTGTTGGGTCACATTCCGGCTTGGGGGACCCTGGGATTACCAGGGTTCTGGGAGGCAGCCAGTGGCTGATTGGGAGGTAGCAAGATTCAGCACTTCTGAGTTGGAAAAAGCGGCGCCGGGTATTATTTTGGGAACAGTCCGTCATGAGAACCTCCAAGAGCAGATCAGGCAGGCTATGAGAAGCAAGACAATGTATTTTGAAATGAACCAGGCCGGGGAGACACCTCGCTCCTCGCCACAGCCATGGAACGGGGCGTTCTTTCCGCATGAGGTGAACCTTTCCATCGCCTGGAAACGGGGAAAGCCTCTCCAGCTGCCCAGCCGCCTCCCCCGTTCCTGCTTCCCTGCCAACCCCAGCCGAGCATCCCAGCCACCCCCTCGGCCATGTGACCGAGCGAGCGAGGGTCCTCCCCAGCCGGCTGAGAAGGTGGCCAGAAGCTCAGGCCGGCCTGCCAGTCATTCGACAAGCCTCGACAGGACCTGGGAGTGTGGTTCCGGAGCCAGGCTGCCACTGTCCAAGTTCACGCTCTGTCTGCTCCTTACTGTTTGAGGACCTTGGATCTCTGCCACTCAGTTTCCTCACCTGCAAAATGGGGAGAATAGTAGCCTTCCTCTTACAGGATTGTGAGGACCAAATGAATTAGTACCTAAGGAGGCTTGGGAGGGCCTGGCCCGTAGACATCACTCGGGAGATATACCATAGGATTATTTACTGAGTACCCACCAATTCCAGACATCATTCCAAACCCCAAGTAAGGCGGGCATGGTCCTCTTTTCCTAATCTAGTGGGGAGATGAGTCATAACCAACTAAACGAACCGATGAGACAATTTTTACATTCTGTTATTCACTCAACAAAACTTTTGGAGGTCCCACCGTATGCCAGGCATCATTCTTGGTGCTGAGAATAAAGCAAAGTCCCGCGCTTGTAGCATTTATATTTTGTTGGGAAGCAAGGGAGACCTCTGATAGAATAGTGAATATGTCATTTATTTGTGGCAAGTGGTAAATGTTCTACCGAAATACAGCAGGCACTGTGATGGAGATTTGTTTGGAGGGGTTGGGCTCCAGGGCAGAGGAGCCGGTTTTGAAGATGAGGGTCATAGAAGAATGTGTTCATAGGGTGACGTTTGAACTGAGACTGAGAGGATCAAAGAAGCCAGCCATGAGAGGTCATGGGACAAAGGGCTCCAGGTGAGGGGCAAGGAGCGCAAAAGTCACCAGGTGGGGCCAGGTAGGGCAGGACAGTGAGGCTGCAGTTGGTGAGCGAGTGGGGGAGGGAGGGAGGTGAGAGAGAATGCGGGGGTCAGGGAGGGTCTTGGAGGCCGCGTGCCAGTTCGCTGACATTCACTGCAGTCTTGGTTCCTTAGGCTTAAAGGAACACGCGTGTGATGTCTCTGTGGGCCTGGAGCAGCTTCTGTGGTTGGCATGGCTGCCTCACCCGCAGTCTTGGCTGATGGCAGGAGGCCTCTCTCCTCCACCACGCGACCTCGCCCAAGCACTGCACAGCATGGTGGCCGGCTGCCCCCTGAGGGAGCGAGCCAAGGTCTCAAAGCAGAAGCCACACTTCTATAACCTAGCTTAGTGGTCACATACTGCCGTTTGGGGATGTCCTAGTGTCTCGCAGGGTGGGAGGGAGCTGGACAAGAATCGGAATACCCAGGCGGGCACCACCGGGACCTTCTCGGGGGCTGGCTATGACAGCCGTGGTGAGGTACCTGGATTATATTCTAGGAGGGATGAGAGAGCTCTGAAACGGTGTCTTTGGTGGATGTGGGTGCTTGGTAACTGCTGCGTGTGGTGGCAAGATGAGAGCAGCTTTAGTACCTATGTATTTATCGAGTGCTTCCTGCGTGCCAGGCACCATCCTTAGTACTTCATTAGATACACCTCAAGTCCTCACGCCTCCCTAAGAGGTGGATGTAGCTCCATTTTACAGGGGAGGAAGCTGTTGTTTAGTCGCTCAGTCTTGTCTGACTCTATTGTGACTCCATGGACAGTAACCCACCAGGCTCCTCTGTCCATGGGATTCCCCAGGCAAGAATACTGGCGTGGGTTGCCATTTCCTTCTCCAGGGGATCTTCCCAACCCAGGGATCAGACCTGCGCCTCCTGCATTGCGGGTGGATTCTTTACTGCTGAGCCCCTAGGGAAGCCAGAGGAAGCTGAGACGTCCTCAAAGAAACACTATCCAGGGTAAGCCCTGGAGGCCAGTGGAATTACCCAAGAGAGGAGAGCGGAGACGGGAGGGAGAGGAAGTTAAGCTCAGATGGTTCGGGGGCTCTGAGCACTTCTGGAGGCAGAAGCATGGAGTTCAGAGTTGTCAGAGGTCAGAGATGAGGCTGGAAGGGATGGGGGTAAATTGGATAAACCTTTGTAGACTGCCTATGGGATTCTGGACTTTCTGCTGAAGGTAATTTTATATATATATATATATATATAATCATATATATTCAGTGGAGCAACTGAGTTGCCACTTGAGAGGCAGCACTGCCTGGTGGGTCAGAACCTGGGCTCTA
This sequence comes from Bos javanicus, assembly GCF_032452875.1. Taxonomy (NCBI): domain Eukaryota; kingdom Metazoa; phylum Chordata; class Mammalia; order Artiodactyla; family Bovidae; genus Bos; species Bos javanicus. The sequence goes on along the minus strand of NC_083880.1, from coordinate 79,335,144 downwards.
GAACCGGGTAATTGGGGTTCCAACCTTATCTTTGCCACGTCCTTGCTGTGCAGCCTAGAGCAAATTGCATAACCTTTCTGTGCTGTAGTTTCCTCCTCTGCAAAGTGAAAATCCTAGGGTTGCTGAGAGGAGGCAGTGAGTTTCCACCTGTCCCACAGCAAGTACTCAGGCAGCGGTCATGTGATAAGAGATCTGTAAGCCTCGTCATTCTGTCTTTCGTATGTCGGGGTCTCTCCCACCTTCTGTGTTTGAGACACACGGGAGCCCTGCCTTCCAGCCAGGAAGGGGTTGGCGGTCAAGGTGACTGACGGGTCAGGAGGACCCAGGCTATAAACGTAGCGAGAGGACCCATGGGTGCTCGCCTCGAAGCTGCCCAAGCGCTCTTAAATATTCCTGGTGTTGAATCAGTTGTCTGGGCAGCATCAGTAAGTGATGTCTCAGCAGAAATACCTGTGTTTCTTATTTAGGAGGCTGTCGGAGGGGAGAGATTCTAATAAAAGGCTTCCCCGGTGATTCAAGGTCTCCTTCAGCCCGTGTGCCTGACAGTCTCCCTGGGCCTTTCTCCCCACGGCCACCTGGACGCCTTCTATTTGCTTTGATTCAGCTTCTCTCTTGCTTTTTCCCCATCTGCTGGCTCCTTCCCACCCCAGCTGAGAGCTTCTATTTTTGGGAGTTTTCGTGGATAATTTAGTGGGCGGAAGCTCCCCACCCACCCCCCTCGGAGCGTCCCTTAAAAAAAAAAGGGAGAGTGCTCGAGAGAAGTGAAAAACAGTGGGTGGTTCAGTTCAAAAGGACAAAATATTTCTTGCCCTGGCACTGGGAGAGGAAAGAAATTGTCTGAGGAACCGAAGAGCAGCTAAACTAAGAAGCTGAGAGCTGCAGCCCATAAGGGCAAATTAGGTGACTCAGCTGCGACTCCCCCGGCTGCACTCCTTGTAGTATTAATGTGCTTTAAAAGGGAAAAATGCTTAACTGTGACAAAGAGTGGGCTCTATAAAACTGTGCTGAGTGCCAATTCTGTGGAGTTCCAAAAGGCGTCCCCCTCTCAGCAGCGCAGGGCACCTGCGGAGACCGGGCCCGCCCCCGAGGCCTGAGCCTGGGTGGGACGGAGTCTAAAATTATCCCGATAATGAGTCTGGCAGAGGAGGGCCCAGCGTGCCCGTTTCCTGCCTCCCTGCTGGTCTCTGAGACCTCAGCTTCCAGGGAGGCCTCAGGGAGGCAGGGGCATGGTGCCAAGAACACAGGCATTCTGGCCAAACAGAGTCGGGTTCCGATCTGGACTGGCTGTGTGGACATCAGTGCACAGAGCCTTGGTTTGCTCATCTGTAAACAGGGCTTCCAGCGTCAAGCTCAGTGGGAGTGTGAAACAGGCTAGATGTTGCAGAGAGGATGTGTTAGGCCCTGGATGCAGCTGTGTTTAATAAAGGGAAGCCTGGAGGCAAGGGGCTTCCCTGATAGCTCAGTTGCTAGAGAATCAGCCTGCAATGCTGGAGACCCGGGTTCGATCCCTGGGTTGGGAAGATCCCCTGGAGAAGGGAAAGGCTACCTACTCCAGTACTCGGGCCTGGAGAATTCCATGGACTGTATATAGTCCATGGGGTTGCAAAGAGTCAGACAGGACTGTGCGACTCAGTGGAGGCAAAGGCCATGGACAACAGGGTCAGTCATCCTGCCTTAATGACTACTCAGTCCTTGAGTGTAGGAAGGCGAAAAGAAAACCTACACACACACACCTCCATATATATAAGCAGTATATGTATACAGACATACGTTATATACATTTTAAGCATTTATTATATACTTTAACGTTCTTAGAATCACATCCTAACATCAACCCCGAGGAAGGTGCTCATAGTGTTCCCATTTTACAGACTGGGTAAGTGATCCTGTGGCAGAGCCAAGCCTCTGATTCTAGAGCCTGTACTTTATGCTGCCTCTCAGGTTGCCTAAGCGCCCACCACCCTATAGGACTTTCTGCAGGACAGAGCTCTTCTCTTCTGCTCTGTTCAACCCAGTAGCCACCAGCTACAGGTGGCTTTCTGAGCGCTGGCGATGTGGCTTCTGCATCAAGGAACTTTTAGCTATTTCATTGTTAATTAAATTTTAAGAGCCCATGTGGCTGGTGGCCACGCTGGCAGCCGGCGCTGGGCTCACCCCTCCCAGTGTCCGCGTTACTCTGCAGGGGACGCAGGCGCAGGGATTTACTGAGGACCCCGGCAGAGCTGGGTTGCTCTTCAAAGGCTGCAGGCGGAGGCTGTCCGCAGTGACGATGGCTTGCAGCCTTACCCCAGAGGCCTGGGCCCAAGAAAGGCAGCTGAGGCGGAGGTTCATTCATGGTCAGGATGATCCACTTGTCTCAGCATGCCCCAAACTTTCCCGGCTTAAAAACTCAAAGTCCTGCATCCTAGGAACCACCTCGACCCCAGGCAAACCGGGGCGGGTGGTCACCCTATTCTTGCCCCCAGATAATGGGGTGCCGGGACCTCAGAGGATGGGTCTTCCTCAGTAGGGTTCCCTGAAAAGAATCTCTTCTCTGACCTCCCTGGCTGCCCTGTGGTGTCTGCCGGGGAAAACCAGCAGGCAAGTCATCTGCCTTCTCTGGGCCTCGGTTTCCCTTGTAGAAAGTCGGGGAGAAGGCTCTCCTACTGGGAGGCTGGCTGCAAGGAGTTCGAGGCAAGGTCGCATGGTAGGTGGGCAGATACAGCTGCTTTTTTTAGGGGGGGAACAGTGTTACTCAAGCTGGAGGCCACCCTGCCTGAAGCAGGCTTTGAAGTGAGCTGGGTGGGCGTGGGGGTCTTTGTGGGACCACATCTCCAGCAGGGGTGGTCACGTCCGAGAGCCCAGCGAGGCTCCAGTGGGTCAAGGCGTGGAACACAGAGCTGCCCCAACAATGGAGCCAGCCCCTCTCAACGTCCCTTCAAGGTCTGTAAGAAAGTGTGGAGGCGCTGATGAGTCAGCAGCCTTGGTGCTACCCAAAGTTTTATCAGTGCCCACGACAGGGTCTGAAATGGCCATTTGCAAAGTCGGCTTTATCTGGGGGGCCCCCAATTTCCCACCCTGTGCACAGGGGGAGAGGGAAAACCAGGCTGAGTTCAGAAAGAGCATTCTGACAGCAGCACCTCCCCCAGCCCTCCTCCCTTCCGGGGTCCCCGGCCTGTTGATGGGGGCCACGCGTGGCATCCCACAGACCATCCTCTGGAGGCTGCGCAGAGTTCATGACATCCCTTCCCTTTATTTTCCTGTTTATTCAGAGCATGTGTAAACACATGCGTTGCCTGGTTTCGGCGTCTCTTTGGCCATTTCATTATTGCTGGAGCCTCTGAGCATCACTGGAAACCTTGGGTTTTCTAAATGAATCTAAAAATAGACCTCTTTGAAAAAAAATCTTGGAGAGTTGACACAAGGCACCGTTATTTATTTCTTTTCCCTCCTCCCCTCCCCCCCTCTCTTCCCACACTTCCCTCTTCCTCCGCATCAGTCCTGAGCACAAAAATTCTGGGCAGCCGGGTGTCCCCAGGGACAGGGAAGGGCCCCCTTGGTCAGTGTCCAGGGGCCCTTGGACCCCCTGAGATGTCCGTGTGAGCCCTGGGCGACATGCTCTGAAAGGCGCCCGCTTGGAAGACGCGGGTCGCGGGGCTGGGGGGCGCTTGGGAGCCTTGGGCAGGGTTTATGCAAAGCTGCAGCGGGCGAGGGAGGCGGTGGCCGGGGCGATCCTTGCGAACGGCCGCCTGGAGCTCGGGCAAGACCGACTTGGACACTCCCACGCCCCCACCCCCTTCCCCTCGCCGTCGCCCGCATCGCTCCGTCTCCCTGACTTTTCTCCGCGAACAATCAGGGACTTGTGCTGGCGGCCGAGGGAGCCACGGAGCTGGCTGGCCGCGGAGCGGGCGACGTCATGGATTCCTGAGTGTGAAGTTTGCAGGAAAGCCCTTAGTTTTGGAGATGGACGGGATCCAGCGGTTTCCATGGCGCTGGATAAACAGGAGGAAACAGTGAGGGAATCCCGTTATTTTACTGCATTGAAAGCCTATAAACACGGAGCGCGGGGAAGGAAGTCGCGTTCCCTCTCGAGTAAGCCCGAGCGCCGAGCCGCGCCGACTCCGCCGCGCCGGGAGCCGGGAGCCGGGAGGCGGGAGGCGCGCAGCTCCCGGGCCGCTCGCAGGCGCCTCGGCCAGGGCAGCCCCCTGAGCATGCTTTAGAGAGGACGGCGCCCCCCAGGCTCCGGGTCTGCCCCCGCAGAGCCCTCTCAGCCCGCGCGCCGAGCCCCCGTCCCCTCCAGATGCAGAGAGAGGCTGCGCTGAGACGGGGGCACTGCGAGCCCCTCCGCGCCATGGGGTCTGTGGACCAAGGTAACTGCCCCCCGCCCCCGTTCCGGCCGCTTCCTCCTCCCGCCTCTCGGCCCTTTTCCTTCTGCTTCTCCCCAGCCAGCGCTTTCGGCTGCCGGCGGAGGTCGCGGGCAGGCCCGGGGACTCCGCTTTCCCAGGGCGCACAGGTAGCGTGGCCCGGAGGACGGGCGCCCCCACCCTGGCTAAGGAGGGGGGTCGGGGGCGCCGACTTGGGACCACCTCGCGCGGGGGCAGCGAAGCGTCCCCAGGCGGGATTCCTTCCCCGGGCCAGCCTGTCAGAAGGATGGTCCCTTCCGTGGGACACCCGGAGGGATTCTCGCTACTAACCGCGGGCTGCTTAACCATTTCCGCGCTGGGCTTTGGGAGCAGATGTCAGCGGTATTATTATTATCATCATCATCATCATTATTTAGCTTTTTTTTTTTTCTTTAGGAGAACAGGCTTGGTACTTTACTATCTAGTAATGAAGGCTTTACTTTTTAACAGAGCCGCAGATGCTCTGGGACATTTAAACAATTTTCTTTCTCGTTTTTGTTTTTTTTTTCTCCCTGATGTGCCTAGTGGATTCGGTGTTCCAGTTCCCCCTTTAAAGTGCAATGTACCATCAGTTTGTTTCGCGATCTGATTACACTCTCCTTTCCGTGTTTCTGTCTCTTTTCCCCCTCCTCTTGGAGTTCACCCTGGAATCATACTACTTAGATCTTTCGGGAGGGGCTTAACCTATACGAATATGATATGAAAATGTCCCATCTGGTTTGGGATTGTGGAGGGGTTTTGGCTGTCCACCAACCCACCGGACTTGAAAAGTAGAAATTAGGCGATGGGATGTGTTTTTCGGAGGCCAGTCCCGGGAAAAGTGGGGGGCATGGCCCGGAGGGCAGGGCTGCAAGAGTTAAATGAAATAAATATGCGTAGGAGGAGTTAGCCTCGTGTCATAAAATCAGAGTTGAATGTAGGTTTTGTGCTCTGCGTGGCTGATTAAAGTTCTAGGGGGGAAGAAATGACAATTTCTGTAAATAAACCTGAGGGGCTATTTTTTTTTTTTTTGAAAACCGGAGTGGGGCCAAATGCCTTGGGTTAGGTAAATGGTGTGCTTTGCCACAGTGGACTCAATGACATATTTTTAGCTGAGTTGCACTTTTGAAAGCAAGACCCTGCCAACACGGGACGTTTTAACTGGTACCAGTTTATCCTGTCCTCGGCTGGTGGTCAAGCCTATGACATAATGACCAAAATCAACACTAATATCGCATCACCTGTAAAAGGGGTGCTTTGAGACAGGCGACAGATATATTAAGGATGGGAATGGGTTTTTACTGCCATGCCATGTATACTGAAAGGCAGTGTTTGATGTTATGATGTGGGGGTGGGGGACAGACAAACGCCAAAATTAAGTCTGTTTGGAAGAAGAGGGTTGGGAAGAGACTTCTGTTTTACAGTGTGATCTCACTCGAGCCTCACCTCTGCTCCAGGTTTGTGAACTTGGTCCTCTCTCCAGGTTTGGAAGTGTGTGGGTTTTGTGTGTGCACATGCATTGCCTCACCTCCCCAGCCCACGCTCGTGTGTCCAGGGACTGTAGAACGTGCATGCTAGTGTGTGTCCACATGTGGGAGACAGGGCACCGCGTTGTTCCCGGCAAACGACTCTTGGCATGCCAAAGCGACTGGGCACACAGGCTGCAATTCCAGGCTTCAGAGACAGTTGGCATGAGAGGCGCTTCGACTGTGCCCGCATCGGGGTCTCCTGAGGGAAACCCAAATGGCCCTTCACACTCAAACACCACCAGGAGCAGAGGGGCAGATCTCAGGGTGCTTGCAGATGGGCGGGGTCATTAAATAGCAAATAGAAGTATTTGCATGGTAAGAAAATGCCGACCTTGCTGTGCAGTTTTGGGCCGAGGCTCTGGGAAAAACTGAAGATCCGAAAGAGGTGTGTTCAGTTTTATCTGCAGTGGGATGATGGAAACTATTTCAGGAATAAACAAACTCAGGGTGAGCTCTGCTCACTCCCAGACGCAAATTCCCTGCCTTCTGCCTGGCTTAGAATTTCTGCTTCACTGCATTGCAGCTGTGTGATCTTGGGTGAGCGACTTAAACTCTCTGGGCCTCAGTCTCCACATCTGTAAAACGGAGCCAATAATAATGTCTCGCTTAAAGAAGGTTGTGAGAATCAGTGAAGTGGCACACGTAAAGCATCTAAAATGCTGCCGTGCTTATAGTCAACACTGGATAAATACCCTGTGATTCCTATTAAATGCAAAACAGTAACATATTGATATAGAAACTGGATTTCATGGCAAAATTCTTTGAAGAGTCACAGTACCTTAAACCTCTCAAGAGACTCTAACTTCTTCAAGCTTCACAGTGACACAGGTTGGGCTAGGATTAGGGTTTGCCAAACCTCCATTTCCTCGTCTGTAAAAGGGAATAATGACAGTGATGACCTCATGGGGAGTCATGAGCATCGTATGAAATCATGCGTATAAAGCACTTAGCTCTGTGTTTAACATGCGCTTAACACATACTGGCTGTTATTATTTTCTGACAGTTGAGGACTATGAGAACCAGCTCTGCCCAGGATCACAACCCAAGTTTGTAGCACAAAGCCCAGCACCTGGCAAGGTCTCTGTCGCCTTCCGCGGGGGTGAGAGAGCGTTACCAGCGCTGACTGGGGGCGGCAGGGCTGGGGGTTTGACGCGTGTGAAGCCTCTCATCGTCAGGGCTGGAGGAGGGAGTGAAGCGCAGAGCGGGCAGGAGCCACTCTAGCACTACCCGCAGGCACGCGGCAGCGGCTGGGACTCGGACCCAGGCTCTCGACCGCGCGCTCTCCTGCCTCTGGAACTTACTGCTGTTATCATTGGGTATCGCACTGTTCGGCGGATGAGGACACTGAGGAAGGCCAGACCCTTGTCCTGGCCTCTTTTGCCAACATTGTGTTGGTCCTTACCATATCCTGGAAGAGAGAGAAGTCTGTGTGAGGAGGGTGGTATGGAGGGGACAAGCATCCTTGATGCAGACGGGGAAACTGAGGCAGCCTCTGATTTGTCCCGGGTGGAGGGTGAGTCAGGAAGAGCGCCTCGCTTTGCCTCAGGAGCACCATCTCTCCACTTGCACTAGAGGACTAAATGTCCCTGGATGGCCAGGGGCTGTAACACTCCCACTAGAGGACTAAATGTCCCTGGACGGCCAGGGGGCTGTAAAGCCAGTATTGCTTTCTTCCCACGAAGAACTCAGACCCGCTCCAAAAGCCCCCAGCTCCTGGCTGAGCCCCTCCCTGGCTACCCAGTCTGCGCCTCCTCCACAAAGACCTTGGGCTTTTCCTTTTCTTCCCAGAAGTTCAGAGAGAAGCACTCATTTCCCCAGATGCTCCTGCCTTTATCAAGAACCTTTCTTAGGTCAGCGGAGGACAGGGCCAGGTCGTCCGGTTCTGTGACTCTGTGGTGGATCCCAGTTTCTATATCCAAGTCGCCAGCAGCTTAGGATCTGAGTGAGAGGTTCAAACCTTGGCTCTGCCACTTGCTGGCTGCGTGACCTCATGCAAGTGATTCACTCTCCTGTGCCTCAGTTTCCCCACATTTAGAAAAGTGTTAGTGATGTTGTCTGGAGTGTTGGTTACTATATGTAGGAACTGAGGATCAACCAATCAGAATCCAGGAGCAGTGTCCCAGGAGACTCCCCGGCTGGACCAGACTTTAACCCTTCATTTACCGAATTGTAGGGAGGGTCTAAGATAGTGAAGGACAGGGGAGGCTGGCGTGCTGCAGTTCATGGTTGCAAAGAGTCAGACATGACTTAAGACTGAACGACAACAATCAGGGAGGGTCTCGGGCTTCCCCGGTGGCTCAGCAGTAAAGAATCCGCCTGCCATTCAGGAGATGCGGGTTCCGTTCCTGGGTCGGGAAGATCTCTTGGAGGAGGAAATGGCGACCTGTTCCAGTATGCTTGCCTAGAATATCCCAGGGACAGAGGAGCCTGGCGGGCTACCGTCCACGGGGTTGCAAAAAGAGTCGGATGCGACTTAGCGACTAAACAACAAAAACCATAACAGGGAGGGTCTCAAGGCCGCAGAGGCCCCTGGAGGGAATGACGGATCGTTTACCAGTCTAAGGAGAGTTCCAGTCTTTCAGTAAGCAGCATGAACCTCAAACTACTCCGTTAATAAGTGCTGCTATTATTATTGTATAATTCATTAATTCAATATTTATACACCCCAAATCCAACCTAAAAACAACAGTTGCCGAGTGCTTCCCACACATGTTCTCATTGGCTAGCTCTCGCTACACACACGTGTGATTGAGTATTTCGGCTCTGACCTCGAAGAAGCAGGGCAGGTTACTCTTTTTGTCCCTTTGCTGGATGAGGAATTCGAGACTCTGACCGCCCAGACTGGACGGGGGCCCTCCTGTGCCCCGCAGGCCCCCACCCTGCCCTCTCCTATCCTATGCGCCTCACACTGATGGTCGTTGTCCATGACACGTCTGCATCCTCCTCCAGAACTGAACACCAGGAACCAGAGGCGTCAGCTGTCTCATTCACTCCGGGGGCCCCAGCGCCTGGAATGTGCCTGACACTCAGTGGGTTTTCAGTACTTTTGTTCCGTGGATGGAGGAATGAATGAATGACGCCCAGTAGGGTCGCTTGACCTGTTGGGGCCACAGAATTAAGACTTAAACGCCGAAGCACCGCCGCCGTCCTCTGGCTCACTCTTTCCGCCTCTTTTTGACCATGATGGTGGTTTTGACTTGCGCGTTCTCCCACCAAGCGCTGGTGACCTAAGCAGGCTTCCTTGTGGGTCATCAGCAGGCCCACGCTTTCATGCTGTTGTCTGGAATGAGTCAGTTCCCAACAACAACAACGACCGTGACAGCCGCCACCGCTTCCCGAGCGCCCTGGATTTGCCAGGCACCGTCCCAGGGCTTCTCCACCGCCACCGCGTTGGCTCCCACCCAGCCCCATCTTGGACAGGGAGGGGTGCCCGCTGCGCCCGGGGCACATCGCTGGTGGCAAAGCTCGGAAGCAATCCCCTTGCACCCTGTTGCTCCCCGTTAGGGATGGACAGTCATCGCAAGGAGGGCATCTGTTTTCCCCACCAGACTGTATATACTGTAGGGCCGAGCAGTGACAGACATTATCTTAGCGGATTCTCCCAAAATAACCTGACTGGTTGGAATTGAGTATGATCCTCCCATTTCAAGAAGAGGAAACCAAGACGGGGCCTGGTCAAGGCATTCAGAGGGCAGCACTGATTCGGAAAGCTCTGTTTTTAAGGGTTGCCCAGTCCTGCCTCCGGAGAAGGCAATGGCACCCCACTCCAGTACTCTTGCCTGGAAAATCCCATGGATGGAAGAGCCTGGTAGGCTGCAGTCCATGGGGTCGCTAAGAGTCAGACACGACTGAGCGACTTCACTTTCCCTTTTCACTTTCATGCATTGGAGAAGGAAATGGCAACCCACTCCAGTGTTGTTGCCTGGAGAATCCCAGGGACGGGGAGCCTGGTGGGCTGCCGTCTATGGGGTCGCACAGAGTCGGACATGACTTAGCAGCAGCAGCAGCAGTCCTGCCTCTGCTGCTTCTTGCAGCAGGATCGCCCGGTCAGTGAGCTGGGTGGGCTCACGGTGGGGCTCTCTCCTGCCTTCCACCTGCCTCTCTGGGCCGCTGAGGAGCTTCTGGCGGCGCCATCCCTTCCCTGTCCAGCTGGGACCTGCCAGCAGGGACCCATTTCCTCAGAGCCTCTCTTGTTGGCCACATCTCCGCCTTGCACTTCTTTGCCCGGGCCGCCAGGGTGCCTGTGTCTGGTGCCACAGCTGCTGTGGGAGCAGGTCCGGGCTGCCCAGTTACCCCTTGGCGCCCCCCAGCCCTTCCCTTGGCCTTGGCCTGAGCCAGTCTTTCCACCCCGGGGTCCCTGCTCCCTTTTTTTTCCCCACATTTTTCTTCAAGGCCCAACTCATTCTTACCTCCTCTTAGAAGCCGCCTTGACCATTTAATTCATTTTCATCATTTCAAGCATCTCCGATGTACCGGTTGCCCTTCCACAGGCTGGGGATAAAGTGAACAAGACTGAGGGTGTCTGTCCTCACAAGGCAAACCTCAGGGCAGCCACCCAGGAACATCCAAGATAAACTGGAATGGTGTTAAGGGCTAGAGACCATACTAGGAGCACAGAGCTGCGAAGGTCTTGGTTTATACATGTGTGTGCTGCGTGGGTGTTTGAGTTTCCTGTGGCTCCAACACAAATTACCGCAAGCCGGGTAGCTTGAAACAACAGAGATCGATCTATTCTCGCACAGTTTCAGAGACTCAGCGTGTGAAATCAAGGTGTCAGGGCTGTGTTCTCCGGAGGCGCAGGGGCACGACCCCTCCCTGTCTCTTCTGGACCCCAGTGGTCCCTGGCGGTCCTCGGTGTTCCTTGGCTCCTAGCTGCGTGTCTCCACTCTCCGTCTCTACCTTGACATGGCCTTCTTCCTGTGTGCGTCCTCTCCTCCTCTTACAAGGATGCCAGCCATTGAATTTGAACCCTTAGCTCTGAGGACCTCATCTGGACTTGATCATATCTGCAAAGACCCTCTTGCCAAATAAGATCACAGCCACCAGTTCTTGAGGTTAGGACTTGAGCGTATTTGGGGAGAGGATGTAATTCAACACACACTCGAGGGGATAATTCACACTCGTGGGTCCCTTCCTCTCTAGAGATGTCTAATTCTTTGACCTCTGAACAGTGAGGGATCTGTCTCTACAGTATCTCAGGCGGAAGGAACAGTGAGCCCCAAGGCCCAGAGGAGAGAGCTGCGCTTGGGATAGTCAAGGAGCAGCCAGTCCCGCGTGGCTGAAACAGAAAGGTAGGGAGGAGAAGTGTGATACAAATAGAAAGATGGGGGAAGCAGGCCAGGGCGGGACCCAGCAGGATTTTGCGAGCAGTTTGAAGTTCATTCTTTGAAGTTCATTCTCATGGTAATGGGGAGGCCCTGGGGAAATCAGAAGTCACTGAGGGTGTGAGTTGCTGAGTCTTTTCAGAGAATCACACTGACCATTAAGTGGGAAACCTCTTCCAGGTAACAGGGGATGCTTAGAATACAGGTGGGAGGTGACTGCAGAGGCCTGGGCAGGGATGAAGGGCTGGGGCCAGTGTGGGGAGCAGGGAGTGGGGAGGAGTTGGTGTTTCCCTGTCTGCAGAGACTTCTCCTTTTTGGTTTCCAAACTGTGCTCCCTTGAGTCCTGGGGCTGCGAAGCGGTGGTCCCTATCTTTGGCCCTCAAGGGCACTTGCCATCAATTTTGTGAGTAATACGGGCCTCTTCCAGTGGGTCTCCTCTCGGCCCAGCCTGGACTCCCCCGGCGGCCCCTCCTTCCCTCTCTGCTATCACCAGGAGTCAGAAGGCTTCTCTCAGTGTTTCATCTTAGTCCAAAAACGTCCCTCAGCGCATCCACCCTGAGCTAATAACCCAGGAACACTGTGACTCAGTAATGAGTATCAGACTGCTGTGGGACAAAACCACTTCCGTGGTGGCATGTGTGACTTCGAAAGTAACATCACGACCTGCTCCATGCCTTAGTTTCTTGAGCTGAGCAGCGGGGGTGACGGTAAGCGTCACACGCGGCGGAAGCTGGGAGGCTTGCAAATCAGGTCTGTGCTGCTCTCGGTGTGGACACAGTGATCAGTGCCTGTTAGCTGCCATTTTCACTATTATTTTAGGGTTTCAGAGTCAAGTTGTTAGTTTTCTTCAGCCTATTAACCGACAAGGGCTTCCCTGGTGGGTCAGTGGGAAAGAATTTGCCTGCCAATGCCAGAGACTCGGGTTGGATCCTTGGATTGGGAAGATCCCCTGGAGAAGGAAATGGCAACCCCCTCCAGTATTCTTGCCTGGGGAATCCTATGGGCCTGGTGGGTAGAGTCCATGCAGTGGCAAAGAGTCAGACACGACTTAGCGACTAAACAAGAACAATTAACCTACAAGAGTCCTTCCTGATTGGGATAAATCGACTTTCTTCTAAGTCTTTGGGGTCTCTTCTGAATGACCTAGCTCAGTCACTCAACCAGTGAGTTCAGAGGGGTTTGTGGAGGCACGGGCTAGGTGGTACGGAGAATATCCAAGATATATAAGCTGTACTCATTTACACTCGAAAGAGAGGCACAATCGTGTGTGAAACCATTCACATGCAAAGGAACTAAAAGTTTCAGTGAAGTCTACTGATTGTGTTGATAGAGGAATTTAAGAGAGCGTGGGCAAGAGGGAGGCCCTGTGGTCTTTTGGGAGGGGAGGGTGGGAGATGCTCTGGGGTGTGGCTGTGCTGGAGGGAGGCTGGAGGCTTCCAGATCCCTGAGGTCAGCTTGCTTGTCCGCATCCCTCTCTGACTTCATAGATTATGGACTCGACATAGATGCTTGAGTCTGCAAGAGTAGGCAGGAGAGAGGATGGATATGGGAGCCCTGACCCTGGGGGTGCGGTCATCTGGGGAGACGGCCAGGTGACAGAAGGGTGACGGTGGACAGAGGGAGACGGCAGACAGTTAAGAAATAGTTCTGGGGTTGGGCAAAGGCTAACCAATGTTCCATCCCCCAGCTAACCAGCCCTCTGCTGCTGCCATTAAGGCTCTGATTCAGTGGAAGGCGAAGCTCCCCTGGCAGAGGGATGGTGACACCTCCTGCTTAATTAAAGGCAAGAACCGCAGTTTAAGGGCTAGGTGAGTGTGCTGACCGTGCTCTCCCGTGAAATGTCAGTTCCATAAGGTGGAAGGGAATGTGCTGCGGAAGCAAGGGATGAAGAGAACAGACAAAGCCAGGACAAAGTAGGTGAGCAGGGATCAGGGCGGACGAGTTGAGGGCCCGGAGACCAGGGTCTGGTGCCCACATGCCCACAGGGTGGACGGGGGCAGCGGGTGGGGCGGTGGTGACCCGAGAGCGGTAGAGTCACCTGGAAGCTTCTACTCAGCCCCAGGTGGCAGGGCCACAGGGAGCACAGGTCCCGTGTGGCCTGGTCTTCCCGTTGTGGGGAGCCATCAGACACTTGAAGTTTTAAATGAATACTCTCAATTAAAAAAAAAAGTTCAGATTAAAAAAAAAATTACGGGGCAGGCCAGACATAATATGCCTGCAGGATGGGTTTGACCTGGGACCACCGCTGCTGTGCTGTGGGGTGTCTCCTTACAGTCCACACCTCCATTTGGGTTCCGGCTTTTGGTAGATCCCTGTTTTCCTGGAGCTTTAACCCTCTCTGCCTGCCTGGTAGTAATGAGGCGGGGTGGTGGGGGGTGGCGCCAGTTTCAACAAACTGCCTTCCGCTGCAATCTTCTCCTGGAAATTATCTTTCTTACAGCAGAGAAGTCCTGTCCAGGCTTTGAAAGATGGTGTTGATTGTAGGTTGGAGTGAAAGCCAAGTTTGAAAGTGTCTTGTGGTTCCCCCAAATCATGAGGAGGTCACCCCTGAAAACTGGCTTTGAGGGGAGGCAACGTGGAAGGGGACGCCAGGACACTCAGTGGTCGAAATATTTTAGAAATCGAAATTGATGCAAAGGGACTTTGTGGTTACAAATCTGCCTTCCACTGCAGGGGGTGTGGGTTTGATCCCTGGTCGGGGAACTAAGATTCCCATATGCTACAGGGCAAAATAGTAAATAAATAAATACAAAAAAATTGATGCAAAAATCTACGATGAACCAAAAATAGAAAAAAAATTTAAGTAAAGACAAGATCTTTATTATTCATTTTTCCTCTTACCTCAGGGTCTAGGATGGGTCCACACAGCACTGATACTGACCCTGTCTTTATTCCAAGTGTAATAGTTTGCTTAACATAGATTTTCTTTGTATTTATTTTTATTTTTAAAACATGTTTTATGAAAGCATAGTGTATTTGACTATTGAGGTTTTTGGTTCCCTCTTGAATTTTGCCTCACTTGCCTCACTCTGGTTCCAGTCCTGAAGGAGTCAAATGCATCCATCTGTAAATTAAAATATTAGCATCTCGAGTGATAATCCCCGGATGTACTTAAATTGAGGGGCGGTCCTTTCTGGGATCTGGGAGAGCTCCTACTTTTCCGATTAAACACATTTCGGGGCCTACATTTTCTAGTTAAGCTTTTCTTACGATGGGGTCGTCGGGATGGTGGGGTTTGGGCTGAGAACAGCCCGTTAGGGCTGGCTTTGTAGTCCGCAGGGCCTAACATAAAAGAAAATTCTCAGCCCCTGGTTCAAATATTGCTAAGAATTTTAAGATGGTGGTGGCAGGGTGTTAGACCTTGTGGTCCTCTGGGTGCAGGGCCCTGTGGGCTAGCACAGGTTGAACCCATGAAATTGACCTTGGCTGCTGCTCAGGTTAGCACTAGAGCCTCCTGGACCCCCAGCTGGAATGGGGCCTCAGGTATGAGCTGATTTACTGGCCCCCATTTTACAGATAGAAGAACTGAGGCACAGAAAGGCCAGCTGACTTGCTTAAAAGTCACAGAGTGATTCAGAGGAAGCACTCGGATTGGATCCTGGGCCCCCATTCTGTGATCTTCCTGATGGTACCACAGGGTCACCCCAACCTTGGCCAAACAATGATCTCTTCATGCCTGTGGGTGCCATTGACCTCCAGGAAGTTCAGCTTGGAAGAGGAGGCAGCGACTGGATTCAAATCCATCAGTGTTGTTATAATGACCCCAGGAATCTATTTCCTATACCAGAGCATATTTTTTTATAAGTCATTTTTTTTTCTTTTCCTTTTGAAAAAGAAAAAAAGCATGTACAGGCAGAATTTCCCTGAAGCCACTGAGTCAGATGAAATGTTATTTACATAAAAATAATTACAGGTGTCATAACCATGCTAGAGGCTGGGCCACCGGTTGTGCAAAACACCAGCTTTCCGGACATCCCTGACAAGTCCCATGAAACTGAGGCAACCAGGGACTCAGGTTCGCCTCTCGATGCCACTTCGTGTTCTGAGAGATCTCTCAGGGTGAGCTCTGTTGGGCACTGTCCTTCATCCAGTCCTTCGGCTCCTTCTTCGAGAGTGCCCACCGTGCCCTGGGAACGCTTCCAGGATCTGGGGCTACAGCTGGACTTGCCAGATTAAAATACAGAATATCCGGTGAACTTTGAATTTCAGGCAAACGATGAATGCATTTTTAGTTTCAGTATGTCCCATACAATGTTGGGGGACATATTGAGCTAAAAAACATAAGCGTGCATTGTTGTCCAAAATCCAAATTTAACCGAGTGTCCTGTGTTTTTGTTCACTATATCTGACAGCCCTGGAGACAGCAGTCAATAAAACAAACCTTCTTGGTCTTGTGGGGCTTACAGTCGATTGAGAAGAGGCAGAAAAGATGAGCAAGTGCACTTATGAATAAATATGCTGCCAAGATAAGGGCTTCGAGGAACACAAAGCAGGGTCAGGGGACGGAGGAGGCCAGGGGGTGCTATTTTTATTGGGATGATCGTGGAAGTTCTCTCTGAGGAGCTGACATTTGAGCTGAGGAATGAACAAAGCAAGGAAGTGACATTTATCAGTGTGAATAGTAGGTGCAAAGGCCCCGGGGTAGGGCCACGCTTGGTATTTTCAAGGAACAGCTGGACGATTGAGGAGTGGGTGGCAGAAGGAAGTCAAAAGAAGGGACCGTGGCCAGAGATGATGCCTAAAGGGGGCTGGCGTGGGGCAGCTGATCTAGGACCCTGTCGGTCAGGGTGCTTGTGTGTCCCTCCCTGACGCCTACGGGAGCCTCTGCCCTCATCTTGTTACTTCCATGTTGGCCCTTACAGGGATCCCTTTCAAAATATCCCTTTGGCTGCTCCATGTCAGGGCCGGCGTGGAAGTGACGAGGCCAGGGAGGACAGTCATCAGGGTGACAGATGACGTGCACTAGGCTCGCCGGGGTCGGAGGCGGAACAGTGAAGCTGGTGAAACGTGATGGGATTTGGGGTTTTTTGGTTTGCTGAGGGGGTTGCCTGTGGGTGTGAGCAGAGAGAAATAGAGGACTTGCTCATTGGTTTTCGGTGGGAGAAAGTGATGAATGGGAGGGTGATCTGGCTGGGAACTGTGGGAGAGGAGCAGTTTCAGACGATAAGTAGGTTGGTTTGGACAGGTGTGCTCCACGGCGCCTGCTGGGTGCCCAGATGCAGCTGTTGAGTGGACGGTGGGACAAGTCCACTCCTTAGTCGCTCTGTCCTGTCCACCTCTGTGACCCTTTGGGCTGCGGCCCACTAGGCTCCTCTGTTCATGGGATTTCCCAGGCAAGAATACTGGAGCAGGTTGCCATTCCCTTCTCCAGGGGATCTTCTCAAACCAGGGATCAAACCCATATCTCCTGTGTCTCCTGCATCACAGGCAGATTTTTTAACCGGCTGAGCCATTGGGGAAGCCCTGGGAGAGGTAGAGACTGAGGCTAAAGATGAGCTTCATACCAGAAGGGGGAAAGGAGCACAGAGCTATGTGTTGGCCGGGGTTGGGGGGGTCCTTCCAGGGCCTTCTTGAAGGGGCCTCAGCACTCAGAGTCTCCTGGGGTGGGGTTGGGTGGGGTGGGTGGGAGAGTTGGTATACTCTGAGTATTTGTATTCACTTGCAATCAGATTATGCTGCCTTTTTAAAGAGGCAGCCGGCAAGAGGAAAAGAGAGAACTCAAGGGTGGACTAGAGGGTGAGAGTGTGCTTCCGCTGCTTCCTGTCCTCCCCACGGCCCGCACTCCCATTGTCTCTTGCCTGGATGGCTGCATGAACCTCCTAATTGGTCTTCTTGCTGTAAACCTCATCACCTTGCAGTTTCTTCTCCACCCAGAACCCAGAGCAACCGATTAAAACCCCAAATGTGGTCTTGTCACGTACCTGCCTAAATGCACTTCAGTCATTCCTCATTGGTCTTAGGTCCAAAATTCTCCACGAAGGCCCCACTAATCCCCCAGCCTTACCCCACACCATCTTCTGGTCCGTCCCCTCCAGTCTTTTCTCGGTTCTTCCTGCCTCTTCCTGCCTCAGGGCCTTTGCACATGCTTTCCCAGCTGGCTGTTAGTTCTTCCCCTCACTCTTCGCTGGCTACCTTCTGCTCAGCCTCCTGTTCTCAGCTCAAGTATCACCTCCCTAAGGAAGCCTTTCTTGAATTCCGTGTTGACATTATTGTTGTAGCCTCTGTCCTGTCGTCAGCTCTCCTTTCATGGCACTTGTCTCAGTTTGTAATTATACACTAGAGTCAGTGCTTTTGAGTGGAGCTGAAATCCTGGGCCAGGATCAGACGTGTGCTAGGATTTGCAGACCCTCAGCAGCCTCACTAACCTCCCATTGCACTTCTGTTGGGGAGCCCAGAGGAAAGCTCAAAGACCAGGGCCTCCATAAGGTCAGCGGTGGGGCAGAGGGCAGGTTGACAGAGCTGCACCGTTGGGGCCTGCATCCCAGCCCGCGCTCCCGGAGTGGCCTCTGAATGCATAAAGGTCATGCATTATGCTCCTTGCTTCTAACAGCACAAATTATTTATTTTGGAATTGAAAATATGCCATCCCCCAACTCAAGCCCCAGCTTTCAGAGTGGCCTGTAGAGAAGAAAACGCTCTCACTTCCCAGCGCTCTAGCAGAAACTCTGTTCTGGGTCAGGACCTAGTCTGAACCCCTTCCCTTTAAGAGCTCTGATTTGGCGCAGATTCCAGATTCTAGAAACTTAAAAAATATTTCTACTGTTCAGAGGAACAACTGAGGCAGTTAGAGTATTATTGCCAGGTCCTGAACCGTTCTCACAAGGCAGTCTATCAAAGGGATGGTGATTTTACCTTTACTATGTCATCTTATTATTGGCTGTCTCAGGAGGATGTCAGTTGGGGGTAAGAATTTAGATTCTTGCCCAAACAATGGGGTGGCCAGATTAAGTCTTAGAGAGGAGGGTCCTTAAAGACAAATATAAGGATCTTATATACACAAGGACAGTCAGACTCTTTTATCCATCCATCCATTCACCCGTCCATCCATCCATCATCCATCCATCCATTCACTCTTCCACCCACCCACCCATTCATCCATCATTCATCCATCCACTCTTTCATCATCCATCCATTCATCATCCATCCATCCATCCATCCACTCTTCCATTTCATCCATCCATCCATCTGTCACCCAAACATGCACTCATCCATCCATTCATCTATCTGCACATCCACACACCCATTGTACATAAAGCTGTGAATGAATCAATCATGACCCCTGCCCGAGTGGATCTCACAGGCTAATGGAGATAAAAATGCTCTGATTGGCCAAGCCTGGGTCATTTGTACACTTCTTTGCCAGGGTAGTATGGGACAACTGGGTCGATAATTTACCAGAATTGCATCATCAAGAGTAGTTTCCCAAAGGAACACACTGGGGTGTTGTTATCAGAAGCAGGGGGGAATGACACCAGGTACGCAGAATCAACAGATGTCCTCTAGATTAGAGGCATTTAGTCATCATGGCTGGAGGGATGAAAAGAGACCAGTGAGGATGACACTAGCTTCTCCTTGTCTGTAGCACAAGGACAGGCTGGTTCCTCTGATTTTCCCTGGCTAAATTTCAGGGTTTGGATTCTGAGTCCTGTCACAGGGACCCGAGAGCATCCATCTCTTTCTGGATCATTCTGTTGTTTGGTCGCTCAGTCGTGTCTGACTCTTTTGCAACCCCGTGGGCTGTAGCCCGCCAGGCTCCTCTGTCCATGAGATTCTCCAGGCAAGAATACTAGAGTGGGCTGCTATTTCCTTCTCCAGGGGATCCTCCCCACCCAGGGATCAAACCCATGTCTGCTGCATTGGCAGGCAGATTCTTCTGCCACCCGGGAGGCCCCTCCTTCTGGATGCTTGGGCTCTCAGCAGTCCTAGTGTGGGTCATCTCCCCTCCTCCACCTAAATTTATCAGCCACCCCTAGGATACTTGCTGGATTCACCTGGTGTGTGTATGTTTATGCTTAAGAAACAAACAAGAGGATTTTTTTTTTTTAATGTTCTGACAGCCAGAAAGAGCTTCCCAAGACTGAAAATGCATGAGTCTTGGATCCAGGCCCAGGACCCTGGAATGGAGTTTGTGTCCAAACCAGTGCTTCTTACCCCAGGCCACACACTGGAAGCATCTGGGGAGCTTTTACGAAATACTGATGCCTGAGTCTCAAACATTCTGATTGTAACTGGCCCCTCCTAGGATCTAGCTTCTTGAATTTTTTTTAACAGCTCTCCAGGTGAGGCCAATGTGTAAGTTGGGTTAGGAGTCACTGGTCCAAGTGCAGTTTGGGAAACGCTATTCATTGCCGTATCTCTTTACCAACAGGACATAAACATGATGAGGGTGGTAGGGACCCGGTCCTGCCGACGGCTGCACCCCCAGGATCTGTGGTAGTGCCTGGTACCTAGCAGGTGCCCAATAAAGGTCTGGGGAATGCATAATGATTGACAGCTTCCCACGAATCCCTTAATGGAACCGAGATGGCTGCCCTGAGAGAGGGCATCTTCTCCACCCTCTGGCACGTGGGAAAGGATCGGAGTCAGTCCCCATTTCAGGTCAAGCTGTGGCTCTCAGGGAACCCCTGAAACTCTCCCACCTCCTTTTCTGATCCAGTAATTCTCAACCCTGGCCGCCCTTTAGAATTATCTGAGGTCATTAAAAAGAAAACACCTTCAAGGGGTTTGGATCAGAACCTGGGAACAGGCATTTTTACAGCGTCTCAGGGGACGCCAACGTGCCGTAAAAGGAGGCCGCTGGCCGCGTCCCCTGTACCTCTGTGAGCCTGCTTTCTGACTGGAGCTAACTTGGTGCAAGACCCCTGGAAGGGTTTTATAAGGGGGTGTTGGGAGTCGGTTCTTATGCGTTGTTCCCTAAGTGCCTGTTCACAGCGTTCACCGTGGATGCTTGCCTAGAAATGCACATCTCCGAGCCTCTCCTCCAGACTTAGTACTCAAGCTCCAGTGCGGGCCTGGGGATCTGCGTTCTGATCAATCGTGCAGGTGTACTCGTCCCCAGCTGCCCTTTCCACCTGCACTGCCCTCTGACCTGCTCTGCCACACTGAGCTGCTTCTGCCTCTCGGTTTTGGTTCCCACCTCTGAAGCATTCTTCCTCCAGGTATGCCCAGCAGTCAGGTTCCTCCGAATGCCATCTTGCCAGAGCCCCCCCCCCCCCGCCACTTCTTGCCCCCCGACAGCTGAGGGGACCAAAGCCGCCCCAGCCCCCAGCCTTTCCCCTACATCTCTGGTGAGCACTCTCCAGACAGCCCAGGGGGATGCTCTTTGTTCTGGAGTTTATCTCGGTCCTTACTCTTGCCCCACCAGGACCTAAAGGTCCCCGGGCGAGAGTGTCTGGTGCCTGCTGGTCCCTGGAGATGTCAGGCGGCCAAGAGGTGTAGATGGAAAGGCAGGTAGGACTTGCGCCTTGCCAGTACCTGGGATTCTTCGCCAAGTCCTGGATGTGACTGATGGAGGTGGCAATCCAGCCGCAGCTGCGGGCTCACAGAGGCTCAGGTCTGCAAGAGAAGGCAGTGGGTGCACCCCCCACCCCCGACCTTGTTGGTGTCAGCCGGTCACCCAGGGCAAAAAGACAAGTGGCTTTCTCATCCGGATCCTGGGTCCGGCAGGGCCGCAGAGCTTAGGCGGGGAGGGTGGAAGCGGCGGCTGCGCCCGAGCGCCTGGCAGGTGGCTTCGCGCGGCGCCGGGCGGTGCGGCCGGGACCAGGGGCGGCCTGCTTCCTCCCGGCCGTCCCCGCCCTCCCCGGTCCCGGGGTGTCGCCCCGCCCCGCCGGCCGGGCCGCGCTGTCCCCGCCTCCCCTCCCCGGGCTGCAACAGGTGCCTCCGGAGCAGGAAGCGCGCGCCGCCGCCGCTCAGCTCCCCCGGGCGCGCCATCCCCGGACCCCGCGTGTGTCCCCACGAGGACAGTGACCCCGCCGCTCCGCCCGCCTCTCCGCCCCGCTTCCTGCTCCCTTCGCCGTCGCCGGCTAGGGGCCCGCGAGTCCACCGAGCCCGCCTCCGCCCCCGGCCCGCCCGCCGCTCCGCGCGCCATGGACGCCCCGGAGCCGCAGCCTGACCCCGACGGCGGGGACGCCCCGGGCCACGAGCCTGGGGGCAGCCCCCAAGACGAGTTCGACTTCTCCATCCTCTTCGATTATGACTATTTGAATCCTATCGAAGGTCGGTGGAGGCTCGCCCCGGCCTGGCCCCCGAGCCTGGGCTGGGGCTGGGGCCTGGGCAGTGGCCGCGGGTGGGGCCCCTTTGCCCCACGCGTCACATTTCCTGGGGGGCCTGAACTTGAGTTGGGGGGAAGTTGCCTCTCCCCAGGTGAGAGGGAGGGCGGGAGCCGTCGGAGACTGCAGCCGCCTTTAGAGGGCACTAGGCTCACTCTGCCTGGTGGGGCGCCAGTTTCCAGTTCCTTCTCCCCGAGGGTCCCTGGTAGTGAAGCAAAAGGGAGCAGGGGTCTCAGCTGGTCTCTGGCCCGCCGTTGGTCATCAGTGCGCGGTGGAAGCTATGGGTTTTGCCTTTGGAGGGAAGAGGTGAGGAAGCCAAAGAATGGAGTTTTTCGGCCGGGACTGGTGCAAAAAGAGGGCTGGTGAGGCGGATCCGCCCACCTCCGAGCCCCACCGTGTGCGAGCCCTTGTTGGGGACGTTGCGCTGACTCTAAGGAGGAGGTTGTCTGTGTCTAATGCTGGAGCGTGGTTTGCCCTCGTCTTAGGCGGCTGGCCCATTTCCTCCCTGCGTTCTGCCGCTGCCGTTTGCACATCACCTCACATGCTTCAGTCTGAGCTTTATTAAGTGGGCCCCACCCCCCGCCCCACAGGCAACCAGACTGTGGGGGCTTGGAGGGTGCCCGCCTGTGGTTTCAGGAAGGTGCAGGCTTATTCCTGCCTCAGCGACCTGTCAGTCCCTGCCTGCAAGTGCGCTCTGCGCTGGGGGCTGGGGATTTCCCCCCGCTGGGCCGTCATTTCACGTGTTTAACAGGAGCCTTGGTCAGAGGAGGCGGTCGCACACCCAGCCTCACTGTATTTTTCTGGTTAGCAGGTTGTCTTGGAAAAAAACAGAACACCAGACAGGCTTCCTGATTTTGACAGCCTAGCCCAGCCAGTGCTTGTTGAAGCCTTGGGGGCAGGCCTGTTGGTGACTTCCAGATGCACTTGGGCTCGGCTGCTTCTGGGGAGCAGGAAGGGGTTGTGCTGGCTGGTGTGTGTAGGAGGCCCTTTCCGGACTCTCCCAAGTTTGCTGTTTCCCAGAGATGCTGTGTGAGGCAGAGAAGTTTCAACTTTCCCTCTGCAGCGTCTTCAGGTGAAACTCCAGGTGAGGGCCTTGCTTTGACTTCAGAGATGCCCTTCGATCGGATACCAAGTGAAGATGGTAGTTAGTAATTATTCTCTATTTTGGCTGGAGATGGAAATAATTAGCCAGCCAAAGAGACCAGTCTTCTTGAGTTGCAATCTGGAGGCCATCCTTTGCTTTGAAAAGATACAATTAAGAATCTGCAAATGATCCCTCTAGCATCCGTGGTCTTGCTCTTCGTTAAGATTAAAGTCATGTTTGGAGGGAATACTTACACCCCTCCAAGATTCACAATCAACGGATTTTTTTTTTTTTTTCCTGCAGCGGGGAGATTTCCGGGGAAATAGTTTCTAAGCCAAATCTGATGGGAGGTGCTTTTTATAGTTTTTCTTGGCAAAGGGGTGCTTGGTGGCTGCCAGATGGGTGTCTAAATGACCATGGTGAAGGCCCCAGCATCTATCTTTAAAAAAAATAAACTTTATTTTTGGAAACAGTCTTAAATTTACAGAAAAATTGTAAAGAGAGTACAGCAAGCTCTTGTATACCCAGCACCCAGCTCCCCATAGGAGGAATATCCGTTAGCAGGATGCATTTGTTACAATTAGTGAGCCAATATTATGATACAGTTTTATAAAGCTAAGTCCATACTTTGTTTAGATTGTACCCCCCCCCCCTTTTCTTAATGAGCTTGACAGTTTTGAGGAATACTGACTAGGTGCATTGTAGAATGTCCTTTCAGTGGGGTCTTATGTTTTTCTCATGGTTAGACAGGGCTATGGGTTTTGGGGGAGGAAGACCACAGAGGTAAAGTGACCATTTCCATCACATCATATTGTGGGTACCTACCATCAACATGATTTATCATTATTGATGATAGCCTAGATCACCTGGCCGAGGTAACCTTTGGCAGGTTGCTCCACCATAAAGTTGCTGCTGCTGCTAAATTGCTTCAGTCGTGTCCGACTCTGTGCGACCCCATAGAGGGCAGCCCACCAGGCTCCCCCGTCCCTGGGATTCTCCAGGCAAGAACAATGGAGTGGGTTGCCATTTCCTTCTCCAATGCATGAAAGTGGAAAGTGAAAGTGAAGTCGCTCAGTCGTGTCTGACTCTTAGTGACCCCATGGACTGCAGCCTTCCAGGCTCCTCCGTCCATGGGATTTTCCAGGCAAGAGTACTGGAGTGGGGTGCCATTGCCTTCTCCAACCATAAAGTTACTCCTTGCCAAACGTGCAGCCCAACTTAAGGATGAGGAATTATGCTGTGGAATCTGTAATCAGGCCTTGCTGCGAAGGCACCAGGACAGAAACGTCATGGCTCAGTAAGAGAAGGGATGCTGCGAGCCTTGAGAGGCTGAAGCGAGCTGTTCCAGATGTGGGTCAGGCTCAGTCTCACCCAGATGTTAATAGCAGTCACTTTGCTCTGCTTCCGCATGATGGAACTCCCCAAGGGTCAACACTAGTCCGTGTCTTGCTAATGGGCTTTGTCCCACATGACAATATGTTGGTGGTACACGTGAGGTGTTCTCTTTAACTCTGGGCAATGGGCTTGGCAAAAGGCCAAGAAAGGAAGAGGATTGCTCCTGGGACAGACATTGTCAGGAACTGGTGACGGCACGTAGGGAGTTGGGGGAAGTCACATGCTTATTTTGTGGAACCTGAGCGTGTGGCAGCTGTGATTAGCCCGTGTAGTACCCCTCCAACCATAGAAGGTACACACTTCACAGAAGGTTGTCACCTTCATTTTGTAGAGGGGGTTGATGAGGCACAGAGAGGTGAAGGAACTTTCCCCAGAAAGCAGAGCAGGTACACGGCAGAGCTGAAATGTGAGCCCGGCAGTCCTGCTCTGGAGCCCTAGAGTCCTGCTCTATATCTTTCGGATCTACCGTGTGAGTTCTCGTCCCCTCACTTGACGAGAGATGCGCACAAAGCAGTTAGGGGCCTGGCACCGTGCAAGACTGGAGTTTAAAACATTACTGACAAGATGATCTTGGGTAAGTCATTTAATCTCTCTGGACCTCTGTTTGCTCAGCTGTCACGTGATTGAATGATAGTACTTACCTCATACAGGCAACTGTTTGCCTTGAATGGCTTAACCCATTCACATCACTTAACACAGTGTCATTTGTCACTAGCTTTTTATTAAACCTTTGATTTCGTTAATAGAGGTGCTCAGTTCATGTGAGTCATCATTCACTTACTCATCCATCTACCTATTGAGCTCCTATGGTGTTAGATCCTGGGGATGTAGTAGAAAATGAGACTCAGTCCCTGCCCTCAATCAGTTAGTGTCTCTAATTGTTTTTCTGTCTAATTGCATCGACTGATCCCTCCAGTAGCATCTACATGGTAGTGGAAAATAGGCATCTTTGCCTTGTTCCTCACCCAGGCAGGAGAATCTTCAGTGTTAGCTTTAGAATTGAGGCATATGTATTTATGTTAGGGAAGTATCCATCCGTCTCTATTTTCATAAGAGTTTTGATTAGGAATGGGAGTTGAGTGATGCCACAGACTTTTTAGCATCTATGGAAAAACATGATTTTATTCTAAGATCATTGATATTAATAGCTTTCCTAATATTGAAACGTTCCTGGTATTAACCCCATTTGGTCACTGGGTATTATTTTCTTATGGTGGTGGGCCTGGCATCTACTGGATAATATTGTTTTAAGATTTCTTTTAGCAGTGTTCACCTGGTGGCAGGTAAAGAATCTGCCTGCAATGCGGGAGACCTGGGTTTGATCCGTGGATCAGGGAAGATCCCCTGGAGAAGGAAACGGCAACTGACTCCAATATTCTTGTCTGGAAAATGTCATGGATGGAGAAGCCTGGCAGGCTGTAGTCCATGGCATCGTAAGAGTTGGATGTGGCCTAGCAGCTAAGCCGCGAGTGATGTCTGTAATGTGCTTTTTGGTGTGCCGTCAAGTCTAAACGTCTCTCCTTCTCTATGTTCAGGAACAACGTGTATATTGTTGGGACTATCCAGTTTCTCCCGTTGTGATAGGATCCCCTGTGAAGCCATCTGGACCTGGTGCCTTTTTATGGTCTTGTTCTGGGATAACTTTCTCGATCGTGTCTATGGGAATTGGGCTGTATCCATTTTCTATTTTGACTAGAGCCAGTTTTGGTAAACTTTCTTCCTAGGAAATCACCCACTTCACCTTTCTGAATTTTCAGATTTATTTGCTTAGAGGCATGCAAGGTAAACTCTTATTTTCTTTTGAGGGAAAGAGCTAAATGCATAGTAATAGAAAGAATGCAGACAGGGCTCTGAGGGTCCTGGCTATGAGCCCACCTTGGAGGGGAGAGGCGTGCTGGCTGTTGGTAGACAGAAGTTTAATTTCTTTGTATGTGCATGTGAATTCAAGGCATTCTTACTTCTTCCAACTTGTAATACACTGGGAAAGACGGATGGGCCCTGGGGATCCCCAGTCACCTCCAGCGGTGCCAGATCTTCTCTGGGCCGTGTTGGGAGGGCTTGCTCCCAGTCTGCCTCAGTGAGTCTGGCATGCCCCTCCTCTGGAAAGCGGATGCATATGGCGTTAACTTTGACCTTTCAGAAAGGAAAATGGACTCCTGACCGTTGCTTATAGTTTGTTCTGCTGATCCTCAAACTCTTTGGGTCACAGACCTCTGAAAGGCTGATGAAAGCCGCAGGTCCCATGTACCGCAGGAGCACACTGCACGCGTGCGTCCCTTCTGCACCTGTAAAGCCCGGGGTGAAAGGCGCTCAGTCGTGTCCGACTCTCTGCGACCCCAGGGACTATACAGCCCATGGAATTCTCCAGGGCAGAGTACTGGAGCCGGTAGCCTTTCCCTTCTCCGGGGATCTTCCCAACCCAGGGATTGAACTCAGGTCTCCCGCATTGCGGGCGGATTCTTTACCAGCTGAGCCACAAGGGAAGCTCAAGAATACTGGAGTGGGTGGCCTGTCCCTTCTCCAGCAGATCCTCCTGACCCAGGAATGGAACCTGGGTCTCCTGAATGGCGGGTGGCTCAGCTTTATACCATTTTCAGGTAGAGTCACACTGACCCAGGAATGGAACCCGGGTCTCCTGCATTGCGGGTGGCTCAGCTTTATACCCTTCTCCAGCAGATCCTCCTGACCCAGGAATGGAACCCGGGTCTCCTGCATGACGGGTGGCTCAGCTTTATACCATTTTCAGGTAGAGTCACAGACCCTGCTGTCGCCCGCTCTCTAATGTCACCTGCACTTGAGCTCAGGGCCACCTGCTCTCGGCCCATTCACAGGGCACAATTAAAGCCTCATTCTTTCAGCAAACACTCATTGAATGCTGGTTTTGTGCCAGGCCCTGTGGGAGTACACAGATGAATGAAATGTGGTCTTGCCCCTGTCTGGCCCCCAGGCCAGTGTGGGACACAGCCTGGTAAACAAATAGGGACAAATGAGGTGCTGATATACAGCATCACGGGCTTTTTTTTTTTTTTTTTTGGTGCTTACTAAAAATAGAGCTCTACTCTAAGCAAGCGAGTTCGCTAAACACATGTGACATTCAGAGACGTTGCCGTCTGTGTTGAGTTAAGGACAAGCCTTAATGAGCCTGCTTTGTGCAAATAGCGTCTCCAGGTGCAGCTGGAAAGGTGAAACGAGGGCTGAGTCGAGCAGTGGCCTCGTCGAGGGAGGAGCAAGAGCTAGGGAGAAAGTTGCCTGAATCATCCTTTACTATTGAACACATGTCATCCCAGCTTCCAAATTAAAGGCCGTCTGTTCTTAAGGCGCCCTCAGCTTTTGATCAGAAGTTGTTTCGGTTGCTCTTTGGGGCCCCAGGGACGGTAGCCCACCGGGCTCCTCTGTCCATGGGATTTCCCAGGCAAGGATACTGGAGTGGATCGCCATTTCCTTCTCCAGGGCATCTTCCCAACCCAGGGATAGAATTCGTGTCTCCTGCGTTGGCAGGCAGATTCTTTCCCACTGACCTCCCAGGGATGCCCTTGATCAGAAGTAGAGGCTCTTAAAATCTTAATGCTGTGCTATTTGAGTTGGTGCCCAAGGCTTTTTAGTCCTGTAAGATGATGGGATTGAATACATTTGAGAAATGCAGCTTTGGTGGCCAGTGGTCCTTAATCCTGGCTACAGACTAGAATCTTTCAGGCATACCCAGGACCCATGAAGTCAGAATTCTTGGGGGTCAGTTCACTTTTGCTGAGAGTCACGAGCAGTACACGGCAGGACAGGCTTCGAGCCCAGGCAGCTGGGGTCCTGAGTCCCTGTCCTCAGCACTACAGCTCAGCCGGAATCTCACTGACCCCAGCTTTCCTGGGTACCCTTAATGCCAACATGGGCTGCATTCACCCATGATGTTTTGGTATCTATGCAATTATCAGTGGACTGTTCACTGCTATCCTAATGGGATTATACTCATAAAATATGCAACAAAAACCCAAGTGGGGAAGGACAGAATATAAACTGGGGTTCTGCTATTTCTGTATTTCTCTCTACAGCCCAGTGGATTGTCGTGCATGCCTCCCGGGGCACGTGTCCCCCCCAACTCCACGGCCATAGGCCTACTGAGCCAGAGCAACAGGACTGAAGTCAGGAAATCCCGGCTTGAAATTCTGACTTAGGTGTCCATTACTAGCTTGGCCTTGGCCAAGTTGAAGTGCCGGGCATTGGCAAGCGCGCAGTAAACCATTGCCTTATAAATGGATGAGAAGTTGCATAATCCCCGCTGAGTGGTTTGCCTCCAGGCAGGTGATTTTGATCCTCTCCGCTTGTGTTTTCTCATCTGTGAGATGGGGGTGGTCAGGTTCCCGCAAGGCAGTGTGACTGAGTGCGGGCAGCGGGGCTGCGTGAAGGTCGGACGGCAGGCTGGGAGCAGGGTGGTGGACTCTGAGAAACCGTCGGGCTCACCCACCTTCTTGAGAGCGTTGGGTCCTTGGAGGGGAAAGTCTCTGCCCTCGCCTTTAAGGAATCCTGAGCCTTAAGAGGGGCTTCCTTGGTGGCTCAGAGGTTAAAGCCTCTGCCTGGAAGAGAAGATGCCTTTTGGAGATGAGTCACTGGCCGCGGGGCTTCAGCTGGCATTGCAGCATGATACCTAACTTACATGCGATTTGCATGCATGCTTAGCTGTGTCCAAGTCTTCGTGATCCCATGGACTGGAATCCACCAGGCTCCTCTGTCCATGGGATTTCCCAGGTGAGAATACTGGAGTGGGTTGCCATGTTCTCCTCTAGGGGATCTTCCCGACCCAGGGATCGAACCTCGCCTCCTGCATTGGCAGGTGGATTCTTTACCACTAAGCCACCGGGGCAGCCCTCTGTAGGGGGTCAGTTCTGATGAAAAGCTTGCCCGGGGCATGGGTCCCTGCCTCAGCCGCAGAAGTAGGCCAGGTGCAAAAGCTTTCTCAGTTGTCCAGACTCTCAGGCTGCAAGGTTCCCTGAGGCTGCTCCTCAGGGTCCTGCCCCGGCGCTGCGGACCCCTGACCCTGGGCCAGGACGCGGCAGCCTTGGGAAGTGCCGTGTGGTGGATGTCTTGTGGCTTCCCCCCACTAAGGGACTTCCTGTCTCCTCTCTCCCCAGCACAGGAAACAGCCACAGGCGCCCCAGAGCTCCGGCCAGACCCGGCTTCCCTGGGCTGGTGCGAGGTTGGGTTTTACTGAGTGTTCCCAAACCGAGCTCAGGGAAGAAGGCAAGACTTGCCCTGGGGCTCTTCCTGGGCTGTGTCAACTTTCCTACCTGGAAGAAAGCCCGCGGCGGGTTCCTCCAAAGCAAGAGGAACGGCCTGTGACGTTTTCCTAAACTTTGTCCAAAATGTGGAAACGTAGAGACGATGGCATCATTAGCTGCCGTGTTCCCAGCACCCAGTCTCTATGGTTACCTACTGAAGGCCAGTCTTATGTCCCCCCCTCCTCAGTGTGTGCTCTGCATCACCACTTCTGCTTGCTTTAAATCACATTGCAGATGATAGAATATTTTATTAATAGATTAGGATGTAGCTCTCAAATATAAGGACTCCTGAGAAAAATCCAATACCATTACCAAACCTAAAAAGCTGTATTGCGTGCTAAGTTGACTCAGTCGTGTCCGACTCTTTGCGACCCCATGGACTGTAGCCCTCCAGGCTCCTCTATCCATGGGGTTCTCCAGGCAAGAATACTGGAGTGGGTTGCCATGCCTTCCTCCAGGAGATCTTCCTGACCCAGGGATCGAACCCACATCTCTTAAGTCTCCTGCATTGGCAGGCGGGTTCTTTACCGCTAGCGCCACCTGGGAAGCCCCCAAAGCCATAATCTTTAATTTCAAACGTCCAGTGTTTAAACTTACTGCATGTCTCACAAGTGTCTTTTCATGGTTAACTTGTTTGAACAAAGATCCAGACAAGACCCGAACATTGTAAATCATTGACGTGGCCATTAGATCTCTCTTACTTTATAAAAATCCCCACCAGTCTGTTTTCTTGCCTTTGTTGAAGAAGCAGGTCATGTTTCTTGCACTGGCCTCCGTGTGACGGACTTTGCCAGTGGTGTCCCTGTGGCACTGTTGAGTCTTCTTCTGTCCCTTGCATCTCTTACAAACTGGCATTTAGATCTGAAGTTCTGTGCCGTAGACTTTGAGTGCTGTTTTCTTCTGCAGAGAAATATATCCAAGGTAGAGAGGATGCTACAGGAAGAGCAGAGAGATTGCTTTTCCTGAGTTGGCGTTTGGGACCATCTGTGCGTCCTGACCTGAGGTTTTGAGAAAAAAGGGAATTTTCTCACTTGGGCCTGTTTCAGTTACTAAGATACTAAGTTTCTAAGAGGCAGTGCTTCTGCGTGAATTTTAATTGAGTGAGCTTTCTGAAGGTAAGAAAGGTGCCTGCAAAAGCTCAGGATTTATAAAGGTCCTTATCAAAACAAACCTTCTTGGGCACGCTGAGAAAGGTGGACTGTTAAACGAGCGCGGGGAGGGGTGGGGGAGCCTTGACGTCTGCAGTGCTTGCGTACGTTATTGTAAAGACCACAGAAAGGGGCTGTTTACCTGCATGGTCCTGAGAAGGTGGGCTCCGGGTGTGAA
Source organism: Bos javanicus (assembly GCF_032452875.1). NCBI lineage: Eukaryota > Metazoa > Chordata > Mammalia > Artiodactyla > Bovidae > Bos > Bos javanicus. The sequence continues at coordinate 79,304,590 of NC_083880.1, read as the reverse complement.
ATCCACAACCCGTGACCTCATCTCTGTTGCCATGGAGAAAGGAGGAGGTCATTAATGCCCGGGGTCGGCAGGAGCCTCTGATGAAGTGTACCCGCCCCCCGGGGACAGGGCACTGAAGTGAAAGCTCCTGGCGATGAGTGTAAATAAAGAAGCCATCTGTCAATCAGGCATTAATTTTAAGTCTCTGCCCCTGGCCAGGGGTTCCAGGGGCCCCACTGTTTTCAAGGGGAAGTTTACACTTGCATTTCAAGTTGGCTAAAAGAAAGGTGGAAACCAGCTTTTCACGCTGTGTCAGGAGTTGCGGGGCTCAGTGGGCACAGCTCTTTGAGGCACTGGCATAAAGGTGACGGGGGTCTTGGCCGAGTGAGTTGGAGGAACCAAAGCAGAGAAGGCGGCCGGGCCCCTGCCTGTGTCTCCTTGCGCAGGGCCTTGGCAGAGAGGCGGGGTAGCCACGCGCACCCCGCTTCAGAGGGAGGATTATCTGAGGTCTGTTTCTGGTTGATTCTTCTGACCAGATCTTTTCTTCTCCTTTTGGCAAGGAAGTCACCGGAGCCCCTCTCTCTGCTGTGTGCCTCATGACAAATGGGGAAAGACTGTCCTCTCTTAGAGAAGGGCCTCTCTGAAGCACAAATCCCACCTCAGATGGCTGTCTTCCTGAAAAACGGAGGCAGGGTGGCATGGTGACTGGATAAGCCAAGGCTGATGTCGGCATCTGATGGACTATTACACGGCCATGAAAAAGAAACCATAACTGCATACGATGTGGTTAAATCTCAGACATAAGGTTGAGATTTACAGCATGTGCATGTACATTCCATCCAGTTTTATGTCATGGTCACAGCAGGCAAAGCCAGGCCTTAGTGAGGGAAGGCAGGCGAGTGGGTCCCCCAAATGAGGGTTATTGGCTGGGTGTGGCCACTAGGGAACCATGTAGCAGGATTGAAGTGTTCTGTATCTTGAATGGTGGATGCACATTTGTAAAAAGGCGCCGAGGCCTTTTAATATCTTACGGCATCTAAATGATGTCTCAATTTGAACCCCAGCTCTGCCCCTGGTTTCTTTCAAAAGGTTTTTTTTTTTTTTTGATGTGGATCATTTCTTAAAAGCCTTTATTGAATTTGTTGCAATCTTGCTTCTGTTTTATGTTTTGGTTTTTTGGTCGAGAGGCACGTGGGCTCTCAGCTCCCCAACCAGGGATGGAAGCGCCACCCCTACACTGGAAGGCGAGGTCTTCTGGACCGCCAGAAGAGTCCCTGCCCTGACTGTTCTTGTTCCTGGGGCTGAACCCCCACCCCCCTCAGCTTCCCTGGCCCCCTCGGTGACACAGAGGAGTAGATGGTACCTGCCTTCCAGGTGCTTGTCAGCCTCGTGGTACACAGGAGAGCTCGAGGCGCAATGAATGAAGGCAGATGGGAAGGTCTTTGAAGTTCTTGAAAGCATGAGGGCCCCATGGAATGATTCCACCCGGTTCTTTCCATCCCAGTTTGAGGATGAGGTGGGGTTTCATGTCTATCAGATGCCTGGGCCCTGCCCTCCCATCCGGAAGCTGAACTCGAGGCCTGCAGATTTCACACATCTCTCCACTTCTCTCCAGAAGGAGGACAGGCAGGTGCATGTGGATTTGCAGACAGCCATGCCAGTAGCCAGTCTGTAAGACTTGGAGCTGGCACACTGTCCTGGGTCCTGGGTCTCGGGCGCCTGGCCTCACAGCAGGCTGCCTGGGAGGCAGGACCCAGCGCTCCTTTCCGTCCTGTCTGAAGGCTGACAGCTGTCTCAGCCGGGGCAGGGTCAGCAAAGAGCACGGCAGTCACGGTGGCTTTTTCCAGTGGCTCCACGTCGAACGAGACAGGATGGTAAACTGCCTTCTTTCCCTTGCTGGCATCTCTGGACCTGACTTAGCTGGATGGAATTTCTCACCTCTCACGCCCTGCGTCTGTGTGTGTCATTTGTGAATGAAGGGTGTGACCACCTGATTCTCCCCGTCATCATTAACACACGATTCATTGATCGGGAATCCAATTACTGCCCGCTTGTGTGTCTGCTGGGGGCCATAGGGGCATGGGGGGCCTGTTGGAAAGTTTGCGGAGCGCTGTATGTGTTACTCAAAGCGCAATCTGTAACTTTTCAAAGAGGGTTTTTCCTATAGGTGGTGCAAGCCGCCAGATGCGAAGTCCATCCAGCTTCGGCTCCTCTTGGCGTTTCCTGCAGCCCCTAGCACACAGGGCTCATGAGAGCCGAGGGCTGGAGGGGAGGGGCGGGACCCCCAGGACCCCCTCCCTCCCGCTTCGCTTCTCTCCGCCCTCTTGCTGCACGTGCGGCCGCCAGGTTGTAGAAGCTTCACTCCGTTGCCATGGCAACAGACTGTGATGTCTCAAACCCAGGGCCCGGGCCTCCCACCACCTCGGGGTGTGAACGGTGGGTCTGTCGCTTCAGACAGGGGTGGACCTCGGCTCTGGGGCTCGGCCGCGGGGCCGCGGGGCGTCCGGCCTGCGGCCGGATTCTGGCTCCTCTCCTGGCGTCGTCGTTGAAGTCGAGCGCCCTGGCTCGCGCGGCCCCTCCCCCTCCTGAGGACAGACGCCTCCTGGAGCTTCCTGAGCTGGCTTTCTATTTTAGTCATTCTATTCTGCTTCCTGAAAATTCCACCAGCTTGTCCTCGGCGGAGAGAAGATGTTCTCTCGTTGTTCCTTTTTTCAAAAGCAATCTGTTGGCCGGTGGGTTGGCGCTGGCGGCGATCTCAGACTTGGCCGTGTGTCCTTGAGGGTGAGCAACAGGAGGGCAGGAGGTGGCAGAGAGCTCCATGTGGCCTGAGTGAGGTTTTTAAATAATCGTTGACTCAATCCTGGGGCAAACGGAGGGATTATGAGTATTCCAGAAGAAAGGAATCTGTGTCGTCCGTTGTCTAGGGCAGCCTACCTCCTCATGGGGCTCCGGAGCAGTTCCTGTCCTGGGGACACCTCAGTTTTCTGTGTTGGGGTGAAGGCGTCACGATCCAGGAAATATTCCCTTTTGTGAGTTACGGGGCTGGAGGAGCTGGGCTGCCTGAGACCGAATCCGGTTTTGCCACTTAGCAGCTGTGTGATCTTGGGCAAATTAATCACCCTCTCTGAGCCTCACTTTCCCCTTTTAGAAAATGAGGACCCTATCATCTGCTTCGAAGGGTTCTTGTAAGACAAATGATGCTGCTACTGCTGCTGCTAAGTCGCTTCAGTCGTGTCTGACTCTGTGCGACCCCATGGACTGCAGCCTACCAGGCTCCTCCATCCACGCGATTTTCCGGGCAACAGTACTGGAGTGGGGTGCCATTGCCTTCTCCCAAGACAAATGCTAGTGAATGTTAAATACATACAGAGCGCTTCTTGGTGTGGAGTAAAAGGTGGAGACGTGTCACACTCACTTTTGTTGTTGCGGTTACCTTTGTTCTTCAGTCGCTCAGTTACGTCCGACTCTTTGCAGCCCCATGGACTGTAGCACACCAGGCCTCCCTGTCCTTCACCATCTCCTGGAACTTGCTCAGACTCATGTCCATTGAACTTTAGTGAGAGTTAGTTGATCAGCTCCCAGGTAGCCCAGAAGAAGGACAAAGCATGGAACGAAATGAGTGTCGGAGGCATTCTTTACCTACTCCACATATTTTCTGAAGGCTAGCAGAAAAAGAGAATCCAAAGTGCTGACCGATCCATTTTATTTTTATAAAGGTTTCTTCCCTTTTTCTTTTTTAAAAGAAGTCCCTGGTGGTGGGGTGGGGGGGCCGGTGTGTGTCACACTTTAAGTTGTAAAATAAGGGAATGAAAACAGAAAGTGTTAGTCACTCAGTCCTGTCTGACTCTTTGTGACCCCAGGGACTGTAGCCCATGCTCTGTCCATGGAATTCGCCAGGATACAGGAGTGGGTGGCAATTCCCTTCTCCAGAGGATCTTCCTGACCCAGGGATCAAACCAGATCTCCTGCATTGCGGGCAGATTCTTTACCATCTGAGTCACCAGGGAAGCCAAATGAAAGCAGAGAGGGTAGAATTTTCAACTTAAATGATAATTCTTTCCATAATAATGATACTAACATCCCAAAAGGCCTTATTTATCGAGTGTTTATTTTGTGTGTTTTGGATTTCGTGTGCGTGAGATGAAGTGTCAGGTGGGTATTGTCACCAACCTCCGCCCCGTATCATGCATGAGGACTCAGAGGACCCCAGGTCACACAGCCGGGGTGCAAGGCTGTGGAACGGGGGCCTCAAACACCGTGTATGGACCGAGACCCGGATCTCCATGCAGACGCCCTGCTGCGGTGGGGCTAGAGTGGCCGCCGCGGCCTTCTTGTCTTCCGGTTCCAGAGAGTGGCCAGAAGTCTCCCCAAACGTTCTTAGGGCCTGGATGTGGGGTGAGCCCCTGAGAGCCTGATGGGATAGGGAGGGCGGTGGTGATGTGGCCTCTCAGATGTCTGTTGCAGAAGCGGTTTACCTTCCAGGGCTCACAGGGAGCCGACGTCTCATTTCTGAGTCAGTTCAGGTGTGACTCATGGGCTGATGTTCCCAGCAGTGTTTGGGGCCTTGGCCATGTGCAGGCCCCGGGGGGAGGCCCCGGAGCAGTCGGGCCTGGAGCAGGGGTTCCCAGCTGGAGGCAATTCTGCCTGGCAGGAGAAGTTTGGCAAGCCTGGGATGCTTCTGCTTGTTCAAACTGAGCAAGGACTGGGGATGCTACGGACGTCTGGTGAGCGGAGGCCAGTGTGCTGCTAAACATCCCAGAGCCTCCACAGCAAGGAATTTTCTAGCCCCAAATGTCAATATTCTAGCCTGGAGAAGTCCAGGGATTGTATAGTCCATGGGGTTGCAAAGAGTCGGACACGACTGAGCGACTTTCACTTCACTTAAATGTAAGTAGTCCTGAGGTTGAGAATCCCTAGTCTCAGGTCTGCTGGGTTCAAGTTGCATGACCTCAGGCAAGTTAATTCACCTGTTTGAACCTCAGTTATCTTATCTGTAAAAGGGGAGTAAACAGTGCCCATCTCATAGGTTGTGGGAATTAAGGAATGGACTACTTGTAATGTACTTATATCAGAGCCTGCCATATAAATTCTCAATAAATTAGCTGCTGCTGCTGCTGTTCTTATTACTGTTATTATCATTGACCTTAACCTGTCTTCAGAAAGCTCACAGTCTAGTAGGGAGACAGAGAAGTGAATCTGAACTTGATAGACTTCCCTACATGACTCTGTTCTGGCAACACTGCAGAGTCTAATGTCTGAGCCAGCCTAGGGAAAATCAGGGAGGGCTTTCAGGAGGAGATGGCCCAAGTGAAATCTTAATGAACAAATAGTGGCTTCCTAGGAGAAGTGAGGACAGGAGGTATGGAAGGGTGTTCTGAGCTATGGGAATAGCACATGCAAAGGCATGGAGGCACAGAGGACCTAGAGCAACAACCTCTGAATCCCCCATCTCTGCCCCATCCTCTGTCTCTTTCTGAACACTGATGTGTGGAGTGTGGGCCAGGTGCCTCCCACGGCACGTGGGGTGGTTTTATGCTCTCCATGGGCACATTACCTAAGAGGGCCATCCTCTTGGCAAAGCTGCTTCCCTCTAATCTCCTTAGAAGGAGTGAGGTGTCAGTGTATCTTTAACGCCTTTCTTTCCTGACGTTTGCCATTTCCTCCTCCCACTTCCAGCTTTGGAAAAAATGTAGACTTTCTGGGGTCGTGGTAATGTCCTACATCTTGATTATGGTGATGGCTACCAGTGCATGGAACATTGGGCAAAACTCATTGAACTCTACACTCAAAATCCGTATGTAGAAATGATGCCTTACTTACAAAAAATGAGCATCCAGGAGGAAAAAACAGTGGGCCTGAGGCTGGGAGCCTTGGGCTAGCAACAGTGTCTCGCTTGAATTTAGTAACTTTTATTTGGATTGTATTTTTACCCTCCCTTCTATTTATGGAGGTGACACTGATTTTCCATTTGTGGCAGCAGTGTAAAGTTTCCTTAAAAAAAAAGTCATATGCGAATTAATTTAAATAGAAATATTAAGTAAATAATATTCACTGGTGGTACATGAATATAGCAGAGATCATGCAAGTGGTAAGAAAAGCAAGCTCTTTGGAAACCCTTCTGAGAGAATCGGGTGCTTCTGACATGAAACAAACTTGGCCCAGGGCTGCGTGGGCACGGCGCGGGCTGCAAGGGAGCTGTCTGCAAGGGTGGCAGCTGTTTACAGAGACACAGTGAAGAGCCCTAGCTACTTAAAGAAATAGCTGAACGATGAGCCTTTTGTCTGTGAGAATTACTGTCAAATGCCCAGGAAACTGAGAATTAAATAATTATAAATTACCCCCATATTCCTTGCTTGTGCGTAAACTTTCAAAATCCTGGGGAGAGAAAAGAGACACTCTGCTGCTTGGATTAATTAAAACCAATGTAAATGCTTTAAGTGCTTTTGCTCAGCAGACACTGGCCTTTCTGTTTTTCATTGCTGCCCAAGAGTGTGAGGGATGTGTGTTTTTAAGTTTTCTGTGACTTTCACATCAGCCCGAGGAGGGTGTTTCTGCTAAGAGGTAGCTCGGTTTTTCTGATAAGGCTGGAATTTTTGCTAAGAGGCTTTCTGTGTTTTCTTTTGCAGACTGTTGTCAAACATGGATTTGACCTGGATCTCCTCCTAGATTAAAAATCTATGCTCTCTTACCCCTCAGGAAGGGTGTGTGTGTGTGTGTGTGTGTGTGTGTGTGTGTGTGTTTGCAGGCCCAAATGCAAGTTGATAATGAAGTGCAGCTTTACGAGAACCTTAGACCCTACAGACTCGAGCTAGAAAAAATGAAAAGATTTCAGAGCCAGAAGCAGCCAAGGAGACAGACTGGGTTTAATATTGTCCTGTTCCAAACGAGGAGGTCGAGACCTAGAGATGGTGGGGTACTTTTCCAAGGTCACATGGCTAGTCAATGGCAGACAAGGACTGGAACTCAGGCCCCTGCTTTCCAAACCAGGTGTCAGTACTCGAGACCATCTCATGTCACCCTGCTCCCCTTGGAACGAAATAAAATAAAAACATGTCTTTTGAAAATTGTATTTCTACTCTCAACATAATACAGAAATCGGACTCTCCTTTCTGCCTCTGCTCCTCGTTATTAATACTTAGTTCTTCTCCTTGGAGGAGGTCCCTGTTACCTGAGACTTGCAGAGAAAACCCTACGCACCCATCAGCATTGTGTGTGTGTGTGTGTGTGTGTGTGTGTGTATGTGTGTGTGTACACACTCCCCCTCTGTTTCTGTCTTATGCATACTGTGTGCATCTTTAACACTGCTGCTGCTGCTAAGTCACTTCAGTCGTGTCCGACTCTGTGCGACCCCACAGACGGCAGCCCTCCAGGCTCCCCCTTCCCTGGGATTCTCCAGGCAAGAACACTGGAGTGGGTTGCCATTTCCTTCTCCAATGCATGAAAGTGAAAAGTGAAAGTGAAGTCGCTGAGTCGTGTCTGACCCCCAGCAACCCCATGGACTGCAGCCCACCAGGCTCCTCCGTCCATGGGATCTTCCAGGCAAGAGCACTGGAGTGGGGTGCCATAACACTATCTGGTGGTTATTATATATCAATGCAAAAGGAACCTTTTCCACCCTTTTATAGCTGCATTATATCTCTCTGTATGAATGACAGAATTTAACCCATCCCCAGCCAATGGATAGAAGGTTACTTCCAGTTTGGGGGGATTAAGAACAGGGCTGGACTAATTAAACTTATAAACACATCACATTGCACACAGGAGTGTACCTGCAGGAGAGATTTCTGAAAGTGCCATTGCGTGGTTTCAAGTGTGCATGTTTGGAGTTTTGATACTACCAAATCACCCCCTCTTGAGGTTCTGTCTGTCTACCTTTTGGTTTGGATGTTAGCATCTTTGAGTAGCAGTTTAAATATTTCGTGCTTTATTCAGCAGACTGACAGTATTTTTGGAGGGCCTGCTTTGTGGGCGATCCTGTCCAGGCGTTAGGGGTCCAGTGGGGGCTGGGAGCTGGGGAGAGGCTGAAAATATAAACAAGTAACTGGAGAATTACTGAATTAGAATTGTGAGGAGTGCAGTGGAGCAGAGCAGGGACATGTGCGTGGGGTCTGATCTCGTCAAGAAGGTCAGAAAGACTTCCGGGGGTGTGTGACACTTTAGCAAAACTCCACTGAAGGAGCGGCCTTAGTTACCGAGAGAAAGAGGGCTGGATGGAGTTGGGCAAGGAGCTGTTGAGCCAAGGGAACAGCAAGTGCAAAGGTCCTGAGGCAGGAAAGAGCTTGGCACTTTTTGAGAAGAACAGCCAGCGTGGCCAGAGTCCAGAGAGGAGAGGCTGGAGAGGCAGGCAGAGGCTCTGCCTGGCCGGCCTAGTTGAGGTTATCCTTACCCCGGGAGCTATGGAAAGTCATTTCTGGGCTCCCACCTGAGGAGGGGCACCACCCGAACCCTGTAAGATGAGCTCAGCTAAACCAGATAGCACTTCCTCCAGGGTGGCCAGCCCAAAAGGGGCACAGAGGAGGAGGGGCATCCCCGTTACAGCCACCAATCCTGCTGTTACAGAGCAAAAGCCAGCCACAGGCTCTGCGTGAACAAAGGGGCGGCTTTGTTCCAATAAAGCTTTATGGACACACACAACCAGCTTCCGTCCATGGACTGGAGTTCGCCTGCCCCTTAGCAGGATGCGATTCTCTAAACAGATATCTGATGTGACATGAGCTGCTAACGGGTTAGTGGAGAAAAGGTGGCTGGGAAACGGGGTTGGGAATGATCTTTTTGATGGGCCGGTCACAGGAGCTGCGGACTGAGCAGGCGGGTGAAGGGCAGCAGCCAGGTGGAGGCTGGGGAGAGTTCAGGGAGAGGGAACTCCACAGCAGGAGCTGCTTGAAGAATGGAGGACAAAGTCAGCAGGGCTGGTGCTGGGTGAGCCTGGGGAGAGTGGGGAGAGGTGGGTGGGGAGACAGGCTGGGGCCAGCCCGTGCTGAGGGCTGGCCTGGGGACATCTCGGGGACAGCCTTTAAGCTGGATTTCACTTTACAGTGGACATTTCAATAGACGGCTGCTTGGAGAGCGGACCAGAGGGGGCGAGTGTAGAAATGGGGAGACCAGGGAGGGAGCAACTGGCTCAGTGGGAGAGGGTGGTGGGAGGGGGCGGCACGATAGTTAATTTGTTTCTCTTTTAATAGAGGAGTCAGACTTAGCTGATGGATTGGACTTAAGGGCATGAGAGAAGAGTAGAGGCTGCCCTGAGCAGCAAGAGAGGGTGTGTGTGTGTGGTGGTGGTGGTGGGGGGTCTCCGTTGACTCTGGGAGCTTGAAGGAGGGGCAGGATGGGGTGGTGGAACAAACAGTAGTTCCCTCGCTAATTTACCCTCCAGCCGTGGCTTCTTTCGAGATGGCAGCAGAAACCTGAGTTAGGCAGCCACCATTAAAGAAAAAATCGGATCACTTTGTATCCACTGATTTTACTAGTTTGGGAGCTCTGTAGTTATGGCTGTCTTTTGGGGGCCGAATAGCTAGCTCATCTGTGGAATTTCCAGTCCTGTTCGTTCTGTATTTGGGTGACTCGCTTCCCCTCCCTGGACCTCAGTTTCCTCATCTGTAAAATGGCATGAGATGAGACACGGCTCGTGAGTCTGGGCTGGAAATGAAGCCGCTTTTTACACGTGGGCACAAACATCTAGGATTTGAGCCTGGAGAGGGCTCCACGGCCTCCAGAGCTGGTGTGGCCACCCCCTTGCATTCCTGTCACTGTATCACAAGGGTAGGATGATCAGATGGCCTCGGTCGGTGTTTTTCGAACTGTGGGTCAGGACCCACCGATGGGACAGGAAATCTGTTTAATGAGTTATGACCAGCATTTAAACAAAGTAACCCCAGACAGGAGGATAGATAAGAGTGTATGGGGTAAGTATTGTTTGGGGAAGCTTTTGTTTAGTTGCCAGTGAGTATGATGGTGTGAACCGAATTGTGAAATAAAAGGGCACCTCCTCTAAGGGACAGAAGTTTGGAAGCCTTCGGGCGGCCAGCCTTCCAGGTCTCTGGCTGAGGCTGCATGGCTCGGGCCAGCTGTGCTCCTGTGCTAAATCCTCCCCGCTTTGGTCTCTGTTCAGGGAATCTGGGATCAAGTCACCTCAATTTCCTTCTGTGAGAGAAGGAGGTTCTAGCTTTGGGGTTTGGCGCAGTGGGGGTTAAAAAAAAAGAAAACAGGAGGCAAAACCCAACCTGTGATTGTTGTGCATCAGGACTTGTGTTTTAGAGGCTTAAAAAGACCCCTCCTTCCCTCCTTCTCTTTCCAGAAGAACCGAGTGCACATAAGGTGGCCAGCCCACCCTCCGGACTCTACCCCGATGATGTCCTGGACTATGGCCTCAAGCCATACAGCCCCCTGGCCAGTCTCTCTGGCGAGCCCCCCGGCCGGCTGCGAGAGCCGGATAGGGTGGGGCCCCAGAACTTTCTGAGCCCGGCCAAGCCACCGGGGGCTTCGGGCCTGAGCCCTCGGATCGAGATCACTCCATCCCACGAACTGATACAGGCAGGGGGGCCCTTCCGCGTGAGAGACACTGGCCTCCTGGGCGAGCAGCCGCCCCCGCCGGGGGTGGCGGCCAGCCCGAGGTTCACGCTGCCCGTGCCCGGCTTCGAGGGGTACCGCGAGCCGCTTTGCTTGAGCCCCGCTAGCAGCGGCTCCTCTGCCAGCTTCATTTCCGACACCTTCTCCCCCTACACCTCGCCCTGCGTCTCGCCCAACAACGGCGGGCCCGACGACCTGTGTCCCCAGTTTCAAAACATCCCTGCTCATTATTCCCCCAGAACCTCGCCAATAATGTCACCTCGAACCGGCCTCGCTGAGGACAGCTGCCTGGGCCGCCACTCGCCCGTGCCCCGTCCGGCCTCCCGCTCCTCGTCGCCTGGTACCAAGCGGCGGCATTCGTGCGCCGGGGCCTCGGTTGCCCCGCTGCCCGCAGCCTCACCCCAGCGCTCGCGGAGCCCCTCGCCGCAGCCCCGGGACGACGGCGCCCCCGCCGGGTACCCCCCCTCGGCCGGCCCTGCCGCCCTCATGGATGCCTTGAACAGCCTCGCCGGCGACTCGCCCTGTGGGATCCCCCCCAAGATGTGGAAGACCAGCCCCGACCCGTCGCCAGTGTCCGCTGCCCCGCCCAAGGCCGGCCTGCCCCGCCACCTCTACCCGGCCGTGGAGTTCCTGGGCCCCTGCGAGCAGGAGGAGAGGCGGAACTCGGCCCCCGAATCCATCTTGCTGGTGCCACCCACCTGGCCCAAGCAGCTGGTGCCGGCCATTCCTATCTGCAGGTGAGTCCAGCTTTGGAAGGGATTTACTCCGCGGTCTGGTTTTAAGAGGAGGTTTTCTGGTGATGAGCATGGGACTGGGGGTGGGCTGGGCTGATTTTCAATCCTAGCTCTCTCTCTGTTCTTGGCTGCCAGATCTCGAAATTCTCTGGGGAAAAGAATCTCTGAGTGGCAGTGTTCCCGTCTCTAAAGTGGGTGTAAGTGTACCTGACTTCCTGGATGGTCCCAGGGTGCCTGTGACTGCTCCTAAGGCACCTGGCGTGTTCATTCATTCACTTATTTAACAAGTGTTTATCAAACACCCGCTGTGTGCCAGGCACTAGTAACAGGTGTTGGGGAGAAAAGGGTGAACAAAATGGAAAGAGATTCTGCCTTCGTGGAGCTGACATGCTAGTAAGCACAAAGGTAGCCTCAACACGTGGAATTTACTATCTTTCTATAAGAAGAACTGAAGTTGGTAGGCATCTACTGTGTGTTTCGATATCGCAGTCAGTGATATAGAGGCCCTCTGAAAATGTGGGAGCCAGAATCTTCAAGGAGCTTCAAATCTTGGCAAACTGCAGTGTGCAGACTTGGGGTCTCCCAGTCTGGACCTGAGTCCTGGCTCTGCCCCTCACAGGCTGTGTGATCCTGGGCATGAGTGTCGCTGCCATCCTGCTATGCCCAGGTCAGGCATCACTAGTCATGCAGGGTTCTCTGTCCTTGAGCACCTTTTCGATGCTATGCCCAAGGCGGACATTGCTAATCAATCAGAATCTTCGTTCTCATTGAGCACCTCTCTGGGCCTGGCTTCATTACCTGTGAGGTGAGGATAACAACAGAACGGACCTCATTTATTCTTGTTGAGGATTAGGTGAGAGAATACATATCAAACTCAGCATAGAACCTACAGAAGTAGGAGCTCGTGAAAGAGACAGCTGTTACTGTTATCAGGGGAATCTTATCACTGCAGAGGAAGCACTTCGTTGCTTCCTTGTTGATGAGCTGGCTGCTAGGAGACTGAGCTCCCAATAGCTGTTAGAGTGACGATGCTGGCGATGGTAGTCACCAGCATGCCAGGATGCTTGCTGTGTGCCAGGCACGCTTCTAGCATGCTCTCTCTCTGGATTATGTCAGGTAATTCTCCCCCAAACCTGGTTTGCTTATATATTTGTCTTCATTTCAGTGATAAGGAAAATGAGGTGCACAGCAATTGGGAGCAGATGCTGTTTTATCAGGTCAAGAATCGAAGCCTTATGCTGTTACCATTACTCCAGTGGTTTTTAAAGTGTCATTTGCTTTTAGCAAATGCAAGTCTTTTTTTTTTTTTTCAAATGTTAACTGTCAAAATCCCCCTACTCCCCTGTACCCCAGACCAAAGTGGACTGAACGGAGCTTCTGGTCTGACGTGTCCTCCAGGGCAGGTTCTGAGAACACCATGCCATCGTAGGTCAGTCAGTGTCCCGTGAGAAAAGGAGTTTCTGGGTTTCATAGGGTTCAATGACTACCTCTGTGTAGGGGCTACTCCTAGCTGTGGGCAGAATGTGCGGTCATTTCAAAGGCCATCTGGCCACAGAGCTCTGAGGCTCAAGTTTCCTGGAGCCAATCAAGAACAACAGCTGGTGCAGGTTGAGAAACCGGGGCTCAGAGGGGTGAAGCAACACTCCTGTCAGTACCCAGCTAGATCATGACCAAGTTGGAAACCAGAATTTGAGATTCCTGACCCCTTGTTCTTCCTAATCAACTCCTGGATTGATCTCCAAAACATGATTTGTGTCATGATTGGGAGTGAGGAGGAACATTAATGTAAGACATGATTGTGAGGCATTTATCTGAGACTTGATTGTATATGAAACCCTTTCCTCTCTATTACGTGGCTTGATCTGAGAGGTTCTGATGGGTTAGAGTCCTTCCGCCCCTACCAAGTGCCCAATCTGTGCCAGCCCATGAGACATTTCCAAGAGTTTTCTATTAGATTGAGAGGATGGGTCATTCAAAGAAGTCTGATGATGATATTTATCTCAGGGAGTGTGGATAACTCTACAGGGGCTGAAGTTCATGTGCAGAATGTCAGATTCACTCCAGTGGTCTGAGTCTTAAGATTGTATTCCAGTTGTTCTAGAAGCAAACAAAGTTAGAAGTTGGTACTTAGGGATATTGAATTGAATCTTCTACTCACTATATTTTTTGATTAATACAGGGGTGGAGTGATTTTTCAATAAGCCTTAATTTGCTAACTTTAAACAATTTTAAATTGAGAGTGTGAGACTAAGAATATATAACACAGAGGGCACCTTGGTTGTAGGCAGAGCTTGAAGGCATCTTGGAACTGTAGCCAAGGTAGAAATAAAGGCACTTTGGACACCTTGAGATTTCAGGGTTAGAGGAACTTCACGGGGCAATGTCATTATAAAGAGTGGCTAGAGATGTGCTTGCATAGTGAGGATGTGAGGATGAGTTGAGTGGTATGTTCAGGTTAAGCTGCAGCCCTGATGGAGTGTGTGAGGTTTCCCCCTCTCCCCTTGGAATTGCTCTAAGAGAGAAGGAACAGAATTGGCCTCATTGCAAATGCTTAATTAAGTCCAGTAGCTTCTGGCAGTTCTGGACTTAGCAGGAAAGACCATCCTGATTAGATTAATGTTTCCTCCTACATGTGAAAAATCAGGACACAGTGACCCAAATTCATGCATTTGCAGCTTCAAAGCTACTTTGAACACGCGAGGGTTCCGTGAAATAAAACTGCTTGTTCAGTCTTTCATTTATCCTTCCATTTGTTCATCCACCCACCCACTGAATATTCGTGGAAGACCAGGCATTGCTCTAGACTCACTCCATGAATTAAATATTTCCTTGGACCTATTTTAAATAAATTAGTAAGATAAGACATAAGGAAGAGGTGTGGAAGAAACAAGAGGCTTAAATTGGAGCTCTGACTGTGTCTTCCTCTGTGATCTTGGGAAAATGTTTTTAGATTCTCTGGGACTCTGAGTGCATGCTCTAGATATAGACTGTCAAGCCTTCAGTTATCTCTTCAATGACATAATTCCAAGCTCACATCAAGTACTTGTTGTGTGTGCTGGATGGGGTTGAGATTTTATAGTAAAATTAAACTTAATGGCTTGACCTCAAAGATTTTACAACTTTCGATATCATTAATAATATAGTCAGGTTGTCTGACACTACCAATACCATTAATACAGATTGTCAACAGGAAGTAACATTTATTTGAAATATACATTACATGAAAAATAATTATAGCTGATATTTACTGAGCATTTATTGGACTTAAGCTCTTTCTGTGATCTCAGTGTCTCCACTTCATAGTTGAGGAAGCTAAGGCCTAGGGAGATGGAGGTATTTGCTCAAAGTCACACAGGTATTTGGAGATGGAGCTGGGACTGGAGCTTGGGTGTGTAACTCCAGTCATGCTCTTGACCTTCATTCCTATTTAACTGTAGGGAATCTCAGTGGTTTGGCTCATCCATGCCAAAGCCGGACACCTCCCTGTGGTTAGATGTTCTATACTTGACCCGAGAAGTAATGACTATGACTGGGAAAGGCCTCTTCCTAAATTTATTTTTAATTGAGATAATCAGACATAGAAATAAGAGCTGGGAAAACACTTCAGATGCCATCTAGTCCATTTGTGGTTATAGGAGACTGAGAGTAAGAGTTGAAGTTGCTTACTTAAAGTCACATGGCAGGTTAGTGACCCCATGGGACCCCTGATTTCTGTGACAGTTCCTTGTCCCACACTTACTCCTTTGGGGGAAAAAAAAAAACAAACCATCCTGTAAGGACTATCCTTTAGAGGTGGGAGGTGATATTTTTCAAAATTCCCCGAGGAAAAGAAGATGCAGCAGTTAGAAACGTGCTAGAACTAACATGTCGTGAAATGAGCTTCAGAAATTGCGATGTCAGTCATTCCGTCTTCATCAAGATGGAAGAGAAAACAGAGGAGGAGAAAGATCACCTCGTGAAGAGCCCCGCCGATCATGTCTCAGGAACGTGTGCCTCCCAGCAGCCTGCACCTTACCGGGTGCGGGTGGATGGTTTTCAGGGAAGGGGCCGTTTACGTTTATTGAACGGGGCACCGGGGGTCTCACTGCGCACGTGACCGCTCTGTCTGCTCTTCCTTCCAGCATCCCAGTGACCGCCTCCCTCCCTCCGCTCGAGTGGCCTCTCTCCCACCAGTCTGGCGCCTACGAGCTGCGGATCGAGGTGCAGCCCAAGCCACACCACCGAGCGCACTACGAGACGGAGGGCAGCCGCGGGGCTGTCAAGGCCCCGACGGGCGGCCACCCTGTTGTTCAGGTATGGACTCGCGTTCCCTTCCTCCCGTGTCCTCGTGGGCCCCTGGGCCGCTCACTGCTGCGGAGCTTCTGTTTGGTGCTTATTAGACTGCGGTGCGTGTCTCAGCTTCCTATTCCTCGAAGGGATGGGAAGTCTCGGATTGAGTGTCGGACGCTAAAAAAGCCACTCAGAAGCCAGGAAAAAAGTCTTCCTGAGCTGGATAAGGATCGAAGTGATATTCATGCTCTGTCTTCTTCCTTCTCTTTCTGATTGACAAACTACTGTAGCTTTAGTGGAGGTGTTTGGATTGAAGGTTTCTGAAGCCATCATTTTGTGTTTAAATTTTAGGTGAGAGTCCATTAAGGAAAATCAGCATACTGAAAAGTGGGAAAAAGTTAAAACTATACACAGTCCAACTACCTAGAATATATATATATATATATATGTTTAGCCTTTTGATGTTTCCTGTTGCTTGTTTTCTATTCCCAGACATGGCAGTGTCTATCACTGTATATTTATATACTTGATGTTACAGTAACTTGTACTTTGGTTTTTTTTTTTTTCTCTTTACATTATACCCAGAGCATTTCCTACTGTTTTTTTCCTTAATCATTATCTTTTATGTCTGTGGCTTTTGATTTAACCTCAGATATTTTTTTCAAAATAAGTAGAGAATTTTTTTTTTTTTCCCTCCAAAATGATCAGAGTATTCTTAATTGTATAGTCTGGTTAACCAGGAACTGATGACTGGTGCTTACCTGCTAACTCAATTAACCAGCCCTTTAATATATTTAAATTAATTTAACTTTTTTTTTAATTTGCCTTAAAGTGAAGGCAAAGTATTTAAAAGTATAAAGTGAGGGCAAAGTATAAAGTGAAGGCAAAATACTTATCAAAATATTCTATGATAAGAATCTGATGGTGCATCAGAACCTCTGAGAGTAGTTGTTAAAAATGCAGATTCTTGAGCATCTGCTGAAGCTGTGTGACATGAGCACAATTCAGACGAAAACCAAACATACAGACCTTAAGCCCTAAAATGTCCACAGATCGCTTTGAGTGCGTGTACCTGGTTAAGGACTTTAGTGATACTAGTCGGAACTTCTAAACCCTGGTAATTGTTTTTTCTAAATCTAACATCACAAGTTTGGGTGGATTTGTTTCTATTCATTGCTTTTCGTTTACCGCACGGCACGTTTTCCTCTTTCTTTGCACGTTTAGTAATTGCTGGCTGTGTGCTGATACTGGGACGGGGATGTGCGCTGGGCATTGTAGAGACTCTTGGTTTTATTGTCTTCCTCTTAAGGTAGTTCAGTTTCTGACTAGTCACTTTGAACTTTCATGGGTTTGATTTTACTCTTTGTTACGGGGGACCTGTGCAAAGCCCGAGGTGTTCCCTGTACCCTTCAACTTCATAGGGTTAGCCAGTAAAGTCCTTCTTTTGTGGATCTAATTGAGGCTTGGTTTTAAATTTTTACTTAAAATTTTTGTTTATTTATCTATTTTTGGCTACACTGGGCCTTCGTTGCCGCGTGCGGGCTTTTTTCTCCAGTTGCAGAGAGCGGAGGCTACTCTCGAGTTGCAGTGCTCGGGTGTCTCGTTGCTTCTCTTGTGGCGGAGCGTGGGTTCCCTGGCGTGTGGGTTGCATTAGGTGAGGCGTGAGGGCCCAGGAGTTGGGGCTCCAGGGTTCTCCAGTGTGGGCTCAGCAGCTGTGGGATGGGCTAACTGCCCCAAGGCATGCGGGGTCTGCCCAGACCAGGGGTGGAGCCTGTGTCTTCTTCGTTGAAAGGCAGATTCTCCACCTCTGGACGGCCAGGGTGTCGCAGACTTGGTTTTAGACTGTGTAAGGGTGGGTCCAAAGTAGGCTTTACTCCAAGGCACGACCTCATTCTTAAGGCCTGGTCTTTTCGGATGCCTTTTGGGGAGGTCACTCCTCTCTGATGGGCTAGAACTCTGATATTCCAGCTCCGCTGAACCTCCAGCTTCTCTGTTTCCCTTTTTACCCTATAGCTGCCTCTTTCTGATAAACCCTGCACATTGCCCCTGTGATTACTCAGCCCAGCCCTTGGTCACGGACTTGGGGAACCCCCCTAGCCCCTTCCCCATCTCTGATGCTTTACTCACAGAATCTAGCTGCTTCCACAGCCTGGGACTCGGAACCCTGCCCCCACCCCTTGCTCAGCAGGACCTCTGTGTTCTGTTTGAACTCCACGCTCTGCATGCGGGAGGGAGAGTGTCCCCAGCGGAGGGCTGCAGGGGACATGGGTTCACCTCGCGTGTCTCCTTTCCCTCACGGAGCACAGTCGTATGCTGCCTGCTGTCTAATGCCTGAAAGCAGTTGGCTTATTTTTTCCTGGGTTGAAAAGGCACATCCGTCTTTATCCTTTCATGACCTCCGATCTCAAATATATTCAGCATTGTTTTAACTTTTTATTTTATATTGGAATGTGGCCGAGTAACAGTGTTGTGGTATTTTCAGGTGGATGGCGAAGGGGCTCAGCCTCACATATCCGTGTGCCTGTTCTCTTCTAACCAACCCCCCGCCCCGAAAGCAGTGGACTTACCAACTGTTGTCATATTTTATAGATTATGATGGTAGGGCTGGTCTCATATTATTTGCTCCATCATGCTTGAAAATTGATTTTTAGAAAAGAAAATCTTCATATCGTTATCAAGTGAGGCTTATCTACTCTAGGATGAGAACCTCCTGGCCTGGAGGTGGTGGCAGGGTATGTTGGAGTCAAAGCCTTTGGTTGTAACCGAGAGAGAAACTCATTGAAAGGCAGTGAGCAAAGGGGGAGTGTATGAGGAGCCTACTGGAGTTACATATAATCAGGTCAGGAGATTCAGCTCAAGAAGAACTTGGGCTGGTAGTCACGAGTCCAAGATTTATTTCTCTGCTCAGTCAATCCAGTCAACAGGTAGACACGTCCTGCAGGAATCTGCTGAGCACCTGCCCTTTGCCATCTGCTTAATGCTGAGGTTCAGTAAAGACTGAGAGAGAAGCTATGGTCTTCTTCTCTATGGAGCTCACAATCTGGGGGTATAAAGTTGCTAACTTAAATAATCATACAAACAATAACATTGCAAACTGTGGCGAGTGGCAGGAAGGAAGCGTGCACGAGGCTCTGGGCGTGTAAGATGGAGGTCAGTGTAGACAGGGGAAGGTTTCCCTGGTAAGATTTCCTTGACGACGAGACCAGGGCTGAGGATGCGTGGTGGGAACAGTAGGTGCAAATGCCCGGGGGCAGAAGGAAGCAAACTACGGCAGAGGAACTTGAGGAGCCAACGTAACTGGACTGTGAAGGGCCGGGGGAGGGCGTGGGTGGCCTGGTCAACCAGTAGGGAGGATTTGGCTTTCATCCTGGCGCAGGCAAAGCAGGGAAGAAACAAGAAGAGCTGGGGGGCTGTGCCCACGGTATCTGTCCTCGAGGGGCTGCGTGGTGTCTTTGCTCTCTGGTTATTCAGCAACCCTTTGTGGAGCACTGCTCTGTTCCAGGCATGGTTGTAGATTCTGGGATATGGTATGAACGAAACAGCCAGAAACCCTCACCCCCATGAACTCACAGTTTAGCAAGATGATGCAAATAATAGTTAACACTTAGCGAGCACTTATCTCATGTCAGACCCTTTGCAAGTGAGATCTGTATTAAGCTAAATTTATTTAATCCTCAGAAAAGCCCAAGGAAGTAGTTACAGTTAGGTCAAGGAGATGTCAAGGACCTTACTCAAGGTCATAGCTCTCAAATGGTGGACTTAGAATTTGGACTCTGGTGTCTGTCTTTGCCTGCTAGACAGCTTTTCTCATCTTCCACATCTCTCTGCAGACCAACTTTCCCTGCCTCCTCGTTCTCACCAGACAGAGAAGACCTGGTGGAAAGATGCCCGCACCTCCTGCCTGTCAGATTTTCTATGCTGTCTTAATTTTAGTCCCTCACCAGCTCGTTGGAGTCCAAATCCTGACCTTTAGGGAGATCCTAATTGGCTCTGATTAGGAAGGGTGCCACCCACTGTCCAGTTAGCTTGGCCAGATAGGTCAGACCATGTGCAGTGCAAGGCTCTGCTCACCCATTCATCAAGGGCTGGGGCCATGGAAAGTTCCAGAAAAGGAAGTAGACTGCAGATGCAGTTCTGAAGGTGTCCTCTACGCCGTGCCTGGCATTCACGCTTCTCCTTCCAGCAGCTCCCCAGGATCCATCTTTTTTCTTCTTTTTTTTGGCTGCACATGCAACACGCAGGAGCCTAAGTTCCCCGACCAGGGATCAAACTTGCGCCCCACCCCGCCTCCCACAGTGGAGCCACTGCGCCGCCAGGGAAGGCCCTCTGCCCCTCTTCTGGTTCATTACTTTGAAAACCCAGTGTATGACTTAAAAAATTTATAGCCATATCCTCAAAAGACACAAAGTGAAGCCTTTTTTTTTTTTTTTAATCATTTGAATAGGTTGGGTTTTCTTCAAAATGAAATGTGCTAACCCCTGATTTGTTTTAGCTTAGGAAGTCATTAAAAAAAAAAAAAAAAGCCCTCTTTGAAAAATGACAAGAAGAGGGGGCTTTAAGAAGACAAGGACTCTCAACCTTTAAGGAGGTGTGGAAACCTTTGTCAAAGCCTGGAGGATTGCCCTTCCAATCCCAGAAGAGCCCTGCTTCGCACCCTGCCTAGGACCTCCTGCCAGTTTCTCCCCTGATCTCTGTCTCTCTCCATCTGTGTCTATTTCTGTGCTGTGCCCTGGCTCTCTTCTCCCTCTCAGTGACTGGCTCCCACCCTTCTCTTTATTTGCCACACTATAAACCTTCACTTTTTCTGTATGCCTAGTGGTTTTATGCGCCTCTTTATATGAAAATAAAATGAGTACATGACCATTTCTTCCTCTTTCTTTAAATATAAAATTGCAAATCTTAAGCATATGCCATGTTCAGCTGTTTTTTTTTTTTCTTTTGTCTTTTCTTTCTCTTGAATGTCAGTTGGTCTGGGAAGAAAGTCTGCTCCAAACTTTAAATGCTTTTCAGATCTCATGACTCATTTGCTCGGTGAATATTTTGTCGAGGACCTTCTGTGTGCCAGGCAGTGCGCCAGGCACTGGTAAAGTACTGATGGGTGTGAGATGGATGAGGTCTGTGCCCTGGTGGAACTCGAGGGGGTGGGCAGGATGTGCCAAGCAGACCAGGATGGTTTGGTGTGACTGTTGCTGAGATGTGTGTGGGTCAGGCAGGCCAGATGAGGCCATTGGGATTATACCTGGACTCCAAGGTAGACTGACAGCTGATTGGGAGTTCATCTGCTGGATGTGAAAGTTGGGGGTGACTGCTGAGACAGAACGAGCTGTGCCAAGCAACCACTACTTGGATGATCTGCATTAGACGGAGGATCTCTCTATGGAGGTGACTTATCACCTGGGGCCTGGAGCAGGTGATTGAGCCAGCAAAGAGAGGAGTATTGCCCATCCTCTCTGTCTCTCTTGGTGTGGTGGCGGAGGGGGAGTGTTCCGTGTACAGGACACAGCACATGCAAAGGTCCTGAGGCAGGGAAGAACTTCTGAGGACCCGAAGGAAGGCCAGCATCACTTGACTAGCCTGGAGGGTGATGGTGGGCAGGACTCATAAGCCAAGATGAGGAACTAGGGTTTTATTTCAGGGCAAGGGGAAGGGAGTGGCGAGTTTTGAGCAGGGAAGGAAGGTGATTCTGATTGAACACTTTGGGATCGCTTGGGCTTCCCTCTAAGGAGTGGGTTCCTCTAAGGGAGGAAGCAGGGAGGCGAATTTGACAGGCTATGGCAGTGCCAGGTGGAAGGCCAAGGTGGTGAGGATGGGGAGGTGGCATTGGGAGGGGAGAGAATGGGTTCCATGGTGTGAGGTTCAGGACTCAGTGCTGGCTTAGCTGTGGGTGGAGGGGAAGTATCATCTGCCACTCCGGAAGACTTGGGGTGAAAGTCATTTTCTTAGGGGAAGATTACAAGTTCATTGTGGGGTGAGGGAATTAGGAAGGGCTTGCGAGGCATCCAGGCAATGATGGCAAGTCTGTGGTTGGGTGTATGAACCTGGAAGTTTCACCTGCTGCTGCTGCTAAGTCGCTTCAGTTGTGTCTGACTCTGTGCGACCCCAGAGACGGCAGCCCACCGTCCCTGGGATTCTCCAGACAAGAACACTGGAGTGGGTTGCCATTTCCTTCTCCAATGCGTGAAAATGAAAAGTGAAAGTGAAGTCACTCAGTCATGTCCGACTCTTAGCGACCCCATGGACTGCAGCCCACCAGGCTCCTCAGTCCATGGGATTTTCCAGGCAAGAGTACTGGAGTGGGTTGCCATTGCCTTCTCCAGGAAGTTTCACCTAGAAAGCTCTAAATCCCATGGAACTAGAGCCGATTTATGGTTCTTTCTGAGGAAAGAATAGGTTATGGTTCTTTCTGAGGAGTCTGGGTATCTTAGCTCTTTGACCTGACTTTGACCTGTAGGGATCAGAGAAAGGGAACCACTCAATTCACCTCGAAAGAGCCACATGCCTTTTGGTGGAACCTGGCCATCATTTCCTCGTTCTATTTCAGGGCAGGAAGCAGTGGTCCTTGGGTGGACAAAACTGGCATTCAAAGGCAGCTTTGTAAGGTTGGGCTTTAAGTGTTTCCCTGGCTCTTTAGCTGATGGGAGCTCATAATACCCCAGTTGAGAGCTGCCTGTATAATTCCATTGTCACTTAACCCTTTTCCTGCCTGCTTCCAGACCCTTTCACCTTAATCCTGCATTAGAAATTCCCCTAGAGGACACTCAGTTTTTTCGTCCATCCTTGTGTGGGGGCTTTCGATAAATGTTATTTTCACCACTCTCTGGGACGTGTCTTCAACTGAAAGAAGGATTGGAAAGCCATCCTTTTTGTTAGAAAGTAATCAAAATCCGAGGCTGTTTAAGCACACTACACACCTCCAAAGACAATACTCCTGATTCTTTCCAACAGATGTTCAGACATCTGGAAACAACATGGGCAGCTCCTTTAGGAGAAATTCCTGGCAGATGCAGAAACCTGATCTCAGCTTCGTCCTGGGTAGCAGGACCGAGCTTCGCAGGGAGAAAACCCGGAGGCCAGCCGCACCTGTCCCAGTTGCCACCTTCCCAGCCCAGAGGAGGCCAGTCAAGTCCCCGAGCTTTCCTCTCATAAAACAGATGACAGGACAGTGATTTTCATCCTGTTGGATTTGGGCTTTTGTCCTTGCTGCGACTTACTTTAAATTACATCTGAGACAGGGGAGAAAGAAGCCAGATGGGGTTTCCTCCTTACCAGGCGAAACTGGAGTCGTGACAAGGAGCCTCACTTCTCTGGCAATCGGCTGGGCGTGTTGGCTTCTGTCGACTCATAAAACCCTGTGCTCGGTGAGGCTGGCTGGGGAAACGGAAGCAGGATTTGCTGAGGCTAATTGGTCTCGATCAGGGCTGCTGCGTTTGCGTGACAGAGGTTCCATCAGACCTTCTGGGGAAGGAAGGGAGAGGAAACGACGCTCCAGCTTCAGGGGAGGGGCGTGTGCGCCGATCACCGGGGGCTCATCTTGCTCCTTCCTTGGCTCGGAGTTCATCACTACGCACCTACCAGGTGCCCGGCCCCGTTCCAGGCGCTGGGAATACAGCCGTGACCGAAACAGAGACAAATTCCTGCCCCCATGGCGTTGACTTTTCTGGCTGCAGTGAGATAAACAATACATCTAATAAATAGGAAAATTCAATAGTGTGTTGGAAGGTGATAAGTGCTGTGGGAAAACCTGCCGGGGTGGGGGAGGGGAAGTGGGCATGGTCGGATAGGCCTTCCTGCGAAGCTAGCATCTGAGCCCGCAGACCGGAAGGTGCACGTTTCTGGGGATGAGCGCTCCGGGGGGCCAGGGCCACGCTGGGTGCGGCCTGGGGACAGAGAGGAGGCCTGCGTGGGGAGGGCAGGCTGAGTCAGGACCCGCGAGTAGAGGGCGGGTCCCAGAGGATGCGCAGACTCGGGCCTTGGGCTCTGCAGACTCATGTGCCGGAAGGTGGGGGCCGGGAACAACGGGTCTCTGCGGGATCCCTCTGGCTGCATCTGAGGACTGCCTTCCGGGGGGCTGGGAGAGAAGCAGCGAGACGCGGGAGGCTCTCATGGTTTGGGCGACACAGGGACTGGCACTGAGGGATGGGAAGCCTGAGAGGTGGTCGGGTTCTCGCTGTGTTCAGGCTAATCAGATTTTTTTTTTTGAGACACGGGTCACAGGCTGGAGGCACGGTGTGGCCGCAGTCTTGGGGAAGGCTGGAGTCCCGAGGGTTGAGCAGGCCTGCCCTCGCCACTGTGATGCTCCTGTTTTCAGAGGGGGCGACCGTCTGGGGCTGGCTTGACCCGGCCTTTTCCTTTAAAGGTGAGGGTGGGCTGGGCTGGGGTGGGGATGCCGAGGCCAGCTTTAGGAGGAGCCGTCCTCACTGCCCTGCCTTTGTCTACGTACCAGTCTTTTGATTGTAACACTGGCCACTAATTAAAAAAAAGAATTTTTTTTAATAAAAGAGTACAGACCAAACCAAGTGTATCTGTGGGCCAGATGTAGCCCCCCCTGGGTGATCTTGGCTGGGGCTGGAGTGCTCATGTAGGCCTTGCGAAAGCAGGGAGACAGGGGCTGGCCTTCAAGGTGAGCCGTGGCGGGGCGGGGAACAGAGGATCCTGGGGGCGGGGCCTGCAAGGGGGCGGGGCCTGCACTGGGGGGCGGGGCCTGCACGGGTGGAGGGGCGGGGCGGCGCGGGGTTGGATGGTGCAGCGTGCTCGCCTGACTGCACGCCGGAAACACCGAGGGAAGCATGAGGTGCTCACGGGACAATGGAAATGACTATAGGTGCTCATGGGTGACCACCAGACCTCGCCCACCCCTCGCCCCCAGGGTAAGCAGAGAACGGAGGCTCTAGTATCTTGAAGGAAGAGCTGTTCCAGAAAGAGAACAGTGCTCGCAGTGCGTCTGGCAACCAGTGGGAACATAGAGAGGAAGCTTCACTTGTTCATAAACAAATCCGTGGGTCCCTGTCAAGGGCCAGGCGCGGGGATTGAACAATAGCGGCTACGTGTGCTCAGCATCTTCTGAGGACTCTCCTTCGAGTGAGCTGCTTAAATCTTTGTAGCCACGCAGTGGAGTGTGGGTGGTAGGATGACTCGTTTTACAGACAAGGGCACTGGGACACAGAGAGGGTAGACTTGGCTGATGTCACCCAGCCGGTGAGTGGTGGCTCTGACGTGGACACAAGAGGTGTACAGGCAGAACCCGCACTGAGAAGAACCATCCTCTGAATCCTGGGAGACAGCGTGGAGGTTAGGGCTGCCTGTTCGAGCCTCCCAGAACTGTGGGCTGGTTCTGCCCATAATCGTGTCTGTTTATTGAGCGCTTACTGTGTGACAGGCGCATTGCATGGAGGGGCTCAGGCAGGCATGCTGTCCCTGCTCTGTGAGCAAAGCTCGGGGGCGCTGAGTGCCTTCCCCAGGGAGCAGACGGTCACTAGTGACTCTGACCAAGCTTCCCCTGTGTGCCACCTGCAGGAGGCACTATTAACCCCATTTACAGATGAGGAAACTGAGGCTCAAGGTCACACCCCTTAGCAGAGAGGGCGATACCAATGCCTACTTCCTAGGGCTTTTGCAAAGATAAATGACTTAAAATGGGAAAACGCATAGGACGGGGCCTGGCGTGCACCAAGCGCTCCCCGTGTGTGCAGCATCCCTGATCCCTGTTGTTATTTGTCTTCCTCTGGACCATCCTGTTAGGATAAAGAAGGGAGCCTTTTTTTCCCGTGTGGAAGTCTGGTTTCATGCTGTCACCCTGGCGCTGGGGTGGACACGAACGCAATACTGATGATACGATGACACGTGTGCCCATCATTTGCTGGCAGGTGCCTTGGGTGAGGTCAGAGGACTCGCTCAGGGTTGCGTAGCTGAGGCGTGGCGGGGCTGAATTTATACTGAAGTTTATCTGTGGCGGTGCTGGGTCTTGGTTGCGGTGTGTGGGCTTTCTCCGGTTGCAGTGAGCAGGGGCCCCTGTCTACTTGTGGGGCGTGGACTTCTCACTAAGGGGCTTCTCTCGTTGCCGTGCACAGGTTCTAGGGCACGCAGGCTCAGTGGTTGTGGCACAGGCTTAGTTGCCCCGTGGCATGTGGCATCTGACTAGACCAGGGATCGAACCTGAGTCCCCTGCGCTGGCAGGTGGATTCTTAACCACTGGACCACCACGGAAGCCCTGGAGCTGAATTTAAAAGCACACCTGTAGGGCTCCTTGGCCAAACTGTTTCCCCTGTTGTGTATGGTCCTCAGGCTCACTGCTTTTGGCTGATTCTGAACATTCTGACTCAGGTTTGGAAAAGTGTGTGTGTGTGTGTGTACATATATGTAATATTTTAATATAAATGTATAAACACACATATACTGTATGTATGTGTGTGTGTTTATGTGCATCAGGTATGTGTAATGTGTGATCATATATATATGATTTTTGTTCTATTTTTCTTATCTTAGTATGTATTCAGCATTTGAAAAGTATATAAAACAGGAAGCAGACAGCCCCCTTGTCACCTGGAGAGAACGAATCTCCTTGCTTTGGTGTTTTCCCCACGCTTGCACACGTAAGCTCATGGCACCCAGCTTCTGCCCTGCCCCCTTCCTTTACTGAGTCTGTGTTTATTTTCATGATTTCCGGGGAAAATAGCTAAGGTTGGGAGCTGCTTTGCATGCCTTCCGTGTGTGAGTGGATGCCATGCTGCCATGATTTCCGGGAACACCCGAGGGCACGGAGAGGTTAAGGAAGTGGGTCAGCCTCGACCTGAGCCTAGAGGCTCCAGCTCCAAAGCCTGCCCTCTTAGGAATCGTAGATGATCCTTAGATAATTTTCCAGCTTGCTCCTAAGGGCTTCTGTTGTTGCCTAGGTATTTGGGGGAAAAAGAATCAGGAAATAAATCCCGTCTATTTGAACATCAAGACAGACTTCCCCTTGCTAGGGTGCTTAGTCTTGTGCTGCCTGTCGCCCTTCCCCGCACCTGGGTTCCTGCCCACCCTGAGTTGTTCTCATCACACTAGTTGCCATGTCTGTGAACAAGGATCAGCTGACCGCTGGGGTCTCAGGTCCCTCACGGCGCGTTGGAAAGCATGTTACTTCTCTTTTAGGATCTAGAGGGGATGAGTGTGTGAGACAGTGCTGAGTACAGCCAGCTCTGGTTTCCTGTACCACTTACTTTTGGGGAAGGAAGTGCATTCACATGATGCCGAGTCCGAAAGATACAAGAGATGCGCAGGCCAAGCCTTACCTCCCTCCTCGGACCCTCGGGGGCGGGGGCACCGTCTCCCTGGAGCTCCAGTGTCACCAGTTTCTCGAGTCCTTCAAGGGGCAGTTTGTGTCTGTCCTTGTGGCTGGGTGCATTCTTGTCATCGCCTTCATCACTGGCGGTGTAATTTATAGAGGTTGGCAGAATGCCCTGCATATTTAAAATTGCCAATAAATGATCA
Source organism: Bos javanicus (assembly GCF_032452875.1). Classification (NCBI taxonomy): domain Eukaryota; kingdom Metazoa; phylum Chordata; class Mammalia; order Artiodactyla; family Bovidae; genus Bos; species Bos javanicus. The sequence continues at coordinate 79,277,576 of NC_083880.1, read as the reverse complement.
AGGCCATTATTACTGTGGAGCTTAAAAAGGCACACATTTTGATTTTCCAAGTAGTAAGTAAAGCTGAGTGGATCTTCTTGGCATCATTTACTTAACCAAATGGAACTCTCTCATTCAAACTTAGGTTGCTGTTAAGGGAATTCCATCTCCCTAATTTGACATTTATTGTAAAACTGTAACTACTGCCCTAATGAATAGTTTTGGAAGCTGCCCCAAGTAAATGTTTGTTAAGCCTTGGCTTTACCTGTCCCTAGGAGAATCCCAGGGACAGGGGAGCCTGGTGGGCTGCCGTCTATGGGGTCGCACAGAGTCGGACACGACTGGAGCGACTTAGCAGCAGCAGGTATAGTGATGTAAAAGAATCCATCAGCCTACACTGGCTGTATCCCACATCTATGCCTGTATCCTTTCTCTCTCCATCCAAAAATGATACATTGACAATAAAAGCCACGATGGTATTGTTGTGGGCAGGATGGTGTGATTAAAAAGTAGCGAGAAAAGCCTGGAGTAGGATTGAGTGGTTTTCCTGCTTCTCTCTTATTTATTCAACAAACATTGACGGGGCTTTCACCACACGCCGGGCTCCACGCTGGAGTCTCCCCTCAGTTCAGTCCATGGACCAATAGCACAGACTTATTCAAAAGCAGAGACATCACTTTGCCAACAAAGGTCCGTCTAGTCAAGGCTATGGTTTTTCCAGTGGTCATGTATGGATGTGAGAGTTGGACTGTGAAGAAAGCGGAGCACCGAGGAATTGATGCTTTTGGACTGTGTTGTTGGAGAAGACTCTTGAGAGGCCCTTGGACTGCAAGGAGATCCAACAAGTCCATTCTGAAGGAGATCAGCCCTGGGATTTCTTTCGAAGGAATGATGCTGAAGCTGAAACTCCAGTACTTTGGCCACCTCATGCAAAGAGTTGACTCATTGGAAAAGACTCTGATGCTGGGAGGGATTGTGGGCAGGAGGAGAAGGGGACGACAGAGGATGAGATGGCTGGATGGCATCACCGACTCAATGGGCATGAGTCTGAGTGAACTCCGGGAGTTGGTGATGGACAGGGAGGCCTGGCGTGCTGCAATTCATGGGGTTGCAAAGAGTTGGACACGACTGAGTGACTGAACTGAACCTGGGGGCTTGTTCAAAATGCAGAGTCCCAGGTTTCTCCACAGTCTGCCAAGTTGGAACCTGCCTTGTATAAGATCCCCTGGTGATTCATATCCTTTTGGGAAAAGTTTGCTGACTGGAGATGGGGATAGATTAGCGAACAAAACAGACAAAATCCCGTGTTCTCACAGAGTTGGTGTTCTGATGAAGTGAGACACACAGCAAACAATAAATCTAGTGAAAAAGAAAGCAAGAAGGAGAAAAATGAGGCAGGATGGGGGATGGAAGACAGTTGTGAGTTGGTGAGGATGCTGTCTAGGGAAAACTTTCTGAAGAGGTGAGATTTAACCAGATTTTCGAGTCAGGGAGAGAATACGTTGTGTCACTGTCTTGAGGGCAAGTGCTGTAGGAAGGGAACGGTGAGTGCAAAGGCCCTGAGGCAGCAGCCTTCTTGGTGACTACTTTGGACACTAGTTCAGAGGTGGGTTCTGACTAGGAATTAAGTATTAATAGTGAACATGTTTTTTTGCCCCATATGACCTTTGCTGTGGCATTTGAGTGCCTTTTATATGACCATGGAATGTAGACAGAGGTCCCCCGTCGCAGCCCAGGGAGTCTTCTGTGTGTCATTGGGTACAGTTGCACAGGCTGTGCACTGCACAAGGGTGCTGCCTATCACAAGGGCGCCTACTCACATTTGCATTTTTATCAAGACAGTGTCCTGACACATGCCTTCTAAGGGTGCAGAGGGAGAGGTGTCTTTTCCTAATTTGTACAAAAATGCCAGGCAACTTAGCGATGGCCCTGGTGATATAATTCTTAAAAAGAGGAAAAATCTGAGTGTGAGTATCTGTAGGTTAGGCACATTCATCAGCCTTTGCACCGGCTGCTCAGCTCATTGATATATTACCTGGTCCTTTAAGACATTTGACTTTACCTCTTGGTGGCAAGAAGGGCATTTCTGCTCGTCTGAAAGGCCTCCCTTCTCCAGGCCTTTCTTTCTCACCGTGGGGTTTCTGTTGCTTTCTCCTTCCTGCTCTCTCACCAGCCGGCGTGGAGCCTCATCAGCTTCCACCTCTGCCCGAGCCTGACTGTGCAGCCCCAGCCCTCACACTTCTCCTCTCTGAGCGGTGGGGCCTTGGTTCTGAAACAGGGGGTGCTGCTCTGTAAGCTCCCTCCCACCCCTACACTTACATGAGCCTGTGACTCAGACCAATAGGTGTCACCTGAGTAGAAACGCCTGCATTTAGTTCTGTTCACTTTGAGGTGGGAGTTCCAGCTTCTTGTCACCTCGGCCTGCGTCACTCGCATCATTTCCTACCTCCAGAGTTGACTCATTCATGGACTTGAAGCTGACTGGTTTAGAGTTTGGGGATCCTTGAGCTAGAAGGAGACTTAGAAATCATCTAGCTGAATGATTGGTGTGTTGGCTTCATGCCATTTTACTGAGAGGTTTAGTTACTATCTCACTGAGGGCCTCAGCTACCATTTTAGTGAGGGCCTCAGCTGCTGTTTTACCAAGGGCCAGACTTTGCTCAGCTAATGTCTCATTCCATCTCGCACCAAGTGCTTGAGGAGGGTACAATCATCATTGGTTTACATTTATCAGATGGAGGCTCAGAGAGATGATATGAATTATAAAGTTTATTCGATGACTAAATCGGCAGAGCTACCACTCGGAGTGTTAAAAGCAGAAGTTGGGAGTGTATTTTTTATCAAGCATGTACAACACGCCAGACACTAAGTATCACCTTGCCTTACTCATATTTCCCCTACGAATTGGGTACTATAATGAGAAAGCGGAGCCCCCAAGAAACATGTGGCTTGCCCAGGGTAAGCCTTATGCCAAGAGTACGTGGAACTGTTTCAGATTTCTGATCTTTCTCTCCTTGTGCGCATCTCTCGGCACCCTGCTTGCCTGTCGGCATCCGTCACAGGCCTGTGTGTCTGTGCCAGGGAGGGTGACGCTGGCACTTCAGTGCCCCTGGCCCCACCATACTCATCACCTCCCCTCTGCCCCCTGGGGCTCTCATCCCCCCTTGTCTGGGTGGCACTACAGCTTCCTAACTGGTGTCCCTCCCCCCGTGTGTGCCCCTCACCCAGTCTGCTCCCCACACAGTGGCCAGAGGGTCTGTCTGGGACATGGATGGGTCCACAGCCCTCCCAGGTTCTGAATCCTGCTGTGTCCTCTCCCGCCCTGATCACACGGACTCCTTACTGTGGACTGCGGGGCCCTGTGTCCCCAGGCCCCTGCCTGCCTCTCTGCTCGTCCTGACGCCTGCCACGCTCACCGTCCTGGCGGCCCTCGGCATCCTGTCTCAGGGCCTCTGCACTTCTGCACATCGTTCCTCAGGGCCTCTGCACGTGCTCTTCACGTTCCCAGATGTCCACACGGCCCTCGTCTCTGCTTCACTCAAGTCTCACTTTAACGGGTACCACAAAGAAGCTTTCCCTGGTTTCTCTGTCAAAATAGCTACCCTCGTCCTCTGCCACCCCTGGTGGCTCAGAGGGTAAAGCCTCTGCCTGCAAGGTGGGAGACCTCAGTTCAGTCTCTGGGTAGGGAAGACCCCCTGGAGAAAGCAATGGCAGTCTACGCCATTAATCTTGCCTGGAGAATCCCATGGCTGGAGGAGCCTGGTAGGCTACAGTGCATGGGGTTGCAAAGAGTCGGACACAACTGAGTGACCTCACTTTCTTTTTTTCCTCTGCCGTCCACTCCCTTGTTCTTTGGCGGTGTTTTTTTCATAGCCCGAGATAGTCTCCCTTCCACCTCTCCTTCCACCCCTCCCTCCAGCTTACTCACCTGCCCACCCTCCATCATGGCTCCATCCCAGGCCTGGGCACCGTGCCTGTCACTCTTAGGCACCTAATGTGCAAGGGTGTCAGTTGAGGGACCGTCCCCGCTGGCCCTCAGAAGGCTTGGGGGGCCCCAGTTCGCCTTGGCCCCGTGGACAGATGGTGCCCGGGGGGCGGGGCTGCTGGCCCGGGCAGCTCCTCGGTGGCTCTGCTGTGCTGAAGGAAGCGGAGGAAGGAAGTGACAACAATGAAGAAGGGCCAATTCAGAGCCCTGGGACGTGCCCAGGCTTCCGCCGCCCTTGGTCTCTCTGCCCAGCGTGACTCGGGCTCCCTGGAGGCTAACAGAAGTGCGGACTTGATGGAATGGGCACAAGTTAGTTTTATAAAGAAGAAGAAGAAGAAGAACCTTATTTTTCACTTTCCTTTTTTAATCGAGAAGTATGCCGTGGGTGTTTCCTTGTGGTTTTTAGTCAAAGGGAGGATTGTGTGGAGCCCAAGTTCCCCTAGGGGCTGCAGCTTTGCGTGAGTCTAACTTTAACTTTGAACGCATGCTTTCAGGGCTGTGCTAGGATCGGGCCTCCTGGGCTCCGGCTCGGAACAAGGCAGCAGGCTTGTTCACTGTGCCTCGAGGGCCCTGTCCGTGCAGGCCGCCTCCCAGCTCTCACCCCGTCGTCTTCCTGTTCCGATGACCCCTCCTCAGCCTGCCCTGCAGGGGGAGGGGTCCAGGCGGGTGGAAGGAGCTGCAGGGAACTCGGCGTGGATGCCCATTGCGGGCGGTGTCGAATGTGGGCTCCTGGGCTCGGGGTAGCGGCGGTTTCGGGTCAGCCAGGCGTCTCTACCGAGGGCTGGTTGTGCAGAAAGGGAATCAGACAGGGAGCTGCCGGGGTGCGTCCAGAGAGTCCGTGTGCCCTTCCCGTGGGGCCCGCACCCCCGTGTCCTGCTCCCACGCATTTGCTGTGTGTGTTTAATTTTTTGGTGGACTTGTTTCTCTTTTTGGGGAAGCAGAATCGCTCCTTGACATTCGATCCCCAGTGGGGGGTGAGGTTGGGGGCGAGTGTGTCACCGTTTCCTCGGGCAGAGGCACAGCCTTGGCAGGTGTGTCGCCAGGTGCCAAGTGCACTTAGGGAGGCTGTGACTCGCTGGGGACCGGGGTGCGGGTCTTGCCCTGTGGTCAGACCCGAGTCCCCTCTCAGGGCTGGGACAGGAGTAACATTCTTCAGTCAGGGAGGGGGGGTTTCCTTACCTCTTGGGCCCATCTGCCCACCCCCAGTTAGCTGCTGAGAACAACCTACGTCTTAGGGGACGACACCCTAACGCCTGCCCCTAGAACCTTCCAGGGGTTTCTAGGAGGTCAGGTTGGGCTGCATCCCTCATTCAGTCGGCAAATATTGACCACGTGTCAGCTCTGCACCCAGGGTGGAGAGAGAATCAGTCTCTGCCTTCAGGGAGTGCTCAGTCTGCTGGGAGAACTGGACTTGGGAATACGGGAGGTCTGAGGGAGGCGGTTGATGCAGAGTTAATAGCAGGGGGAGGGACAGAGCCCGGTGCCCTGGGTTCGCACCCTGACTCTGCCAGTTACTGGCTGTGTGACTCTGGGCAAGTGACTTAACCTCTCTGTGGCTAAAGTGGAATACTGACGGTACTCAGAAAAGAGATGACAACGGAGAAGCGTTAAGCAGAACACCCGGTAGAATGAGTCCCATAGAGGTTAGGTATTATTATTATTCTTTTTATGGAGATAAGGATAAAGCAGATATGGATGTACTAGAGGGAGGAGGTGGTGAGGATCTGGGTTGAACGACTCACTCTGCTCAGAAAATCTGGGGCAGCTTCTGGGAGGAGGTGACATTTGAGCGGGGTGTTGAGAGATGTGAGGGAAGAATGTTCCAGGCTTCAGGAACAGCCTAGAAGGCGTGCAGAACTCGGATCTCGAGGCCCGAGTCTGTCCGCAGATGGCTTTAGCAGCTCAGGACATCAAGTTGACACCAGTTACCAACACTTACAAATTCGGAGATTTCTCTTAAAAGGTTGGACCTCTGGCTGGTGTTAATAATCAGAAGGTCTGGCAACACTGGGCCCGTGTTCTCTGTGTTAAGAGTGCTCAGGGGTTGGGGGGGCTGCCCTCTGTTGAGGTCAGCGCTGGGCTCCCGGGGCCCCCAGTTGTAACCACGTCTAGTGTGTTTGTTCAAGTCCTTCCCTGGTTCCTCTGGGCGCCTTGATGGTGACCCTGGGTAGGGATTTGTTACTGGTTGTGGGAAATGCTTGGAAAGAAGTTCCCAGGTCTCACCGACTTTCATGTCTAAGCATTTTTGTTGTTCAGTCCCTCAGTTGTGTCCGACTTTTTGCACCCCCATGGACTGCAGCACACCAGGCTCCCCTGTCCTTCATCTCCTGGAGCTTGCTCAAACCCATGTCCAGTGACGCCATGCAACCGTCTCATCCTCTGTCGTCCCTTCTCCTCCTGCCCTCAATCTTTCCCAGCATCAGGGTCTTTTCCAAAGAGTCAGCTCCAAGCATAGGTGGCCAAATTTTTGGAGCTTCAGCATCAGTCCTTCCGTGAATATTCAGGGAAAAAGGACTTTGGATTTACCCAAAGTCTTTTTAAAAAAATATGTAGATAGATAGAAGTGAGACTTTGAATTATAAAGTTGAACTTCCCCTCAAGAAAATGACAGTGTTGTCCTTCATTTCAGTAGTGAGGGGTTGGGGTCTGTTCTTTTGCACAGATTTTTCATGGAGATCAAGGAAGGATAATTGAGATGTGAATTAAATTCTTCATCAGGTGACACACTGAGGTGTCAGCCTGGCCAGCGTGGTTGATTTGAGTTCCGGCACGTGGGAGCGGGTACGAGGGTGTTTATCATGCGTTTCAAGCTCAGAAAGTAATGGAAAGAAATGGAACTGAACCCCACAGATTGAAGACAGGGAGCCAGTTTGCTTCCCTTGGCCCCTCCAAATTCCATGCTTGCTAAAAGCAAGGGCTGTAGGCTTTATCTGCACTCTGCCAGTGAGCAAAGGAAATCCCAGCTCAGAACCGGATGAGGCTGAACCCGGCAGGACCCACACGCCCTGTGGTACTGACCCAGCCCCCAGCTTCATCTTGGGCGTTGAAGGTGGGTTTTGTCTCTTCTCGCCCCTGAAATGATGGAGAAGCTGCATTCACTTTGAGCGGTGTATGAGAGGCACACTCAAACTCCCATCAGAAAGGAGGCTTTGGGGTGGCTGGGGTTCTGGCCCTGCAGACTGGGGCGGGGGCTCGTTCTGCCTGCCGGGGGGTCAGCTCTGAGACCCCAGTGCCTGGACAGGAGGCTGGGGAAGCCTCTGAACTTGCTGGCGGGCCCCAGTTGTGACCCTCCCGCGGGGTGCATCCGGGTCCCCGTGCAGCCTCCTGTCCCTGTGTGGCACGCTTGCGGGCGGCGGGCACCCCCGTTCGCAGTCGCGTTCGGTCCAGTGAGTGGCCGTCTTCTCGCTCATTGTCTCTCTCCATGAACAGAGGACTTGGGCGTCCGGGCAGCCTCCCAGGCCTCGCTAGTCCTTGAGGAGGGAGAGTGTTTCCTTCTTACAACAGACTTCATTTCCCTTTCCTTCCAGAAGCCCTTCTTGGCAAACTCTGGCTTCTCGGCCTCTCACCTCCCTGTCTAGGGAAGTGAGAATCTCGCCCTTGCTGTGAGGGGACCGGGGGTGGGGCCCCGGGGGGCCTCTCCGCTGGCAGCCGAGTTCCAGCCCCTCACCCCTCACCGTCCCCAGTCTCTGAACACAGGCCGAGTGGTGTTCAGCTCTTGGCTAGGGTGGGCTGCCGCCGGAACGAGCAGAGGTCTGAATGGTAGCAAAGGAAAGGGCTCTGGGGCCTGAAATAACAAATCTCTTCAGAGTGAAGTGGAAGGGAATCGCTGGTGTGTGCTGCGTTTCCACTTGAAAGTAAAAGGATTTTTCAACAAAGAGGAAATGGGAGGAGCCGCTGTAGCAGAAGAGCAGCTGGCTGGGGAAGCCTCTGGACTGGCCTTTGGTTCCCAGCTGTAACCCTTCCGAGCTGGGTGCCTTGGGCAGCTTACTTCACCTCTCTGAGCTACCGTCTGGGGGTGTCACAGTGCGCGGTGCCAGCTTGGCCTGGGCGGCAGTGTGGGCCCCACCCCTTCCTCTCTGTTCTAAGGATTCATGAGCCGAATGAATGAGTGATGACCCTGAGCTGCCTTAGAGAAAGGCTTGAAATGGGTGATGGTAACGCAGACATTTATGGAGCACTCACTATGTGCCGGGTGCTGTTCTAAATCTCTTTGCGTGTATTATTTAATCCCCGAGGCAGTGAGCACACCCGAGGTAGGCGTCTGTTTCTACCTTTGTACAGACAGGGCGGTGCTCTGTAGCCCCAGTGAGTGTCAGACCTAAGACACAGATGGGCCCTGAGAAAGCTGACGGTCAGAGACGCCGGATTCCGGGCCAGGCTCTTTGCTGGGTCTTTCTGCCCATCCTGGTAGGAGAGCATCCTGGTGCCAACGTCACCACAGACGAAGGGGCTGTGCGGGGACAGAGCTGGACTCGGTGCTGCCTCCGCACGCTGACCTCTCGGCCGGGTCTTCTCGGGGTGTTGAGCTAGGCGGCTCTTTCTGCAGAGCTGCCTGGGATGGAGGAGCTGGCTTGCATCCAGAGCCATAATGGGAGGATCTCTCCTCCTGCGAGAGAGGCGTCACAGGTCCATCTGGGGCGTCACCCCTGAGTGGGAAGGTGAGCGGAATGGTCTGCGAGACTGAAGCGATTTCTCTGGTACATCATTAATTTTCCATTATTCAGACGTGACATGATGCCACTAAACCTCATCCCGTGTCCACAGCAGCCCCGTGAAAACACAGAGAAGAGGGTGAACCGTGCATTGAGCCCTTACTATGTGCCCACGCGGTTTTAAGTTGCCCGTGTGTAACAATTCATTTCCTCTTCACGAGTCTGTGGAATACGCAGGCACTGTTTCCATTTTACACACGCAGACACATTTTTAGAGGGTCTGAGTGGCTTGTCCCAGGTTACCAGCCAGCGAGTTCAGCAGCCAAGACTCGAGCTTGGGTCTGCCAGCTCCCAGCCCCGCCCCCGGTCTACACCGCTGGCTTCCACTGCTTTGAAATCCCTTCTTCTGGTTTCCTGATGACAAATCCAGGGCCCAGAAGCTTTGGGTGACTTTGCAAATGCCACACGGTCCACCAGACGCCCAGGCTTGCAGGCTCAGCACCCCGGCCTCTTGGAGATGCTGGCCCCAAACTGAGGACGCCAGCACGCAATGGTCTGACTCCGTGGGCCCGCGGACATGGCGGTGACCAGAGGACACAGGGCGACATGAAAGGAAGGCGCTCGGCCTTGACAGGGGCCCAGCCCCGGCGCTGGCTGGATGCAGTTAAAAGGAAAGTTCCCGATAAGGAGATGCTTTATCACGCCTCTTGACAGGCGGCGCTTCCTCCCTTTTGCAGCGCGAGCCTTAAACCTCTTCCAAGCCCCTGGCGTGAGGCCTCGGCAGCCTCCCCTGCTCCCCGTTACCCCCGCCCCAGGGGCTCCTGCGGGCGGGGGAGGCCATTAGCCATGGGAGTGGGCCTGGGGGTGGGTGGGTGCCAACCCTTTGAAACAATCCAGGGGGCGGCCCAGGCCGCCCTTATCTTGGCCTGTTGGTGTTTCTGGGCCGGAAAAGGGAAGCGCAAAGAGGAAAGCCTTTCTCCTGTGGCTTTTGTATTTGGTTCACATTAAATGAGGCGGGGTCGGGGTTTTGTTGTTTGTTTTCCCACTTTTCAGCGCGAGGATGACGGATGGCTGTTGGCGGTGCCGGCGCCCGGTTCTCTGGGGGTGGCGCGCCACCCGCCCGGCCGTGCTCATGCGAACCCACCCCCGGCTGTGGCCGGAGTCTCTGCTGAGGCTCCTGGACGAGCCTGGAGGGGAGGGCTGTGCCGGGTCCAAGTGGGGGTCCCTGGGCTCCCGGGGTTAGCCCCGCGGAGCTCCGCCAGCGCCCGGCGGTGCCAGGGTGTGGAGGGCTGTGAATTCATTCACTCCGGGCCCTGGCAGCCAGCGGCCTTGTCTAGACAGGAAGATGTGTGTGATCGGATTGAAAGACCAGGCTCCTGCTGGGTGAGAAGGAGCCCGGAGCATCGGGGGCCCAGGATCCGGCGGAGGGACGTTTCCGGAGCTGTGTGTGAGGGGCGGGCCACGGGGAGATGGGGCCAGACCTAGAGAGATCCTTAGGTCTTTCCTGGAGAGAGGGGCGGGGCCTGTGTGCTTGCTCCCCATCGGTGGGACAAGAGTGAGAAGTGGATAGATGGATGCCCGAGCAGGTATGCGTGTTCACAAATGTGTGTAGAGACCCGTGTCTACCCAGGGGGTGCCCCTGCTGGTTTCTACTAGTTTATGGGAGTCTACTGTGAAGTTTTCAGGATTCTGCTGTTTTCCTATAGTCTATGCCTCTGAGGTTATTTATATCCAATGTCTCCCTACAGTGGAAATCATCTGTAGGGCCCACCACTGAACATCCCTTCCCAAACCCGGCAACTTTCCATAAGTGAAAGTCGCTCAGTCGTGTCGGACTCTCTGCGATTCCATGGAATTCTCCAGGTCAGAATATTGGAGTGGGTAGCCTATCCCTTCTCCAGGGGATCTTTCCGACCCAGGAATTGAAGTGGGGTCTCCCGTATTGCAGGTGGATTCTTTGCCAACTGAAATCAACCATGGTGGGAATATTTACAACATGAAAATCAGCAAACCCTACAAACTGAGCTTTCCCATGGAGAGCGGGTTGTCAACCACTTAGCCCAGCCCTGGGGACCCCCCAGGTGCCCACACAGAATGAGGACGGGCAGGCTGGCCCATGGTCCCTGAAAACATGGCCGCTTTTGGTTCCAGGAACATGCGTCAGTTTTACGCCTTGGTGGGTTTTCTTTTTCCACTTCCTTCTCTGCACACAGGACCCCTCTGCTAGCACACAGGCAGGGCAGCGGTACCTTTTCTTCTTGCAGAGCTTCTCAGCTCCTTGAGCAAAAGGTTTGCTGAGCCTGTCCTGTGTCCGGCTCTGATGGAGGTAGATCTTTAGCCAGTCCTGTCCCCTGATGATCGCCTGGCTCCTGAGTCTGCCTGTGTTTTCCCCCAGCACTGCCTCTGATGGACTTCTACGTCAGTTAGCGTTCTTCAAACTGGGGTTCCCTGGGGCTTCCTAGTCAATGAATTCTGTGGCGCTTAGTCAGCATTTTAGAAAAACATGTATAATTGTTTTCTTGGTACCTTTATTTTTCTGGGCATTTACGTGTACCTTTGATTGCTTACTGATGATCCTGCTTCCCTATTTGTGGTAGAGACATAAAGTTGAATTACTTTTTATTCTTTAAAAATTTTTAATTGTGGAAAATTTGAAACATATATTAAATGAGGGAGAATGGTACGATGAACCCCCTATCTACTTATCAGTTGACAACGATCAACATTCTGTCAGCAGTTTCTACTGAAGAGTTTTGAAGAGCGTTATTGTATATCCAGATATTTCTAGTAGCTTTAACTTGAGTTTATTAATTCTTTTTTAACATTTTAAAATTGAGATATATTTGAGGTACAATGTTGTATACTTCATAGGTATACAGCATAGTGATTCATAATTTTTAAAGGTTATATTCCACTTATAGTTATTATAAAATATTGGCTCTGTTCTCTGTATTGTACAAGATAACCTTTTGGTTTATTTATTCTTATACATAATAGTTTGTATAACTGTTTATGGTGTGCATACAGTATGAGCAAGCTCCAGGAGATAGTGAAGGACAGGGGAGCCTGGCATGCTGCAGTCCATGGCGTGGCAAAGAGTCGGACACAACTTAGGGACTGAGCAACGGCAGCCTTCTATAAATATTTGTATAGCTACATATTATGCAAAAGATGTAAAATGTATTTTAAAATGTTTCTACAAGTAAAAATACAAGTTACATTGTAAAAGAGAAAGATTCCGTAACTAGCCGCCCAGTAACAGCTTAGGAACACGGCCAGAGAGTGAGTGAGGTCTGGGGACATTGTGTGGCCCCCGTGGGTCTCCCTCGCTCTGAGGCAGCAGGAGCAGAGTATCATACTAGGGTCAGGAGGGTGGACCTTGGACGCAGACCCGTCTGCTTGGAACCCTGGCTTCTCCCTTCCTGACTGTGTGACTTTGAACAAACTGCCTAACCTCTCTGCGCCTCAGCTCCCTCATAAAGTAACAGTGTCTGCCCCACAGGATAGCCACGAGGACTGGATGGGCTGATAGCTGCTGGACAATGCCCAGTATGTAACGAGCACTCGGGACATCATTAGGTGCTTCGGTTGTTATTAAGATGATGATTAATTATAGCATCCCCCACTATATAAATTTTCCCTAGACTGGCTTTTTTTGTTTGTGTGTGAATAGAGAGTGCTCAACAAATATTTGTTGACTTGAGTTTTAAATTTTTAGAAAACTGCCAGGCCTGGCACCTTTCAACCAGGAAAAAGCAATTCGGAAACCAGACAGAAAGTAAGCAGCGATTTTATTTCTAGCGCACACCATCGTCACCCCCGCGTGTGTCAGACAGACAGCCTCTCTAGACACTCATTCCAATTGTGCCTAAGAGGGCAAGCAGACTGGAGTGTCATTGCCTGAAAGGTTTCTGAGCGGTTGGATCTTTTGACTCTCTGTCTGTGGCACTTTCTTTCAGATTGACTTCAGTACTGGCTCTTAAGACAAATCAATTTTTATGAAACCTTGTGCACCAAAATGTCTACTCTTTGAACCTTGAGTATTTTTTAAATTGAGGTTCACCTAAGCATGGTCGTCTTATTCCCACTGAAAGGCAGTCGAGGGGGATGTGAAAGTGTGGAGGAAATGGTAGGATGGTGGGACGATGGGTCTTTCAATTAGGTTTAGGTTACATCTGCCGGAAACCCCAAATAACTGCTTCAAACACCCAGAAGCTTATTTTCTTATGGGGACAGTCTAGAGATAGGGCCTCCAAAATACTACGAAGTTATCAGGCATCCAGGCTCCTCCTGTCTTCCTGTTCTGCTCAGGGTCGCCTCACAGTCCAAGATGATTGTTGGAGCTGCTGCCGTCGCATCCGTATCCCAAGCAGTATACTTCCAAGAAGAAAGAAGGCAGGACGAAAGGGGCCCTCTCCCCAGTTAGCTTCCTCTCAGGAACCTTTGTGCAAGTCCTCTCCACGCTTTTGTTTACATCTCGTTGACTCATACCTAGTAATGTGGCTGCATTAATCTGCAAAGGGGCTGGGAGGTGTGGGTCTCAGATGGGCTTGTTGCCACCTGAGGTAACAGAGATTCTGTTACTGAGGAAGGGGAAAGGGATAATGGGTGGAGAGCAAGTGGTCTCAGCCCCAACAGATGACCTTGAAGAAAGACATTATAACACTCACTTTATAATACAATTTAAAATTTTTGAGAGATGTGAATCCTTCCTGTATTATCTGGTTTTCCATAGCCTGTGGCCTAGAGAGTGCTACTGGATGTCACTTCACTGTGTCTGATTCTGCGACCCCACGGACTGTAGCCCGCCAGGCTCCTCTGTCTGTGATATTCTCCAGGCAAGAGTACTGGAAGAGGTTGCCATTTCCTAGTCCAGGGGATCTTCCCGACTGAGGGATTGAACCTGTGTCTCTTACATCTGCTGCACTGGCAGGCAGGTTCTTTACCACTAGCGCTATCCTAGGACGCCTGGAGAGCTAATAACAGGGCTTTGGGAGGGGTCCATGGAGGATGCTTCCTGATGAGAGGGCAGGAAAGGTCTAGGATGGATGATCCCAGAGGGGTGATTTTGTTCTCAGAGGGCATTTGACAGTGTCCAGAGACTATTTTTGGTCATCATAACTGAGTTGGGCAGGGGAGCATCTTGTGGGCGGAGCCAGAGATGCCGCTAAACCTTCATAATGTACAGGACAGTTCTGCCCGCGTGCCCCACCCCCCATCCCTGCACCCAGATTGAAAAAGTGAAAGTTGCTCAGTCGTGTCTGACTCTTTGTGACCTGGTGGATTGTAGCCTGCCAGGCTCCTCTGTCCATGGGGTTCTCCAGGCCAGAATACTGGAGTGGGTACCTGTTCCCTTCTCGGGGGCTCTACCCAACCCAGGAATCGAACCCAGGTCTCCCACATTTCAGGCAGATTCTTTACCAGCTGAGTCACCAGGGAACCCCAAGAATACTGGAATGGGTAGCCTATCCCTTCTCCCGTGGCTCTTCCTGACCCAGGAATTGAACTGGGGTCTCCTGTATTGCAGGCGGATTCTTTACCAGCTGAGCCCCCACCAGGGAAGCTCCACAGAGAATGAGCTGGCCCCTAAACCAACCTCAGTCAATCGTGCTGAGGCTGAAAAATCCCGATTCACCAGTTTTTCAAAACCCCACATCTTCAGTAAATTGTGGGACAGTGATAATCTCGGATGTCACCGTCCATCCGGAGAGGTACCTGATTCTCCACCCAGGGCTTGTGTGGTCGGTCAGTCTTCTGAGAACAACTTTCAGCTTCACAGCCCTGCCCTGAGAGGCTGTCGGCTGAATGAACGAATAAATGAATGAGTGAATGAGCACGGGGCTGCCTCCAGAAAGAGGTGAGTCAGGCTGGATCAGCCCACATGCTTCCATCATGTTGTGAAAGCCGGCCCCGAGTGGCTCCATACAAGAACGGGCTCCTTGTTCCTGGATGATGCGATCTGTTGATCTGCCAAAGGGGCCCTGCCTCTCCCCAGGTCACCGACAGAGGCCTGTCTCCGCGCCGTCTCGCCGTGCGCAGGGTGCTAGGGTTATGCAGAGCCCTCCAAAAACCCACCCTTTGAAACGAAAGAAATTGGATCTTTAAAATCCCAAAATAGAGCGCTGAAGGGTACACATCATGTCTGCCTTCTCCTTTTTTCCTCTTTGTGGCAAAAGTGACTCAGAGTTTTTGGTCTGGATCCAGAGAGACCTGCGTGGCCTTTGGGGTGGGGGCAGGAGGGGTGTCATTTGATTGGGAATAACTCACCGTTTTAGTGCCTTGACTGGCTCAGCTGCCTGTCTTGCATTTCACAAGTTGTGGCATTTCCCACCCCACCATCTCTGGCTTCTTTTTCAGCTTTTGGCCCAAGGGAAAGAGGAGGGGCCAGAGTTTATGCCTCGCCCAGATGGCACTGTCTTTAGTGGAACGTTTATGTGAGCTGAGCTGCATTTTCTTTGGGATATTTCACCAGAGTGTTCAGAGGG
The DNA here is from genome assembly GCF_032452875.1 of Bos javanicus. Classification (NCBI taxonomy): domain Eukaryota; kingdom Metazoa; phylum Chordata; class Mammalia; order Artiodactyla; family Bovidae; genus Bos; species Bos javanicus. Next base: position 79,262,475 of record NC_083880.1, on the reverse strand, counting down.
GCTGCCCGGGAGCTGGCTGTGGGTTCTTGTCTCGGCATCCTCGGGTGTTCACGCAGCTGTGTTGGGTACCGCTGGTCAGAGTCAGATAGGTGCACAAGGGCTTCATGAGCTACTTCAGTCCTCCGTGGCCCCTTCCAGGGGGCACTCAATTTCTCCCCCTTCCCTGCTTCTCCCAGAGCCCAGGTACCCTGCAGACGTCAGACACTTTGTTCCTCAGTATCAGGTCGATGCCCTGGGCCAGAGGCTCATGGAGAAATGTTTTTGAAGCTTACTCTTGCTTGTTGTCTGCTCTTTGGGTGAACACAAAGGCCCGTGTCTCACCTTTCCTCACCATCTCCAAGAGGATACCAACTCAATGCCCTTTCAACTCAGTTTCTCCCTATGTTCATCTCTAAATGCTACTGGAAAAGAGATTGTACACTTAATTTTTCCAGCCTGAGTTTGTCTCCTCTTTGACTTCCAATGGAATCGGCCTGGTATAATATGTCTCTTTCATGGTGAGACACATTCCTGCAGACTGGCTCAAGTGGTAGTGAATTCAGGCAGACTCCAAACATGGGGATTCTCTTCTAGACATGAATAAGTCTCCTTTCTCAGGGTCACTGGAGGATGAATCACCTGGCTGTATGTGGAGCCACATAGGAACCTAAGAATTAATCTGTTCATTTATTTACTCAGCAAATATTTATTGAACATCTGCTATATGCCAGGTACTGTTCAAGATGTTGGGACATAGCAATGAATAAGCTTTCATTCTAGCAGACAGACAATCAGCAATGAGCCAATGCATAAGATAACACTTATCGAAGGAAATCAGCAGGATTGATGGAGTGACAGTGAGGAGGCTCAGCTTTAAAAAGGCTGCTCGGAGAAGGCCCTGGATTTAGGCTGAGACCTAAAGATTCGGTTGCCAGCCATGAGAAGACCTGGGGGAAGAGCGTTCTAGGCTGGGGGAGTGTAAGTGCAAAGGCCCGGGGGTAGGAGTAAATTCAGTGTGTTTTAGGAGCAGCCTGGAGGCCCATGTGGCTGGACCAGCGTGGGGAGATGAGGTTGGTGACATGGGCAAGGGCCAGATGATGTAGGGTTTTGTAGACTGTGATGAAACTTTTGGATTTTCTAAGTGCACCTTGGGGTTATTACATTTTAGAGACCAAAGAAAACTTTTCAAGGTGGTTTCTCCCAAGACCTTAGACTAGAAGGAAGAATTTCATGGTTTCTTCCAAGACCTTAGACTAGAAGGAAGAATTTCATTGTCCAAAGTCACCCAGCCGTAGGTGAAGGGATATTCATGAAAGTTGACATCTATTGAGTGCTTGCGACACGCTCTGTGTCACTGAAACCTCCCAGCAACCTAGTGAGGCTGTGTTATCATTAGTCCCATCAACAGATGAGGAAACTGGGGCCCTGAGATGTAAATGTCCTTCTCTGCTGTGATGGAGTCAGGGACCCATGCCAGGATGTAACCCCAGACAGTCTGGCTTCTCCAGGGTTCCTGCTCTTCATCTCAGGGTTACACTGGTTCTACCCAGGGAGGAGAACAGAGAGATGTGACGAGTACTCGCTTGGCTTCTTAAAGCAGCAAAAAAAAAAAAAAAAAAACCCAACAAAAAAAACCCCCAAACCCAAAGCTCCTTCCAAAGGTCGACTCTGAAAAGGCTTGCATATTTCAGTCCAGCACTTCCAGACTCATCTCCTAGGTGACTCAGTCGCTCCTTGGCCAGGAAAGAGAGTTGCTCAGGATGGGGGTGCCGGTGGGGAGCCGTGGCTGAGCAGACGTTTCTGTTGGGTGGACCAGAAGCTGGGGGCTGAGTGCACAGAGGGGTGGGTGGGGCCAGAGAGGGGAAAGTCGGTGTCTGGGTGGGCGGGGGCGGGGGTGCACACTGATCCAGTTTCTTTGTTCAAAGACCCCTGGGGGGCTCTGGGAAGAGGGCTGTGGGGCAGAGCACTGGGTCCTGAACCCCATTCGGCTCACGTGCCTGCCTCTGATCTCGCCACACTGTGTTCCCCGGCTTCCTCCGGGTTTCAAATGTGGACGTGGTAATTGGAAACAAATTTAGCGTGTGCCAGGCCATCTAGCCGCTCTCTTTAGTCGGCGTGCTTGCTGTGCGGTAGATGTGTCTGTTTTTAATTTCCAGTGATGCGAGAAATATAGAATGACTTGATTCTTAATTTAGAATACCGAGAGAGACTGACTGGTTTTGTTTTCGAGCCCGTGCAAAACGTCTCATTCTCTTTTTAGGGCTTGGTGTGCGATTTTTCAAAACGTGGCCCTGTGGAAGGGGTTGGGGGGGCAGATAGGGATCGGGGGATTAAGAGGCACAAACTACTACGTACAAAATAAATAAGCTACACGGATAGATTGTACAGCACGGGGAACAGAGCCAATATTTTATAACTATAAATGGAATATAACCTTTAAAATTTGTGAATCACTACACTGTACACCTCAGACTTATGTAACATGGTACAGCAATGATGCCTCGGTTGAAATAAAGTAAAATAAAACAGAATGTGGCTCTGGCAGAGATGCCTCTGGCCCCAGAGGTCTCCTGCCAGGCTGAAGACCGCCCTGGCCGGAGGCATCCCCCGCTTGGCTGAGAAAGCAGACAGAGGGCTCGGCCCCGTCACACCCTGGAGATGCTACCACCTCTTTTTGGAGCAGGGGGAGTCCAGGTGCCAGTTGTCCAACCAGCCGAGTCCTGCCCACACTGAGCGGGACACAATGGTCTCTGCGGGCCAGGAAGATAATTGTGGTGCCCGCGTGGGCAGCGGAACCGCCCTGTGTCCTGGAGGAGGAGGGCAGGTCTGGAAGGATGACAGCCGCTCAAACTCTTCCCAAGGGGCTCCCCTCCCGGGGTCGTGTGCGTGTCCAGCACCTGCGTGCTGTTCTAAGCACTCCAGAGGCCTCGGTGAGCAACATAGGGAAGTTGCTGATGCCCTAGTAGGGGAGGGGAAAAAAAATCACATAAATACATCTCGGAGCGTCTGGCGATGATGAATCTCTGTTGCAACACAAAGCCACGGGTGGGTGGGTGAACTGTGAGATGGGCGTGGGCTGCCTTGTTGGGACGAGCAGTCAGGCAGAGCCTCTCTGATGGGAGGTCAGCTGGGGAGAGGCTTGAGAGAGCACGGGGATGAGCCCTGTGGGCATGGGGGATGAGCGCCCCAGGCAGAGGGAGCACTGCATGCCCAGACCCGGAGGCCGGAGTGTGATCGTGCTGCACGGCTTGTTGGAGGGCAGCAAGACCCCTGTGGCTGCAGCGGAAGGATCCGGGAGGGTGGGCCGGGGGTGGAGAGTCTTCTGAGCCACGTTAAAGACATTGGCTTTGTGATCTGAACTAGATGTTTGCCCTTGGCGGGGTTGGGGGGGGGGGTGTTGAGCAGAGAAGCGACAGGATAGAATGTACAATGGTTGTTGTTTTTCCCCAAATATTTATTTACTTGGCCACGTCGGGCCTTCGTTGTGTCCCGCGAGATCTTTCGTCCTGGCGCACGGACTCTAGTTCCGGCTCACGGGCTCGGCAGTAGCCGAGTGCGGGCTTCGTTGCTAAGCAGCTTGTGGGATCTTAGTTCCCAGATCGGGGATCGAACCCTTGTCCCCCGCTTTTCAAGGTGTAGTCTTAACCACTGGACCACCAGGGAAGTCCATCATGTACAGTTTTAAAGTACATTCTAGCTGCTTTGTGCAGGAGATCATGTGAAAAGGGGAAGAGACGGGCAAGATGGAAGCAGAGAGACCAGGAGGGAGGTTAAGGTAGCAGTCCAGGCAGGAGATGGGCCCAGTGAAGAAGAGTCTACCGCAATGGTCAGGGCAAAAGTTGGTGGTAACTGGACTTGCGAGTCACTGGGTTTCCAACGTTGAGCCACCGAGACTTGCCGCTCCCCTGGAGGTGGTGTGGGTGCTTCTCTGCTGGTGTGGGCCCCCTCCCCTAGGCTCGAGGGGGCCCTGCTGGCACCTCTGCCTGCCCCTTCCTTTGCTGGCGGCCTCCGCCTTGGACTCCTGCTCCTGGGTTTCTGTGGGTGGGTGCTGAGTCCTCACTGTCTTACAGGATGGGATGGGCCAGGGCACATGCTTTTATGCCTTTATCGCTTTTGTTTCCTTCTTTGTGGCTTTTAAAAGAAATGTCCGGGTTTACAAAGGGAAAAGCTGAGGGGCTCACTTTGTCTGAATGGATTTTTGGCTTTTCTCTTCTTATGTTACACCTTCTTTTGTGTTGAACTGTAACCCACATATTGGGTTCAGGGGAGCTAAAACCATGGGGTCCGACTGAAGCCCAGTAGACATTGTAAAGTAAGGCCTGATTTCTTTTCTACTTTTATTTTGGATATACACTTACACACCACACATACACATAAACACATGTCCCTTCTCCATCCTAGAGACACAAGAGATACATTCGTTCTCACAGTGATGTTTTATTTTGGAGATTATTCTATATCAGTATATAAACAGCTTCCTGAGGGTGCCCCATATGGTTGCCCAGCTTGTGCACTGCACAACTCGAGGGGTTGCCATTCATATTCACTGTGGTGCTGGCCCCCGGCATACTCATTCTTTTTTTTTTTAATAACAGCGTTATAGACCATGATGCACTGCTCCTGATGTAACTGGTGCTGTTCTGATGGACCTTTAGGTTGCTTCCAGTATTTTGCTGGTTTAAAGAGCGCTGTATTTAATAACCTTGTCATTAGTTTTTTGTTGCACATCCATGGGATAACCCACTCACTAGGAGCAGAATTACTGCAGCCAAGGGAGTGTAGTAATTTGTAATTTTGGCAGATAACTGCAAAATGCTCTGCCACAGGTTTGGGCACACCCTGTTTCTGCGGGCTCTGCTCTTGGGTTCCTGCATTTCCACCAGGTCAACTCTTACCTGGGTGACGCCCTTGTTCCGTCTTTTGTGCTTTGGAGCAGATGAAGGAAATATCCTTCCTGCCGTAGACGTGGGTTCAAATCTCTGCACTGCAGCTTGCTCGGTTGGGCATCTCTGAGCCTCCATTTCTTCTTCAGTAAAAGGGCAGTTAGTTGTTCACGGAACTTCAGGAGGATGGAAAGGGACCGGACAGGCAACAATTAATTGGGCACCTAATTGTATCCTGCAACTATGGGAAGCACAACAAAGAAAACTGTTACTGGGAACCCCCACCTCATCTAGGGGGCAAGGGAGGACTCTTGGGAAATAATATTTGAGCCACAGTATGACTCGGAGTTAACTCGGGGAGAGGGTGCTTCTGAAAGGTCAGACGCAGGGAGCCCGTGGGGAGGGCTGGGCACGTGATGTTGGCTGGGGGGCCGGATCGCACGAGGGCTGGGGGCGTGATGTTGGCTGGGGGGCCGGATCGCACGAGGGCTGGGGGCGTGATGTTGGCTGGGGGGCCGGATCGCACGAGGGCTGGGGAAGTGATGTTGGGTGGGGGCCGGATCGCACGAGGGCTGGGGGCGTGATGTTGGCTGGGGGGCCGGATCGCAAGAGGGCTGGGAGCGTGATGTTGGCTGGGGGGCCGGATCGCACGAGGGCTGGGGGCGTGATGTTGGGTGGGGGCCGGATCGCACGAGGTGGTGGTGGTGCAGCCAGTGGGGGCTGGGAGTTTAGAAAAGTCATTCTGGTGTCAGAACAGAAGATGATGTGTGAGGACCAGGCAGAATGCAGGGAAGCTCCTTAGGAGGGAAGTGGTGGTGTTTTGGATGGAAGTGAGGGATGGGGAAATGGTGATGGATTTGAGTGCCCTTCAGGAAATCACACTGATAGGACTTTGAGACGGAGCCACTGTGGAGGTGAGGCACAGGGAGGATTAGGGAGGAGGGATGAGTTAGGAATTTTAATGATGTTTTTAATATGTGCTCATTAGGTGGCTATGTAATGCTTGTTGGGACCACTGAGACCAGTACACTCATGGACTAGTTTTCTTGGTGTGTGTGTGTGTGTGTGTGTGTGTGTGATGGGAGTGCAGTTGGGGTAGCTCATGGACTACTTTTCCTGCTGTGTGTGTGTGTGTGTGTGTGCGCGTGTGTGCGTGTGTGCGTGTGTGTGTGAGTGATGGGAGTGCAGTTGGGGTAGCTCATGGACTACTTTTCCTGCTGTGTGTGTGTGTGTGTGTGTGTGTGTGTGTGATGGGAGTGCAGTTGGGGTAGTTCATGGACTAGTTTTCCCGGGGAGTGTGTGTGTGTGTGCGTGTGTGTGCGTGTGTGTGTGAGTGATGGGAGTGCAGTTGGGGTAGCTCATGGACTAGTCTTCTTGGGGGGTGGGGGTGTGTGTGTGAGTGAGTGTGACAGGAGTGCGGTTGGGGTAGCAGCTGTGTTCTGCAATTTTTTACATCTAAAAATAAAGGCAGAATTTGGGATCCATGTGCGTTTGTAACAGACCTTCGCCCCACGTGCTGTGTGGCAGTTGGGAATTACAGTGAAATATCCCCATGGGCTTTTTCCTTCTTTCACAATGTAATCTTTGAGGATGATACCAGTTTCCTAATATTCCAAATTCGACAAAAAAAAAAAATGCTACTTAACATTGTTAAAATTTGATTTTAGTAAAATTCAAAACAGTTTCCTTGGCCAGTTGCCATTTTGAAAATCAATCCCACATTTTAGATTTGATGGCAGCCTCATGCATCTGAGAGTATTTAAAAACTCTGAACAGAGTTGATAGACGAATGGTTTTCAGGGAACTGTCATTTCTGGGTTCTCATTGCAACATTATATAAGAGGGAATGCTTGAGCAACCTAAATGCCCAACTGCAGGAGGCTTAAAGCTGTGGTCCAAACATACGATGAACACGAGGGGTGCAGGGAAGCTCAAAATTTAAGGTAGCACTCACTCTCAGGTACCCAGTTTGCATTTGCACAGCCCTGAGAGCCAGTGCCTCCTTAAATCGTGTGCCTGGGCACCTCACTAGTCTTGTGCCAATCTAAGCCCCGGGAGATTCTATACAGTCATTTGTGATTGTCCCATTAAACAGCATTTAGCGACAAAGGGCAATGGTCACACCATATCTAAAATAGAATCCCAGCTGTGCTTCCCTAGAAGCACCTAGAAGACGAGTGTGGAAAGACATATACCAAAATGCGTATTTATTTTGCATGAGTATTTTCTCTGTGTTGTTCTATTACTAAGTTATGGACAACTCTTTGTGACCCCATTGACTGCAGCACGCCAGGTTCCCCTGTCCTTCACTATCTCTCGGAGTTTGCTCAAACTCACGTCCATCAAGTTGGTGATGCCATCCAACCATCTCATCCTCTGTCATCCCCTTCTCTTCCCACCTTCAATCTTTCCCAGCATCAGGGTCTTTTCCAATGAGTCAGTTCTTTGCATCAGGTGGCCAAAATATTGGAGCTTCAGCTTCAGCATCAGACCTCCCAATGAACATTCAGGACTGATTTCCTTTAGGATGGACTGGTTTGATCTCCTTGCTGTCCAAGCGACTCTCAAGCGTCTTCTATAATTCATATATTTTTATATTGTCCATTTTTTCTACAGTTTATGATGAGCCCTTATTACTTTCATAACAAGACATTGCAAGTATCATCGTGTACCAATGCCCTTTGATCTGGGCATCAGGAGAGTTAAGTTGCCCCTAAGAGTGGGCAGAGCTTGAATCTGGGGGTGAGGGTGGGTCTTATGAGCTTTCTCTGGGAAACTGGGGGTCTCTGAGATGCAGACACCATTCCTTGTATTCCTTGTTCCTTTGAGAAGGTGGGATGGATCCGCCTGTCTTAATAGACACAGTCTGAGATCTGGGAGCATCTGGAGGCAGCTGACAGAGAGGAGGTGGGTCTGGCCGCGTCCCTGCGGTTCCACCGATGGCTTTGGAGCTGTAGGTCATGAGCAAGTGGCTTAATCCCACTAAGCCTCAGCCCTCTCACCCCAAAAGAGATGGCCCTGCCTTTCCCTCTGGATGCTGCTGTGCGGGTGCAATCAGCTCTGACACCCGCCTGCCTGTGGAGCAGACCCTCGTGGTCAGAAGCACCCCCTTCTTCCTGGAATCTTGTCGACTGCCTGGGAAATTACAAGACGTGGGACACACTCGCTCTCACCTCGGCTGCAGCAAGTGGAGCCTCTTCTGCTTTGGAAGCTCGCTGACTTCGAGCTTCTGGGTTGCCGTGTCTGGCAGGCGGGCGTCTGCTATGGCTGGGAGGCCACCCTGCTTGACTAGTGCCCCTGAGATGACCTTATCTTTGGAGAAGCCTGAAAAGAGGCCTCAAGACCCTGGTCTTCCTCTAATGGGGGACCACAGGGTGTTTGGGACCTCAGGGGTGGGTCGTGCCTTCCCAAGACATCAAGCTCTGTTTGCAAGACCCAATCACTCAGTTTTTGAAGAAGCAAGTAAATTGCTATATGTTCTTATCAAACCTCCAGAGAACTGGCAAGACTCCCCCGGAATGCACATGCTCTGGGCACCTTCTGCCACCTTCTGGGGAGGGGGAGGGTGGAGAGGGGAGGGGAGGCTGTCTTTCGAGGTTAGGTGGTGTGGTCCTCCCAGCCCTCCACGTCAGGGGCTTTTCAGCCGCCCACAGAGACGAGGGGGTGAGTGCCTGGGTTTCACCACGCGCGAGCGTTTCGGGTTGCTTTTCGCGTGTTGAGTCTTTCACATTCTTTCTTCGCTCCTCCATTCAGTTCTGTCGTATCACCTCCGTGTTTTGAGTTGCATCATCCTCTGATGACAAGAAGTCTTGTTTCGTGGGCACCTCCTGTGTGCTGGGCTTCGGGGCCCTACAGAGGTCGTCTTATTTAGCCTTCAAAGAGCCCTGGGAAGTGGGAGGTGATGTCCCTGTTTCACAGGAGCAAACGGAGGCTCAGCGAGGTGGGGTCGCCGCTCTGAGGTCACACAGCTGCTCGTAAGAAGCAGGGCCTGGATGGAGAGCTGTGTGTATCTGACCAAACATGAAATCCCTGCTCCCACCCTCTCTGGGAGGGGGAGCTCACGCGGGTGAGGCGGGCTCCATCTGCGCACATGGCGTCAGCTAGTCCAGCTTAACCAGGGGTTGCTCCGAGACCTGGAGAGTTCCTGCTGAAAGCAGCAGGTTCCTCTCTCAAGAAGCAGCGTTATTTGTTTTGGTTGCTGTTGCCCGTTTCTCTGCTTCCCTCCCTCCGCCTGCCTCCCTCGCTTCTTGTTGAGCAGGAAGAACATTCTGGATCTTATCATTTAGCACTGGCTTGTGTCTCCTTTGAGAACCCAGTCTGCTCTTTCTGACCCATAGCCGTAGATGATAAAGCAGCTGTGAACCCACCAGATGGCAAGGACACAGACAGCACCCTGTGGAAATGGACTTAGAGCCTGGAGGTCCAGAGCACCCTGCCCTGCCCTACTCTAACAGTGCCCACTGAGGAGCACTGCCAGAACCTCGCCAGTCTCAGTGCCCTCATGTATAGAATGGGCCCATCCTGCCTAGAATTGTTGCCACACGTGTGAAACGTGGAGTCTGGTCCTTGGCCTTGCGGGCAGCGTATGCTTAGTCACCGCACTGTTGTTGATGGTGGCCATTGACTCTTAGTGATCACACTGAGCAAAACAAGCACACTTCCTTCTACCAAGGACTTCCTGTTCAAGTGGGAAAGAGAGATGCTGAGCAAATTCACAACTAGCAAGACAACGTCAGGTGGTAACGAAGGGACTATTCCAGGGTGTGTTAGTGAACCTTTAAGATGCCCTTTTCTGGAAAAAAGAGACCCGGTTTTTAGCATTTGCTGATCTCTGTGGATGTCCTCACCATGGTTGGTTTCAGGCTATCAAAATGATGTCTGGTGGCTCTTCAAAATTCCTGGAAGTTTAACCAACTGACTCTTACTAGTCTGAAAGAGCTGGCTCCAGCACTGGGCATATGTAAACAGTGGTGGTTTGGGAGAGACCTGAAGATCTGAGAGCTAAAAGTACCAGTGGAAGAAGAGTATGTGAGCAGAGAAGATGGCCATGCAAAGGCCCTGAGGTTGGAGAGAGCTTGGTGTGCGCAGGGAACACGAGCTTGGCTGGTGTCGGCAGGAGCGTAATGGGGGGCAGATAGGAAGACAGAGGCTGGGCTGTTGGCAGCCTTACAGACAGACCATGGCATCAAGTTTGAATTTTATTCTCCGGTCACAGGAAGTCTTTAGAGGGTTGTAAGCTGGAGGGGGCGGTGGATGTCTGGGTCCGATTTGCATCTTTTTAGGGCTCTGTGGGCGGTTCTGTTACACACCGGCAGGAGGTCATCGAGAGAGCAGCAGCAGTCACTGGGCAGGGGGAGGCGGTGGTGACCTGATTAACATGCCGCTGGGGAGGAGGGGAACCAGAGGTGGCTCGACTCAGCCGTGGGGCTGTGACAGATTCCGTCTCCCGCTGTTCTCTGGCTATTTACCCTGAATGCACGCAGCCTGTGATTTCTGCTCTTAGGTCATGGGGAGGCGGACGGAGCCTCAGACCATTAGGGTCACTATCTATGCCAACTACTTTCCTCCTTGATTCTGACTGGTTCTGTAATTACCACCTCCTGAGAAATCCAGAACAGCAGGTGAGGAGAGATGTTTATCTTGGGTCCAAATGATCAACAACAGCAGAATCTCTTCTGGACACTGCCCTTCTGTGATTTTTGTCTGCATCAGTACCTTGTTCTGCAATTTGCGTGGGTGGGTGTGGAAAGATAAGACTGACGGCATTTCCACCTTTGCCCAAGGGTGCTTCTCGGGTGTATATCGGACACGTATGTAAATGTTGTGGGTGTCAGCTTGTCAGCTCATGAAGAAGGTTGCCATCTGGCCCTGCTCCACCCTGAGCTTGCCTCTTGGTCTAGAGCTTAGAGGGGCACGAGAGATGCTATCTTTCTGGACTGGCATCGTCCGGTAGAACCTTCTCGAGGATGAAAACGTCCTGTTATCTTGCCGTCCATCGTGGTAGCTGCACTTGTGGCTCCTGGGTGCTTGTCATGTGTGGCTCGTGTGAGAAACTGACTTCTCAGTTCACTTTTTATGTGATCTGCTGTCTTGAAGAGCAGAACTCTAGACCACGTGTGATCACCTATTGCCCTGGAGCCCTGGGTTTATGGTTGACTGGACAGCCCACTGAGCCCTTGTACAGCTCTGTGGAGTTGTGAGTGAGCTGTCACTTGTCACAACCCCGCTTCCTCCCAGTTGCAGAGAACGGGGCAAAGTCGCAGAAAGAGTACGGGATTTTCCCCGCGCCTCTCAGCTGCGGAGTGGCCAGATAGGAACCTTGCTTCTAACTCTTAGCTCAGCATCCTTTTCTCTTTTCTGATGTATAATTTTCAAAAACCAGTGTTAAATTTCACAGGTTTCCAGGCAGCTCTTCTGCCTGTAACTTTGTGGATCAAGTTAAAGTCCTCTTGGCCTTGACCTCAACCTTGATCTTCTCCTCCATCCCTGGAAGTGATCATGGTATGGTCCTTTTGGAGCACATCTGTCCACACCTTTTGCTCTTGTATTTACATGAGTATAAATGAATGGATCAAAAGCATGCAGCATTAAAAATAATAAGTGGTATCCTGCTATGCATATAAAAAAAATTTTTTTTTTACAAGTTGCTTTTCTCTTTCAGTAGTATGTCTTCAATCTTCCTGGGCAAGGTCATAGATTCCTACCATACTGTTTTTTTAAACTGTTGCAGTCTTTCATAGCCAGGACATGTTATATTACTCAGAAGCCTAACTGATGAAATGAGGTTCATCTACTCTGTTCATGTTAGTAACCATTTTCGTGCTTACCTCTTGTATGCAGATTTCATCTAGGGTACATCCTGAGAAGTGGATTTATTAGGTCATAGGGAATATGTATTTTTAATTTTAATAGCTGCTACTTGAAAAATAGTTAAACTATTTACGTTCTTATCAGCTTCAGGAGAGTGTGTTCTCACGGCCTCCAGAATACCTGATATTATCAAATATCTACGTGGGTGCTTCTCTAGTGGGTGAAACATGATACTGCATAGTTGTTTAATTTGTATTTTCCTGTTTACAAGGCAGGTTGAACGTCTTTTCTATGCTGATGGTCGTTCGTTTTTCTGTGAGTCGCCTGTTCAAACCTGTTGTCTGTTTCGCTGTTGGGTTGTTTTTATTGACTGATTTAGCAAATTGCCTTAGAATGCCTGCCACGTGCCAAGCATTGTTCCAGGTGCTAGGGACTCCGTGGCAACTTCAATCGACAGACATCCCTGCCTGCAAGGAGGTGATAGTCCAGTTGTAGGAGAAAGACCTAAGCAAAAGGAACTGAGAAAATAGATAGGATGTTTTATGGGATGAAAAGAAGGGGAAGAAGTTAGGGAGAGCCACTGGGGGTAGGACTCGATTTTAAATAGGATGGCCAGGAATCTGGTCCTTTACTTACTCATTTGTAGTCATTCTTTTGTTTAAAATATTCATTTATTTGTTTATGGCTCTGTTGGGTCTCCACTGCTTCTCACGGCGGGCGGGGGCTGCCCTGGAGCTGTGGCGCGTGGGGCTCCTCCCCGTGGGGGCTCCTCCCTGTGGGGCTCCTCACTGTGGCAGCCTCTCTTGTTCCAGAGCCCGTGGGCTCAGTTACTCCATGGCACACAGGATCGTCCAGGACCAGGGACTGAACTGGTTTCCCCTGCATTGCAGACTCAACTGCTGGACCTCTGGTGAGAAGGTCACCAGAGGTGAACTACCCCACCCCCTTTCTTTCCCCCAGGAATAAGAACACTGAGCATCTGTGGTAGGTGTTAGGGATAAAACAAGGAACATAAACCTGGTCCCTGTGTTTTGGAACTTAGAACTGTTTTTTGTTTGTTTGTTTGGTGCTAAGCTTTCCTGGAGGGGTGTTCTCTAGCGTCCCAAGGTGGCTATGGAAACTCACGGATGGCTATGATTGTGCCTTTTGGCGTGTCTGTAAAACTTAACTTCTATGTGAGCTAATGGTGTTTTGCAAGTGTCCAGTACCCACTTCTTAAAACTTAAAAAGTTTGCAGTTTAATCTTCTACATTCCTCTGTGGAACCACTGCTGTCCCTGAGCTGAATTAATCTAGGGGGAATATTTGTTGCCATCTAAGAGTTAATACAGTGTTTAATGATTTCATTTATTTACTTGTTTTAGGCTTTCTTCTTTCTTCTCCCGTCCCCCACTCCTCACTAGATTCTAAGTTCCAAAATGCAGGGACCAGGTCTCTATTCCTTGTTTTATCCCTAACACCTACCATAGATGCTCAGTGTTCTTATTACTGGGAGAAAAGGGGGGTGGTTCACCTCTGGTGACCTTCTCACCAGAGAAGTCCCCTCTGCAGGCATACTTTACATATTAATCCTTTGCCTATTATACGTTACACATATTTTCTTCCAGTCTTTAATTCTCTTTTAACCTCGATGACAGTACTTTTGCCTTGCTCTTTTTTAAAATTATGAAATTTGACTTGTTAATTGAAATATAGTCATATAAAAGTTGAAAGTTCCTTCTTCTGATCTTTCCAGGCAACCACTGTCAAGAGCTCTGGTTTATCTTTTCCAATTATTTTCTGTTCTCACTATCATCTCCGTGACCCCAGTCACCAGTGAAGCATAGTTTCTGGCTGTTTCTCCATAAATGCAGCTCTGATCTATCAGATTCTTTCTCAAGCTGCTTAATATTCATTTTTAGAGAGGATCCCTGTAATTGATCCAAGCATTCCCCTCTGACTGGCATTCAGGTGGTGTCCAGTTCTCCATCACTCTAGACTCAGCAGCAGTCCTGTGTCCTCTCTGCCACTCCGGTGTGTCTCTGGTCTTTTCTGTCTGTTGGGACTCCAGCCACCATTGCTGTTGTTTAGTCACTCAGTCGTGTCTGACTCTTTGGACCTCGTGGACTGTAGCCCACCAGGTTCCTCTGTCCAGGGGATTGTCCAGGCAAGAGTACTAGAGTGGCTTGGCATTCCCTTCTCTGGGGGGTCGTCCCAGCCCAGGGATGGAACCCGCATCTCCTGCACTGGCAGGCGGATTCTTTACCCCCGTGTGTTAATGGTGCTGTAACAGTTGGTTTTGTTTTCTCACCGTCAGCTCCACGGCTACATGGAAAACAAGCCCCTGGGGCTTCAGATCTTCATTGGGACGGCCGACGAGCGGATCCTTAAGCCCCATGCGTTCTACCAGGTACATCGAATTACAGGGAAAACCGTCACCACCACCAGCTACGAGAAGATCGTGGGCAACACCAAAGTCTTGGAGATTCCGCTGGAGCCGAAAAACAACATGAGGGCAACGTAAGGCCGGGGGCGAGGGCGCCAGGTCCTCACAGGGAGGGGGTGGGCTGCGCGGCCGAGGTGTGGGCTTGACTCTGTGGAATCGATGGGAGCAGCTTGATGGGGTCTCCAGTCTGTGATGGACCCACAGAAATTGCTGTTTTAAAAGTTTGCACCTGAAAAGCTCTAGACCCTGATATTTTTCAGGTGTGTTGAGAGGAAGGCTGCTTACCCACCTTTAGATGGTGTTGTTCGGAATGAGGCTAAACTTATTTTTATGAAAAGTATTTATTTGACTTAAAAATCATTAAGTAATAATGCAGGTAGGTCTAACCTCACGGGGCTAATGTGCATGTTGCTAAAATGTGGGAAACATTGCACCCATGTGTTGGAGTGTAAACAACTTTATTCGAGACTAATCTCAAACTTGAGAACTGCAAGCAGCCTACGAAGAACTCCCAACTGTTAACCTTTTCCACGTTTGCTTTATGACTCTCTCTCCCCATCCCTCCGTTTTTTCCGGAGCCAGCTGAGAGTTGCAAACGTTATGCCTTTTTTACAGCAAGGTGCATGCGTCAGATTCAAGGTGTTTGCTGGCGATACACTGTTCTTACTATCGCATAGTCCATAACCAATTTCCCCCAGTTGCGTGTTTGAGTTTTTTCAGATACTTTTGAGAGGAGAACAGCTGGCATGCAGAATCTCCCTAGAGAAGTAACTTCCCCTGGGGAGTTTCCCTAATTGCTTTGTGTTAAGACCCCCCACTGTGGTCTTAATTCCTGGCTGAACAACTTACCCGTATATTGCGGTCGCCCACTGTGGGTGACCTCCAGCTCCCTGAGATGGTCGGTGGTCAGTGGGTTCTCTCCTCTCCGGCAGCATCGACTGCGCCGGGATCCTGAAGCTGAGGAACGCGGACATTGAGCTGCGGAAAGGCGAGACGGACATCGGGCGGAAGAACACGCGCGTGAGGCTGGTGTTCCGAGTGCACATCCCCGAGGCCAGCGGAAGGATCGTCTCCTTGCAGACGGCGTCCAACCCCATCGAGTGCTGTAAGTTGGGTTCTGGGCAGGGCGGGTCTGTGGCAAGTGCAGTGGACACGACCTTCCGCCCCGGGCCTTGGCGCCTGGGCAAGGTGCCCTGCAAGACTGTGCAGGACCCACGGGGATGAACGGCGGCCCAAGTTGACCAAAGGGGCCAGAGGCCGAGCACATTTCAGGGTTTCTCTACGCTTTACTTGTGGAGGGTTTCATGTGAAAAATAATATGGCTGAGAAGTGGCCCACAGCTTGGTTGAGGAGATTTGAAGTGTATAACATGTTGGGCTGGTCTCAAAAAGGGCAGATGCAGTTGGAGTGAGTTGGCTGTACTGAGGGTCCTCTTGCTGGTCCTCTTCTCTTCTTTCAGTAGAATAATAGCATCATCACGGTGGCTCTCGCTTACAGAATGGTGACTCCGCCGGCCACTAGGCTGAGCGTTCAGTGTGCACTCTTCCTGTCCTCGTGCCCTTTTAGAGAAGAAGGATGGAGATGAGGGGCTGGGTGACTTGTCCCAGCAGAGTGGGCTTTGAGCAGGAGCTTTGGTATACAGGAGCCAGGCATCCCCATCACCCTCAGTCCATCCGGGTATTTCCTGAGAATCTGCTCACTGTCTCGTGCGGTGCTGAGGGCCTGCAGATGAGTGTGATGTTTTCTCTGTCCTTGATGAGCCCGTGGTCTGGTAGAGATAAAGATACCCAGACAAAGATGCAGGAGACTTTCAGAATCCTCTATGGGGACAGGGGCCAAGATCTGCCGTTTGACAAGGCTCTGAGCAGAGACCTGGCCCAGCTCCCCCAGGCTTCAAAAAATGAAACTGTTCTGAGCTCATTCTTAGGTACTTTGGGCAAGTTTGTTGTTGGATTTTGTAGTTAGACTTGACAAAACTCACTGTCAGCTCAGCTTCTGAGCATTTAGAAGTCATTTTAAAAAGCATAAAGAGGGAAAGATGTAAACATTGTTACAGAAACAAAAGCTGTTTATATAACTTTTGAAGTCTTGTTCTTCTGAGAATTTGTTTTTTATGTTAGAATAGTGTTCCATATTCAGTTACGTTTCAGGGTTTTCTCCCCCTTTTTTACTGGACATTTTACCATAATTAGGTGTCACAAAATCAGCTCCCTACAGAGACCAGGGAGGTGATGGACATGAGTGTGGTGGGTTGTGGGGTCAACAGTAGGTGTGGTGGAAACTGGGGGCCAGGATGGCATGTCGGCCGCCTCAGTCGGCTGCTGTTACTCAAACCCAGCTGGCGTTTTCATGTGGGAGTATCGACTCAGTGTGGCCAAATCTTCTGATTTTTTTTTAAAAAAGATAAACCTATAATCTCATGATTTTTATTTTATTACTGGAGTATAATTGTTTTACAGTGTGTTCATTTCTAATGAACAACAAAGGGAATCAGCTGTAGGTGTACATATGTCCCCTCCTTTTGAACCTCCCCCCACCCCCTGCTTCCTCCCACACCTCTAGGTCATCACGGAGCACAGGGCTGAGCTCCCTGTGTTACACGGCATCTTCCCACGAGCCATCTTTGTTACACACAGTACTGTATTTATGCCAATTCTACGCTCCCAATTCATCCCTGATTTTTTAAAAGCAGCAACAAATACAAAACACTCTGCGGGTCAGCTGAGGACTGCACATGGCTTAGACTCATCAGAAGTAGTCTTAATCAAACACCCATGAGCAAAGGGAAAGTATGAATATTTTACGCAGAATGTGTTGAGGAAGACTGGCCTTCAGCCAGCAAGGGGACCGGGTGGACCCGCTTTGAGAGAGGAGCTGGGACTTGGTCTCGATCGGTCCTCGGAAGAGGAGGAAGGAGGCCTGTGGTCTTTCCCCAGGCTGGTAAGTCAGGGTGGGAGTCAGGCTGGATCTGGTGGTGAGTCTGTGCTCTGATGTTAGAGAAGAGAGACCCAAAGGCAGACAAAAAGGAAAAACAAGTGTTTGAAAAACATCATCTCAGAAGCCCTGGAATTCCCCTCCTCTCCCCAGCAGAGCCCGCCCTGGGCCCCCAAGTGCTGGTCACGGTGGCTGCCCCGCCCTGCTCTTGGTTTTGAACATCTCAAGATGTTTGGGGAAGGAAACTCAGGCTCTTCCTCGGTGATTGGGGGATTTTGAGAAGATAAGGTCTCCCCTTTCTGGCAGATGACTCAGTCTTCAGGATGGGGCTGTGGTTTTGCAGCAAGGTGGGGAGCCGGAGGGACCATTGACAGGAGCCCCGTCCCTCTCCATCTCTGGGTCCTTCTAGTCCCTTTATCTCCTGTCAGCCTGAGATTTTTAAGGATCGTCACTGACTGCACGCACTCCCCAGGGTGTTAAAAAGTAGTTTGAACTTTGAACAGAGCATTTTTTTTTTCTCATAAAAATGCATTTGAGTGATTCACCTACTGTGCTTTGACAGATAAAGAAACCGAGACTTTGTTGGTAAGGTGATGCATTCGTTTTTACTCGGTCTCCAGCTTTCTAGTTCTCTGAAATGCCTGCTTTGGGTTCTGTAACACCCGCCCTTCTGGCAAGACCAAGCAGAGCTACTGGTGGACTGCTTTCCCTCTCACAGAGGGAGACAGAATCCTCTGCCGCTTCTGTCTCCTCCTCTGCTCTGTTCTCCTGGATCGGCACCTGGCAGTTTCGCCAACATCTATGGGCTAATTGGCTCCCCGTTCATTTGGTTCTTAGGGGTGCATACAAAATTTGTTGACAAAACAGCCCGTGACATGGATCAGCACCGTGCGTCCACGCCAGTTCTCTTCAGTCGTGTCTGACTCGTTCTGACCCCGTGGACTGTAGCCCACCAGGCTCCTCTGTCCATGGGATTGTCCAGGCAAGATTACTGGGGTGGGTTGCCATGCCCTCCTCCAGGGGATCTTCCTGATCCAGGGACCCAGCCCACATGGCTCACGTCTCCCGCATTGGCAGGCGAGTTCCTCACCACTGGCAGCACCTGCGAAGCCCTGTATCGACACGGTGTATGTACTATAAATATTTCTTCACTAATTGACTTCATGCACACTCTTCGGGGAAGGTGAGCTGGTAAGGAAAACAGTTAGTGGGCTGCTGCTGATTTACAGGGTTAACTTACTGACTTTGGAGGAATCTTTACTATGGGATGGCTCAGGGATCAAGGGTGATTTCTCAGAATCTAGTGGAAAAGTCTCGAACAAGACCCTGGAGGCCACTCTTTAGAAAGCGGAGTTACTTGCTGGAAAGGCAGGTCCTTCCGTCTCTTTTCTGGCCAGTGCGGCTGAGGCCACGTCTCACCTGTGCCCAGACAGACGCCCTGTTGTTCCCTAGCCTCGTTTCCACCTGCTCTTCGGTGCTGCCAAGGAGGTCTTTTGGGTTTCCTCCCCTCTTCGCAGCAGAGAGACTGTTTTGAACCTTCTTGGGTCTCCCAAGCTCTGGAGGCCACCCCCACCCTCGCCAGGCAGATAACCCTCCTCCCACTCGCAGGAGAACGTGGAAGAGGTCAGAAGGGAACGCCCTGCCTTGCCCAGCAGTAAGCCTCCACACGGTCGCAGCTGTGGGCAGCCTTCCCGCGTCGGGCCCCTTCACGTGGGACAGTTCTCCTTCCCCTCGGGTTGCTCCGAGCTCTCAGCTTCAGCTGCAGGTTCCCTGTGATGGAGGGACCCATGCTGTCCGTCTTGTGTGAGTTCCCAGGACGGGTGAAGCCAGATACCACCGCCGGGGAGCCTTCCATCGACAGACATCGATTCTCAGGGATCTGGAGCGCACAAGCCTGGAATCAGCATGTCGGCAGGGGTGGTCCCGTCTTGGAGGCTCTGGGGAGACTGTTCTAGGCCCCTCTCCTGGCTTCCGGTGGGGGCCAGTGGTCACCCTCATTCCTCGGCTTGTAGACGCATCACTGCAGTCTCTGCCGCCGTCTTCATGCAGCCTCCTCTGCACGCGCCTCTCTGACTCCTGTGAGGTCACTGTCATTGGGTGTCAGCATCCCCACTCCAGGATGACTTCGTCTGCATCCTCGTTTACATCGTGGAAGGCTCCGTTTTCAAACAAGGGCGAATTCTGACTTCGGGGTGGATGGGAAGCTTTCTCGGCTTCCCTCTCCTCTCTGCTCTGCAGTTCCCAGATCCGCCGGGATCTTCCTCCTGCTCCCGGGGTTCTGCCTGCACTGTTCCCTCTGTCCAGAACACTAGTTCTCGGTCTTAGCTGCGTGTTGGAATCACCTGGGAACTTGTAAGAAAAAATACGATGCCCACATCTGAATCAGAAACTCTGACTCAGTTGGTCTGCAGGGAGGTCTGGGCCTGGAGACTTTTAGAGGGGCCCGGTGATTCTGACTCGCTCCACCCCGCACCCCCATGAAGTTAGACACCCACCGCCGTGGCCCTCCCCCACCCTTCCACTACTCAGTTAACCCTCGTTTGTCCAAAGCCCCTGTTTAGACAGGCCCCCATAAAGGGCAATCTTGCCCACACCCCACAGGGTTCAGGGTTCCCCTCTGTATTTGCTGACACCTAATTTACCTGTCAGTCTCTCAGTTAGGGTTAGGGACCAGTGGGGTGTCAGTCAGGGCCTGGCACACAGCAGCTGACTCTAGAATGTTTGTTGAAAAATTGAAAGCATGACGACAAGCATCCCCAGGCTGCTCGGCGGGGTGGAAGGACAGCGAGGAGACAGAGTGGACGCGCCGCGCGTCCTGGGCGAGCCTCCCTGGGTTTTCTCCCTGCGGGCCGAGGGGCCTCTCTGGTCACCACAGCCATCCCCACCGGGCCGGGCCCGCCCCGCGCAGAGTGCAAGCTCCCTTGCTCATTCTGCAGGAGTTGGGGGTGTGGGTACGAGGTGTGGACTAGAAAATGGCTTTTCTCATACACTGTTTTCAGTGTCTCTCTTGTGGCACAAATCTCTCTCTCCGAGGTGTAATTCAGATGTGTGAGATGGCGCAGACGCGGTGGGTTCTGACAGATGTGCACACCCATGTGACCGCCACTCGAGCAAGATCAAGGGCGTTTCCCTCCACCCCTGACGGCTTCCTCCTCCCCCACAGCCATCGCCCCCTCCCCAGCCCCCCACGCAGGTAACCACTGTTGTGGTTTCCGTCACCTCCGTGGGCTTTCCTTCTCCCAGAACTTTGTGTCACGGGCTAGTACAGCGTGGCCTCTTCTGTCTGGTTGGTTTTACTTAGCAGGATGTTTTCTGAGATCCAGTGCTGTTATTGCGTGACTTGGTGGTTCTCTCTCTCTTTTTTAATTGCTGAACAGTATTCAACTGTGTGAATGTAACAATTGTTTATTTACCACTGGTAGACATTTGGGCTCTTTCCGGGGTTTGAGGATCATGCATAAGGCAGCTGTGAACATTCTCCTTCAAGGCCCTTGTACACAAACACTTTCTTTTCTTTTGGGTGAATACCCAGAAATGAAATTGCTGGGTCATGGGGGAAAGTATATGTTTCAATGTGTGTGTTTTCCAAATCATTTTACACTCCGTACCAGGGCATCTGGGAATTCCACTTGCTCTACATGCTCCCCAGTACTTGGCTCTGTCGGTCTTTGGAATTACAGTCTTGCCGGTGAGTGTAAGATGGTGTCTCATTGTGCATAACTCATCGTTTGCATCTCCCTGAAGGCTAATGTTGCTGGCCCCTAATCTGTGTGCTTATTGGTTATCATATGTCTTCTTCACTAAAGTGTTAGTTCAAAGATTTTGTTCATTTTTTTATTGGGTTACTCATATTTTTACTTTTTTAATTTTTGACTGAGCCACGATGCGTGGCTTGCAGGATCTTCGTTCCCTGCCTAGGATTGGACCCACACCCCCTGCATTGGAAATGGAGTCTTAACCACTGGATAAGTGAAGTCCCTTGTATTTTCATTTATGCATTGTCAGATTTATGTATTATGAATATTTTCCCCCAGTCTGTAGCTTGCCTATTTATTTTCTCAATTGTGCTGTATTGAGAGGATCAATATTTTATTTTTATGAAGTCTTAATTTATTCTCTTCTTTGGGGATTACTATTCTTTACATTCCCCTAGGAAATCTCTGCCCATTTGATGATAGCAGACACACTCTCTTCTGGTTTCTTCTAAAAGTTTTTTGATTCTGGCTTTTATTAGCAGATTTAGGGATACAAACCGTCTCAGATCTATTTTTGTGTGGGGTGTGAAGTAAGGTCCAGTCCCATCATTTTCCATATGGAAATGCAATTATTTCATATGCCGTTTTCTGAAAGTGAGAGCGTAGAAAACCTGCCTGTTCCTCCCTCGCCACCTCTCCCTTCCCCTCCACTTCACTCCCGAAGTCTGACGTGGGAGGTGGGTGATCGCACGGCAGCGCTTTGTGGGAATCCTTAGAATGAGGGAGACCAGACGGGCAAACTGATCGCACTTTGCTTCATGAATCAGAGATGCTGTCTTGTCCGTCTGCCCCGCCAGAAGCCAGAATGACCCACATGATTCTTATGGGCTCCTTCATGTTACTCTTGGAATTAAAACCGTATTTTGTTGTTCCTGCTATTCAGCCACTAAGTCATATCTGACTCTGTGTGACCCCGTTAACTGCAGCACGCCAGGCCGCCCTGTCCTTCACTGTCTCCTGGAGTTTGCTCAAATTCATGTCCTTTGAGTCGATGATGCTATTTAAGCATCTCATTCTCTGCTGCCCCCTTCTTCTTTGGGAGTATATCATGTAGTGCTAGGAACTAGGGATCCAGCAACGAACAAAACAAAGTTCTGGCTATCCCGCAGGTCACATTCTAGTGGGGAAAACCCACAGTCAACAGGCTGGCAAGACTTCAAACAACTGAATGTCATGATGGGCTTCGCTGGTGGCTCAGTGGTAAAGAATCTATCTGCTAATGCGGGAGATGTGGGTTTGATCCCTGGGTTGGGAAGATCCTCTAGAGTAGGACATGGCAGCCCACTCCATTCTGCCTGGAAAATTCTGTGGACAGGAGAGCCTGGTGAGCTACGGTCCATGGGGTCACAGATTCAGACTTGACTGAGTGACTGAGCACACATGCACACTTATTTATCTATGGCCTCACAGTGCGGCACGTGGGATCTTAGTTCTCCGACCAGGAATCGAACCTGCACCCCCTGCAGTGGAAGCGTGGAGTCTTAACCACTGGACCGCCAGGGAAAATTTGTTTAGCACTGCGCCTAGCACAGAGCAGATGCTCATAAATACTTGAAGACCAAAGGAGGAAAGGAGATGAGGGAGACAGGGAAGAGGTGAAGGACAGGCAACAATTATTAGTCACCCTTTGTGTCGAGCACTTTCTCCGTTGCTCCTGAATCCTTGTGAGAACTCTAGGAACTCAGCATCCACTCCCATTTTACAGACGGGAAATCTAAAGCACAGAGAGGTCAAGCTAATTGCTTGTGGTCACACCGCTAGTAAGGGGCCAAGCCAACTGTGACGTCCATGTCCCGCTGAATCCCAGGACATCCAGGCTGAGCTCCATCAGGAGTGACAGATTGATTGATTAATCCTCTCATAGAAACTGGAGACCAGCTCAGCGACCCTCAGGGGACTGTGGGCGCCCTTCCATAGCTCCATACTGCGTCGCCTCCTTCGAGGCAGTGTAGCAGCAGATCTGGGAGGACGTCAGGGCATGGAGCAGAGGGCAGGTAGGCCAGGCCGCCTCCCTGAGGTGGCTTTTAAGCAATGACCAAGGAGCCACGTTTCAGAAACATCAGAAACCAACATGATGGGAAGCAGCAGCAGGCCGCTGGTTAGGACTGGGGACCCGGGTTCACATCCTGCCTCTGCTGCTCACTCACTGTTTGGTCCCAGGGAAGTTACTTAGTGCTCGGTGCCTCAGTCTTCTCATCTGTAAAGTGGGGCTGGTAAGAATGTTGATATCTGTATCAGTACAGGAGAATGACCCCAGTATCTCTCTTGTGGTATGGCTTGTCCCGCCCCCACGGCAGCCATCCCCGACACTCTGCAAAGCACATGTTACCTGCCTCTCTCTGCCCCTGTGTCACTGCCAGGAGCACACAGCCCAGGTGGCAGCAGGTACGGGGGCTCAGCAAACACTTTGTTTTAGGGGAGCTGGCAGCAAGCTGCAACCCCGCTGCTCGGCAGAGCTCAGATGGTTATCTGCTATGGGTTGGCTGGGTGGCGATTACAGGAAAGCTCGGTTTTGGGGAGCCCAGGATTGGGGTGGCTTCTCTGCTGATTGACAGGGTTACCTGACCCTGGGATTGTGGCCTTTTACCAAGCTCATTTTGCAGGGGTGGGGCAGGTGAAACTCCCCTGTATTGAAGAGTTGCTGTGTGCCCCCAGCTGCCATGTATGTTAACTCATTTCCATCCTCATCATAGCCTCAGAACACTTTTTTTTTTTGGCCTGATTCAAGGTCACAAAGATTTTCTTCTATGTTTCTAGTTTTTAAAAAAAGTTTTATCATTAAAAAAAAATTTGGCCACACCATGGAGCATGTGGGCTCCTGGTTCCTTGACCAGGGATCAGACCCACACCCCTGCGTTGGAAGCATGGAGTCTAACCACTGGACTGGGCCACCAGGGAAGTCCCCCAGCCTCGCAGACTCATCTTAAAGACTGAGCTTGTATCTAGCAAGCTGAGGTTCAGAAGGGCTAACCGATTTGCTCATCACATGGCTGGCAAGGGTGGAGCTAGGGGTTAAAGCCCTTGTCCAGTTCTCTGCTGTGGCTGCCTGGGTCTCTCAGTGGCCAGGGAGCTCACTAGTCACATGGGGATTCGCAGAGCCCCTGGAAGGGTCTTGGTTACTGGAGACCCATGGGAGTATCCTTTGGGGCTCCTTGTGAGGACAACGCTGCGGGGTCTGGAGGGGAGGTCCCAGTCCTGCAGGGCCGGGGTTCGTGTTCCATTTTCCATATGAGAAAGCTGAGACCTGCTGAGGTCTCAGAGCTGGAAGGCGGTCTTCAGCGCCGTGGACCCCACCCCTGTACTGTGGGTGCTCACAGGCCCCTCCAGAGGTGAGCCCCCCACTCAGGGAGAATTGAGCTCCCCTGTCCCCATCTCCCGCTTCCCAGGGAAGAGCCAGCAACACCAGGGTAGGGGCCTGAGGGGCCGTCTGCCAGGCCTGCTCCCCGCCCTCCCGGGCGAGGCCGAAGCACCGCGTTCCGGGCCAGGCCAGGCTCACGGCCAAGGCCAGGGGCCCGAAGTACAGGCAAGAAGGGCTGTGCGGCTGGGGGATGGTCAGTGCTGGAGCCCGGGTGAGACTGACGTGGCGGGCGGGGGGCCTCCCGGTTCAGGCTGGCTGGCCACTTTCCCACTGAGTCTTCCTCATTTTACTAAAAAGGAGTCCCTCTGGGTGGGGGAATCCCACAGTCTGGGGTCAAGCTCTGCCGGCCTGCCTGCCGTAGCTGTGAGCTCCCAGGCATGGAGCTCCTCCTCTGGGAGGCTCAGCGCCCTCAGCACCAGAATGGGAATCGTTCCTGCTCTGTGGTCTCATGAAGTTCAGCCATAAAAATAAACAGAACTGACGCTCACAGAGCTCTGACAAGGTACCACACACTTCCCGTGCGCCAGCTCATTTAATCTGCAAACAGCCCTCTGAGGTCAGCAGTGTGTGATGCGTTCCCATTTTGTAGATGAGAAAA
Source organism: Bos javanicus (assembly GCF_032452875.1). NCBI lineage: Eukaryota > Metazoa > Chordata > Mammalia > Artiodactyla > Bovidae > Bos > Bos javanicus. The sequence goes on along the minus strand of NC_083880.1, from coordinate 79,237,734 downwards.
CAGAGGCGCGGAGAGGTGAAATGACTCGCCCAAGGTTCCCCAAGCTAAGATATCAGCGAGCTTCAGACTCAGGCAGTCACCTGTCGGCATCCTTCCTTTGACCCATGACCATGAATTGCCTCATTATGTATGTGCTTTATAATGTAAAGAACAATGTGTATGAGAAGTCTCTGGGATCCAAGGCACTCTCTGCTGCAGCTATAACCATTTGCAGTTGTTAACAGATGCCACCTACACTGCGTACCTGGTCTCCCTGGCCAGCCTCTCCTCTCCCCTGTGGTTCTCCAGCATTCTTGGCCAGGCAGCCCCATGACGGAGAATGGCAGACAGACAGACAGCAGTGTTCCCTGTCCAGGCCGACCTGGAGGACCCGCCTGGGGTGAATTTCCTTCACTTAGTCTTTGCTGCCGCGGCTCGACTCCCCGTCAGCCACTGTTGCTAGTGAAAGTAAACACCCATACGGGCTACACCAGCGGCGCCCTGTTGATTCAGAGCTCATAAAACCCAGGAGCCCCAAGCCACTTTATGACGTGCCAGAATCCAGGGGCAGGAGCCAAGCCTGGGGAAATCTCCCGGCTTCGAGGGCCACCGCGATGCTTCAGCAGGAGCAGAGGGGCTGGCCTCCGCCCACAGGTGAGACGCGGGCCGTGGGCTTAGCTTTAAGCTGCTGACCCGCCACGGCTTGCTTAGACCACTCTAGGGCTTGGGGGCTTGGGGGGCTGGCCCCGCTGATGGTTGAAGAGCCAAACGGGACTTGGTGGGGGCCGTCGGGGGTGGTGATGCAGGCCTGGGAGGCCCAGTGGGCTTGCGGGGAGCCCTGCCTCTGTGACGGTGTCACCCCAGTGAGTAGCCCTCAGAGAGGGAGAAGGAAGTGGACCCCGGGAGGGCACTTTCGGTTGCTGTTTGCCTCTCCTCAGTTTCCTCTTTCAGAGGCTAATTGGATTCCTTTGCTTTGCTTCTGGGCTCTCTGAGGGTGCAGGGCCTCCCCTGGAGGAGGTCCCCTGGTCCTCAGGTGGCCTTTTAAGTGTGGGGCTTGGCTCTCAAGCAGAGTGTGTGCAACAGGTCACCTGGAAAGATTGTAAAAATGCAAATGTCCAGCCTCCTCCAAGAGACGCCGGGGCCCAGGGTTAGGGCCGTGGCCTGGGTGGCTGCATTTTTATTAAGCGCCTCCCCCAACCAGGTGACCCGGGAACCCCACTTTGAAAAATGCTGGGGCTCAGGGCCAAGACACCTGGGTTTGGGGTCGGGATCCAGCAGGAACCGCGCCGATGAGCGCAGTACTGCGTGTAAACACGCGGACACAGTCACAGGTATCGGTTGACACAGGGCAACCGCCCCAGGAACTGCAGCGCATCCTGTTGTTTGCTTTCCCGGCCGGGATTTATTAAATCAAATATGCTTTCTGTGAATTCTCCCATTTAACCCTCAAACAGCCTGTGGCATGGGTTTGCCGATGGCCCCGTTTTTCCGATTTGGCAAAGTGAGGTTTCGAGTCGGGAAGCCCCCTAAAGGGTCACCTGGTGGGGACTTGAGCTGAGACCGAGGACGGTCCCACGTGGCAGCCTCACCCGGGCAGGGGCTGCCCCTCCATGGAGCCGAGTTCTGAGCATGTCTGTCTGTCTGTAAAGTGGTAGCATTAGGGCTGGAATGTCGTGTTTGTTTCGACCCCCCAGGTGATGCTCATGTGTAGCTAGGGTTAAGCAGTACTTCTCCCCCTTGACAGCTCATAAGAGTCAGCTGGGTTCCTCGTTAAGCTGCAGAGTCTTAACAAGGCTCAGTAGGACTGGGGTGGGGCCCAAGGTTCTACATCTCTAATATCACCTTCCACCCCCAACCCTGTTCCTAGGATGTAGCCCACACTTTGAGTTGCAAGACCACAGTTCAGATAAAAGCTTACAGGAAGCGAGGCTGGACTCTTCTCTGTACATTTTCTTTAGAAAAGATGGTTTTCGTTCAGGTAAGGAGAAGCAGGGGTTTCCTTGGTGGCTCAGACAAAGAATCTGCCCGCAATGTGGGAGACCTGAGTTTGACCCCTGGGTTAGGAAGATCCCTGTGGAGAAGGGAACGGCTCCCACTCCAGTATTCTTGCCTGGAGAATCCCATGGACAGAGGAGCCTGGTGGGCTACAGTCCACAGGGTTGCGAAGAGTCTGACACGACTGAGGACTAAGCATCAAGGAGAAGGGGTGGGAAATGAAGGTTTGGTCAGAGGAGGATCAGTTGGTTGCCTGAACCTACGAGGCTTTGGAGGGAGAAGCAGTGATGTTGCTCCAGGAAATGGCCAAGCTGTGTCCACAGCAGTGCTCGGTGACTCACAGAGCAGCTGGCCGGGCCAGCCTCCCGCCCAGTGCTGAGAGCCCATGGCCACGTCCAGTCTCCAGCCTGGCTGGACGCGAGCCCTTGGCCAGCTCGCCCGAGAGTGATGACTCAGGCGTTCCACCTGCAGAATGGGCGGCATGGGTCTTGAGGCCTTCCCACCCATCCATCCCTGGGACCAAAAGCCCCTCCTCGCCCCCGAAACACATCCAAGGCAGATCCGAAAAGCCGGGACCTGCTCTTCTAGGCAGTGTGACTGCTGTTTTCACTGCTAATAAATCTCCATTGATGGCAGCTCAATTAGGAAGTCACACAAAACTCCTCTATTGAAAGAAAGGATTAATAACCCAGCCCATGTGGGAGAAATTAGCAGCTCCTGCTGAGAGGCCTTTTTAATATGTGCCCATAACTGGGAGCCCCTTAGAACCACACTGGCTGGCTTGGCCCTGGGAACAGAGAGCCTGGGCTGAGCCTGGGATGGGGAGATACTGGCCGGGAGGTCACTGAGAGTCCTGGGCTGTGTTTTCGACGTAGAGTGTCTGGGAGTGTCTTATCCACAGCAGACTCCTTGAAGGTTGCCGCGTGCACGGTTGCCGCTGAAGGCATGGGTTTCAACGTGGCTCCAGGGCAGGAGGGACAGGGTGCTGGACCTGGAGGCCCAGGCCGGCCGGGAGGGCAGGGTTAGGCCCGCGCCTAGGGCCTCACACGGCTGCGTCCATGGCTCCTGGAGGGGGCGGTCCGCCGGCCCCTGGCACAGAGAGGGCTGGCCCTCTGCCCAGTCCTCGGGCTCTGGGAAGGATGCCAGGAGCTCAGGCTGACTCACCCAGGGGGTGGGCCGGCCTCCGCAGCCCATGCTGCCAAGGCGAGGCCCAGGGGATGGTCCCTTGTGTCGGCCGGACCTGTTTCCCACCCTGCCCAGGGCAGGCATCTGGAGAGGGTCTTCACTCTTTCCTGCAGCCCACCCTCCAGAAGAACTGGCTGAATGGAGGGGCTAAAGGAGGGGGCTCTGGAGCTGGGCAGGCCAGCTCTTAGGGCTCAGGTCAAATCTCAGCATCACCATAGCTGACTTCTAGGCTTCCGTTTTCTTCCAGAAGGCATATAATTTCATTATACTTTTTGCCTTAGAAGGTTATGGTGAGCATTCAAGTATATCATTGTAGTTAAACAGTCAGTCTGTCCCATTACTCACTGCAGATACAGATGAGGATATTGAGATATTGAGATAAATATGTTTCAAGATATATTGAGATACATCTGTATCCACACCTGTCTCCATCCATCCATCCATCCCTACATCCTTCTCAAGCACCCCCTGCTAAGTCCTGGGCCCTGGGCCCAGCCCTGGGCTCACAGCATGCGTAAAGCGATGCTCCTCTCTTTTGGGCTTATGTTCTCGTGGGGAAGAGATGAAATGCAGAGGAACCAAGAACGCTACAGGTAGTGCTTCTGAAGGTGGAAAGCTCTCTGGGGATGAACTAAGCAGGATGGAGCAGGATAAAGAGGTGGGGGGGGGCACCGCCAGACAGACGGACAGGTGGTCCTGCTGTGTTAGCTGGGAGGGGCAGGGTGCAAGGGTGGGGCAAGGAAGCCTCTCTGAGGAGGAGACATCTGTGTAGAAACCTGCCAGAAGTGAGGAAGGCAGCCGTGCTGGCAAGCGGGGAGGAGCCTTCCAGAGAGGAGGGCTTGAAAGTGCAAGCATTCAAAGATGGCAGTGTGCTGTGTGTGTTTTAGAGATGGTGAGAACATTCTAGAAGTGTGACTGGAGGGGAGTGAGCGAGGGGGAGTGCTAGAAAATGTGGTCAGAGACGGGATGGGGGCGAATGAGTTCAGAGGCCAAGGCACCTACACTCTCAGGAATTAGGCCCTCGAGTTTGCGTGCGTGAGCCCTTTGTGTGTGGCTGCCGTCAAGTGTAGAAGAGCGTGCACTCTAGCAAAGGAAACCTCTTACAAAAAGGTTGATTTGCCTATCCTTTTACTAAAAAAAAAAAATCAAATTCGTATTCTCCTCTCCTTCCTAAAAGGAGAATAGGCATCGGTCTCTTGAGTCATGAAAATGAAACTTGTTGTTAGGAGAAAATTAGCCCCAAAGACTTCAGGCACGTTGACAAGAGCATAACATTTGCAGAGTCGCTGGTTGCCAGGGGTGAGGGTTGCGCGCTTGCAGTGACAGCAAGTGACAGAGGTGGGCAGAGTGCATCGTGTCCCGTGAAATCTCGGGACGGTTCCGAGTGGGTGTCTCCCGTCATCACAGCGACGTCTTTTTCTCTCGCCCACAGCCCAGCGGTCCGCCCACGAGCTGCCCATGGTGGAAAGGCAAGACATCGACAGCTGCCTGGTGTACGGCGGCCAGCAGATGATTCTCACGGGACAGAACTTCACGGCCGAGTCCAAAGTCGTGTTTACCGAGAAGACCACAGGTCAGAGCGCCTTCCGAGCGCCGTACGAAAGTGACCGTCTCTTTCTTCTTAGTTTGGGGGGTTAGATCCCACTGTGTAGCGTTTTCCTTACTCACTCGGGGAGATTTCCTTGTCTCCAGTGACCTTGATATCCACCTGGCCCGCTGCTGCCTGAATGTCCTATGGTGAATTTTAACTCATCCTGGCTGGTTTGGTTGGATGAGAAGGCTTTTCCCACCCCCAACTCTTTTTTTTTTTAATTATTTTTTACACATAAGGAGACACCTTTTTTTTTTTCTTTCAGATTTTAGACTTACCAAACAGAGAATAGTAAGAGCACAAAGATTAATCATACATGCTTGACGTCATACCTCCAGCCCCTGGATATCCCGGGTTCACATCCTGCCTTTGCTACTTGATTGCTCTGTGATGCTAGACAAATTACCTGACTTTTCTGTGCCTCTGTTTCTTTATGAATAGAATGATTATAACAAGAGTTATTACCCCATAGGGCTTTCACGTGGGTTAAACGAGTTAATACATGTCAGGTAATTATGACAACACCAGGTATATTGTAAGTCAATAAACATTGGCAGCTTATATTTTTATTGTAACTAATACTGCGGTCTCTCTGGTTGTACTTGTAGGACTAATTAAGTAGTCTTCTTACACATGAAACTCCACGCGTATCTTTTCTGTTTATGTTGGGTTTATTCCCGTGTGGGATTTTGGGTAGTCATTTTGAGAGCTTTAAGTACATATTGCTTTGTAGAATTCAAATCACCTTCCGGAAACTTACAGATTGGAAACTTCCACCAGTACTGGGCCAGTAGTGGTTTCAACCCATCCCGGAAATGCCCTGTTTTTTAATTTAAAAAATTGTACTGAATTAGTACTTGATTTTTGTACACCTTTGCTATGAGAGGTTTAATGGACATGTGTATCCTTTCTTAAAATGGGCCATCTGTGAATGTGTTTACCAATGAGGACGTGTTAAAAAGACCATGGTCTGAAGTAGGAAAAATATCAGGTTATATAATTGGCTTGATAGTTATGGGTGCTAGGTTGAGCTTTTTTTTTTTTTCTTTCCTATGGACATGATTTCAGGTCAGATCAGAGGCGAGTTGATGTCTGTCTGTCTGCTGCCCTGAGGATGGCCCTGAAAGGGGCCGTCACTGACGGGGGGCTGCTTCCCACATTCACACAGAGCCTGCTCTTGGGATGGGCTGCCCCGTGTCCAGGGTGTGAGAACTGCTTCCTCACATCTTGGAAGCACGGCAGGAGGCACGTGATTTGAAAGAGGCTTGCCAACGCCGCTGCAATAGAAAAATGGCGTGAAGTGGGGCTCACGGTCAGGCCCTGCGGGTGTGCGGGCTGTGATGAGGTCGTGAGGAGGAGCGCGGACGTGTAGGTGGGTGTGATGCGTCTGTCCTGTGGCAGCCAATCCTTTATTGAACCGTCCTCCTCTATTGGGCGTGAGGCTGCTTCCAACTTTGTGCTGTTCTGAGTGAGTGAACTCCGGGAGCTGGTGATGGACAGGGAGGCCTGGCGTGCTGCGATTCATGGGGTCGCAAAGAGTCAGACGACTGAGCGACTGAACTGAACTGAAGTGTCTCCGTGACACGCCTCCTGTTCGTGCCTTTGGTCAGCTAGGCGAGGGCTCACGCGCTCCAGCCGGACGGCTTGTGTTCAAAGCCCAGTCCTCCTCCTTCCTAGCTGGGGGACCTTGGGCAAGCTGCTTAGCCTCTCTGGGCAGCAGTTTCCTTCTCTGTGTAACGAGGATGGTGACAGTCATACCTTATAGGGTGGTCATGAGGTTAAGAGTTGTAAATGCTCGGTTCACTTGTCCCTCGGAGTCTGCAGTGGATCGGTGCCAGGACCCTGATAGATACCAGACTCGGAGAGTGCACAAGTCCCTTGTACTTCCTCTCGTGTACTTTAAATCGCTCTAGATTACTGAGAAGACTTAGTACTAGGTAAATGCTACGTTAACAGTTGCCAGTGAGTGGCATGTTCAAGTTTTGTGTTTTGGAACTTTCTTAAATTGTTTTTTGTTTTGAGTATTTTTGTCTGTGGTTGGTTGAATCCATGAATGTGGATCCTACGGATACAGAGAGCCAGCTGCTTACAGCAAGTGCTCAGTATGCATTAACTCAGGCCGTTTGTTACTGTTCCTTCCTAAGGTTGAGGCCGGCATGTGCTGTCTTGGGTTTCAAGGCATTGCACATCCTGACACGTTTTGGAGGAGGCTTTATTTTTCAGGCGGTGAAACAGTGTACACTATTCTCAATGGCAAGAAGTTACTGGGCTCTCATGAGACAGAGAGCAGACCTTTGTGGCTGGAGTAGAGGCTGGTTATCACCAGGAAGTGTTTTGATGAGCAGAGCCCAGAGAAGTCTCCTGACGCCAGGTAGAGACACAGCCTTGACTTAGTCTGCACGTGAGTACGGTGATAGGGAATCGTGGTAGGAATCGTGGTGGGTTCTCGAGCAGGAAAGTGGCATGAAATGTAAATAACCAAGTTAGCATTAGCCTCCTCAGCTTGGATGGGTCTCTAGGACCAGGAAATCATCCTGCTGGTCTTGTGCTGACTTCCACAAGAAGTGTGTGGCTTCAAGGCACCTTACTGGCAGAGCAGAAAATGCTGAGAATACATAGACATCTTGTTCTTCGTGTCCAGGTGAGCAGTCTCCTTGGGGAGCTGCTGGAAGTATGGAGGGATGGCTTGCAGACCAGGTGCTACCAAGTTCCTTGTGGAGCTAGGAGCCAGACAGCTTTCAACTGTCCTGGGAGTGCAGGTACTTGTGAGGCTACTCAAGGGCCTCAGATAGGTATTTGCTGGATGGATGGATGGAAGGATGGAAGGCAGGCAGACATTTACTCTCCAGCTTTCCTTCTCTTGGTTTCAGAAGAAATTTGTTTACCGCTTGAGGGGAGAAAAACCCAGAGTCTCTTTCAGCTTTGAAAAGCTGCATGTTAATAAGAGGAATCATGAAGTTTCCTCTCTGTGGGTGTGCCTTGTCTCATCTGACAGACAGGCAGGTGGCTAAGCCTGGAGAAGCTGGGGAACTCGCCTGCAGATAGTATCCAGCAGCATCTTGTTATTCAGCTTCCCTGGACATCCGTTTTCAGTCAATGAGTTAACAGTTTTCCCTCCCAGAGTTAAACTCGTCGGCAAGCAGTGGGCACTCAGTGCGTCAGGAGTGTTCCTTGTTATTTTTACGGTCTCCCCAGCGTTTTCCTTGTTCAGGCCATAGGTCACTTATTGGATACATACTGCCACAGGCATAGGCCTCGTGGGCAGACTGTGGGAGGCTTGTCAGCTGCAGTGGTTACCAGCGTAGCTGTGAGGTCAGACGGCCTGAGTTCGAATCTGTGATCTGCATCTGGTGGCTTTGCCATCCTGGGTAAGTCATTTCACCTAAGTCAGCATTTCCTCTTTTGTAAAATACAGATGACTTACTTCACTTGAGAGACAGGAAAGTTAAATGAGAGGATACAGGTTATGCTCTTTGCATGGAGTTTGGCATTTTAGGCTCTAATGTTAGCATCTTGCATAGATGCTTGTTAAATGTTAGTGGTTGTTATTATATTTAGATGGTGGAAGGACAAGGCTGAGCATGATTTTATCTCATGGAACCAGGAGACACTGAAAAACAAGAACGAGTAATAATAAACTAGGTGCCAGGCCTTATTTGGAGCCCTTGGTAGGTATTAATATTAACAATCTGATTCCTCATGACAGCTCTAGAAGATAGCTACTATTCTTTTTTTTTTTTCCCCTTTTTTGCTGAGAAACCGAGCACAGAGAGGTTAAATAACTGGTAAAGATCACACAGCTGGTGAATGGCAGTGCTGGGCTGGCCCCTAGGAAGCCTGATCATTAGCTAGTCTTGCTTGGTCATTAGCTGTTCTACTCTGAAAAAGGTCAGAACCAGGTAAGCCTGCCTGAAGGTCCTTTAGCTGCTCTGAGACACTGACTTGAACTGTTTTGTGGTGAGACAGCCTCTTGAAGTCTGCAGTGGGTCACTGAGGGCAGGAGGGTCCTTTAGGACTGTCCCATGTCTGATCAAAAAGACTCCGGGGTGGATGCGGTCCCTGGACCGATGCCAGCAGACAGGCTGGGGTGTGCAAGGTGCCCCCGGGCCCTGAGGAGTGGAGGGCTTCCCTGGAGGGATGTCTGGCCCCCAGAGGCTCCGACAGGTTGTGGGGGGGTGCCCTTGTATTCGCAGGGAGCCACTCCTGCTCTTTTGACCCCAAGCACTTGCTGTCCAGCCCGGGACCGCCTTCTGCAGGGGGAATCCCTGTTGCTCAACTTCTTTTTTCCAAAACGGCTCCCCGTTCCCATCTCCATGGACAGTTTGGCCGGCCGGGCTGCTGCGGGGTGGGGCGGAGTGGAACAGTTGAAGTTTTCCAAGGAAGGGGAACCCCAGCTGGTTCTCACATTAAGGAAAGGTGACAGCCTCCTGGGCTAATCTTAGCCCCCACGTTGGGTCATCGGCACCACCAGCTCCAGTGTGCTTTTTATAGCTGTCGACTGAAATGGAATTGGCAGTTTCCACTCCAGCAGGATGACAAATTGGAGGATGGTGGAAAAACAGTAGGAGAAGGGGAGCGTGGTGTTTCTTAAGTTAGAAAAGCTCGGTGTTTTGGAAAGTGGCATCTTATTTATAGCAGCAGTAATAATAATGATTATTATATTGTTTTTATTACTATTTTTAATGATTTGCAGGACTTCTAGGGGCCCGCGCGAGCTGGCCCTGGCCCATCTCCCCAATTTCGGCCCTTTGGACTTGCCCTCTTGCTCCTGGGGCCTTAGCTATATTGTCTTCACTCTGTCGTCAGACAGCCCACTCTCCTTTCCATCAGAGGAGCTTTGCTTTTGCTGTTTCCTGGTGGCTGCATCACCCCATTTCTACAAAGCTTGACTCAGAGGTGACGTCCTTAAGGTGCCCTCCTTGACATCGGCTCCGAAGGTGCTTGACCTCCCCCCCTTGCCCTTCCCTGCCTCCTCTGAAGTTCTTAGGTCTATGAGAATCACCTTTTTTAAAAAACCGTTTATTTATTAATATTTTGGCTGCACCAGGTCTTATGAGATCTTTAACCTTTGATGTGGCATCTGAGATCCTTATTTACAGCGTGTGGGATCTAGTTCCCCGACCAGGGATTGAACTCTTCGTCGGCACTGCAGGGGTCCTAGCCCCCGGACCACCAGGGAAGTCCTATCTACTGGAGAGATCTTGTCTATTTTTTTTTTTTTTTTTGCTCATTTATTATCTAGTCTCACATATAGAGTTCCTTGAGGGCTGGAACGTGGCGTTTGCTGCTGTGTCTGCAGCATCTGGAACGACCTTGGCACTTAGTAGGTGCTTGTGGTGGTGGTTTAGTTGCTAAGCAGGTGTTTATACATATTGCTGAGTGAATGTATTTAATCGTCACACCAGCCTGGAGAGGCAGGCAGCATTACTCCCATCTTACAGATGAGGTCACTGAGGCTCACAGAGGTCAAGCCATGGGCCCCAAGTCAGCTCCCAGCTGGTGACAGAGCTGGAATCTTGGGGAACATTTATCATCAACCCTAGAGGGATCTCGCAAGTCACATCCAAGAGAACAAAGAGGAGCCACACAGAACGATCCGGAGCTTTCCCATTGACCATTTTCAGTAATTGCTGAAAAGCCTTTCTATATTCTCTGAAATTTAAGAAATGTGGAACCTCTGCAGGCAAAGTTCACCCTGGGAAGTCCAGGCTGTTCCTGACTTCAGCTGGTAACCCTGGCCCCCGGCCACCCAGGCCTCAGGCGGAGTCGGGGGTCCCAGCAAAACATTGCAAAACAGGAAAAAATCTAAGGACACAAAAATAAAAGTGATGTGGCAGCGGAAACGGGGTTGCCATGGCTCCGAGCGACTCGGCGCGCCTGGGTGGGATCCAATGTTTTGGAAGGTTCCTCCACATGACACAGGGTTTTGGAATTTTTCAGCTGGTAAATCTTTCTTAATTCAGCACCCCCCCGCTCCCCCTGGCTCCAGCCAAGTAGCTCCCTGGCCCTCTGTGTCCCGCGGGGGCGTAGGTTGGAAATGTGCCTGTGTCGGATTACTCAGCTTTGAAACTTAAATTGTTTGAAGAGAACTTGTGTTTTGTTTTGCTGGATGGTTTCTTGGACCAGTCTGATGGCAGAGGCTCCTATCACCTGTTGAGAGGGCAAATTGATTTTTTAGAAAGAAGGCGTGGGTGGTGGAATTGGAATTCCCTCTTTCCCACTGAGTCATCACATCCTAATGTGAGTCATTTTATGACTTGGAGGTTCCCAAAGGTTGTATTTTGAGCTTTGTTTAATAAATATAAATGCATATGCTTAAAATAAAAATTTTTTGCTAAATTAAGTACTTTTCCGTGGATTCGTCCCCTGGAAACATTGGAACTCACTTAGAGAAGACACCTCCTCTTCCCACCTGTTTTTCTCCATGGGTTTGGCTTCACCGCATCTGGTGTCTTCTGAAACAATTGACTTGGTCTGGAAGTCTCTCTGCCTTGGACTTGCCTCTGGGAAAGGTCAGCCTTCAAGCTGGGCTTGACCATGACTAAGGCTCTGTAGACCTTTGCCCTTGGTGACTCACGTCCGCGGTGTCACAGGTCCCTTGGGCCAGAGCCCACCACTTATACACAGCTGGCTGGGGCTTTGAGCGTTCCCCCAACAACAGAAGTCAGATCGCAGCTCAGGAGCCCACCCCCACCCCCAGAGATAGAGAAGATGGTCTTCTTTTCAGAGGGCTGTTTGCCTGAACTCCAGTCCTCTTGTATGCAAGAACAGACTTTGAAAAAGGATCCTGGTATTTCAGTGTCTTAAAAAGAGGACATGAGTTTTCTGATTAACATGGGCCCTGGTGTTTTCACCATCAGGAATTGTTCTTGGCGCCAACAGACTTTCTGTAATTTGCAATTAGCAGGATGGAATTTCCACCCCCGTCGAGAAAATCATATCTTTTATCAACGAACTGTTTGACACCCTCTTGCGTTATTTTTTTTCCTACAGTTTTGGTTGCATACTTTTAAAAACAGTAGGAGTGCTATGTGTTTAAGGGTAAGCAGGCTGAATTTTGGATCGTCCGGCAGATTTGGCTTGAAGCCTGGATAGACCTCATCTTTTGTGCTTTGGGACTTGGTTTCCCCATCTGTAAAAGGGGGTTTGGTGGTACTTGGGCCGTAAAAGGAGCTCAAGGGTCTGAAAGTGCTGGGCCATGGTAGGCGCCCAGAAGACGTCAGCCGACTGTCCACGTGTCCTCTGAGAGCTCGATTTACTTACCTGAACGAGTAAGGCCCAGGTTGGTTTCTTGTCTGGGAGAAGGGTCCTTCCTGGCACAGGCAAGCCTTTCCCCTCCTCTCAGCTCCCAGCCATCAGACCCTGCTGTCATGCCCGATGCGATGGAGGGAAACTGAGGAACGTCCCGCCGCCTACCCCCTCTCACAGATGGGAAGCCAGCTCACCGAGGGGGGTGGGCAGACTTCCTTGAGTTGACAGCACACGTCAGAGGAAGGCTGGGCCCCACACCCCAACTTCCTGGCTCCCTGAGTGACTGTGTGGGCTGGTGGAGGACACCTCGGGATGACGGCCCATCGCTGAGGAGAGGTGCCCCTGGGCTGGGATGAAAGCTGAGCTGAAGTCTGGCGTCTATGCAGATGACGTGCTGATGCTCTTCTGGCCTCGCTCCTCCAGGCACGCAGCCCCCGGGATTTCCGTGGCTGCTCCCTAGATACTTATTAGAAACCTAGTGTGCACAGGTTCTGTGCCAGGCCCTGGGGGCATATGACCAAGGAGATCCCTGCCCTCAGGGCATGGATAGTTTCAAACTTGCCTACAAGGAGGTCACTTTGAGATCGGATGAGTGCTGTGAGGACAGGGGAACCGGTCCTAGGAGCAAGACCAAAGGGTCTGGAGGTTAAGAGAAAAATACAGGATGCTAACCTGAATCCAGATTTCTTAGTATGAGTGTGTCCCACGCAGTGGCACAGAGCTTGGGACATACCGGTAGTTTAAAAAGTATTCCTTGCTTGCTGAGATTCACATTTAACTCCACAGTCTGTATTTTGTTTCTTATATCTGGCAAGCATGGGCTGTGTAGTCAGAGAGGGCTTCCCTGAGGACATGCCTTTGCACGGAGCCCTAAAGGCGGGAAGGAGGGAGCCAGATGGGTGCTCGGAAGAGTGTCCAGGCAAGAGGAACTGCCCCGGGCCAGGGTCCCAGCGTGGGGCTGAGCCTGGGGTGTTTGGGGAACTGAAACCAGACCCAGGCGGCTGGTGCAGGCGAAGGCGAGTGCGACACCAGTCAAGCCTGGAGAGGTCATGGGGGGCAGGGGCCAGGTCAGGCTGGGCCGTGTGGATGTGGCGAGGAGTTTGCATTTCCTTCCAGAAGCGAGTAGCTGTTGGAGGCTTTTAAGCAGGGAGATGTCCTGATCAAATTTACATTTTTAAGATTGCTTTGGCAATCTGCACGGAGAATGAGCTCGGGGTGGAGGCGGGGTGATGGAGCCGTCCCTGCAGTTGTGCAGATGGGGACACGGCAGGTGGGGTAGGCCTACCAAGGATGTGGGGAGGCGGAAGGAAAGACGGGAGGTGTAGGAATCAGGCTCTTCCTTGCCAGCTCTCAGGAGACCCATCGAGGGCAGTGGCACCATTTCTGTTGTTCAGTCCACTCAGTCGTGGCTGACTCTGCGACCCTGAGGACTGTAGTCCTCCCAGGCTCCTCCGTCCATGGGATTTCCCAGCAAGAATACTGGAGTGTGTTGCCATTTCCTTCTCCAGGGGATCTTCCCGACCTAGGGATCGAACTTGCGTCTCCTGCGTTGGCAGGCAGATCTTTACCACTGAGCCACCTGAGGAGCCCAGTGGTACCATTCTGGGTGGATGAAATCCTAAGGGGCCATTCCTGACTGCCCCCCCCCAACCCCGCATCTGCTCGGCTCATTAAGCCCTTGCATCCAGGGAGCGTGAGTTTTTCTGCTAGTTAAGCAATCGTAAAGAGCAGACCCAAATGACTTCAGCCATCTTCATGGAGAAGGGAGCTAATTTTAAAAAGCAGAGCCAGGCCTGGGAAGCATCACAAGCCGTTTCCTAACCCAAACTGACACTTTGATTTCCTCCCGGTTCACTTGGAGCCCAGTGGCACGCTCACGGGCCCCAGTGAGGACGGGCTTGCTTCCCTTCTTCTGGGAGTGTGCTCCTTTCTGAGGGGGTGCTGACGTGAGCCCACCGTTGACACGAGGCTGACTGCGGAGACTCCAGCCCGGCCTGCTTGCTGCTTCCGGATGCGCTGCTCCATCAGGGGGTTCAAGAGCTGCCTGCAAGAGCTCCACGGGACCATCCACCCACAGACCCACTGGCCACGGGGCCGAGTGTTCTCCTGGCAGCGGCGCCAAGTTAGAGCAAAGGCTGGGATATTTCTTGAGCCGTGTGCTTCCCACCCCATTGTTTCTCTTACAGAGTCTTGCTGAGGCTTCTGTAGACCCAACCTCTTTGCCCGAAGGAGCTGGCTCTTTTAGCCTCTGAGTAAAGACTTGGAAGAGCCTATTTTGTGCTGGCTGCCAGCCCCTCTTAATTTAGGACAGGGGAAGTTTGCCCGACATCTGCTCGAGAGACCGAAGTCCTTTATTTCATCTCAGCCCAGAGCAGTAGAAGCAGACTTGGTCTTCTCGAGCCTCTTCTGTTCTGGGCAGGTTTTCCGAGTCCCAGACCTAGGGTAGCAACCCGGAGTGGATTACCTAGAATTATCTAGAACTCGGGCTGAGTGGCTCGGGTTGAGTTTGACTCCTTGTCTGCACCTGTAATGCCAGGCTCCTGCAGTCAGTTCCCTCAAAGGACTCTTCACAGACAGGCGGTGATTTTGCTTCGTGGGGTCTTTTTGCAGAGTAGCCAGTAGCCGGCCGTTTCCTGAGCTCTGGCAATGGGCTGAGTGCCGGGGAATCCTGAGGTCAGTTTGTGCATTTAGTCCACCTGTGTTTGTGGAGCATCTATTAAGCGCCAGACATGTCGTCCCGGGAGAAAGCAGAGAACAAGTCGGCGGTGTGGCCCTGCTCTCTGGGAGCGTGTCCCCGCCCTCCATTCAGGCAGCCAGGCCAAATGTCTAAAACTGCCTTTGGGGCCTTAAAAAAATGGAAATAATGGTGGAAAGACCCATATTTGAAAGGAAAGAAAAATCAGGCACCGTGCCACCTGTCGGAATTATTTTTTCAAGAGCAAAATCTTCGTTTTTTTAGGTGAAATTTCATCTTGAAATGGCAGTAGCTAGTTAAAAAGTCACTAAGCCATTCTGTAGGCCAGTTTGCTTTAAAAAACAGAGAGAGCTGTGGTAAAGTGTACGCTGGGCTTCCAGGTGGCTCAGACCGTAAAGAACCTGCCTGCAGAGCGGGAGAAACCCGGTTTCATCCCTGGGTCGGAAAGATCGCCTGGAGAAGGGAATGGCAACCCGTTCCAATATTCTTGCCTAGAGAATCCCATGGACAGAGGAGCCTGGCATGCCACAGTGCACGGGGTCTCAAAGAGTCAGGCAGGACTGACTATACAAACCACACACAGCATAACACTGGTTGTTCTAACCGTGTGCAGGCGTGTCGTTCAGAAGTATGGAGGTGCAGCCACAGTGCTGTGTAACAGCGCTGTTTTCAGGACATTTCCCGTTTCTGGAACAGGAGATCTGTGCCTGTTAAATGACACCTCCCTCCTCCCCCAGCCCCTGGGAATTGGCAGCCCCTTTTCTGTCTCTATGAATTGCCCTATTCTGTGTGCCTCATATGAGTGGGATCAAACCATCTTTGTCCTTCTGTGCCTGGTGTATTTAATAATGTTTTTAAGGTCTGTGCTTATAGCACATATCAAAGTTTGCTCCCCCTTTAAGGCTAAATAATATTCCACTGTATGTATCAGTTCAGTTCAGTCACTCAGTCATGTCTGACTCGTTGCCACCCCACGGACTGCAACACGCCAGGCCTCCCTGTCCATCACCAACTCCCGGAGCTTGCTCAAACTCATGTCCACTGATTCAGTGCTGCCACCCAACCATCTCATCCTCCATCGCCCCCTTCTCCTGCTCCCTTCAGTCTTTGCCAGCATCAGGGTCTTTTGCAGTGAGTCAGCTCTTCGCATCAGGTGGCCAAAGTATTGGAGCTTCAGCTTCAGCATCAGTCCTCCCAATGAATATTCAGGACTGATTTCCTTTAGGATGGACTGGTTGGATCTCCTTGCCATCCCAGGAACTCTCAAGAGTCTTCTCCAACACCACAGTTCAAAAGCATCAATTCTTTGCCACCCCACGGACTGCAACACGCCAGGCCTCCCTGTCCATCACCAACTCCCGGAGCTTGCTCAAACTCATGTCCACTGATTTGGTGCTGCCACCCAACCGTCTCATCCTCCAGCTTTCTTTATGGTCCAAGTCTCACATTCATACTGTATGTATAGAGCACATTTTGTTTTTCCCTTTATCCACTGATGGTCACTTGGGTTGTTTCCATCCCACAGACCTCTGTTTTCCTTGAAGAAGCACTTTGCTGCTTCAGCCACCACTTAGATTATAACTGTTACTTACTGCAGTGATGTAATAAACTCTGATCATGTCAACAAATGACTGAATCCTGAGGCATGAAATGAAGTCATGGCCCCTGAGGGTGTCCTGTAGGACAGGTGATGGTGAGGGTACCCAGAGGGGATAAACTGGGTCCAAAACAGGGGACTTCAGCTGAGTCTTGAAGGCCAAGCCACCGCCAATACCCACCTACCCTCCATTAACTTGGCGGAGGGGCTGCATGGGCTCGGGAATCTGCAGCTACGTGATGGAAGAGCTCAGTTCAGCCAGTGAGAGGCTGAGGAGGAGAGCGAGGCACCAGACATCAGCATCATCCCTTTCTTGGATTAATTTGTTACTTGATCTTCTGACATAGCTCACACTGCAGCTAGTGGGGATGTGGTTTTTGATGAGGACCTGTGCTTAGCTCAAACTGCCTTCTGAGGGGCGGACACATGTCTCTTCAATGACCTGTGACCTGTCTTTGATTTTAAAAAGTGAGGATTTTCTCAGAAGAGCTCTATCCGGGGTTTCACACACCGGACGTACCCTGTCTCGATGACTTGACTTCAGATTCCTTGACATCTGTCCATCTGTTCTCCCTTGCTTCCTTTTGAGCAGCGGCTGATGTCAGCTCCTGGTTTTTCCCCTGCTCCTGTCAGCAGCCTTTGGAGCTGCTGACACTTTTGTACATTCAGACATGAAATGTTTACTAGACACCTGCCATGTGGTGGGTGTTGGTGAGGCAGTGGCAACTCTTAACTTGCTCCCCTCCGCAGAGATCTCTTCCCTTTGGGCGTAAACCTGTGTCTCCCCTCGTCATTTCAGGAACTGCAAGGCCAGGACACGCAGGCTGACTTGTTGGAGACGGCTCCAACCGGCTTAGTGCTTGTTCTTCCTGCAGGTCATCTCGATTGCATCAGCTTTGGTGGCAATCACGACTTTTTATTACTTATTATGTTGGGAAATATGTCCTCTACAAGTTGAAATAATGCCTGGAAACTCAGTTTCTTTGGGTAAACCTGCTGGTCCAAGACGACATGGTTCAAATCTGACCTATCACAGAAGCTGCTAATCACCATGCTTGCAAAGGGGGTGGGGGTCGTCCTTTGGCCAAATGTCGGGACACAATACATACCCAGCCCACCTTGGAGAGGTAATGCTATACCTGAGCAGATTAAAGGCTCTGAGCAGTCCTGCAGTGAAGAAATTCACTTGCCTGACTCTGCTTTTGCCAAATGCTTACTAGCTGGTAGAGCTTGCTTTCCTTTCTCATAAACCCATTTAATATTCTTCAGAGCCAGTGCTCCACAAAACACCCTGGAAACACTTGTGGAAATGATTTGTTTTAGCCCCAAACTGCCCACTGGCCAATGTAGGTGGTCAACAAAAGAAATCTATTATTTGCAAATGCAGAGTTTTGTTTGGCCCAACTTGTTGGCCCCAAACTGGGGAGCCAGAGCCCTGCTTCAGGGAAGGAGGGTTTACCACTGAAACCTCTCCATGCCTGTTGTGACGGGTCACGTGAGAGCCAGGCTGTCTGTTGACTAAAAGGTGGAGGGTGGGCGCCTGTGTTCCCTCCCTCTCCAAGGCCTCACGAGCCAGGACATTGTTTAAACCTCTGAGGACAGAATATGCGAGCCACCTGTGTTCTCAGACGATGGAGAAGTCATGTCTGGGACAGCCGTGGGTCTGTAATGGGGCCCCTGCGACAGTCTTGGCATATGCAGAGCATTTTGGAAATAGCCTTTGGTTGAACAAAGCTTATTATAAAGTAAAGCGTATAACAATCTTTGTATTTTAAAGAAAGATGTAGATATTTAAATATAGAGAAAAAAGATAATGGTTTTGGGATGATGGACAATTTCTATTTTTTCCCTGGTTTTGTAGCGTTGCCCAGTTTTCCATTGTCCATGTGCCTTCTCTTTGCAAAAAGAAATATGTGTTTATAGAAATAAAAATACGTGTATATACATACGTGCATACCTAGTGTACACACACAGGTGCACTGACTGAAATGACCTAACCTAGAAGCCAAGATCAGTATAAGTTGGTGAGTTTTTGTCTTAAATCTTCGGTTGCTAAGAATGCCTTCAAAGTCTGTCATTTCTAAATTTTTCCAGATGGGCAGCAAATTTGGGAGATGGAGGCCACGGTGGATAAAGACAAGAGCCAGCCTGTAAGCACCCACACGCGCTGACCGGATGACCTGTCCTGTCCACCTCCAACCCTTGTGTTCTCTTTCCCTCTTTTTTCTCCTTCCTTCATCAACATCCCAGTGCTTTGGACCAAATAGGCATTTAGTGGGCATTGACTTGACGAGTGAATTACATGTTTCCTGAGCATCAGACCCTCTGATTTATAACAGTGACATCTTAATATACTTTGATAGAGTAAGTAGTAAGTCCTCTTTGCTGCAGCTGAAAAGTCAAGTTCCCTTTAATTAGAATTTTGCCTGTAAGCCTGCAGGAAATGTCATGAGTCTTTTTATTTTTATTGAACTATAGTTGGTTCGCAGTATGTTGGTTTTGGGTGCACAGCAGAGTGATTCGGTTATGTACGTGTATACATATATATCCATATTTTTAAAATTCTTTTCTGTTATAGATTATTGCAAGAGATTGAATACAGTTCCCTGTGCTATAGAGCAAATCCTATTTGTTATACAGAGTACTGTGCGTCTGTTAATCCCACACCCCCAGCATGTCCCTGCCCACCATCCTTTTAGATGGGCTGGCTCACTGTGCTTAGGACCTTGGATAGGAATTTACTTGCGGTTGCAGTTAAATTACTGACAACTTTCTTTCAGAACATGCTTTTTGTTGAGATTCCGGAGTATCGGAACAAGCACATTCGGACTTCGGTGAAGGTGAACTTTTACGTCATCAACGGGAAAAGAAAACGAAGCCAGCCTCAGCACTTTACCTACCATCCAGGTAAGGAGTTCTCTCTGGAGGCCCCTTGGGCGTGAAGAGGCGGCTGTGTGTGCGGGTGAGGACGCCTGTGATCTGCTGGGCGGCTTTGGGCAAGTGACTCACCCTGTTTCAGCCTCAGCTTCCTCCTCTGTCAGATGGCACCTTCCTTATGAGAGCTGTAGAAATCCAATGTGTGTAAAGTGCTTGGGACCGTCTACATCAACGACATTAGCTACTGTTATTAGTATTTTCCTTTGCAAGGGCAGAATAAGAATGGGGCACACGTAGGCTTGTTTACTGGAAGACGGCAAGGTTGATGACTCCTCTCTCTGTCGTAGATTTGATCACAATAGAGGCAGAAAGTGAATATGCCCTAAAAGCCAGCTCCTTAGGGACCCCACAGTAGGTGGTCACTTGGTGGATAAACAGTTACTGAATGGATCACCAGGCCAGGAGGCCTCATTCCCACCAAGCACTGCAGTCCCAAGACGGGCAGCGAGAGCCATGTTTCATTCATTCCTTTGTCAAGAAAATACCTGAGTGCCCACTCAGTGCCAGGTACTGTTTAGGGTGGGCTTCCCTTGTGGCTCACACAGTAAAGAATCTGCCTGCAATCCAGAAGACCCAGCTTCGATTCCTGGGTGGGGAAGGTCCCCTGGAGAAGGAAATGGCAACCCAAGCATTGCCTGGGAAATCCCACGGACAGAGGAGCCCAGCGGGCTACAGTCCAGGGGGTTGCCAAAGAGTCGGACACAACTTAACAACTAACCAGTAACAACTGTTCAGGGTGCCGGGGTCCCAGCATTGAACAAAAAAGACCAAGAAGAAGAATCCTCTCTTGGAGGAGCCCACATTCTAGTGGGGGAGGGGCAGGTTGAGATATAACTGAGCACATGGAGTGCACAGACATTTCAGAGGATGCTGAGTGTGATGAAGGACGGCAGGCAGGGAAGGGATGGGAGCTGCCAGGGCAGAGGCAGGAGGTGGAGGCATAATTTTACATCAAGCTTTTGTCGGAGCTCTCCCCCTGGGGGAAAAGACAGCACATGTCCCAGGGCTGACGGCAACCCCCCAGCCACTTTCTGCCGTCGGAAAGACCTATAGTTCAAGGCCATCACCCAAGGTCAAACTTCTAACCTAAGACAGTGGCACAGGGGGAGCCTCTTGCCCGAGCCCAGATCTCTGATCCCGGCCGTCTGGCCTCCCAAGGCTGTGCTCCTACCGCCGTCTGCCCATCCTCCATGCCCCCCGGCGGCGCTAAAAGAGGTCCGCCCGGTGTGCTCTTCTCTTCTCGCAGTCCCAGCCATCAAGACGGAGCCCACTGATGAGTACGACCCCGCCTTGATCTGCAGCCCCGCCCACGGGGGCCTGGGGAGCCAGCCGTACTACGCGCAGCACCCGATGGTGGCGGAGCCCCCCTCCTGCCTCGTGGCCACCATGGCTCCCTGCCAGCAGTTCCGCTCGGGGCTCTCATCCCCCGACGCGCGCTACCAGCAGCAGAACCCGGCGGCCGTCCTCTACCAGCGGAGCAAGAGCCTGAGCCCCGGGCTGCTGGGCTACCAGCAGCCCGCCCTCATGGCCAGCCCGCTGGCGCTGGCGGACGCCCACCGCTCCGTGCTGGTGCACGCCGGCTCGCAGGGCCAGGGCGCGGCGCTGCTGCACTCCGGCCCGGCCAACCAGCAGGCCTCGCCCGTCATCCACTACTCGCCCACCAACCAGCCGCTGCGCTGCGGGAGCCACCAGGAGTTCCAGCACATCGTGTACTGCGAGAACTTCGCGCCTGGCCCCGCCAGGCCCGGCCCGCCCCCTGTCAGTCAGGGTCAGAGGCTGAGCCCTGGCTCCTACCCCACCGTCATCCAGCAGCAGAACGCCCCCAGCCAAAGAGCCGCCAAAAACGGACCCCCGGTCAGTGACCAAAAGGAAGTGTTACCCGCGGGCGTGACGATCAAACAGGAGCAGAACTTGGACCAGACCTACTTGGATGACGGTAAGAGGCTCGTCTTCCTCATTGCGCCTGAGTTCCATGCCCTGTAGCCAACCCCCACCCCCACCCCAGCAAGCTGACTGTATGGCCTGGGTAGCCTCCTTTACCTGTTTGGGGCCTTGGTGTCCCCCTCTTTAAATGAAGGGAATTGGATAAGATGATCTTTAAGGCCTCGCCCAAGTCTGTGCATGAATCATTGCCCAACAGGAGTTTGGGGTGGGCATTAGGGGTTTTAGTTGCTCCCCCCTAAAACCATGGCAACAGAAAGAGCAACTGAGGGCACTTCTGGCCCTAGGAGTGTGCTCCGGGTCACAAACCGGGTCCGTTTAACTGCTTCCACTCTCTTTTCCATCTGCCAAATTTAGACCGAGGATAGGGCAACAGAAAGGAAGGAAAGCTAACCTTTTATTCCTGGAGAGAAAGGGAAAAAAACACCTCCCACTATATAGTCTTCTGTTGTGTATTTAGGGGAGGGGGTGGGGTGGAGGGAAGGGGAGATCTTGAAGGGTGGCTGCCTCGGAAGGGTGCATGAATGGGGGCTCGCAGGCAGGCTGCAGGCGGGCTCCACCACGTGCCCGTGGAACAGAGCCGTGCATTGATGCAGGGAAACAGTGAGCTTCCGCTGTGGTGAGCCCAGCTGATGGGCTGGTTGGGCCAAAGGACAGATGCAGAGGCAGCTTTGTGTCTCTAGGTGCCCGAGTCGGGTGGCAGGGCCCAGCGGGGGGGCAGGCTCGTTGGGAGTGGCAGTGTTGATGGCGTGGGTCTGTGATCGCAGCGAGGGAGGGTGAGCTGTGTGGACAGGACTCACCTGGGACCAGCCAGGAGCCGCTGCAGGGGCAGAGAGGGCGGGGTGGGCAGAGCGGCCTTCCCCTGGGGAAAGAAGGAAACGGGTGGCTTGGATTTCTCAGTGAGAAGGAAAGCCTGTCCCACTGGCTGGCATCTGCAGCTCCAGCTTCGCCCTTGACTGGCAACAGCATCTGAGACACCCTGAAATGTCAATTATTCAGGAAAATTTACTCTCAGGAATGCACCCAAGGCATAGGAAGTAAGGCAGAAAGCTTCGAAATAGCCACAATAGTTATCATGAAGACCAGGTGCTAGGTGTCAGACACAGTGAGTGCAGGGCACTCACTCAGAGACTGTTGACTTTTACTTTATGCAAAGTTTTGACAATCCGCCATGTTTTGTAGTTTCCACGTCCCCTCTCGAGTAAAAACTATCTTTCAAAACCTTCCCCCCAAGTGGACCCAGCAAAGGTCCTGAGAACCTCTTAGTTTAGAGTCAGGCTGCCCCAAGTCCTTACAAAGGTGACCTCGGTACTGCTGAGTTACTCACTGAGCTCACTGGTCCTGATCATTCAAACGCAGATCGAGTTAGGAGCACTGTGCTCTGTTTTAGAGAGAGAGACCCTGGTGCCATCCATTCGCAAAACAATGTATATCCGAAATGGCTGGCGAAGATCAAGCGTCGATGCTTAGCTGAAAGGGGTAGAAGACTGCACTGGTGCGGAGCGCCTTCCCCACTGAGATGATGGAGTGGGCTGTAACCCGACCGCTCTCCATGAGTCTGCCCAGGGCTGGATCAGGCAGAGGCGCTCCATGAATAAGTGATGCCGGAGCAGGGGCTGGAACTGTCCTCCCCTGACTCTGTCCCACGTTGCTTTGGTCTCTGGAGCAGGAAATGTTCCGGCCCCTCCCACCCTGTCTGTCATCCCACCACACAGACCAACACGAGCATCTTGGAAAGAGAACGGGGTCAGTCGCTGGTTCTCTGTAATGCATCAGGACCCACGATCATTAGTAAGCTCTGAGCGCCTCTTGTTGCTCAGATAGAGGCTTGTGTTAAGGGGGAAGCAGCTGAGCGTGGGAGACCCTTTGGGGCCTCTGTCTGTCTGAACACAGGCAGGTTCAAGGTCAGAGTGAGGATGGCCTCCCAGAGGGTCAGTAACACGAGTCAGCTCTAGGGCTGTCTTGGAAAACCAAATACAGTGAACCTGCTTCTCTGGGTGGAGCCTTTTTTTAAGTACACTCTCCGTAAGCCCAGGCTTCCCTGCTGGCTCAGTGGTAAAGAATCCGCCTGCCAATGCAGGAGACACAGGTTCAGACCCTGGTCCCGGAAGATGCCCTGGAGAAGGAAATGGCAGCCCTCTCCAGTATTCTTGCCTGGGAAATCCCATAGACAGAGGATCCCGGCAGGGTACAGTCCATGGGGTCGCAAAAGAGTCGGACATGACTGAGAGACTAAAACAAGAAACCGTAAGCCCAGTTCCCTGGAATCTTAGGAGGCGTTCTCTGAAACGAGGGTTCTGTGGCTGGAAAGGGGGAGAAACACTTGATAAAACCAGGTTTTCATAGCATTTGTTGACTGCTGGACTTCTCAGAACCCTTACTGACCTCGTGGACACTCTTGGCTTCTAAAACAAGAGAGAATTGCTCCATCACCTGTACGACTCCAGGGGTGCTGCTCACATCGAGTATGCTCTGTGTGAACAGAGCCCTTCCAGCTGTACAGCCTGGCGGGCCTGGGACCCCTTTCCCCTGACGGTCAGGAAGAGTAACGCGGAGGCATCTCAGAGTTCAGAGCCAGCCCTGTCCCATCCCGTGGGCTGTGTTCAGGCTTCATGTTCCTGGGGCCAGAGCAGGGCATAGGGCAGGGGATGGTCTCCACCTGTGTGGCCCCAGATGCAGCCCTGTGGCCGCTGGTGAGATGCTCTGCGCCTGACTGGTGGTGTCCCCAAGCCTCTGCCCAGCCCTGGTCCCTTCAACGGGAAGGCGCCCGTGTGGCCCGTCGTGTGCTCAGGGCTGACTCCAGCCTGCCCCACCGCTGTAGCCGCCAGGAAGAGGGCTACAGCGTCGTCTGCCAGCTGCTGGCTTTGAGGTCCCTCTCGCAGACGCCTTCTGGCCGGTGTACTCACAGAACGTTCTCAGGCTTCGCCGTTGACTTCATGAAGGTGGGGTTCAGACTGGTCAGCTCTCTGGCATTTCTTCCTGACCAGTAAACTGGAAATCCCGGGGTCATCTCTCTAGTCTGTCTGGGAGGCCTGCTAGGTCCTTTTCCATCCCTTTGATCAATTCCCCAGTGGAGATCCCCCCAGAAAATATACTCTGGCTGCCCAAACTCCAGCAGAAGATGCTCCCAGGGGCGAGGATGGGGGGCTGTTTCTCAGATGCCATTCCTCTCTGCCTTGGGATTTTGGCAGACTTGACTTTCTTTGGTTATTTTGTGAGAGCTGGGCTGACTTGCTTTGAGGGTCAAAGGAAGGTTCCGCAGCTGGAAAGGGAAGGGGTCACCACGGAGGACTCGGGTCCAAATGCAGACGCGTCACCCTTGCAGTGGCCACGCCGCCCTGCTGTGATCCCGGGAAGCCCCGGCCCTTGGCGCTCTCTCCCCGACCCTTGGCTCACAACCCGGCCTGTCTGCTCTGCGTCCCACCTGGTCCCACCGCTCTCCTTCCCAAGCTGCATTCCTGCACACAGACGCTGTCTGTCTTGGCCCCTGTTTTTTTCCCTTGGAACTCCAAAATGCAGCTTCTGCTTTCTCCACTCCAAGGACTCGAGACGTTTTCCAAAAGTCTCTTTCTGAGCTAGCAAAATAAGTGATATTCCAGGGCCAGTGTATCCTCACTCCTCTGCTGTGTGCCTGCCTGGACCCAGGCTTGCTTTCACAGTTCTTCTGAAATGCGTGCTTTGCACACACGTTCAGTTTTTTTCCCCCCTCTGTCCCCCTTGTCCCCTTCTGTAACTGGCTTCTCGCTCTAAAGCCCCAGGCTATACCTGGGAAATACCTTCAGCTCAAAACAGTAACCTGATCCTGAGAGCCCTGAGCAAATCCTTCCCTCCCTCCTTTCCCGCTCCCACGCATCGGGCTCCTCTCCTGACTTCCTCTCCCCTCTCCTCCATCTTGATTTAACTGGTTACCTTCTCTGTACCCTGGTGGCTCAGATGGTCGAGTCTGCCTGCAGTGCAGGAGACCTGGGTTCAGTCCCTGGGTCAGGAAGATCCCCTGGAGAAGGAAATGGCAACCCACTCCAGAATCCTTGCCTGGAAAATCCCATGGATGGAGGAGGCTGGCAGGCTTGCAATCCATGGGGTTGCAAGAGTCGGACCTGACTGAGCGACTTCACTTTCTTTCTTTCCCTGTACCAGGCACAGTCCTGGGACTCAGGGATGCGCTAGTGACAAGTCAAAAGTCCTTGCTCTCGTGGGGTGTCTTCCGGGTAAAAGAGGCAGATGTTAGCACAGGAGGTAACAGACAGGCGTCTTGCAGACGGCGGTAGAAAGCCACGAGGGAACGCACACAAGGTCAGAAGCCAGAGTGTGGCTGGCTGGGGGTGGTACAGCGAGGCTGGCCCTGAGAGGTGGGCTTCAGGGACGATCCGAGGGAAGAAGTTTCAGGAGGCAGAGTCAGCAGGCGGGAGGCCGTGAGCTCCGAGGCGTGGGCTACTACTCTTGGTGGGTTTTCGTCAAGAGGGCACCGTGAATTGATTTCCCTTCTGAGGCCGTCACTGGCTGCCTTTGGACAGTGGACAGTAGGGAGGCGAGAGATGGAAAACAAGGGCTTTGCTTCCTTTTAGACAAACCCCGAGACAAAGGCAGTGAGCCCCGTGGCCAGTGCTGTGGGGGAGCGCGCAGGGGCAGGGGGATGGCACGTTTGACGGAACGCTGCCTTGCGAGTCCTCTCCTCAGTGCGCTGGTTGGAGACAGAACTTGCACTGCCAGAGTGCGGTGAGTTTACAGGGAGTTCTGACCCGTCCCCTGCCCAGGACTGAGGGGCTGCTGCATGTGCACCCCCAGGGCGCCTGCCTGGGGCAGGTCGGCAGTGTGTGCGCGTGTGGGGGGCAGGCGGGCGGGAGAGGCTCCGGGAAGCGGGGCCTTGGAGGAGACGCCTGCGGGGTCCCGCTGGTGACATGGTCTCCAAAGAGCTGCGGGTTCGCAGGTCCTCAGGCCGTCCCGTCATGGGCTCAGGGTGGCGAGCCTGTGCCGGCAGCCTCGAGACGCTGACGCAGACAAGAACGCCAGGGACGGTGGGGAGGCTCGGGATTCAAAG
The DNA here is from genome assembly GCF_032452875.1 of Bos javanicus. Classification (NCBI taxonomy): domain Eukaryota; kingdom Metazoa; phylum Chordata; class Mammalia; order Artiodactyla; family Bovidae; genus Bos; species Bos javanicus. Next base: position 79,211,525 of record NC_083880.1, on the reverse strand, counting down.
GAGATCCTCCGTCCCCTTGTCTAGGGAGAAGGATGAGGTCTCAGTGATGACCAGAGCCTCTGCCGTTGGCTCTTAAGGATGGCAGATGGTGTGTGTGTTTATACATGTCAGAAGAGCACGGACCAGTTTGGTTGTGGATCTACTTTTCTATTCTTCATAGGAACTAAAAAATCGTTTCTTGAAATACGTTAAATAAGTTTGATTATTTCTACACACTGAAATGCAGGCACACTTAGAAATTAGTGGTGTGTGCTGAGTCTCACCAGCTGGACTGCCATGCAGTTACCACCCGGGCCATGCAGGACGCAGCATCTGGTTAGGACCCCAGGAGCCCCCACGGCCGTTGCCCTGCCTTCCAGCCCTGGGAGTTCGTTTTGCCTTCTTGCAGAAACAGAAGTCATGCAGCCACGCTCTCCTGTGTCTGGCTTCCTTCCACCACCAGTAGCTTGCGAGATCCAGCAGTCCTGGGTGTAGCTGAGGTTCATTCATTCTGTTGTCCGTGGAGGGAATTTTCTGCAGCCTCTGTGTCCATGTTGCTATTGATAGAGAGGACTGGGTTGCTCCTCATTTCATGGAGAAGCCGTGTGAACACTCTCGAACTCTTCTTTGGCCGTCCACACAGACGGTCAGGAGTGGAGCCCTTGCCAGATGGTTTTCCAAAGTGGTCATACGAGTTTCGATGCCCACTGCGGTGCAGCGGGTCGTGTGGAGTGGTTTGAAGGGTAGTTCACTTTGCATCTTCTGACTCTGGGACCGGCTCTCATTTCTGATGAAGAGACCCAGTTACGGGGGACTCAGACCCAGGAGCAGCAGGCTGTGTGGGTATAGGAGCTCTGACCTGCTCAGATACTCAGGACTGCCAAACACGCGTTAAGGTCTGCGCTTGTAAATATGGTTCCTAAAAGACGTCCAGCAGTTATCATTTGCTCCCGTAATAGTAACAGTGGGCATCCTGATAGCCTGCTTCCCTTCAGGTTTCTTGAGGTGCCTTCTGCAGCCTTGCCTTTATTTGGGTCCCTTTAATGCTCTGACCTTTTTTGTTCGATGAGAATCCTCCATGTGGACAAAGGGTAGGGAAAAGCCCCAGAGAAGGCGCCGACCTGTGACTCTCGGGGGTGGCCCTTCCGGCCCCCAGAAGCAGAGGGTCCACGGGGGGCCACACACGGCTCAGGTTCAGTTCCCTGGTGCCCCTCTCTTCCTGCCCCAGGAGAGACCTGGACAGGTTAGAGTGAGCCCCAGACTGGCCCATGGTGGCAAGGCAGCCCCCAGGAGCTTTTCCTTGAAACTTGGGCACCGCACGGGTGCAGCGGAAGGAGCTGGCCACCCTTGTGTGAGCCTCCGTGGAGGTACTTGCCTGGGGCTTCCAGGCCGTTGAGCCAGAGGTGCAGCTGGCCACACGAAGTGTTTTCAGGACCGGAGTCTGCCCTCAGCACTCTGACCTCCGTTTGGTCTTGTTTGAATCTTCTGCTTCCCTTATTCTCGGTTTTCAGGACTTACTTGCCATGTCTCTGTAAGACACGTTGAATGGAGCTTTGAATATTAGGCTTCGTACTTACTTGTGGCCTTGCTGTGCCTCAGTTTCCCCATCCATGGAATGGGCACGATCCCAGCTCCTCCCTCATAAGGTGGTGGCGAGAGTGTATTGAGTTAAGGTGCGTCATATCTTAGGAACAGGGCTTTGCCCAAAGAACTCCCCAATAAATGTTAGCCGCTCTTTTTGTTTCTGAATTTAATTGACTTCTTGGAGGACAGGGTTCAAAATTTTTACCATACGTCTGCGTAAGAGAGTAAAAATCAGCTATTCTGGTCTTTGGCGATGAGCCCATGTGCCCTTATGCCCTGTCTCTTCCACATGGGCTGGAGTAGGGGGGACAGAGCCCCAGGACTCGGGCTCATGATTCCCTTCCCAAGCTTCTCTCCGGGGCCATGGGCCATCTTCCCACACAAGGGGCCGATGCCCTGGGCCCAGGGCCAGCTGCGTGCCCGGTGGAGCGTGAACTCAGGCCCAAGTTCTGCTTGCTGTGCCACTGGCAGAGGGTCCCAGCCTTTTACCCAGAGGCTCAGTGTGCCAGAGCGTGAGAACCAGGCCAGGGAAGAGTGGACGGGCAGACAGGCACACCCTCCAGCGTGTGGGAAGTGGGGAAGCACACCTGCCTGGCACGGCTTTGTCTGGCAGGTCGGGGGGCTTTCACTGGGGCTGCTCAGGGCCCACGGCAAGGCTGTCACAAAGCAGCTCGTGTTTGGAGAGGCGGGCGAAGCCCACAACAGCCTGCCTGCCGCTGACGACGGCCGTGCGTCCGGCCGCTGCGTTGGCCCGGGAGGGCTGGGCTTCCAGGCAGCCTCCCTGGGGGCAGTGGCACTGACAGAGGCCGACATGCAGGGATCCTCTGCTCTGATGAGAACCGAGCACAGTGCTTGCCTGGCTGATGGCACCGTGGAGAGTGTGACCTGGGTGTTGTAGCGTGGGGCTGGGCAGGGCACCAGAAAGCACCAAGACCAGGTTGAATTCACACGCCTTTTCTGGGCACCAACAGAGTCCAGGCTTCTGCTGAAGGCTTTGGTCAGCCGTCTTTTTTAAAGTTCATTAAAAGATACCTGTATTTTATAAAGGCAGTATGTCCGCATGCTTGAAAAAAAACAATACAAAAAGATAGCCAGTGACGCCTTCCTCCCATTTTTGCCCTGCTCCTTGACACCAGTTTTCTCAAGCCTTCTAGAGTAGTGTTTCTTGGTTCTGTTTTGTTTGTTTAATCACTAATGCCACCCTTTCCACTTAGGCCCCTTTTAAAATAATTTTTTTCCTAATCACCACCCCCATGAACTGTCAATCCCAGTACCAGGCCCTTTGCGGGGCCACAGACCATCGTGATATATAAGATCGTCCTCCCCCTTGGGGATGTATCGTCCCAATTGGGAATGCCTGCTGTGGTTTCTGTTTGTAGTCGTGAGCACAAGCAGATATATCTTCTTCTTTTCCCCCTTGGTTCTACCAAAGGGAGCAAAACACGCCACAGGCCCCCGCAGTCGGGAATGAGCGTCTCTCGCTGTTGCAGGCAGCACTTAGGCACCCGTCACACGGGGAACGGGCGGGCGTGTCGGGGGCCTGCTCTCAGGAATGGGATGTCTGCTCTGAGGGTCCAGCTTTGACTCGGGGCCTCTGGCTGTAGAGCCTCTGGAATTGTCTTCCTGGCTCTCAGGCTGGCCTCAGCGCTTTCCTCCTTTGTGACCTCAGGCTGATGACAGTGGCCCCCGACTCTCAGGGTGACCACGGGCGTGGAAACGGCAGCATCCCTGTAAGGAAAGCACTCTGACCCGTATGTGTGCGTGGGGTGCTCAGTGGTTCATATTCGTTTCTGCCACCACCATCATCGATCCTGGGCCATTGCTACGGTCTCCATGTTTGTGTCCCCTCAGCTTATAAGTTAAAGCGTATCCCCCGGTGTGATGGCTTTAGGCCATGGGCCCTTTGGGAAGTGCTGAGGTCCCGAGGACGGAGCCCCATGACCGGGGTTGCTGCCCTTAGAGAAGAGACCTCTAGTTCCCTTCCGCCCTGTGAGGCGGGGATGAGAAAGCAGTCGTCTTGGAGGAAGTAGGCTGTATCTGCCGGCACTTTGATCTTGGACTTCGCAACCTCTGGAACAGTGAGAAACAAATATTTGTGTTTATCAGCCCCCAAGTGACTATTTTGTTATGGCCGCCCGACCTGACGAAGACAGACAGAGGAGGAGGGCAGAGCTGACTCTGGAGAAGAGCTCCGAGGCTGACTCTCAGCCTGGGTCCTTGTCACCCCGCTGGGCTACTTCGCGTTAATTCAGCAGAGGGAATTCAGAGTCTCACTGGAAAGGCCCGAAGTCCACAAAACTTGCCTGGAGAGAAGCCCTTCCGATGAATATTCAACCCTGAAGCTCCAATACTTGGCCACCTGATGCGAAGAGCCAACTTATTGGAAAAGACCCCGTTGCTGGGAAAGATTGAGGGCAGGAGGAGAAGAGGGTGACAGAGATGAGACAGTTGGATGGCATCACCTACTCAATGGCACGAGTTTGAACAAACTCCAGGAGACAGTGACAGGCAGGGACGCCCGGAGTGCTGCAGTCCGTGGGGTCGCAGAGTCGGACGCGACTTAGGGACTGAACGACCACAGAGAGACAAGCCCACAGAATTTGTGAGAACTCGCGGTCGCCGATCACGGAGCCAGTGGCGCGTCTGCCTCCCTCTCCCCCGGGAGAGGCTTCTGTCCCAAGGGCACCTTTATTTTGCCCCTCCTGATGTTTCCTCACTTTGTGAGAACCTCTAGCTTCTAGCTGTGGCACTTAGCTGTCCTTTCATCCCAAATCAACATGTACTTTGCATTGCTGGCTTATGAAAATTCAAGAGGCCACCTTCCAGCTGACTCCAGACCCAGAAGTGCTCAGCCATCTTTTTGAGATTCTGCAAAGCAGATGTTTTCAAAGGAATGTGCTCTTGCATTTTGAGGTCAGATGCTACCAAACCACAAGAAAGCCTATTCTCAGACTTGCTGTCCACTCAGCCCGCATTCCAGAGCAGCCTCTGACCCACAAAGAGCAGGCAGGGCCCCAGAAGGAGGACCAAGGATATTATTTGGTGTCATCCGAGGGCCCCCCAGTCAGCCACCAAAACCCCCAGTTTTAGCTGCACTGCGTTCCGTTTCCACCTTCAGGATGAGGTTGTGGTCTGGTGGTAACAGGTGAACGTCCTGGTGAAGGAGTAAGGTGATCAGTTAAGCAAGATATACGAGGAGGTGAGCATCCAGACCTTTTTTTCCAAGGCTCTTCTAGCCTTTCGTTCTTCCTGGCACAGCCTGCAGAAGTTGCTAGGGCTCACTTCCTCCCTCAGTGTAAGTGCCGGGCAGGCTGGAGACGTGGCTTGTTTCAGGGTCGTGAGCAACTGGGTGATTATTGTAACGTCATTCCGTGCAGGACTGTACTTGTGATGGATCTTGCCTCATCCCAGGTAATCACCTAAGATCGTGCAGAATGCGTGAATTAAAAAACACAGAACTTCCCAGTATCAGCTTGAGCTGTAATTCATTTCTCTCTAGCAAAGTTAGAACTTGAAAGGCGATTTAGTTATTTGAGGCTGTGAACTATATTGGAGGGGGACAGTCAATCAAATCTTATTTCAATACTAAATTTTTACTTTGTACTCCCTACCTTCTCTGGTATCAATAGATCTATTTCAGATAAATAGTAAAGTTTATTTTCATGGGGGGGGGGGAACACCCTTCTTTAATGGAATAGCCCTTGTTTTGTTCCATTCCACAGAGTTGAGCTTTGGGTGCATTTTGTCTTTTCTCATCCCCGAGCTTAGTTCTGGACTCTCTTTTCTTGCTGTGGACCGACTCAACTTTATTTTAGCACCATTTTCTTTTACTTTTCATTCCTTTCCAAAAACAAAAAGAGAAAGGCTTTGTTCTTGGGAAATGATGAAACCATTTCTCTGGCTCTTCTCCACCGCATTCCTGACACCTCTTTAATTTGTTACTGGCCCTGAGATCTGGTTAGCTGAGACCGTGGCTGTAAGCGCAGGGCTGGAGCCTGGTTTGCTCATCCACCATGTCAAGTGTCTCTCTCTCTCGAGGGGAAGTCAAGGCACCCTGAGGGTGGAGTGTGAAGAGGGAGTCTGGGCAGGTCCTCAGATCCAGCCCCTGCCCCTTCCTGGCGTCAGGATGACATCGCGGCGTCCCTTTCAGCTGCCATGAAATCAGCTCTCCAGCCAGGCGAGCGAAACAGTGTGTGCCGCGGTCATTTTACGGTGAGCACCAAGAACCCCGACCTGGCTTTATGACGAGGTTGTCTGTTGTAGGCGGTTTGGACTTAAGTCCCAGGCATGCTGCAAACCAACAAATGGGTTTCATCTGAAGCCCGTTAGTTCCACCATCCCGGGAAAGTTGAAAGGCCGCTCCCTGGTTGTTAAGTTTCCAAACACCCTGGGCAGAGCGGGGGTTCTGTTGCATAAGCCGACTACGTGGGGAACGCCTTTGAAATGTTCTGCAGCCGGTTCTTATAGATTTCTGGAAGGGGATGGTGTCTTTTGAATGCTTAGCTTTATTGGAGGCCTAAAAAAGAATTGACCCAGCGTTGATGAATGCACCCTTTCCACGCCTCACAGCTGGACTGAGTTGTGGTCTCTGCAGGGCTTGGCACGGGGGCGCCCACTGGAGCTCCATGGCCGGACTGGGCCTGCACATATTTTGTTTGGCCCACGCAGTGTTTAAAAAAAATATTTGGATTAGATGCCAACGTTTAAAAACCAGGAGATTGCATATAAAAAGACAGATTTCCGGCTTTCCTTGGAAAATCCAAAGATCTGGCCGCCCTAGGCCCCACATTCTGCATGGTGGCTACCTGGAGTCAAAGTCAAGGCTGGTGCTAAGTAGAGACCCTTTCTAGACAGAGCACGCACTTGTCCGTAGCTGCCCCCACCCGCTCCCACCTCCTGAGGGTGGATGGAGCGTCCCTCACTTTTTACCAGCACATCGGTATGTCGGTATTGTCGTTCCTCTTACACTTGGCCGACCCCGCCCAGCCAGGGATTCCATCAGACCTGTTTGGCGTTTGCCTTTGTTACCAGTCGTCAGGAAGTGCCACTCACATCTGTGGCTGCCCAGCCCAGCACCTGGTGTGCAGAGGGGACTTTGGAGGTGTCAGCTCCCTCTTGCTTCCCTCCCTCTCCTTGTGGCTGGAGGTAAGATTTAAACACACCTTTTTGGATGAAAATGCTATAAATATATACAAATAGAGAGTAGCACAATGTACCTACTTACCCACCCCTCAGCTTCAGCTGTGGTCAACTCATGGCCAATCTGGTTTGTTCTACACGTCCACCTTCAACCACCTCCATTTCACAGTAATAATTTGAAGCAAATTCTCTACATCAAAAATCCTGGATACCAAAAGCTTATCATTTCATGTGTACAGCTTCAGTATGTGTATCTAAAAGAAAAGGGTTGTGAAAATATTCATAATAAACCACTAAGTGCATGAAACTTAACAAAAATTCCTTAAAATCGGGAAAGAGCTGGTGTATACAGTTCCAGTCATCTCACCATATCATAAAGGTTTTCTCCTTGTTTTATTACTCTGTAGTTTGAATCAGGATTCAGACCAGGCCCACACAGTGCCCGTGGATGCCGTTAGTGTCTAAGACTGTTGTCATTCAGAGGTTCCCCCTGTAGATTAAGTGGCAGGACCTTTTTTTTCATTTTATCATCATCATCATTATTATTTAGCAATTTACTTGTTGAAAAAGACCAGATTGTTCATCCTATAAAATTTCTCACAGTCCGGCTTTCACCAGTTATGTCCCCATGGTGAGGTTTAGCCTGTTCCCCTGTCCCCCGTATTTCCTGTAAGTTACCATGGTGAGGTTCAGCCTGTTCCCCTGTCCTCCGTATTTCCTGTAAGTTACCATGGTGAGGTTCAGCCTGTTCCCCTGTCCTCCATATTTCCTGTAAGTTAGCAGTCAGTTCTGGTGCTTTCGTGGATTCGGGTTTAGTTGTTTTGGACAAGACTGCTCCGCGGTGGGAGCATCTCTCCGTCAGGAAGCACGTGGTGTCGGGTGCCATCCTCTTGGTCGTGACACCAGCTGCTGATGGTCTGTGCTGAACTGCATTAATTTAGTGGTGCAGTGATTGCAAGGTGGTGATTGTTGTTCAGTCACTAAGTCGTGTCTGACTCTTTGCGACCCCATGGAATGCAGCATGCCAGGCTTCCCTGTCCTTCACTATCTCCCGGAGTTTGCTCAAACTCATGTCCATTGAGTCAGTGATGCCATCCAACCATCTCATCCTCTGTCGCCCCCTTCTCCTCCTGCCTTCGATCTTTCCCATTATCAGTGTCTTTTCCAATGAGTCAGCTCTTGACCTCAGGTGACCAAAATATTGGAGCTTCAGCTTTAGCATCAGTCCTTTCAATGAATTTTCAAGACTGATTTCCTTTAGGATGGACTGGTTGGATCTCCTTGCAGTCCAAGGGACTCTCAAGAGTCTTCTCCAGCACCACAGTTTGAAAAGCATCGATTCTTTGGTTCTCAGCCTAATTTATGGTCCAAGTCTCACATCCGTAAAGTGGTTATATTCCGTTCTAATTCTGACTTCCCTTCCTTTCTGTTAGCTGGAAAAGTTCTATAAAGAGAAACTTTCCTTCATCAACAATGGTAGAATTCATATAGGAAGAGCAGGATGAATGCTGGATTCTTTCCCTCTATTTACCAGTTTTTTAAATAATGGTTTGGTTCATTAACATCCTCCAGTGGTGATCAATTAAGGACTTTTTTTTTTTTTAAGTACCATTATGAACTCATAGATTGAAACATAATTGATGTTTTAAGATTTTAATGGGCTTTTTCTTGTTTCTTTTGTCCTTATCATTTGATGGATCTAAATAATGACTTCCTCTCCTTTCTCCCCCTGGCTTATGAAGCAGTGTGCTCAGATATTCTGAGGCATCAGGAAAGAAAGATTTCTATATGTAACCTGAGAGTTGTATTCCCTACATGTGTGAAGGGGAAAATCATAAAATAGCTCTTGAGTGCCAGCTGGCTGAGATATTCCTTGCAGCATTGTGTGGTTTAAATAGTTAGTTTGCAGGGCAGGGGGAAGTTATGTATTGATGAGAATGTAGAGGGCTTCTGTAAGTGAAACCCAAAGTAACAATAGCTTAAACTAGATGGATGATTTCTTTCTCATGTAACAGCACAGACATGCGCAATCCAGGGCTGGTATTCTGGTCCCATGGTGCCAAGACTAGGCTCTTTCTTATCACTCTGCCATTTTTAGGAGGGTACCCTCATCTGCACTGTCTAAGATGGCTCCTGCATGCAGGAGAGGGTCCAGGAAAGGGGGGAGGAAAGGCGTGTCCTGTCCCTTTAAGGTCATGACCTGGAAATTGAATTTATCCCTGTATCTGATGCCTCATTGGCCAGAGCCTTGTCATATGACCACAGTGAGCTGCAAAGGAGGCTGGGAAATGTAGTTTTTATATTTACCCAACCAACTTCCCTGGTGGCTCAGACGGTAAAGTGGCTGTCTACAATGCAGGAGACCCGGTTTCGATCCCTGGGTCGGGAAGATCCCCTGGAGAAGGAGATGGCAATCCACTCCAGTACTAGTGCCTGGAAAATCCCATGGACAGAGGAGCGTAGTAGGCTACAGTCCACCGGGTCGCAAAGAGTCGGACTCGACTGAGCGACTTCACTTCACAACCATGTGCAGAGGGTGGTGCTGGTGGCCCAGAGGGTGACGCGTCTGCCTGCAATGCAGGAGACCCGGGCTTGATCCCAGGGTGGGAAAGGTCCCCTGGAGAAGGGAATGGCAGCAACAAAAACACTCCAGTATTCTTGCCTGGAGAGTCCCATGGTCGGAGGTGGCTGGTGGGCTGCGGTCCACAGGGTTGCAAAGAGTCGGACATGACTGAGCACCTCACAGCCGTGTGCAGAGCTAGTGGAAGACGGGAGAATGGATTTCGGGAAAAAGGATACAAAAGGAGGTCGGATGTTTTGTTTAATCTTCATAGGAGTTATCTTTCTCTATTCCACAAACATTTATTGAATCCTTCCTATATGCCAAGTGCAGTTACTAGCTCCTGGGGACACAGCAGTGCATAGTAAAGGTCCCTGCTTTCAAGAAGCTTACCTCCCGGTTAGGAAACCCAAACAAATAGCTAAATGAAGATGCAGTTGTCTCTCTGTATCTACAGGGACTTGGTCCCAGGACCCCACTGCCGATACCAAAATCCACAGCTCCTCAAGTCTCATATATAAAATGATGTAGTATTTGCATGTAACCTATACATTTCCTCACGGATGCTTTAAATCACTTCTAGATTAATTGTAATACCTGATACAAGGTAAATTCTATAAACAGTTGCCTAGCTTTTAGAACATCTGAATTTTTTCCCCCAAATATTTCAGTCCATGGTTGGTTGACTCTATGGCTGTGGAACTGTGGATGGGGATGGCTGACTGTGTATAATAATGTCAGGTGGTTATAGTCTATGAAGAAAATCTGCAGCAGCAGAGGGAAGAGGCCTCAAGTCCAGTTATTGCTGCTGCTGCTGCTAAGTTGCTTCAGTCGTGTCCGAATCTGTGTGACCCCATAGACGGCAGCCAACCAGGCTCCCCCATCCCTGGGATTCTCCAGGCAAGAACACCTGAGTGGGTTGCCATTTCCTTCTCCAGTGCATGAAAGTGAAAACTGAAAGTGAAGTCGCACAGTCGTGTCCGACTTTACGCGACCCCATGGACTGCAGCCCACCAGGCTCCTCTGTCCATGGGATTTTCCAGGCAAGAGTACTGGAGTGGGGTGCCACTGTCTTCTCCACCAGTTATTGCTAATTCTCCTCAAATTCAGGGAGCCCTTCTCCTCAGACTCAATCCAGAAACCCCAAAGCATTTGTTACCTCTTCCCGGAACAGGTCTCTTAGCTTGCTGTTGACACTGGGGGCCACTCATGTGTCCTGGGGCCTGCCTGGTGCGCTGCAGGACATATAGCAGCAGCCCTGGGCTCCACTCGCCAGATGCCAGTAGCACCCCAGCCCGCCCCGCCCCACACCCCAGCTGGGACACCCAGCAGTGACTCTGGTAACTGCCAGATATTGTCTGGGAGGAGAACTGCCCCCAGTTAAGAACCACCAGTCAGAAGGGTCCTGTGCTTGATTCTGCTGGAAACAATAGCTTCATAATGTTGAGTGTTGACTCTAAAGCTCTGTTTCGTAGACTGGAGAGTTCTGGGCTCCTGCGGGGTGTAGGAAGCCCCTGGGACCTCCTTCTTGGCTACGTTCAATGTTTCCCCTGGTGAGCGCCCAGGACAGTGGCTTCAGGATCAGAAGATGTTGATGAGTAGCTGTTACCAGAGGAAGCTTGACTCGGAGCCCCACGTGGCCTCTTGCTTGCTTGTGGCCTTGGGCGAGGCACGTGTGAAAAGCAATTTATAGGCTGCTGTGTGCCCCACAGGTACGGGGGAAGGCTCCTGTAGCGTGGGGCTGGCAGGCTGGCGCCCCAGGAAGCTGCCAGGAGGCGTCTCCCTGGGGCGTTTCTTTTCCTGGTTTACCTTTAAGCAGCTGCTGCCCGTTCATTCGTCCCTTCTCTGAATGGACATTCACTGCGCACCCACGGTCTCCTGGGCTTTGTGCCAGGAGCTGGGCTGAAACAGTGACTGCAGTAGACAAAGGCCCTCCTGGGACCAAGTCTCTCGGGGAGATGTTAATCAGAAGCCAGATGTGAGAGCTGGACCATAAACAAAGCTGAGCGCCAGAGAATTGATGCTTTTGAACTGTGGTGTTGGAGAAGACTCTCGAGAGTCCCTTGGACTGCAAGGAGATCCAACCAGTCCATTCTAAAGGAGATCAGCCCTGGGTGTTCATTGGAAGGACTGATGCTGAAGCCGAAACTCCAGTATTTTGGCCACCTGATGCGGAGAGCTGACTCATGTGAAAACACCCTGACGCTGGGAGGGATTGAGGGCAGGAGGAGAAAGGGACAGAGGATGAGATGGTTGGATGGCATCACCGACTCAATGTACATGCGTTTGAGCAAGCTCCAAGAGATAGTGAAGGACAGGGGAGCCTGGTGTGCTGCAGTCCATGGGGTCGCAAAGAGTCAGACACGACTGAGCGACTGAACAACAGCCAATACGAATTTCAGATGGGCTCAGTGCTCTGAATAAAACTCAGAAGTGAAGGTAGAGGAGGGTGTATCTTCAGATGGAGCCATCAGGGACAGCCTCCTTGAGGAGGTGACCTTGACCTGACGGAGGAGGTAGCGGCAGGGAATTCCAGACAGAGGGAACAGCCTGTCTGAGTGTTGGTTTGTGTGGGGGAGAGAAGAGAGGCCTGGGATAGTTGAAATTCACGACCAGGAGATGAGATTTTAAGGGCAGGCCAGATCTCAGACGGCCTCCGAGGCCATAGCAAGAGGTTCAGATTTGATTCCTGAAGGGAAGGGAAGCTGCTGGCTGGTGGAAGGTTGCAGTCTGGATGTATGTTTGACAGGCTGGCAAGTACAGGAAATAATTATAATGTAACAACAAGCCCTCCCAGTTAATAAGCACCTTTGGAAGGCAGAGACTAATTATCTCCGAAATCAGGGCTGTGAGACCAGGCTGAGGAGTGGGGCGTGATTGGTCTCAGGTCTCAAAGCTCGAGGCTCAGGGGATGAGCTCTTGGAAGCGTGCGTGTAAGAGAGTGATCTAGATTCAATTCATAAACAGAACGGAGCCTTGATCTTGGGCCTTTCACTCCGTGTATCTGATGAGACATCAGAAAAGTAGCTTTCCCTCCAGACCTGGGGATCTGACTGCCTCCTGGACGCTGTGTGGACACCCGGCAGGAACCCCAGCCTTGGCCAATGCTCAAGTGAGCTCATTACCTGACGCTACTCTGTTCCTGGCCCCTCTCCCCTATCTGTCGTTAAGGCATTTGAGATGTTGCCATAGGCAAGTGACTTAGTGTCCTTGACCTCAGTTTCCCCATCTGTAAAATGGGAGTAATAGCAGTGCTTCAGGTTTAAATGAAGTGATGTATGAAAAGTGCATGTAGGAGGGTCAGCCGCGTGGCTGGCACTTGTCAGCTTCAGCATTGTGCTCTGTCCAGGGTTGTGCCGACCCTCCTTTACTAGCTGATCAGCACTTGCAGTTGAGGCCGTCTGTGCAGGCCTCACAGTGAGCCCCGCTGTCAGGGATGCTGGCCCAGGCCCTCTGGACACCCTGCTGCATGTAGGGTGCGAGAGGTCCACTGCAGCCCTGTTCGTGCCAGCAGAGGATCAGAAGCAACCTCAGTATCTGATAATGAGAGTCAGCCACACCTGGGGTACTGAGCGGCTGGAAACAAGAGTAGAAGAGGGACCTTTTCCTGTTAGTTTTTATGGTTTGGAATTTTTTTTTTTTTTTTGCCGTATGCATGTGTTTACTTTAAAAAAAAATTAAGGAAAAAAAAAGATAAAAGGAAGGGACACATTTCAGGTCCCAGCAATGACCCTAAAAGCTATTAAATAATATTTTTTAAATGGGGATATAGAAACAGAAAGCTTCGGTTATGCCTGCAGATGCACCTCCCACTGTTTGGATGTGTTACTGTCCTCATCCACCGCTCTTGGCTTTGAGTGGAGGAGAACATGTCGCAGTGTTGAGTTTCTCTTGCTTCTGAACCCGTGCCCAAGCCATCACCTCTGCCTAGAATGTCCTCTCCTCTCCCTGGTGCTTTTTGAAACCTGACCAGCATTTCAAGACTCTGACAAGCTCTCTGCTCCCTGCAGCCATAGGGTTTTTCTGTTCGTGTGAGTCCTGGAGACACACCTGGTCCCTCGCAGGTGCTGTTCATTACATACACCTTTCAGGTGTTTCTCTGTGTTTTCTCTCTCGCTCAGCTCAGGGCTCCGGGTGGTGAGGACCAGTGTCTCTACCTGGTCTGTACCCCTGCTGCCCTTGGGCTGACCCTGCACGTGGTAGGTAAGCCCCTCAGCCTTTTCTGAAGTCCAGCCACGCTCCGTGCACGCGAGATGCTCCCCACATGTTTGTGGAACTGAATGAATATCCCAGAATGTAACGGAGATTATATCCTGCCTGGGTCTTAAATGACTTACAACTATTCATCATAAAACCACAGTGGTACTGCTTCTTTTTAATAATAATAGAAGCTAACACTTAGATATCACTTATTATATTCCAGGCAGTCTTCTATGACATCGTTATATTAACTTATTTAATCTTCACAAAAGCCTCATGAGGCACAGACTATAATTATCCCTGTTTTATAAATGAAGAAACAGGTCCAGAGAGGTTAAATAACTGGCCCAAGATCACACAGCCAGTGAGTAACTGAAGAACAGTGAATAAAGAATACAGATATTCTTTATCTAGTTTTTTTTTTTGGGAGAAAGATGCCATACGTTTCTTTGGGAGTTCAGGAGCACAAATACAGCCCAGAGCAACTGCTTGCGAGGTGTGACAGCATGTAAACTCTGGGGAGACGACCTGTGCTCCAGGTCCTAGAATCAGGTCTTAGCACTACAGCTTTGGAACCAAGGGCTGTGAGCTTTGCAAAAGGCCATTAAAAAAGTTTGAGACGTAGCGGGCAGAACCACAGAATTGAAGTAGCAGATGTTTAATCAAATGTCTGTAAACCTAAGGTGTCAGGCAGTCACCTTCCCAGGTGGCTCTAGTGGTAAAGAAGCCCCCCTGCCCACGCAGGAGACGTGAAACACGGGTTCGATCCCTGGGTCAGGAAGATCCCCTGGAGGCAGGCATGGCAACCCACTCCAGTATCCTTGCCTGGAGAATCCCCAAGGACAGAGGAGCCTGGCAGGCCACAGTCATGGGGTCACAGAGTCAGACACGACCGAAGTGACCTAGCACGCACCCACCTTCCACCTTTACAGCACTACTTATATTTCCTGTGAGCAGTGGGGACATCTTACTCGCTTGGCATCATAAGGCCAGCTTGGAGTTTGGGGCCCTTGAGTGTCCCACTGGCCCTTGGTGGAGAGGCAGTGTGGGTTCCCATCCCTGTGGGGACCACATGGGGGCTCCGCAGGCCCCCTGGCCCCTCCTTGATGCCATGCTCTCCATGCCCCGGACCGCCCCGTGGACCTGACAGAGGCTGAGTCCAGAGAGTGGGCCGGGGCAGGCCTTCAAAAATGTGCTGGCTTCGGGGCCCACGAGGAAATCCACTGCTCGCCTCCAGCCGGCAGCGCTGCCCAGCGCTGGGCCATCCCGGGGCTGTTGTGACAGCAAAGCCGAGCGCCATGGAAACGATTGTGCAATTGCAGGAGCGGGCCGCCGCAGGGCCGGGCAGCTGTTCTCTGCCGGGTCGGCACAGCTTCGACCTGCCCCCTGTCTGCGTGGGAGCCTACGGAGCTCAGCCAGGGTGCCCTTTTTGCAGAGACACCCACAGGCTTGCTCCCCCTTCTTATGCCAAGAGGTGGCCCTGCTGCCTCTGGTGCCCCGATTCTGACTGCCGCCTTCCAGCGCCCCGTCCTCCTGGAGGCGCGTCCCCTGGGGACGCCCCGCAGTGGGCATCCGAGCTGGCGCGGGCCTTCCCTCTATGAGCAGCGCCGTGTTTGCACCCAGGCCTGGTTGGGCCCTCCCTCCCCTCTGGGGCTCCAGGCGTTTCTGGGGGCGGAAGACAGAAACCAGCCCTGTGTTTTCCAGGCTGCCAGGCTTCTGAGAAATTCACGCCTCAGCCCAGAAACCCCTTCTCCCACTCAGCCTCGGCCCCTTTCAGAGAAGAGGATACCCGCCCTTCTGCCCGCCGGCTTCCTGTTCTCCTCTGAGGAGGGGGAAGGGTCTGGGGAAGGACTTCAGCCCCGTCCCCTGGTGCCACCCCTTTGGGCCCCGGCCCTTCCCCCACCCCAGCCCCTAGCTGTCTGATGTCAGAGTGCAGGCCGTGGGGGGCACCTGGCCATGGCTGGCACCACTCTGGGAAGTTTCCTAAATCCAAACTCTAAATTGCAGCCCTGGGGTACTGAGGTACTGGCTGCCTTGAGGGATCTGCTGGACTTTCAGGGGCCCGTCTGTTTGGCTGATGGTAGGGAGGCAGGAAGGAAGTGCTCACATAGGGGTGACTGGCAGACAATGCCCCGAATTCCCATGGGGGCTCATTCAGGCCGACGGACCTCGGGGAGAAAGAGGATGGGATGTTTCCACGTGGACACTGGCGCCTCCAGTTTCTGGAAGGTTTGGCACTCTGGCCTCAATTCTTGAAACACAGTCAGTTCTCCTCCAGCTTTTGCTGAGCACCTCCTGCGCTTTGCAGAGAACACATCCGAGGGCACCGATTTGGTGACTTGCGTTGTGGTTTGTAACGCGGCCACACGTGGTGTAGATGCCTGTGCGCACGTCCAAAATCAGGCCTGCCGAGGACAAGGTCTGCAGTGGGCCGTGGGAGAACCGAGCTGATCCAGCCAGGGCCTCCCTGGACCTCAACAGTTAACTCTGGCCATTTCAGGTCTGAACAGAAAGCTTCTGTCTTTACCATTAAACCAACGTTTACTGGCGAGGCGGGAAGGCAGAGCAGAGCGGTTCCAAGCCTGCGCCCTGGACTCCTGCCTGCATTTAAGTCCTGGCTCGGCCACCTGTGGGCCGAGCAAGGCCCCCTCAGCTGAGTTCTTGGTTTACTGAACTGCAAAATGGGAAGAATAATAATACCACTTACTCAGGGAGCCTTGTGAATGCCTGCTGGTTAATGCATGTAGATTCCCTAGGCCAGGACCCGGCACCGGGCAAGCGCTCAGAAGGTGCCAGCTTACAGATCGACTTCTCGACAGCTGAGGCAGCCGGGTCAGGTGCCAGGTGCCGGGTGATTGAGGGGCAGCCCCTGCCCGATGAATCTTACAGTCTAACAGGGAAGACATGATAAATACGACAGAAACGTGTTTCTGATGGTGAGACACGCTTTGAAGGGGAGACGCAGACGCTGAGAGAGGAGACTTCAGACAGGGTCGTCTGGGAGGGCCTCTCAGAGGAGGTGAGCTTCTCTTGTGCCCTGTGTGCCAGAGGTCCCCTTGCCTGCTCCCCCACGGGCATGCTGCCGCTGTTCCCCGGGCTGGTTCTTGGGTCGGAGGCACAAGGTGGTCTGCCTCGTCTCGTCTTCCTTCTTGGTTCGCTCCATCCCCATCCCCACCTCCTCCTCCTCCTCATCTGCACGTCTCCCACCTCCTCTCTTCTCCCGTCCTTCTCTCTCCCTCTCTCCCTTCTTTCCTTTAAATGCCAGACGGCCTTCATTAAATACACATAAGATATAAAAAATAATACAAATGAATACTGTGTACCTACCCCAAGTGTAAAGAAAAAGAGCATTATCATTGTCTTTGTACTCTTCTGCCATCTAAAAACATTTTGTATTTGCAAATCTTTCAGTTCTGTTTCTCTACAAGAGAAGTCTTCTAAAAAGAACTTTTCTCTGATTTTCATTCTCAACAGTGAACCTCTTTTTTTGGCTAATTTTTTTATTAAAAACTTTTTAAATTGTAGTATCGTTCATTTACAATGTTGTGTTAGCTGCAGCTATACAACAAAGTGATTTAATTACACACACAGATATTCTATTTTATATACACGTGTGTGTGTGTGTGTGTGTACTCAGTCGCGTCCAACTCTCTGCGACCTGTGGACTGTAGCCCACCAGGCTCCTCCGTCCATGGGATTCCCCAGGCAAGAACACTGGAGTGGGTTGCCGTTTGGGGATCTTCCTGACCCAGGGATGGAATCCGAGTCTCCTACACTGGCAGGTGGATTCTCTACCACCGTGCCACCTGGGAAACCCATTTTCTATATATAGTATGTTAAACTCTTCACTATCAGACTCAGTGCTCAGGTTCTCGGCTGCCTCATAAACGCCCTTTCCCCACGGTTTGTCTCGACTGTTGAAATGGGTTTTTCCGTTTCTTTTGCCTGTCCGGGCGCCCCTCATCTTCTCTCTGAGCTGTCCTTGCTTTGGAGAGACAGGTGGCTTGCACGTAGCCTGGGCTTTGCTGGCTGCAGCTCCTCGGTGCCATCGATCACTGTTGCTCCGTCCTCAGCATTTCCTGTAAGTCAGTAGTGAAACGAGCACTGGATCGGGTTGGGTTTGACGCTTTGGGCGAGGCTCCTCCTCAGTCGTGTGCTCCTCCATCAGAGGTGCTTGGGTCTGCTGTCTCTCTTCTGCAGTGGTCATATCCATGATGCTCCAAGCCTGGATTGAGCACAGAATTTTTTTCACTATTTTTTTTTTAAATTTTGAATTGGAGGATAATTGCTTTACAATATCATGTTGGCTTCCGCCAGACAACAGTGTGAATCAGCCGTAAGCACACGGCTTTAACTGTCCCGTCCCTCTTTAACTCCCCCCACGAGCCTTGTCCTGGGTGGTCACACAGCACCGGGTTGAGCTCCTGGAGCACAGATTTTGAATGTATTTTTTCTTTCCTACCACCTTAGACTTACTGCTATCCTCACTCAATTTTGTGTTTGTCTGTTTGCTTTAAAAAAAAATAATTTCACCACTTGTTTGACTCTCTGAGCAAGATGTTGGGCTGCCCGAGTCCTGAATGCTCGAGAACTTTACATGAACGAGGTCCTGCTCTAACTGGTTTTCTGCACCTCGCCTTTTCCTTCAGCATGACGCCCGTGGCACTCACAGGCTGTCGTGTTCGTTGCTGCTCTTCTTCCTCTTCTCTGCCGTGTCGTAGTCCCTTGTCGAGCTCATCAGTCCACTGCGTGGATTGTGGACATTCGGTCATTTCCGGTTTCTTTGACCCCTGTGCTGGTAGAGACCGTGCTTTCCAGAATGTCCCTTCTCTGCACACAGAAGAGTTTCTGTTGGGCTGTAGTCACAAGTGGAATTGCTTGGTCGCTGGGTGTGCCCTTCTGCTGCGTTAGTCAACAGCACCAAAGTGTCTTCGGAAGCGGTAGTGCCAGTGTATTCTGCCATCAGCCTCGGAGAAGTCATTCCCTGGCTCCGCATCCTCCCACCGTTTGATACTGTGCGATTACGCGAGTGTTTGCACAACTCGTGTGGGCGAGATGCTGTCTCTCCACAAACAGCAACTTGTAACAGTTAACGTTTATCTTTGAAAAGGTTTGCACTTTCTGAGCATCGTCTGGGACGGTGCTACCGAAAATGTGTCATGGGACCCACAGCATCTGTGTGACTCGTGTCAGAGTGCAAATTCTTGGGCCCCGCCCACCCCAGACCTGCTGAATCAGAAACACGCGGGTTGGGCCCAGCAGTCAGCGCTTTTACCAGCCTGCCAGTGGCTGTGAAGCTCCTCGAGCCGGAAGAACCGGTCTAGGATTCTCCCCGGACGACAGACAGTGACGCTTCTCCCGTATTGTCTTCCACTTACATCACGGTCTTACCTTTCACACCTAAGTTTGTAATCCACCCGAATTCGACTGTCGTGTCCAAAACAGAGTAAGGTTCTCATTTCCTCGCTTTCCATGTGGACGAGGGGTGGTCCCAGCTCATCCGTTGAGAAGTCCGTCCTTTCCCTGCGGGCCTGCAGCCCGTCAGCGTTTTCACGTGAGTGCAGGCGCCTTCCTGGTCTCAGCTTTGCTCCACAGAGTTTGTCCCAGTGACAGTTCTTAATCGGCCGCCTTGCGGATATTCTTGATTTCTGGTAGGTTTAGTTCTCCAGTAAGTGTCTTTTGGCTTTTCTGCAGACACGTTAAGAGGCCAGCTTGTCAGGTTTGACACAATGGCGCTGAATTCTGATGTCAACTTTAGATCATCGAATCCTTCGTTCAACTTGGGGACAGTGGACACTGTACAGGATTGGTGTTTATGGGGTCCTTCTCAGGCCTGCTCAAGGGCCTCTGTAGTAAAGTGCGCGCCCCCCTCGCAGGGGCTTGCTGTCACTCTGGCCCCTGGCCCCGCCGCATGGGCTGCACTGCACCTCACAAGTTCATCACTGTGGTCCCCACACCCACGTCCTCCCCTAGAAGCTCAGTGGCCCCAGGAGACACGTCCCCAGGGTTGGGATGACGGAGGGCTGTGGCTGGAAAGCTGACCCTCGTATCTTTAAGTGTCTCCAGTTTCCTGAGGCTAGGCTGCTATTAGAAACCTGCCTCCTGCTAAGGTCTTTTCGTGGGCAGTTTGTAGCCACATCCCAGCTGGCATATGAAATGCGCTCAGAATAGAGATGCTCACAAATGGAGAAACAGTTTCTCCTCCTTGAAGCTGGACCGAGTGGAAAACAAAGGTTGAGGGCCCCAGGTCCCACAGTCGCGTCTTATTAAGCCTGTTCGCGGCGTCATTTAACACGCCGACTGCGTATTGAGTTCGGTACGAGGTGCTCTGGGGGCGGTGGTCCGTGTGGGACTCTGGAGCCAGGACTCCACTGGTCAGATAAGGAGCCCATGGGGGACAGAGAGCACAGCCCACAGCTCAGAGCCCCTGGATTTCCCCTAGGACAGCAAAACATGATTCCTTCTCTCGGCACCTGCTCTGCAGAGACGGGTATCACAGCACCCCATGTTCGACCACGATGGAGTCCACACTGGGTCGCCAGTGCTCAAAAGCCAGTGTGTCCATTCGTTTGTTCCTTCTCTTGCTTGGCCGTTCATCTGACAGCTATTTATTGTTCGTTGCTGGGGATTCTGCAGAGAACACATACTGCTCTCCTTGAGCTCATGGTAACACCAGGCAGAACAAGTGCTCTGTCGAGAGGTAAGGTAGGGCCGAGGGGCATGGAGAGTGGTGGCGGGGGCTGCTGTTCCAGAAGGGGAGCATCCCAGAGCTGACACGAGCAGAGATCCTGCTCAGGGACGCCTGCAGCTCTCTAAGGGAAGAGCACCCCTGGAGTGGGAACAGCAAGTGCAAGGGCCCTGGGGCAGGAGTACGCTTGGTGCATCTGGAGTGTAGAAGGCAGGCTGGGAGGCGGCGCCGAGGACAGTGAGGAAGAGAAGTGCGTCAGCTTCGATCCTAAAGGGACAGCCTTTGCGGAGGCCAAGTGGGATCCGTGGGTCACAGCAGGGGTTGGTGCTGGCTAGTGAGAGTTCATCCAAATGGGATTCTTAGGAAAGGCCAGTGGGTGTCCAGCTGTGGAGAGTTGCAGCTGGGCAGCCACTCACCTCTGTCACCTTCTGGGATCGCCCGGATCTCCCCATCAGACAGGCCCCTGCCTGGGAGGCTAAGATGGAGAGAGGGTGCCTCCTGTGCCGCCAGAGCCAGAGCGACACCACGGGTGGGCACAGGCCCTCCCAGGTCTGGACACACAGGCTGGGTGTGGGTCTGTAGGGAGCGGGCTTCAGCTTCCCTCTTCTGCTGGAGATTATTGCCAACAGAAGCGAGCAGGGACGGCCCTAGTCGCACCTGGGTAGCTGCCATCTGTCTCTGTTTTGGCTGCGCATATTCTTCACTGTGGCGTGTGGGTGTCTCCTGTGGGGTGTGGGCTCTAGACCGCGTGGGCTCAGTAGTTGCGATACACTGGCTTAGCTGCCCCACGGCACGTGGGATCTTAGTTCCTCGACCAGAGGTCGAACTTGCGTCCCCTGCCTTGGAAGGCAGATTCTTAACCGCTGGACCACCAGGCAAGTCCTGCCATGTCTCGAACCCCAGGCCTTGGCTGTACATTAAGTCTCAGGAATATCCAGCACCATCTCACCTTTTAGATTTGTACCCCAAGCTTGGCCTTGTGGCCCCAAAGGGGCCAAGCCACTCTTTGCGTATTAAAGCTCCTCCCCTAGATTAGCTACAGTAAACATGCTGTGTTAGTGCACTCTCAGTTTTCCTTGAATACTAGATGGCTGACTTCTACTGTGTAACCCTGATAAAAGTTGGGGTCTCCCAAGGACCAGACTCTGCTCAGAGGTGCATTCAAAGAAGCAAGTTCGGACTGCCAGATGATAATCATGAAAGAATTCCTATCTCCAGCAGCTTGACGCACACTGGATAGGTTTAAATTCTGACTCTGTGACTTAGCCTCTATGTAAGTTGTGTATGACCCTTAATCTGTCTGTGCCTCAGTTTCATCACCTGTGAAATGGGGACAGTTAATATCTGCTCTGTAGGATTACCAGAGCAGACCGAGGGCATCTCCCCCGTCTATTTAATTAGAATTAAATAATGATATGTGGAGTGCTGTGTAGGAAGTGTGATATAAATTTAAAAAATAATGGTAATTATTATTCTGCATAAAATTATCATTCTACTCCCCTGTGTTGAAAGGCAAATTCTTAACCACTGGACCACCAGGCAAGTCCTGCCATCTCTCACTTCAGAAGGTTTCATCTGCAACTAACAGAACAGCTGACCTACAACCTTCCTATTAACTGGGGTTTCAGACCAGCCTCTGGAGGCCATCAAAAACCAGAATTAACTGGGAAAATTCTGGTTAAATCTGAAACAATCAGGAGTTTGTGTCTCATTCATTGACTCAGCTGTCTCTCCATGAACATTTACTGAGCACCTGCTGTGTGCCAGGCTCTGTCCTTGGTGCTGGGGTTACAGCAGTGAGTGAGAGACAAGGTGCCTGCTCTCACGGGGTGATGACAACCCAGCGAGGGGCTAATGTTACCATGTCCTGAGCTTCAAGATACATGGTCCTTCTAGCCTGAGCCATGGAGCCCTCCCCACCAATCAGGAGCCGTCACCATGGTAACCGTGTGCAAGGGAGAGGCGGGCTTCACTCTGGCCCAGCTAGTGCTAAGCTTCTGTGAACACTGGCACATGTCCCCGGAGGCTGGCTCAGCACAGGGCACCTCCCCCCACTCAGTGCTTGGCACCTTTTTGGCTGCCAGCCACCGACCTGCCCTCCTCCCAGTTAGCACCTCAGCTTCTTACTAGAAACCGGAGCCTCAGAAACACTGTGTTTACTCATCCCGAGAGCTGAGGACAGTTTGGGATGAGGTGGAGCGCTTTTCTCGTAGGTCCCGCGGTCTTGCTGGTGAGACGCTGGGGCTGCTGGGGGGCTTGGCTTCCGGGGCCTCTGGCTTGCAGAAGGTTGGTGACTCAGAGGCCACTGTGCGTGCTGCTGGCCCAGTGCAGCCGGCGCACGGTGGAGGGTGGCCTGGGTGGGGGCAGGAGGGCCCTGTCGGCAGGATATGAAAATGCACCTCTGGGGGCCCGGCTGACCTCAGACCCACCCACGCTGCAAACTCAGAAGCAGCTTCCAGGGTGAAAGTGCTTTGGTGAGAGAAGGTGGCCTGGTCACCCATCACTTCAATCTGTTAACCAAGTGTTTTCTGTGAGGTAGACTAGTACACGCTAACCATGTTAGTGGGAACGGAGGCCAACATGGGGTTTCCTGCTAACTTGCATCGTTCTGACTGTACGCATTGGCCAACGTCTTTCTAAGAGACACCCATTTCACAGATGAAGAAACTGAGGTCCAAGAAGTGAAACGACTGGCCCCCATTCCATGGTGAATGTGTGTGGGGGGCGCTTGCCACATGCTGGATGCTGTCTACAGCACCTGTGTCAACTCGTTAATTCCCTCCAAAACTGGTACCCTCCCAGGTTAAGAACCAGCATCGCCCACTTTCTGCAGGGCAGGTGCAGAGTGGGTCAAGGCTTGCCTCAAGTCCGTGGCAGGGCCGGGCCGGCTGGACTTGGACCCCGCAGCCTGGCTGCCCGCTGCGTGCTTCCCTGTGGCTCTGCCCGGAGTGTAGGTCCCTCCCCACAGCACTCAGCCTCTGCACCCGGCCGGCCACGGTCACCACCCTCAACATGTATGACCCCAGACACAGACAGGCCACACCGGTGAGGTCAGGGTGGGAGGGGAAGGGGGCTGTTGGCCAGAGGAACCGGGCCGCAGTTGAGGCTGGCTGTGTGCAGAGAGGCCGGGTGCATGGCAGGGAGAGGCGGCTTCGCTGGGGCAGAGCCATGTGGCACACGGGTGTGTGTGGCGCTGGGGAGCATGCCGGGGCCCCACAGCGCCTGCTTCTTGCTCACACCTGTGAGCTCACTTGCCCTGACTGTGACCCCGGGTGCCATGCTGGCAGACGCCTGCCATGGGGGCGCATGCAGAGATATCAGAGTGGAGGTCTTGGGCGAGCAGCTGTCGTAACAGAATTCCAGAGACTGGAAAGGCCCACCTCCAAACATCATTGCACTGGGGGTCCGGGCTTCCACATGGCAAGCTGGGGGACACGGTTGGGTCCCCAGCATGAACTGTGCTGCCCCAAGCAAGGTGAAGGTTTGATCGAGGGGCCTGAGTCAGGAGTTAGGGTTCTATTCATGTGTCCTGGGAGAGTTACGGTATCTGAGGGACACCTGGGCTGATGTCACACACACAGTCCTCGCCGGGCACTCCAAGTGCTCTGTGAGGTGCCAGCCGTCCATGCCAGGCCCGGGGCTGTGACTCTCGCTGGGAAAAGTTTAGGGTCTGGTCCCTGCTTGGTCCAGGCAGCCAGTGGCTTCTTGGCCTGCACAGGGTGGCTGGGGAGCCTGGGGCCCAGGTGTACCTCGGGGTCACCCAGCTCCTTGGCCCCGCCCACCCTCCTCCTCCTCCCCCCCATCCCCTCCCCCTCCCCCTCCTCCCCGCCCCGCTCCTCCCCCACCTCCCCAGGCGGGTGGCGGGCAGGCTGTCAGGGGGGCTCCACGGTGTGGGCTCGCCAGGTGCATGGGAGACAGCACTCGCTGGACGGACAGTGAGGTCCATCAGTTCCTACACCAAACTGGGCTGAGGGCCTTGAGAGGGAGACAGATGTGGCTGAAAACTTTCGGGGGCCAATTTCAGGATCAAACACCTAAGCCTGATGGAGCATGAAGTGGCCAGGATGCCTCCCTGGGCAGATGGGCTTAGGTCGGGCTCTGGAAACACATGGATAAATGTAAGGGTGTCCTTCTTGTTGGGGGGTGGGGAGTGGGCTGTGTGGTCAGCGGGTCATGACACGTGGCAGGACACAGAACAGTCTGGAAGGTGAACTGATGGAAGGATAAGGTGGAGATGAGACAGGGTGAGTCAGCAATAGCCAGTGAGTCCTTTCTAAGCAGCAGGAGCCGTGCTGGTTTTCGAAGGAAAGGTGGCATGAGGCAGGCCTGGACTTCTTCTCAGAGGCCTCGAGGGACTTCTGTGCGCTCGTGACACGAGGAATGGAGCTCAGGACGGAGCGGCCTCTTGTTGCCCCGCGCTCCCCTGCTCACCCACCTGGCCTGTCTGACCCGCCTCAGTCCCCTCCCCCACACAGGCAAGGCTCAGGACACACATCCTCACAGAAATGCTCGGCTAATCCCTCTGACCTCCAAAGACAAAGCTGGCTTTCCAAACAATTAGGTATTTATTTTATCATCTCATTTGTGGTTGCAGACTGAGCTGTGGGTTTGGGTCACTCTCTCCCAAATCTCAGCTGGTTGGAGTAACGAGTGCTTCTCTTTTGCTTCTGTTTTGTTTTTGTTTTAAAGGCAACGGCCCACGGTGCAATGCATGCTTTGTGGCTGATGCCGCTCGGCAGAGCTCTGGGGCCAAGGCCGTGATGAAGTGGCAGGGGATGAGGAGGCGAGCGTGGTTTGTTCAGAATGCTTTCCTGCCTGTGGTTGCTACCTTAGAAGCCATGCGGTTGCTTGATAGGAGAGGTGCCTCTTAGCTGCGTGTAATCGGAAGAAATTCTGCTGAATTGGAGGAAAGGACGGGGCAGAAGAGCTCAGCTCAGCTCAGGTCTCAGTTGATACAGTTGGTTGGTGCCTCCCTGGTAGGGCTGCGTAGCTTAGAGAGAGGCTGAGTTTCTCTAGCTTAGAGAAAGTTTCTCCCTAGATGGTAAGTTGGTGTGTAATCATGGAAAAAGCGGGGATGGAGAAAACAGTATCGCATTCTGTACTGGTTGGGAGGGACCCCGGACTTTCCGTTATAAAATCATTAAACTGAACGTTCCCAAGACCAGTCTGCCTCGAGAGCCCCATGGACAGAGGAGCCTGGCAGGCCACAGTCCATGGGGTCGCAGACTCGGATACGACTTAATGACTAAACCACCACCAGGACCAGTCTGGGCTTCCCTGGTGGCTCAGTGATAGAGAACCTGCCCACCAATGCAGAAGACACAGCTTCAATCCCTGGGTTGGAAAGAGTCCTGGAGAAGGAAGTATCAACCACTCCAGTATTCTTGCCTGGGAAATTCCCTGGAGAGAGGAGCCTGGAGGGCTACAGTCCCTGGGGTCATAAAGAGTTGGAAACGACTTAAGTGACTCAGCCCCCACCAAGAGCAGCCTGCCTCCTCTGACGCAGAGGTACAGAGGCCTTCCCACTGAACGCCATCCCCTTCAGACGTGTGCTGTGCTCTCAGGAGGCTGGGAGCTTGGTGTAGAACTTGCCAGGTGACAGAGGGAGTTTGTGTTTTATCTGCTGACACCCTGCACTTTCATGTTAATTATCTCTGATAATCAATGAACCATTCCTAATCCATATCCTAAATCCACGAGACTAGCAGGACAGTTCACTGATTTATGCCAAGGACTGGAAAAATGCCCATCACTGTATTGGTCCTCAGTGGTAGCCTCATAGAAGACCGCAAAAGAGGGGCAGCGACTGGGGACCAGCGGCCTCTTTCCCTGCCTTTGGGCGGGTTTCCAGGTGTCGCTGAGGGAGCGTGTCGTAACTCTAAATGCTGCCTTCTCTCTCCGTGTCCACGTTACTAACAGCTGACCAATGGCTGGACTTCGTCTTTAGCCATGTAGGGAAACAGAGCTGTGTTCTTGGTTACTGGGGAGGACGGAATGGGCTAACCTGTCTCCCTTACAGCTTTTTCTCATCCTTCCGTCTTTCTTCTTTACTGTCTGTGTGGCTGAGCTGATGAACATCTGCCTGTGACTAAGGCAGCTCCGTCTCCCAGCAGTGTCTCCAAGGAGGCGTCCTGATCCCCGCTGTGTGGGAAACGGAGGCCCAGGCAGAGGCTGTGGGCTTCACGTCACGTTGCCTGAGTGCTCTCGTGCCGTGCTGCTGCAAAACTGCATTATCACCCGTCCCCAGGGCAGCTCGATGATCTCACACGTGTGAGAAGTCCTGATCTAGGACTAGCACCCGCGGAGCCAGGACAGTTCCTGGATGGCCCCCTCCATCTTTCTCCGCCTCAGTAACGTGACCTGAGAAGTGGCCAGCAGAGTCCCAGCCCCCAGAGATAACTGAGGAGGAAGTAAGGGGCATGGGCAGCCCCCTGCAGAGTGGGAGGGCTGTGGTCAAGGTCTGGGCTGAGTTGAAACAGGCCCCACCTCTGGCTCCTGGTGCCTGCCTTCCACCAGGCAGTGGACGATCTAAGGTGAAAATTCGTAACTGAACCGGAAGCTGCACCTCAAAAGTCTGCAATCGAGCCGATCAGTGTGATGTTTTATGAACTCTCTGAACTCTGGACAGGGGGAGGGGCATGGAGCTGGAGCAGCCCTGGGCTCCTGGGGGACCCGCTGCTGGTGCGGGGGTTTCACCTTGATTCAAAAGTGCGGCTCCAAGGGTGTGACCTTGGACACGTACATGGTACCGGTCCCCACTAAGTGCAGCTTGAACGGTTGCTGTTGTTCAGTCGCTAAGTCGTGTCCGACTCTTTTGTGACCCCGTGGACTGTAGCTCACCAGGCCCCTCTGTCCATGGGATTTCGCAGGCAAGGATACTGAAATGGGTTGCCATTTCCTTCTCCAGGAATCTTCCCGACCCAGGGATCAAACCCTTGTCTCCTGCATTGGCAGGCAGATTCTTTACTGCTGGGCCATCAGGGAAGCCCACTTGAATTGGTGGGTAAAGTGCAAACATCTAGGCCATGTTAGCACCTTGGAGCCATTTTTTCCCAGGAGCAACCACCAAGGCCATATGTTGTGCCTTAAATGCCAAGAGGACCAGCTGGGTTGGGGGAAGGACCAGGAATCCCGAACAGAGGCACGGAGACGGGGGAGGGCCAGTGCTGGGGGCCAGACGAGAGGTGGGGGAGGCTGTTAGTTTTGGGTAGACTTTGAGGGCAGATCCAGGAGCATCTGTATCTGGAGAGGATGTGGGCTGTGACCGAGATTGACCCGAACGACCGGAAGGAGGGCGGGTACGTTTCCTACGATGGAAGGAGTGGAGCGGGGTACCGGGGGCGATGGTGGTGACGATCGGGAGACAGGTTTTGACTGTGACGTTTTGAATGGCTCGTGGGAAGTTTGACATCTAAGTCAGACGTTCAGGGCTGAGGTCTGGGCTGAAAACAGTCCTTGGGTCATTTTAAGGCCCTGAGTGGTGAACGGGCAGACAGCCTCTGCCTTGGGTTTGGAACCAGCCAGCATGTAGCGGTAGAGACAGAGGAGATACGGTGAGGGAGCCGCCTGTGGGCTTTTCCGCTTCAGGAGAGGGCCTGGAATCCGTGGTCCACGCTGTTGACAGCCACGACAGAGGAGGGGAGGGGAGACGAGCAGCAGCCTGTGCCTGACCCAGCCAGTCCCCATCAGGCCAGCCCTGCCTGGAGCCCAGCACGTGGGACTGCCTGGACCTGCAGACGAGATCTCACTACCGCGTGTGCTGTGCCTTGCGGATGAGCACGCAGGGCGCTCGTGCCTTTCTGAGAGACTGTCCGGGTTTACCTAAGCACACAAATAAGGCTACATCTAGGCAGGGGCGAGGTCATCCCTGCAAGAAGCTAATCCCGGGAAATACTTCTGAATCAGGCACTCAAAACGCACCCTGGTCTTCTAATTCAGCCACTTTAAAGGGGGATTGAGAAAACCGGTACTTGGAAAGCTGTAGGCATGCAACAGCTACAGAGTGGGGAAGTGAGACTGGAACGGACCTGAACGCCTGTAACATACACAGCTCCCGCCTCCTCTAAGCACCTTCAGTTGGGCAGGGGCTATAAAGATAGTAACTTGTCAACCAGAGAAAAACAGGAAGAAAGTGTACAGTGGTGAGAATTTGCATGCCCACTGAGGCTGTCTCTCTCTTGCGGAGGAAGCGGGGGTCAAATGTAGCGTAGGCAGAAAAGCCTGAAGGAGGCTGGCTGCATTTTGAGTAGCTGCCTCATCAGATTCTGATTTTCTGATCTGCCAGTGTTCTCTCTTTAGCTGGCCATGATTTGAAATTGCATGGCATTCCGGCAGTACAGTCATTTTGTCTCGCTTTAAAGAAAAAAGACAAAAAAACACTACCCTTATCTTTGCTGATGAACTTTGATTTCAGAGATTCCTGTTTCTTTGTACCAAGTCCCTCATCTCGGTGATACTACCCTGGTTTGGGGTGAATTCTGGCACAGGTGTTAAGACCATACAGAATTGGGGCTTAAACTATGGCCAGAGGGTTGAGTTCTATTCTGGGTTCTGAGAGGCCCTGGGTCAACAGCTACTCATTAAATGCATAATATTAGCATGAGTTGGAAGTGTAATAGAGGTCGAAGGTGATTTTTTTTTTTTTCTTCTCAAAAATGGTTTTGCAAATCTTTTTCAGAGCTGATAGACACACACCTTAGCTGGATACAAAACATATTATGAAACAGAATGACTGTGATCTTTGATCCGAGAAATCAAAGTTAAAGGTAATTGATATCTTCTGCCTTTCCTTTTGTTTTCCAGCTGTGTGTTTCCTTACCTTGATTTTTTTTTTTTAATTAAAGGAAAACTCTACCACCTGAAGGCCCTCTCATTTTCCAGCATTTCCTGCTCTTGAGGGCTAGACCCCACCACCCCCAGGGGACATAGCTGAGAGTCTCCAAGGCTGGAGCCAGTGGCTGGGTGGGGTGTAGGGGGTGGCTACGCGGCGTGGGGTGCCTGCATGCTCTCCCAGGGGACCCAGCACCCTCTTCCAGGGAGGAGGC
This sequence comes from Bos javanicus, assembly GCF_032452875.1. Classification (NCBI taxonomy): domain Eukaryota; kingdom Metazoa; phylum Chordata; class Mammalia; order Artiodactyla; family Bovidae; genus Bos; species Bos javanicus. The sequence continues at coordinate 79,182,331 of NC_083880.1, read as the reverse complement.
AGCAGAGCTGGGTCCCAGCCTTTGGAAGCTCTGCTCCTGCCCTGAGTCAGCTCCCTGGCAGTTTTGTACCCCGTGCGTGGTGTCTGCAGTGAGGGAAGGTGTTCTCCGTCAGTGGTGGGGCGTTCTGCATTGGGGAACGAGAGAGGGGGCAGGCAGATCAGAAACCTCTGGAGGCACCCAGTACTTGGGTCCTCTCCAGTCCTGTCGTCAACTCAAAGCTCCACCTCCCCCCAGGGGCCTTCTTACCTGCTTAGGAAGGGGTTAACCCACCACTCGACTTCTGGATATGAAACCAGGCTCTGGACCTAGGCTAGAGCTGGGTGTGGTTTTCCCACTGAGCTCAGAAGATCCCCCCCACCCCCCAACTCTGGAATCTGGGCCTGTGCAGAGGAGCCCAGGTGACCGCACCGGGAGCAGGAGGCTCGGGGGTAGAGACAGTGCCTTTCCCTTCCCCTGCCCTTCCCGTGCCTCAGCTGCCACTGCTGCCATCTACTCCCCTGCAGCTGGTTAGAATCCGGGAGCACGTGCCGTGCCCAGCACATGGTGAGTGCTCGCCAGAGGCCAGCCGGTGCCAGTATTTCTGGCTTATGTGCCTCTTGATGTTCTACTGGGCTGTGACTTTATAAACACAGTATTGACCGGAGACGTATTACAGCCACGGGCGTTAGTTTCTGTAGAAATCCCCTGGTCAATGATGTGTTAATTGTCCATCTGTCAGCGACAGCGGGTTCACTCCATCACAGGCCAGACCCAGAGGCCTCAGTAGCATCACACGCCCCACGCTGAAAACCCAGTAAAAATAACTATCCAGTGTCACCTCCGTCAGCACACACAGCGGAGCTGACGTCCCAAACCCTGTTTCCCAGAGGAGGATGCCCGCTGAGATGTACCAAAACTTCCCAACAACAGCATGAACCTTAGCAGGGCGGCGGGTTTCCCAGCACATTCCCCACCAGTGACTCTCAAACACCATCGACAGTGGAAAGGCAACATTAACACCAGTGACCCTTGACTGACACCCAGCAGGGACTAAGAGTCCCACCCGCGAAGTCTGCGTCCGGGGGCCAGGATGACAAAGATGCAGCTGAACGATCGGTGCTCAGACCCAGCCAGTTATCAAAGAGCCTCTTGAACGCGCTTCTTCCCTCCCTGATGTTAGAACTTGGCAATGCTTGTGACCTCGCGGGGGCCTGGGACCGCTGGCAGGCTGCCTCTGCTCTGCATGGCCTCAGAGGGGACTTACCATCACGTAACTCTTCAGACCCCACCCACGGCTTTGGGCTACAGGCCTCGTCAAGGGGGTTTTTGTCCTTTCCACTGAGCCTCTGAAGCCTGGCCCTTCTAGAAAGCTGTTCTCCAGCTCTCAGTGCCTCCAGAGCCCGTGGGGATGGCTGGGAGGGGAGAAAAGGCTGCGGAGGCACTTAGCAAGTGAAAATCTCTGTGAAACCCCAGTCATGGGAAGCCGAGGGGTGTGACATTCCATGCTGGCAACGGCCCCCTTTCCACCGGCTCGTGGGGCAGTCGGGCTTGGTGCTCAGGACACAGCAGGAGCTGTGGAGTTCACACCTGGCCTTCAGAGTGGCTTTTCCTGAGCACAGCTAGGGCAAGAGGGGGAAAATATCCAGAGAGTACATCACGGGCCTTCTGGTTCGGCTGCCCTGGTGTCCAGCCACCTCACTGGCGCCGTTCGGGCCCCGTGGGGAGAAGAGCAGCCAGCACAGGAGCAGGCCCCCAGGGGGCTGACCGCCCGTTAGCGCACCCTGCTCCGCAAGCGAAACGCGCAGACTCGGCCTCTGGCCTCGAGCGCGCCACCTCCCTGCTCTGGGAACCACTCTCTGACTGCCCTGGGCTCTCGAGGGCCCGCACACAGTCTGACCAGACTTGGGAAAACATGCCTGAGGTTTGGGAGAGAAACAGGATGAGGCCCGTCCCCTCCTTCCCGGTGCTTCTTTCTCAGGGGATTAAGTTCCAAAGTCAGCAGTTAAAGGGAAGAAAGCCTAGAATAGTCAAAATTCCCTGGAAAGTCTTAAGTGGCACCTCTGGTCTATCTGTGTGGGTTTCTGTGTGCAACTCTGAGTGGCCATTCTCCGGCAAGCTGAAGCTGGAGAACCTCCGAGCTCGGTCAGGAGAAGGAAGTCGGCATGCAGGTGTCTGGGCCCGCAAGTGAACCGGAAAATTCCTGGGGCGGAGTGGGATGCTAGCAGAAATTGGTTTCAAGAAATTTAACACTAATCAACCCAGAGTTGTTTAATGAACAATACTAGTAAAAGGCATTGATTCCCCCGACTGGCACCCCTGAAAAGCAGGGAAAGAAAACACACTCTGCTTTCCTTTTCTTCCTTACCATTGGTGTGTTTACTAAAGCTGGGGAACTCTCTCTCAGGCCAAATGCGGCCCCCGGCCTATTTCGTTAAAGTTTTATTGGCACACAGCCATGCGCATTTGCTCACATATTATGTGGCTGCTTTCATATTGCCTTTTTTTTTTTTTTTTTTTAAGCAGAGCTGAGGTGTTGAGTAAGGGGCTATAATAAAGCTGAAAATATTTTTATCTGGCCCTTTATAGAAAAAGTTTGTTAACCCTGCTATGTTCGTTTTATGTCTGTAGCCATTAGGATTGTTTTTGTGGTCTCTCTTTATATATGAATGACCTTTGTCATGTAACCTGAAAACATGACCTATTTCTTTTATGGAGTTTTAAAGAAAAATGTATAATTTTTATATACTTACATATAAGTAAGTATATCTTACATCTGTCTGTCTTTTCTTTCTGGTTTCAGCCCTGGGTGTCACTTTTAGAAGTCACCCTGAGGTTGTAGCCGTGTTCGACATCCGTGTTTTCATCATGGCCCCTCTCTATAAGGGTAACAAAAGGTCAGGGGTGCTTGTGGCAGACTGAACACTGCTGGCCTCAATTCTGTTCTGAGAAAGTGATTCTCAGTGACCACCTTAACCACTCAGCACACGCGCCTCTGCTCATTCAGCTAGCAGAGGCTGCCCTGGTCTTTCCGGACTCATACAAATGATGCTGAGGGTTCCAGGGCCCCAGGAGAAAGCTGATGGCTAGCAAACCTCACAGCACAGTCTCTCTACCCGTAAGGTGAAGCCATATCATTAATGTACAGGTTAATAAAATGGCTGTGGGTTCAATCCTGATCCCTCCCCCTTCACCTGTTATGCCAGGTGACTGCCTGTCTTTCTCCGTCTATAAAAGGACGACTGTATCGCTAGGTGTGGTCTGAGAAGTGACTGAGGGCTTGGTGCAGTGTCTGGCACACAGCTCTGAAAAAAAGTGAACAGCTTATATTCTTTAATGGAGAAGCAGCTCCAGGCAAACAACTTACCAACAACCCATTTGTCAGCTGGATAAGAGAAAAACCAGGTGGCCTGGGCTGGTGGTGTGGGGTCCTCATGGTGGGCTAAGCTGCATGCTGCCGTGCACGGCTCAGCGAGCAGACAGGTGACTCGGATAAGGTGGCCCAGGAGGGGCAGAGAGCCTGGAGGACTCAGAGTTTGCTTCTGGAGGGAGTCAGGACCCCAGGGAAGGAACGTAAGGTGGCTTCCGGGCAAAGGCAATACTCAGGAAGGGGAGCAGGAGGGAAGTCAGGATATGGACAGGGAGAGGAGCCATTTGGTGAACTGCCCGTGGCCGGATTTGGGAAGAGGTGGCATGTGATGGGTGCCCAGGATGCTCACTGGAAGAAGGACATACTGATGGCTGACCCGGCAGAGTGGGCTTCCACACTCAGACCTCAAGAGTCCGACTTGGAGCCACATCCCAGTGTGGACAGTGTGTCCTGAGGCTACCGAACCTCTTGCTAAGCTCTCCTTTCTCATTAATATGTTATTCAGTGCTTCCCAGTACCAGGGCATCTTCACGAGCCCGGGGTGCCGGAGGGGACAAGAAAACAAAAGAGCTAGGATCGTGAACCGCTGGGAGCTGGTGTATGGGGGAGACACGGAGGCTGAGCACCACAGGCAGGGAGGGGGCCCTGCTGATAGTCCCCAGGGCCAGGTGGGGTCACTGCTGATTGTCCCCAGGGCCGGGGCCAAGCCGAGGCCCGCAACCCGGCAGAGGCGGGAGGCATGCACCGGGCCTGGGGAGCACGCAGAGCGGAAGCCCGTGGTTGGCTGCGGAGGGGCGGGAGGGCGACAGGAGGCAGGTCACAGTGGGGACTAGACCAGGGGAAACGGGCCCAGGGCAGGGCTCTGGGATAAAAGGGACCTTTAGCACGAGGTGGGGGCTTCCCTGGGGGCTCAGTGGTAAAGAATCCGCCTGTAATGCAGCAGACGTGGGTTCGATCCCTGGGTCTGGAAGATCCCCTGGAGAAGGGAATGGCAACCCACCCCAGTATTCTTGCCTGGGAAATCCCATGGATGGAGGAGCCTGGTGGGCTGCAGTCCATGGGGTCACAAAGAGTTGGGCATGACTTAGCGACTGAACAGCGACAGCAAAGCACGCAGTGGGCTGGAGTGAGGAAGGGAGGCTGAGATGGGACAGAGAAGAGGCGGCAGGGCCAGGGGCACATGATGTCAGCTCCCTGCTGACATCATGAGGTCCGTCCAGAGCCAGGGCAGCGCAGTGGCCCCCCTCCCCTCCCACCCCAGGGCTCGAGGTCGCAGAGGTGGGGCCTCTCAAGTCGGGGTGAGGTGGTCCGGTCGAGACCCCCTCGAGGAACGTGGAGCCCATGCTTCAGCCAGACCCCCGTGAGGCCACAGCCGCGGGCATCACCCCGCGCCGCTTCAGCCACGGCGGGGGCGGAGCGCTGGGGTTTCCGAAAGGTTCCTCTGCCCAGAGGAGCGGCCGTGGGCCGAGGGGCCCGCCCGCGGGCTGAGGGCTGGGGTGGTCCCTGTCCACCGGGCGGGGCGCTTGGCCGCCCCCAGCCCCGAGGAGGGAAACGACCCTTCTGGTGAGCGCGGCGCTGCCAGCGGTTCTGCCCAGCCGTTATTTTTAGAAAACTGAGGCCGTGGAGAGTTTCCATTGAGGATTGACTCCTCTCGGCTTCCTAGGTTGAGAAAACAGGAAGCCCTTCAGAATCCGGGCTTTGAAAAGCTTCGCGTGAAGCCGCACCGGGCCCCACCTCCGCCCCTGGCACCGCGCGTTCTCTCCTGCCCCGCGGCCCCGCCCAGGACCCCCAGCCCCTCACGCTTCCCAGAGGCCGGGGAGGGGGGTTGGGGGGGCTTCTTCAGCCAGCTCCTGGTTCGGGGCCCCTGGGAGTCAGCTGGCAGCTGGTACATAGTCAGTGCCCAGTTAGAGCTGGTTAGCTGAACACATGAGTTCCTATCAATGGGTCCATTCCTGCACTTGAGAACCAGTTGTCACTCTGATACACTGTGTCACTTTCTCTTAGGACATCTGCACATACTACCCTGCACACCAACATCTGCTGTACCCTGGGGACTGGGATAATTTTGTGTTATTTCATTTAAGCGTCTCAACAACTGTAGACAGAAGGGCATGTCTATACAATGTGCAGACGGGGAAACTGAGGCACAGAGCAGCTCCATCGCTAAGGTGAGGCTCACCCAGTGAGGGAGTGGCAGAGGTGGCGTCTAGCACCAGCCACCTGGCTCTGGACCCTGAACCCTCGACCTCTCCCTGCACCTGCTCTCAGCACACATCTGAACAACAGGGAGGGTGCCGATTCGCTTCTGCCACAAAGCACAGCCCACTGATGCAAAGCACTGGGCTTCCTGTCCAGCACCAAGCATGGGGGCAATCAGTACCCGTCACAGCCGACAGCTACAGCCACGCAGTGCTGGGCACCTGGCGTCCTGCGAGGCTCCTTCGTGCACATCAGAACCCAACATCCTCACCATTTTGAAATGCACACACAATAAGGAGTGTCACTCTGTAGAGAAAACCGAGGCTCGGGGAGGTGAGGGCACGCAGCCCGCTCAGTGAGAGAGCTGAGGGTTAGACCCGGCTCATTCGGCAACAGAGCAGAGTGCATGTGCTCTCTCCTTATTCTGGGCAGTGCACTCTTCCCGGCAGGGGTTTTCCAGGGAAAAGCACCCTGAACCTAGGAGGGCCGGTGTGACCACGGAGGGACTCTGGACCCATCTGAACACTTAGCCCTCGCTGCTCATCTCCCATCTCTATAGTTTCAGGATAAGACTTGAGATAAGAAAACGAAGCAGAAGGAGCCTGTGGGAAGAAATTCAATGCTGGACTGGGAGGGGGGAGATCCACCTCCCTTTGATGGGATCCGGGGGGTCTGCCCCTGGGGCCAGCCCACACCATCAGCTGCAGTAACCAAGGTGCACACACACAGATTAAGGGGGTGCACAGCCCTGCCTGGTGTCTGGGCTGCCTGTGACGGCAACTCTTCCCCAAGAACGCTGACAGCAGGCTTTCGTAATCGCCACTATTCCAGACCTTCCTGTCCTGATTCTAGGAGCCGGTGCCTCAGAGAAGCGGGGAGAAGGGGAGAGGAGGGCTAGTTCCTTGACGCTAGTGGGTGCCATCGCCTTCTTGGTTCCCTGCTGATTCCCCAGTCTCCTGGGGCAGGGGGTAATGGAACTTTCCAGGGTCCCTGGAGGATGCTGGTACTTGAGAAGGCTCATAGTGTGACCCGGGAGGAGGGGTGAAGGGGTGGAATTCCTGCTTGTGCTGAAGAGATGGAGGTTTTGTTTGCACTGACGCCTGGTCCTGGTGGGGGCTCCGCCCACTCTCCTTTTAAAGGCCCCTCTTCAGAGCTGTAGGTTTTGTGGGTCAAGCTGTGTTTTGGTCACAGAGTGGGTGTTTTCTGGATGTCCTAGTAACAGACAGAGTTTGGTGTAAGTAGAGCACCTCAGTGCATTCAATAAAAAGGAGACTGTGTTCCCTAAATCATGCCCCGTGGCCCAGCTCCATTTCTGCCAGCACAATTTTTAAAAGTTACCATTTGCGCAGTTTTCACTAACAAACCCATCCACAAAATGGCATCATTTCAGGGGGTAGGGGGGGTCACAATGTGGGAAGGCACTTCTTATGTTAAAAGCTGTCGAATGTATTATCGCAAAGCACAAAAACCTGTTTTGAAAAACAGCCCGCTTGAATTAGGTTCTAGAAAGCTGAGCACATTCGTGTTTTTCCTGCCATCTCACTTGCCCCTTCTCTTTCTTTTGTAGTCAATGAAATCATCAGGAAGGAGTTTTCAGGACCTCCCGTCCGAAATCAAACGTAGAAGTCATTCGTACGACACCGTCCACATCGCTGACCCGGAGCCTCCCAGGCCCCCTCGCCCTCCACCCTAGCATCCACCCTGCCCCGGGGCTGCGGGCAGGGCCAAGTGCCCGCTGAAAGCTGACCTTCATTCCCGAGCTCGCCGCCTCTCTCTCTGCATCCCGGGTCTTGCTCTGAATCCCAAAGAGCATCTCCGTTGACTTTGACGGTGTCCCATCCAAGCCTTAAGTGCCTGCTGACCCCAGATACATTCTGATCAAGACCGCCCGCTGGAACAGAAGATGGGGGCGTGGCAACTGAACCCCAGCCTTCGCCTTCACTTTCTCGGGTCACCAATATGACTCTTGTACCTTTTGAAGGAAAGGAGGTTCTCCCACAGAGCAACCAAAGGAACGTGGCCTAGCTGACAGGCTGGAGAGAAACAGAGAACTCGGCCCATGCTCACCTAGCAGTCACATGGGCCTCACCGTGGATGGGCCACAGCTCAAGCTTGGTTTTTAGATTTTCTGCTTCTGAAGCAAAAAAAAAAAACAAACCCAATCTGGCTTATACAAGCTCACCTGTTAAAACTTCTTGGCCTTAAGTTATGACATGTGTCTGTTTCCCCCCAACTTTCTCTGCTTTCAAAAAGCTGGCTGGAGGGGGGCCTTCTCGGCCAGCTGCCTTCCCCCCCTGCACGGGACTGGTGGGCGTCACCCCAGCTGCAGGGTGAGCACCGTCCACTGCGGCCGGACAAGCTTCACAGCTCTCTGCTCTTCCCACTTACTTTTCTCCAACAGCCCAAGTGATTTTCCATAATGTAGTTAAGAAGAATCTCAAGCATGTGCATTGAATTTTGAGAAGGAATGGCAGAAGGGCTGAAGCAATCCACTCCCCCCTAAAAAATAGCCATGCAGGTATCTTTGTTAAGTGAAGTGTGGTCATTGGCGGGTCCAAGTGTTTCAGTGGGTGGGTTCCTCCAGGAAGAAGGCTGAATCCCCTGTCCGGCCTAGACTCAAAGTGGGACACAAGCTCAGGATTTGGCTCCAGAGTTCGATGGTTACCTTTGCCTGGACCCACTGAAACCCGCCCCCTCCCTCACCCCCAAAGACCCATCTACATTAGCTGCTTCATCCAGCAAGAAAGTGACCTAAATAGAAGCAAACCCACTCCCTGCACAGCCCTCAATTTGAATGCACTCAGCTCAGACCACTGAAAAGGGGTGCGCAGCGTATCCCCCTCACCCTGTTTATCTCTGCGGAGTGCACCCACCAGAGTCTGTCTCCCCTAGAGCAATTTTTGCAAACAAATAAAACCCTCCAAGTTCTTGGCAGGTGAGTTTTTAATCACACAGATGTTTGTTTACACTAATTGCAGAGACCCCAGGACAAGCCAGGGATTCCTTTTCAGATGTTAATTGTTTCTCCCCAGGCGGCATGGAGTGTAAATACTCCTAACAGTCTTCAAAAGGCTTTGCTCAGGCCTTCTGCCTCGTAGAGCTGATAATCACTCTGAGACAGGTGGCAGTTAAGGGTTCCCCGTGGGTTTTCTAAGTTTTGGCTTTGTCGTCAAGTCTCCCCAGAGAGAGAAAACCTTTTGACAGCTGGACCAGAACTCAGGACCTGGTGACCTGGGCCTGCTGTGTGTGGGGCTCCAGAGAAAGCAGAATGCCTCTGCAGCCACCTGTCTGCACCCTTTCAGTCAGGACCTAGCATTTCTTTTCCCCCAAGGAGGGGGACTTTTCCACCCACCCCAAGCAGAGTTCAGCAAAATTCTTTTCAACAAACACAGTGTCAGTAAGAAGCTGACCGCCATTGCAGGATGCAAACTTCCTGGGATGCAAAATTCTTCCTCGTTGATAAAAAGTTCCCTATCTAAGCAGCTTTACCCAAAGAACTCTCCAGCAATACTGACTTCACGGGGAAGGGGCTCGAGCATTTGGTGAGCAATCTATTCTCACTTGACCTGGCTGGGAGCCTTTTTTTTTTTTTTTGCACATGAGGGAATTTGGCCTTTCCTCGGTTATCTGAATGTTTTACCCAAGTGCCTTCCTGCTAGTGTGGCAAAGTCGCTCAGCTGCATTGTGCATGGGGTGAAAAAGGACTAATGCGTTTTCCATCACGATTCTAACCATGTTAGTGCAAAGGGCCTCCTAGTAGCTCAGATTTCTCTACGTATAGATGTATGTGCTTGTGTCTGTAAGACACAAACCCTTTTTTTTCTAAGACATCCTAGCTGGGTATTATAGGAAGCACTTTCATAAACAGCTATACCAAATAACAAAGCAAAGAGAAACAAAAGCATTAGATTCGAGATGTAAACAGGCCAGAGGACGTGTAACAGGGCGTGACGGCAATCAAGAAAGTTTCGTCAGTGACAGAGGCCGGGGGAAGTTTTGCCGAGTAAACCGTTCACGGGATATTTTCAGTGTGGGAAGAGGCAGTAGGGCCTCAGAGAGAGAGAGAAGAAGGATGTGTAAACTGTCAGGATGGGTGTGTTGCACGTGTGTTAGAAGGATCTGGTAGGTGGAGGTTTGCACTTGCTACATCCAAGGTTGTGTAAATAGATAACCCTTCCAACAGCAATCTGCCCTGTTGCTGAATGTAGTATATTTCCAAAGTTTGCGAGTCTTCCTGTATTGTACAAAAAAACTGCTGCTTGATAATATATAATGGCAACACCAAATTAATGAGTATGGTATTAAATTTTATTTTCTTATCTGTATTTTTATGCTTTGTATCTGTCCTCAAAATATCACATCCTTGTTGGAATTAGAAAATATTTATAAGTGGTTAAAAATCTTTTTCAAATGTCTCTTTTTACATATCTGTTGAGGATTTTTTTTTTCTTGAGAGAGGGGATGTATTCTTGAAGATGTGTTACTCATTCCAGGAGAACAAAACAAAAAAAGCCCACCTCAGAGCCCGTCTCCTGTCTCCTGGAAGAAGCCACATCCAAAGGCAGGGGAGGGGTGGCTTCGTGGGAGGCGGAGGCACCTGTGTGCTGCCGGCGGACGCTGCCAGCTCCAGCTCTGAGCCGCCTTCTTGTCACTGAGACCTGGGAAGTGTCTCGGGCCCCAGTAAGTGACCCAGGAGGTGATTCTGAGGTGATAGAACTGCCTGTGTTGTAACGGGGAGTTTAAAAAGGCTCACGTCCACAGAACAGAAGCGCAGGCTGCGGCTTACTGAGCTGATTCCATCCGGTAGACAGACACGTCACCCAAGGGACGCCCAGAGTTCTCCAGCAGAGACACCACCCTGACCGATCGAGGCGACTCCTTCTAAGAACGGGGACGCACAGACGCAGCCTTTCTTGTTTACATCCAGTGGTCAAGCCATCCCTCTCAGGAAGCCAGCCTTGGCCAGCGTGGGAGCTGTCGTGTGCAGACAGATCGGAAGCCGATGTGTTCTCATTTGTCACTCTGGACTAAAGGGAGGCTTGAGTTTGTTTATTTTCATGTCAAACCCTTTCCAAGTGCTTTTTATTTTGTTCAGAATTGAAAGAATGTCAGGGTCTGGTTAACAACTGTTTGCTTTACGTTTACAAGAGGCATGGGGTTGTGACATTTTTGACAAGCTGGGGTAAACCTTCCTGAACTCAGTCTTGGAGGGCCAGCCCCTTGGGGGTACCCAACACATCTTAACCCTGGATCTTGGGCATTAAATCTCATGGAGCCAAACCAGCCAATGCAAGTGGTTTTCCTGCATTCCAGCTGATTGCCTAAGAAAAAGAAGCGTCACATGAAACTCCTCCCAAACATCAGTTTCTCTCAGTTTTCATGAGTGTCTTGAGTTACAGCCAACACCACTGTCTTAACCCTGTTTGAATACAAACTTTCCTGGTGGCTGGTGAGCTAGCTGTGCTCCCTAAGCCAGCTTCCCTCTCAAAAATACAAGCTGGGGTGTTGAGTGCTGGAAGAAAGGATTAAAACCCTGCCTTTAAGCGGCTGCTGGCCAATTAGAATAAACTCCGCCTACTTAGTTCAGGCTTTAGATGCAAATAATGCGATCAGCAGGTGCTCTCAGCAGGCTGACTGACCTGAACCCACGGAGGCTGCGGTTGGGACAAGCTGAGCACCTGACACACAGCTTGTCAAAGAGCCTCACTCCCCGCTATTGCCTCTAGCGTCCTCAGAGGGGAGAAGATGTGGACAACATCCTTGTTAACTCTCCAACAAACAATAAGTCTCTCTCCTGGGGTGGTGCTGGAAGGTTTAAAGATTCTGAAAATCTTGACTGTTAAGATAAGTTTGAATACATCACATTCCCATGCAAAACGTTTTTAATCTCCAGTTTAATGTAGTTTATTTTTGCTATATGTAAAGTATTTTTATACGGCTTGTATCATGATAGTTTAGCAATAAAACTGTTGAAAGCAACGGCCCCTTGGGTGTGTCTCTTCTCTAGAGCTGCTGCTCAAATACCCTTCCATTTTGAGTTCACGTAACAGCAGGGCCTATTTTGTGTGCGTGCATGAAGCGTGCGTGGCTCTCCTGCTCGTCTCAGCCCTGTGAGATCAGCACTTACCCATTTTGCTTCTAACCTCTGATATTATCACTTAAAGAACTACTTATTAGGCTGTGTCAGGTCCTAGTAGCCACGCGCAGGATTTTGGCTGCGTCAGGCGGGATCTTCTGTTGCGGCTCATGGCTCAGCGGTCACAGTGCAGGGCGTGGGGGTCTTAGTTCCCTGACCAGGAATTGAACCCAGGTGCCCACATTGCAGGGCACTTTCTTAACCACTGGTGGTAGTTGGTTTAGTCGCTAAGTCATGTCCAGCTCTTGCGACCCCATGGACTGGGCATCTTCCAGCCTCCTCTGTCCATGGGATTTTCCAGACAGGAATACTGGAGTGGGTAGCCTTTCCCTTCTCCAGGGGATCTTCCTGATCCAGGAATCGAACCAGGGTCTCCTGCATTGCAGGCGGATTCTTTACCAACTGAGCTATGAGGGAAGAGGGAAATCCTAATCACTTTATATTTACAGATTTGTTATAAAGGATACAACTCTGGAGTAGATGAAGAGATGGAAGAGATGCATAGGGCAAGATTGGAGAAGGGGCTTGAAGCCTCTCTGCCCTCTCTGGGATCATCACCCTCCCTGCCCAGCACTCAATTCACCAACTCAGAAGCTCTCCAAGCCCAGTCCTTTAGAGATTTTTCCTGCAGTTTCATTACGTATGTGTGATTGATTAAATCACAGGCCATTGGTGAATCTGGGGCTGACAATTCCAACCCTCCAATCATGCCTCCTTCAGCAGCCAGCCCCCTTCTGGCAGCTCTCTAGGAGCCCCCAACCACCAATCATCTCATTAGCATACAAAAGACATTCCTAACTCTCTGGAGAGGGCTTGCCAGGTGGCTCAGTGGTAAAGAATCCACTTGCACTGCAGGAGACCCAGGTTTGATCCCTGGGTCGGGAAGATCCCCTGGAGAAGGAGATGACAACCCACTCAAGTATTCTTGCCTGGGAAATCCCATGGACAGAGGAGCCTGGTGGGCTACAATCCATGGGGTCATAAGAATCAGACACAACCTGGAGACTAAACCACCACCTCCAATGCTCTGGAGATGACGATTTGAGGAGGCTGTGTGGAAGGAACCCTGACCTCTGAATCAGAAGCCCAAGGTGACAGAGCCGTGTGCTCACTCCAGGTCTGTCCTAACCCCCCTGCTCCCCCACTGCAGCTCTGCTATCTTGAGTCTCTGGACCCCTCCAGAAGCAGCATCCAGGTGAACAGATTCACAGCATCCACTTGGGCCAGCTCGCAGGGGGTCCCACAGCTCTTACGTGAACTGGGCTGAGCTGGTCACCTGGAAGGCAAAACGGTCTCCTGCTTGAACAAAATCCCCAAGTTCCCCCAAATTATTTTTTACCATCAAACCCACAAGCAGAATTAGATATTATAAAAACTAGAATTTTCTGGCTGGCTTCCTCTTTATAACAGTTTTTTCTCCTTATAGCCAAAGCATCTATGAAGTTTGGGAAAAAGTTGCTATTGAGAGTCTTAAAGTAATACAGTTCAAAGGTCATCCAACTCTTCAGCGCATCCCCTAAACCCCAGGGGAGCAGGGTCCCTGCCCCAGGCCCTGTGCTTCAGGGACCACTCCACCCCACCACACCCTGCATTTGGGATACCTTCTTGGGGACCTCCCAAGCCCCTGCCAGTGCCTGGAACCAGCTGTTCCACGTGGGTAGGGCATCCTAAGCATACACAGGGTCCTACATGAGTGCTGGTTTGAAAGGCCCCTGGTCCCCCGCTCTGGGGGGGCCATCTCATCCATTTCCTTTGGGGCCCAAGGTTAGCCAGATGTCCCAGAGAGCTCCAGGACCCATACCTATAGGGCCCAGCCAGTTCCCAGAAGAGCTTCCTGGTGAGCAGATTGCTCCTGACAGCCAGCACAGGATTTCTGTTTTTGTGGGATCGTGTGGCATTGGGCCAAAAGAACAGGGCTGAAATGTTGATTTGTGTGTGCACGTGCTCAGCTGCTTCAGTTGTGTTTGACTCTTTGCAACCCCATGGACCATAGCCTGCCAGGCTCCTCTGTCCATGGGATTTTCCCAGTGAGAATACTGGAGTGAGTTGCCACGCCTTCCTCCAGGGGATCTTCCTGACCCAAGGAACAAACCCGCGTCTCCTGCATTGCAGGCAGGTTCTTTACCGCTGAGCCACTGGAGAAGCCCATGAAATGTTGATTTGAGTATGACTCAAATCACTTATAAATACAAGAGTCCCACAAGAAATATTTTCCAGGAACACCCCCCAACCCACACACTCACCCTAGCAGCAACTCTGCCCCCTCACGATTTTTGCTGTGCCTGTATATACCTGGCTCTCTTTAAATTCACTCACTTTCTGAAGACCTCATGCCCCTTTTCCTGACTAGGACCCAGAATCATCTGAAGCAGAAAACAAAATATACACTTATATAGATAACACTATATGACTGTTTAAAAATAAATCCGTTCTACATTTATGTGAGCTACGCTTGGTAAACAAATTCAGCCTCTGCCTCAGTTTCCCCAGATGTAAAATGAAAATAAGAATAGTCCCCATTTCACAGAGCTTAATACATGTTAACTATTAATACATCTACTAGTTAAAATGTTGGGAAACTAATAGTCAAAGCTGGGCTTCAATTCCCCAATATCTGGCAGGAAGCATTCAGAGCTTTGACGACAGGTCTTAAATTTTTCTAACTGGATAGCTAGTTAGCCAACTAGTTAACTAGTTAAAGCTGCAATCTTGAACTTATCCAACTTTCAAATCCTGAAACAATAGGGAAACACACCCTGGGGCATCCGACCTCCCCTCCTGGGGGAGACTTTGCACTTCTGCTGATGTCCCTTGCTCCCTGCAGCAGAGAGGTGCATACATCTGTGCTGAGAAGGAGAAGTGTAACACTAGCTTATAACACGTGGGAGATTAAGAAGGAACAGGGCTTCCAGGAGAAAACAACGCTGACTCCTACACAACCTTTTCAGGTTCACAGAAGAGAAGGAAACAGATTTCCCGGCAAGAGCAGGTTGACTGTGAAATAACCCTGTGACGGAGGCACAGACCACAAGCATCATCAAGAAATGAAAGCAGAGTAGTTTCTTTTGTTGAGGAGCCCTGGGGGCTGTGATGAACTGGACCAAGCTTCCTCCAAAGAGGGCTTCCCACTCTAAACTATCTCTGCTTCCACTCTCCCAGTAAAATTCAGAAGTCCAGCTTGGTAAATGGCTTCAGTTCAGTTCAGTCGCTCAGTCATGTCCGACTCTTTGCGACCCCACGAACCGCAGCATGCCAGGCCTCCCTGTCCATCACCAACTCCTGGAGTCCACCCAAACCCATGTTCATTGAGTGGGTGATGCCATCCAACCATCTCATCCTCTGTCGTCCCCTTTTCCTCCTGCCCTCAATCTTTCCCAGCATCAGGGTCTTTTCCAATGAGTCCGCTTCACATCAGGTGGCCAAAGTATTGCAGTTTCAGCTTCAGCATCATTCCTTCCAATGAACACCCAGGACTGATTTGTCCTTTAGGATGGACTGGTTGGATCTCCTTGCAGTCCAAGGGACTCTCTAGAGTCTTCCCGGGAGGGCGGGTTTGAATGTGCTCACGCGGGCGCGGGAAGCTGCCCGGGAGAGCGCACAGACCTCCACGCGGGAGGACTCCTTCCCAGAAGGAGCCCATATTAAAAAAAAAAAAAAAAAGAGTCTTCCCCAACACCACAGTTCAAAAGCAGCAATTCTTTGGCACTCAGCTTTCTTTATAGTCCAACTCTCACATCCCTACATGACCACTGGAAAAACCATAGCCTTGACTAGATGGACCTTTGTTGGCAAAGTAATGTCTCTGCTTTTTAATATGCTGTCTAGGTAAATGGCTTAATACAGAGTTATCACCAAAGAGATGGAAACCCTTGCTTCACTGCAGGATTTTGGGGAATTCTTGGTTTACTAGAGATTTTAGACTCAAATTCTGCACTGGGACTTCCCTGGTGGTCCAGTGGCTAAGAATCTGCCTGCCAGGAGAGGGTGGGACAAAATGAGAGAGTAGCATTGAAATACATACATTACCACATGTAAAACAGACGGCTAGTGGGAAGTTGCTACACAACACAGGAACTCAGCCTGGTGCTCTGTGACAACTAAAGGAGCAGAATGGGGCGGAAGGTAGGTTCAAGAGGGAGGCAACATACGTATAACTCTGATTTACGTTAATATATGGCAGAGACCAACACAACACTGTAAAGTAATTATCCTCCAATTAAAAACAAATGGGCTTCCCTGGCAGCTCAGACAGTAAAGAATCTGCCTGCAGTGCAGGAGACTCAGGTTTGATCCCTAGGTCAGGAAGATCTTTGAAGAAGGGAATGAAAAACCACTCCAGTATTCTTGCCTGGAGAACTCCATGCACAGAGGAGCCTGGCGGGCTACAGTCCATGGGGTCACACAGAGTCAGACACAAGTAAGAAACACACACACACATATCCACACTCACAAATTTTTTAAAACAATCCACCTGCCAATGCAGAGGACACAGGTTCGATCCCCGGTCTGGAAGACTCCACATGCCTCGGGACAACTAAACTGGTGCGCCCCAGCTATGGAAACCGCACGCCCTAGAGCCCATGCTCCGCAGCAAGAGAAGCCACTGCAATGAGAAGCCCACGGGCCGGAACCAGACAGCAGCCCCCACTCACCGCTGCACGAGAAAGCCCGCATGCACCAACCTAGTACCAGCACAGCCAAAAAATAAAATTCTGCATTGAACTCCAGATACAAAGTACGGTGATAATCGGATCTTAGCTTTTTTTTAAAAGTGGGGGTCAGAGGGAGCAGCTGAGGGTTTTCTATGAGCTGCTGATGAAACACCACAGATCACAAGGCTGCTGGTTTTCACTGGTTCTCAAAGTCAGGGCTGCCATGCAGATCTGATGGAGAGCTCTCTGCAATTAATACCTTCAAGACAGTTCTTGAGGAAAAGCATTCATAGGACCATTTTGGCACCGGATTTCACACACCCTCACATATCTGCTCCAGATTCACGCACCTGCCTGCGTGACTTCTTCACTCTGAGAATCAGGAGGCATCTCTAGCTCAACACACCCCCAAGCTTCCTAATTTCCAATCTCCTCTCTCCACTGCCTAGCCCCAGCCCTCTAGCACACCCTGTTTTATGACGCCACCATCTAAGCATCTGGGAGCGGCCCTGGGTCTCTCACTGTCCCTGGCCTCCACCGTCAGCAAGCTTTGGTGGCTCCATCTCCAGAATCCCAGCCCTGCCTCGCGCCCACTGGGCCACCTTTGCCTTTCGCCCCCGGCTGCCCTGGTTCATGCCTGCCCTCCCTGTCTGCACAGTGGCTTCCCTTTGCATTTATTTTTTCCGCAAATTTATGAAGGCATGATCGACAAAGTGTGCATAGGTAAGACATACAACGTGGTACCTTGATATGTTAAGAATTGTGAAACTGGAGGAGATTACGATGGCAGAGTACAAGGGCGTGCACGCAATCTTCTCCTGACAGAGCACCAGAATAGCAACGAACTGTTGAACGACCGTCGACAGGGACACTGGAACCCACGAAACAAAGATACCTTATGTCCAAGGACGAAGGAGAAGCCACACCGAAATGGTAGGAGCGGAACAATTATAATAAAATGAAATCCTATACCTGCTGGGTGGGCAACTCACAAACTGGAGAACAGTAATACCAGAAGAGTTCTGGCACTGCCATGAGGATTCTAGCCCCACATTAGGCTCCCCAGCCTGGGGACCCAGCCAGGGGACTGCGAATCCCCAGGGAATCTGACTGAGGGCCCGTGGGATTTGATTGCAGAGCTTCCATGGGACTAGAGGAAACAGAGACTCTTGGAGGGCACAAACAGGGTCTTGTGCACACGAGGACCCAGGGGAGAGGAGCAGCGACCCCACAAGAGACTGAGCCAGACCTACCTGTGAGTGTCTGAGGGTCTCCTGCAGAAGGGTGGGCTGGCAGTGGCCTGCCACGGTGGTGGGGGCACTGGTGGTGGCAGTTGTGGGAGATGCATCTCAGCACATGCCCTCTTGGAGGTACCAATAGCCCTACTATAGAGGCCTTGCGTGCTGCAGTTCATGGGGTTGCAAAGAGTCGGACACAACTGAGCGACTGAACTGAACACGGAAGTTTAATGCATTTCTATATACTAACAATAAAAGATCAGAAAGAGAAATTCAAGATGCAATTCCATTTACCATTGCAGCAAAAACAATAAAATACCTAGGAATAAACATACCTAAGGAGACAAAAGACCTGTACTCCAAAAACTATAAGATGTTGATGAAAGAAACTGAAGAAGACAAACAGATGGCAAGATATACTGTGGTCACAGATTGAAAGAATCAATATTGTCAAAATGGCTATGCTACCCAGGTAATCTACAGATTCAGTGCAATCCCTATCAAATTACCAATAGCGTTTTTCACAGAATTTGAACAAAAAAATCTCAAAATTTGTATGAAGACATAAAAGACTCCAAATAGCCAAAGGAATCTTGAAAAAGGAAAAAAAAAAAAAAGGAGCTGGAAGAATCAGGCTCCCAGACTCTACTACAAATCTACAGTCATCAAAACAGTATGGTGCTGGCAGAAAAATAGAAATACAGACCAGTGGAATAGGATGGAAAACCCAGAAATAAGCCCACGAACCTAGTCAGTTAATCTATGACAAAGGAAACAAGACAACACAGTGTTGGAAAGACGGTCTCTTTAACAAATGCTGCTGGGAAACTGGACAGTCACATGTCAAAAGATGAAATTAGATCATTCCTTAACTCCATACACAAAAGCAAGCTCAAATTGGGTTAATGACCTAAATTAGATTGGACACTATAAAACTCTTAGAGGAAAACATAGGCAGAGTACTCTCTGACATAAATCACAGCAACATCATTTTTAATCCATCTCCCAGAATAATGGAAATAAAAGCAAAAACTAACAAATGGGACCTACTTACATGCTTTTGCACAGCAAAGGAAACCATAAATAAAAACATAACCTACAGATTGGGAGAAAATATCTGCAAATGTGATGTGACTGATAAGGGATTAGTCTCAAATTTACAAACAGCTTATGACACTTAATAGCATCAAAACAAACAACCCACTCAAAGAAACGGGCAGAAGGGCAAACAGACGTTTCTCTAAAGAGGACACACAGATGGCGAATGGGTGCAAGGGGGGACGCTCAAAGTCACTGATCACAGAAACGCGACTCACGACTGCAAGGAGATCACCTCACCCCAGTCGGCGTGGCCATCATCCGAACATCCGCCAACAGTACACCCTGGAGCGGGTGTGGAGAGAAGGGAACCCTCCTGTGTGTGGGTGGGACTGTAAATTGGTACAACCACTATGCAGAACAGTATGGAGGCTCCTTAGAAAAACTAAAAACAGCTACCATAGGACCCTGCAATCCCACTCCTGGGCATGTATCCAGAGCAAAACATGGCCCGAAAAGACAGACGCACTCCAGTGTTCACTGCAGCACTGTTTACAGTAGTCCAAACACGGAAACAACCCAAACCTCCATCAGCAGAGGAGTGGATAAAGAAGACCTGGCGCGTACGTATAAATACACACATATATACACAATGGAATATCACTCAGCCCTCAAAAAGAATGAAACAAGTCCATCTGCAGCAACATGGATGTACCCAGAGAGTGTCACACTGTGGGAA
Source organism: Bos javanicus (assembly GCF_032452875.1). NCBI lineage: Eukaryota > Metazoa > Chordata > Mammalia > Artiodactyla > Bovidae > Bos > Bos javanicus. The sequence continues at coordinate 79,162,983 of NC_083880.1, read as the reverse complement.
GCAAGTCAGAGGAGGGGAAACATATGACATCCTTTATATGTGGAATCTACAAAGAAATGATACATATGAACTTACAAAACAGAAAGGGACTTATAGACTTAGAAAATAAACTCATGGTTCCGGGGGTGGGGAGGAGGGGAAGAGAGTTAAGGGAACTATGTCTTAGTTTGGGAAGATCACGTATGGGCACAGTGCTATGTTTAAATGGATAACAAAAACCTACTGTAGAGCACATGAGCTCTGTTTGATGTTCTGTGCCGGCCTGACCTGGAGGGGGTTTGGAGAAGAACGGATGCGTGTGTGTGCGTGGCTGAGTCCCTTCACTGTTCACCTGAAACCATCTTAACACTGTGAATCGGCTATGCCTCAATACAAAACGGTTTTGGTGTTAAAAAAAATAATAAAAATAAAATTTAAAAAAAAACTATGAAATTGGAGGACATAGTGCTGATGAAATAAGACAAACACAGAGACCCACACACACTGCATGGCTTTACTTACATATGGAATCTGTGAGAGAAAATGAAGTCAAAATCTTAGAAACAGAAAAAGCGGTTTCCGAGGGTGAGGGCAATAGTGAGGGGTTGGTACAAGGGTACAAAACCTCAGCTGTAGTTCTGAGGATCTCATGTAAAACACAGTGACTGGAGTTAACACTGAGTGTGTGTACGCTCCGTCCTGTCTGACTCCGCAACCCCACGGACTGTAGCCCGCCAGGCTCCTCTGTCCATGGAATTTTTCAGGCAAGAACACGGGAGCAGGCTGCCATTTCCTACTACAGGGTATCTTCCCAACCCAGGGATCGAACCCAAGTCTCCTTCGTCTCCTGCATTGGCAGGCATATTCTCTACCACTAAGTCACCTGGGAAGCCCCAAGAGCATATCACCATTGTATCACGGAAATAAGCTAACAGTACAGCATTCAAAAAAAGTAGCAGACGGGACTTCCTGAGAGGTCCAATGGTAAAGAATCTTCCTCTCATGCAGGGGACATGGGTCTGATCCCCGGGCCGGGAAGATCCCACATGCCTCAGAGGAACTAAGTCCGAGAGCTGGACTACTGAAGCCTGAGCGCCTAGAGCTGTGCTCTGTAACAAAAGAAGGCAGGACAAGGCGACTAGAGAGCAGTCCCTGCTCGCTGCAGGGACAGAAAACCGCATGCAGCCAGGAAGACCCAGGGTGCAGCCAAAAATAAAGAAAAGGATAAATAAATAACAGTAATGGATGTGTCATTTAATGGGGGGTCCTTTCACAGTTTTTATCATCTCATCATGATGTACACTTTAAATATTTTACAATTTCACTTGTCACACCTCAGTAAAGCTGAAGACGACATCGGTGTTCTGTGGGAGAAAAACAGTAGAAGACTCCTACTCTGCCATCTCGCTGGTATCACTTTTTAAATTCAAAATAACAGGCAGCTCAGTCACTTAGGTCTGAGAGGCTTAGCAGCCACCAGCCACAGGACCAAGACCTTCCCTTCCCGTTTAGAATGATCTAGAATTCTGTCAAGACTTGCGACAACCTTCCCTGCTCACCGCTTCACCAGACTCACCTCTGGCCACACGGTCAGCCGGTCTTGAGTTCCTCACCCTGTCCCAACCCATCTCACCTCTGTCTCGGCTTTGACAAGGGCCGAAACGCTCTGACCCCGAGGTTCGTGGCCTTGCTCGCCCTCATCTCTTGGGTCCTCAATCAAACATGTCACCCTCAAAAGGCTTCCCTGACCTCACAGAATGTGGGGTCTCCCCCTCCCCCCCGCCCGCCCCCCGACACACACACACACACACACACACACACACCCCCAGCACAACAGAATCGGACTGGAGTTGATACTGAGTGCGTGTTTGTCAGTCTCGTCTGACTCTCTGCAACCGCGTGGACTGTTCCAACCACTGGCTTGTTTACCGTCTGCCTCCTACACCTGTAAATTCCATGAGCGCCAGGACAGTCTGTTTTGGCTCAGTGCCATGTGCCCAGACCCTGCCCTCAGGAGGCCCTCCGGAAGTGTGTGCAGAATGAACAAACACGTCCACGTTTCACACACGCAAGTGACACGAGGAACAATGGGTTCATCCGGAATGCATGGAAAATTCATCATTTCCTAATATTCAACACATTTTAAAAAGCCAAACATCTGACTCCTGTCCCGTATGTCTCACTTTATTCACTTCTAATTACACATCCGGGTATGATTCCAGACTGGCTCCTGGAGCGAGCCAGCTCCCTGTGCTGCAGACGGCAGTCAAGACCATCCTTCCTAGGAACCCAAGCCCGCCAGGCTCTTATCTGCCTTCTGGCACCCTGCCGTCACCCGTGGCCCTGCCGCCTGTAAAAAAGCCGGCTGCTTCGGCTCCACGGCTCCCTGGGGACAGGGAAGAGCGGGGCGGCCGGCCAGCTGCCGTTTACAAGCCGAACGCGACCCGCGGCCGCCCCGGGGAGTCTGTTTGACAAGGTGAACCTGGCGGGCAAGGCGCTCCTGCTCCGCCAGTCACACCGTTGACGCGCTTGGCCGGCAGCTCGCCTCCATCTGGTCCTCTGCAGACACAGCTGCGGCCCGCCGCTCCCGGACCAACCTTCTCAGCGGCTCTCCAGACGCCGCGGAGCGGGCCAGGGCACCGCGTGGGCGCCGCGGCCTCGCGGAGGGTCCGACCTCCGCACCGCGGACGCCTCGGCTGCTCCGACGGGCCCCCGGCGCCCAGAGCGGGTCTGCGCCTCTGAGCGCCGAGGAGGGGGCCCCAGCACCCTCAGCCTCACCCTCGGCGCGAACCGTTTCGTCCTTCACCCCTCCTGTCGTCAGGCTGTCAAGCCGCCCCGCATCTCCCCCTCCTGCGCCCACCCCAGCTCCCAAAGCATGGCCGCGGCGTCTCTGCTCTCCACACCTCATGGCTCACCGTCAGCAAAACCCCACATGGGCAGCCTTTCCCGCCCAAGTGCCTGGTGTTTTTGCGCCGAAACCCACCCGCCTCCCAAAGCCCCGGCTTCCCTCACAGACGGCCATGGTACATGATCCCAAACGCAGTGGCTTAAAGTGATTCAAATTCGCTACCTTACGGCTGTGGAGGTCAGAGGTCCAAAATGGTGTCACTGAGCTCAACTCGAGGTGCCCGCGAGGCCGTGTCCCTCCTGCGGGCTCGTGGGGAGGGCCGGCTTCCCGGCCTGTGGGCCTGCCGCCATCTTAGAGCCAGCCGCCGCCATCTTAGAGCCAGCCGCCGCCATCTTAGAGCCAGCCGCCGCCATCTTAGAGCCAGCCGCCGCCATCTTAGAGCCAGCCGCCGCCATCTTAGAGCCAGCCGCCGCCATCTTAGAGGCGCGCCCTCTCTGGGGCTGCGTCTCCGGCCTCCCTTTTATAAGGACGCTTGTGGCTACATTGGGCCCACTTGGACAACCCACGTTAGTCATTCC